>NC_066580.1:241004009-243404009 GCF_024323335.1 Lathyrus oleraceus
AACAAGATGACTCTTAGGACATTTATGGGCCTCGTATCTATCAAAGTCAGGAGTCTTGAATTTTGCAGGAATTACAAGACCAAATACTAGGCACATCTCCTTAGTGGCAACACCAAAAACTCGGTCACCTTCCATTTCCCTCAGTCTCTTCTCAAGAATATGAAAATTCTCTTTAATACCCTTTATATCTTCATTCCTTTCTTCTTCTCCATCAAACATTTTTGGAGCATGTTGTTGATCTTCGAAATAAGGTTGAGCACGTGTGTGAATAGTCGGAGATGCAAATGTATGGACCATAGGGCGGGCTCGGTGGTTAATGTTAGAGGAACCGTTTGTTGAGTAGATTACACTACACGGGGACTACTTCAGGTTGAGGTGTGAAGCCATAAGGTAGTCCAAAAGGAGGCAATGTATAAGGTACATTCCTTGCGGGTTGGGGTTCAAGTGTTGAACTAGTGATCCCTGAAACGACTGATGTTTATGTGTCCATCTTGGCTCTGATGACTTGTAGCATATCCATGATTTGACCAACACTCCCTTGTAGATCCTCGAGTTCTGAGCTGACTCTTTCCAATTCTTGTTCTTGTTATGCCATTCTTTGTCGAGCACCGACTCTGGTGTGGTACTGGTGTTGAGGACTTAGTGTGAAACTGGAAGAAGACATCGAATGAGATTTTATTTGAAAAATGAAATGGATGCATTTTTGGATGCATTTTTGTGCAAAGCTCTTAGTTACCTTTGTTATTTATTTCAGCAATGTTAGGACATTTTATTTGCAAGATTTTTGAATAAAAATAGCAATAAATGAAATCCAGAATGAAAAATTTCATTAATTCAAATTCAACATCAAATACAAGTGATTTAAATTCAAATTCAAGTACAAGTGATTTAAATTCAAGTACTGGTGAACTTAATTTCCATCTCAGCTCTTTTGATCGTAGCAACATCGGTGGTGAGCTCCTTCACCATTCGCTTGCAAAACTTAACAAAGTTGAAAACTTGAGGAGGTGTGTTCTCTGGGCACATGCTCCAATCATCTTCTTGGAGTTTCTCTGGAAGTTCCAGCATGTTGAGATTAGCAAATCTAGCCAAGTTAAAGAACTTGCCATTCCATTCAACATAGAGGTCTTGGAGCTTCTTAATGACACACTGATCTTCGTCTAGGGCCGCTCTAGCCTCCCTATACAACCCCCTCCAATATACACAATTATTCTTCAAGATCATGTAAGCTGCATCACCTTATGGGTTTTCCAAACCTACAATCCTTCTATTAGCTTCTACAAACTGGTACTCGAGGCGGAGACAGTTCCTCTCAACTCCCTCTTTCCGAAGGACCTCATGAGACAACTTATCTTTGCAATTCTTTAGAATGTCCCCGAGTTCACGAATTTGAGCTTCATAGTCGAGTCTAGATTCTCTCTTCTCCACAAGATACCTCTCCAACATTTTGTCTAACTCTTGAATTTTGAGGTGGAATTTTTTGAGCTCCTCATTCTTGGTTTTGAACACAAATTTCGTACCTATGAGAATATCATAAAGCTCATCGTTATTGTCTTCAAATGTTCTTTCTCTCTTGTTTCAAGCTTCAAGGTCTCGGTCCTTCTCTTGACGTTCATCCTTAAGATTTTCATTTTCCAAAGTGGTTCGATTAAGCTTAAGCCGTAACTCAGAGTTTTCTAATTCAAGCTCCTTAATTTTGGGATTGAGCTTTTCAACATCTTCATATAATATAGGTTCTGGCTCGGGAACTGGAATAAAAATAGAGGGATCAAATGGAAATGAGAGCTTAACCACTTGAACTCTCTCTCTTACCCAATGAGTGTAAGGCTCTTTCACAAGGACATTCCTCTTTCCAAACTCCTTACCCCTTCAAACAATTGTTTTCTAGGATTTCTTAATCTTCTTCATATATGGGTTGTCTGCATCAATATGATGCAAAATGAAAGGCTCTAAAGCTTTAGCTTTTGGAGGTTTGTTCATGGAGTAACCATGTTGCATTAGGGATAACATAGGGTTGTAGTTGATGCAACCCGTATTCCCTATCAAAAGTACATTAGGAAAGTCTCCAATGCTAACAATAATATTCGGGGTCTCCCAATCTCTGATATACCATTTGACATGGTTGGCATTAATGGAAGTTAACTTCTGAGAGGGTTTAAGTGTTTTGGAAGTGTAGGCTCCTTTTTCGGGCATGTGAGATCTGAACCAAGCATTCAACAACTGTTCGTAACACAAAAGGGTTCCCCCTTTCTTCTCATGATGCTCGTGGAGGGCGTAGTAGATATCAGCTAGGAAAAGGTATTGGATTACCAGTGAGGAAGATTCTTACGGCCACATGATCCACGAAATCGTCAAGATTTGGAAACAGTACTATCCCATAAACCAATAGGGCTAGCACAACATGGAATGCTTTCCGTTTTCCATCTTTCTCCAACTTCACAACTTGTTCTTACAAAAATCGTCTAGAAAAACCATTGAAGACTACCTTCTTATCCCAATTACTTATAACCAATTGGACCTCTAGACCCAAACCTGAAGCTATTCTCTTGGCAATGATACATTCATCAAACTTGGGAAATGGATCATCGTCCCTCAAATTCTGGCCCACAATTATCTCAAACTCTTCCAAAGTAGGAGCTAATTGGAAGTTAGAAAAGGTGAAACAAAGTAGAGGTGGGTCGTAGAATTGAGCTATAGTCACAATTGTCATTGGTTCCATCTTTTCATTCAAAATACTCAGGATCCTCCCATAATCGTCCATGAATTCAGTGAGCTTGATCACTTTGATACTCAACTTCTTCAAACTGTCAAGGTCCACTTTCTTGTACATGAATTGAAATGTGCTTCTTCTTTCAGGATTCATTTTCTCTTGCAAATGACTTAGATCCCTGAAACAAATGGAAGAAGACTAAGAGCTTTGCTTCCTATGCATATGCAATGAATTTAGATGAAATGCAATGTTTTTTTATATAGGTTCAAAGGTTCGAGGTAACGAATGAATCTGATTGCTTTGCAAAACAGGTTCTCACCGGGTATGATCTAAGGCTTTGACAAAGGACCCCAGAGTCATGGATCGACAAGAATGTTTGACGCTTACGAAAAATTCTTGTTGCGTATCAACTCTTTCGAGGGAATCTATTCTAGGCAAGGTTTTCGTATCGATCCTAACGAGGCATTCACCTCACGAATCCATACTACGTAACCATCAACTTCGGTTCTAGACATGGTTCTCAGAGTCATGGATTCACAAGTATGTTTGACGCTTACGACAAATTCTTGTCATGCACCAACTCCTTCGTGAGAATATATTCTGAGTGAGGTTTTCGTATCGATCCTAACGGGGTATTCACCTCGTGAATCCACACTACGCAACCATCATTCTTAGTTGGCCAAAAAGGTTCAATGTTCAAAAAGGTCCTTAGAGTCATGAACCCCTTTGAAAACATCGGAGCTAACGAGGTATTCACCCTGCCCGATAACATTTTCAAAAGGATCTACTCTAAGTTAGGTTCTCATGCTGACCCTTACGAGGTATTCACCTCGCGAGTCCGCACTACTCAAGCATCATCCTATGTTATGTTTCCACTCTAGACTTGGGTAGAAAGTCTTTACCTCAAGGTTTTCCAATCAGATATCCAAGTACCAATGATCCAATAGAGCCATATAATAATATAACAATAATGAAAGCATAAGGTAAAGAAAAGCCACACAAGTAAACAAACATGAGCACACACAACAACCTAACTAGGCCTGACTCACTTAGGGATGGGAGAATCCCCAGCAGAGTCGCCATTTGTCATACCTCGAAAAATTATGTCCATCCCGCGAGCGTGCGATTGCGCTTCACGAGGTCATTCTCATTTTTTGAGGTACGATAACTAACATTATTATTGCCCGACCTCATATAGTTGTGACTTATACATAAGTCCAATTACGATTGCTTAACATAGCGCTAAATTTGTCCCGAAAACAATATCATTTTTGTAAGTGAGATTGTAAGTCTCCATTCCTCATGGTATTGTGTGAAGATTTTGCATCTTTTCCATTTATGAGAGCTAGTGGCATACTTGTTGATTTTATCCAAGTTGGTGCCTTTCTCATGAATGATGTCTAGGTTCATATATTCATGCTTGTGAGTAGATGCTTGAGTGTTCTCCAAAAAATGATTAAACAATTTTTATCTTATTCCACTAACATTAATTAACATCTATTTATATTGGCTTTATTTTAATGTCATTTAATTTTATGCAATTTAAATTCTTGCACTTTATCATTCATTGTCATTTACATTCATGCAAATTGTTTATGTTTCAGTCATTTTCACTTTACTCACTTGAGCCTTTGTATTTGCTTGTGATATATTTTGTGTTTGTGATTTTGTTTTGTTTGTGGTCTTAGGACCTTAAAACACTTAATAAAAACAAAAACCCTAAAAAATATATTGGTGGACTGTTGGACCTCTGTATGTGACTTGATTTTGACTTTTTGGACTTAGAGTAGACATCATTCATGAGATATGGAAGGAACTTGGCCAATGCCATCATTTGAAACCAAGAACTTGGCCAATGCCATTCATCTGATAAAAGCCTTGAGAAACTCGCTTGGTTTATCTGATATATACTTTCTCTTTGTATGAATTGTTATTTTGATCTTATTATTATCATTTTATGTTTCTCTGTGAGTATGTTTCAAGGGATTTTTCATCTGATACATCTAAAGGATATTGAAGATTGCTTGCTTTGGAGTGCTTGCTTGGATGCCTGGTTATCTATATTTGATACCATTGGTCTTTTTATTAATTGCCTGGATGGTTATGCCATTTATTTTCAAAATATTTTCTTAATCAAACTTGAGAATAAACTTAATCATATTGACCTTATTTTCGTAAAGACAAAAAAGAACTAACAACCTCATCTAATCATTTTTGCCACTTTGTGCCTTTTTTCTTCAAAACTTTTCAAAAGAAAGCATTTAGATTTGAGTTATATTTGGTTGAGATATAATTCTCTCATTCCATGATATAGTGACATACTTTTTGATTGAATCCAAGTTGGTATGTAGGCACCCACCTTTGAAAGTTTTACCATGAACTACGAGGTTTTGATCCCTCATTTTATGTTGGTATGTAGGCATAAGACCAAAGGTCTTGTCAAACCAAAATGTAAATAAATGAATTCTTTTCTCATCCCCCATTCAAGTTTTAAACAAACATCTTTTTCAACTAAAACACTTACACACAAAAAAGGCCTCCATAGGAGTACCTAGGACACTTTGGGTGCTAATACCTTCCCTCTGTGTAACCAACTCCCTTACTTGTAATCTCTGACATTTTATTAGTTTTGATTTGAAAAATTCTTATCTTTGGATTTTGTTCATACTTTTTGCCTTTTCCTTTGGAAACAATAAAAGCACGACGACGACTCTTATTTTACTGACATTGAGCTAACCGATAGCCCAATGGTCATGAATTCTCCGCTACAGCTTCTTCTCTAGACAATCGTCCCTCACGGACACCTTACTCTAGATGCATCCCCATGTTCACCATCTCGGTGAAATCATTGGTAGCGCTAACAACCATACGCTCGTAGTAGAATAAACTCAAAGTCTTGAGAAAGATCTTTCTCATTTCTTTTTCTTCCAACGGAGGACTGATCTGAGCAGTAAGCTCTCTCCATCTCTGCGCATATTCTTTTAGTGTGACTTTGTCCTTCTGAGACATAGATTGAAGTTGGTCATGATCGGGAACCATATCCATGTTGTACTTATACTACTTGACAAAGGCCTCACCTAAGTCATTTAAAGTACGAATACTACCATTGTCAAGACCCATGTACCAACGAAGAGCGACACCGATCAAGCTGTCTTGGAAATAATGAATGAGAAACTGATCATTGTCTGTTTGGGTTGACATCTTGCGGGCATACATCACAAGATGGATTAAAGGAAAGGTGTTCCCCTTGTATTTCTCTAAATCAGGGACCTTGAACTTAATAGGGATCTTCACATTAGGCACCAAGCAGAGCTCATAAGCGCTCTTCCCAAACAAATCTTTTTCTCTTAGGGTCTTCATTTCCTTCTTCAGCTCTTGAAACCGATCCTTCATTTCATCCATCTTCTCGTACATATTTGGACCCTCAGACGGCTCAGAATGGTAGATAGTCTCTTCAACACGAGGCATGACATGCACAATAGGAGAAGGAGTATACATGACCGGGCGAGATGCCTGTATAGGAGCAATGGTAGGAGCATAACCCTCAGGAACATAATTTAGAGGCATTCCCTAAGGTAATATGGCAGGCATAAAGTGCGCAAGCTGGTTGACAGATCCATAGACACGGGCGTTGAGGTAATCTCGAAGATAATGGTCTGTTGTTACGGAGTTGTAGGAGTTAGAACCGCCTGACTTTGAGCTGCAATGAGAAACTCCGTAACAGTAGTAATTCTAGCAACCTCTTCCTTGAGTTCATGATTTTCTTGTTCCAAATTATCCATCTTGCATTGATGATTAGCATGAGTGTTGTATTGATGCGTCAGCTTGACAGATACAAAGATGAAGATCATGAGACACCTGGCCGAAGGGCTAGAATACATGAAACCTACAATGCAAATGATGCGTGAGTGCAATGTTTTTTTATATTATTATTTTCAAGGAACATACAAAGTCTTATTTTCAAATATTTCAAAAATAATAATCAATAATAACAATTTTAGTTGACCATAAAATCTCATTTTCATTCATAAAATTTGGAAGGATTACACTGAGTACAATTTCAGAAACCAAAATACCAATATAAGAGAAAAGGAAAATAGCATCCTAAGGATCCCTAGGAATTGCGTCAGATGAACTGGCTATGGGCGTGTACTTCCTTCGAATGCGTCTGATCTTTGACTCGTAGGCAACCTTCATATGAGCTTTCTCAGTGACGAGCTGATCGACGATCTTCTTCCAAGCACTAGAAGACTAATGAATACTAGAGGAAAATAAATCCTCTGGCTCTCTCTCTCTCTCTCTCTCTCTCTCTCTCTCTCTCTCTCTCTCTCTCTCTCTCTGAACTGCACGATCTTCCAAAATCTCAATGAGTGTATTCTTGTCTTTCAACTCAAGTTGCAACTCCACTTGCTTTCGATTCAAAGCATGGAACCGTTCTTCCCAAAGGTCCTTCTCTTGCTTCATCTTAGCTAGTGCGTCTTCCAACTCCTCTGCGTCTTGGTTAGGGAGAGTTGATGGCTTAGCCACAACCATAGACATAGGTCTTTCATAGGAATATGGAATTTTAGGCTCCAAAGCTCTCTTCTTCACCCAACTAGTGTAAGGTTCCAAAGCTACACAATTGCACGGTCCAAGCTCGGCTCTTCCCTTCCTATGAACATTATGCGAAGTACGCACCATACTACCCTTCAATTTTTGGGGATCTTTACCCTCTTGATAGAACAAACCTTCTAACTAAATGTTATTAGGTTTATCCTTCAAGGGGAACCTAAGCAGATGAAGAGCCAAAGCAGGGTTGTAGTTGATTCCTCCTTGTGTACCAATGAGAGGCACATTAGAGAATTCACCACAACTATCAATAATATATGATCCATCACATGAAAAATCATACAAAGTAATATCATCATTAGTGAGAGACATAAGTCTCTAAGATGACCGTAGACATTGCTTGTTCTCAAGGAAGACTGGTGTCCAAGGAAAATGTGAAATAAACCACTTGTACAGAAGAGGGATGCAACACACAATGGTTATGCCACCCTTAGAATTCTTTAGATGTAAAAAGAAGTACATGTCACCCAAGAGAGTTTGAACGGGATTCCCAATTAAGAAGATTCTAATGGAATTAACATCAATAAAGTTATCAATGTTAGGGAACAATGATATACCATAGATAAGAAATACTAAGATAGCCTCGAAGGTGTCCATACTACCAGCTTGTGAAAAAGTGATAGCTCTCCCAATCAGAAACTCAGAAGTCGGACCTTGAATACCTCATTTCTTCGTCATATTTGCATCAATCTCAGACTTCTTCAAATGAAGAGAATCATCTATGACTTGAGATTTTGGAATCTCCTCTAATCCACTAAAAGACACTTTGTCATATACGGGTATACCCAAGATATAGGCATTCTTCTCCAACGTAGGCATAAGCTGATAATCGGGAAAGGTGAAACACTGGTAGAGAGGATCATAGAACTGAACCAACACACTCAAAAGTTCTTCAACAACCTCGGTAGACAACATATACATAAGCTTTCCATGACGTTATTTGAAATCCAAGGGATCAATTACAAAGGATGCTAGCTTCCTTAACTCATTCAAATTTGGACATCTGAAACTGTATTTCTTAGTGTTCCTTCGTCCATAATCCATGGTCTGAAAATATTAGCAAACACGACCTTAGTTCCTTGAAATTTTATTTTTGTGATGAATGTTATGATGTGCATGTATGCATGAATGCAACAATCACACATAAGGGATCACTGTAACACCCAAATTTTGACCCTAAGATCCCTCATGCTATCTCATCATAAGCATTGGCTTTGGGATCACACCTTGGCATCCTCCTTACCCCTCATTCATTGGGTTTGCATTGGAGAGATCATCAAGCACATTTGATTGTATCATACTTTGTTTACTAACCAAAATACCAAAAATATGTATATGTATAGCTTTGTTTCTTTTGTAGATAATGTGTGCCTCCATCAATGCCTCATTAAGCTCATATATAGGGTTTGAGACCCTAAATGCAAGGAGATCAATCAATAGATGCTTCACATTAATTTTAGACGTCATATATGGATCCCCATGATCTTCATTTATCATTTTGATCGAGAATTCATCAAGAGTTTGAAGATTGTTTTCCTTGGAAGCCCTAATTCATCTAGGTATCTTGTGTGACTTCCTCAACAAGTTTCTTCAACGTTTGATCAAATATTTTAAGGGATACTTCATTATACATCATCCTATTCATATATGATCCTCCATGAGTCCAAGATATCAAGAGAACTTCAATTTTACAAGTTGGTTCATGGTGGTTGACCAGAGAAAGTCAACTGGGCAAAACTAGGATTCCCTAGACCCTATCTCCTACAATTTTTGTCATTTGAAAATGATTACAAGAGAAATGTTACTCTTTATGACATTCCAAATAAGTTTCATGGTAACTTTCAAGATGTCTGCTCCAAGTTTTATTCTTTGAAGAACTTCAAAGTTAACTTGCAAGGCCATGTGCCAAGAGGAAATATTATAAGTCATTTTGGGTCATTACCATTGAACAAGAGATTTTCCTCAACTTATAAAATGCCTAACTCCTTCATGCCAAATTGAAATGAGGTCAAATTTATGACCAAATTGAATAAGTTTGAAATATCTACATATTTTCCTAACTCTTTCCATTTGAAGCCCATAGCAAAATTTATTCAAGGTGAAAGAAGTGAACATTTGACTTGGTACTTAGAAAAATATCAAATATGTTTGATTTTCCAAACTTCCACCTCAAAATTAATCATGATCCAAGCTTCAAATGGAAAAGTGTTCAACATGAGAGTTGTTCCCCTTGATCTCAACTGTCCAAAAAGACCAACATCACCTCATTTGGCGAAGGTTTGGATGACTTGCGCATGTATTTTCTTCAAGGTTTCACTTGGATGAATTTGATGATCATTTTTCAATCCCAATTTAATGGCTTCATGGCACACTTTCAGCATTGCTCATGATCAATTTTGGACCTTTTTACATCATTTGATGGGCCTATCACACGCCCATGCATCCATGCAAGTGAGAATTACTATTTTTGGCATTTTGATGGAAGTGTGTGGAAATCAATTGCATTGCCTATAAATACAACCCCTCTTGCCCAGAATTGGGGACACCTTGCCCAAGATTTGATCCTGTAACCATAACCCTCACCATTAGAGGATAAACTTGAAGGTTTTCAATTGAAAATCGAGTTTCAATTTCACTTTTGTTTTGAAGTTGAAACTCCAAGAATCCAAGCCCTTCCTTGATCCAATTCATTTCCTGCAAGCATCTGAAGTCAAGCCAAGGCCAATTGGAAGCAAGATCAAGCAAGATTCAAGCTCCCTCGAAGGTGATTTTTCAGAAACTTCATCTCTTCGATTCTCTCTCAATTTTTCACCATTCTCTTTGATTTTTGGTTGGCTGAAGTCTTACCAATGTAGGCAACAAGATTGAGTTGCTTTGAGGTTAAATCGAAGCAACTCAGTTCATGATCCTGAAAATTCAAATCCATGTATCTTTCAATATACTTGGAATTGGAGAAAATTGAGGCCATATTCGATCTCCTGAGCATTTTTTCTTTGAAATAGTGTCCTTGTTTTTCATTTTCTATTGAGATGAAGGTGGACCAGTCTGGTGAGGTTCACCGGAGAAGATGACCAGAGCCCTAGCTCTGGTGGTGTGTTGGCACGCCTCCTGGCCATCTGATCATGTTTAAATGCTTTAATCTAAGTCATTCCTTTGAATTACCATACGTACATTTCTTTGACTTGAGCCACCATGGATAGCACGCGCGTGGCCATCAGATCTGCCACCTCAATTAATGAGAGAGATTTGGTGGCCCTTGTTTTTTCTAATTTCTTTTTAATTTCTGATTTTTCATTTAATCCATTTATTTTGTTTAATTCATAGAAATTTCATTTTTATTTAAATATTTCTCTCTTCCATATTTTGAATTAAAATTATTTTTTTGATTAAGTTTGATATTTTTCATGAATTAAATGTTTTTGTGCATATTTTAAATTGTTTAAAAATACTTCTGACTATTTAAAAATCTTGAAATTTTTTGCCTAAGGTCCTTTGACCTTGTTTGACCTAGGATAAATCCCTTGGCCGTTTATTTGGTGTTTTCAAGGGATTTTAGGTTTTGTCCAAATTAAAATGTATTTTAATTCATTTTTAATTGATTAAATATTTAAAAATATTGTTGAGCCATTTCGTTTATTTGGTGTTTTCAAGGGATTTTAGGTTTTGTCCAAATTGAAATGTATTTTAATTCATTTTTAATTGATTAAATATTTAAAAATATTGTTGAGCCATTTCTATGGTCTTGTGATGTTTTTTATTTTCTGTTTAGGCCCTGGTCAAGGTTGATTTGACTTTTGTTGGATCAAAACCATTGGATTTAGGGGATGGATGAAATGTACATTTCATCTTCCTAAATGAATGGATGGTTTTGATTTGATGAAACTCCTCCCATGATAAATTTGTGTTTTTATCTTACCCTGCTTCTTCATCTTCATCCCTATTCTTCCCCTTTCCCTCATTTGACCAATGAAATCTCTAATGTTTAAAGGCTAATTGATTCATCAATGACCTTTGTGTCAGATGAATCAATACAAGTATGACTGAGACAGGTCCCTCCCTCTTGATCTTTTCTTTTAGTGTGTGGTATGTTTTAGGAGTTTGGTTCTTCATACCAAATCTCTAACATGCATTAACACTTAAATTTTTATTGCCTGACCTCAGATAGTTGTGACTTCTACATAAGTCCAATTACGATTGCTTAACATAGAGTTAAATTTAACCCTCAAGGTATAGCATTCTAGTAAGTGAGATTGTAAGTTTCCCATTCTTTATGGCCTTGTGTGGAAACTTGACCTTTTTTCCTTTCATGAGAGCTAGTGGCGTAGTTGTTGAATTATCCAAGTCGGAACCCTTGTCATGGAAGATATCTTGGTTTAAGGATTCATAATTGTGAATGAATGGTTGAGTGTTTTCCAAAGAATGACTTAATAAATTAAAAAAAAACACTACTAACACTTGACTTACTTTTGACCAACATTTGACCAATTCTTATTAATATTGCTTTACTTTCAAGTCATTTACTTTATGCAATTTAAAATTTAGTCATTTATCATTAATTTCCATTTACATTTCATTAACTTGTTTATGTTTATGTCATATTCACATTGCTCATTTGAGCCATATATTGTGATTGTATATATTGTTTGTGTGTTTTGGTTTTGTTTGTGGTCTTAGGACCTTAAAACACCTAATAACAACAAAAAACCCAAAAAAACATCTCGTGGACTATTGAACTTGATCTGAACTGGTGGACTTAGGATTAGGCAACATTCCCTGTGCCAAAAAGATCTTGGCCAATGCCAACATTTTGAGACAGAGCTATCTTGAATTGAGCTTTCATCTAATACAAGCCTTGGTATTTGTTTAAATTCATCTGCTACTCAGTCTTTGTGCTTAATTGTTATTTTGATTCGGTGTCTGATGCTTTGCTCTAAGTTGGTCCAGGAATATTTCATCTGATACATGAGAAGACAAAGAAGACTTCTAGCTTTTGGGATTTCTTGCTTTAGTGTGGCTATCTTTATTTGATGCCTTGATCTTCATGATGCCTGGATATTGCACATTGATTATTGATTATTGCTTGATTAAAGTCCCAAGGGAAATGGGTTTCTATATGACATTCTTGTCTGTTGGATTGCATCCCATTGGTCATATCTTTTCAATCCTTAACTTTTAATTTATGCTTAAATTTCAAAACTTCTCCCTCTTTTCAAAAGCTTTCTTAAATTTCAAAATTTCTCCCTCTTTTCAAAAACTTTATTTCCTTGTGATTTCAAACTTAGACTTTGTTTTAATGATTAGAAACTTTGGCCTAATGCCATTGAATTTTCAAACTCTTTCTTAAATCAAATTTGTAAATAAACTTAACCATATTGACTTAATATTTTCAAAATACAAAAAGAACTAACAACTTCATTCAAACTTTTGCCCCCTTTGTGCCTTTCTTATTAAATCTTTGTTAAAAGCAATTCACCAACTTTGAAATTTTTACCACGAACTACAAGGTTTTAATCCCTTATTTTTATATTGGTACGTAGACACAAGTCTGAAGGTCTTGTCAAACACAAAATATAATCAAGGAATTCATTTCTCATCCGCATACTCCATTTTTATCAAACATCATTTATACCAAAAAAACACATGCACACACAAAAAAGGACTCCCTAGGAGTACCTAGGACACTTTTGGTGCTAACACCATCCCTCTGTGTAAACAACCCTCTTACCTATAATCAATGGTATTTTATTAGTTTTGATTTGAAAACTTCTTATCTTTGGGTTTTGTTCGTACTTTTCCCCTTTCCTTTGGAAACAATAAAAGCGCGGTGGCGACTCTGGTTTTTTTTACGTCAAGTTTATCCATAGCTTTATGGTCATGAATTTACTGCTACAGAATCTAAGGGGCGACTCTGCTGGGGAGTAGTCCTCAGTGGGTTTAGCCTACTTTTTTATGTGTATATATTTGTATATTTGATGTTTGTATATTGTTTGTGCGATATAATATGTCTGTTGTGCTTGGTGATTTCTGAGTGGTGAGATAAGTTCTAACCCGAACTTGAGTGCAATTAAGATAGGAGGATGATATAGTCATGTTCAACTTGTGTGGAGTAGTCCTTAACAAGTTGGATGGAGACCCATCTACTCAGTGGAGACCCTTTGGGAGTTATTGATGTCACACAAGTTATTTGCGGATATGCATTACTTTCTCTGATTTGGGGTCCGAGAAGTTGAGGACCGTAAAACATTTAACCCAACTTGGCCTATTTAGAACGTAGTGCGGAGACTGTTCAGGTGTAAACCTGATAACAGTTATTACGCGATACTACACTCAGACGAGTTCCTCTTGAGAATATTATGGGTTGATGAGTTAGTCATCCTAACTTATAATATCCGATAGATGGGATCAAGACTCTGGGAACTTTTTAGAACATGATCTACAGGGTTTTTATCCTTAGTACACTCCTTTGGGATGGTTCTTAACGTGACTCCATGCTCGTGATTCATAACAAACCCTTTAATTCTCGGTTGATCCGATCAAGTCTTGTCAATATCGATGGAACTTGGGTGTTGATAAGGTGAAAACCATAATCCACAAAAACGGATAATTGATCTTGATGATGACTTGATCCATCCCTTGACCTTTGTTTGTGTTTTCCTTGTGTGTGATCCCTTGTGTGTGATTGTTGCAATCATGCATACATGGCCATCATAACATTCATCACAACAAAATAAATTTCAAGGAACTGAGGTCTTATTTGCAAATATTTTCAGACCATGGATTGTGGACGAAGGAACATTAAGAAGTACAGTTTCAGATGTCCTGATTTGAAAGAACTAAGGAAGTTGTCATCCTTTGTATTAGATGCCTTGGATTTCCAGCAACGTCATGGGAAGCTTTTATCTGTGTTATTTGCTGATGTGGTTGAAGGACTTCTGAGTGTTTTGGTTCAGTTCTCTGATCCTCCATACCGATGCTTCACTTTTCCAGATTATCAGCTTGTACCTATGTTAGAGGAGTATGCCCATCTCTTAGGTATACCCGTATCTGACAAGGTATCTTTTAGTGGATTAGAGGAGATTCCCAGATCTTATGTTATATCTGAAGCTCTTCATCTGAAGAAATCTAAGATTGATGCTCATTTGGTGAAAAAAGGAGGTATTCTTGGGTTGACTTCTAAGTTCCTCATTGGTAAAGCTACTGTCTTTTCTAAAGCTGATAGTATGGATGCTTTTGAAGCCATCTTTGTATTGCTCATCTATGGTTTAGCTTTGTTCCCTAACATTGATGGTTTTGTTGATGTTAACTCCATTAAAATCTTCTTGATTGGGACTCATGTTCCTACTCTGTTGGGTGACATGTATTTCTCCTTGCATTTTAAGAATTTCAAAGGTGGTGGAACTATTGTGTGTTGTGTTCCTCTTCTATACAAGTGGTTTATTTTACAGTTTCCTCAGACGCCCGCTTTCTTGGAGAATAAGCAATGTCTACGGTGGTATTAGATACTTATGTCTCTCACTCATGATGATATTTTTGGTATGATTCTGCATTGAATGGTGTGGATATTATTGATAGTTATGGTGAATTCTCTAATGTTCCCCTTATTGGTATACAAGGAGGAATAAACTACAACCCTGCTTTGTCCCGTCGTCAACTTGGGTTCCCCTTGAGAGATAAACCTAATAACACTCAATTAGAAGGTCTATTTTATCAAGAGGGTAAAGATCCCCAAAACTTGAAGCAAAAGATGATACATGCTTGGCATAATGTGCATAGGAAAGGAAGATCCAAGCTTGGTCCGTGCAATTGTGTAGCTTTGGAAGCTTACACTATTTGGGTGAAGAAGAGAACTTTGGAGCTGAAGATGCCATACACTTGTGAAAGACTTATATCTATGGTTATGGCTGAGCCACCAACTCTCCCTAACCAAGATGTAGAGGAATTGGAAGACGCACTCACCAAGATGAAGCAAGAGAGAGATATGTGGGAAGAACGGTTCCATGCTTTGAGGCGAAAGCATGAAGAGTTGCATCTTAAGTCGAAAGACAAGGATGCGCTTATTGAGATTCTTGAAGACCGAGCAAGGAAGAGACAGAGAGAGCCAGAGGGTCTATCTTCCTCTAGTATGCCTCAGCCTTCCGGTGCTTGGAAGAAGATTGTTGATCAATTAGTTCTCTAAAAGGATCAGATAAAGACATCCTTTGAGTCCGAGATTCGACGCATCCACAGGAAGTATGCACCTACAGCCAGATCATCCGATGTAGTTGCTAAGGGATCCTTAGGATGATATTTTCCTTTTCTCTTGTATTTATACTTTGGTTTCTGAAATTATACTCAGTGTAATCCTTCTAAATTTTATGAATAAAAAGAGATTTTTATCCAATTATAGTTATGGTTATTATTTAATATATATGTGCAAATAGAACTTCATATGTTCCTTGAAATTAAACAAATAAAAAACATTGCATTTCATGCATCATTTGCATAACAGGTTTTCTTCCGCCAGATGTCTTATCAGTTCTTCTTTTGTGCATCAGCCAAACAGACTCACCACTATAATACTCACGCTAATCAACCAAAGATCATGGAGCATCTATAGAAAGAGAACCGAGAGCTAAAGGACGAGATCGCCAGATTAACAACTTTGATGGAATCTATCATTACTGCGCAGAATCAGTCTTCACTAACTCATATAACTCCTTCCTAGAGGACTGTTATTTCTGAGGTTGCAACCTCAACTGTTCCTGTTGCTGCTGCCAGTCAATTCATTTTTTTTTCATTTTTTTTTGCTTTTTAATCCCTATTTTTGCATGGACCTATTCTTTTGAATTTATGATCCATCGGAATACCCTAACTTTTGCCTAAGTCAAATCCTTTTTTAGTTTTTGACTTAGTAGACTCTTTTTGAAACATGATGCCCTAACCTTTTCCTTAAATCAAATTTTCAGGTTTTCTTTTTGACTTAGCGGGCTTTTTATTTGTTTATTTTTGTGAGACAAATCTTGAGTTTTTAATTTTGGCTTAGAACGGTTGCGACTGCCATGTTGACTTTTGTGAAGTTTATCTTCATTGCTTCCTCGATGTCGAATGATGTGAGGAAGAAGATGTTGTGAAATTTATCTTCATTGCCTCCTCTATTTTTGGTGATGTATGTGAGGAAGAAGATGTTCTTAAACCTCTTGCTTAGATATAATGATTCTCTTGAGATTTGAATACATTAATGAACTAATTTAAATCTACCATGCCCCTGGTTTAGATTAAGGGTTTTTTGGAATAGAAAAAGAAACACCAACTTCTGGCTTGAGGGGGTTGACTACAGATTATCTCCTTATTTCTCCCGTGTTTAGGAAGTGAAATAATTCCTTACATCGTCATCGAGGTCTTACTATTAAAATCATAGTCAACAAATTCAGATATTTATTACATCATTCTCCTCTTAAGTTTGTTAAGAGGTAAAAAGTGAAATGGAAAAAGCTTTGTTTTTTATATATATATGGTAAGTGATGACATAGAAGAGAGTGTAAATGAATGGATTGGTTCAAAAATATGCATGCTCGTTTTATTAAAGTTACTTTTCATAGAGTACAAATTTTAAATACAAACAACCCTTAGCAAAAAAAGAATTACAACTAGCAATGATAAAGTCTATTGATCCCAGGGATGAGCTTCATTGTTGATCCACTGTCTTTAGGGGATGTTTTTTTTTATGTTCTTGCACTTTATTAAAGTAAGGGTGACCATTCACCAATGGGACTCCTTCTTTGAAAGTCAACTGTAGGTCTTGTACTTTGTGCTCATATTGTGCATTCTCGCCATGACTTGTAGGGTATAGACGAGGAGAGAGATCATTTGGTTGTAGTCCTACTAGGGTACCTCTGAGCAAAGGCTTCATCAATTGACCATAAGACTTTGGTATAGGATCCAAGTTCTTTCCAAGCTTCCTTTGTTGTGATTTATGGAGCGCATGAGGTTGCTGCTGAAGTAGATATTGTTACAGACTTTGTTGAGGCAACATCATCCAGGGTCATTGTATTTAAAGCATTGGGTAGGCCAATGGCTTGCAAGGCGAAAGTTTACCTTCTCTCTTGAATGGTACTTGCTCCTCTTGAGTACCTCCATAGCTTCTTGAGACATGTGGCAAGTTCATTTGCGAGCATCCGGAGACTTGCTAGCCGAGTGACGGTTGAATAGGGGCGAAAGTGGAAAGGATGTGCAAATGTATGTGTATGTATGTGTTAGCTCATATTTTTGACGCCCATTTAGAATTATCAAAATTGGAAAATATGCACAGCTGGTTTCGACCAAGAAGTAGTATTCGACCAGCTGGAAGTGAGTCGACTTGGCTAGGTGGATAAAGATCAAGCTTACAGCTGAGACTTCGAAGCGGTTCTTTAGAGAAGCGGTTGAAAACGGTTTTCGATCAAAGATTTAAAATTCAAATAAAGGAGGGAATTTCGCCTTCGTCAGAAACCGTAAGAGCACACGTGGAGCATGGTGAATGAATGCGTGCATGCAAGGCGTCATGTGTCTCGACGTGATTGAAGAACCATCAAAGAGGTTATTTCAATCCAATATAAATATAAGGTCTTACTGTTAAAACGTGTGTGTGAAATTGTGTATAAAATCTGTAAATTTACTAAGTATTCGTGTGAAGTAGAATTGTAAAGCACAAAATGTACGTTGTCTACACCATTGTTAGTTATTTCAAAACAATATAAATTTGTCTTTACTTTTTTCCAAAAATATACTTCCTCACTTCTTCTTTTCAAACACCTTCCTTTTACTTTGTCATTTGCAGTTTTAAGATTTCTTCGTTCTTTCCATGCATTCAACACTTACTTTACAGTCTTAAGATTCCTGTACTTGCGACATTTACTTTGTCATTTCTAAATCCTTTATGATTTCTGTTGTTTACTTCACTCTTTTTATTAGTTTCAAACGCTGATTTAAGATCTCTTTCATTCAACCCACCCTTTGTTCTTATTTTTCTTTTAAACTCTGATTTGACGCTTAGTCTTGATTATTCGTTACTACCATATTTCTAAAACACTTAGCACATCTCCTAGGATCAATCAGATCGATCCCGCAAGTAACCAAATTTAGAAATTTGGAAGATCAGCAGTTGTTTACCAATTTTCCAGGTAAACAAATTGGCACACCCGGTGGGACCCGTGCTAACGTTACGTATTGTGTGTAGTTCTGGTTGTTAAGTTTTTTTTTAGGGGGGGGGAGGGCGGGGAGATTCGTTGTATGCTTTTAATAAGTGGTAAAATAGCCATAAACAACGAACAACGAACAGGGAGACAATCCCATACGAGGATGGCGAATGTGAATCCGTCAGACACTCAAAACTCTCAAAATCCATCAACTAGTAACATAAGGCCGCTTCTTCTTTGATAGGGGCAAACACGACCACAATGTATGCGTCTGAAGTAGTTCCGTCTATGGTGAGTTCGATGCCTACGCATTCGATCTCCCATACTGAACCAACTTTAACCTACATTGGGCCTAGGGGACCTCCTCACACTTCTTCATCAATTAGAGATATTCCAAATAGATCATTGGTACCCCCTGGTTTCTCAATACCATTTAGTGGTCGAGAGCATCCATATGGAATCCAACTTCAGTGATGGCTAATCTACAGAACGCGAGTTCTACTTTTTCCGAACCGGTGGTCAACATGAATTTGCCAGTGCAAGGGTCTGGGATAAACATGGTTCGAACCAACCAATCTTTAGGTTTGAGACACCCAACACAACTACCTACTCTTATAAATAATTATGCGGCAGCATGGAGGCAACAGATGGACGAAAGAAATCATGAAATGGTCCAAATGTTAACTCAGACTTTGACCACTATGCTAAATTCTCTGATTCAGAATACGACTCAGTCGAATCAATAGATGATAGCATAGGTGGCTCAAATGTCTGAGTTTCTTAGTATACCTCAGCACTAGCATCCTCTTCATAGGGATTGGGTAAGAGAGAATCAAGAAGCCACGTTTGAGGAAGACCTCACCATTAACCAGATCCAACAAAACCAAGGGGTAGTAGTAGTAATACCCCCTAGGATCAAACCACATGTACCCAGGGAACCAATGGTGTTAATGGTGAATAGAAATCAAAATGTTGATGATATCATACGTCAAGTTCGACATGACGATGTGGCAGCAGATAATAACCTAGCAGCTATAGTCGAAAGAATTATGGTTCGAAATGGGGTAAATTTTGGCCTTAGAAGGCCAAACTATACGCCGCCTTTAGCTGAGTATATCTTACAAGCGGAAGCACCCCTCAGGACCAAAATCCCCAAATTCACCAAGTTTGCTGGGGATACTACTGAGTCTACTGTTGAACACGTGGCGAGATATTTAATCGAGGCTGGAGATATGTCAAATAACGAGAGCCTTAGGATGAAATTTTTTCCAAGTTCTCTTACGAAGAATGCTTTCACATGGTTCACAACCTTGCCCCAAAATTCGATCCACATATGGAACCAATTGGAAAGAATGTTCCATGAGAAATTCTACATGGGGAAAACGAAGATAAGTTTGAAAGAGTAGGCTAGTGTCAAATGAAAGTTCACTGAGCCAATTGATGACTATCTGAACAAATTTCGACTACTCAAAGCCAGGTGTTTTACGCAAATAATAGAGCATGAACTGGTCGAAATGGCCGCTGGGGGCCTTGACTACTCGATTAAAAAGAAATTAGATACTCAATACCTAAAGGGTATGGCCCAATTAGCCGACAGAGTTCGACAGGTAGAACATTTATAGGAAGAAAAGGCTAGGGCGAACAAAGATAAAAGGGTAGCCTATGTCGATTTCAGGAATGATGACGAAGGTTCATGTCATGAAGTTTCATACTTCGACGACAATGAGATCGACCTTGCTGAATTGACACAAGGGCCACCATATGCGTGCAAAGTTTTAGTTCCTTCGAACGGAAAAAATCCTGTCGAACTTGGAAAGAATGACAGATTTCCTAAGAAAACATATACGTTCGATGTTACAAAATGTGACAAAATTTCTGAGTTACTAGTCAAAGATGGACTGATGGTAGTACCTCCGGGTGCTAAAGTACCCCCTTTAGAACAAATAAAGAAAAGAGGGTTTTGCAAATACCACAGTTTTTTGGGTCATAAACCGTCTCAATATTTTCTTTTCAAGGACCTTGTGCAGAGTGCCGCCTAGGAGGGAAGACTCAAGTTCGGAGACAAAACAGGGAGCCAGATGAAGATCGACTCCGATCCTCTACAGATAATTAAGGCTCATTATACTGAGCCAGAGGAAGTGAACCTTATTGAAGCTGCTGATGATTTCTACATGACTGAAGTCACTGAAGATTTCGTCAATAGACCTGTTATGGCTAGGGTTCATGAGTACTTCGAGTAAACACCTTTTGATGATTTCACCCAAAAGGATACAGGGGATGTCAACAAGGAAAATGTTGAAGTCTCAGATGTCGAGGAAACTGGAAGTTCAAAGTTAATGATGATTACTAAAGAAACCACTGATAATTTCGTTAAGATGGACAAGGCCACTGACGGCCTTCGAAAATAATTCCAAATGTTGGATATTACCGAGGATATCAACATGGAGATTAATATGGTGGAGTTATCTCAAGAAACCTCTATGGAGGTCGATGATGAATGTCGACAAGAGGAGTATAACAAGGTCCCCTTACCTCAGAAGGAAGAAACGCTGTCGGACTTCCTCCGAAGGTGTCAGAAAAAGAAGTATGAAGTTATGCTATGCCCTAGGTGTACTATTATTTTCGACAAAAAGGTAACTCAGAATCTTGAAGGAGTTAGGAGAGTAAATCACCAAGATGGCCATAAAGCCATCCACAATCATCAAGTGGGTAAGCCAAAAAGGGTTTTTGATCCTAGGAGATATCCTGATCCTAGACGCCCTATGGTGAAGATGAGCGAAACCAAGCAAGCAGGGTGAAATTTCAAACCCATGACCTTTAAGCCAAGCATCGAGGGATCAAACGAAAAGCGGGTCAAGCAAACTGATGGCAGGAAACATGGTCATGGAAAGTGGCAGAACTTTGAGGTTGAATGAGGTTCGTCGTTGGCTTACTGCCAGGAATTTCGGTCCGACAAAAGGACTTCACATGTGTCCGAGAACTATAAAGGAAAAAACCTATGACGAGATGTCAGTTGAGAAGAGAAAAAAGAAGGCGAAAATCCTAAAGAGAGGCTGGTGAGATGGATCAGGATGAGTCGAGTACCAATGCGATTGTGAAGAAAAGGGATGACCCAAACTTCACCAAAAGAGATCCCAATATTTCAGGTAAGACGGCCGGAGAAAAATACAATCAACTGGCCGCTGAAGATGAATTGTTAAATGACAACTTGACTCTGGTTCGGAGGCTTCCTTAGACATTTTAGTCGGAGTGGTATCAGTAATGCCCAGGGAATTCGATCGGGTTACTGAAGTCGAAGACAATGACAATATCACCGAGAAGGAGATAGCTGCTCACAAGCCGGTATGTTACTATGTAATGAACAACGATTGTGTCGAAGAGAAAAATACTTTTTTCGAAAGGCCTAGTGAAGCCATGAAGAGCCACCTGAAACCCCTCTTCATCACTGGAAAAGTCGAAGACATCCCGGTTAATAAAATATTGGTGGATTGTGGAGCGACTGTGAACTTGATGCCTCACCGCATGATGAGGAAAATTAGCATATATGATACTGATGCCAAACCTCATAATATGGTGTTAACCAACTATGAAGGTAAAGTAGGTTCCACCTTAAGGGATATCCAAGTCGAATTAACTGTGGGGACAATCACTAGGTCCACAATGTTTTGATTGTGGAAACAAAGGCCAACTACAATATGTTGCTTGGAAGAGAATGGATCCATGGAGTCGGAGCTGTCCCATCTTCAATGCACCAGAGGATAATAATTTGGCGCCCATATGGCATCGTCGAAAATATAGAGGCGGATCAGGGGTACTTTAAAACCCTTATCAATCATGTCGATAGGCGCCAGTTTGATAAACACTTAGCCACTCTAGCTCCTTGTGATCCGGCTGAGTTTGTGTTTGTCTTTGACGACAACGCCTATTGTTCCTTGTCACTACACCCTCACTATGGTTTTCGGTGGGACAGAGAGATAGTAGGCGAAGACAACTTCAGATATTTGGGAGTATCTGGAATTGATCCCACAGGATGGGGAAGTGAATTCAGTAATGATGACTGGGTTACAGCTTTAAAGAGGATTTTGGCTTACATAGCCGAAAACAAGCAACAATTGGCCTTATAGGCCGAGGTAAAAAAATATGGCTGTCGAAGCCAGTGAACTTTCTCCATCAATAGGTCCCAGGAAAGACTTTGACCCAATGTCACCTTATAAAGGTCAAGATTAAGAGCAAGACTAGAGGCTCGATGCGATCTACGATGATGAGCCTTTGGGTTTCGAGAAGGATCCGCTAGCAACAAACATTAAGATGTTGGCTCAGGATCCCCTTGAAGAAGTAGACTTAGGAGAGGGAGTAATAAAAAGGCCGACTTACACCAGTGCCAATATTCATCCTCAACTCAAGATCGAAGTGGTCCAGTTGCTGAGAGAGTTTAAAGACTGTTTCTCATGGGACTATGATGAAATTCCTGGTTTAAGCAGGGAGTTGGTCGAATTGAAACTGCCGATCAAGCCTGGAAAGAAGCCCGTGAAGCAGAACCCAAGATGATTTTCTCCAGCAATACTGACGAAGATCAAGGAGGAAGTTGAAAGGCTTCTCCGTTGTAATTTCATTCGCACGGCCAGGTATATCGAATGGTTAGTTAACATTGTGCCAGTTGTAAAGAAGAATGATTCTTTAAGGGTTTTCATAGATTTTAGAGATTTAAATACTGCAACCCCAAAAGATGAATATTCGATGCTAGTGGCGGAAATGTTAGTCGATTCTGCTGTAGGCTATGAATATTTAAGCATCTTTGACGGGTATTTTAGGTATAATCAAATATTTATTTCTGAAGAGGATGTCCCAAAAACAACATTTCATTGCCCCGAAGCCTTAGGCACATACAAATGGGTAGTGATGCCTTTCGGTTTGAAAAATGCTGGGGCGACCTACCAAAGAGCGATGAATTCGATCTTCCATGATTTCATAGAAATTTTTATACAAATCTATATAGACTTGTTGTTAAGTCTGTTTCAGGGAAGAGTCATGTAGACCACCTTCGAATATCTTTCAAGAGAATGAGAAAATATGGTCTAAAAATGAACCCTTTAAAATGCGCTTTTTATGTGTAGGCTGGGGATTTTCTAGGTTTCGTGGTCCATAAAAAGGGGATCGAAATAAACCAGAATAAGACCAAGGCCATCATGGAAGCGAAAGCGCCATTGATGAAGAAAGGTTTGTAGTCTCTGTTGGGCAAGATCAATTTCCTAAGGAGATTCATCTCAAACCTTAGTGGGAAGATGCAAGCATTCTCGCCTTTGCTTCGACTCAACAAGGAAGTGTTTGAATGGGGGCAGGCTCAACAAGAAGCGTTCGATAAGATTAAAGCATACTTGAGACATCCACCAATCTTACCACCACCTTGTAGAAATAAAAGTATGAGATTGTATATATCTGCATCTGACAAAACCTTAGGGAGCATGTTAGCCCAGGAGGAGGATAATGGTGTCGAAAGAGCCATTTACTACCTCAGTAGAGTTTTAAACGATGCAGAAACTAGGTATAGCATGATCAAAAAATCATGTTTATGCTTATATTTCTCCTGTACAAAATTGAAACATTATATCAAACTTGTTGACGTGTATGTTTCATCTCATTATGACGTTATTAAACAGATGTTATCCAAACCAATTTTGCATAGTCGAATTGGGAAATGGGCATTAACATTAACTGAGTTCTCTTTAACATACATGCCATTAAGAGTTGTTAAAGGATAAGTGGTAGTGGACTTCATAGTCGATCATTCCATTGACGCCAACACATTGAACTATGTCGAATTGGGGCCGTGGAAGTTGTACTTTGACAGATCTAGTCATAAAGATGGCACGGGCGTCGGGGTCGTAATTATTTCTCCTAATAAATTTCCAACAAAATTCCAGTACAAAGTAGAAGGTACTTGTTGAAATAATGAGGCTGAATACGAAGCCCTCATAGTAGGACTTGAAATGTTGTTGGAATTAGGGGCAACTCGAGTTGAGATAATGGGAGACTCAGAGTTGGTCATAAAACAGATCACGAAGGAATATAGATATGTTAAGGAGAATTTGATCATGTGTTTCATAATCGCCAATCGACTGTTAAAAAAGTTCGAAATGGTTTATATTCGGCATATACCGCAAATAGAAAACATGGTAGCTAATGATTTAGCTCAGGTTGCATCCGGGTACAAAATTTCAAAGGAAAAGTTGCACAAAGTCATTGAAGTCAGGGGAAAGGTCGTGGCAACCAAATTAATTCCCTTAGATTTAGAAAAGACGAAGCTAGGATATGTCGATGAAGGAAATTTCGAAATATTGGCAATAGATAATTTGACGGATGAAGACTGGAGAAAGCCAATAGTGGTGTACCTACAGAATCCAACAGCGTCTACTGATCGAAAAACTAGGTATCGAGCATTGAGTTACGTTCTTTTGGGTTCAGATTTGTTTAAGAAATCTCCTGAGGGAATTCTGCTTAAATTCCTCAGTGAGTCAGAGGCATACTTTGCCCTTTCGACTGTGCATAGTGGAGCGTGTGGAGCACACCAAGTCGGTCATAAGATGAAATGACTCTTATTTCGCCAAGGAATGTATTGGCCTACCATGTTGAAAGACTGTATTGAAAAGTTTTACCAACTTTGAGACACTTGGCACTGTGTCAGAGTTATTAAGGTGTCGAAGTAAAGTCTCAAAAAATGTCTTTTTCTCACACGTGTCGAAAATGAAAATTTTGGGGGGCAATTTGTTAGCTCATATTTTTGACGCCCATCCAGAATTACCAAAATTGGAAAATATGCACAACTGGTTTCAACCAAGAAATAGTATTCGACTAGCTGGAAGTGAGTCGACTTGGCTATGTGGATAAAGATCAAGCTTACAGCTGAGACTTCAGAGCGGTTCTTTAAAGAAGCGGTTGAAAACGGTTTTCGATCAAAGATTCAAAATTCAAATAAAGGAGGGAATTTCGCCTTCGTCAGAAACCGTAAGAGCACACGTGTAGCATGGTGAATGAATGTGCGCATGCAAGGCGCCATGTGTCTCGACATGATTGAAGAACCATCAAAGTGGTTATTTCGATCCAATATAAATATAGGGTCTTAGCGTTAGAAAAGTGTGTGAAATTGTGTACAAAATCTGTAAATTTACTAAGTATTCGTGTGAAGAAGAATTGTAAAGCACATAATGTGCGTTCTCTTTACTTTTTTCCAGAAATATACTTCCTCACTTCTTCTTTTCAAACACCTTCCTTTTACTTTGTCATTTGTAGTTTTAAGATTTCTTCGTTCTTTCCCTGCATTCAACACTTACTTTACAGTCTTAAGATTCCTGTACTTGCGACATTTACTTTGTCATTTCTAAATCCTTTATGATTTCTAAATCCTTTATGATTTCTGTTGTTTACTTCACTCTTTTTATTAGTTTCAAACGCTGATTTAAGATCTCTTTCATTCAATTCACCCTTTGTTCTTAGTTTTCTTTTAAACTCTGATTTGACGCTTAGTCTTGATTATTCGTTACTACCACATTTCTAAAACACTTAGCACATGTCCTAGGATCAATCTGATCGATCCCGCGAGTAACCAAATTTAGAAATTTGGAAGATCAACGGTTGTTTACCAATTTTCCAGGTAAACAATATGCAAATGCATGAAAATGTAAAAATATTTTTTTAATTTTTATTTTAAAGGAATGCTAAAAGTTTTTTTTAGATGCAATGCAAGTGTAACATTAGGATAGTGACAGATAGGAGAACTCACACATGTTTAGGGATTGTGACAGATGAAAAGAAACCCCTACGAGTTTAGGGTAGTAATGGATATACCCACATGTGGGTTTAAGGATAATGTTGAATATAAGGATACCTTGTTTAAGAAGGTTTCTTATAGATAGGGATAATAATTGGCATGGGAAACCCAAACGGATTTCAGGATATGTAAGGTAATATGCAAGCATGACCTAGTTAAGAGTAGGTTCCTTATGATATGTCAGATTTAGTTTTAGACTACCCAATCCCCTCACTTGTATGATATAAATTTTTTGTAGGATGATAACTCTAAAGTCATGGATTATACCCTTGTTTTACCATGAGAAGGAGCAAACCTTCATACATTAGTCCTTCGGGATAAGTGTCGTCTAGGCGGGACCTTAGTAACGACCTTTACAGGTTGATAACATAAGGCCACCCTAAGTTAAGAGGGTTCTAGAAGAGGTCCCTAGAGTCATGGACCGAACTCAATTCTATTATGAAGAAGTGATGACCTTCTCATGACAAACCTTTTGAATTGATCTATTCTGGGCGAAATCGTCATTAAAGACCCTACGGGATGAGAACCCCGGTGGCCGAGATAGGACGACCCCTTACTTAAGCTTATATTTTTTTCTCAAGCCTAGATTTTGAATTCACACCTTTGAAAATCCCAACCAATATGATATGACAGGCATAATAATATAATAAATAATAAAGTAAATAAATAAAACAGAAATAAAGGAAAGAAAATACACATATAAATAAACACAATCTAAAACCTAATGTTAGGATGGACTCTCTTTAAGGAAAGTATAAGAACTCCTCAGCAGAGTCGCCAGATGTCGCGGTTGGAAAAATGATAGAGTCACCACCATCCTTTATTTGTTCCTAAGGAACAGGGAAATAATGATAAAACCTATTAACTAAAGGTGAGATACTGGGTTCGGAAATCAGTTAAGTAAGGGGAAGGTGTTAGGCACCCCTAACCTCCATTGTACTAAATGGGATCCTCCTTTAATTCTAGGGTTATTGTGTTTCTAAGGAATGTTTGCTTTGTTATCTATTAATTGTTTAATTATATTTATTTACAAAAATGTTTTATTATTTTAATAAGGGAAACCCTAATAATTATTTTTTATTATTATACTCGCTAGAGTCTTACAACTCTATGCCTACGTACCTTCAAATTTATTGAAGGATCAGAGCCTCAAAGTTCGTCTTAAAAAATGTTGGTTGGTTGGTTGTTTTTATTCCTTAAAAATTTCTAGCACATCGGGGACGGAGAAATATTCAATTTTGAAAAATGTCTCAATGCACAGGGGCAGAGGACTTATAAATTGAGGTGCGTTGGGTTGATTTTATCCCTTTTGATTAATTGCAAAAAAAATCCCGTCAATTTGATTATAAAAAATAATCCAAAGTGATACTATATATAAGTATTCAATATTAAAAGTTTAATTTAGAAACTCAAAGACCATATCCCTTATTCCTGACCTTTATCCTTAAAAATTATTATAGAACTTTATCCCATGCTATCCCTAAGTTATCCCGTGATTATTATCCTATGATTATCCCTAGTTATATCCCCTCATGCTCTAATTAATTAACTTTTTTTAAAATTAATAATGATATTTTATTATTTTTTCGTATTTTTCTAATAATAATAAATAATAATTAAAATACTTGAATTGAACCTACATAAAATAAAATGGTAAAAAATTTAAATTTAGAGGGAGGTGACCGTGCAATAGTAAACGAGAGGTTAAACTCACCCACTTTTTTTTTTAAAAGACAAAATAAATTTATTGATTTCAAAACAAATTTTTCTTGTAAATATTCCAACGATACTCTTAGTTTCTTAAATAATGGACAATGATAGTTAGACTAAGGAATAAATGTCAAACATGAATAAGAATCTAAAAAATTAATTAAGAGAAGTAATTAAATAAGAGGAAAAAAGAAATAATAGAATAATTGACGGTATATTACCTTATTGTATTGAATTTGACGGAAAAAGATATACATAGATAGACTTCCTACTTCTTTCATAACGTCAAATCCATTTTCTTGAATATGCTTTAAATCAAAATACAAAGTCACCACCAACAACAACTTTCTTCAACCTTATTATCTAGGATAATGGATAATGCTAACTTGTGCCTCTATGAAGAAATGTTATCTTGAAAATTATGTATTGACTTTAATAAAAATATAAAATTAATTTTTTAATTGTTTTTTCCAATACAATCTTTCTATAAATGACTTTCATAACTTGTGCCCTTAGGACACAAGTTAGTATTACCCTATTATCTAATTCAAATCAACATTTACCACCCATCTCCTGCTTCGGATCAAAGGACGAGCGTATAACGGCGGTGTGCGGTTTTGAAGGTCACGCTTGTGGTGATTGCTGTGTCTTTCATCGATGATGAAGGAGAGGCGTTTGCGGATAGAAGGGGTGAACGACGCGAAGGTGCACGACGAACGGAGTCACACGCGGATAATGACGGACATTGGCCGAGGGCTTGCGTCGCTGACGAGTAGGTTCTCGAGGCGTTCGGAAGCGTGGTTCAGATGTAAGTTATGTTAGGTTGTTGATTCTCAACTCAGTTTCGATTTTGAATTTTGACTGGTTCTGAGTTTGGTCCAAGTTTGTTTGAGATTTGTTTCTGTTTCTATTTTTATTCTTGATTCAATCCAGAATTTGTTTCGACTTTGTTTGGATTTGTTACATTTCGGTTCAGATTTGGTTAGAATTGATTTCATACTACTATGATTTTCGACTTCGTTTCGACTCCCCTATTGTTTAAATTTTTTAACTCATTCGAAATTGGTTGTCTTACTGTATTGATGTTGGAGTTTTCAGTGTTGGTTTCGAATAATTTTGACTCGGTTCGGTGTTGGTATGGCTTTATTTCGGGTTGATTTCAAACTTGTTTTGTCTAGATTTCTTCAATAAACGGTTTGTGTTTTTGAAATTTTCAGAATAGTACAGGTACAACTTGAATGGTTGAATTTGTTTTTTTCTTCCTTTTGACAAATTATAGCTATTGGTTTCGAAACATATTTATGAGTTAATTTTGAAAAAAAAGTTGTGAGTTAATTTTGAAACAGGTTTTGATTTAGGTTTTGGTTCTGTTAGTACTACTTAGTTCAGTAATCAAAATTTTGATTCATTATTGATTCAGATTGACATACAACATATAATATAACAGTTAACGCCAGTGTTAAGAATTTGTGAATCTTATCTGAGGTGAATTTGTTTGTTTGTTCATAGGGGTTATCATGGAAGTTAAGTGAGGACTTATAACGACTCATTTAACATCATAAGAGCATAGTAAAGCTAAGCAAATATTAAATTCTAACATCAGTGGATTTATATAATATTGTTCCTATACATGAGAAAATATTGGATATCGATATCTAGAGAGACATACCCGAAGGAATTCTAGATTCCGATGAACTTGTAGGATCGAGGTGAATGCTGCTCTTCCAATTCCGCTTCCACTTCTTTTCTCCTTTTTCAATCGTCTCTAAAATTGCTTGTGCGTTTTCCTTTATTGCAGCCATGAGTCCGTGTTGGTGTTGACGGTCACTTTCCGGTGACTTTTTGCAGCAGGGAAACTTCTTCTCTTCTTTCTTCTTCTAATTTTAATTTTTATTATTGAATTGTTGTTGTATATTTTTGTGTATGATTAAAAAATTAGTTAAATATCCTACTGTTGGATAACACTAAATTATTGTGTACTTGTAGTTCTTTTTTAATCTTATAATGTAAACCATAATCTTAATGCTCATGAAATTTTGTATCAACTTATAATTTGAGGTTTATTGGTAAAAATTATGGTGTTAGTTAAAAATAATGTAAACAATAATTTGTATGTGAATTATGAGAAAAGAAAACCAAATAAAAATCATGATAAAAGTAAATGAGAAGGCTTAAAAAAAGACCTTCAGATTATCATCATCGTAAAAAATTAAAACCTAAAAAATAAAATTTGGGACCCTTGAAAAAGTTTGCGACACTTTTGATATTTTATTTATTTTTAATTATTTTTTATATTATATTTTTATTAAATAAAAGGAAAAAATGAAAAATGAAAAATGAAAACCTAAAAAATAAAATTTGGGACCCTTGAAAAAGTTTGCGACACTTTTGATATTTTATTTATTTTTAATTATTTTTTATATTATATTTTTATTAAATAAAAGGAAAAAATGAAAAATAAATATTTAAAAAATACCTATTTAAATAAAAATGAAAACTATTTAAAAATAAATAAATAATACCAGTTTTGTGAAAAAAAAGAAGAGAAAAATATAAAAAATGGTATAGGTAAAGACTTGAACTCAAAACCTCTCCATTATAGTTCCTTATGCATTTGCTTCTACCAATTATGTCATTTTATTTATTTAAACTAAAATAGCATTAGAGAGTATATAATAATGATCTTAATAATAGTCTTAATAATAATACTAATAACCCTATTATGAGTCTATTTAGATAATATATTAATTAATGATAATAAAATTAAAATATTAATTTAATCCTAATTAATTTAAATATTAATCTATTCTTAAATAATAATAATATAACTCAATATTAATATATATAAAAATAAAAATAATACTAATAATAATTTATCCATATTTAATTAATAATATTATTGTAATCTATTATACCCCTGCTATTAAAATAAATAATCCCCCTAATTATTATTTTTTACTAATGTGTTTTAATAAGACAAAATATCCAGTTACTAATGGTAATATCCCTCTAGCATAACTCCTCAAGTTATTACGTTCCAAGCAACATCCCTGAATTAAAACAAATCCCTAAGAGGGACTAAAAAGTCAAAATGGTCCCCCTTTGACTTTTTAGGTAATTGGGGTTGAGCATATGCCTTATAAAGGTCCATGAGCATGTCAATGACCTGGATTCTAAGAAAGAAATAATTGTCAAAATTTGGGGTACGACACTACGGTTGATCAATTTGATCATATCGTGGCTAATATCACTTCGTTCTATAATTTGAGTTTCTGCGATGAAGAGCTTCCCGAGGAAGGCATGAACCATAATCTGGAACTCCATATATCTATGAACTACAAGGAAGATGCTTTTTTTAATGTATTGGTAGACACTGGTTCGTCTTTGAACGTTCTACCCAAATCTACTTTGGGAAGGCTATCTTATCAAGGCGCACCCATGAGATATAGTGGTGTGGTTGTGAAAGCGTTTAATGATTGTTGTAAAACTGTCATTGGAGAAGTGCACCACCCGATTAAGATTGGTCTGAGTGATTTCAAAATTACTTTCCAAGTAATGGATATTCACCCGGCCTATAGCTGTTTATTGGGTAGGCCATGGGTTCATGAGGCTGGTGTTGTCACGTCGACTCTACATCAGAAACTCAAGTTTGTTAAGAATGGTAAGCTGATCATTGTGGGAGGTGAGAAAGCACTATCGGTAAGCCACTTGTCGTCTTTCATATATGTTGAAGCTGAAGAAGCTGTTGGAACTCCGTTCCAAGCTCTATCTATAGCTAATGAGATTCAGAAGAATGGGGCATCCATGTCTTCTTTTAAAGATGCACAAGAAATTGTTCAGGCTGGTGACACAGACAAGTGGGGTCGTGTCGTGGAAGTTGTTGAAAACAAGAACAGGGCTCGTCTGGGATTTCGTCAAGGGCCATTTAAAGAAGAAGTCAAGGTTATGCAAGAAATTTTCCATAGTGGAGGTTTCATTCACAAAGAAGAACAACACCCAGGTGCGATCATTCATGAAGACGAAGATGAAATAGATAATGCTAACTTTGTAATGCATGGATAGATTTGCAACAATTGGGTTGTTGTTGATGTTCTTGTCTTAGTTCATCGTTTAAAGTAATATATCTTAATTGTTTATAGAAAAATCATTCTCATATGCTTAAGGGAGAAGTGAAAACATTGTTGGTTATTTTCAATTATCATCAATAAAATATAATTTTATTTATCCACATTTGTGTTGTTTTTACTTTTTACTTTTTCTGAAAATGGTAATCACAAAAAACATAAATAAATAATAAGTTTTTCCATATCTGCATAATGTTGATTGCACTTCATATTCCTAAAATCAAACTATCAAATCATTATGCAGATTGCTTCTCAAACCCATTGAAAATAATGACCCTACTCCCTCTCCGAACTTTGATTTCCATGTGTTCAAAGCCGAGGAAGAGAATAATGATCAAGACGCTATAGATGAGTTATCCTGATTGCTTGAGCACGAGGAAATAACCATTCAGCCGTTTGAAGAACAAATTGAGTTGGTCAACTTGGGTTCCGAAGATGACATCAAGGAGGTCAAGATTGGGTCACAACTTCATCCAGAGGTTAAGAAGGGTTTGATTGAGCTTCTCTGAGAGTACTCTGATGTGTTTACTTGGTCCTATCAAGGCATGCCAGGTTTTGATACCAATATTGTGGAGCATATACTGCCGTTGAAGCCAGAATGCCCATCAGTCAAGAAGAAGTTGAGAAGAACTCATCCTTACATGGTAGTGAAGATCAAGGAAGAAGTGCAAATATTGTGCATGTTCCGAAGAAGGAAGGAAAAGCCGACATGTGCGTTGACTATAGATATTTGAACAAAGCTAGTCCTAAAAATGATTTTCCTCTTCCACACATTGATATGTTGGTAGATAATACAGCTAAGTTCAATATCTTCTCTTTTATGGACGGATTTTCCGGTTATAATCAGATAAAGATGGCACCCAAAGATATGGAGAAGACCACATCCATTACACCTTGGGAATATTCTATTATCGAGTGATGCCTTTCAGTTTGAAGAATGTTGGTGCAACGTACCAAAGAGACATGACCACTCTTTTCCATGATATGATGCATAAAGAAATTAAGGTCTATGTTGATGATATGATGGCCAAATCAAGGACTGAAGATGAGCATGTTGAACACTTATTGAAGTTATTCCAGTGTTTGAGAAAGTATAAACTCCGCTTGAATCCCAATAAGTGTACATTTGGTGTACGCTCTGGTAAGTTGTTGGGATTTATCGTCAGTTAGAAGGGTATTGAAGTTGATCCTACTAAGGTCTGCGCCCAAAACTGAGAAGCAAGTCAAAGGGTTTCTCAGCCACTTGAACTATATCTCAAGATTTATATCGCATATGACTGCCACATGTGCACCTATGTTCAAGCTCCTTCAGAAACATCAGTCTTGTGATTAGACCGAGGGTTGCCAGAAAGCTTTTGACGTATCAAGGAATATCTGCTTGAGCCTCTAATTCTGTCTCTGTCTGTTGAAGGAAGACCATTGATCATATATTTGACTGTGCTTGAAGAAATTATGGGTTGCGTTCTTGGTCAGCAAGAGGAATCTGGTAAGAAAGAATATGTTATTTACTAACTCAGTAAAAAGTTCACTGCATATGAGTCTCGGTATTCTACGCTTGAGAAGACATGTTGTGCTCTGGCTTGGGTTGCTAAGCATTTGCGCTAGTATATGTTAAATCATACCACTTGGTTGATATCCAGGATGGATCCAATCAAGTATATATTTGAAAAGCCTGCTTTAACTGGGAGGATTTCCCGTTGGCAGATGTTATTGTCTGAGTATGATATTGAATACCGAGCTCAAAAAGTGATTAAAGGTAGTGTCTTGCCAGACCATTTGGCTCACCAACCTATTGATGATTATTAATCAAACAGTATGATTTCCCTGATGAAGAAATATTGTATTTGAAAATGAAAGATTATGATGAACCATTGCTTGAAGAAGGGCCAGAACCTGGTTCCCGTTGGGGCATGGTATTCGATGGAGCTGTTAATTTGTATGGTAATGGCATTAGGGTAGTGATTCATTCTCCTCAAGGAACTCATTTTCCATTTACAACTAGATTGACCTTCAAATGTACAAATAATATGGCTGAGTATGAAGCTTGCATTATGGGACGTGAAGCCATTGATCTTAGGATCAAATATCTTGACGTCTATGGAGATTCAACTTTGGTGGTTAAAAGATCAAAGGTGAATGGGAGGCGAATCAACTTGGTTTGATACCATATAAAGATTATGCGAGGAGGATATCAACTTTCTTTACAAAGGTTGAGTTTCATCATATCCCTCTAGATGAAAACCGAATGGTAGATGCTCTTCCAACATTAGCTTCCATGATCATTGTGAATCTCTGGAATGAAGTTCTGAATCTGGTTGTGACGCGCCTTGATATGCCGACTCATGTATTTGTTGTTGAAGACATCAAGGATGATAAGCCATGGTACCGTGATATAAAATGTTTCCTCCAAAGTCAGATTTACCCGCCTGGGGCATCTTTGAAAGACAAGAAGACTTTGAGAAGACTAGCTGGCAACTTCTACCTAAATGGTGTAGCGGTGTATTCGTCGCTATATGATTTATTGATTAAACCATAAGCAAAGCATACAATGAAATTTCGAGTCGCCACCGCACTTTTATTTATCCAAAGGATTGGCTAAAAAGCGAACAAAAGCCTAAGAAGTTTTACACGTAGAAAACTAATAAAAGATCAGAGAGTCTGGGTAAGGGGTAAATTACGTAATGGGAAGGTGTTAGGCACCCACTACGTCCTAGGTACTCATAGGGAGCCCTTTTCACACTTGTTGTACTAAATTGTTATTTGTTATGACATAAACATTGTGAAAACATGATTGGGATGGTGAGAAAAGAATATACAATTTTATTATTGGGTTTGAACGGATGAACCCGTTGCCTACGTACCTTCCATCAAAGGTAAGGATCAAAACGCCGTAGTTCGGCTAAAAGATTTCCAAAAGTTGGTGGATTCAATTTTAAACAATAGCACTGAGGCTTTTCATTATCAATGGGAGAAAACTCGACCAAGACCAACATCCACCATGTGAGGATAGCTTCGACGCACTAGAGGGGTTAACCCTGTTTTCAGTACGGAAGTCTTATAGTCGACTCACTAAAGATAAGGTGAGGTTTACATCAACCACAATGATAATTGAAACCTATGGCTAATGTGAAAAGATTAACAATGGACAAAGCCAAAACAAGTGAATGAGTGAAGTTAATTGATTGTGATTATGAAAGTAGAGTCAAAGTATGATTAAGATGGATTCAAGAGAAATATTATGAAATGGAGTTTGAAAAAAAAGTCAAGGACTTGGGTCCAGGTTTTTAATTTGAAAACATGAAGAAGTTTGCGCAACATCTATGTCAAGTTTGAGTTCAAAGTGTGAAAAGGTTTAGGACATAATGGGGATGAATGAATGAGGATGGATTGTAAAACTTCTCAGAAGGGTTCACTTCTTGAAATCATATAGAGGATGATTCAAGTGTGTCCTTTGGAATGGGCAATAAGCAATAATAACATAAACAAACAAATGATACCGGATGCCACTCAATGGTCTTACTCCAATCTCACAAACAAAAGCGGATATCGGATACCAATAGATGGATTTACACCAATCTCCTAAAACAGAAATGGATATCAGAGGCCACTCGATGGTCTTACACTAACCTCCTAACAAAAAGCGGATACCGGATACCGGATGCCAATCCGTCTGGACTTATACCAATATCCAACATATGATCATAGGAAAGCAAATGCCAACTTGCGGGACTTACAATTGCATCCTCTCATAAACAAAGAAAGCAAAACATGGATGTCAGATGCCAATCTGTCTGGGCTTACTCTGACATACATAGTATGATCCTAGGAAAACAAATGCCAACTTGCGGGACTTACAATTGCATCCTCATATACAAACAATGCAACAAGCAAAGATAAGATGAGTGGCCAATGTGATGGTCTTATACTCACTTCCATATCATAGGAACAATGGCCAAAGCAATGGACTTACAATTGTCCTCAATGGGTAAACAACAATGATAATGTCACACAGACAAAGGAGATGATCATGCATTAATGGGCAATTAATGATGATAAATGCATAAAGCATACAAGCAAACATGTGCATATGAGATAAACAATCAATCAATGAATATCAAACAGCACACTCTATAGCCAAACAAGGAGGCTCACACAAGAGGGTTAGGCACTAAGGCCAACTGGAATAGGGTCAAAGATTTGCTCTTAACCTTGCCATTGAGAGGCTAAGGTGAAGCAGATGAAAGGAGATGAGGGGTGTGCCTCATTGCTCTTATCCCTGATCAGGGAGAGCATTTCAGAAAGTGTGGGAGCTCAGAAAGATGGAGCTCTTTCCACATTATTGACTCGATAGATTTTGGGTTTTGATCTCAATGCTACAACCATGTAATGGGAGCAAGGAGAAGACTCACTGAATAGTAGGGGATAGGTTGCTTATCCCTTTGATCTACCAATTGCCTTACTTGAAGGACTTTTCCTGCTTGGGACAAAATTAAACACACACAAGCATTGCCTCTTAAGGAGGACTTCAGACAGTTTGCCCGGCCAAATAACAGGCCGGGTCTCCAGACTACATGAAGAGAGAGTAATTATACCTCAAAAGCAAGTTGCTAAATATCAAAGCAAAGCAAATAAAGCAACTAAGGGTACCTGAAATGGTCAAACAAATCAGTACATAGTCCAACAGTTTAAATCAGAAGGAAATGAATCAAACAGCTAAATCAACAAACAGAAGTGCAAAAGCACAAGACCCAACTCATATGAGTCATACCACCTACAAAACAAAGGTTAGCACATGATATATAGTCAAGCTCAATCAAATTGGCAATGGTTTCTTTGAGGCAAATGCTTATCCTGAAACAAATGAACTCAAACATAAGCCAAGAGACCACTAGGGCAAGCCTAGGGTCAAAAATAAATGATAAAAGCCAAGACAGCAAGCAATATCCAATCACAATCAAATTCAAACATTTAAGAAGCCAAACCAATTGGTCTCAAGTTCATATCATGCATCAACCTCATTTCATAGACAAAAGAAGGCAAAACATGGCAAATGAGGGCACATGGAAGTCAACAGCAAGGTTAAGCTCAAAAGCAAACATAACCAATTCCAAAAATCATCAAATAATTCATGCTCAATCACAATCCACATAATGACATGCATATAAAATTTCAGCTCAATTGGATCATGGGAAGATGGTCAATTAAAATCAGGAAGTCAAAACAATTCCAAGCATGCACAAAGGAGTCAAACATACATGTATCAACTTCAAAAAATCATAACTAAATGAAAACAGATGAGAAATGGATGGGATCAACACCAATGCAAAGCTCAAGATGTCTAGTATGCACATGTAAAATTTCATGATCATCCAATAAAGTATGAGAATTTCCCAAATGAAATGGCAAGATGTATCACACAAAGTCAACAATTGACTAGGCAGGGAAGAAAAATCTCAAATAAATAGGAAATGGCATAATTAAATCCAAGAAAATTCACACACAAACTAGACATATGAGAGATGGTTCATGCAAAATTTCACATTAATTGGAGGCCAGGAAGCATGTCAACAAAAATCATGAAATGGCATATCATTGGTGTGACACAAATTGTCACACCCTATTTCAAAAATTCAAAGCTCTCAAACCACATATGATAAAATCATGATATTTACACCAAAATAAACATGAATGAGTGTAGAATAACCACAAAAATTTTCAGAATCATTGGATACATCCTCATCATTTCACAAAAGAATTGGCAAAAGGTGTAAAAATTGGTCACATTATACAAACCCTAAGGCCATTTAAAATCCAGCTATCCAAAAAATCATTAAAAATCAAGATCAAATAATAGACATCAAACAGGACATGATGCAAAAATTCCCACTGAATTTGGAATTGAAATGAACAAGTTATGAATTTTCAAAGATTGATGATCAAAATGAAATAATTATTGAAATTAAAATGAATTAATTGGAAATATTAAGACCGAGAATGGCAATTGTGTAAAATTGGACTTCACTAAATGGGACGGCGTCGTTTTGCTCGCTGAAATGAAATGTTTTAATTGGTGCATGAAGCTACAGTGGCATGCAGACGAATAAGACAAAAACAGCTGGCAAGGCTTATGAACATTAGGGTTTATGTACAGCAGTATGAGCACTCATCTTCTCAAATCGTGTTCCAACAAAAAATTTCCAGAATCCAAAATTAAACACACATACATGTTCAGCATGGCATGGCAAACAACAATCTAACATCAATTTCCATCAACACACAACATACATCCTGAATCGAGCAGAAGAAAATCCAACATCAAGCTTTGCTCAAGCATAAAAAATTCCAGAAATGATTAATGAGCATACTAATAGAACCATTAGAGCACACACATGACAAATCCAAGCTTCATTTTCATGGAAACAAACTATGGAGAGAGAATCGAGCAAAAAAGCATATGAACAACAATCTTTATTTCCAGATTTCTTGCAAACTACTTAATCATTTTACATGAGACAAAGCTCATTGGACTCAGCATACTAAGATCTATCTAACACATGGCATGGTTTAGGAAAATGAGTAAATCGAAAACTGACCAAATTGGAAAGCAGATGCAGATTCAGCAGCTTTCAGGCCCTTAATGCTTGAAACAGATGCAAAGTATGCTTCTACAAGATGAATGATGAAGTAATCGTGGCTCAGCAACCTTTGTAATAGCTTGAATCGAGTTCTGCCATGGAAATGGTGTTGGAAGAACAGTTGAGCAAGTGAGCTTCCAGCTGTGATATGGCAGTTGAAATGTGCTTGAGATGATGCTTGGATGGTGAATAAACAATGGCTTGCTCGAGTGCTTTGGAGATTTTGGCCAGAAAATGCAATATGTAAAAATACAAATTAAGAGAGAATGAGAGTTTCTGTGTGTTTTGGCAGCTGCTAGGGTTGCTCAAATGACAGAAAATGTCTTAAATATGGACTGTTTAAGGTTTGGTAATCATGTGCTAATCAAATTCTGCTCTAATGAACCAATTTGCACAATTGCTAATTTTGAGCCAATTACTACAAGGAGGTGTGGTCTGCCCGAGTTTGGGCCTCAAACATGTCTCAAATATCACCTTAAATGAATCCCAATTGGCCAAAGTGAGTGAAAATACTTAAATCAAAAAGTCAACTTTGGTCCACACTTGAAATTAATTAGGTTAGGTCCAAAAATGCCATTTTGCATGGTAAGGTTTTGGTGCATGAAATTTATATTTTTGGAGAGAGGAGATGAAATGTGGTTTGTAGGAAAAAACCCCACCAAAATTGGCCAAATGGTTTGAGAGATATGGCCTTTTGAAAATCAAGATTTTGTGAAAATGATTTGATCATATCTTGACAACCATGCATGGGAATTGAGAGTTCTTGGACTTTTTGGAAATGGGAGAACAAGATATTCAACTTTCATGTTGGGCAAAAATTCATTTGAAGCTTGTATCATGATGTAAGTTTGGGATCAAGAAGTTTCCATTTTTGGCAGTTAAAATTACAGGTCCAGTTTCTATTTTTGGAAATTTTCTGATTAGCTTCAAATTCTTCAATGATGTTGATTGCCATGATATATGAGGCCTATTGGGACATGAATAAACCCTCTCAAACCCAATCCATCCATCAAAACCACAAAATCAACCACAGTTGACCAACTTTGACTTTCTAGGGTTTCTGACTGACTGTGCATGAACTGATGACTTTTGAACATCCAACCCCTGACTTAAACACTTCAAATGGACCTCCAAATCATGTGAACAAATTGGACCAACCCTAGGGCCTTGGCTCAATGAGAATCACCCTTGCTTGCTTGATGGACTGATCTCCTGATCAGTTTGACCTAATTCTTGACTTGCTTGCTCTTGAGGCAACTGGGGACAATGCAATGCTATGCAATGGGCCATGACATGCTATGACCTAATATGAAATGGTATGTACAATGATAGGTGCAAATTTGAGGTGCTACAAATGGTGTTGTGCTTTACAAGAGAAATTTCGATATGGTTTTGCTCAGATACGTGGATAGACACGAAGAAAACCTATTGATGACAGAAGTCCATAAGGGTTCCTTTGGTACTCATTCCAATGGACATGCTATGAGAAAGAAGATATTAAGAGCAAGTTACTATTGGCTGACAATGGAATCTGACTGTTGCAAATATGTGAAGAAATGTCAGAAGTGTCAAATTTATGCATATAAGAGTTCATAAGGGTTCCTTCGTAACTTTTGAATGCCATTTCCTCTCCATGACCCTTCTCCATGTGGGGAAATGTCAGAAATGTCAGAAGTCCATAAGGGTTCCTTCGTAACTTTTGAATGTCATTTCCTCTCCATGACCCTTCTCCATGTGGGGAATTGATATGATTGGCATGATTGAACCTAAAGCTTCGAATGGACATTGTTTCATTTTAGTGGCTATTGACTACTTCACAAAGTGGGTTGAAGCGGCATCATATGCAAATGTCAAGAAAGTTATTGTAAGATTTATCAATAATCATATCATATGCCGGTATGGTGTGCCAAGTAAGATCGTTACTGATAATGGATCGAACTTGAATAACAAAATGGTGGAAGATATTTACAAAGACTTCAAGATAACACATCATAACTCTTTTCCCTACAGACCCAAGATGAATGGGGTTGTTGAAGCTGCAAAGAAGAATATCAAGAAGATTATCCAGAAGATGGTTGTGACGTACAAAGATTGGCATGAGATGCTCCCATTTGCTTTGCATGGGTATCGTACATCCGTCTGCACTTCAACAGGGGAAACCCCTTTCTCACTTGTTTATGACATAGAAGTGGTGCTCCCTGTAGAGGTTGAGATCCCATTAATGCGGGTATTGATGGAAGCTAAGTTGACCGAAGTTGAATGACGTCATAGCAGGTTCGATCAGCTCAATTTAATTGAAGAGACGAGATTGACGGTCATGTGTCATGGTCATTTATATCAACAAAGAATGAAGAAAGCTTTTGATAAGAATGTCAAGCCTCGTGTGTTTTGAGAAGGCGACCTCGTGCTCAAGAAGATATTATCTTTCAAACATGATTCTAGGGGCAAATGGACTCCTACTTATCAAGGCCCATATGTTGTCAAGAGAGACTTCTCCAGCGGTGCATTGATTCTTACAACTATGGATGGTGAAGAATTTGCTCGTCCCGTGAATGCCGATGCAGTCAAGAAATACTTCGCATAAAAAAGAAAAGAACAACTTGTTGATTTTAAAACCGAAAAGGGAGATCCAGGCAAAAGTTAGAGACACAAAACAGAAAAATTATCCCTGTAGATTGAGTACCCCACCTTGGGGCAATCTAGGCAAAATTAGGGATTATGGCAAGTAACTCCATCCGGCTAGGCCTAATCGTTGAAGCAACATTACTAGTCAGTTTGGTTTTGATTCATCATCCTCAGTCAAGGACAAAAGCACAATGGATTTCAAAGTCGGTAGGGAGAGTAGTGGTCATTGTATTCAATGTAGCCATTTTCCAAGTAAATTACCATTTTCAAACTTTGTAAAGATCCATGGAGTCCTACCATTCTATTAAATAAATTTGAGCCTTTATCCAATTGATTGTTACTCTTATTTGTTTATATTTAATAAAATTGTATTTTTATGATGATACTTTTGAAATAAATAAATCAATGAATAAACATTTTTCTGAAATAATAAGACATTTACTTTAAGAACATTGAGTTCGAAAAGGAATGTCAACAACAATCTAAGAACAATAGGTCTTGATGTGTGAAGCATTGTTGTCTTCCCTAAGCAGTTGATTGGAGATGTTTACTCCCCAAACAGTTCTCCGTTTATCCCCAGCACGACTGATGTGTTGTTCTCCAAACAATTCACCATCTTTCCCCAGCTAAGGCCTTCATGAATTTCATCCTCGATTTGCATTTTTATTGTGATTGAACCCTGGATCTCCAGTGAAACCTTTATTTAGTTTTCGTATCCCCAGTACACCTTTATTTGGTTGTTGCATGGCCATGGCATGATTTCTCCTGTTGTGGTTTTCTACGGGCCGATTGATAGTTTTTACCTTGGAATTGGTTTATTTCTCAATCTCCAAGAAGATTCTTGTGACTGTTGTTTTTCCTTTTAAGGAATATGTTGTTATTTGCATCCTTGTGGGGCACATGATTTGTCCTGGCAAATTTTTATTCCCCAGTGAAGTCCCCACAGAGTTGATATTGATTGATAGAAATCCCCAGTAATTTGTCCGGTTCCCCACTCAGAGTTTTGCCTCGTGTTGTGATGTGGATTCCCTATGGAGTTTCACCTTCTGATGAAAGATCTCCTCATTCATACATTATTTTACTTTGAGCAGTATTGACAAAGCCGTCCCATATAGGGTTATCTCCCATTTGATATGGTGTTGGCCTAAAATTCTCTGCAGCATTGACTTGTTGCTTTGAAGTATATATATATATATATATATATATATATATATATATATATATATATATATATATATATATATATATATATATATATATATATATATATATATATATATATCCCTCAGCTTGAGATGTGGCTCCTCAACAGATCTCTCTTATCCTCAGCATGTTGGTTGATATCCTCAGCAGTGCTCTCATCCCCCTGCAAAGTTGCCAAGCTGTATTTACTTCTCTTCCAGAGAGTTTGAGCTTTAAGCAAGATCTTGATCAACCATTGCTTATCCCTTAGCAGTTATTCCTCCTCTCCTGAGAGTCGACTATTGAAGATTGGATTTGTTTTAATCCCCATAATTGCTATATATATATATATATATATATATATATATATATATATATATATATATATATATATATATATATATATATATATTATATATATATATATATATATATATATATATATATATATATATATATATATATATATATATATATATTTTTTTTTTTTTTTTTTTCATTTCCTAAGTGCTAGGTCTTCAACAGTTTTTGGTCGGATGCATGTTCTCCATGTTTTCCCCAACCAGAGTTGAGCATTTAACTTGGATTGCAATATCCCCAGCCTTCCTTGAGTACATGGTTGTGTAATATCCCTAGGGATTTGAATATTTGAAGATATGATTTATATCCTCGATGATTTATTTTCATCCCTAGTAGGTTCTCCAGTTGGTGTTCCCATCCTGTTGAGATTAGCCGAGTATTTAGTTGTGATGATTGTTGGATCTTCAATATTGGTATCCTTTGTGCTCGACTGTCAACATAGTCATATACATACTCATGCATAAACATAGCATCAAATATTTCACTGTGCATTCTACACATTGATTTAATTTTGTTGATCCCCTATTTTGGTGATATCTTTTCCCCATGCAGATTTGGTGTGTCTGTCCTCCTTCAATGTAGAGTGTTAGCCCCTTAATCAGAAAGAGTTTATCCTTTCTTCTTCCCCACTGAGTTATTTCCTCGTGGATGATTATTATTTATGTTTCCTCCCCAGTTCATTATCTGGATGGAATCACTCCCCTTGAGTTATGTCCTCATTGGGTTGAGTCTTATTCTTTCTAGCTCTTACCTAGATAGATCTTTTGGTCCCCCAAGAGTTTATTACCCAGTAACTAGTAATATCCTTTTTGATGCTGAGTACTTTACCTGCGTTAATTTACCCAGTAACTGGTAAAAGGTAATTAACTTCTTTGATTTCCTGGGAAAATTTACTTTCATTTCCCCAAGGAGTTTATCCTTGATATGTTTAACTTAACCGGTAACATATATTCTCCTATATTTGATCTTCTACCCAGTAACAGGTCATTGTAAATCCTATTCTTTTCTGGTAGTCTATCCTTGATATATTTACCTTAACCGGTAACAAATATTCTTCCTTTGGTCTTCTACCCAATAATCGGTAATTGTAAATCCTATTTCTTTTCAGTGGTCTATCCTTGCTATGTTTACCTTAACCGGTAACGAATATTCTTCCTTCTGTCTTGTACCCAGTAACTGGTAGTTATAAATCCTATTTCTTTTTGTTGGTTTATCCTTGATATGTTTACCTTAACCAGTAGCGAATATTCTTTGTTCGATCTTCTACCCAGTAATAGGTAGTTGTAAATCCTATTTCTTTTGGTAGTCTATCCTTGATATGTTTACCTTAACCGGTAACGAATATTCTTCCTTTGGTCTTCTACCCAGTAACAGGTAGTTGTAAATCCTATTTCTTTTAGTAGTCTATCCTTGATAAGTTTACCTTAATCGGTAATGGATATTCTTCTGTTGGTCTTCTACCCAATAACCAGTAGTTGTAAATCCTATTTCCCCAGTAGTCTATCCTTGATATGTTTACCTTAACCGGTAACATATATTCTTCCTTCGATCTTCTACCAAGTAACCAGTAGTTTTAAATCTTATTTCTTTTTGGTAGTCTATCCTTGATATGTTTACCTTAATCGGTAACAAATATTCTTCCTTTGGTCTTCTACCCAGTAACCGGTAGTTGTAAATCCTATTTTCTCCGACAGTCTATCCTTGATATGTTTACCTTAGCCGGTAATGGATACTCTTCCTTTGGTCTTCTGCCCAGTAATAGGTAGATGTAAATCCTATTTGTTCATTTCCCCCAGTAGGATATTCTTACCCAGTAACCGGTAATGGATATTCCTCATTTTTTCTCAGCGAGTCATCCTTGAAATGTTTACCTTAACCGGTAACGGATGTCCCTCTTCTCGAGTGTATTATCTTCCTACCAGTAAAAGGTGGTAGATGATATATATTTTTTACTCCTGTGATGAAGATTTTCTTCCACAGTTGAGTTTGGATTCGTATTTCTTTGTGAAATCGAATTTCCTTTTGAACGTTTGGGTATTTCAGTATTGTTCTGATTTACACCTTTTCCCAGTGGATGTTTCTTGTTATGCTTGTGTTATCCCGATACATGAAGATTCTTTTTCCCCAGTCCGAGTCTCTCCATTGATTTATTTTCATGGAAATCCCCTCGTGCCTCCATCAGTCTTTAAGTCGTAGCCTGGCCTACGCATAACTGTTTATCCCCCAAAGTCTATGTCCTCTCAGTGAGTTTTCCTTATGGAATGCAATGTGCTACTGTGAACTTTCAGTCTCTTACGAATTTTTTTCCTTTGTAGTAATATATTCCCCACAAAGATTATTTTTGCATTTATATCATATGCATCATGAGGTCTCTTAGGGACCAAAATTTGTTTCTTGTTGTTATTATTTAAGTTCATTCTACCGCATCGATACGAAGATATTAACCTTCACATCCCCGGATATAACGACCTTAAATAGGGGCAGCTGTAAGACCCTAATTTTGACCCCTAAGATCCCTCATGCCATCTCATGGTTTGACATTGGCATTGGGATCACACCTTGGTACTCTACTTACCCATCATTAATTAGGGTTTACATTGGGAGAGATCACTAAGCATATTCGATTGTATCATACTTTATTTTCTTTGTTTACTAACCAAAATCCAAAAAAATATGTCTAGTGTAGCTTTATTTCTTTTGTAGGTAGTGTGTGTGTCCACCCGTGCCTCATCAAGCTCACAACTATGGTTTGGGACCCTTAATACAAGGGATCAAGCAAGCCAAGGTCCATATTGGTTCTAAACATCATATATGGATCCCCATGTTCTTCATTTGTCATTTTGATCAAGAATTCACCAATATTTTAAGGCTTGTTTGACACGGAAGCCCTAATTCATTTGGGTATCTTGTGTGCCTTCCTCAACAAGTTTCTTCAATAATTGGTCAAAGATATCAAATAATACTCCATTTTACTTCATCATAAACATATATGATCCTCCATGAGTCTCTAAGAGAAAAGGAACTTCATGTTTGCAAGTTGGTTCAACGAGGTTGGCTAGAAAAGTCAACTGGTCGAATCTAGGGTTCCCTAGACCATATCTCCTACAATTTTTGTCATATGAAAATTATTCCAAGAGAAACATTACCCTTTATGACATTCCAAACAACGTTCATGTTGGCATCAAGAGCTAAATTTTCATGGAAAGTCATTTCTTTTGGTGAAAGATTATAGGTCATTTTGTATGTGCCATAGATAGAAGGTCAACATCCAAGAACCATAACTTACTCAATTTTTATGATATAAAGATTATCCAAGTCTCATGATTAATTTAAAGATGTCTTATTCAACTTGTATTCTTTGAGAAAGATCAAATTCCACTTGCAAAGTCATTTTCCATGAGTAAACATTATAGGTCCATTTTGGTCCTCATCATTGAACTAGCAATTTTCCTCAACTTCTAAAATCCATAACTCCATCATGCAATATCCAAATGATATAAAATATTTGATGAAATTTATGATAATTTAAAGAGATGCAACTTTGTATAAGGAACCAGAGTCATTTAAAGCTCATAGCAAAAGTTATTCAAGGTGGAAAAACGGTTCAATTGACTTTTAACTTAGAAAATTTCTAAGTATGTTTGATTCTTCCAACTTCAAGGTCATAATTCACCATGTTAAAAGATTCAATTTGAAAAAGTCCCAACATTAAAGTTGTTCCTCATAATTATACCTTTCCAAAGAGTCCAAGATCACTCCATTTGGACAAAAATTGAGGGACTTGCGCATAGTTTCTTTGCATGGCTTAATTTGGCAACATTTGAACTCAATTTTTACACAACTTTGCATGGCCTCATGTTATGACATCAGTAGCATTTTGGCACGAATTTGAGTGGATTGCAATAATTATTTGGGCCTGAACACATGCCCATGCACCCATGCACATGAACTTACTATTTTTGGTTCAAATTTTTGAATGGTGTAAAAATGAATTCCTTTGCCTATAAAATGAAATGCATTGCCTAAGATTGAAGGAGGACCCTTGCCCAAGCTCTGCCAAGTAATCCCATAGCCACACTTGAGAGAATACCTTAAGAATTTCTTTGAAATCGAGCTTTTAGTTCATCTTTTGTTTGTGAACTAGAACTCTAAGGATTCATAACCATTTTTACTTCAATCAACTCCTGCAAGCAAGAGGAAGAAGAACCAAGTGGAATTGCATCAAGATCAAGCTTCAAAGTTGCTACCTGAAGGTGAATTTTCTCAAACTTCAACCCCTCGGTTCTAACTCATTTCTGGATATCTTTGCTTGATTTGTGTATGACTAAAGTCCTACCAATGTAGGCATTAATATTGAGTTGCTTTGAGGTTGAATCGAAGCAATTCAGTTTTGGTACCTCAATAATCAACTCAACATTTCTCATTATAGAGTGAGAGTTGGAAGATTTAGAGGTGATATTTGGAATCCTCGTGTTTTTATCTTCAAAATGATATATGATCCATCCATTTTTATGAACTTTTTATCTTGACCAGTCCTGTGAGTTGGCCGGAGAAGATGGTTGGAGCTAGGGCTCCGGTGGTGTGTTGGCACGGTCCAGACCATCTGATCCCATGGCTATGTTCTAATCTGGTCCATCCATTTTAATTACCATACGTGTGCATGCGTTGACTATAGCCTATGGTGGATAGGGCGTGCGTGGCCTTCAGATCTGCCACCTTAATTAATGAGGGAGATCTGATGGCCCTTGTTTTTCTGATTTACTTTAATTTTCCAAATTAAATTTTAAATACTATTTTCTTATTAAATTCACTATAATTTCATTTTTAATCCAAAAATTATGGGACCACCACCAAAATTTCACAAATAATTTCCTCTTTCCATTTCTGAATTGAAATTAATTTTTGATTGAGTTTGATATTTTTAGTGAATTTTGTGATTTTTGACTTGTTTTAATTGATTTTTAAATACTTTTGACTTTCAAAAAATGCCAAAAAAATTAATCAATGGTCCCTTGACCTTGTTTGACCTACGATAAATCCCTTGGCCATTTCTTTGGTGATTTGAAGGGATTTTAGGTTTTTGACCTTTTAAAAATGTATTTTCTTCATTTAAAATTTGATTTAAATTGTTTTAGTTACTTTAATATTTTGTTGAGCTATTTTATTGACTTTGTGTTGACTCAACTTCTATTTAGCCTTGATCTTGGTTGAATTGACCCTTGACTTGGTCAATACCATTGGATTTAGGGGGTTGATGAAGTTTAAACCTCATCCCTCAAGATGAATGAATGGTATGGATCAAGTGAGGTTCATCCCTTGATCAATTTGGGATCTCTTTCACTTCATCTTTTCATCTTTATCTCACTTCTTCCCCAATCCATTTCATGGCCAATGATTTTTCATGGATCAAAATTCTAGTTGATTCATCAATGACCTTGTGCCAAATGAATCAACATGAGCTTGATTGAGACATGTCCATCCCCTCTTATTTTTGTGTGTGGTATGCTTTAGGAGTTTGGTCTTGATACCTTGACTCTATGGATTTTCCCTTTTATTTCTATTTTAAAATTCATCTTAAGAATATTTTTGTATATTTGTTTGACCTTTGTTGACTTCTAATGGCCTATGATCATGGTTGTTTTGATCATAGGTCTCATCAAACTCAATGGATCTTAGGTGTTGATGGGGTGAAAACCTTAATCCATCGAAATAGATGATTGATTTTGATGATGACTTGATTAAAACTTTGATCCAATTTGGATTTGATCTCTCTTGTCCTCTTCTTCTTCATCTCTTTATTTTCCTCTTGACCAATTGGATGGCTAGTGTCCATCTTGTTCATTATGTATGGATTGGTACTTGATGAAATTTCATCATTTCAAATCTACCTCCTAATTGACCAGGGATCATTTAAGGTACTTTGGATTGATGCATCAGTTTGTCCTAAGTACTATGAAGTATGGATTGAAGTAATGGACCATCCTCCTAACCTTTGTGCTTGATCCATCCTCTTTTCTTTTTCTGTGGAATAACTATAGGAGAGTGATCTACATATCATGTCTCTAGCATGTATTAACACGAATGTCGTCCCTCGAAAAATAAGAACGACCTCGCAAAGCGCAATCGCACGCTTGCACGATGGAATTAACAGAGTCGCCATCGATCTTTATTTATTCCAACAGAGGGAAAGGGAAAATGTTGAATAAAACCCCTAAATACGGATAATGATAAGGTCCTCACAACCAATATCAGGGTTCGGGAGTCGGTGACACGAGGGGAAGGTATTAACACCCCTCACGTCCGTTGTACTCAACGGGAACCATTTGATTAGTTGTATGTGTTAGTGTTTGTTTATAATTTAGGCTTCTCGAGTTATTAAGAGGGTAAAGAAGAGGACAAAAGGTTTATTTTTTATTAGTGGGCCTGACAAGATTTTGCAATCCTGCTCCTACGTATCTCAAAAGAGAAGTTAAGGCACACATAGTTCTGGGTAAAAAAAGTTTGTTTGTTGGTCAATTTTAGCGAAAGTTATCTTGTATTAATCGACGGAAAACATTGTTTTATCCAAAACAAGTAAGAAGCGGACATTTGAACCACATTGAATGGATTTATAAGTCACATTCACGCCACTTATCTCAACTCAACAATTATGGACGAAACAATGTTTTTCATCTACTTAAGACAAAATGTCTTTCGTTTCTGAAAAGGTTTTTGGTTGTGCCAAAAGGAAAAAAAAAGGTTGAATGAGTTTGATATATTTTTGGCGATGGCGAGAGCTTGGATTAGCGAGATATCCATCTCGAATCCTAGTCTCAGGAGCTCGTGGTATTCACCCCGTTCCATTTCCATCTTTATTAAAGAAGTGTTTTGAATATTTTTATGTATTTTGAAGTTTTATTGGGAAAATGCATTCGATGTTGATCGAGGTTTGTTTATGGTTATTAAAAGAAAGTTGAAGTGGTTTGAAAAATGATTTGAATGTGGATGGTTGATAAATTGAGATAGTGGGAACATTTTGAAAAGAAAAGTCAAATGGGTTGGTTTTGAGATGATTCTGAAAATAACTTGACATTGGATCAAGCTCTTGTCTTGCCTTACAAAATAGTTTTGAAAATGATTTTGAGTAAGTGGTTAGAAATAAATTGAAACCGGTGGTTAAATATGATGGACACAAATGATAACGCGAATGGTGCGAATTGAATCGCAAAGGGGTGTGAATTCATAATGGCATGAACTCGAGCACAAGGCGTAAATCAAACGCCACGAGATATGAACATACATATAAACATTCAACAATGATAAAATTGAAAATATACAAGAGAATATACCATATTTACATCGCACATCCATAACAAGTGAATCGAGGAAAAAAAAGTGAAAAGAAAAGTGCACAGATTAAAATCATGACGCAAAAACACAAATCAAAGTCGCGTACGCGAAGACATGCAAGGCTACCAAAAAACATTTTTAAATTAAATTAAATTGGATATAAACATAAAGATGTTGGATCGTTGTTCTTAACATAATTTGAGGAAATAAAAAAGGAAAATTGCTACGGCGTAAGCGGTCATCGCAAGTCGAATAAAGAATCAACAATATAATAAAATCAAATTAAAGCATAAAGTTGCGAATCGAAACGCAAATTGGTAAGCGAACAAAAAAGCAGATTACTACTATGCTAAACCATCAGATTCATGTACAAAATTGGAATGCAACGATAAAAAAACACACATGAACTGATAAAATCAACCAAAAGCTTGCTACACTAAACGTGATCATCGCAATATGGATCAAAATCGCACATATCTAAAATTATCAATATAAAATATGAAGCAAAAATGAAATAAAACATGTTAAAACAAAAAATAAAACAATATCGCTAACGCAAGAATGCGATCATCGCAACCGGATCGAACTAACACAAATGTCACACATCATGCACACAAATATGCAAACAGCGTATCGACATGATTCAATCCAAACAACATGATCCAAACGTAAATAAAACAACAACAACGCACACCGTTTATTTTTCATTATTCACCAGTGTTACAATATTTCAGATCAATGTAATCGAAACAAAATAACACACACTATCAAATAAAATTCGGCATCGTTTCAGAAATAAATAAAAATAGAAAAATTAAAAAAAATTAACAAAATATATATATATATATATATATATATATATATATATATATATATATATATATATATATATATATATATATATATATATATATATATATATATATATATATATATATATATATATATATATATATATATATATATATATATATATATATATATATATATACTTCCACTGTCCGAAATATATATATAAAAAGCTAGTGCCAAAACAAGCACTGGATAATAAATAAAAAATGTAACCATCAATACGGTATGATCTGCAGATTTGTTTTATGGTTAAAACAATTGGTATGTGTACAAATCCAAATTCATTTCCTGAAGCCTATCTTAATTCTTCTATGCAAACCAAAATAGAGATGCGCAGTTAGTACGTTGGTACTTTTTGATCCGTCCTCTCACTCTCAACATCACCAATATATATATATATATATATATATATATATATATATATATATATATATATATATATATATATATATATATATATATATATATATATATATATATATAAAAGTTAGATTAGGGTTTTTAATCATTTTGAAAATCCACAAATATCCTTGGTGCTCATTTTAGAAACAAAATTAGACAGTATTAACTAAAACTAAATAAAATAAAATATTAAAAAATAAGTAAAATAAAAATATTATAAAAATACCAATAATTCTATTTAATTTTTCTATACACTTTGTCAAAAATGAAAAAATAAAAATACTCAAAATAAATAAAAGTCGGGCGCAAAAATGCCTAAAAAATAAATTGACTACACCAAAATGATCACCGTAAATTAAACTTATCGAAAATATACAACGTCTGATTTAATTTTGAAATAAATTTTGACCGGTAAAAAGGCTCAGACTGATCAAAATGCGACCAAAACAGTGGTCAAAAAATAAAACGAGCACACCAAATTAAACTACCCGAAACGTAAATTAATATAATTGACGTCTGCAAGCTCGATTTTGAAATTTTTCGTCCATTGATTTTACGCACAGTTAAGATTCAGTTTGACCGATCTGTTTGTAAATCCGAGAAATTATTCTGACTGACAATTTGGATATTATGCATGTTCTTATATGCATATGATGTTAATGATTCGATGAACGCATTGATTCGGTGATTCAGGGTCAAAATTGGGGTATGATAGTTGCTCCTATTTAAATAGCTTTACCAAATGGTATGTGTGATGACAATCCTCATGGTATCTTGGTGAAAGATATTTAAATACATAAGACTCAAATTTTGTCCCTAAATGCCGATGACAAGATATGGTATGTTATGCATGCATGAATGGTTTTTTTTCACCGAGGTTGTGATGTGAGATGACCCCAAACATGATTTTTTTTATGGATGATGGACAAACCTGTGAGAAATGATGGAGATACAGTAGTGTTGATTCACAAGAAATGTCAAAGATAATGGGTGTGGACTCACTTTGGATGACAAATTGTTGGGAAAAGGATACTGAGGAATATTCAAAGTATGTTTCATCAATAGGTTCAGACATGACCCAACACTTTAGAATATATCTGACAGTTCTGGAGATTTCTCATAAGAAATTCATCCAATCAGAGATTTTGGAGATTCCTAACAGGGAATTTATCGAAGACAAAAAAAATTGGAGTCTTCTCACTAGAAGATCACCCAAAAAACCATACATTGGAATTTGCTTACTAGAAAATCATCCGCACAAAATATTGGAATTTTCTTATTAGAAATTCATCCATGCAAAACAAGATTAGGAGTCTTCTTGCAAGAAGAACATCCATGTAAAAGGCTAAGACGGTCTTTTATGAAGAAATCAATCAAGACAAACATCATTGGAGTTTTTTCTAACTAGCATAACACCCAAGCTTCTTGGAATTCCTTAAAATGAATAGTCAAACATGACTTTATAGGAATCATCAGGAAAAAACAGGGTAATTAAACTCTCTGTATGTGCCAACAAAAGTTGTATTTTGACCGTAAGTATTGGTTACAAACAGCTCCTAACAGATTGGTATTAGTTACAATTGGAACTTTAAATGATGTTGGCGACAACCGAACTCCAGGTACCAATTATGATTAGATTTGTAAATGGAATGCCAGTTATGACTGGACTTTTGGAGGATGCCAATAACAATTGGACTTTGAGGACAGAGTGCTAGTGACAACTGGTCTTTTGGATCAAAGGACAACAATCAACGACAAGACCCGAGTCTATGCAAAAATGAGCACGGGGTACACTCTGGACCATGCATGATTGGATTTTTCTTTTATGCATGATATGTGAATGTTCATGATATGAAAATGCTAACTCTACATAGACTGGGAGTTTGTGGAGACTCTTTATGGAGATTTTGATTCCTCAACACCAATTACTCAACCAAAATGCCCTGTGATGGATGCTGCTAAGGGAAAATTCATCAAGCTTAACAATTATTTTTGTCCAATAGATCCTTCTAGAATGTTGATAAGTTATGCCCAATGGAGATCTTTGTTACGATGATCTAGGGGTGCTTCTACAACCTTGAGACTTTCGAGACATCATATGATTTCCTTTTAATTTTCCCATATTCCAAAGAAAAAATTGTGTTCTTTCAATATGTGTTAAAAAATATTTTCAAGTTCAAAATCTCATTATTAACAAATAAATGGCATTTTGAATAACAGAGAAAAAACACGGGTGACAATATTGATAGACAAATTTTGTATTTATTAAAGAATGGTAGCATGCAAATGGCGGAACTCCATGGAATATTACAATTTTGAAAATGACAATGGGGAAAGGGTTTACATTGAATCCAAAAACCACTACTAGCCCTAATAACCATGACTCCACAAAACCTTGCTTCTGAAAAGAGAAGTTGGATTGATCTTCCGCCTTTGGCTCTTCTTGTGTTGATTATCACTATCTGATGCAGTCTTTGCCTTTAGTCCCTAATTTTTTCCTGGACCGCCCTTTTGGGTTTTCAGTCCACCGAAATGCTCTTTTTTTTCCTAAGTCGCCCTTTCGAGTTTTCAACGTAGCGTGCTATCATTTTTCTATTGTATCCCTAAATTTTCCCTAGATCGCCCTTTCGGGTTTTCAATCCACCAGGATACCCATTTTTTCCTAAGTCGCCTTTTCAGGTTTTCGACTTAGCGGGTTTTTATTAGGCATAGTATTTTTTACTGCATCAGAGTTCACGGGGTGTGAGAGCTCTTCCTCATCCATAGTTTTAAGAATCAGGACACCTCAGGAGAAGGCTTTCTTTACAACATATGGGCCTTCATAGTTAGGAGTCCACTTCCCACATAAATCTTTGTGCACAGGAAAAATCTTCTTGAGCACGAGATCTCCTTATTTGAATTCCCGAATATGGACTTTCTTATCAAACGCCCTTTTAAGCCGTCTCTGGTACAATTGTCCATGGCACATAGTGGTCATACGCTTCTCATCAACGAGGTTCAACTGGTCATATCTATTCTAAACCCATTCAGCTTCTTCCAGCTTGGTTTCCATCAAGATTCTCACAGATGGTATCTCGACTTCGATTGGGAGAACTGCTTCCATCCCATATATTAAATAGAAAGGGGTTTCCCCTGTTGAAGTACGAACTGAGGTCTGATATCCATGTAGTGCAAAAGGTAGCATTTCGTGCCAATCCCTATAAGTTTTCACCATCTTCTGTAGGATCTTATTTATGTTTTTATTAGTGGCTTCAACAACACCATTCATCTTTGGACAATATGGGGAAGAGTTATGATGCTCAATCTTGAAGATCTCACACATCTCTTTCATTGTTTTGTTGTTCAAATTCGTCCCAGTATCTGTGATTGATCCGACTTGGAATTCCATAGCGGCAAATGATCTCCTTTTTTAGGAAATGAGCAACCACCTATTTTGTTACGTTGGCATAAGAAGCGACTTATACCCATTTTGTAAAATCATCAATTGCTACTAGAATGAAGCGGTGACCGTTTGAGGCTTTAGGCTCTATGGCGTAAATCATGTCAATGCCCCACATTGAGAAAGGCCAGGGTGATGTTAAGACATTCAGTAACGTTGGCAACACATGCACTTTGTCAGCATAAATTTGACACTTGTGACATTTTCTGGCATAGTTGAAACAATCAGACTCCATGGTCAACCAGTAATAACCAGCTCTCAAAATCTTTTTAGCCATGGCATGCCCATTGGCATGAGTCCCAAAAGATCCTTCATGAATCTGTTTGATTAACAGGTATGCTTCGTGTCTATTCACGCATCTGAGAAAAACCATGTCGTGGTTTCTCTTGTATAACACATCATTGCTTAGGAAGAATTTGGATGCTAACTTCCTCAGGGTCTTTTATCTAGGGTTGCAGCATTTGTTGGATACTCTTGATTTTGCAGGTAGTGTCTGATGTCATGAAACCAAGGTTTTCCATCGGCTTCCTCTTCAACCAATTTACAATAGGCTGGCTCAGTTTTTCGCTCTATTTGGTTGAGCGGTGCTTCATTGTGAAATCTAACTTGGTACATTGAGGTTAACATAGCCAGAGTGATAGCTACTTGATTTTCTGTCCTTGGGATATGATGGAAAGTGACTTCATCAAAGTATTTTATCAATTCCACAATGTATGCACGATATAGGATCATCTTGGTATCATGGGTTTCCCGTTCACCTTTGACTTGGTAGATTACCAGGGCTAAGTCTCCACACACCTCAAGGATCTTGATTCAGAGGTCAATTGCAGATTCAATGCCCAGGATGCACGCCTTGTATTCTGCTATATTGTTTGTGCATTCAAAACACAACCTTGTTGTGAAAGGAGTATAGCCACCATTTGGATTTAGAAAAACAACTCCCACACCATGCCCCATGTAATTGGAGGAACCAACAAACATTAGCTTCCATCAAGATCCTGGTTCAGGTCCTTCGTCAAGGCCTGGGATCTCATAATCTTTTATAGCTATAATATCTTCATCAGGGAAGTCGAACTTCAATGACTCATAGTCTTCAACTGGTTGGTGTGCAAGGTAGTCAGACAACACACTTTCTTTGATGGCCTTTTGGGTTACGTACTAGATGTCATACTCAGACAACAACATCTGCCAACGGGAAAGTCTTCCAGTTAACGCAGGATTTTCAAAAATGTACTATATTGGATCCATCTTAGAAATCAACAAAGTCGTATGACAAATCATATATTGCCTGACACGTTTGGCGGCCAATGCTAGAGCGTAACAAGTCTTCTCCAAGAGTGAATATTTGGTTTCACAATCGGTAAACGTTTTGCTCAAGTAATAGATATCATACTCCTTTTGGTCGGTTTTGTCATCTTTTCCTAGAACACATCACATAGACTCTTCAAGCACAGTCAAATACATAAATAGAGGCTTCCCTTGAATAGGTGGAATCAGGATAAAAGGCTCTTGCAAGTAATTTCTGATTTTCTCAAAAGCTCCTTGACAATTAGGATTCCATTCAACTGCTTGATCTTTGCGAAGTAACTTGAAGATGGGCCCACACATAGCAGTCATATGTGAGATAAACCGGGAGATGTAGTTCAAACGTCCAAGGAAACCCCTGACTTCTTTTTTGGTACATGGAGCAGGCATTTCTTGTATTGCTCTAACTTTTTATGGATCTACCTCAATTCCTTGTTGACTAACAATGAATCCAAGTAATTTTATGGATCGAACACCAAATGTGCATTTAGCAGGGTTTAAACATAGTCGGAACTTTCTGAGGCACTCAATCATCTTTTGCAAGTGGTTCATATGGTCCTCTTCACTTTTATATTTAGCGATCATGTCATCGACATAAACCTCAATCTCTTTGTGCATCATATCATGGAAGAGGGTGACCATCTCTCTTTGGTAGGTTTCCCTTGCGTTCTTAAGACCGAAAGGCATGACCTTGTAGTAATACGTTCCCCAAGGGGTGATGAACATGGTCTTTTCCATATCATCAGGATTCATCTTGATCTGATTGTAGCATGGGAATCCATCCATAAAGGAGAAGACAACAAATTTAGTAGTGTTGTCTACCAGAGTGTCAATGTGTTATAGAGGTAAGTCATCCTTTGGACTAGCTTTGTTCAAATCCGTATAATCGACACACATCCTAACCTTGCCATCCTTTTTGGGTACATGTCCAATATTGGCTACCCATTGAGGATACTTTGAAACTTCTAGAAAACCGACATCAAATTGTCTTTTGACCTCTTCACGAATCTTCAGAGTCATGTTCGGTCTTGTTCTTCGGAGTTTTTTCTTCATTGGTGGGCATTCTGGTTGAATTGGTTGCTTGTGAACAACAATATCAATGTCTAGACCTGGCATATCCTGGTATGACCATGCGAACACATATGTGAACTCTTGCAACAGCTTGACAAATATTTCTTTGATGCTTGCCCCAAGCGTGGCTCCAATCTTGACCTCTTTCTTCTCTTCCTCTGTGCCAAGGCTGATTATCTCCACCAGCTCTTGATGTGGCTGGAGGGCTTTGGACTCGTGCTCGAGCAACCTTGCCAATTCATCGGGGATATCACAATCTTCCTCGCCTTCTTCTTCCGCTTGGTAGACAGGGAACTCAAAGTTATGCGAAGGAGTAGAGTCATTGGATTTAACGGGTTTATTGATTATTCTTCATGTTTTTGAATGATTTATTTTTATTAAAAGTGGAAAAATGCGAAAGGAAAATATTTTTTGTATTTTTGAAAAGATTTTCATTTTCTGAAAAGAAAGCAATGAAATGAATAATAAGAATTTAACAAAATGCCTTTGATTCATCATGATTATTTTGAAAATAAAAAGAGGCCCTACAACATGATCTGTTAGTCTTGGGTAGAGCTAAGGATTTAGAAACCAAAGGAAAAGAACAATTACTTTGATATAGGAATGACTTCAGGAATCTCAATTGCTTCCCAATTGGTCAAAGTTGCTTCACACTAATACACTAGATTTGTCATGTCTTCATCTTCAATGTCTTCTTCAACCGTGTTGACTTGATCTCCATAGACATAGCCTGCAATGAGGAATACGTCTTGAATTCTTTGCATACGATCCTTTGTAGGGACCGGGGCTCCTTCTTTAACGAATGGCTTGTACCCCAAACCGAAATGGTATGTCTTCATGCTGATGTCAATAACTTGTCCCCAACCTTCAGGACTCCCATTCTCAATAGTTGTCTTTGTACTTTTCACAGATGCAAATGACAGGATGACTTTCTCCACAGATTCTTTCACTTCCACAAAAGTGGCATTGGCTATCTCTAGAGCTTGGAAAGAAGTTTCCAAGGAATCTTCATTAGCCTCGATGTAACGAAAGGAGGAGAGGTGGCTAACCATGATATATTCTTCACCACAGATGATTACAAGCTTGTGTTGATGACAAACTTCATTTCTGATGCAAAGTGGAGGTTACTGCCCCAACGACATGTATCCAAGGTTTCCCCAATAGGCAAATGTAGGCAGGATTGATATCCATGACCTGGAAAGTTATGTTAAATACATGTGGACCAATCAAAATTGGTAACTCCACTTCACCAATCACGGTCCTCCGGGACCCATCAAATGCTTTGACAATTAGTGCACTAGGCCTCATTTCTGATCCTTGAAAAGCTAATTTGGCAAGTGTCCTCTTCGGTAGAACATTGAGGGAGGACCCTGTATCCACTAAATCTCTTGCTAGAATATCCTCTTGGCACTTCACTGAGACATGTAAGGCGCGATTGTGATTTTGTCCTTCCTTTGGCAACTCTCCACCATTGAAAATCAGGGTGTTGCAAGCTGTGATATTGGAAACCACTCCATCAAACTGGCCAACCGTTATATCTTGAGTGACATGGGCTTGCACTAGCACTTTCAATAATGCATTCCTATGAGTTGGGAAACACATAAGCAAGGAAAAAATGGAAATTTTTGATGACGTCTGGTGCAACTTATCACCTACTTTGTAATCACTCTTTTTAATGATCTTCAAAAATTCAGCATCTTCATTGAATTTAACCATATTTTTCTCCCTAATAGGGATTGCGGTTGCAATTTCTTTGGTTGGTACTTGAGAGGTCACATTAAACTGGGGAGTGTAAATTCGCCCATTGCGGATCATTTGGCCCGTCCTTGCGATGTTTGTGACATCGGCACCATCAACCTTCAAACTTTTCTCTTGTCTACTCTCTTCAGACTCTTTGTCAATGATAGTTATATCATATTTCCATGGTACTGCCTTAGTACTTCCGTAGGGGAAAGGACTAGGCACGCAGATAAGCACGGGTGACGGATAATTAACCGACTGAACAATATCTTTTCTTCGATAGGTTATCTCAATTGGCTCTGGTAAATTGAAAATTGGCTCAATTGCAACTACTTCATCTCTTCTCACGAGGCTACTAACTTGTAGCACTCCCTAGTTCATCAAATCTTGGACATCTTTTCGTACCATCTCACATCCTCTTGTATGAATGGCACATTCTTCATAATCCTTGTGATAAGCACTAACCAAACCAGCTTCCACCAATCTCGCATGGAATGCTAGCAAAGGAGTCTTGATATTTGCAACATCTTTGATCACATCACCATCAAATGCTTCTTCAACCGCATTAACAGTTCCATGTGCTGGCCAAAGGATTACTCTTGACATTAGGCCCCAAGTCTCTGAATGAAAAAAAATCTTCTTTTCCATGAATTCTCGCACTATATGCTTCAAAGCGTAACACCCTTCAAAATCATGCCCAGGTGCACCCTCATGGAAAGGGAAATGCGAATTTAGGTTATACCATGGAGGCAAAGGATGAGGAGGTGGACCCAAAGGTCTAGGAACCACTAACCCCTTTTGCAATAGAGAAGGATATAACTCAGTATACATCATCAGAATTAGACTGAAGAGAGGTTTAACACCTTGTCTTCTATTTTGAGTTGGTGCATTCTGACGAGGAGCTTGAGCTCTTGGTTGTTGATATGTTAGGGCCGCAGGCGCTTGTTGATATGCAGGAGTAACTTGAGCGAGTTGATGAATTGGTGTTCGTTGAACTAGTTGATAAATAGGTACTTGTTGTTGGTTGAAATATGGCCCAATTGTTGCCACATATGGTTGTTGAACATACTGCACAGGGTATGCTAGTTGTTGTTGAGTGAACTTTCATTGTTGCTTTCTCCATGGTTGACTCCTTCCTCGATTGGACGACAAAACATTCGTCTCTCCTTCCTTTTTTTTTCCTGACAATTTCCGGGAAACTTCTTAGCATTGTTATTATTAGAAGTTCCAACAGCACTAATCATCTTTCCATTCTTCAAACTGAGTTCAACTTTAATGCCTAGAGCTACCAAGTCAGAAAAACTTGCAGACACACTGCCCACCATCCTCTCATAGAACATTGGTTGTACAATATCCATAAACCAATTAGCTAATTCTTTTTCTGCCAAAGGTGGTTCAACCTGAGAGGCCATCTCTTTTCAGGGTTGTGCATACTCTTTGAATGACTTGTTGTCTTTTTGAGACATATTCAACAATTCTGTTCTGTCTGGAGCCATATCCATGTTGTATTTGTAATGCTTAATGAAAGCATCAGACAAGTCTTGGAAGCACCGGATACGACTTTGATCGAGGCTTAGGTACCACTTGCAGGGGGTGCCCTTCAGGTTGTCTTGAAAGAAGTGGATCGTGAGCTTATCGTCTTCAACATGGGCAACCATTTTTTGGTAGTACATAACAAGATGACTCTTAGGACATTTATGGCCCTCGTATCTATCAAAGTCAGGAGTCTTGAATTTTGCAGGAATTACAAGACCAAATACTAGGCACATCTCCTTAGTGGCAACACCAAAAACTCGGTCACCTTCCATTTCCCTCAGTCTCTTCTCAAGAATATGAAAATTCTCTTTAATACCCTTTATATCTTCATGCCTTTCTTCTTCTCCATCAAACATTTTTGGAGCATGTTGTTGATCTTCGAAATAAGGTTGATCACGTGTGTGAATAGTCGGAGATGCAAATGTATGGACCATAGGGCGGGCTCGGTGGTTAATGTTAGAGGAACCGTTTGTTGAGTAGATTACACTACACGGGGACTACTTCAGGTTGAGGTGTGAAGCCATAAGGTAGTCCAAAAGGAGGCAATGTATAAGGTACATTCCTTGCGGGTTGGGGTTCAAGTGTTGGACTAGTGATCTTTGAAACGTCTGATGTTTATGTGTCCATCTTAGCTCTGATGACTTGTAGCATATCCATGATTTGACCAATGCTCCCTTGTAGGTCCTCGAGTTCTGAGCTGACTCTTTCCAATTCTTGTTCTTGTTCTGCCATTCTTTGTCGAGGACCGGCTCTGGTGTGGTACTGGTGTTGAGGACTTAGTGTGAAACTGGCAGAAGACATCGAATGAGCTTTTATTTGAAAAATGAAATGGATGCATTTTTGGATGCATTTTTGTGCAAAGCTCTTAGTTACCTTTGTTATTTATTTCAGCAATTTTAGGACATTTTATTTGCAAGATTTTTGAATAAAAATAGCAATAGATGAAATCCAGAATGAAAATTTTCATTAATTCAAATTCAAAATCAAATACAAGTGATTTAAATTCAAATTCAAGTACAAGTGATTTAAATTCAAGTACTGGTGAACTTAATTTCCATCTCAGCTCTTTTGATCGTAGCAACATCGGTGGTGAGCTCCTTCACCATTCGCTTGCAAAACTTGACAAAGTTGAAAACTTGAGGAGGTGTGTTCTCTGGGCACATGCTCCAATCAGCTTCTTGGAGTTTCTCTGGAAGTTCCAGCATGTTGAGATTAGCAAATCTAGCCAAGTTAAAGAACTTGCCATTCCATTCAACATAGAGGTCTTGGAGCTTCTTAATGACACACTGATCTTCGTCTAGGGCCGCTCTAGCCTCCCTATACAACCCCCTCCAATATACACAATTATTCTTCAAGATCATGTAAGTTGCATCACCTTATGGGTTTTCCAAACCTACAATCCTTCTATTAGCTTCTACAAACTGGTACTCGAGGCGGAGACAGTTCCTCTCAACTCCCTCTTTCCGAAGGACCTCATGAGACAACTTATCTTTGCAATTCTTTAGAATGTCCCCGAGTTCACGAATTTGAGCTTCATAGTTGAGTCTAGATTCTCTCTTCTCCACAAGAGACCTCTCCAACATTTTGTCTAACTCTTGAATTTTGAGGTGGGATTTTTTGAGCTCCTCATTCTTGGTTTTGAACACAAATTTCGTACCTATGAGAATATCATCAAGCTCATCGTTATTGTCTTCAAATGTTCTTTCTCTCTTGTTTCAAGCTTCAAGGTCTCGGTCCTTCTCTTGACGTTCATCCTTAAGATTTTCATTTTCCAAAGTGGTTCGATTAAGCTTAAGCCATAACTCAGAGTTTTCTAATTCAAGCTCCTTAATTTTGGGATTGAGCTTTTCAACATCTTTATATAATATAGGTTCTGGCTCGGGAACCGGAGGAAAAATAGAGGGATCAAATGGAAATGGGAGCTTAACCACTTGAACTCTCTCTCTTACCCAATGAGTGTAAGGCTCTTTCACAAGAATATTCCTCTTTCCAAACTCCTTACCCCTTCAAACAATTGTTTTCTAGGATTTCTTAATCTTCTTCATAATTGGGTTGTCTGCATCAATATGATGCAAAATGAAAGGCTCTAAAGCTTTAGCTTTTGGAGGTTTGTTCATGGAGTAACCATGTTGCATTAGGGATGATATAGGGTTGTAGTTGGTGCAACCCGTATTCCCTATCAAAAGTACATTAGGAAAGTCTCCAATGCTAACAATAATATCCGGGGTCTCCCAATCTCTGATATACCATTTGAAATGGTTGGCATTAATGGAAGTTAACTTCTAAAAGGGTTTAAGTGTTTTTGAAGTGTAGGCTCCTTTTTCGGGCATGTGAGATCTGAACCAAGCATTCAACAACTGTTCGTAACACAAAAGGGTTCCCCCTTTCTTCTCATGATGCTCGTGGAGGGCGTAGTAGATATCAGCTAGGAAAAGGTATTGGATTACCAGTGAGGAAGATTCTTACGGCCACATGATCCACGAAATCGTCAAGATTCGGAAACAGTACTATCCCATAAACCAATAGGGCTAGCACGACATGGAATGCTTTCCGTTTTCCATCTTTCTCCAACTTCACAACTTGTTCTTACAAAAATCGTCTAGAAAAACCATTGAACACTACCTTCTTATCCCAATTACTTATAACCAATTGGACCTCCAGACCCAAACCTGAAGCTATTCTCTTGGCAATGATACATTCATCAAACTTGGGAAATGGATCATCGTCCCTCAAATTCTGGCCCACAATTATCTCAAACTCTTCCAAAGTAGGAGCTAATTGGAAGTTAGAAAAGGTGAAACAAAGTATAGGTGGGTCGTAGATTTGAGCTATAGTCGCAATTGTCATTGGTTCCATCTTTTCATTCAAAATACTCAGGATCCTCCCATAATCGTCCATGAATTCAGTGAGCTTGATCACTTTGACACTCAACTTCTTCAAACTGTCAAGGTCCACTTTCTTGTACATGAATTGAAATGTGCTTCTTCTTTCAGGATTCATTTTCTCTTGCAAATGACTTAGATCCCTGAAACAAATGGAAGAAGACTAAGAGCTTTGCTTCCTATGCATATGGAATGAATTTAGATGAAATGCAATGTTTTTTTATACAGGTTCAAAGGTTCGAGGTAACGAATGAATCTGATTGCTTTCCAAAATAGGTTCTCACCGGGTATGATCTAAGGCTTTGACAAAGGACCCCAGAGTCATGGATCGACAAGAATGTTTGACGCTTACGAAAAATTCTTGTTGCGCATCAACTCTTTCGAGGGAATCTATTCTAGGCAAGGTTTTCGTATCGATCCTAACGAGGCATTCACCTCACGAATCCACACTACGTAACCATCAACTTCGGTTCTAGACATGGTTCTCAGAGTCATGGATTCACAAGTATGTTTGACGCTTACGACAAATTCTTGTCATTCACCAACTCCTTCGTGAGAATATATTCTGAGTGAGGTTTTCGTATCGATCCTAACGGGGTATTCACCTCATGAATCCCCACTACGCAACCATCATTCTTAGTTGGCCAAAAAGGTTCAATGTTCAAAAAGGTCCTTAGAGTCATGAACCCCTTTGAAAACATCGGAGCTAACGAGGTATTCACCCTGCCCGATAACATTTTCAAAAGGATCTACTCTAAGTTAGGTTCTCATGCTGACCCTTACGAGGTATTCACCTCGCGAGTCCGCACTACTCAAGCATCATCCTATCTTATGTTTCCACTCAAGACTTGGGTAGAAAGTCTTTACCTCAAGGTTTTCCAATCAGATATCCAAGTACCAATGATCCAATAGAGCCATATAATAATATAACAATAATGAAAGCATAAGGTAAAGAAAAGCCACACAAGTAAACAAACATGAGCACACACAACAACCTAACTAGGCTTGACTCACTTAGGGATGGGAGAGTCCCCAGCAGAGTCGCCATCTGTCATACCTCGAAAAATTATGTCCATCCCGCGAGCGTGCGATTGCGCTTCACGAGGTCATTCTCATTTTTTGAGGTACGACAACTAACATTATTATTGTCTGACCTCAGATAGTTGTGACTTCTACATAAGTCCAATTACGATTGCTTAACATAGCGCTAAATTTGTCCCGAAAACAATATCATTTTTGTAAGTGAGATTGTAAGTCTCCATTCCTCATGGTATTGTGTGAAGATTTTGCATCTTTTCCATTTATGAGAGCTAGTGGCATACTTGTTGATTTTATCCAAGTTGGTGCCTTTCTCATGAATGATGTCTAGGTTCATATATTCATGCTTGTGAGTAGATGCTTGAGTGTTCTCCAAAAAATGATTAGACAATTTTTATCTTATTCCACTAACATTAATTAACATTTATTTATATTGGCTTTATTTTAATGTCATTTAATTTTATGCAATTTAAATTCTTGCACTTTATCATTCATTGTCATTTACATTCATGCAAATTGTTTATGTTTCAGTCATTTTCACTTTACTCACTTGAGCCTTTGTATTTTCTTGTGATATATTTTGTGCTTGTGATTTTGTTTTGTTTGTGGTCTTAGGACCTTAAAACACTTAATAAAAACAAAAACCCTAAAAAATATATTGGTGGACTGTTGGACCTCTGTATGTGACTTGATTTTGACTTTTTGGACTTAGAGTAGACATCATTCATGAGCTATGGAAGAAACTCTGCCAATGCCATCATTTGAAACTAAGAACTTGGCCAATGCCATTCATCTGATACAAGCCTTGAGAAACTCGCTTGGTTTATCTGATATATACTTTCTCTTTGTATGAATTGTTATTTTGATCTTATTATTATCATTTTATGTTTCTCTATGAGTATGTTTCAAGGGATTTTTCATCTGATACATCTAAAGGATATTGAAGATTGCTTGCTTTGGAGTGCTTGCTTGGATGCCTGGTTATCTATATTTGATACCATTGGTCTTTTTATTAATTTCCTGGATGGTTATGCCATTTATTTTCAAAATATTTTCTTAATCAAACTTGAGAATAAACTTAATCATATTGACCTTATTTTCGTAAAGACAAAAAAGAACTAACAACCTCATCTAATCATTTTTGCCACTTTGTGCCTTTTTTCTTCAAAACTTTTTAAAAGAAAGCATTTAGATTTGAGTTATATTTGGTTGAGATATAATTCTCTCATTCCATGATATAGTGACATACTTTTTGATTGAATCCAAGTTGGATCCCTCCCTCTTAAATATTGTAAAGCCCTTATTATTGGTTGATGTTTGGTTGAGTATTATCCCATTGATAACAAAAGATATTTAAGCTTTTGTTAAAAATCAATCCACCCACCTTTGAAATTTTTACCATGAACTACGAGGTTTTGATCCCTCATTTTATGTTGGTACGTAGGCATAACACCAAAGGTCTTGTCAAACCAAAATGTAAAATAAATGAATTCTTTTCTCATCCCCCATTCAATTTTTAAACAAACATCTTTTTCAACTAAAACACTTACACACAAAAAAGGCCTCCATAGGAGTACCTAGGACACTTTGGGTGCTAATACCTTCCCTCTTTGTAACCAACTCCCTTACTTGTAATCTCTGACATTTTATTAGTTTTGATTTGAAAAATTCTTATCTTTGGATTTTGTTCATACTTTTTGCCTTTTCCTTTGGAAACAATAAAAGCACGGTGACGACTCTTATTTTACTGACATTGAGCTAACCGATAGCCCAATGGTCATGAATTCTCCGCTACAGCTTCTTCTCTAGACAATCGTCCCTCACGGACACCTTACTCTAGAAGCATCCCCATGTTCACCATCTCGGTGAAATCATTGGTAGCGCTAACAACCATACGCTCGTAGTAGAATAAACTCAAAGTCTTGAGAAAGATCTTTGTCATTTCTTTTTCTTCCAACGGAGGACTGATCTGAGTAGTAAGCTCTCTCCATCTCTGCGCATATTCTTTAAGTGTGACTTTGTTCTTCTGAGACATAGATTGAAGTTGGTCATGATCGGGAACCATATCCATGTTGTACTTATACTACTTGACAAAGGCCTCACCTAAGTCATTTAAAGTACGAATACTACCATTGTCAAGACCCATGTACCAACCGAGAGCGACACCGATCAAGTTGTCTTGGAAATAATGAATGAGAAACTGATCATTGTCTGTTTGGGTTGACATCTTGCGGGCATACATCACAAGATGGATTAAAGGAAAGGTGTTCCCCTTGTATTTCTCAAAATCAGGGACCTTGAACTTAACAGGGATCTTCACATTAGGCACCATGCAGAGCTCATAAGCGCTCTTCCTAAACAAATCCTTTTCTCTTAGGGTCTTCATTTCCTTCTTCAGCTCTTGAAACCGATCCTTCATTCCATCCATCTTCTCGTACATATTTGCACCCTCAGACGACTCAGAATGGTAGATAGTCTCTTCAACACGAGGCATGACATGCACAATAGGAAAAAAAGTATACATGACCGGGCGAGATGCCTGTATAGGAGCAATGGTAGGAGCATAACCCTCAGGAACATAATTTGGAGGCATTCCCTAAGGTAATATGGCAGGCATAAAGTGCGCAAGTTGGTCGACAGATCCATAAACACGGGCGTTGAGGTAATCTCGGAGATAATGGTCTGTTGTTGCGGAGTTGCAGGAGTTAGAACCGCCTGACTTTGAGCTGCAATGAGAAACTTCGTAACAGTAGTAATTCTAGCAACCTCTTCCTTGAGTTCATGATTTTTTTGTTCCAAATTATCCATCATGCATTGATGATTAGCACGAGTGTTGTATTGATGCGTCAGCTTGACAGATACAAAGATGAAGATCATGAGACACCTCGCCGAAGGGCTAGAATGCAAGAACCTACAATGCAAATGATGCGTGAGTGCAATGTTTTTTTATATTATTATTTTCAAGGAACATAAAAAGTCTTATTTTCAAATATTTCAAAAATAATAATCAATAATAACAATTTTAGTTGACCATAAAATCTCATTTTCATTCATAAAATTTGGAAGGATTACACTGAGTACAATTTCAGAAACCAAAATACCAATACAAGAGAAAAGGAAAATAGCATCCTAAGGATCCCTAGCAACTGCGTCAGATGAACTGGCTATGGGCGTGTACTTCCTTCGAATGTGTCTGATCTTTGACTCGTAGGCAACCTTCATATGAGCTTTCTCAGTGACGAGCTGATCGACGATCTTCTTCCAAGCACTAGAAGACTAATGAATACTAGAGGAAAATAAATCCTCTGGCTCTCTCTCTCTCTCTCTCTCTCTCTCTCTCTCTCTCTCTCTCTTAACTGCACGATCTTCCAAAATCTCAATGAGTGCATTCTTGTCTTTCAACTCAAGTTGCAACTCCACTTGCTTTCGATTCGAAGCATGGAACTGTTCTTCCCAAAGGTCCTTCTCTTGCTTCATCTTAGCTAGTGCGTCTTCCAACTCCTCTGCGTCTTGGTTAGGGAGAGTTGATGGCTTAGCCACAACCATAGACATAGGTCTTTCATAGGAATATGGAATTTTAGGCTCCAAAGCTCTCTTCTTCACCCAACTAGTGTAAGGTTCCAAAGCTACACAATTGCACGGTCTAAGCTCGGCTCTTCCCTTCCTATGAACATTATGCCAAGTACGCACCATACTACCCTTCAATTTTTGGGGATCTTTACCCTCTTGATAGAACAAACCTTCTAACTAAATGTTATTAGGTTTATCCTTTAAGGGGAACCTAAGCTGATGAAGAGCCAAAGCAGGGTTGTAGTTGATTCCTCCTTGTGTACCAATGAGAGGCACATTAGAGAATTCACCACAACTATCAATAATATATGATCCATCACATGAAAAATCATACAAAGTAATATCATCATTAGTGAGAGACATAAGTCTCTGAGATGACCGTAGACATTGCTTGTTCTCAAGGAAGACTGGTGTCCGAGGAAAATGTGAAATAAACCACTTGTACAGAAGAGGGATGCAACACACAATGGTTATTCCACCCTTAGAATTCCTTAGATGTAAAAAGAAGTACATGTCACCCAAGAGAGTTTGAACGGGATTCCCAATTAAGAAGATTCTAATGGAATTAACATCAACAAAGTTATCAATGTTAGGAAACAATGATATACCATAGATAAGAAATACTAAGATAGCCTCGAAGGTGTCCATACTACCAGCTTGAGAAAAAGTGATAGCTCTTCCAATCAGAAACTCAGAAGTCGGACCTTGAATACCTCATTTCTTCGTCATATTTGCATCAATCTCAGACTTCTTCAAATGAAGAGAATCATCTATGACTTGAGATTTTGGAATCTCCTCTAATCCACTAAAAGGCACTTTGTCATATACGGGTATACCCAAGATATAGGCATTCTTCTCCAACATAGGCATAAGCTGATAATCGGGAAAGGTGAAACACTGGTAGAGAGGATCATAGAACTGGACCAACACACTCAAAAGTCCTTCAACAACCTCGGTAGACAACATATACATAAGCTTTCCATGACGTTATTTGAAATCCAAGGGATCAACTACAAAGGATGCTAGCTTCCTTAACTCATTCAAATTTGGACATCTGAAACTGTATTTCTTAGTGTTCCTTCGTCCATAATCCATGGTCTGAAAATATTAGCAAACACGACCTTAGTTCCTTGAAATTTTATTTTTGTGATGAATGTTATGATGTGCATGTATGCATGAATACAACAATCACACATAAGGGATCACTGTAACACCCAAATTTTGACCCTAAGATCCCTCATGCTATCTCATCATAAGCATTGGCTTTGGGATCACACCTTGGCATCCTACTTACCCCTCATTCATTGGGTTTGCATTGGAGAGATCATCAAGCACATTTGATTGTATCATACTTTGTTTACTAACCAAAATACCAAAAATATGTCTATGTATAGCTTTGTTTCTTTTGTAGATAATGTGTGCATCCATCAATGCCTCATCAAGCTCATATATAGGGTTTGAGACCCTAAATGCAAGGAGATCAATCAATAGATGCTTCACAGTAATTCTAGACGTCATATATGGATCCCCATGATCTTCATTTATCTATTTGATCGAGAATTCATCAAGAGTTTGAAGATTGTTTTCCTTGGAAGCCCTAATTCATCTAGGTATCTTGTGTGACTTCCTCAATAAGTTTCTTCAACATTTGATCAAATATTTTAAGGGATACTTCATTATACATCATCCTATTCATATATGATCCTCCATGAGTCTAAGAGATCAAGATAACTTCAATTTTACAAGTTGGTTCATGGTGGTTGACCAGAGAAAGTCAACTGGGCAAAACTAGGATTCCCTAGACCCTATCTCCTACAATTTTTGTCATTTGAAAATGATTACAAGAGAAACGTTACTCTTTATGACATTCCAAACAAGTTTCATGGTAACTTTCAAGATGTCTGCTCCAAGTTTTATTCTTTGAAGAACTTCAAAGTCAACTTGCAAGGCCATGTGCCAAGAGGAAATATTATAAGTCATTTTGGGCCATTACCATTAAACAAGAGATTTTCCTCAACTTATAAAATGCCTAACTCCTTCATGCCAAATTGAAATGAGGTCAAATTTGTGACCAAATTGAATAAGTTTGAAATATCTACATATTTGCCTAACTCTTTCCATTTGAAGCCCATAGTAAAATTTATTCAAGGTGAAAGAAGTGAACATTTGACTTGGTACTTAGAAAAATATCAAATATGTTTGATTTTCCAAACTTCCACCTCAAAATTAATCATGATCCAAGCTTCAAATGGAAAAGTGTTCAACATGAGAGTTGTTCCCCTTGATCTCAACTGTCCAAAAAGACAAACATCACCTCACTTGGGCAAGGTTTGGATGACTTGCGCATGTATTTTCTTCAAGGTTTCACTTAGATGAATTTGATGATCATTTTTCAATCCCAATTGCATGGCTTCATGGCACACTTTCAGCATTGCTCATGATCAATTTTGGACCTTTTTACATCATTTTATGGGCCTATCACACGCCCATGCATCCATGCAAGTGAGAATTACTATTTTTGGCATTTTGATGGAAGTGTGTGGAAATCAATTGCGTTGCCTATAAATACAACCCCTCTTGCCCAGAATTGGGGACACCTTGCCCAAGATTTGATCCTGTAACCATAACCCTCACCATTAGAGGATAAACTTGAAGGTTTTCAATTGAAAATCGAGTTTCAATTTCACTTTTGTTTTGAAGTTGAAACTCCAAGAATCCAAGCCCTTCCTTGATCCAATTCATTTCCTGCAAGCATCTGAAGTCAAGCCAAGGCCAATTGGAAGCAAGATCAAGCAAGATTCAAGCTCCCTCGAAGGTGATTTTTCAGAAACTTTATCTCTTCGATTCTCTCTCAATTTTTCACCGTTCTCTTTGATTTTTGGTTGGCTGAAGTCTTACCAATGTAGGCAACAAGATTGAGTTGCTTTGAGGTTAAATCGAAGCAACTCAGTTCATGATCCTGAAAATTCAAATCCATGTATCTTTCAATATACTTGGAATTGGAGAAAATTGAGGCCATATTCGATCTCCTGAGCATTTTTTCTTTGAAATAGTGTCCTTGTTTTTCATTTTCTATTGAGATGAAGGTGGACCAGTCTGGTGAGGTTCACCGGAGAAGATAACCAGAGCCCTAGCTCTGGTGGTGTGTTGGCACGCCTCCTGGCCATCTGATCATGTTTAAATGCTTTAATCTGAGTCATTCCTTTGAATTACCATACGTACATTTCTTTGACTTGAGCCACCATCGATAGCACGCGCGTGGCCATCAGATCTGCCACCTCAATTAATGAGAGAGATCTGGTGGCCCTTGTTTTTTCTAATTTCTTTTTAATTTCTGATTTTTCATTTAATCCATTTATTTTGTTTAATTCATAGAAATTTCATTTTTCTTTCAATATTTTTCTCTTCCATATTTTGAATTAAAATTATTTTTTTGATTAAGTTTGATATTTTTCATGAATTAAATGTTTTTGTGCATATTTTTAATTGTTTAAAAATATTTCTGACTATTTAAAAATCTTGAAATTTTTTGCCTAAGGTCCTTTGACCTTGTTTGACCTAGGATAAATCCCTTGGCCGTTTATTTGGTGTTTTCAAGGGATTTTAGGTTTTGTCCAAATTAAAATGTATTTTAATTCATTTTTAATTGATTAAATATTTAAAAATATTGTTGAGCCATTTCTATGGTCTTGTGATGTTTTTTATTTTCTGTTTAGGCCTTGGCCAAGGTTGATTTTACTTTTGTTGGATCAAAACCATTGGATTTAGGGGATTGATGAAATGTACATTTCATCTTCCAAAATGAATGGATGGTTTTGATTTGATGAAACTCCTCCCATGATCAATTTGTGTTTTTATCTTACCCCCCTTCTTCATCTTCATCCCTATTCTTCTCCTTTCCCTCATTTGACCAATGAAATCTCTAATGTTTAAAGGCTAATTGATTCATCAATGACCTTTGTGTCAGATGAATCAATACAAGTATGACTGAGACAGGTCCCTCCCTCTTGATCTTTTCTTTTAGTGTGTGGTATATTTTAGGAGTTTGGTTCTTCATACCAAATATCTCACATGCATTAACACTTAAATTTTTATTGCCCGACCTCAGATAGTTGTGACTTCTATATAAGTCCAATTACGATTGCTTAACATAGAGTTAAATTTAACCCTCAAGGCATAGCATTCTAGTAAGTGAGATTGTAAGTCTCCCATTCTTTATGGTCTTGTGTGGAAACTTGACCTTTTTTCCTTTCATGAGAGCTAGTGGCATAGTTGTTGAATTATCCAAGTTGGAACCCTTGTCATGGAAGATATCTTGGTTTAAGGATTCATACTTGTGAACGAATGGTTGAGTGTTTTCCAAAGAATGACTTAATAAATTAAAAAAAACACTACTAACACTTGACTTACTTTTGACCAACATTTGACCAATTCTTATTAATATTGCTTTACTTTCAAGTCATTTACTTTATGCAATTTAAAATTTAGTCATTTATCATTCATTTCCATTTACATTTCATTAACTTGTTTATGTTTATGTCATATTCGCATTGCTCATTTGAGCCATATATTATGATTGTATATATTGTTTGTGTGTTTTGGTTTTGTTTGTGGTCTTAGGACCTTAAAACACCTAATAACAACAAAAACCCAAAACAACATCTCGTGGACTATTGAACTTGATCTGAACTGGTGGACTTAGGATTAGGCAACATTCCCTGTGCCAAAAAGATCTTGGCCAATGCCAACATTTTGAGACAGAGCTATCTTGAATTGAGCTTTCATCTAATACAAGCCTTGGTATTTGTTTAAATTCATCTGCTACTCAGTCTTTGTGCTTAATTGTTATTTTGATCTGGTGTCTGATGCTTTGCTCTAAGTTGGTCAAGGAATATTTCATCTGATACATGAGAAGACAAAGAAGACTTCTAGCTTTTGGGATTGCTTGCTTTAATGTGGCTATCTTTATTTGATGCCTTGATCTTCATGATGCCTGGATATTGCACATTGATTATTGATTATTGCTTGATTAAAGTCCCAAGGGAAATGGGTTTCTATATGACATTCTTGTCTGTTGGATTGCATCCCATTGGTCATATCTTTTCAATCCTTAACTTTTAATTTATGCTTAAATTTCAAAATTTCTCCCTCTTTTCAAAAACTTTCTTAAATTTCAAAATTTCTCCCTCTTTTCAAAAACTTTATATCCTTGTGATTTCAAACTTTGGCCTAATGCCATTGAATTTTCAAACTCTTTCTTAAAACAAATTTGTAAATAAACTTAACCATATTGACTTAATATTTTCAATATACAAAAAGAACTAACAACTTCATTCAAACTTTTGCCCCCTTTGTGCCTTTCTTATTAAATCTTTTTTAAAAGCAATTCACCAACTTTGAAATTTTTACCACGAACTACAAGGTTCTGATCCCTTATTTTTATATTGTTACGTAGACACAAGTCTGAAGGTCTTGTCAAACACAAAATATAATCAAGGAATTCATTTCTCATCCGCATACTCCATTTTTCTCAAACATCATTTATACCAAAAAAACACATGCACACACAAAAAAGGGCTCCCTAGGAGTACCTAGGACACTTTTGGTGCTAACACCATCCCTCTGTGTAAACAACCCTCTTACCTATAATCAATGGTATTTTATTAGTTTTGATTTGAAAACTTCTTATCTTTTGGTTTTCTTCGTACTTTTCCCCTTTCCTTTGGAAACAATAAAAGCGCGGTGGCGACTCTGGTTTTTTTTACGTCAAGTTTATCCATAGCTTTATGGTCATGAATTTACTGCTACAGAATCTAAGTGGCGACTCTACTGGGGAGTAGTCCTCAGTGGGTTTAGCCTACTTTTTTATGTGTATATATTTGTATATTTGATGTTTGTATATTGTTTGTGCGATATAATATGTCTGTTGTGCTTGGTGATTTCTGAGTGGTGAGATAAGTTCTAACCCGAACTTGAGTGCAATTAAGATAGGAGGATGGTATAGTCATGTTCAACTTGTGTGGAGTAGTCATTAACAAGTTGGATGGAGACCCATCTAGTCAGTGGAGACCCTTTTGGAGTTATTGATGTCACACAAGTTATTTGTGGATATGCATTACTTTCTCTGATTTGGGGTCCGAGAAGTTGAGGACCGTAAAACATTTAACCCAACTTGGCCTATTTAGAACGTAGTGCGGAGACTGTTCAGGTGTAAACCTGATAACAGTTATTACCCGATACTACACTCAGACGAGTTCCTCTTGAGAATATTATGGGTTGATGAGTTAGTCATCCTAACCTATAATATCCGATAGATGGGATCAAGACTCTGGGAACTTTTTAGAACATGATCTACAGGGTTTTTATCCTTAGTACACTCCTTTGGGATGGTTCTTAACGTGACTCCATGCTCGTGATTCATAACAAACCCTTTAATTCTCGGTTGATCCGATCAAGTCTTGTCAATATCGATGGAACTTGGGTGTTGATAAGGTGAAAACCATAATCCACAAAAATGGATAATTGATCTTGATGATGACTTGATCCATCCCTTGACCTTTATTTGTGTTTTCCTTGTGTGTGATCCCTTGTGTGTGATTGTTGCAATCATGCATACATGGCCATCATAACATTCATCACAACAAAATAAATTTCAAGGAACTGAGGTCTTATTTGCAAATATTTTCAGACCATGGATTGTGGACGAAGGAACATTAAGAAGTACAGTTTCAGATGTCCTGATTTGAAAGAACTAAGGAAGTTGTCATCCTTTGTATTAGATGCCTTGGATTTCCAGCAATGTCATGGGAAGCTTTTATCTGTGTTATCTGCTGATGTGGTTGAAGGACTTCTGAGTGTTTTGGTTCAGTTCTCTGATCCTCCATACCGATGCTTCACTTTTCCAAATTATCAGCTTGTACCTATGTTAGAGGAGTATGCCCATCTCTTAGGTATACCCGTATCTGACAAGGTATCTTTTAATGGATTAGAGGAGATTCCCAGATCTTATGTTATATCTGAAGCTCTTCATCTGAAGAAATCTAAGATTGATGCTCATTTGGTGAAAAAAGGAGGTATTCTTGGGTTGACTTCTAAGTTCCTCATTGGTAAAGCCACTGTCTTTTCTAAAGCTGATATTATGGATGCTTTTGAAGCCATCTTTGTATTGCTCATCTATGGTTTAGCTTTGTTCCCTAACATTGATGGTTTTGTTTATGTTAACTCCATTAAAATATTCTTGATTGGGACTCATGTTCCTACTCTGTCGGGTGACATGTATTTCTCCTTGCATTTTAAGAATTTCAAAGGTGGTGGAACTATTGTGTGTTGTGTTCCTCTTCTATACAAGTGGTTTATTTTACAGTTTCCTCAGACGCCCGCTTTCTTGGAGAATAAGCAATGTCTACGGTGGTATTAGATACTTATGTCTCTCACTCATGATGATATTGTTTGGTATGATTCTGCATTGAATGGTGTGGATATTATTGATAGTTATGGTGAATTCTTTAATGTTCCCCTTATTGGTATACAAGGAGGAATAAACTACAACCCTGCTTTGTCCCGTCGTCAACTTGGGTTCCCCTTGAGAGATAAACCTAATAACACTCAGTTAGAAGGTCTATTTTATCAAGAGGGTAAAGATCCCCAAAACTTGAAGCAAAAGATGATACATGCTTGGCATAATGTGCATAGGAAAGGAAGATCCAAGCTTGGTCCGTGCAATTGTGTAGCTTTGGAAGCTTACACTATTTGGGTGAAGAAGAGAACTTTGGAGCTGAATATGCCTTACACTTGTGAAAGACTTATATCTATGGTTATGGCTGAGCCACCAACTCTCCCTAACCAAGATGTAGAGGAGTTGGAAGACGCACTCACCAAGATGAAGCAAGAGAGAGATATGTGGGAAGAACGGTTCCATGCTTTGAGGCGAAAGCATGAAGAGTTGCACCTTAAGTCGAAAGACAAGGATGCGCTTATTGAGATTCTTGAAGACCGAGCAGTGAAGAGATAGAGAGAGCCAGAGGGTCTATCTTCCTCTAGTATGCCTCAGCCTTCCGGTGCTTGGAAGAAGATTGTTGATCAATTAGTTCTCTAAAAGGATCAGATAAAGACATCCTTTGAGTCCGAGATTCAACGCATCCACAAGAAGTATGCACCTATAGCCAGATCATCCGATGTAGTTGCTAAGGGATGCTTAGGATGATATTTTCCTTTTCTCTTGTATTTATACTTTGGTTTTTGAAATTATACTCAGTGTAATCCTTCTAAATTTTATGAATAAAAAGAGATTTTTATCCAATTATAGTTATGGTTATTATTTAATATATATGTGCAAATAGAACTTCATATGTTCCTTGAAATTAAACAAATAAAAAACATTGCATTTAATGCATCATTTGCATAACAGGTTTTCTTCCGCCAGATGTCTTATCAGTTCTTCTTCTGTGCATCAACCAAACTGACTCACCACTATAATACTCATGCTAATCAACCAAAGATCATGGAGCATCTATAGAAAGAGAACCGAGAGCTAAAGGACGAGATCGCCAGATTAACAACTTTGATGGAATCTATCATTACTGCGCAGAATCAATCTTCACTAACTCCTATAACTCCTTCCTAGAGGACTGTTATTTCTGAGGTTGCAACCTCAACTGTTCCTGTTGCTGCTGCCATTCAATCCATTCCCTCTATGCCTACTGGGTTCCCTTGGGGAATGCCATCAAATTTTATGCTAGAAGGGTATGCGCCCCCATGTTTGTTTCTTTGCCGGTATCTAGCCCAGTCATGTCAGTGCTGCCTCCAGTTGTTCACACTCTTCCTCGTGTTGAGGATACTATCTACCATTCTGAGCTGTTTGAGGGCCCAGATGTATATGAGAAGATGGATGAGATGAAAGATTAATTCCTCGAGTTGCGTAAAAAGTTGAAGACCTTGAGAGGAAAAGACTTGTTTAGGAAGAGTGTTGTTGAGCTCTGCTTGGTCCCCAATGTTAAAATCCCGGTGAAATTCAAGGTCCCAGAATTTGAAAAGTACAACGGGAATACTTGCCTGCTAAGCCATCTTGTGATGTATGCCAAGAAAATGTCTACCCATACTGATAATGATCAGTTGCTGATTCATTATTTCCAAGACAGTTTAATTGGAGTTGCTTCAAGGTGGTATGTGGGTTTGGACAGTGCAAGCATCCATACCTTCAAGGACTTAGGTGAGGCCTTTGTCAAGCAGTATAAACACAACGTGGATATGGCACCTGATAGAGACTAGTTGAGTTCTATGTCTCAGAAAGATAAGGAGACATTCAAAGAGTATGCCCAGAGTTGGAGAAAGCTTGCTTCCCAGATAAGTCCACATCTTGAAGAGAAAGAAATGACAAAGATCTTCTTGAAGACGTTGAGTTCATGTTATTACAAACGTATGATTGCGAGTGCTCCCAATGACTTTACCGAAATGGTAAACATGTGGATGGGGCTAGAAGAAGGAGTCCGTGAAGGACGTCTGTCTAAAGAAGAGGCATCATCCAACAAGAAATATTGTGGGAGTTTCTCCAATAGGAAGGAGGGAGAAACTAACTCAGTATCAATGGGGAGGCAGAGGAGGCCTCATGTCAGAAAGTGTTCTCAACCCCGTCAACATCAACATCAAGTTTCCTCTATAATTCCGGTTTTTTTCCAACAATTCTAATCAATCAGTTCCGATTCAGCAACAACAACATCAACAACAACCACAATAAAGAACCAACTACAATAATAACAATCATCATAAACAAGACTTTGAGAGGAAGGTCTCATTTGACCCTATTCCTATGACGTATGCAGAATTATACCCATCATTGGTCCTCAAAAATCTCATCCAACCATGAAATCCTCCGCAAATTCCTGAACAACTACCATAGTGGTTCATGAAGGAGAATGGCGATCCAAAATGCAGCAGAATTTAAAATTTTCTCCTTTAATGATCCTTACGAATGGGCATGATCAGTGATAGAATCGTTACCTCTTGTGGCGATCACGAACGTTGAACAATGACAACGCCTCTACTCAGTCCACACGAACGGATTCCTTCAATCTCAGTGCTAGCTGCTATGAATGAAGGCTTTGAGTGAGAGAGAGAGAAACGAAATTCTAATTAGAGTGATAATGCTTCTACCCAAGGGTTCTATTTATAGAACCACTTGTGTGGGCTTCAAGCTAAAAAGCCCACTTAAGTGTATTTTGGCCCATATCTTATAATATGCCCAAAATCACTTAAGCGTGTGGTACCTTACCATATTTCGTATTCCACTTAAGTGCACCGTACCTTACGATGTTCCTTAGTTACTCTATCAATCCGTCATTTGTGTGTGACCCTGTAGGTTTTCGCGACGTTGGCAATTATATTAAATCACGCATTTAACATAATAAACAGTGAACGGTATCTAGCAACACATCACTGCTACCCAAGTTACGAAAATGTCATGTGATCTGACTAATCTTTCTGTGATAATAATTATGTGTATAATTACCCTTTTGCCCTTATGTCTATATTGAACACAAGGCATAGACCGTGTCATCCCTGTCCAGTTCAATATTGGGCCCATAGACATTTATCCTGTTACGCAGGATGGGCAAATTCCATCTAGGTCACTCATGTCCCTTAGCATGCTTTGTGGAGTACCCATCAATTGTCTTTATGGTTATCCAGTTACGGACAATGTTGGATCAGCAATAAAGCACTCGACTCTACATCTAGGGTCCATAGTGGTTTCAGGTCGAAGAGTGGTATACACCATTATCACCATGAGAATAACTTATGACACTTTGCATAACATTCTATATAGTATTCTCATAGCGGGTCAATCCAGTATAAATATTACTCTTAATATTCATACCTATGTTTGAGACTTGATAACTCCTTATCCATGATCCATGAGATGTGATCATCAGTCTATAAACATAATAGTCTCCATGCTTTAATGTTATCCCACTTCACAATAAAGCTCGACTACGGATACTTTAAGAATAGTGTCCTTATGTTTAATGTGCTCTCATGATTAGGTCACACTTGATACATTAAACGGACTATCTATTCCAGGGACTTTATTAAACAAACATAATAAAGAAAAAGCCTTTTATTATTAATAAATAATTCGATACAAGTACCAAAAGTATTGGCCTCTAGGGCTTACACCAACAATCTCCCACTAGCACTAGAGCCAATCAGGCATACCCCTAATGCCCATAGATCTAGTATGGCCATCATGCTTCTGTTGCGCAAGAGGCTTTGTTAGTGGGTCAGCAATATTGTCAAGTGTAGGTACTCTACATATTTTCACATCTCCTCTATCTATTATCTCTCGAATGAGGTGATAACGCCTAAGTATGTGTTTGGATCGTTGGTGAGATATAGGCTCCTTAGCTTGTGCGATAGCACCATTGTTATCACAATAGAGATCAATGGGATCCACAATGCTAGGAACTATGTCAAGTTCACTAATGAACTTTTTGATCCAAACAGCTTCCTTTGCTGCACTTGAGGCAGCAATATACTCGGCCTCAATTGTAGAATCAACAACTGTATCTTGCTTTGAACTTTTCTAGCTCACAGCGCCACCGTTTAAGCAAAACACATAACTAGATTGCGATCTAAAGTCATCCTTATCTGTCTGGAAGCTGGCATCGGTGTATCCAATTACAGCCAACTCTTCCTGACCTCCATATATCAAGAATGAGTCCTTAGTCCTTCTCAAGTACTTAAGGATATTCTTGACAACTACCCAATGGGCATCACCAGGATCAGATTGGTACCTACTCGTTGCACTTAAAGCATACGAGACATCTGGTCGAGTACATAACATGACATACATGATAAATCCTATTGCAGATGCATATGGAATCTTATTCATGCGATCCCTTTCTTCCTTAGTTGAAGGGGATTGTGTTTTTGATAGACACAGGCCATGTTGCATAGGTATGAATCCTTTCTTAGAATCATGCATATTAAAGCATCTCAGCACTTTGTCTATGTACGTACTCTGACTTAGGCCAAGCAGTTTCTGTGATCTATCTCTATAGATTCTGATTCCTAATATATAGGCTGCTTCACCTAGGTCCTTCATAGAAAAGCATTTCCCCAACTAAGACTTTACTTGTTACAAGGTAGGGACATCGTTTCCAATGAGTAATATGTCATCTACATATAATACCAGGAACACGATCATGCTCCCACTAACCTTCTTGTAGACACAAGGCTCATCTTCGTTCTTGATGAATCCATATTGTTTTACTGTTTCATCAAAACGAAGATTCCAACTTCTGGAAGCTTGCTTCAATCCATAGATTGACCTTTGTAACTTACATATCTTTTGGGCTTCTTCTGGTATGTCAAATCCTTCAGGTTGTGTCATGTACACATCCTCAAGAAGATTCCCATTAAAGAAAGCAGTTTTGACATCCATCTGCCATATTTCATAATCATGATATGCAGCGATAACAAGTAAAATCCGAACAGATTTAAGCATTGCAACTGGTGAAAAGGTTTTATCATAGTCAACCCCATGAATTTGTTTATATCCTTTTGCAACCAGTCTTGCCTTATAGGTATGTACCTTACCATCCACGTCGGTCTTCTTTTTGAAGACCCACTTGCATCCTATAGGGTTAACTCCTACAGGAGGCTCTACCAAGGTCCAAACTTGGTTTGTGTACATGGAATCCATTTTAGATTTCATGGCTTCTAGCCACTTCTCAGACTCGGGACAAGTTATGGCCTCTTGGTAGGTCACAGGCTCATCTTGATCCATGAGTAATACATCACCTTAATCTATTATGAGATATCCATATCTCTCAGGTAGGTGACGTATCCTGCTTGACCTACGCTGGTCTTGTTCTACTTGAGCAGGTTGCTCTTCCACAACCACTTGTGTTTCCTGCTCTAATTCCTCCATAGGTGTATCGATGCTTTGTGATTCTTGAATTTCTTCAAGCTCTACTTTCCTCCCATTGATTCCTTTGGAAATAAAATCCTTTTCTAGGAAAACTCCAGTTCGAGTGACAAACACTTTGCCCTTAGAAGGATTGTAGAAGTAATACCCTCTTGTTTCTTTAGGATACCCCACAAATAAGCATTTGTCAGATTTGGGCTCAAGCTTAGTTGAAATTTGTCGTTTCATATAAACTTCGCAACCCCAAATCTTCATGTAAGACATATGTGGTTTCTTACCACTCCATATCTCATATGGTGTCTTTTCAACCTTTTTGGATGGAACACGTTTAAGTGTGTAAGCTGCTGTCAATAGTGCATGTCCCCAAAAGGAGTTTGGAAGATCGGCGTGACTCATCATGGATCGGACCATGTCCAACAGGGTTCGATTTCTTCTCTCAGATACACCATTCCATTGGGGTGTTCCAGGAGGAGTAAGTTGGGATAGGATCCCACCTCGATCTGATCGAAGAGTTTTAATATTCTTACCTAGTTGGTTTTGTACTTCATTCTTGAATTCCTTAAACTTTTTAAAGGATTCTGATTTGTGTTTCATTAAATACACATAACCATATCTACTGAAATCATCAGTGAATGTGATGAAGTACTGAAAACCTCCTTTGGCTGGTATGTTCAGTGGTCCACATACATCAGTATGTATGAGGGCCAAAAGATCATTAGCTCTTTCACCTTTTCCTGTGAATGGAGACTTTGTCATCTTTCCAATTAAACAAGATCTGCATGTCTCATATGATTCATAATCAAAAGAGTCCAAGAGTCCATCTTTATGGAGTTTGGAAATGCGTTTCTCATTTATGTGGCCTAATCGACAATACCAAAGGTAAGTTGGATTCAACTCATTAGGTTTCATCCTTTTAGTATTAATGTTATAAATAGGCATTTCAAGATCAAGGACATATAGTCCATTGTTCATTTGTGCAGTAGCATAAAATATATCATTCAAATAAATTGAGCAACAATTGTTCTTTATTATAAATGAAAAACCAAACTTGTCCAAACAAGAAACGGAAATAATATTCCTACTAATTGCAGGTACATAAAAACAGTTCTCTAACTGAATTATTAAACCACTAGGTAAAGTCAATACATAAGTTCCTACGGCTAAAGCAACAACCTTTGCTCCATTGCCAACTCGTAGGTCGACTTCACCTTTTGCCAAAACTCAACTCCTTTTTAGTCCCTGCACATTGGTACAAATGTGAGAACCGCATCCAGTATCTAATACCCATGATGCAGAAGTAGATAACTTAATTTTAATAACAAAAATACTTGAAGTTGAAGTCTCTACTCCATTCTTCTTATCCTTCAGGTACTTTGGGCAGTTTCTCTTCCAGTGTCCGGTCTTACCGCAATGGAAGCAGGTGCCTTCTTTTGCTATGCCTCCACTAGGCTTTAAAGCAGCAACAGTGGGTTTGGGTTTGACAACTTCCTTGCCTTTCCCTTTATCACCCTGCTTGGTGGGCCTTTTGTTCTGTCTCTTTCCATTTCCGATCATCAGAATGGACTTCCCTTTTGACTTCAGATTCTGCTCAGAAGTTCTTAACATGGCGAGCAATTCAGGAAGAGATTTGTCCATATCATTCATATTGAAATTTAGGACAAATTGACTGAATCTATCTGGCAATGATTGCAAGATCAAATCAGTCGCAAGTTCCTTTCCGAGGGGAAAACCCAATCTCTCAAGGTTTTCCACATACCCGATCATCTTGAGCACATGGGGACCTACAGGGGCTCCCTCAACTAACTTGCCTTGAAAAAGGGCTTTTGAAACTTCAAACCTCTCATGCCTTGCTTGCTCTTGATAGAGCATCTTCAGGTGTTCGATCATATCGAACGCTGCCATGTTCTCATGTTGCTTTTGCAATTCTGAGTTCATGGTAGCTAGCATGAGACAAGCAGTTTCATTGGCATCATCGACATGCTTCTTATAAGCATCTCTTTCTGCCTTAGGTGCAGAACTAGGAGGTTCCTCTTCAGGAACAGGTTTCTCCAAGACATACAGCTTTTTATCATGTTTGAGGACAATCCTCAGGTTTCGATGCCAATCCAGAAAATTTGTCCCAGACAATTTTTCTTTGTCAAGGATTGATCGCAAGATGTTGTTAGAGGTGTTTCTTGTCATGGTAATCTACATAAGAATTAATGAAAATATAAGTATCATTGACATATTTAATTAAGCCTTTAATTAAATATGCTCCCACTATTTTACTCAAAACAAATGACCCTCATCATTTGATTCGGAAAATCCCGTTGGAAGATTTTCTAGTGGGTCGAGATCCATATTTCACTTCGTTCTAAGTCCGCGTAGGCGGATTACACAAAACTAGGTTATTTAGGTAGGAACTCCTTCCAATTGTATCTAATACAACTCTCGAATATTTTAGTTGGGTGAATAACTCCTTATTCCAATCCACCACATGGATAATTTCTAACTCTTGCTTCTAAACATATATAATCTTATTATAATTTATTTAGTTATGTTTGACCCATTGTTTTAACAATTGGATATTACAATTATCCCATCTCACTTTACTAATATAGAACATGCACCTCGCGTAGGCGAAACCTACATTATCCGATACTAGTCTTGATGAGTGTTAAAACTTGGAAAGCATAAACTTAATATTTAATTTAAGGGAATTTGCAATTATTCTGATCTCACCGGCTTATTTATCATATAAATCGTCTCTCACATGCATCAACATACATACACATGCATCAACATACATATATAATGAAACAGTTATGGCCCCTAGCGCAATTGTTCTCCCAAGCCAATGAGAGAACCTAAGCTAACCTAATAACGATCTAAGCTTCTCCAAGCAAGATCTTCAAGGTTGTCCTCCTTTGGCACTAACTTCTTTGCTTTCTTCATAACATTACATTACATAAAGAAACTCGTTTTACATACGAGGGAGTGAGATGAGAAAAGAAGTTACATTGAGAGATTAAAAGAGAGGCACGACACGCAGGTTGTATTTTAAAACCCAAAACAAAATAAAGGAAAACTAAGGCCATAATCGATCACCACAAGACAATAATAAACACATTATTATTATTATCAATTTTAATTCTTTTAATCAATTAAAACCAAATTAAATCTCGACGACCGATCACATTACGCAGAGTTAGCCGAACGGGTGAATTTTGCCTTGCGTTAACCGGTTAACCATATACGTTAACCGGTTAACACTGTTTGAAAATCCGTTCAGAATTTGTATTCTGTTTTGCGTTAACCGGTTAACCAAATGCGTTAACCGGTTAACACTGTTTGAAAAACTGTTAGAAAATTGCATTCCGTCTTGCGTTAATTGGTTAACACTGTACGAAAATTTGTTAGAAAGCACAACTCTTGTGCAGTCACAACCCCAATCGCAGAACTCTCTGACAACACAACCCTTGTGTCGTCACTAACCCTGATGCACCAATTTCAGACCGTCAAACACCTCTCAATTGTTGATTCAGTATGATTGATCAACACGTCATTGCTTCACCATACTAATGTCGGATCAAGAAGCAAACGACCATTGATCGCTCAAAGGAAAACAATCATTGAGTGTTTGAATGAACGAAACAAGAACACTATATCATATATAATGTATTTTGCATCAGGATTACTTATATCATATATATAACTTCATCGTTCTCAATTTAATCTTTGATTCATTCTGTCTTTAATCGTATTAATATAGAAAATAAACAGTTATCAGATTCATGGTTTCGTAAGTGGCTCTGATACCACTGAAGGAGAATGGCTATCCAAAACGCAGCGGAATTTAAAATTTTCTCCTTTAATGATCCTTACGAATGGGCATGATCAGTGATAGAAACGTTACCTCTTGTGGCGATCATGAACGTTGAACGATGACAACGCCTCTACTCAGTCCACACGAACGGATTCCTTCAATCTCAGTGCTAGCTGCTATGAATGAAGGCTTTGAGTGTGAGAGAGAGAAACGAAATTCCAATTAGAGTGACAATGCTTCTACCCAAGGGTTCTATTTATAGAACCACTTGTGTGGGCTTCAAGCTAAAAAGCCCACTTAAGTGTATTTTGGCCCATATCTTATAATATGCCCAAAATCACTTAAGCGTGTGGTACCTTACCATATTTCGTATTCCACTTAAGTGCACTGTACCTTACGATGTTCCTTAGTTACTCTATCTCTCATCAATCCATCATTTGTGTGTGACCCTGTAGGTTTTCGCGACGTTGGCAATTATATTAAATCACACATTTAACATAATAAACAGTGAGCGGTATCTAGCAACACATCACTGCTACCCTAGTCACGAAAATGTCATGTGATTTGACAAATCCTTCTGTGATAATAATTATGTGTATAATTACCCTTTTGCCCTTATGTCTATATTGAACACAAGGCATACACCGTGTCATCCCTATCCAGTTCAATATTGGGCCCATAGACATTTATCCTGTTACGCAGGATGGGCAAATTCCATCTAGGTCACTCATGTCCCTTAGCATGCTTTGTGGAGTACCCATCAATTGTCTTTATGGTTATCCAGTTATGGACAACGTTGGATCAACAATAAAGCACTCGACTCTACATCTAGGGTCCATAGTGGTTTCAGGTTGAAGAGTGGTATACACCATTATCACCATGAGAATAACTTATGACACTTTGCATAACATTCTATATAGTATTCTCATAGCGGGTCAATCCAGTATAAATATTACTCTTAATATTCATACCTATGTTTGAGACTTGATAACTCCTTATCCATGATCCATGAGATGTGATCATCAGTCTATAAACATAATAGTCTCCATGCTTTAATGTTATCCCACTTCACAATAAAGCTCGACTACGGATACTTTAAGAATAGTGCCCTTATGTTTAATGTGCTCTCATGATTAAGTCACACTTGATACATTAAACGGACTATCTATTCCAGGGACTTTATTAAACAAACATAATAAAGAAAAAGCCTTTTATTATTAATAAATAATTCGATACAAGTACCAAAATTATTGGCCTCTAGGGCTTACATCAACAGTTCAAGCCTGATCTTCACTGTGCCTTTCACTAGGGAGCCCCTAGCCATGAAAAAGAAAACTGCTATCCATTGAAATACTAAGTTCAATATCTTGTGAAGAGTGGTATGGTGTCCTTTGAGGATAGAGCGCCGAACGTAAAAGCCAATTTTTTGTCTGCTCATGGTAACGCTTTTGTCAACATGGTGGATGGTTGTCCATGGAATTTCCGAGTATTTGATGTGCGACGTATCCAAAGATCTCTGGTGGAGATGCATAAGACTTTGTGTTTGATCAGCGATTGTGAACATGACCATGATGGTTGTGTCATCTGTAGTACGAACCCCCGTGGGTGTATAGTTGTCAAGAGGGATATCCAGAAGTTGATGGATGAGAATGTAATCCTGATTCAACAGTCGAGGGATATTGATGATGTGAAAGTTATTGTACTTGTGTTTAAGACCCTTGAGCGGGTGGTTATCTAGTTTAATAGTAGCGACAACAATAATGTTAATACATTGGTATCACCGTTGGTTATACTGTTAGCGGGCCCTGTCCCATATGCATCCGATAAAGCTGTGCCATATCAATACAACGCCACTATGATTGAAGATGGTCAAGAGGTTCCTCTACAAGCCGTATACTCAGTGGTGAATATTTCAGATGTTGCAAAGATGACCTGTAGCGGTCGTGTGTTCAGTCTCATGTTTCTAAAAATAGTAGAAGATGTCACATCAAGTAAGAAAGCAGAGATTCCTGTAGTGAATCCAATTAGTACTCCAACGTGTCAGTCAGGTGAGTCCAGCAAGTTGAAGACTAACGATGATGAGGTGCTAAAGATGATTAAAAGGAGTGAATTTAATGTTGTAGAGCAGCTGCTCTAGATGCTGTCACAAATCTTTGTGCTGTCATTGTTGATGAATTCTGAGGCACACAGAGAAGCGTTGCAGAAAGTGCTAGAGCAGGATTATGTTGAGCATGATGTGATTGTGCATCAGTTTGACCATATAGTTTCTAACATTACTTCTTGTAATAATCTGAGCTTTTGTGATGAAGAGCTTCATGAGGAAGGTAGAAATCACAATTTGGCGCTGCATATTTTAATGAATTGCAAAGAGGACACTCTGTCCAATGTGTTGGTTGATACTGGGTCATATTTGAACGTGCTTCCAAAATCAACTTTGTCAAGACTCTCTTATCAAGGCGCCCCAATAAGGTACATCAGCGTAATTATCAAACCGTTTGACGATTCTCGTAAAACTGTCATTGGTGAAGTGGACCTTCCAGTGAAGATAGGTCCGAGTGATTTCCATATTACTTTCCAGGTAATGGATATCCACCCGACCTGCAGTTGCTTATTGGGAAGGCCATGTATTCATGAGGCCGGAGTTGTGACATCTACTATACACCAGAAACTGAAATTTGTGAACAACGGAAAGGTTGTCGTTGTTAGTGGAGAGAAGGCATTGTTAGTGAGCCACTTGTCATCTTTCACTTTTGTTGATGCTGAGGAGGAGGTTGGAAAGTTGTTCCAAGCCTTATCTATTGCTGATGAAATAAAGAAAACTGGGGCACCCATGTTTTCTTTGAAAGATGCACATGAGGCTATTCAAGCTGGCAGCATTGACCAGTGGGGTTGTGTTGTGGAGATTGCCGGAACAAGAACAGAGTCAGATTAGGATTTCAACCAGGGTCATTCAACGCCAGAGCCAAAGTTATGCAACCAATTTTCCGTAGTGGGGGGTTCATCCATGAGAATGATCAACATTCAGTTTCCATTATTGAAGACAGTGGTGATGAAGACGAAGCTTGCACCAACTTTGTAATGCATGGCCAGTCTTGCAACAACTGGATTGTTGTTGATGTTCCTGTTGTCATTCATCGTTCTAAGTAATTGGTTTTATTATTTTTAAGAAAAATCCTTCTTCTATGCCTAAGGGAGAAGTGAACATTGTTGGGCATTTTATTATTATCATCAATGAAATACAATTTTATTCATCCACATCTATGATGTTTTATTTTTACTTTTTTTTCTTTTTCTGAAAAAATGGTAATCACAAAAAACCATAAATAATAATCTTTCCACCTGCATAATATTTGTTTGCACTCCACTTCTCTAAAATTAAAATATCAAATCATTATGCAGGTTGGTTCTCAAACCCATTGAATACAATGGTCCTACTCCCTCTCCAAACTTTGATTTCCCTGTGTTTGAAGCTGATGAAGAGATTGATGATGAAGAAGTATCTGATGAATTATCTCGTTTACTTGAGCACGAGGAAAAAGCCATTCGGCTGTTTGAAGAACATGTTGAATTAGTCAACTTGGGTTCCGAGGATGATGTGAAGGAAGTCAAGATTGGGTCTCAGCTGTGTCCAGAAGTTAAGAAGGGGTTGATTGATCTTCTTCAAGAGTATTCTGATGTGTTTTCTTGGTCCTATCAAGACATGCCTGGTTTGGATTCTGAGATTGTGGAGCATAGATTTCCGCTGAAGCTAGAATGCTTGCCGGTCAAGCAGAAGTTGAGAAGGACTTATCCTGATATTGCAGTTAAGATCAAAGAGGAAATGAAGAAACAAATTGACGCTGGTTTTCTTGTAACCTCTGAATATCTGCAATGGATGGCCAATATTGTTCCTATTCCTAAGAAAGATGGAAAAGTCTGCATGTGTGTTGATTATAGAGATTTGAATAAAGCTAGTCTGGAAGATGATTTCCCTCTGCCACACATTGATATGTTGGTAGACAATACAACTAAATTCAAAGTCTTTTCATTTATAGATGGATTTTCCGGTTATAATCAAATCAAAATGGCACCTGAAGATATGGAGAAGACCACATTCATTACACCATGAGGAACATTCTGTTATAGAGTGATGCCTTTCGGTTTAAAGAATGCTGGTGCAACGTACCAGAGAGCTATGGCCACTCTTTTTCATGATATGATGCATAAAGAGATTGAAGTTTATGTTGATGATATGATTGCCAAATCATGTAATGAAGAAGAACATATTAAGCATTTATTGAAGCTACTCCAGCGTTTGAGGAAGTACAAACTCCGCTTGAATCCCAATAAGTATACTTTTGTTGTTCGTTCTAGTAAGTTGTTGGGCTTTATTGCCAGTGAGAAGGGTATTGGAGCTACCTGCCAAGGTCAAAGAAATACAAGAAATGTTTGCGCCCAAAACTGAGAAGCAAGTCAGAGGTTTTCTCGGCCGCTTGAATTATATCTCAAGATTTATATCGCATATGACTGCCACATGTGCGCCTATATTTAAGCTTCTTCGGAAAGATCAGTCTTGTGATTGGACCAAGGATTTCCAGAAAGATTTTGATAGTATCATGGAGTATCTGCTTGAGCCTCCAATTCTGTCTCCTCCTATTGAAGGAAAACCCTCGATCATGAATTTGAATGTGCTTGATGAGAGTATGGTTGTGTTCTTGGTCAGCAAGACAAATCTGGAAATAAAGAGTATGCAATTTACTACCTCAGTAAGAAATTCACCAACTGTGAGACTCGATATTTTTCTATGCTTGAAAGGACATGTTCCGTATTGGCTTGGGCTACTAAGCGTCTGCGCCAGTATATGTTGAATCATACTACTTGGTTGATATCCAAAATGGATCCAATCGAGTACATTTTTGAAAAGCCTGCTTTAACTGGGAGGATCGCCCGTTGGCAGATGTTGTTATCTGAGTATTATATTAAATACCGATCTAAAAAATCTATCAAAGGTAGTGTCTTGGCTGACCATTTGGATCACCAACTGATTGAAGATTACCAGTCAGTGCAGTACGATTTTCCTGACGAAGAGATTTTGTACTTGAAGATGAAAGATTGTGATGAACCATTGCTTGAAGAAGGGCCAGAACCTGGTTCCCATTGGGTCATGGTATTTGATGGAGTTGTTAATTCATATGGTAATGGCATTGGGGCAGTGATTATTACTCCTCAAGGCACTCATTTTCGTTTATAGCTAGGAGGAATGGGAGGATTAATAATGTTAGCACGCTAGTTCATGTCTTCTTGCATCTACGCCATAATTTCTTGGCCCCTAGCGAACGCTTGGATCGTCTCCATTAGTTTCCCCATCTGGGACCTCACTTGGGATACTTCTTCTTGGAGTGCGGCTTGGTTTTGCTAGAGTTGTTCCATGATGACTTGTTGGTGTCTTTGCGTTTTGTATTGGAAAGTCAGCTTTGGAGTGTGGTTGTGATCAAGAAAATGGTGAATGGATGAGTTTTTATTTTTATTCATTTTTTTAAAGATGCAAATGATACATGAATGTTTTTGTTTTTATGTTAATGCAAAGCTCTTTAGTTAATCACGTTTATTTATTTCAATAAATACTTAACAATTTACGTTTGTAATCAAAGATAAAAGAAATCACATTAGAGTGAATCACGAAATCTCTATTCATCCTTTGAAGGGAAATCAAACATGTTACAAATACATGGAAGTTTTAAAGTACAAGTAGTTGAGACAAATAAACTAACTAGATGTCAACCCCTAAAAGTAACCCCTTGAGACTTGCGGAGAGCCTTAATGTCGATAATGAGTCCTACCATCGTATTCTTGCAGAATCAGTTCAACCTCCTTTAACTTGTTGGGAACGTCTTGGAGGGCATAGTTAGTCAGCACCTCTATGTTGGTGTATTTGTCCCTCCACTCGTTGTAAAGGGTTTGGAGATTATGGATGATTTCATCCCTTTGAGCAATGGCAGTTCGGCTCCATGGGAACGCTCTTACCCATATCTACAATTGTTTTGCAACTCCACATATGCTTGATCGTAGATTCCCATCTTCAGGTTCTTGATTTGCTCACAAGCTCGTCCCAGGTTGAACTGCTCTCGGAAGAAGCTTCGGTGAATATTCTCTCTCTCTCTAGTTGTTCCTTAGCCAAGAGGTCCTTACACTCCTTTAGAGTGGTCCTAAGCTCGAGGATTTAGGATTTGTAATCCTTGCTCACTTCTTTCTTCATAGCATTAGACCTCTTGACAGTTGATAGTTCGGAACGCTTGATCCAACTTGTCGTTGTGGAAGTCTATTTCAGAATTAGATCCTTATAGAGCCCCACCAACCCAAACTCTTTGGCCTTCTGCTATTCAGAGCCTCTTCTTGCTATACTCTAACTTTTCACAAACTTGCTTACCCTTATCTTCCAAGACGTGGTTACGTTCCGTGGCACGGTTGAGTTGGACTCGTAATTAAGTGCTCTCAAACACAAGCTCTTTGATTTGCTTGGTAAGCTTGTTCATGTCCTCTTGCAGGATAGGCCCGGGCTCGGGCATCAACGGGAATGAAGAAGGGTCAAACTGAAACAACATCTTGATAACCCTAGCCCTTTCTTTTACCCACACAAAGTAGGGTTCCTTTGCTAGGATGTTCTTCTTACCATATTCTTGGTCAACACAGACTACGTTTGCCCAAGCTTTTCACACTCTCTTCACGTTTGAATCGAGCGGGTCTACGATAATGACGATAAAAGGAATGAAGTCTCTTTCCTCGGGAGGACTCAACATGGCAAAACCCAATTTTCTTTTGAGTAAAGTGGGGTTGTAGTTGATACAACCTTGTGTACCTATTAAGGGTACATTTGGGAACCCTCCACATATTGCAATAATTCTTTCGTATCCCATTCCCTCTTGTACCATAGGATTGAACTGGCGAGAGAGATGCGAATATTTGAGGCACTGTCAAATTTCTTTGAGCGAAAGGTCCACGTTGAGGCATGCGGGCCCTCATCCACATACGCAACAGAGGAGTATAATAGAGGAAGGTACCTCCTTTCTTACCATGCCTTGTATGAAAGGTATGATAGAAATCGGTAAGTAGAAATGGAACCAGGTTCTTTGTTAGAAAGACTTCAAGTGCCAAGTGATCCATGAACTTGTCTACATTTGGGAATAGAACAATTCCATGAATCAAGAGTGCTAAGGTTGCACTATAAAAGTCAAGCCTTTCTTCTTTTAACATTTCCCAAGCATGGGCTTCGAGGAACTTTTGAGTCAAACCCTTGATAGAACCTTTAGTGCCCCAAATTAGCCACTAGCTTGTTGCCATTGAATCCCAAGACGATTGAGAGCTTGGTTAAGCAGAAACCTTCTTCAAATTTCGAAAAAGGGTTGTATTCTTTTATTGATCAGTTGAGAAGTCTCTCAAGGTCTTCCAAGGTCGGAGAGATTTGGAAGTCGGGGAAAGTGAAGCATCTCAGAGGGATGTCATAGTATTAGGTCATGGTAGTGATAGAACCATAGTCAACTTTCTCGGTTAAAAGATCTATGATGTTCCCAAAGTTGGCTTTAAACTTGTTGTCCTTGAGGGATGTTATGTTTGAGCTAAGAACCTTCAATGAGCTGATGTCAGGACTCTGGAATCTAAAGGTAGAAGTGTTTTTCCTTGTTGAGGAATCCATGATTGTGTCAGTAAAAAGTCTTGTAATTATGCGTTTGAACAAATGAAAATCTTAAGAGCCTTGCTTATTAGTTTGATGATGAATGAATGTATGTATAAGCGAATGATTGGTTAATTAATTTCCATGCATCTTAGGCATGGGTTCAAAGTTTTGGACCATTATGGCGAAGCATGAGGTTTAATAATGATTTCTTTGTAAACCAAGGTTCTTGCTTTGTATGATCTAGGGCTTTTGAGAAATTGGGTGAAAGACACTGCCCATAGAGTCATGGAATTCCTTGATTGTCATCCGCTTATGTCAATTTACTTGCCAGGAGACTGCTCTCTCAAGGTCATCTACTCTAAGTGAGATCTTCGTATTGACTCTTACGAGGAAAGCACCTTTTGGACCTATACTACGCGACCATCAGTTTAGGCTGGCCATGGTTAAATCTTCTACAAAGGGGTTTTAGGGTCACAAACTCTAATAAAGGTAAGGATGCTTACGCCAAAAGTACGACGGTCATCGACCCCCTTAAGAGAATCTACCACTAAGTGAGATTTTCGTACAACCCTAACGAGGAAGGAACCTCGCGAACCAATACTACTCAACCTCTCCTATCTCAAGCAAGCTCTCAGACTCGAGTGGAGAGTCTTTCACACATGGTTTTCTTTGCAATCATTATTGCCTCCAATTTTCTTCATCACGGAGTCAAGGTTTCAGGCCAACAGACGAACCGAGAAAATAAACACAGGTTAGCAATAAAAGTAATATATACATAAAAAATAAATAATAGATAAACCTCTACGTACGTAAAAGAGAAACAACCCGAACTATGCTCGACTTGCTTAGGGAAAACCGGGTCCCCAGCAGAGTCGTTAGTTGTCGCCATTAGGGTTTCTGGATAGACAAGTGAACTGGACTTGAATAAAATCAGAAGACTCGCCACCAAATTTTATTTGTGTGCCTCTATCGGAGAGGCGAGGGGAAATAGTCGATAAAACCCTCGAAAAGATAAGCGCACAGAAAGCGCTAGAAAAGGAAAAGGAATCGGTCTCGTAACTGAGATTAGGGTTAGGGAGTCGGTTACGCAAGGGAAAGGTATTAGCACGACTCACGTCCATGGTATACCATGGGAACCATTTGGGTTGTTTTAAGCATGTGGGGATTTATCTTGTTATTGTTTTATTTTCAAAAGAATGTGTGTGTGAAAGAGAGGGGTTTTGATTTATTTTTTTTAATTTTATGCTCGCCAAAGATTGTGGCCCTTGTGCCATTGTATCACTCATCGGGGATGAGGAATCAGAGTTTTATAGTTCGAAGTAGAAAATGTTTATGTATTTGATTGATTTTACCTTTGAGAAAAGGGTTTTCGGGGTGGATGCCCTAAGGCATAAAAATTAGGCTTGATGGATTATGTTGATTTTACCTTAAACAAGTGTTTATGAAAAAGAGTGTTTGGGATTATATTTCACTAAAGTCTAGGGACGACGTGAATATTCTAGACAATAACCCAAGCGTCTTGCGTCCAAAATAATCAGAGTGAGGGTAGGAATGTTCCATTCTCACTCAATCTCCACCACTTAAGGCTCGTGGCGCACAATACTAATCGTAGTTATTAAGTGTTTTAAATGTGATTAAAAAAAGCCACTTGACATTGGATCAATGGTTTGTTTATTTGATTGAGAAAATTGGCTTACGCAACATGAATGCAAAGTAACAAACCAGAAATTAAAGGGTCTCATTGTAAGGTAGCCCAAGAGAAAGCCTTGTGTGTGAAAAGTGACATAAGCTAAAAAAGGATAATGGTCTTACAAACATGTCCCCCTAAGGTGGTGCCATGATGTCATTCTTACAACCGAAATATAAGTACATATGAAACCTGTAACTCCCCAGACTCCTTTCAGGATTAAGGACTGACCCCACAAACCAACACAGGTTTTTTCAGCATTTTTTGACCTTACTCACACACTTTCCAGGAAACTTCCTAGAAGGTTCACTTTCCAGGAAACTTCCTAGAAGGTCACCCATCCAAATACTACTCCAAGTCAAGCACGCTTAACTGTGGAGTTCTTATTTGTTGGGATGCCGAAAAGAAGATGCATCTTGTTGGTATAGGTAGTACCAATTAATCCTTATAAGTATTCCTACATCCATGCAGTCCCATACCTGCACAGCCTCTAGATCCCTCTCATTCCGATGTTAATTCGGGTTTTCCATATAAACTGCTAGGAGTGTCTCATTATCATGCCTCGTGCACCAACAACCACTCCCTCGCCTTCGGGTGTAACATGTAACCACTCTTTGTCCTCTCTGGCCTCGGGTGTTACATGTCCACCAGCTTCCACTTGGTTCATCCTCGAACCATATCGTATTGGGAGAGGTATGGCTCTGAAACCATTTGTAACGCCCCAGAATCCTTCCAAGATTAACAACTGACCCCACAAACCAACACGAGTCTTTTCAGCATGTTTTGACCTCACTCACACGCTTCCTAGGAAACTTCCCGGAAGGTCACCCATCCAAATACTACTTTAAGTCAAGCACGCTTAACTGTAAAGTTCTTATCTGGTGGGCTACCAGAAAGAAGATGCATCTTATTGGTATAAGTAGTACCAATTAATCCTTATAAGCCTTCATACAACCATGCAGTCCCATACCTGAACAGCCTTCGGATCCCTCTCATTCCGATGTGAATTCATTTTTTCCTTAGAAACTGCTAGGAGTGTCTCATTGTCATGCCTCATGCATCGACAACCACTCCCTCTCCCTCGGGTGTAACATGTAACCACTCTCTGTCCTCTCTGGCCTCGGGTGTTACAAAACCCAAAGTCTGAAACAAAGTGTCATAAAGAATAAAGAGAAAAGCCTCCAAGCAAAGTTCCTAAATGGCATCCTCTAAGTCCAAGTATATTAAGTGTCATAGATTGTTTTTGGTCTTATAATTTATCATGTTTTTGTTATTTTTTAATGTATGATGATAACAATAAAGTAAAGACAATATAATAAACATGCATGATGGAGTTTATACAATGATAATGATGATGATAAGTACTTAAATGTAAATGACATAAAAATAAATAACAATGGATAATAACAATGATAATAAAAATAACGAAAGGTTAATAGTAATAAAAAATTAGTAAAGTTAAGTTAGGTTGGGATTATGAACAAATGGACCAACATTTGGGGATTATCTATCCTTAGGTCAATAGATTCAAAATATGACCTTGTAAGACCCCAATTTTGACCCTAAGATCCCTCGTGATATCTCATCATTTAGCACTGGCTTTGGGATCACACCTTGTTATCCTACTTACCCTTCATTCATTGGGTTTGCATTGGGAGAGATCTGTAAGACCCCAATTTTGACCCTAAGGTCCCTCATGCTATCTCATTATATGCATTGGCTTTGGGATCACACCTTAGCATCCTCCTTACCCATCATCCATTGTGTTTGCATTGGAAGAGATCACCAATCACATTTGATTGTATCATACTTTGTTTTTCTTTGTTTACTAACCAAAATACCAAAAATATGTCTATGTGTAGCTTTGTTTATTTTGTAGGTAGTGTGTGCATCCACCAATGCCTCATCAAGCTCACAATTAGGATTTGAGACCCTCAGTGCAAGGAGATTAATCAAGAGATGGTGCACATTATTTCTATACATCATATATAGGTCCCTATAATCTTCACTTATCATTTTGATCAAGAAATCACCCAAAGTTTGAAGCTTGCTTGTCTTGGAAGCCCTAATTCATCTAGGTATCTTGTGTGACTTCTTCAGCAAGTTTCTTCAATAATTGATCAAATATTTCAAGGGATACTTAATATTACATCATCTTATACATATATGATCCTCCATGAGTCCAAATGATTAAGTAACTTCAAGGTAGTTGATTAGAGAAACTCAACTAGTCAAAACTGAGATTCCCTAGACCCTATCTCCTACAATTTTTGTCATATGAAAATGATTCCAAGATAAACATTACTCTTTATGACATTCCAAACAATTTTAGTGTTGATGTCAAGAGCTACGTTTTCTTGGAAAGTCATTTTTTATGGTGAAATACTATAGGCCATCTTGTCTGTGCCCTAGTTTGGAGGTCAAATTCCAAGGACCATAACTTTCTCAATTTTTATGAGATGAAGGCCATACAAGTTTCATGATCAATTTCAAGATGTCCTCTCCAACTTTTATTCTTTGAGAAACTTCAAATTCAACTTTCAAGGGAATGTGCCAAGAGGAAAAATTATAGGTCATTTTTTGCCATTACCATTGAACAAGCAATTTTCCTCAACTTCTGAAATGCATAACTCCTTCATGCTAAATCCAAATGAGGTAATATTTTTTACAATTTTAAGAGTATTGAAACAGATACAACTTTGATGAAGGAACTTTTTCCATTTGAAGCTCATAGCAAAAGTTATTCAAGGTGGAAGAAGTGATCATTTGACTTGGAACTTAGAAAATTTTCAAATATGTTTGATTTCCCAAACTTCCACCTCAAAATTCATCATAATCAAAGCTTCAAGTTTAAAAGTGTTCAACATGAAGGTTCTTGTCCTTGATCTCACCTTTCCAAAAAGTCAAAACTCGATTAATTTGGACAATTTTTGAATGACTTGTGCATGGTTACTCTTCATGGTTCCATTTGGATGAATCTCATGACCACTTCTCAATTTCAAATGCATGGCTTCATGCTACACTTTCAGCATCACTCATGATCAGTTTTGGAATTTTTGACATCATCTCATGGGCCTATGACACGCCCATGCAAGCATGCATCTCACCTTTCCAATTTTGGCCAATTTTTGAAGTGTCCAAAATGCAATGAGCATGGCTATAAATACATGACCCCGGTGATCAGAAATGGGATCCCTCTTGCCCAAGCTTCGACCTCATTCTCTCCCAAACACCATCGAAAGGATAATCTTGAAGATTTCTTGAGAAATCGAATTTCAATTCTCATTCTGCTTTGGAATTGAAACTCCAAGAGTCCAAGCTTTTTAATCATCCAAATCAACTCCTGCAAGCTTCTAGAGTCATGCCAAGCCAAATCGGAAGCAAGATCAAGTTGATTTGAAGCTCCTCGAAAGTGAGATTTTAGAAACTTTTCTTCTTCTATTCTACCTCATTACTCATCCATTTTGATAGATTGTTGGTTTGCTGAAGTCCTACTAATGTAGGCAACAAGATTGAGTTGCTTCGAGGTCAAATCGAAGCAATTCAGATCATGATCCTCAAAATTCAAATCCTGTATCTTTCAATATACTTGGAATTGGAGAAATTTGAGGCCAAATTCAAGCTCCTGAACATTTTTTCTTTAAAATCATGTCCTTGTTTTTTATTTTGGTGAGGGTTGGTGGTCATCTAGTCCGGTGAGGTTCACCGGAGAAGATGACCGGAGCCCTAGCTCCGGTGGCGTGTTGGCATGTTCCCAACCCTGTGATCCATTCAAAACGTTTGAATCTTGTCCCTTGGTGCTGATTACCACTCCTGCAACGCGTTTGACTAGTGTGTTTGATGGACACCACACGCGTGGCCATCAGATTTGCTACCTCAATTAATGAGGGAGATCCGGTGGCCCTTGTTTTTTTTAATTTCATTTTATTTTATGAATTTCCATTTAATCCACTTATGTTATTTTATTCACAGAAATTTCATTTTTAATCCAAAAAATATGGGACCTTCACCGAAAATCTTTAAATATTTATCTCTTCTATATTCTGAATTGAAATTATTTTTTGTATTAATTTTGGTATTTTTCATGAATTAAATGTTTTTATACATATATTTAATTGTTTAAAAATACTTCTGACTTTTTAAAAATAGTGATTTTTTTTTGTCTAAGGTCCTTTGACCTTGTTTGACCTAGGATAAATTGCTTGCCCATTTATTTGGTGTTTTGAAGGGATTTTAGGTTTTGACCAAATAAAAATGCATTTTAATCCATTTTTAAATTGTTTTTTTAAATGATTAAATGTATAAAAATGTTTTTGAGCCATTTTTATGGTCTTGTGTTATTGGAGTTTTTGTTTGGGCATTGGTCAAGGTTGATTTGAGTTTTGTTGGATCAAAACTATTGGATTTAGGGGATTGATGAAATGTACATTTCATCTCCCAAAATTAATGGATGGTTTTGATTTGATGAAATGCCTCCCATGATCAATTTGTGTGTCTATCTCCCACTTCCTCTTCATCTTCATCCCTATTCTTTCCCATTCCCTCATTTGACCAATGAAATCTCTAATGTCTAAAGGCTAATTGATTCATCAATGACCTTGTGTCAGATGAATCAATACAAGTATGACTGAGATAGGTCCCTCCCTTTTGACTTTTCTTTTAGTGTATGGTATGTTATAGGAGTTTGGTTCTTCATACCGAATCTCTAACATGCATTACGATTGCTTAACATAGAGCTAAATTTGACCCTTAAGGCATATCATTCTATTAAGTGAGATTGTAAGTCTCCCATTCTTCATGGCATTGTGTTGAGACTTGACCTTTTTTCCTTTCATGGGAGCTAGTGGCATACTTGTTAAATTATCCAAGTTGGAGCCCTTCTCATGGAAGATGTCTTGGTTTAAGGATTCATACTTGTGAACGAATGGTTGAGTGTTCTCCAAAGAATGACTTAATCAATTAAAAATCACCTCTAACACCACTGACTTTTGACTAACATTTGACTAACTCTTGTTAATATTGCTTTACTTTAAAGTCATTTATTATTATGCAATTTAAAGTTCAATCCTTTATCATTCATTGCCATTTATATTTCATATAACTTGTTTATGTTTATGTCCTTTTCACTTTTCTCATTTGAGCCATATCTTGTGATTGCATATATTGTTTGTGTGTTTTGATTTTTTGTGTGGTCTTAGGACCTTAAAATACCTAATAACAACAAAAACCCGAAAAAACATTTGGTGGACTGTTGAACCTGATCTGAACTTTTGGACTTAGGTTTAGGCAACATTCCCCATGCTAAAAGGACTTGGCCAATGCCAACATCTTGAGACTAAGCTACTTTGAACTGTGTCTTCATCTAATATAATACTAGAGGATTTCTTGGGTTCATCTGCTACTATGTGTATGTGCTTAATTGTTATTTTGATCTTGTGTCTGATGTTTTGTTCTAAGTTAATCAAAGAATATTTCATCTGATACCTAAGAAGACGATGAAAACTATTAGCTATTGAAGTGCTTACTTGGATGTGGCAATCTTTATTTGATGCTTTGATCACTACGCCAAAAACTCGAATAGACAGCGCACCTTAGAGGGCGCTTTCTTAAAGAAGCGCACACTAAAGTGAAGAGAAAAATAAGGAGGAATAGACAGCGCACTTTTGAGGGCGCTTTTGTAACAAAGCGCCCTCTAAAGTGAAACGAAAAAATAATGAGGAAATGGAGGGACACCAATAGAGGGCGCGTTTATGAAAGCGCCCTCTAAGGGTACCCTTAGAGGGCGCTTCTAAAAAAGCGCTCTCTAAGTCCATGTACATTTCAGTTTATAAGGCGCTTTTGGAAAGCCTTAGAGAGCGCTTTTTAAAGAAGCACACTCTAAAGTGAAGAGAAAATTAAGGAGGAATAGACAGCGCACTTTAGAGGGCGCTTTTGTAACAAAGCGCCCTCTAAAGTGAAGCGAAAAAATAATGAGGAAATGGAGGGACACCAATAGAGGGCGCGTTTATGAAAGCGTCCTCTAAGGGTACCTTTAGAGGGCGATTTTTAAAAAAGCGCTCTCTAAGTCCATGTACATTTCCAGTTTATAAGGCGCTTATGGAAAGCCTTAGAGAGTGCTTTTAGAAGCGCCCTCTTAGGCCCCCTTTAGAGGGCGCTTTTTTTACACAAGCGACCTCTAAGGTCCCCTTTATTTAACATTAAAATTATAACATATATACTGCATGTCTCTTTATTTTCCCTCTCTATATGCTATTTCGTTTACGTAACTGGGTTTTCTCTCTACTGCGATTACTCTCTACTGCGATTACTCTCGTCCTCCGTTCGTTCTCCCTCCCTCACCGTCGTCGTCGCCGTCGCCTGTTTCTGCTGCTGCGTTCACGTTCACTGAGTTATCTGCGTCCACCGTTGCTGTTCACTTTCTTCTCCATCGTTACCGTCACCTTGAACGTATTTCTCTTCTCCATCGTTACCGTTCACTTTCTTCAGGTGTTTGATTAGGGCATTTTCTAAACTGAGTTTTACATTTTGTGCATTATGTTGATTAATGTTGTTTAGGGAAAACGAGCACTATATGGTGTTCATGAGCACCTTGTTGTAAGGTTTTTTATTTCTGATTGAAAACTGATGTCATTTGGAGTGTGTTTGAGCTTGTGCTTGGAAGTTTGATGATTATGGATGCAAGTTTGTTCATGTTCCAAACACCATAAGTTTGCATTGCTCTTTTGTATGCAGTAGGTGTGTGTGAGTTTGTATTCAATAATGATGAAAAAAAGAGAGTTTAGATTGTTGTAACATGAGAGAAATGGAAGGTATATGAATGTGTTTTTTGTGTAGCTTCACGAATATGGTCATTGTCTTACTTGGGTCTTATTGAATCATTTCTATATTACAGATAAAATGGCTAACCAAGACGATACCCATGACGCGAGTGGATCACGTAACAATGTTGAAAAAGAAATCAAACGAGGATTGACTGTTATGAAGTCAATCATTCGTGCAAGAGACAAGGGTGAAAAATTCGAAGTACATTGGAGTGCTGAAGACCAACTAATTGAGCCTAACGGTTCAATGTTGGCAAGTTACATTGGTTCCCTTGTTCGACAACATATTCCGATTACATGTGATAATTGGAGAAGTCCGGAATTGAAGGTTGGCAAAGAAAAAATATGGTCCGAGATACAGGTACTTACCATATATTATTATATGTTTTTTTTGTTGACTATTTGTTGACCATATATTGTTATAATATTACTTATAATAACACACTCCATTTGTATGTTTTTTAGAGATCCTCTCTATCGATGAAAGCCGACAAAAATATTGTATTCAATTGGCCGGAAAAAGACTCCGAGGATTTCGATCCTTTTTGTCCAACAAATTTCTCAAGGATGAGGAAGGAAACTTTGTTGAAGCAGAACGGCCAATGAAGTATGCGGAGATTATTTCAGCCGAAGAAAGAATAACTTTGTCGCCACGAAGAAACGAAAAATTCCATGTAATGTCTATTAATTATGGTATTATACAATTGTTAAGTTACTTGGTTCTAATATGCCTTAAACTTTTTTATCCAGGAAGTAAGCGACAAAAATCGGAAAAGGGCATCAAAACCCGCGTATCCGTACAAAAAAGGGCGTACGGGATATGCACGGTTACAACAAAGAATTGTGAGTATATTCAAATGCTATGAGCTTATACATTGTCACAATATGTTATAATTGATGATCTTATAATCTGATTCAATTTGTAGCTAACCGAGGAGAAAAGTGACGCAACATCTCTTCCGGAGCACGTATTGTGGAAGGCTGCTCGGGTTGGGAAGGATGGGGCTGTCGTTGAAGCGGTTCAAAATGTTTATGACGAATGTGTAAGTATATGAAACACTATTTCTTTAATTATATCGAAAATTTTGTTAGACATATAATTCATTTTTAATCTCCTCTAATAATATTTCAGGAGACTTTATCCCAAACCTTACCTTCAACCGAGGTCCAGGATTGCAGGAGCGTACTTAGTCGAGTACTAAATGTTCCTGAGTATTCCGGTCGTGTGAGGGGTAAGGGTTTTGGTGTGACTCCGTCGTCATTTTATAAAAAACCAAAAACAAAAAATCCTACCAACAAAGAAGTGATGGACACCTTGGCGGAGTTAAGGGCACAAGTACTCGAACTGCAAAAGGAGAATGCAAGGTATAAAGAGGAAAGGTGCGGCTCCGAGGCAAAAGATACTAGTGACCGAGCTAGTATCAATTGTCAACCGAAATTTCCCGAGGTAATTATATATGTTATTATGAAATTAAAATAGCACTTTTTTACTTGACACATATACACGTTAACAATAACATTTATTATTGGTTTAGGGCATTACACCTTGTCAGCTGTATCTATCGTCACCAACTTATCGCATGGTTGGCAAGGGAAAAGTGCACAACACTTCGGGTGAATTACTTCACCATAATCCCCTCCCGGTGGGATATATGAAAGTTTCGGTTGACCTTGTATTAGATACCGACGCGCTTCTACCATTACCTGACGTTGTTTCAGAGACAACGTTGATGCGAGAAGCAGTCGGATCCTTTGTTGGATGGCCGTCAGATCTAATTTTCCCAGATGCCGAGGTATATATGTTCTAAATGATTATGAATATTTAGTATTCACATTTCAATTCAGCTACAATTATGATATTTAATCAATCCTTATTACATGGTAATGTTAGACTCCTACAAGACCCACACATAAAGCTGGTAAAGGGATTTCAAGACGCATCGAGTCGGTTGCATCTCAAAAAGAGGTACAAATATATATACCCATTGAATTATATACGCAACGATTTTGTTGCATCACAAAAAGTCATGATTTAATTTATATGAATTTTTAGGTTCCCGGTCGAAAGTTGAAAAAAGCTGGTAACGATATTCCAACGACGTCCGGGACAAAATCTCAAATTATGATGCGTCTTGAGAAAATGGTGGAAGAGTCCGATATTATGCACGGCGCCATCCGTAGTGTAGATTTTGATGAAGGTGTTTTCGGATTTGCTCATTCCGAAATAATTGCAAAGGAGGACATGCAACAACTTTTTGAACACGAAGAATTGGGCATCGCTGTCATTCATACATACATATGGTACTCCGATCAATCTATTATTTACGTACTTGGACAATTTATTTACACATTTCAATGAGTAGTCTAATGTTTATTATGTTTCTATTTAAGGTATATGTATGTAACATTGATGCGGGGAACTGTATTGTGTAACCGATTCAATTTTATTGCTGCTTCCCGTATCAACACAACTTTAATATCGAAAAATTCAACATCCGTAAAGAATGAACTAGTCGATAGATTCATGGCGGCCAGCGATAATACTACACCCAGTTTGTATTTTTTACCGTTTAATTCTGGCAACGGGTTAGATTTTCTTTCTAATAATTTCATTCTAATCTATGTATATCTTTTACGTAGAAAATTTTCATGCATCTAAATTTTTGTTTTATTTTACAGTGGTCACTGGGTGTTGGTTGTTATGGATCTTTCGAGACTAATGGTGTATTATCTCGATTCGTTATCGGGTGATTGGAGTAAATATCCGAGTATGAAGAAGACGGTTGACGCGTAAGTGAAATTCCCCTAAATATTCGTGTGTATTTGTATATTTAATTATGTCTGTCAGATTGATCTCAATATACGTTTTTATTTTGTTAGGGCAATACTAAAATTTAGATCGAAAAAGAATTACCGTAATAGGAAGGACATTACCTGGATCAGAGTTCAGGTATATATTAAGTATCTTATTTTTGCTTATAATAGTGTTTGTTTTTTTGCTTATAATAGTGTTTGTAAGAAATTAACTATATATATATTGTTTGTTTTTCTGTGTAGTGTCCTCAGCAAAACAATTCGGTCGATTGCGGATTTTTTGTATTGAGATTTATGAGAGATATCATTGCGTTGAATCGTATAGACATCCCAAAAATGGTATGGAATAATAACTTAGGGTTTATTTTAATATTATCGGATATTTCATCTAATTTGTTACTAAATCATGAATATGTTTTATTCTCTTAATTGTAGTACTTTGAGGAATACAAATCTTACTCAAGAGCTCATTTGGATGAAATGAAGGATGAATTGTGTCAATTCATTGTTGATCAAAGAATCATATAGCTAGGTTGTATATTGTTGTACATATATGTATGGAATGTTGTTGTTGTATGCTGTTGTTGTATATATGTTGTATATTGTTGTTGTACTTTTACTAAATCATGAATATGTTGTTGTATATTGTTGATCAAAGAATCATATATTAATGTTGTATATATGGAGGATTAATGTTGTATATAAATGGATTCATGTTGTATATATCAATGGATTAATGGTGTATAACATTGGATTAAAGGATGAAATCAATATGAATTTTACACTTTTGCAGCATGCGAACAGGTTACCAATTAAATATCCACTGTTTTTCAAACAATTTTTTTTAAAATAACTAACACTTTAGAGGGCGCTTTCTGTAGGAAGCGCCCTCTAAACACTTTACATTGACAACTTTAGAGGGCGCTTTGTCCAGAAAGCGCCCTCTAAACACTTTACATTGACAACTTTAGAGGGCGCTTTTTCCAGAAAGCGTCCTCTAAGGTGTCCCTTTATGGATCACTCCAGAGGGCGCTTTTTTCTGAAAGCGCACTATAATGTGGCCCTTAAAGGGCCACTTTAGACAGCGCTTTCTCCAGGAAAACAAAGCGCTGTCTTTACCTATGCCAGCGCCACTTTAGAGGGCGCTTAAAAGCGCTGTTATAGGCCAAAATAAGCGCCCTCTTTTCCCTTATTTGGCGTAGTGGATCTTCATGATGTCTGGATATTACTCATTTCTTATTGGTTATTGCTTGATTAAAGTCCAAAGGAAAATGGGTTTCTATATGACATTCTTGTCTGTTGGATTGCATCCCATTTGTCACATCTTTTCAACTCTTAACTTTTAAATTTGTGCTTAGGGTAGTCTCTTCATCTTCTCCCACTTCTTAAATTTCAAAATCTCTCCCTCTTTTCAAAAACTTTCTTTGCCTGTGATTTCAAACTTATACATTGTTTAATGATTAGAAACTTTGGCCTTATGCCATTGATATTTTAAACTCTTCCTTAAATCAAATTTGTAAACAAACTTAACCATATTGACTTAAATTTCAGAGGAAAAAAAGAATAATAAGTCCATTCAAATTTTTGGCCCTTTGTGCCCTTTCTTATTAAACTCTTATTAAAAGCAATTCACCAACTCATTTGAAATTTTTACCACGAACTACGAGGTTTTGATCTCTCATTTTTATGTTGGTATGTAGGCACAAGGCCGAAGGTCTTGTCAACCACAAAAATATAATCAATGAATTCTTTTCTCACCCCCACACTCTATTTTTTATCAAACACCTTTTATACCAAAACATATGCACACATAAAAAGGTTTCCCTAGGAGTACCTAGGATAATTTGGGTGCTAACACATTCCCTCTGTGTAAACAACCCCCTTACCTGTAATCTCTGACATTTTATTAGTTTTGATTTGAAAACTTCTTATATTTGAGTTTCGTTCGTACTTTTCCCTCTTCCTTTCGAAACAATAAAAGCGTGGTGGTTGTAATATCCTAATTTTGACCCTAAGATCCCTCATGGCATCATGTTCTTGCGCAAGTGCATTGCCTCAAGGATCATAGCATGTTTGGCTCCTTAACCCTAAGGTTGGGACTTGTTTGAGTGTTTTGAGATCACCAAGCATGCTTGTATTGTATATTATTGCTTTTCTTACTTGATTACTAACCAAAAGCACAAAAATATGTCACTAAATCTTTTTATTTTGAAGCTCAAGTGATCATGTGCTCCACAATGCTCCTAGGAGGCTCCTAAGCCCAATGTAATGGCTAGATGAAGATGAGAAGAAGCATGAAAATGGTCCACAAAGCTCCTAATCATAATATATGTCTCCCAAGTATCTCAATTTTCCAATTTGATCAAGATAACCCAAAGGGGCTTGAAGATTGTTTCTCACGGAAACCCTAATTTTACTGTGTTTTGGCTGTGCCTTGTGAAGGAGAATTGCGATCCAAAATGCAGCGGAAATTAAAATTTCCTCCTTTAGAGATCCTTATGAATGGGCATGATCAGTGATAGAATAGTTACCTCTTGTGACGGTTGAAACCTTTGATGCAGATCTACGGAGCGATCACGAACGTTGAACGACGACAACGCCTCTACTCAGTCCACACAAACGGATTCCTTCAATCTCAGTGCTAGCTGTTATGAATGAAGGCTTTGAGTTGGTGAGAGAGAGAAAGAGAAAACGAAAATGCAACCGCCATGAATGCTTCTGTCAAGGGTTCTATTTATAGAACCTCTTGTGTGGGCTTCAAGCTAAAAAGCCCACTTAAGTGTATTTTGGCCCATATCTTATAATATACCCAAAATCACTTAAGCGCGTGGTACCTTACCATATTTCATATTCTACTTAAGTACACTGTACCTTACGATGTTCTATAATTCACTTAAGTACATCATACCTTACGGTGTTCCTTAGTTACTCTATCTCTCATCAATCCGTCCTTTGTGTGTGACCCTGTAGGTTTTCGCGACATTGGAAATTATATTAAATCACGCATTTAACATAATAAACAGTGAGCGGTATCTAGCAACACATCACTGCTACCCAAGACACGAAAATGTCATGTGATCTAACAAATCCTTATGTGATAATAATTATGTGTAGAATTACCCTTTTGCCCTTATGTCTATATTGAACACAAGGCATAGACCGTGTCATCCTTGTCTAGTTCAATATTGGGCCCATAGACATTTATCCTGTTATGTAGGGTGAGCAAATTCCATCTAGGTCACTCATGTCCCTCAGCATGCTTCGTGGAGTACCCATCAATTGTCTTTATGATTATCCAGTTATGGATAATGTTTGATCAGTAATAAAGCACTCGACCCTACATCTAGGGTCCATAGTTGTTTCAGGTCGAAGGGTGGTATACACCATTATCACCATGAGAATAACTTATGACACTTTGCATAACTTTATATATAGTATTCTCATAGCGGGTCAATCCGGTATAAATATTACTCTTAATATTCATACCTATGTTTAAGACTTGATAACTCCTTATCCATGATCCATGAGATGTGATCATCAGTCTATATCATAGTCTTAATGCTTTAATGTTATCCCACTTCACAATAAAGCTCGACTACGGATACTTTAAGAATAATGTCCTTATGTTTAATGTGATCTCATGATTAAGTCATACTTGATACATTAAACGGACTAGCTATTCTAGGGACTTTATTAAACAAACATAATAAAGAAAAATCCTTTTATTATTAATAAATAATTCGATACAAGTACCAAAAGTATTGGCCTCTAGGGCTTACACCAACACCTTACCCATGAAGCAATCTCAACCTCTGATCAAATTTAATCAAGGTAAGTTATTTCATTTATCATTTTCTGCATATATGAGCCTATTTGAGGCCCCTCAATCATTTATTCATCAAGATTGGAAGTTTGGCCTTGAAAAGTTGACCATTCAAGTCATCTGACTAAACTGAGGATCAATGAGATATAACTTTTGATGTGTTTATCAAATGAATATGACCCCAAGAGAAAACATGTTCCTAAGAACTATATGAACAACTTTCATGTTCATTAAAAATACATTTGAAGCTTGAAAGGTCATCATTCATTTCAAAACATTATAGGTAATTTTGACTAAAACCCTATTTTTAGGTCAACTTACCAAGGGCATAACTTCTTTAATTTTTATGATTTTGAGGTGAGACCAAAGGAATTGGAAATCTTGAGATGTCTACTTAAAATTTTATGTTGGACAAAATTTTATAATCATAAAAGAATAATAAATTGTTTCATTCCAATGTGCACGACCAATTGCCTTCTACATGATATCATCATGCTTCTGCATTCATTCATGGGCCTTCCACACGTCCACACAGGCCCATGCATCCAATTTTCAAATTCTCATGCACATGAAAGAAGCGTGTGATCAGCCACATTCAACTATAAATAACACCTTCACGAGCTTCATTTGTTAGCCTTTTGGAGATCCCAATTGGTGCAGAAGTGAAATCATAGCCATTACCAAAGGAATTAATCACTTTTCTTCAATTTTTCGAGCTTGAAATTCAACATCATTAGCTGAGTTTTAAAGCCAAATTCCTTAGCCTATCACTTCCATTACATTCATAGATCAAAGAGGAGCAAGGATCTTGGAGAATTCGTGGCCAGAAGTTCATCAATTCAGAGGTATAATCTCAAACTTTTTAGATCTAGAACTCTTAATTCAATGTAGCATTCTTGTGTTACTGTGGTTTTCTAAAGTCCTCACACTTGAGGCAAGCCATTGGTGCTTTCAATTCTTCATTTCATGAGCAATCAGTATGAACACCATGATTTTCTCCTTCACATTTCTCTCAATATAGGAAGAGTGAGGGAGATTCATTGGTACAATGATGATCTCCATCACACGAGCTTCATTTCCATGGCCTTGTTTTTAATTTTCATTAAGTTTTATTTTTCTGCAACTGGTGGCCGGATTCTGTTGCTTCGCCAGAGAAGATGGTGGTTTCCACCACCACCACCACGAGTGTCACTTCCTGGCCCTTGGATCTAGTTGCAACGATCTAATCTTGTTCATTCATTTTAAATACTTCATTTAATGCTTTGTGTAGCGCGTTTGACTCATGTGCATCGTGTTCCCTCATATCTAAGCCATCCATTGTTGCCACGTCAATTAATGAAATACATCATGTGGCGCTGCTTTTTTTCATTTATTTCATTTTATTTTTATTTTTTGTTAATTCATTTCATTTTCAAAAATTCATTTGAAGTCATAAAAATATGAGACCAATTCCAAATTTTTTCTTAAAAAATCTAGTTTCATATTATGATTTTTAATTATTTTTGTGACTTCATTTGATATTTTTTTTATGAATTACTTGTTTTCTAATGGTTTTAATTCATTTTTAAATACTTTCTGACTTTTAAAAAATCCAAAAATATTTTCATAGTATCTATGGATCATGATAAGTCAATGAAAAATAGTCTCAACAATTTCTTGTTTGTTTTGAAATTATTTGAGATTTTAATTTATATGGTGCTATTTTTTGTTGTTTTTAATTACTTTCTGATTTCAAAAATTTGTGAGAAAATTAGTCAAAACTTGTTTGACTATGTTGAGCCTATGAGAATTTAATTGGACTTTTTGAAGTTGATTTGAATTGAATTTGAGGTTCAACCTTATTTGTTTATTTTTTATTTGCATTTTATTTTAATTCTAAAAATACCAAAAAAATATCATTTACTTCTTGACTTGTTATCTTCATTTCTCTTATGTTTGGTGTTTATTAAGGTTGATTTGAATCAACTTTGATCAATTGGGATTGTTTGTTGATTGCTTTCCCCCTCCCTTTCATCTTTATCCCTTTCTTTCCATCAATGGCCAATAAGTTAAAGTCTTGAGGTTGGTCTTGACAAATAAGAAGTTTAACCTTCTTTGATCCAAACCAAACTCAACTTGATCAATGATCAAGTGAGTTGTTTTGTGTCCAAGATAGGTTACTTCTTGGTCAAGCAAATAACCAAAAGTCAATACAAGGCCCTTCCCCTTTTGTCTGGCATGGCAAGTTTGTGGAGCTTGACTTACCAGTCATGATCTCTAACTTGTGTTCTTTGCCTATATTCTTATTGACCGGCCTTAGATAGGTGTGACTACTACATTAGTCCACTTACGATTGCTTAACATAGAGCCACGTTGTCTTATGACAAGCTAACATAACCTTACTAACTACTAACTTTAATTTGAACTTTTAATTTCTTGTCATTTACTTTTAATGTAATTTTGCTCATTAATTCATATTGATTTTCATCTTTGCTCACTTGAGCACATATTTTTGTTTATGTCATTTTTCTTTTTCTCATTTTAGCCCATTATTGTATATAAATATATTGCTATCTTGTGTTGTTTTGTGTTTGTTTTGATTTGAACCCAAATGCAAAAGGAGAAAGGACTTAGAATTAGGACTTACCCATGCTTAAAGGAGTTCAAGAGAAACTAGGCCTCATGCCTTTAGATTGCAAATTTTTTTGAAGAGCAACTAGGCCTCATGCCTTTAGAATCCTAAAATTCAAAGTTGATCTCAAAGAACTTCTCCTCAAACTTATTCTTTATCCATTCCCATTATTGTGTTATGAGCTTTTTGATGTTTGCTTTTGTGTGATAGGGATCCCACATTGAGATTGTGAAAAGAGGACCATTGTCATGAGTAGCCAAGTTAAGAGACAAGCCAAACGGAGATCCTAGGAGCTTGATTTCAAATATTTGATTGCTTGTTTGTATGCTAAGTCCAAAGGAAAGGAGCATCTTGAGTCATCTCTATGACTCCAAGAAAAGGAACTCCAAGGGTTTTTCTTTCCCCTCTTATCTTTATATGCTTTAGGAATAACCCTTCTCTTCTTCTCCCCACTCTAACCAAGCCAAAAATCATTTTCAAAACTTTGACTTTATTTCAAATTAGAAACCAAGGCCTTAAGCCTTTGACTTTTCAAAACCATTTTCATAAATACTCATTGTAAATAAACTTTAATCCAACTTTGATCTCATTTTGTAAATAAGTCTAACTTGTAAATATAACCCATTTCAAGTTGTTTTGTGATTCCAATGGCCACTTGTTAAAATATTTTCAAAAACATTAGTCATAGGTTTGATTAATCATAGTGGTTGATGTAAATCTCACCTCACCCTTAGTGTTGGATTATAAGTCTTCCATGCTTATTATAGGGTTAACCCCTCACTAGCATGTTGAAGCCTTCCTCACATGGTGGATTGTTGGTATAGGTTGAGTTTTCTCCCTTTGATAACAAAAGACCTTGAGGCTTTTGATTAAAATCAATTCACCAATATTTTGAGATTTTTACCCCGAACTACGAGGTTTTGATCCTCCTTAGTGATGGTATGTATGCAATGGGTTCATCCATTCAAACAACAAAATTTGTAAATATAATCTATTCTCTTCTCATCCCTCCAATATTTTGCACAAATCTTTTCACAAATACCAACCTACAACACATATTTGCAAAAAGGGTTCCCTTAGAGTACTAATGATGTTTTGGGTGCGTAAAACCTTCCTATTTCATAACCAACCCCCTTACCTAAATCTCTGACATTTTTATTAGTTTTTGATTTGAAAAACTTCTTACTTGGTTTTTGTTCGCTTTTTAGCCTTTTCTTTGGACATAAAAGTGCGGTGGCGACTCAAATTGTATGTTGACTTTTGGTTTAGTCAATAAACCTAAAGGTAACGAAAACCCCGCTATAGTGGCGACTCCAGTTTTATTGACGTTAAGCTTATCCATAGCTTGATGGTCATGAATTTACCGATATGGAAATTAAGTGGCGACTTTGTTGAGGAGTAGTCCTCAGTGGGTTTAGCCTACTTTTTTATGTGTATATATTTGTATATTTGATGTTTGTATATTGTTTGTGTGATATAATCTGTCTGTTGTGCTTGGTGATCTCTGAGTGATGAGATAAGTTCTAACTCGAACTTGAGTGTAATTAAGATAGGAGGATGGTATAGTCATGTTCAACTTGTGTGGAGTAGTCCTTAACAAGTTGGATTGAGACACATCTACTCAGTGGAGACCTCTTTAGAGTTACTGATGTCACACAAGGTATTTGTGGATATGCATTATTTTCTCTGATTTGGGGCCCGAGAAGCTGAGGACCGTAGAACATTTAACCCAACATGGCCTATTTACGACATAGTGAGGAGACTGTTCAGGTGTAGACTTGATCACATTTGTTACGCGATACTACACTCGGACGAGTTTCTCTTCAGAGTATTATGGGTTGATGAGTCAGTCATCCTAACCTGTAGTATCCGATAGATGGGATTAAGACTCGGGGAACTTGTTAGAACATGATCTACGGGTTTATATCCTTAGTACACTCCTTTGAGATGGTTCTTAACCCATATACCCTTTTCTGTCAAGGTGCCTTTCAATGGATTAGAGGAGATTTCCAAATCTCACGTCAGAGCCTAAGCTCTTCATTTGAAAAAATATGAGATTGATGCTCAGTTGGTGAACAAGGGAGGAATTCTTGGGTTGAATTCTGAGTTTCTCATTGGTAGGGCTACTGTTTTTGCTCAAGCCGGTAGCATGGATGATTTTGAGGCTATCTTTGTTCTGCTCATCTATGGTTTAGCCTTGTTCCCTAACATTGACGGTTTTGTTGATGTCAACGCCATTAGAATTTTCTTGATTGGGAACCTTGTTCCAACTCTATTGGGCGACATGTATTTCTCTTTACATTTGAGGAATTCTAAAGGTGGTGGGACTATTGTGTGTTGTGTTCCTCTTCTGTGCAAGTGGTTTATTTTGCACTTGCCTCAAACGCCTTCTTTTTTAGAGAACAAACAATGTTGAAATTCTGGTATCAGATATAAGATGTCGAAGGTAATGTCACGACACTAATATCTGTTAACACAAATAGGATAAAGATACAGAATGGTAAAGCAAAAGACACAAGCAATTGTTAACCCAGTTTGGTGCAACTCACCTACGTCTGGGGGCTACCAAGCCAGGAAGGAAATTCACTAAAATAGAATCAGTTCAAAGACTCTCCGTACACTTCAACAAGTTACAGTATTTCTCACCAAATCTCTACCCGTGCAATTTCTACCTAAGCACTCTTAGATATGAGAACCCACTCACTTCCCTCAATCACACCTGTGATCTTAAACAACAATCCCTTGAGAAAAGACAACACTTTTCAATAACACACTCTTAATTTTACTTCACACTTTCAATCAAGAAGACATACACTTGATCTTGCTTCACAGCTTTGATCAAGTAGACACACACTTGATCTTGCTTCACAACTTTGATCAAGCAGACACACACTCTTGCTTAACAGCTTTAGAGTGACAAATTACAACCATAAATCACACCAATTCAATCATCAAAAGATGACTTGAATGGCTTACAAGTCTCACGACTAAGCAGAACACAAACCCTAGCTCTCTCTCTCTATATTTCGCTCAGTATTGGTTGTGTTGTAAAACAGGTTTTCTAAGTCCCTTTTTATAGAAGCTTTCAGCTGGGCTTGGACATCTTGAAAACCCTAAATTTATTTTCCAATTAAATCTTTTCATGACAGTTGGTTAGATCTCCTTGGAAAATAAGTAAATCAGGTTGTAATCCAGGATTGAATGCGCCAGCTAATCAGATCTTCAATCATACATAGATCGCCATTAATTGTGCAATCACAAAACACTAGACATTCATACTGAATGTTCTGTGTACAGGATGTCATGACATCGGGTCAACATCCTGGAAGAATCCTGCATAATTCCATAATTCCTTTTATAACTTCCAGCAGATACACACATATCAGATGCCATGTCATTGTGTATGACATTCTGAAACAATCCTGCATAATTATGTTTTTCCATTTTAACTCCAGCAGGAACACACATATCAGATGCCATGTCCTTGTGTATGACATTCTGAAACATTCCTGCATGATCATGTTCTTGAACTCCAGCAGGTACATATGATATCTTATGTTAAGACATCACACATAACATCTTGTGAACTCTCTTTGTTTTACCAAAATTGCTGCCAATACTTAGAATTAACAAATGTCTATGGTGGTCTTAGAGACTTATGTCTCTCACTAATGATGATATTGTTTGGTATGATTTTGCATTGAGTAGCTTGGATATTATTGACAGTTGTTGTGAATTCTCTAATGTGCCCCTCATTGGTACATAAGGAGGAATCTACTACAATCTTACTTTGGCTCGTCATCAACTTGGGTTCCCCTTGAGAGATAAACCTAATAACACTCAGTTAGAAGGTCTGTTTTCTCAAGAGGGTAAAGATCCTCAACATTTGATGAAAAGGATGATACTTGGTTTCCTTTTCTCTCATATTTGTACTTTGGTTTCTGAAATTGTACTCAGTGTGATGCTTCCAAGTTTTATGAGTAAAAAGAGATTTTATGATCAATCAAATTGTTATTATTGTTATTATATATATATATATATATATATATATATATATATATATAGATATATTTGCAAATAGCACCTCATATGTTCCTTCAAATTAAAAATAATAAAAAACATTGCATTTCGTGCATCATTTGCATAACAGGTTTCTTCCGTCAGATGTCTTATCAGTTCTTCTTCTGTGCATCAGCCAAGCTGACTCACCTGTATAATACTCGTGCTAATCAACCAAAGAAAATGGAGCATCTAGGGCAAGAGAACCGAGAGTTGAAGGACGAGATCACCAGACTTACGGCACTGATGGAGTCTGTCATTGCTGCCCAAAATCAGCTGTCACCATCTTCTGCAACTCCTCTTCCTTAGAGGACTATCCTTTCTAAGGTTGCTTCTTTAACTGTTCCAGTTGCCGCTACCAGTAAATCTATTCCTTCTATGCTTGCTGGATTCCCTTGGGGAATGCCATCAATTTTTATGCCAGAAGGGTATGCGCCCACGTTTGTTTATCTATCGGCATCTAGCCCAGTCATGTCAATACCTCCTCCGGTTGTTCACACTCTTCCTCGTGTTGAGGATATTATCTACCATTCTGAGCCATCCAAGGGTCCAGATGTATACAAGATGATGGATGAAATGAAAGATTAATTCCTCAAGTTGCGCAAAGAGTTGAAGACTCTGAGAGGGAAAGACTTGTTTGGGAAGAGTGTTGTTGAACTCTGCTTGGTCCCCAATTTTAAAATCCTGGTGAAATTCAAGGTCGCAGACTTTGAAAAGTTCAAAGGGAATACTTTTTAATTTCTGATCGCCCTCATTTTTCCTATTTTTTTTTTAATTTCTGATTTTTCATTTAATCTCTTTATTTTATTTAATTCATATTAATTTCATTTTTACTCCAAAAAATACGGGACTTTCACCAAAAATCTTTAAATATTTTCCTCTTTCATATTTTGAATTAAAATCATTTTTTGGAATAATTTTGATATTTTCATGAATTAAATGATTTTTGACTTATTTTCTATTGTTTTAAAATACTTCTGACTTTCCAAAAATCATGAATTTTTTGTCTAAGGTCCTTTGACCTTGTTTGACCTGGGATAAATAATTCCTTGCCCATTTATTTGGTGTTTTGAAGGGATTTGAGGTTTTGTCCATTTAATAATGCATTTTAATTCACTTTTAATTTGATTTTTAATTGATTAAATGTTTAAAAATTATATTGAGTCATTTTTATGGTCTTGTGATGTTTGACTTTCTATTTAGGCCTTGGTCATGGTTGATTTGACTTGTATTTGATCAACACCATTGGATTTAGGGGATTGATGAAATGTACATTTCATCTCCCAAAATGAATGGATGGTATTGATCAAATGAAATTCCTCTCATGATCAATTTGGATTTCTATTTCCCCTTCCCTCTTCATCTTCATGCTTATTCTTTCTGAATCCTTCATTTGACCAATGATTTCTCTAATGTCTAAATGCTAGTTGATTCATCAATGACCTTGTGTCAGATGAATCAACACAAGTCTGACTGAGATAGGTCTTCCCTTTTTTTTTAGTGTGTGGTATGTTTTAGAAGTTTGGTCCTTTGTACCAAATCTCCAACATGCACTAACACCTATATTTTTATTGCCCGACCTCAGATAGTTGTGACTTCTACATAAGTCCAATTATGATTGCTTAACATAAAGCTAAATTTGTCCCTCAATGCATAGCATTCTAGTAAGTGAGATTGTAAGTCTCCCATTCTTCATGGCATTTTGTGGAAACTTGACCTTTTTTCCTTTCATGAGAGCTAGTGGCATACTTATTGATCTATCCAAGTTGGAGCCCTTCTCATGGATGATGTCTTGGTTAAGGATTCATACTTGTGAATGAATGGTTGAGTATTCTTCAAAGAATGACTTAACAATTAAAACTCATCATTAACATTTGACTGACCATTGACTAACTTCTTAACTAATGTTGTTTTATCTTCAAGTCATTTACTTTATGTAATTTAAATTCCAGTACCTTTATCATTCATTGCCATTTACATTTCTTGCAACTTGTTTATGTTTCAGTCCTTTTCACTTTTCTCATTTGAGCCATATCATGTGATTCTATATATTGTTTGTTTGTTTTGATGTTGTTTGTGGTCTTAGCACCTTAAAACACCTAATAACAACAAAAACCCTAAAATATATCTTGGTGGGCTGTTGAACTTGATCTGAACTTTTGGACTTAGAATTAGGTAACATTCTGTGTGCTAAAGGACTTGGCCAATGCCAACATCTGAGCCTGAGCTATCTTTGAATATGCCTTCATCTGATGCAAGACCCTGGGTCCATTTAACTCATCTTCTACTTTGTCTTTATGCTTAAATGTTATATTATTATTATTATTACTGTTCATGTTTGATGATTGTTCTGAGTTGATCAAGGAACATTTCATCTGCTACATTGGAAGATACTGAAGACTGCTAGCTATTGGAATGTTTGCTTGGATATTATGGCTATCTTTATTTGATGCCTTGGTCTTCATATGATGCTTAGATATTTCTAATTGCTTATTGTTTGTTGATTGTCAAAGTCCAAAGGAGAATAGGTTTCTATATGACATTCTTGTCTATTGGATCGCATCCCATTGGTCAGATCTTTTAAACTCTTAACTTTTATTTTTTTCCTAAGGTAGTCTCTTCATCTCCTCCCACTTCTTTAATTTCAAAATCTTTCCCTCTTTTCAAAAACTTTCTTTGCTTGTGATTTCAAACTTAGACATGTTTTAATGATTAGAAACTTTGGCCTTATGCCATTGAATTCTTCAAACTTTTTTAAATCAAACTTGTAAATAAACTTAACCATATTGACTTAAATTTCAAAAGAAAAAAAGAACTAACAACCCCAGTCAAAACTTTGACCTTTTGTTCCCTTTCACTTAAAACTTTTGTTAAAATCAATTCATCAACTTATTTGAAATTTTTACCAGAAATTACGAGGTTTTGATCCCTCATTTTTATGTTGGTACGTAGGCATAAGACCAAAGGTCTTGTCAAACACAAAAATATAATCAATGAATTCTTTTCTCATTCCCTCACTCTATATTTTACCAAACATCATTTACACCAAAAACATAAGCACACAGAAAAGGGCTCCCTGGGAGTACCTATGATACTTTGGGTGCTAACACCTTCCCTCTATGTAACCAACCCCCTTACCTGTAATCTCTAGCATTTTATTAGTTTTGATTTGAAAACTTCTTATCTTCGGGTTTTGTTCGTACTTTTCCTTTTTCCTTTGGAAACAATAAAAGCGCGATGGAGACTCTGTTTTTACTTACGTCAAGTTTATCCATAGCTTGATGGTCACGAATTTACCTCTACAGAAATTAAGTGGCGACTCTGCTGGTGAGTAGTCCTCAGTGGGTTTAGCATACTTTTAGTGTGTATATATATTTGTGTATTTGATGTTTGTTTGTATATATTGTTTGTGTGATATAATTCATCTGTTGTGCCTGGTGATTTATGTGAGTTGAGATAAGTTCTAACCCGAATTTGAGTGCAATTAAGATAAGAGGATGGTATAGTCATGTTCGACTCGTGTGGAGTAGTCCTTAACGAGTTGGCGTGAGACCCATATACTCAGTGGATACCTCTTTAGAGTTACTGATGTCACACAAGTAATTTGTCGAGAGGCATTACTTTCTCTAATTTGGGGGTCTGAGAAGCTGAGGATCGTAGAAAATTTAACCCAACTTTGCCTATTTAGGATGTAGTGTGGAGAGTGTTCAAGTGTATACTTGATAATAGTTGTTACACGATACTACACTCAGACGATTTTCTCTTCAGAATATTATGGGTTGATGAGTCAGTCATCCTAACCTGTAGTATTCGATATATGGGATTAAGACTCTAGGAACTTTTGTAGAACATGATCTACAAGTTTTTATCCTTAGTACACTCCTTTGGGATGGTTCTTAACCCGACTCCATGCTCGTGACTCACAACAAACCCTTTGATTCTCGGTTGATCCGATCAGTCTCATCAATATCAATGGAACTTGGGTGTTGATAAGGTGAAAGCCATAATCCACCAAATTGAATGATTGATCTTGATGATGACTTGATCCATCCCTTGACCTTTTTTGTGTTTGCCTTGTGTGTGATTTTTGCATTCATGCATACATACGCATCATAACATTCAACACAGAAAAAATAAATTTCAAGGAAACTAAGGTTTTATTTACAAATATTTTCAGACCATGAATTATGGATGAAGGAACACTAAGAAGTACAGTTTCAGATGTCCTAATTTGAAAGAGCTAAGGAAGTTGTCATACTTTGTATTTGATCCCTTGGATTTCAAGCAACGTCATGGGAACCTCTTATCTCTATTATCTAATGATGTGGTTAAAGGACTTCTGAGTGTTTTGGTGCAATTCTATAACCCTCTTTATCGGTTCTTCACTATTCCTGATTATCAGCTTGTGCCTATGTTGGAGGAGTATGCCCATCTCTTGGGTATACCCGTATCTAACAAAGTACCTTTCAGTGGATTAGAGGAGATTCCCAGATCTCATGTCATAGCCGAAGCTCTTCATCTGAAGAAATCTGAGATTGATGCTCACTTGGTGAAGAAAGGGGGTATTCTTGGGTTGACTTCTGAATTTCTCATTGGTAGAGCTACTATTTTTTCTCAAGCCGATAGCATGGTTGCTTTTGAAGTTGAATTTGTTTTGCTCGTCTATGGTTTGGCTTTGTTCCCTAACATTGATGGTTTTTTTTATGTTAACGCCATTAGAATTTTCTTGATTGGGTATCTTGTTCCTACTATGTTGGGTGACATGTATTTATCTTTGCATTTGAGGAATTCCAAAGGTGGTGGGACTATTGTGTGTTGTGTTCCTCTTCTGTACAAGTGGTTTATTTTGCACTTACCTCAGACACATGCTTTCTTGGAGAATCGACAATGTCTAAGGTGGTCCTTGAGACTTATGTATCTCATTAATGATGATATTGTTCGGTATAATTTTGCATTGGGTAGCTTGGATATTATTGATAGTTATGGTGAGTTCTCTAATGTGCCTCTCATAGGTATACAAGAAGGAATCAACTACAACCCAACATTGGCCCGTCGACAACTTGGGTTTCCCTTGAGAGATAAGCCTAATAATATTCAGTTAGAGGGTCTATTCTATCAGGAGGGTAAAGATCCCCAACATTTGAAGAAAAGGATGATGCATACTTGGCATAATGTGCATAGGAAGGGAAGATCCGAGCTTGGTGCATGCAACTCTGTATCTTTGGAAGCTTATACTATTTAGGTTAGGAAGAGAGCTTTGATGCTCAGGATGTCTTACGCTTGTGAGAGACCTATGTTTGTGGTTGTGGGTGAGCCATCAACTCTCCCTAACCAAGATGTAGAGGAGTTGGAAGACGCGCTTGCCAAGATGAAGCAAGAGAAAGGCTTGTGGGAAGAACGGTTCCATGCTTTAAACAAAAAACATGAAGAGCTGCAACTTGAGTCTAAAGATAAAGATGCACTTATTGAGATTCTAGAAGAGAGTGCATTGAAGAGACAGAGAGAGCCAGAGGGTATAGTTTCTTCTAGCATGCCCCCACCTTCCGGTTCTTGGAAGAAGATTGTTAATCAGCTCGTCCTCGAGAAGGCTCAGGTGGAGACATCCTTTGAGTCAGAGATTCGACGCATCCGTAGGAAATATACTCCTTTGGCTAGGTCATCTGATGCAGTTGCTAGGGATCCTTAGGATGACATTTTCCTTTTCTCTTATATTTGTATTTTGGTTTCTGAAATTGTATTCAATGTAACCGTTTTATGGTCAAAATTGTTATTATTGTTATTTCATGCATCATTTGCATAACAGGTTTCTTCTACCATGTGTCTTATCAGTTATTCTTCTGTGTATAAACCAAGTTGACTCACCACTACAACACTCGAGCTAATCGATTGTGAAGAATGGAGCATCTAGAGCAAGAAAATAGAGAGCTAAAGGATGAGATTTCCAGACTCACGACATTGATGGAATCTATGGTAGCTGCTCATAACCAACCATCTCCGCCTACTGCAAATCCTCCTCCTCAAAGGATTGTCATTTCAGAGATTGCTTCTCCATCTGCACTTGTTGCTGCTACCATCCAGTTTGTTCCTGCTATGCCATCTGGGCCACCAAATTTTGTACCTGAAGGGTATGCACCTACTTTTTCTTCTCTGTCGGCATCTAGCCCGAACCTGTTTGTGCCTCCTCCTATTGTTCATACTCTTCCTCGTGTCGAGGAAACTATTTACCACTCTGAGTCATCTGAAGGTCTAGATGTCTATGAGAAGATGGATAAGGAGAATGATCAGTTTCTTGAGATGCGCAAGGAATTAAAGAGTGCTGCTGAACTGTGTTTGGTTCCAAATGTCAAAATTTCGGTGAAATTCAAGGTCCCAAACTTTGAAAAATACAAGGGGAATACTTGCCTGTTGAGTCATCTTGTCATGTATGCTAGAAATATATCTACTCAAACTGATAATGATCAGCTGCTTATTCATTACTTCCAGATTAGTCTGACGGGAGGTGCCTCAGATGGTACATGGGCCTAGACAGTGCTAGCATTCGTACTTTCAATGACTTGGGCAAGGCCTTTGTCAAGCAGTATAAGTACAACGTTGATATGGCTCAAGATAGAGATCAGTTGAGGTCGATGTCTCAGAAAGGCAAGGAGACATTCAAAGAATATGCTCAAAGATGGAGGGAGTTAGCTGCTCAGATCAGTCCACCTTTGGAAGAGAATGAGATGACCAAAATATTCATGAAGATGCCGAGTTCATTTTATTATGAACGTATGATCGCAAGTTCCCCCAATGATTTTCCCGAAATGGTAAACATGGGGATGAGATTAGAGGAAGGATTCCGGGAAGGGCGATTGTCCAAAGATAACGCGTAGACAAGCAAGAAGTATGATGGTAGATTCTCCAAGAAGAAGGAAGGAGAAACTAACGTAGTATCAGCAGGGATCCAGAGGAGGCCTCATGTGAGGAAAAGTTCTCAATCCCGTCAACATCAACATCAAGTATCATCAATGATTCCAGGTTTTTCTAGCAATTCAACCAATTAATCAGTTCCTATTCAGCCACAACAACATTAACAACAACCGCAACAATGTACCAACTACAACAACAATAACCATAAAAAATTTGAAAGGAAGAAGGTCTCTTTTGACCCTATTCCTATGATGTATGCAGATCTATACCCGTCTTTGGTTGTTAAGAATCTTATCTAACCAAGAAACCCTCCTCAAATTCCCGAGCCACTACCATGGTGGTTCAAACCATACTTACATCGTGCTTTTCACCAGGGAGCCCCTATACATGATATTGAGAACTGTTATCCCCTGAGGTATGAAGTTCGAAGCTTGTCAAGAATGGTATGGTTTCCTTTGAGGATAGAGCGCCGAATGTGAAAGCCAACATGTTGCCTGCTCATGGTAACGCTTCTGTAAACATGATGGATGGTTGTCCGGGGAATTTCAAAGTATTTGATGTACGTCGCATTCGTAGGTCTTTGGTGGAGATCCACAAGGATTTGTGCAAGGTGAGCCACTTTGAACATGACCATGATGGTTGTGTCATTTGTAGTGTGAATCCTCGTGGCTATGTAATTGTCAAAAGAGATATTAAAAGGTTGATGGATAAGAATTTTATCTAGGTACAACAATCAAGGTATATGGGTATTGATGTGAATGTGATATTGCCGGTATTCAAGACCCCTGAGCGGGTAGTTATTCAATATGATAGCAGCAACATCAATAATGTCAATAGATCGGTGTCGCCGTTGGTTATATGGTTAGCGGGCCCTATCCCCATATGCATCCGATAAAGTTGTACCGTACCAGTATAATGCCACTATGATAGAAAATGGGCAAGAGGTTCCTCTTCCAGTTGCAGACTCAGTGGTGAATATTATGGATATAGAAAATGTGACCCGTAGTGGTCGTGTGTTCAGTCCAATGTTTCCGAAAGTTGTGGAAGACGTGTCTGTGGGTAAGAAGGCAGAGATTCCTAAAGTTGATCCAGTTAGTCCTCCAACGTGTCAGTCTGGTGAATCCAGCAAGTTGAAGACTAATGATGATGATGAGGTGTTGCACCTGATTAAAAGAAGTGAATTTAATGTTGTGGAGCAACTGCTTCAGACGCCATCAAAAATTTCGGTGATGTCATTGTTGATGAATTATGAGGAACATAGAGAAGCATTGCAAAAAGTATTGGAACAAGCTTATGTGGAACACGAATTACTGTGGATCAGTTTGATGACATTGTTGCCAACATCACTTCTTGTAACAACTTGAGCTTGTGTGACGAAGAACTTCTTGAGGAAGGTAGGAATCACAATTTGGCGCTCCATATTTCAATGAATTGTAAGGAGGACGCTTTGTCCAATATTTTGGTTGACAAGGGTTCATCGTTGAATATGTTTCCAAAATCAAGTGTATCAAGACTCTCCTATCAAGGCGCCCGATGAGGTATAATGGCGTAGTTGTTAAAGTGTTTGACGGTTCTCGTAAAATTGTCATTAGAGAACTGGACCTTCCAGTTAAGATAGGTCCGAGTGATTAACAAACTACTTTTCAAGTGATGGATATCCACCTAGATGCTTGTTGGGAAGGCCATGGATTCATGAAGCTAGAGCTTTGTCGTCCATTCGACACCAAAAGCTGAAATTTGTGAAGAATAACAAGCTTGTTGTTGGTGGTAGAGAGAAGGCATTGTTGATGAGCCATTTGTCATGTTTTACTTATGTTGATGTTGAGGAGGAAGTTGGAACGCCATTCCAAGCTTTGTCTGTTGCTGATGAGTTGAAGAAAGTTGGGGCACCCATGTCTTCTTGAAAGGATGGGCAAGAGGCTATTCAGGTTAGCAGTATTGATAAGTGGGGTCGTGTTGTAGAAGTGGTTGAGAATAAGAACAAAGCAGGGATGGGATTTCAGCAAGGGTCATTCAACACCAATGTCAAGGTTATGCAACCGATTTTCCACAGTGGAGGGTTCATTCATGAGGATGATCAACAATCAGCTGCCCTTATTGAAGATGGTGATTAAGACGAAGCTTGTGTCGACTTTGTGACACATGACCAAGCTTGCAACAACTGAATTTCTATTGATGTTCTAGTTGTCATGCACCGTTCTATGTAATTTGTTTTCATTATTTTTAAGAAAAATCTTTCTCATACGCCTAAGGGAGAAGTGAACATTGTCGGGCGTTTTCTTATTATCATCAATAAAGTACAATTTTATTCATCCACATCTATGATGTTTTAGTTTTACTTTTTGCTTTTTCTGAAAATGGTAATCACAAAAAACTAATAAATAATAATCTTTCCATCTGCATAATATTTGGTTGCACTCCACTTCTCAAAAATCAAAATATCAAATCATTATCCAGGTTAGTTCTCAAACCCATTGAATATAATGATCATACTCCCTCTCCAAATTTTGATTTCCCTGTGTTTAAAGTTAAGGATGAGATTGATGATGAAGAAGTATATGATGAGTTATCGCGATTGCGTGAGCACGAGGAGAAATTTATTCAGCCGTTTAAAGAGAAGATTGAATTAGTCAACTTGGGTTCCGATGATGATATGAAGGAAGTCAAGATTAGGTCTCAACTATTTCTAGAAGCTAAGAAGGGGTTGATTGATCTTCTTCGTGAATACTCTGATGTGTTTTCTTGGTCCTATCAAGATATGCCTGGTTTAGATTCTGAAATTGTGGAGCATAGATTGCTTTTGAAGCCAGAATGCCCGCCAGTCAAGCAGAAGTTGAGAAGAACTCATCCTGATATGGCAGTAAAGATTAAAGAGGAAGTGTATAAGCAGATTGATGCTGGATTTCTTGTTACCTCCGAGTATCCGCGGTGGGTGACCAATATTGTTCTTGTTCTTAAGAAAGATGGAAAAGTCTGTTGTATGTTGATTATAGAGATTTGAACAAAGCCGGTCCGAAAGATGATTTGCCACTACCACACATTGATATATTGGTAGACAATACAACTAAATTCAAAGTATTTTTGTTTATGTACGTATTTTCTGGTTATAATCAGATCAAGATGGCACCCGAAGATATGGAGAATACCAAATTCATTACACCCCGGGGAACATTCTATTATAGAGTAATGCCTTTTAGTTTAAAGAATGCTGGTGCAACATACCAGAGAGCTATGACCACTATTTTTTATGATATGATGAATAAAGATATTGAGGTTTATGTTAATGATATGATTTTTAAATCAAGTGATGAAGAATAGCATGTTGAGCATTTGTCGAAGTTATTCCAGCGTTTGAGGAAATATAAACTTCGCTTGAATCCCAATAAGTGTACTTTTGGTGTTCGTTCTAGTAAGCTGTCGGGCCTTATTTTCAATGAGAAAGGTATTGAAGTTGATCTCGCCAAGGTCAAAACAATACAAGATATGCCTATGCCCAAAACTGATAAGAAAGTCAGAGTTTTTCTCGGCCGCTTGAACTACATTTCGAGATTTATATCGATATGACCACCACATGTGCGCCTATATTCAAGCTTCTTCGGAAGGATCAGTCTTGTGATTGGACCGAGGATTGTATCAAAGAGTATTTGCTTGAGCCTCCGATTATGTCTCCACCTGTTGAAGGAAGAACTTTGATCATGTATCTGATTGTTCTTGAAGATAGTATGGGTTGTGTTCTTGGTCATCAAGATGCTTCTGGGAAGAAAGAATATGCAATTTACTACCTCAATAAGAAGTTCACAGATTCTGAGACTCAGTATTCTATGCTTGAAAATACATGTTGCGCATTGGCTTGGGTTGCTAAGCGTTTGCGCCAGTATATGTTGAATCTTACTACTTGGTTGATATCCAAAATGGATCTAATCAAGTACATTTTTGAGAAGCCACCATTAACTGGGAGGATTGCCCGTTGGCAGATGTTGTTATCTGAGTATGATATTGAATATCGATCTCAAAAAGCTATTAAAGGTAGTGTCTTTGCTGACTGTAAGACCCCAATTTTGACCCTAAGATCCCTCATGCAATTCATCATAAGCATTAGCATTGGGATCATACCTTGGCATCCTCCTTACCCCTCATTCATTGGGTTTGTTTTGGGAGAGATCACCAAGCACTTTGTGATTGTATCATACTTGTATTTTATCATTGTACTAACCCAAAAACCAAAAATATGTCTTTGAATTTTCCTAACTCATTTGTAGGTAGGGCACGATCTCCATTGATCTATCAAGTTCATATCTAGGGTTTGAGACCCTCATGACATATAGCACAACCATGAATTGATACAAGAATGGTTACAAGTATTATGTATGAGTCCCAATGATCTCTACATGTTAAAATGATCAAGTTTTCTTCAAGAGTTTGAGGGTGATTTGCATTGGAAACCCTAGTTTGACTAGGTATCTTGAATAACTTCTCCAACAAGCTATCTCACTAATTGATCAAATTTCTCAAGGGACACTTCAAATTTTATCATCTTATGCATATATGATCTATCATGAGCCTAGAAAGTCAAGAGAATTGAAGGTTAGCAAGTTGGTTGATGGTGGTTGGCCAGATGAATTCATCTGATCAAAACTGGGTCTCCCTAGACCCTATCTCCTACAATTTTCACCATATGAAAATAATTCCAAGCTAAAACTTACTCTAAATGACATTCCAAACAACTTTCATGTTGAGACCTAGATCTAGTTTTGCATGAAAAATCATTTTCTATGTTGAAACATTACAGGTCATTTTGTCTAAACCCTAATTTGAAAGTCAACTTCCCAAGGCTATAACTTGCTCAATTTTTATGATATGAAAAATTTTCAAGTTGCACACTCATATTCAAGATGTAAACTTTAAATTTGATATTTGGAGTGAGATCTAATTGAACTTTTATGAGCATGTGATATGAGGCTACATTATAGGTCACTTTTGACCTATACCATTGAACAAGTGACATGAAATTGGTGACCATTTTGAAGGTCTTTAAGAGAGATACAACTTTGATGAAGACACTTTTCTCATTTGAAGCCCACATAAAAATTTACGCGAGGTGGAATATTGAGACATACGGCTTGACACTTAGAAAAATCTGTGATATGTTAAAATTTCCAAATTTCCACCTCAAAATTCATCATGATACAAGCTCCAAATATAAAAGTGTCGAACATGAAATTTGTTCCTCTTGATCTAACCTTTTCAAAAAGTCCAAGTTCATTCATTTTGGACTAGAATTACTAGGGTTGCGCATGGCATGAACATTGCATCATCATTTGGCAAGATTGAACTTCAAACATCCATGCACATTTGGCTAGCATTCCAACATGACTCCAGCCTTGCTTACACTCAATTATGGATCAGATGGAGTGATTTCATGGGCTTGTACATGCCCATGCACTCATGCATCACACATTCCTAATTTTGGAAGTTCACTTCAAGTGTGCAAATATCAATTGAATTGGTAATAAATAGAGTTCCATATTCTCATAATTTCACAAACATTCGCGCCAGCTTTGATCCCAAACCTCTAACCCTCTCATTCCAAAGGATAATCCTGAGAATTTCACTTGAAATTGAGTTTGAATTCTCACTGCTTTGAGATTCAAAACTCCAGGGATCCAAGACCTTTTGTGTATTCCATTCTACTTCTGCAAGCATTTGGAGTGAGATCAAGCACGAGCCAAGGCAAGAACAGTTAAATCCAGACTTACATTGAAGGTATTTTAAATAATTTTTCATCTCTTTGATTCTCTCTCAATCTTGCTCAATTCTCTTGATTCTTTGGTTGTCTGAAGTCCTACCAATGTAGGCAAGAAGATTGAGTTGCTTTTAGGCCAAATCGAAGCAACTCAGTTCATGTACCTCAAATTTCAACTCCATGTATCTCTCAATATACTTATAGTTAGGATGAATTGAGGTCAGACTCGTGCTCTACGCCATTTTTTTCTTTCAGATCATGTCCTCCTTTTTCATTTTGTTTATGGTGATGAGTGAACCAGTCCGGCCAGGGTCGCCGGAGGAGACGACTGGCCTTTGGACGTCGGTGATGTGATGGCTTGGTTCTGAGCCATTGATCTCATTTGAATTGTTTTAATCACGAGCGTGCATTGTAATTACCTTTCCTATGGCGCATTGTCTCAAGACCACAATGGAACGCGCGCTGGTCGCCACTTGATCTGCCACCTCAATTAATGAGGGAGATCAAGTGGTCCACGTTTTTTCTGATTATTTGAATTTCATTTTAATTGCTTTATTTTTATTAATTCATATTAATTTTAATATTGATCCAAAAAATATGAGAGTTTCACCAAAATATTTCAAATAATTTCCTCTTTCTTATTCTGAATTAAAATTATTTTTTGGATCATTATTAATATTTTTCATGATTTAATTGATTTTTTATTTGTTTTTAATTGTTTAGAAATACTTTTAAATGTCCAAAAATTAAGAACTTTTTCTCCAAGGTCCTGTGACCTTGTTTGTCCTATGATAAATCTCATGGCCATTTATTTGGTGTTTTGATGAGGTTCTAGGAATTGGACAAACCATATTTAATTTAAATGCATTATTTTAGTATTTTTAATTGGAATAAATGCCAAATAATTTTGTTGACCAATTGTGATGACTTGTTTATGTTTGACTATTGTTGTTGGGCCTTGGTCAAGGTTGATTTGACTTTGTTGAGTTAATATCATTAGATTTAGGGGATTGATGGAATGTACATTCCATCTCCCAAAATGAATGAATGATATTAATTTGGTAAAAGTCCTCCTTTGATCAATTTGAATTTTCATCTATTCCCCTCCCACTTCATCTCATTCCTCTTATTTATGCATTCATCTCATTTAGCCTATGATATCTCAAAATCCTAAAACTAGTTGATTGAAAAATTAACATGAGTATGGATAAGATTAGGCCACACCTTTTGCATATTCTTTTTGTGTGTGGTATGTTTCATGAGCATAGTTCATAATACTATGTCTCTAACATGCATTAACACCAAAATTCTATTTCCCGACCTCAGATAGTTGTGACTTCTACATAAGTCTAATTACGATTGCTTAACATAGCTCTAAATTTGTGACATAGAAGGCATATCATTCTAGTTAGTGAGATTGTAAGTCTCCCCTCTTTCACGGTATTGTATGGAAACTTGGCCTTTTTTCCCACCTTTGGAAGATGTCTTGGTTCAAGGATCCATGCTTGTGATAAGTGGGTTGAGTGTTATCCAAAGAATGTCTAAGAATGAAAAGCAAAAGCAAAACAATACTAACTTCTAACTCAGTAACTCCTAACTTTTATTTTCAAGCCCTTTACTTTAATGCCATTTAATTCTAGCTTTTATACATTTACCACTGCTCATATCATTCTAATTGTTTATGTTAATGAAAATTTCACTTTGTCCACTTGGACCATATTGTGTGATATATTTTGTTTGTGTATAATTTATTGTTTGTGTGGTCTTTGACCATTAATGTACATAATAACAACAAAAACCCTAAACAACTTTTGTGTGGACGGTTGGCTTGACCTTGGACAAATGGACTTAGAATTTAGGAAACATTCCTATGCTAAAGGACTTGGCCAATTCCAACTTATTGAGAAACCAAGTGCTTGCAATTTGAAACTTCATCTAATACATCATTCAAGATCCTTCTGAGTTCATCTGCAACATAATCATTGTGAAGTTGTTATTTTGAACCAGTGACTTATGGAATTCATCTGTTATATGGGCTACCTTGAAGAAGATCATGGAATGGACAAGCTTGGATGTGGCCATCTTTATTTGATGCCTTGCTCTTCAAGATAATATAATTGTACATTGTGTGTTGCTTGATTCTAAAAAGTCCAAGGGAATTCTGGGTTTCTAATGACATTCTTGTCTATTGGATTGCTACCCATTTAGTCACATCTTTTCAACTCTAAACTTTTAATTTTGTACATAGGATAGTCTCTTCATCTTCTCCCCATTTATTTAATTTCAAAATATCTCCCTCCTTTTTCAAAACCTTCTTTGATTGAACTTATTTTGTTCTAAACTTTGCCCACTTTTGCAAAAAAGATAGAAACTTTGGCCTTATGCCATTGCATTTTCAAACTTCTTTTCTTAAATCAAACTTGTAAATAAACTTAACTATACTTGACTTAAACTTTCAAAAAGCCAAAAATAACTAAATCATTCAAACCATTTTTAGGCCTTTGTGCCTTTCAAACTTAATTTTTGTTAAAAACAATGCATCCACTTTGAAATTTCTATCACGAACTACGAGGTTTTGATCCCTCATTTTTATGTTGGTACGTAGGCACAAGACCGAAGGTCTTGTCAAACACAAAAACATAATGAATGAATTCTTTTCTCATCCCCTCATTCTATTTGTTTGTAAACATCATTTTGTCCCAAATACATATGCACACAAAAAGGGCTCCCTAGGAGTACCTAGGACACTTTGGGTGCTAACACCTTCCCTCTTTGTAACCAACTATAGCGGGGTATTCGTTACCATTAGAGATATTGACTAAATCTAAGGTAAACCATACAAGTCGAGTCGCCACCGCACTTCTATTTATCCAAAGGAGTGGTTAGAAAGCGAACAAAAACCTAAAAGTTTTATCGAATCAAAAACTAGTAAAAATGTCAGAGATCTGGGTAAAGGGGTGGGTTATGCAATGGGAAGGTTTTAAGCACCGAAAACATCCTAGGTACTCCTAGGGAGCCCTTTTCATAAGTGTTGTTCTAGTCTAAAGGGTGTGGGTATATCTAAAGTACTATTTACTAAAAGGAAGGTTAAAAGAAAATGAAAATGACTCGCAAGGATGTCATATTCTTTGCCTACGTATCTCATCTGAGTATAAGAATCAGAGTCTTCGTAGTTTGGCTACCTATGGGTTAAAGAGAAGTGTTCTCGGTAGGACATCGCGTCTTATGCCTATGTATCTCATCTGGAATGAGAATCAGAGCAAAACGTAGTTCGGCTAACTACGGGAACAAGGGTCTCGATTGCAACTAGGGCAAGAGAAAGGGAAGGTCTCGATCGCAACGAGGGCGAGAGAAAAGAATCGCAGCAAGGGCGAAAGCAAACAAGGATTAGTTGTTAGTCGTCAGTCAAACTTGGCAAGACATCGCATCTCGTGCCTACGTATCTCATCTGAGCATGAGAATCAGAGTTGTCGTAGTTCGGCTAAACTAGGGGTTAAGGATTGCCATCTGAACATGGACTTACAAAAGGGGACACCAGCTGTGTCAAAGAAGGGTGGGCAGTGTGTTCAACGTCCTAGCAGTAGGTGTCGCAGCTCGCTGAATCGAGTCTTAGGCAGTTACCTCTTTGCAATAGGACGGACTGACATGCCACAAGATCGGAGACGCACGGAAGGTCTAAAAGTGGGGAAGCTCTGCTCTAGAGTTGTCATGAAATATGGACCTACGTGTTAGGATTTATAAAGGGGAACATCTATCTAATGTTAGCATGCAAAGAATAAGGGAATTCTACCTATGTTATCATACAAAGGGTTCTACCTAATGGGTGCTACCTAAACGGAATAAGAGTCGACGGATGGAGCGCGGAGAGGAGTTACGGGTAAGGGTAGATGGCGATGCCGGAGGCAATCGACTTACAGGTAGATGGCGATGCCTGAGGCAATCGACTTACAAGAGGATGGATGAATGCGTGCTGGTTCTATTAAGTTTTGAAAATGCTTACTCGACGTTGGATCGAGCTTTTGATCTTATTTTGAAATGGTTATCGGATGTTCGTTTTAAATTTTGTATTAACAGGTGACTAAAGAAATAAAGAAATAAATATTATACACTTTATGGGAGAGGGGTACATTTGTTATGAATGGGGATTGTTCATGGCAAACAAACAATAAGAATATATGCCTCATACATCATAAAAGTAGACAACAATTATCAATCAGATCGGATAAATAAACAATATATAATCAAACCAAAGAATAAAATAATGGAACATTTAAATAATGCATGGGAGTATGAACATGTTAAATAATCAAGCAATAGAAAGCATGAATGAGAGAAACAAGTATAAAAGATAACAGATGAATCAAACAGATGAAAATATACACACGAAGGGTCCACTGAATAATTTAATCAGGAAATGAGGTAAGGACCAAATAAAATCAAGGGAGGATCAAAAGATCTCTTCAATTTCCATAAGCAATCCCTCATTCAAACATCGATCATAAAGAAGTCAACTGAAAATTCAAGTCAACTTAAAAAATAACAAATAAATAGCAAATTAATCAAGAATATTATGAAAAATTAAACTAAATAATGTGGGGTCAGGACATCATCATCCCCCAAAAAGATTCTAAAAATTATGAAAATTGGCACGTGAATTAATTAAAACAAAACATAGGTCAAACCAAAAGTCAATTAATAAGACTAGGTTAGAAATAAATCAAGAATAAATAGTAAATTAATCAAGAAAATTATGAAAAATTAAACTAAATAAGGTGGGGTTGGGACATCATCATCCCCTAAAAGGATTTTAAAAATAATGAAAATTGGCACATGAATTAATTAAAATAAAACAGAAGTCAAATTAAAAGTCAACCAACCAAGCTAGGTCAAAAATAAATCCAAAATAAATTGAAAATGTGAAATAAAATTCCAAGAAAAGGTCAGGTTGACCATGAGACAGTGGTCAACCTTCATCCCAAAAATCAAATGCTAACAATAATTTTAAGTCATAAAAATAAAATCAATAAAACAAAGTATGTTAAAATGGAGCATTTAGAATAAATAATTAAAATAAAATATTAATATTAAAAAAATACGAAAATAAAAATGATATAAAATTAAATAAAACATTAAGAAAAGTAAAAAATATTTTTGGGTAATTTTATGGACGAAGAAAATATTTTAAATAAGAAAAAGAAATATGAAAATGGAAGGGTTAATGGTGATGAACATGGTAAGCAAGCGTAGATATATCAAAACATGGCCATGGAAGAGATGATTACCTAATGGAAAATAGAAGTGGAATGGAATCTGATATGTGATGAGGCTTTGCCTCCTTGCCACTAAATTCCAATGCTCCTCTAGGGTTAGGGTTTCAGCTTCTTAAATAGGGTGGATTAGGTGTTCTCATGGGCTTTTTAATAAGTGATTTATCCATAAGAATAAAAGTGTGAAGTGAGGTGTAAAATGTTATTATTTTGGGCCAAACTTAAGTGAATGGATGTACAATGCATGGCCAAAAGAGGTAAAAAAATGTGATTGGTTTATGCAGCAAGCTTAGAAAATCTGATTGGGTCAGCCAGGCCGAAAATTTGCCTAGAAAATCAAGTCATGGTGCCCACTTTAAATGAATGTATCTCTCAAACCATGGATCAAAATGAGATGATTTCAAAAGGATGTGAAAGAGGACATAGCAAGGTACAATTGTTGTGAAGAAAGTATTTTCAAATAATGCCTTAATGTGCAAGAAAACTGGCCAAGAAGTCTAGACAAATTTTGAAGATTTTGGACTTAGAAATGTTTCTAAGTATCCTAAAAAAATGTCTCACTTTGACTAAGCATAACTTTCTCAATTCTAATCCAAATGGAGCAAACATTATATCTCTAGAAAGCTTGGAACAAGAGGAAAAACTTTTATTTTGGATAAATTTTCAAATGGAGCTTTTATCTTGATGAAAAATGGGCTTAAAGTGAGTGCAATGATCATGAAAACTTGCCCTAAATGGAAAGTCAACCATTTCCAAATTAAGTAACTTTTCCAATTCCTGATTAAATGATGAATCCATGATCCAACCTTGATCAAATTTCACATGTAGGATCCCCTAGGCATGGATTTTGAGATTCCACTCTCAAAATGTCAGGAGTTGACTTTTCTGGCCCCACAGTTGACTTTTCCCAAACTGTTTGATTCCCGATTCCATTGACCAATTGAAGCACTTCTAGCTCAAATAAAGAGCTGATTTTTTGTATGTAGACCCTTATGGATATATGGAGGGCCATGGAAAAGAGTTTCACCCAAAGAATCATAAATAAACTGATTTTATACCAAACCCTAGTTTTAGGGCAAAATGATGATGAACTGATTGCACTGATTGCCAATGGATCTTTCTGAGATAATTGTGAATCTTCCTAGGCCATGATGCCTCTCTAATCATGACATAGATGAGCTCCTCTAATTCCAACCAAACATTGCCTGTTGCAGGTAGCCATGAAACCCTAATTTCTGATTAAATCCAGATGAACACTCTCATAACTTTGAATCCTTCATTGATGAACTGAGGACCATAATAAGATACTTGGACCCCCTGAGACCCTCGAGACTTGTATACTTAGAAAATGAAGTCCAATTGTAAATCTTGCTTTGTGTGGGCTCCTTCTGTTAAGGAGTGATCGATCAAAACCTGATCTCCATGTCACTAATGCAGTATGCAATGAGTATGACCTAATATGATGCTAATGAAGTGTAAAACATAATCCCATGATTCCAGGATAAATGAAGGGTAAATTTTGGGGTATTACACCAACCCCCTTACCTGTAATCTCTGACATTTTATTAGTTTTGATTTGAAAACTTCTTACTTTTGGATTTTGTTCGTACTTTTTACCTTTTCCCTTAGAAACAATAAAAGCGCGGTGGCGACTCTTGTTATTGGATTTCTAGCTTATCCATAGCTTGATGATCATGAATTTACCGCTACACTGACCATTTGGCTCACCAACACATTGAAGATGATGAGTCAACGTAGTATGATTTTCCTGACGAAGAGATTTTGTACTTGAAGATGAAAGATTATGATGAACCATTGCTTGAAGAAGGGCCAGAACCTGGTTCTCGTTGGGGCATGGTATTAGATGGAGATGTTAATTTGTATGGTAATGGCATTGGGGAAGTGATTATTACTCCTCAAGGCACTCATTTTCCGTTTACAGCAAGATTGACCTTGACGTGTACAAACAATATGACTGAGTATGAAGCTTGCATTATGGGGCTTGAAGAAGCCACTGATCTTAGAATCAAATACCTTGACGTCTATGGAGATTTAGCTTTGGTTGTGAATCAGATCAAAGGTGAATGAGAGACGAATCAACCCGGCTTGATATTGTATAAAGATTATGCGAGGAGGATATCAACTTTCTTTACAAAGGTTGAGTTTCATCGTATCCCTCGAGATGAAAACCAGATGGCAGATGCTCTTGCAACATTGGCTTCCATGATGTAGCGCTAAATTCATGACCATCAAGCTATGGATAAGCTAGACGTCAATAAAACCAGAGTCGCCACCGCGCTTTTTTTGTTTCCAAGGGCAAAGGGAAAATTACGAACAAAACCCAAAAATAAGAAGTTTTCAAATCAAAACTTATAAAATGACATAGATTATAGGTAAGGGGGTTAGTTACACAAAGGGAAGGTGTTTGCACCCAAAGTGTCATAGGTACTCTTAGGGAGCCCTTTTTTGTGTGCATATGTGTTTTTGTACAAAATGATGTTTGAAATAAAATAAAGTGGAGGGATGAGAAAAGAATTCATTAATTATATTTTTGTGTTTGACAAGACCTTCGTACTTGTGCCTACGTACCAACATAAAAATGAGGGATCAAAACCTCGTAGTTCGTGGTAACAATTTCAAAGTGAGTGCATTGCTTTTAACAAAAGTTTAAGTTTAACAAAGGCACAAAAGGCCTAAAAATGGTTTGAATTAGTGTTAGTTCTTTTTGGATTTTGAAATTTTAAGTCAAGTATAGTTAAGTTTATTTACAAGTTTGATTAAGAAAAAAGTTTTAAAAAAAGCAATGGCATAAGGCCAGAGTTTCTAATTTTCAAAAATGGTCTAAGTTTAGAAATCACAAACAAAGACGATTTTTAAAGAGGAGGGAGGGATTTTTGAAATTAAAGAAGTGGGGAGAGATGAAGAGACTAATCCTAAGAAAAATTTAAAAGTTAAGAGTTGAAAAGATCTAACCGATGGGCTTCAATCCAACAGACAAGAATGTCATATAGGAACCCAAATTTCCCTTGGACTTTAGAATTAAGGAACATCAATACACAAATAGCAAGATGAAGAGCAAGGCATCAAGTAAAGATAGCCACATCCAAGCTTAGCAACTCCATGATCCTCTTCCAAATTCCCATGTATCAGATGACTTCAAAGATGGCATTAGACACAGGTTCAAAATAACAACTTCACTATGATCATGTAGCATATGAAATTAGATGGATCTCCCATATTATATCAGATGAATGTTCATTTCACAAGCACTTGGTTTCATGAAAGTTGGCATTGGCCAAGTCCTTTGCATAGGGAGTGTTACCTAAATTCTAAGTCCAATAGTCTCATATCAAACCAACAGTCCACACAACATTTTTTTTAGGGTTTTTGTTCTTATTATGTACATTAAGGTCAAAAGACCTCACAAACAAACAAGTATATACAAACACAAAATATCACAAATTATGGCCTAAGTGGGCAAAGTAAAAGTGACATTAAAATAAATAACTTGACTGATATGAATAATTGACAAATGAATGAAAGCTTAAAATTTAAAGTCCATAAAAGTAAATGACTTGAAATTAAATGTTAGTTGTTAGTTGATTAGAAGTTAGTGTTGCTTTTGCTTTGTTTTGTTTAAGCCATTCTTTGGAGAACACTCAACCCACTTATCATAAGCATGGATCCTTGAACCAAGACATTTCCAAAGGAAGGAAAAAGGCCAAGTTTCCACACAATAACATGAAAGAGGGGAGACTAACAATCTCACTAACTAGAACGATATGCCTTTTTGTGTCACAAATTTAGTGCTATATTAAGCAATCGTAGTTGGACTTATGTAGAAGTCACATCTATTTGAAGTCGGGCAATAGAATTTTGGTGTTAATGCATGTTAGAGACATAATATGATGGACTGTGCTAATGAAACATACCACACACAAAAAGAATATTCAAAGTGGTGGACCTTATCTCATCCATCAAATGTTTATTTTGCAATCAACTAGCCTTAGGATATAGAGATATCATAGGTCCATGATATGGATGAATAAATAAGGGGAATGAGATGAAGAGGGAGGGGAATGTATCAATCACAAATTGGTCAAAGGAGGACTTTTACCAAATTAAGATCATTCATTGATTTTGGGAGATGAAATGTACATTCCATCAATCCCCTAAATTCAATGATCTTAACCTAACAAAGTCAAATCAACCTTGACCAAGGCCCAACAGCACAAGTCAAACTCAACAAGTCAATTAAAATGGCTCTACACAATTTATTTGGCATTTAAACAATTAAAAATAATCAAAATATGCATTAAATTAAATAATGGTTGGTCAATTTCCTAAAACATCATCAAAACACCAAAGAAATGGCCATGAGATTTATCATAGGTCACTCAAGGTCAAAGTACCTTGGATTTGGAAATGTCACACAAGTATTTGTTGTTAAGCATTACTATCTCTAATTTGGGTCCGAGAAGCTGAGGACCGTAGAACATTTACCCTCGCTTGTCCTATTTAGGACGTAGTGCGGAAACTGTTCAAATGTATACTTGATAACAATTGTTACACGATACTACACTCAAAGGAGTTTCTCTTGAGAATATTATGGGTCGATGAGTCAGTCATCTTAACCTGTAATATCCGATAGATGGAATTAAGAATCTGGGAACTTTTTAGAACATGATCTACAGTTTTTTATCCTTAGTTCACTCCTTTGGGATGGTTCTTACCCAGACTCCATGGTCGTGACTTACAACAAACCCTTTATTCTTGGTTGATCCAATCAAGTCTTGTCAATATCAATGGAATTTGGGAGTTGATAAGGTGTAAACCATAATCCACCAAAATTGATGATTGATCTTGACAATGACTTGATTCATCCCTTGACCTTTGTTTTCCTTGTGTGTGTTCCCTTATTTGTGATTATTGCATTCATGCATTCATGCGCATCATAACATTCATCACCCGAAAATTTCAAGGAATTGAGGTATTATTTGCAAATATTTTCAGACCATAGACTGTGGACAAAGGAACACTAAGAAGTACAGTTTCACATGTCCTGACTTGAAAGAGTTAAGAAAGCTAGCATCTTTTGTATTAGATCCCTTGGACTTCAGACAACGTCATGGGAAGCTTTTGTCCATCTTGTCTACTGATGTGGTTGAAGGACTCTTGAGTGTATTGGTGCAGTTCTATGATCCTCTCTAGCGTTGTTTCACTTTCCCAAATTTTCAGCTTGAGCCTACATTGGAGGAGTATTCTCATATTTTGGGGATACCTGCTTCTAGTAGAGTGTCTTTTAGTGGATTGGAGGAGACTCCCTAATCTAGTATTATTACTGAAGCTCTTCACTTGAAGAAGTCTGAGATAGAGGCTCATTGGATGAAGAAAGGAGGGTTATTTGGGTTGCCATCGGATTTCCTCATCAAGGAAGCTACTGCTTTTGCTCAAGCCGATAGTGTGGACGCTTTTGAAGCTATATTTGTGTTGCTCATTTATGGATTAACTTTGTTCCCTAACATTGACGGTTTTGTTGATGTTAACTCCATTAGACTTTTCTTGATTGGGAATCATGTGCGTACTTTGTAGGGTGATATGTATTTCTCTCTGCATCTAAGGAATTCTAAAGGTGGTGGAACTATTGTCTGTTGCATTCCTCTTCTGTACAGGTGGTTTATTTCGCACTTGCCTCAGACACCTGCTTTTGTGGAGAACAAACAATGTCTAAGGTGGTCTCAGAGACTTATGTCTCTCACTAATGATGATACAGTTTGGTATGATCCATCTTTGAGCAGTTTGGATATTATTGATAGTTGTGGTGAATTCTCTAATGTACCTCTCATTGGTACACAAGGAGGAATTAACTACAACCCTGTTTTGGCTCGTCATCAACTTGGGTTCCCCTTGAGAGACAAACCTAATAACACTTTGTTAGAAGGTATTTTCTATGAAGAGGGTAAAGATCGCCAACATTTGAAGCAGAAGATTGTTCATGCTTGGCATAATGTGCATAGGAAAGGAAGATCCGAGCTTGGTCCGTACAATTGTGTAGCTTTGGAAGCTTACACTCTTTGGGTGAAGAAGAGAGCTATGGAGTTTAAGATGCCTTATCCTTGCGAAAGACCTATGTCTATGGTTGTGGTTGAGTTATTGACTCTCCCTAACCAAGATGTAGAGGAGTTGGAAGACGCACTCATCAAGATGAAGCAAGAGAAGGATGTGTGGGAAGAGCGTTTCCGTGCTTTGAGCAAGAAGCATGAAGAGTTGCAGTTGGAGTCTAAGGACAAAGATGCACTTATTGAGTTACTTGAAGACCGAGTGGCAAAGAGACAGAGAGAGCCAGAGGTTTCATCTTCTAGCATACCTCAGCCTTCCGTTGCTTGGAAGAAGATTATTGATCAGCTTGTCCTTGAGAAGACTCAGATGAAGGCTTCTTTTGAGACCGAGATCCGTCGCATTCGAAGGAAGTACGCGCCTACAGCCAGATCTTCTGACATTGTTGTTAGGGATACTTAGGATGACTAGTCTCCTTTTCTCTTGTATTTTTCATTTGGTTTCTAAAATTGTACTCAGCGTAATCCTTCCAATTTATATAAATAAAAAGAGACTTTTGGTCATATCAAATTATTGTTATTTAAATATATATTTTTTCAAATGATATAGTAAGTTCCTTGAAAATAAAAACAATCAAGGATTGCATCTCATACATCATTTGCATAAGCAGGTTTTCTCCAGATGTCTTAGTGGTGTTTCTTCTGTGCTTTAGCCAAGCTGACTCACGGTACAATACCCGAGCCAATCATCTAAGAATAATAGAGCACCTAAAGCAAGAGAACAGAGAGCTGAAGGACGAAATCGCCCGTCTGACTACCATGATGGAGTCCGTTCTTGCTGCCCAAAGTCAATCTTCTCCAACGCCTGCAACTCCTCCTGTGAGGACTGTTATTTCAGAGGTGGCTACCTCTATCATGCCTGCTGCTGCCGCCCACTTCGCACCAACTATGCCTTCTGGATTCCCTTGGGGAATGCCACCTAACTTTGTGCCCGAAGGCTTTGCGCCTACATTTGCTTCCATGCCGACATCTAGCCCGGTCATGTCCATGCCACCTTCCGTTATGCATACTTTGCCTCGCGTAGAGGACACCATCTATCATTCTGAGCCGTCTGAGGGTCCGGATGTTGATGAGAAGATGGATGAAATGAAAGATCAGTTTCTTGAGTTGTGCAAGGAATTGAAGACACTGAGAGGTAAAGGTTTGTTTGGGAAGAGTGCTGCCGAGTTATGTTTGGTGCCCAACGTCAAGATCCTAGTGAAGTTCAATGTGCCTGACTTTGAAAAGTATAAGGGGAACTCTTGTCTGCTCATTCATCTTGTGATGTATGCTCGCAAAATGTCTACTCATACCGACAATGATCAATTGCTTATCCGCTACTTCCAAGATAGTCTGACCGGCGCTGCGCTTCGTTGGTACATGGGATTGGACAGTGCCAACATTCACACTTTCAATGACCTGGGGGAGGCTTTTTTCAAGCAGTATAAGTATAATGTGGACATGACGCCGGATAGAGACCAACGGAGGTCTATGTCTCAGAAGGACAAAGAGACATTCTAAGAGTATGCACAGCGATGGAGGGAGTTGGCTGCCCAGATCACTCCTCCTTTGGAGGAAAAAGAAATGACAAAGATCTTCTTGAAAAATCTAAGTTCATTTTACTATGATTGAATGATTGCTAGTGCCCTAGTGACTTTACCGAAATGGTAAACATGGGGATGAGGCTTGAGGAAGGAGTTTGAGAGGGACGTTTGTCAAAAGATGAGGCATCAACAAGCAAGAGGTATGGCAGTAATTTCGGTAAGAAGAAAGATAGTGAGACAAATGCAATTTTCAGTGGGAGGCAGAGAAGGCCTCAGATCAGAAGGAATCCAACATCCCGTCAACATCATCATCATCAAGTATCTTCCGTTATCCCGGTATTTTCTAATCAATAAGCCACACCAGTTCAACAACAACAACGTCAACAACAAAAACCGCAACAACGAACAAACACCTACAATAACAACAATACCAACAATACCAACAACAATCATCATCAACAAAACTTTGAAAGGAAGAAGGTCTCTTTTGACCCGATTCCTATGTCTTATGCAGAGCTTTATCCATCCTTGGTTCTCAAGAACCTGATCCAACCAAGAAACCCGCCACAGATCCCATAACCACTTCCTTGGTGGTATAAACCTGAGCTCCGTTGTGCTTTTCATCAAGGATCACCCAAACATGATATTGAAAATTGTTATACATTGAAGTATGAGGTTCAGAAATTGATGAAGAGTGGTATGGTGTCCTTTGAGGACCGTGCGCGGAATGTGAAAGCGAACCCGTTGCCTGTTCATGGGAACTCTTCTGTGAATATGGTGGATGGTTGTCCTGGGGAATTCAAAGTTTTTGATGTGAATTTTATCAGGAAGTCCTTAGTGCAGATGCATAAGGATATTTGTTTAGTAAGTGAATGTGAGCACGACCATGATGGTTGCGCTGTTTGTAGTGTTAACCCGAGGGGTTGTGAGGTTGTGAAAAGGGACATCCAATGACTGATGGATGAAGGCATGATCGAAATTGTTCAATCCCGTCATGTTGATGACGATGTCAATGTCATAGTGCCTGTTTTCAAGCACCCTGAGAAGTTGGTAATTTAGTATGACTCCAGTAACAGCATCTGTCAAAGATCAGTATCACCGTTGGTAATGTACTTAGCGGGCCTAGTCCCGTATTCATCTGATAAAGTTGTGTCATATCAGTATAATGCTACAATGATGAGGGATGGTCAAGAGGTCTCGTTACCTACGACTAGTTCAGTAGTGAGCATTGCTGATGTTACTCAGGTGACCCGCAATGGTAGAGTGTTTGGGCCGGTGTTCCCAAAGGATAAAGAAGAAGTAGTTGTGAGTAAGAAAGTGGAAGTTCCTAATGTAGACCCAGTTGGCTATTCAAAAGATAAGTCTGGTGAATCCAACAAGTTGAAACCCAATGATGATGATAAGGTACTCTAGTTAATGAAGAGAAGTGAGTTTAATATGGTAGAGCAACTGCTCCAAACCCCCTCAAAGATTTCAGTGTTGTCTCTGCTCATGAATTCCGAAGCGTACAGAGAAGCACTGCAGAGAGTTCTTGAGCAAGCTTTTGTAGAACACGAAGTTACAGTGGATCAATTCGATCATATTGTGGCTAACATCACTTCTTGCAATAATCTCAGCTTTTATGATGAAGAACTCCCTGAGGAGGGAAGAAATCATAATTTGGCTTTGCACATCTCGATGAATTGCAAAGAGGATGCTTTATCAAATGTGCTTCCTAAGTCAACATTGTCAAAGTTATCTTACCAAGGAGCGCCCATGAGGTATAGTGGTGTAATCGTCAAAACTTTTGATGGTTCGCGCAAGACGATAATTGGTGAAGTGGACCTTCCAGTCAAGATAGGTCCGAGTGATTTTCAAATTACTTTTCAAGTAATGGATATCCACACGGCCTATAGTTGCTTGTTGGGAAGGCCATGGATCCATGAGGCAGGAGCTATTACTTCCACTTTGCACCAGAAGCTCAAATTTGTGAAGATCGGAAAGCTAGTGATTGTTGATGGAGAGAGGGTGTTATTGGTTAACCATTTGTCATCTTTATCTTATGTTGAAGCTGAGGATGAGGTTGGAACTCCGTTCCAATCCTTATCTATTGCTGATGAGAAGAGGGTTGGGGCACCTATGTCCTCATTGAAAGATGCTCAGAAGATTGTTGCAGAAGGTACTATTGATCAGTGGGGGCGCATGGTAGAGGTCTCCGACCACAAGGGCAGAACCGGCTTGGGGTTCTAAAAAGGTTCATCCATTGCAAGATCTGAAGATATGCAACATAGCTTCCGTAGCGGAGGGTTCATTCATGGCAATGAACAACACTTAGTTGTTGTGCTAGAGGATGACGAAGAGGAAGATTGCACCAATTTTGTGACGCATGGAAAGGCTTGCAACAATTGGAAATTTGTTGATATTCCTGTTATTTTGCATCAATCTAAGTAATTGCTTTTATATGTTTTTAAATCCTTCTCCTATGCCTAAGGGAGAAGTGAACATTGTTTGGGCATTTTCAAAATTGATCATCAATAAAATTAATTCTATTCATCCACATCTATGATGTTTGGTCTTACTTTTTACTTTATTCTGAAAAATGGTAATTACAAAAAACATAAATAAATAATATAATTGTCCATCTGCATAATATTTGGTCACAAATTCACTTCTCTAAAATCAAAGTATCAAATCATTATGCAGGTTGGTTCCTAACCCCATTGAATACAATGATCCTTCTCCTTCTCTAAATTTTGAATTCCCTGTGTTTGAGGTCGGGGAGGAAAGTGATGTAGAAGTGAGTGATGGATTATCTCGTCTTCTTGAGCAAGATGAAAAAACCATTCAGCCGTTCGAAGAGCAAGTCGAGTTAGTCAATTTGGGTTCCGAGGATGATGTGAAGGAAATCAAGATTGGGTCTTGCCTGTGTCCAGATCTCAAGAAGGGGTTGATTGATCTTCTTCAAGAGTATTCAAATGTGTTTGCTTGGTCCCCACAAAGAACTTACTTTTGCATTCATATCATATGCATCATGAGGTATCTTAGGGACCAAAGTTTGTTTCTATATGTTGTTATTTAAGCACATTCTACTGAGTCGACATGAAGATTTTAACCTTCGCCTCCTCAGTTTGAATGTCCTTAAATAGGGGCAGCTGTAAGACCCCAATTTTGACCCTAAGATCCCTCACGCAATTCATCATAAGCATCAACATTGGGATCATACCTTGGCATCCTCCTTACCCCTCCTTCATTGGGTTTATTTTGGGAGATATCACCAAGCACTTTGTGATTGTATCATACTTGTATTTTATCATTGTACTAACCAAAATACTAAAAATATTTCTTTGCATTTGCCTAACTCTTTTGTAGGTAGGGCACGATCTCCATTGATCTATCAAGTTCATATCTAGGGTTTGAGACCCTCATGACATATAGCACAACCATGAATTGATACAAGAATGGTTACAAGTATTATGTATGAGTCCCAATGATCTCTACATGTTATATTTATCAAGTTTTCTTCAAGAGTTTGAGGGCGATTTGCCTTGGAAACCCTAGTTTGACTAGGTATCTTGAATAACTTCTCCAATAAGCTATCTCACCAATTGATCAAATTTCTCAAGGGACACTTCAAATTTCATCGTATTATGCATATATGATCTATCATGAGCCTATAAAGTCAAGAGAATTGAAGGTTAGCAAATTGGTTGATGGTGGTTGGCTAGATGAATTCATCTGATCAAAACTAGGTCTCCCTAGACCCTATCTCCTACAATTTTCACCATATTAAAATGATTCCAAGAGAAACCTTACTCTAAATGACATTCCAAATAACTTTCATATTGAGACCTAGAACTAGTTTTGCTTGTAAAATCATTTTTTATGTTGAAACATTATAGGTCATTTTGTCTAAACCCTAATTTGAAAGTGAACTTCCCAAGGCCATAACTTGCTCAATTTTTATGAGATGAAATATTTCCAAGTTTCACAATAAAATTAAAGATGTCAACTTCAACTTTGATGTTTGGAGTGAGAGCTAATTCAACTTTTATGAGCATGTGATATGAGGCTACATTATAGGTCACTTTTGACCTATACCATTGAACAAGTGATTTTTCCAAACTTCAAAAATGCATAACTCTATCATTTTAAATCCAAATGACATGAAATTGGTGACCATGTTGTATTTCTTTGAGAGAGATCCAAATGAAAAAGTGTTGAACATGAAAGTTGTTCCTCTTGATCTAACCTTTTTAAAAAGTCCAAGTTCATTCATTTTGGACAAGAATTATTAGGGCTACGCATGGCATGAACATTGCATCATCATTTGGCAAGATTGAACTTCAAACATCCGTGCACAATTGCCTAGCATTCCAACATGACTTCAGCCTTGCTTACACTCAATTATGGATCAGATGGAGTGATTTTATGGGCCTGTACACGCCCATGCACTCATGCATCACACATTGATAATTTTGGAAGATCACTTTAAGTGTGCAAATATCAATTGAATTGGCTATAAATAGTGCTCCATATGCTTAGAATTTCACACACATTCGTGCCAACTTTGATCCCAAACCTCTAACCCTCTTATTCCAAAGGATAATCCTGAGAATTTCACTTGAAATTGAGTTTGAATTCTCACTGTTTTGAGATTCAAAACTCCAGGGATCCAAGACCTTGTGTGCATTCCATTCTAATTTTGCAAGCATTAGGAGTGAGATCAAGCACAGGCCAAGGCAAGAACAGTTGAATCCAGACCTACATTGAAGGTATTTTTTAGAATTTTTCATCTCTTCGATTCTCTCTCAATCTTGCTCAATTCTCTTGATTCTTTGGTTGTCTAAAGTCCTACCAATGTAGGCAAGAAGATTGAGTTTCTTTGAGCCCAAATCGAAGCAACTCAGTTCATGTACCTCAAATTTCAACTCCATGTATCTCTGAATATACTTAGAGTTAAGATGAATTGAGGTCAGATTCATGCTCTACACCACTTTTTCTCTCAGATCATGTCCTCCTTTTTCATTTTTTTTATGGTGATGAGTGAACCAGTCCGGCCAGGGTCGCCGGAGAAGACGATCGGCCTTTGAACGCCGGTGATGTGATGGCTTGGTTTTGAACCATTGATCTCATTTGAATTGTTTTCATCAGGAACGTGCATTGTAATTACCTTTCCTGTGGCGCATTAACTCAAGACCACAATGGAACGTGCGCTGGTCGCCACTTGATCTGCCACCTCAATTAATAAGGGAGATCAAGTGGTCCACGTTTTTTCTGATTATTTGAATTTCATTTTAATTGCTTTATTTTCATTAATTCATATTAATTTTAATATTGATCCAAAAAATATGAGAGTTTCACCAAAAAAATTCAAATAATTTCCTCTTTCTTATTCTGAATTAAAATTATTTTTTGGACCATTATTAATCTTTTTCATGATTTAATTAATTTTTCATTTGTTTTTAATTGTTTCGAAATACTTTTAAATGTCCAAAAATTATGATTTTTTTCTCCAAGGTCCTTTGACCTTGTTTGGCCTATGATAAATCTCATGGCCATTTATTTGTTGTTTTGATGAGGTTTTAGGAATTGGACAAACCATAATTAATTTAAGTGCATTATTTTAGTATTTTTAATTGAAATAAATGCCAAATAATTTTGTTGACCAATTGTGATGACTTGTTTATGTACATTCCATCTCCCAAAATGAATGAATGATATTAACTTGGTAAAAGTCCTCCTTTGATCAATTTGAGTTTTCATCTATTCCCCTCCCACTTCATCTCATTCCTCTTCTTTATGCTTTCATCTCATTTGGCCTATGATATCTCAAAGTCCTAAAACTAGTTGATTGAAAAATTAACATGAGTATGGATGAGATTAGGCCACACCTTTTGCATATTCTTTTTGTGTGTGGTATGTTTCATGAGCATAGTTCATAATACTATGTCTCTAACATGCATTAACACCAATATTCTATTACCCGACCTCAGATAGTTGTGACTTCTACATAAGTCCAATTACAATTGCTTAACATAGCGCTAAATTTATGACATAAAAGGAATATCATTCTAGTTAGTGAGATTGTAAGTCTCCCCTCTTTCATGGTATTGTGTGGAAACTTGGCCTTTTTTCCTTCCTTTGGAAGATGTCTTGAGTGTTCTCCAAAGAATGTCTAAGAATGAAAAGTAAAACCAAAACAATACTAACTTCTAACTCATTAACTACTAACTTTTATTTTCAAGCCCTTTACTTTAATGCCATTTAATTCTAGATTTTATACATTTTCCACTGTTCATATCATTCTAATTGTTTATGTTAATGCAATTTTCACTTTGTCCACTGGGACCATATTGTGTGATATATTTTGTTTGTGTATACTTTGTTTGTTTGTGTGGTCTTTGACCATTAATGTACATAATAACAACAAAAACCCTAAAAAACTTTTGTGTGGACTGTTGGCTTGATCCTTGACAAATGGACTCAGAATTTAGGCAACATTCCTATGCTAAAGGACTTGGCCAATGCCAACTGTCGCATTACGCGAAAAACCGGCGGGAAAACGAAACAACAGAGCCGCCACCGTTCGGTATTTATCCCAAAAGAGGGAAAGGAAACGCTCGAAGTAAACCTGGAAAAGACATGGTCTCGCGACCAAAGAGAGATGGGATCGGGAGTCGGTTATGTGAAGGAAAGCTATTAGCACCCCTACGCATCCGTCTTACTCGACGGGATCCACGCACAAAAGGAAGTATAAAGGTTGCTAAATGCTGCTCAAACAAACATCAAACACTGGCTGAAAAGAGACACAGAAAACAACAAAAGAAACTAAGTCGGCGGGATATCGCATCCTGGGCCTACGTAGTCTGTCAGGTACAGACATCAGAGTTGACGTAGTTCGGACAGGGGGAAACGTGCTCGCTAGGATGTCGCATCCTATGCATACGTATCTTCTCGGACTAAAGAAGAATCAGAGCACTCGTAGCTCGGCTAACGCACGCCAAACAAAACACAAACACAAACAGGAAACCGACTGCCAATCGCTAGACTTATGTCAGACTCCACACAAAGAAAGGCAAACATGGAAACCGAATGCCAACCGCTGGACTTACTGTAGCACCTCAAATTTGCACCTATCATTGTACATACATTTTCATGTTAGGTCATAACATATCATGATCCATTGCATAGCATTTGCATTGTCCCTCAGTTGCCTCAAGAGCAAGCAATCAAGAATTAGGTCAAACTAATCTCCTGATCAGTCAACCAAGCAAGCAAAGGAATTTCTCATTGAACCAAGGCCTTGGGGTTTGTCCAACAAGTTCACATGGCTTGGAGGTCTATTTGAAGTATTTTGGTCAAGGGTTGAAGACTTGGAGATCATCAGTTCATACACAGATAGTCAAAAGCCCTAAAAAAGTCAACTGTCAGTCAAAGCAGTGGATGGTGGTCATTCTTGTGGAATTTGGGCACCATGGTCAATAATCAAGAGTTCATACAACTTGGGACATCATTTGAAGTCAAGTTCTCAAGGAATTAGGGTTTGGAAGTCATCAGTCAATGCACAATCAGTCAGAAACCTTAAAAGTCAACTGTTGGTCAACTGTCCATTTAATCAGTGATTGGATGATTGGAATGGGTTTGTGAGAGTTCATTCATGTCCAAATAGTCATCATACATCATGCCAAACACCATCATGGAAGAATTTGAAGCCAGATCAAAATTTCCCAAAATGGAAACTGGGCCTGTAACTGAAACCTGCCATAAATGGAAAGTCTTGATCCTCAAACTTACATCTTGATACAAGCCTCAAATGAATTTTTTCCCAACATGAAAGTTGAAGATCTTGTTCTCCCATTTCCAAAAAGTCCTAGAACTCTTAATTCCCATGTGTGGTTGGCAAGTTATGATCGAGTCGATTTCAGAAAATCTTGAACTTCAAAGGGCCATATCTCTCAAACCGTTTGGCCAATTTTGGTGGGGTTTTTTCCTACAAGTCACATTTGATCCCCTCTTTCCAAAAATATAAATTTCATGAGCCAAAACTTCACCAATCAAAATGGCATTTTTTGACCTATTTCATTTAAATGCAAGTTTGACCAAAAGTTGACTTTTTGATATAAACATTTTTTTAACATTTGGCCAATTGGAAAAGCTCAGGAATGTCATTTAGAATGTGTTTGCAAACTCATTTTGTGCAGTACATAAGGCCATTGCTTGGTTGTTTGAATTGTAAGAAAGGTACAATTTCACCATACTTGTCCATGCCATCCCACAGCCATGCCTTGTACCACAACCTAGCAGCATTGTGCATCATTGTTTTTCTGTCATTTGAGACCTCATCTTGCAGCCTAAACCAACAACAATAGAAGGCCATGTTTAGTTGCTTAAAAAGTGGAGGGCAAGTACATGTTTTCATTGAATCCATCCTACAACCATGCCTAGAACCACAAGGCAGCAGGATTGTCCATAATTTTCTGTCACATTGCAAACACCAATTGCAGCCACAATAAAAGATTGCAACACAAGAAAACAACAAGGCCTGGTACTGTCACATGAAACTAGCAGCAGCCACAATCCAACACATGGCAGAAAAAGGGATCACTCATCCAAAAAACCTGCATTGACCTTACTTGCATTTTTACAAGAGCTATCCAAACACTCAATGAACTAGCTAGCTTGACCATACCCTCCATCCTTTTTTTTCTGTCATGAAACCAACTGCATACACTCTCTAAAACTGGACCTGGCCATTTTGCCTTGCATTATCAAAAAAAATCCTGTCACAACATTGCAACACAGGGAGAAAATCAGGAACTTCACTCATCAAAAATTCATTCACCTTGCTCTTGCATTTACAAAGTCTGTCCTTGCCTTGCTTGGTAACAGGACTGCTTCACTATTTTCTGTCAAGAAGAGCTTCTAACCACATTCCACAACCACATAACAGAACTCATTGAGAGGGACTGATTTTGGCATGTTGCAATTTCTGTCAAAAAAGAATACCAAATAACCTAACCTGCCTTGCCTTGCACATGGTTCCTCACCATTTTTCTGCTATGAAAAAACAGCTAGCCACCAACACACAACAGAAGAACCTTTTGGCTCTTGGATGCTAAAAAGGATCACATCTTGCATTTATCAAAATCATTCCAAAACTCACAAAATGAACTAAGCCTGGCTTTGATACAAAAACTGCATTTTCCTGTCATAAAAACCAGTAGAACTTCATTGGTTCTCTCACTCATACAAAATCCTCACTCTCTCACTTGGCATGGACCTCCACAAAAAATGCAAGATCATGCTTAAAGCAGAAGCAACAGCAAACAGCATAGGAAAGCATGATTTCTTGCTACTAGCAGCCACAAAGAATCCAAACCAAACCTCACCACAAAACTTCCAATAGTTCAACCCTGCCTTGCTTAACTCACAAATCCAAAACTGCATTCAGTTGGCATTTGGCATTTCAAACCTACTGTCAAAAGATCACAGTGAACAAAACTTTGGCTTTGCTTGTCACAAGAATGAAGCACCATTTTTTCTGTCAGGCTACACACTAATTGCAAACACAATCAAACACATTTTTTGGCAGCAAAAGACCTCTCATCCTTCTCAAACCTCACCCTGCTACTTGCATCTCATTCTCTCTGTCCAAACACAACAGCACCAAAACCCTACATGAACCAAACCAAGCCTTGCATTTGGACCATCTATTCATCATCACAAACCCTGCCATACCAAGAGCAATATCCAACAGCAAACCAAACTTCATTTTTTGTCACTAACCAGCTCTGCAGCCAACCTAACCAGCATAACCAAACCAATTTCACTCACTCATTCAAACTCTCTCACTTGGCATTTTGATCAAATTACAAAATCTGTCCAAGGACCTAGGAGAAGTTTGGCTTTGCTTTGCTTAAAGAGAACTGCATTCATGTTTTGCTTTTTGGCATTTCAAGAGAACAGTTCAAAAACTCCAAAGAGTAAAACTCTGCTTGGTTTGAAACATCATCCAAACTGCATTGTAAGCCATTGCAATCACTTTTTCTCCACCTATAGAGGCCTTGCAGCACTGTTCTTGCAGAGCATTCTTCCATGGCCATCCAAGATTGAAGCATCCACAAGTCAAACAACCTTCACCATTCATCATCAAGAAGGCTCTAGGACAGTTATTTCACTTCAAAACCATCAAAAAGCATCAGCAACACAACTGCTCTTCCAAATTGGTGAGTTTTCAACTTCCACTTTTTTTAAAATTGACACATGTTTTGAATAGGTCTTTCAATGCTGAGTTTAATGATGGCCTTAGTTGTGGAAATGGTTGTGTGTTTATGAAGTTATTTTGAAAACAAGTTTGGTGTGGAAATGTGTTTGTGCTCGATTCATGATACACACGAGGTTTCAATGAAAATGGTTGTTAGATTCATGTTTGTCATTGCTTGCTGGTCATTTCCATATATCCAATTTCAATTTCTGGAAAAAATCGTGTTTGAAGGTGATGAGATTGCACTGTTCATTGAAACCCTAATCCCAATTTGCCCAGATTTTCCCCATTTTCGTGTGCATGGCCTCTTTCAGCATTAGCCAATGAAAACATTTCCTCACAATGGCCAAAACGACCGTGTTTTGATTAGTGGGCCAAAATATTACCAAAATGCCATTTTCTCAATATTAATTCAATTAATTTCTTCACTTTGATTACCAATCTTGCAAAAATCATAACTTGCTCATTTTTGATCCAAATTCAATGGGATTTTTTGTGTTGTGTTCATCATGATCTCTACTTTTTTATCATTATTTTTCCAGAATTTTTGGATGAGTGGTTTTTAAATGGTGCTAGGGTTTGTGACATGTGACCAAATTTTGTACACTTTGCCAAATCATTTGTGAAATGATGAGAATGTATCCAATGGCTCCCAAATTTTTTGTGCTTAAAATAGACACAATCATGGTGATTTTGGTGTAGAGTTTGTGCATTTATCATTTGTGGTTTGTGAGTTATGATTTTTTGAATTAGGGTGTGACAATTTGTGTCACATCATTGATGTCCAACTTCATGATTTTCATTACCATGCTTCTTGACCTCCAATTGATCTGATTTTTTGCATGAACCTACTCTTATATGTCTAGTTTACATGTGAATTTTCTTGGAATTATTTGTGTCATTTTCCATTTGTTTGAGATTTTTCTTCCCTGCCTAGTCAAATGTTTCCCTTGTGTGACACATGTTCCCATTTCATTTGTGAAATTCTCATACTTTATTAGATGGACATGAAATTTTACATGAGATAACTAGACATCCTCATCTTTGCCATGGTTTTGATCCCATTCATTTATCATACACCATTCTTGACTTATGATTTTTCTAAGTTGATGCATGTTTGGTTGACTTCATTGAGCATGTTCAAAATTGCTTTGACTTTCTGATTTTCATTGACTGCCTTCCACTTGTCCAAATGAGATGAAATTTGACATGCTTACCATGCTATGTGTTAGGTTTGACCATGATTTATTTGGTGATTTTTGGAAATGTTTGAGTTGACTTTTGAGTTAAGTCTTGCTGTTGACTTCTATGAGCTTCTGTTTGCCATGTTTTGACCTAAATGGTTCATGAAATGATGATGATGATTGATATGAATGTGAACCCAATTGGTTTTGTTTCCTAATTGTTTGAACATGATTTTGGATACTTGCCCCTTTCTGTTTTAACTTTCTCATTTACTTTTGACCCTAGGCTTGTCCTAGTGGTCCTGTTACTCACCTTTGAGCTTGTGTTTTCAGGTTGACCATCAAATGGCCATTAAGACCAATTCTTTTGATTGAGCTTACTCAAGTATCATTGCCTAACCTCTTTGTTTTGTAGGTGGCTTGGCTCACATGCCATAAGCCTTGTGCCTTGCACATCCTTGTGCCCCCTAATTGACTGTTGGTGTCTGTTTCTGTTTGTTTTGTTTGAAGTTGCATACTAACATCTGCTTGACTGTTTCAGGTGCTTTAGTTGCTTAGTTCCTTGTGAACTTTTTGCTTTGCTTTGCTTGTATAAGCAATTTGCATTGAGGTATGTCTCTTCTACTTCATGTAGTCTGGAAGACCTGGCCTGTTACTTGGCCAGGCAACTGTCTGAAGTCCTCCTTAAGAGGCAATGTTTGTGGATGTTTAATTTTGTCCTTGCATAGAGTCAAAGTCCTCCTAAGTGAAGAGGCAATTGGTGGAAGGTAGGGATATGCAATCTATCCCCCACTATTCAGTGTGTCATCCGCTTTGCTCACACCACTGTGTTAATGCATTGCAGATACAAACCCAAGATCTTGTACAATTGCACAGTTGAGTCAGTTCTAAATGTGTAGAAGGGTTCCCACTTTCTGAACCCACACATTCTTGTCTTGAGCTCTCCCAGGCCAGGGATAAGAGCTGTGAGGTCTCATCCTCACTCCATCCTTTCATCTGCTTCACCTTAGCCCCTCAATGGCAAGGTTAAGAGCAATACTCACCCCATCCCAGAGGTTTGTTTGTTGAGGTTGATATGACCCCTTGACTAAAACCTAACCCTTGTCTGAGCCACTTGTTTGTGTATAGCGTGTGCTATCTGTGCTTGTAGGATAGTTTGACTTGCTTCCTGTGCAAGTTAGGATAGTTTGACTTGCTTCCTGTGCAAGTTAGGATAGTTTGACTTGCTTCCTGTGCAAGTTAGGATAGTTTGACTTGCTTCCTGTGCAAGTTAGGATAGTTTGACTTGCTTCCTGTGCAAGTTAGGATAGTTTGACTTGCTTCCTGTGCAAGTTAGGATTGTTTGACTTTCTTCCTGTGCAAGTTAGGATTAGTTTAGACTTGCTTCCTGTGCAAGTTAGGTTTTGCTTGGCTTGCTTCCTGTGCAAGTTAAGTGTGTGTGGCTTGCTCCCTGTGTGAGCCATACTTAGGATAGGTTGGCCCTTGTGCCATTTAGCTAGAAACCTTAACTTAGGGATGATTTGCATGATAACATCTAGGCTCGAGTCGTAGTCTCCCTAGTTGTGTCTCCCTCTGTTATCTGGTTAGGCTAGTCCTTTATCCCTCTGTAGGGGAACTACATCGCCCTGATCTTCATACCAGATGAAGTATGTAGGCAGGAGATTGAGCCGATCTCTCCGGGCGCCTTTCTTTTTCTTTTGAGTGTGTTGTCTGACAGTTGCTAGGCTCGAGTGCCTGACTCCTTAGCAATCTGTTGTCCGTTTGTTTGAGTGTGTGCTTGACAGTTATAGGCTCGAGTCCCCGACTCCCTATTAACTGGTTATGTTGTTGTGTGCTTGGAAGCTGATGTAAGCCCATCGAGTGGCATTTGGGTTCCAGTGTGGGTTTGTTTTTGGTTCGGATGCTGACATAAGTCCAGTGATTGGCAGTCGGGCTCCACGTTTGCCTTTGCCTGTGTTTGTTTGTGTGCGTGTCAGCCGAGCTACGAATGCTCTGATTCTTCTCTCGTCCGAGAAGATACGTATGCATAGGATGCGATATCCTAGCGAGCATGTGTCGTTTCCCCAGTCCGAACTACTTCGACTCTGATGTCTATGCCTGATAGACTAAGTAGGCCCAGGATACGATGTCCTGCCGAGTCAGTTTCAGTCAGTTTCTTTTGTCTCTTTCAGCCAGTGTGTGTGTGTTTGAGCAGTGTTTTAGCAACCAATATTCCTTCCTTTTGTGCGTGGATCCCGTAGAGTACTACGGATGCGTAGGGGTGCTAATACCTTCCCTTCGCATAACCGACTCCCGAACCCATTCTCTTTGGTCGCGAGACCATGTTCTTTCCCAGGTTTACTTCGAGCGTTTCCTTTCCCTCTTTTGGGATAAATAACGCACGGTGGCGGCTCTGTTGTTTCTTCTTTTCCCGCCGGTTTTTCGCGTGATGCGACAGCTGGCGACTCTGCTGGGGATATAGAGAAGTTGACCTGTGCTGGTCCGTCTTCCCTGAGCGAGTCTCTCCTAGCGCTCTCTAGGTTAGGATTTTGGTTGCTGTTTGCTGTTGTATTTATTGTATTCATTGTATATATGTGCACTTACTATTTGCATTTATTATGTGCATTAATGTTTGCATTCATATTCATCATTTGTTGCTGTCTGGCTGGTTATTTGTTTTCTCTGTGTGGGGGGGGGGGGGGAGTCAGTTGAGGTAAAAGGCCCAATACCCAGGCTATGAGTGAAATCTAGGAAACCTAGGAATAGAGTGATTCATGGGAAGCGGGTGGTATGGCGCCACTTAGCGGAACATTGATATCACGAGCAGTTCAGACCCTGGTGGAATATTATCGGTGCATATATCGGGTGTGCACAGGATGATATTCTGCGAAAGGTTATTTATGCTGCGTTTCTCTCGACCTTACCCTGGCCTAGATGACACCCGTGAGTGGGGGGGGATTGATCATTTTAACAGGTACAGTTGGTGACTCTCGGTACAGATGGTGACTGTGAATTATGGACATTTATTTCTGGGACGCCGGAGTTCTGTCCATGGTTTATCAGCGGGTTCCGTTTATTTCGGATCCCCGGGTTGAATTTGAAAGTACCTGTTCAGAGGAGCTGGCTGTCATCCGTTCAATGGATGTTCCTGTGATGATAGTGATGTAATCTCCAGTTTCGTTTATTTCGGAACTCCCCAAGTCGGATTTATGGTGACTTGGTTCCTCAGATTGGTTTCAGATGCCAGTTGATCAGATTGACTTTGGGTTTCAGATGTTTGTGATCAGAGTTCAAGCCGAAGCTTTGACCCGGTGCCTTGAGACGCACAGCCTGACCAGTCGTGTTGCATCATTTGCATCATAGCATGTTTATTTTCCAAAAAATAGTAATGCATGAAAAAGAAAAGTTAACTTGCATATGCATATCCTTTATCAGGATCATTCATGACAAAATAGTACCCATATCATGCATATCATGCACATAGCATCCTTGCATTACAGACATGTTTGGAGGGACTTCTCACTTCGGTTCTTGACTGAGAGAGGATTGCTGACCGCCGACCGCACCGCTACTCAACCAGACTCAACCATCAGAGAAGTATGGATCAGGTTCAGACTGAGTTGGCTGAGATGAGGGCAAACATGGCCCAGTTCATGACAAAGATGCAAGGAGTTGTTCAGGGGCAAGAGGAGCTGCGTGCCTTAGCCCAGAGACTGGAAGCCGTGATTCCACCGGTCCACCGTGCTCCACCAGTGGATGTACCCGTTCATGAGAATGCTGCTGCCACTATTCTCGTCAATGATTATGCCGTGGATGATGAATTGAGGGGGATCAGAATCAGTGAACAACCTCTTGCTGCAGAGACTGTTAATGTCAGAGCAACCCGCGCTCCGGTTCGCCATCCTGGCTCTTCAAGTTCTTCCAATTCTAAGAAGCCATCCTCTGGGGCACCCAAAAGGGGAGAGATTGAAACAAATGCTGTGCACCGACGGAGGAGTGTGAACAGAGGACAGTATCGTCAGGCTGTTGGTGTGACTATTTCAGCAACTCAACCTCAACAACAGCAGAGAAGGTCAACTCAGCAATATCAGCATCAACAACATCGTCCTCAGCAGCAGGCTTCCCAGCAAGCCAGTACGAGTAATGAGAGGAAGAAGATCATTTTTGATCCAATCCCCATGTCCTACTCTGTTAGAGCGGAACTTGATTACTCCCAGAGACCCGCCGCCCGTACCTGTCAACCCTCGGTGGTGGTATAGGCCTGAACAGCATTGTGTGTATCACTCGGGTGCTCCTGGTCATGATGTGGACAGTTGTTTCCAACTGAAGATGAAGGTTCAAGACCTTGTCAGATCAGGAATTTTGAGCTTTGAGGACTTGGGTCCCCGTGATTATCAAGCTTGAAGATAGCAAGTCCTGGGCTGGCGCCGACTTTTCTTCAGAAGGGTTGTTCAGAAAACAGAAGCTGCTGACGCAGGGGATTTGAACAATTTCATCATTCCTGGAGGTGTCTGCCACAATTGGGTCACTGTGGGCTTTTCTACAGTTTTTTTCATAAGTCAGAGTAACAATCACTTTGTTTAAAAACCCTTCTCCCATGCCAAAAGGAGAAGTGATGACATTGTTGGCAGCATTTTGTGCAATGATATTTTCATTCAAATAATTCATGTTAAAACATTTGTTTTTCCAATTGTTTTCCCTTTTCGCTTTTTGCATGAAATTGGTGATCACAAAAAACCTTTAAAAACAGGAATAAAAGCAGTCTTTTCATCTGCATAACGATTGTCTTGTTTGATTTTCAAAGAGCTTTTCATATCAAATCATTATGCAGGTTGTTTCTCAAACCCATTGAACATAGTGATCAGACGTCATCTCCCAATTTTGAATTCCCTGTATTCGAAGCAGAAGAAGATGATGTTGAAGGGATTCCTGACGAGATTTCCCGACTTCTTGAGCAAGAAAAGAAGATCACTCAGCTGCATCTCGAGAATCAGCAGAACAGCCAACTGGGGCATTATCAAAAAAAAGAGAAAAAAGAGAAAGAGGAGGGTGCAAAATCAAGAAAAGAAATCAATCAAAATCAAAAGAAATCAAAAGAAAGAAAAAGAAAGGAAAAAAAACAAAAGAGAAATAGCACCCTCAAAGTCCCAAGTTGACTGATGCTGAATTCGATCGAAAAGAAGAGATCAACTGCCATGTGTTATGGTCAGTCATATCAGCAAAGAGTGAAAAAGCATTTGATAAGAAGGTCAAGCCTCGTGTGTTCTAAGAAGGTGACCTTGTGCTCAAGAAAGTCTTGTCTTTTGTACCCGATTCCAGGGGCAGGTGAACCCCCAAGCTATGAATGTCCATATGTTGTCAAGAGAGCCTCTTCAGGCAGTGTTCTGACACTTACTACGATGGATGAAGAAGTTCACTCGTCCTGTGAATCCTGGTGCAGTCAAGAAATACTTCGCCTAAAACAAACAAAAAAAGTAACAGCTCGCTAAGTTGAACACCCCAAAGGGCGACTTAGGCAAAAAGGAGCGTCTCGGTGGATTGAAAACCCGAAAGGGCGATCCAAGCAAAAGTTAGAGACATTGAAAAAAAAAGAGAATTTGCATCCCGCTAGATTGATCACCTCACACTGGGGCAATCTAGGCAAAAATTAGGGATTTGGCAAGTAACTGCATCTTGACAAGACTGTGCTCTATATCTGTCATCCGTCAGGGATTCTCGATTCGTCGTCGACTGAAGCTCTGAATACATCGAAAATTCAGAATGGTAGAGGAAAGGTCATTATGTTCAATGTAGCCCTCTCCAATATATATCACCAATTTCAAACTTGTACAGATCCATGGAGTCTCGCCCTTTGCAGACTACCATTCCATCACATCAATTTGAGCTTTTATCCAATTATTTGCATTTTTATTTGTTTCAACTCAACAAACGTTTTGCATGTTTTAATTGATAAAGTATCATTGTTTTCAAAATAAACAAATTTTTCAAAAAAAATTGTTCTTAAACAAAGTGAACCTTCACAATGATGGAAAGATACTTAGGAGACCCACAGTGCTCTCCGGGGGTGGTATGATTACCAACAGGTAAGACAATTGTTCGTATCTCGAGCATGACTGTATCTTTGTCCTACAGAACCTCGTATGGTCTCTCCTCAATGAAGTTGCCCGACGCAGTGTTGTTTGAAGATGTTCATCTTCATGTCCCAGTAGTGCACCATTTCTCTCTCCAAGTCCCTATTAGCCCTATCGTGGGGCATCCCCAGTAGAGTGATGTTTGAGCCTTATCATGGGGCATACCTGGGGCACGTTTTTATCTGACGATCTCTTGTGCAGAGCCTGATTAGGGGCAAGGAATAGTTGAACGGTGAAAAGACAGTGAAGGATTACGACGGCGGTCCTGGAAAGTTAATCAAGAAGACTCTTCAAAGTCTGATAATTGGAAAGTATGTATAAATCCCAAGAGTTCAACCTCCGTGAAGTACGAACGAGTTGGGAATACAAGATGATGGAGCAGAAAAGTCCAGAAGAGTCTGGGAGTTCTTAAAAGTGGAAAGGTCAACACTATGGGTGGATGATGGATACTAGTGTTCGACGAGGCGACCGACATCCCTGTCAAACAAGCTGTATCTCCCCAGAGGATTGAGAGTGTGATCTCCCTGGTAGATTCGAGATCGTTGTCTCCTCAGCAAGCCTGAAAGTTATCGCGTCCCCAGCCCAAGCCAGTATTGAAGCTATCAGAGTTATTTCCCCTGCAGAGATGCCTGTAGACCGTACCTTCTTTCCCCAACAGATCTAAGGATTGCTTCTCCCCAGCAGGCCTGTGCTTGCAGATTTCCCCAGTTGAGAATCCCCGCTGAGCGCCTGGCAACTATTTTCCCCGGGAGTCCCCTAGTGGAGTTTATCAGTAGACTGTAGGTGTGTTCCCCAACAATTGGTTTTGTGATGCTATCATCTCCAGTGTGGCCGTGAGTGCTTATCCCAAGCAGGTTTGTGGGAATTCATCTCCAGTATGATATGACGTGCTATCATCCTCGACAGAGTTGTTACTCTCGCCACTGTTGTTGTTCTCTCCACTAGGATCGTTCTCCTCAGCAGAATGGTGTGGTTTTTCCTCAGCAAGTTCCCCGAGTGGAGCGGGTCTCATGAAATACATCTCCAGCAGTGATTCTCTTACATATGGATTGGTTGGGTCGTCCCTAATGGAGTAGCATTTATTTCTCCAGCAGAGTTCATCCTACCAGTGGATTGGACGGGTTTCTGTAGTAGACTGATATCGGCATCCCCAGCGGAGTTGTGATTGTTTTCCAAGTCTGAAGTTGTCTTCCCAGCAGAGGTTGTGTTGATGGTTCTTCCCCAGCATAAGTTTGTCTTTCCCCAGCAGGATGGAAGTTGACATGGTTATAGGATCCCCAGCACAGTTCCTGGAGTTCCCCGGTGTTGTCTCTGAAGGAGACGTGTGTTTATGCGTTCATCATTTAGATAAGCATAGCATATTGCATCATTAGTGCATAGCATTTCCATGATCATGGGGCATTGTGTAAAACAAGAAAAAACTCATGCATCAACATAGCAAGCATATCCATTAGCCCTAGGCCGTGGTGACCAGCCGAGATTGGATTGTTGGAAAGAGTTTAGCATCGCGCCATTGGATCGGCTTCAGAATTGGGTTCATCAGCATGGTCGAGAGGTTGGTGTTTTCCGAACAAGTGATTCCTCGGTCGAGTGGGTATCCCCATCAGTGTTACTCCCAATTGTTAGTGTCTTGCCAGCTTGGGTCTTTTTCCTTAAGCAAATATGGGTGTGTCTGATCTCTCCATGTAGAGTCTACCCCTTAAGCAGAAAGTGTCAATCTTTTCCTGCCATTTCCCCACTGAGATACGTCCTCGTGGATGACGGTTGCTTCCGTTCCCTCCCAACACACATTGGGATGGGTTTTCCCTATTGAGTTCTTTCCTCATTAGGATGAGTCTTGTTTCAGTCTGCCTTTTTGGATCGATCCAAAATTGGCTTCCTGTTGGCTGTCTCCTGTACTTCCCTGGGGCATAAATGAATAGTCGCTCACTAACCGACACTCATTCATCTTATCCTCAGCGGAATTTGTTGGCCTCTACCTACAACCCGGTAGTTGTAAGTCCTATCTTTGTGGTTTTCTACCTACTAGCTGGTAGTTGTAAAATCCCACTTTCACCCCCTTGTTGGAGTTAACCCTTTGTGCTCATCCTATCGATGACTGGCTACTTTTCCGTGGTTTTCTGCCTACAAACCGGTAGATGTAATCCCCTCCTTGCAGTTATCAGTATCCGGTTCGTGATATTGACATTCTTTCCCCTCTGGATACTTGCCTTGATCAAGCAGTATTGTCCCCAGTGGGTCTTCCCCTTCCTTTTGGATACTTGCTCCGAGTTAGCAGCTTTATCCCCTGTTGATTGGTCATCTTTTGCATACCTAGTCTGGTACCCAGATGCCTTTCTTTTCGGTCGATTATTCATTTAACAACCTACAACCCGGTTATGGATAATCTTCCATGCGAGTGTATTATCTACGTTTTGACGGCTATAGATAATATGTACTTATGATTTCCCGGTATTCAGACCGAAGGAGTTTCCGACGATCAGGTCGATGTACTCATGGCACAAGGCCAATTTTCCGGTATTCAGACCGAAGGAGTTTCCGACGATCAGGTCGATGTACTCATGGCACAAGGCCAATTTTCCGGTATTCAGACCGAAGGAGTTTCCGACGATCAGGTCGATGTACTCATGGCACAAGGCCAATTTTCCGGTATTCAGACCGAAGGAGTTTCCGACGATCAGGTCGATGTACTCATGGCACAAGGCCAATTTTCCGGTATTCAGACCGAAGGAGTTTCCGACGATCAGGTCGATGTACTCATGGCACAAGGCCAATTTTCCGGTATTCAGACCGAAGAAGTATTCTCCTCTCCGTTGGTGTCGATAAACGTCGAGTTTTTCCCGATCATCCATTGATGATTTGGTTGTGTTCACTCTCCCCAGTAGAGTTTCCTCCTCTCCGTTGGTGTCGATAAACGTCGAGTTTTTCCCGATCATCCATTGATGATTTGGTTGTGTTCACTCTCCCCAGTAGAGTTTCCTCCTCTCCGTTGGTGTCGATAAACGTCGAGTTTTTCCCGATCATCCATTGATGATTTGGTTGTGTTCACTCTCCCCAGTAGAGTTTCCTCCTCTCCGTTGGTGTCGATAAACGTCGAGTTTTTCCCGATCATCCGTTGATGATTTGGTTGTGTTCACTCTCCCCAAGTGAAGTATTCTCCTCTCCGTTGGTGTCGATAAACGTCGAGTTTTTCCCGATCATCCGTTGATGATTTGGTTGTGTTCACTCTCCCCAGTAGAGTTTCCTCCTCTCCGTTGGTGTCGATAAACGTCGAGTTTTTCCCGATCATCCGTTGATGATTTGGTTATGTTCACTCTCCCCAGTAGAGTTTCCTCCTCTCCGTTGGTGTCGATAAACGTCGAGTTTTTCCTATTCGTCCTATGACGTCTAGTTGTACCTGTCCCCATGTGGATTTACCTCTCCGTTGGTCTTGGTAAACGTTGAGTTTTTCCCATTTCGTCCGTTGACGTATGGTTGTATCCCTCCCAGTCATTCATTAAATGTCTGGTTACCTCTCCGTTGGTCTTGGTAAATGTTGAGTTTTTCCCATTTCGTCCGTTGACGTATGGTTGTATCCCTCCCAGTCATTCATTAAATGTCTGGTTACCTCTCCGTTTGGTCTTGGTAAGCGTCGAGTTTTTCCTAGTTGTCCGTTGGCATCTAGTTGTGATTTTTGTCCCCATTCATCGTCGTTGCGATGTCTGGATGTGGCCGTACCCTGTGAAAACAAAACAAAACAAAATACCCAGTAATAAATATCAAATCCCAGTGGACGTTTCCATTGGTGGATCCCGGTACTGTGCAAATTCTACGGTTCTTGGTATTCAATCCCTGTTTACCCTGAAAGTCTGACAGCCGTTGCTCTCATCCATTCGGGTTCCCAGCTGATTGAATAGGGGCAGCTGTAGCACCTCAAATTTGCACCTATCATTGTACATCCATTTTCATGTTAGGTCATAACATATCATGATCCATTGCATAGCATTTGCATTGTCCCTCAGTTGCCTCAAGAGCAAGCAATCAAGAATTAGGTCAAACTAATCTCCTGATCAGTCAACCAAGCAAGCAAAGGAATTTCTCATTGAACCAAGGCCTTGGGGTTTGTCCAACAAGTTCACATGGCTTGGAGGTCTATTTGAAGTATTTTGGTCAAGGGTTGAAGACTTGGAGCTCATCAGTTCATACACAGATAGTCAAAAGCCCTAAAAAAGTCAACTGTCAGTCAAAGCAGTGGATGGTGGTCATTCTTGTGGAATTTGGGCACCATGGTCAATAATCAAGAGTTCATACAACTTGGGACATCATTTGAAGTCAAGTTCTCAAGGAATTAGGGTTTGGAAGTCATCAGTCAATGCACAATCAGTCAGAAACCTTAAAAGTCAATTGTTGGTCAACTGTCCATTTAATCAGTGATTGGATGATTGGAATGGGTTTGTGAGAGTTCATTCATGTCCAAATAGTCATCATACATCATGCCAAACACCATCATGGAAGAATTTGAAGCCAGATCAAAATTTCCCAAAATGGAAACTGGGCCTGTAACTGAAACCTGCCATAAATGGAAAGTCTTGATCCTCAAACTTACATCTTGATACAAGCCTCAAATGAATTTTTTCCCAACATGAAAGTTGAAGATCTTGTTCTCCCATTTCCAAAAAGTCCTAGAACTCTTAATTCCCATGTGTGGTTGGCAAGTTATGATCGAGTCGATTTCAGAAAATCTTGAACTTCAAAGGGCCATATCTCTCAAACCGTTTGGCCAATTTTGGTGGGGTTTTTTCCTACAAGTCACATTTGATCCCCTCTTTCCAAAAATATAAATTTCATGAGCCAAAACTTCACCAATCAAAATGGCATTTTTTGACCTATTTCATTTAAATGCAAGTTTGACCAAAAGTTGACTTTTTGATATAAACATTTTTTTAACATTTGGCCAATTGGAAAAGCTCAGGAATGTCATTTAGAATGTGTTTGCAAACTCATTTTGTGCAGTACATAAGGCCATTGCTTGGTTGTTTGAATTGTAAGAAAGGTACAATTTCACCATACTTGTCCATGCCATCCCACAGCCATGCCTTGTACCACAACCTAGCAGCATTGTGCATCATTGTTTTTCTGTCATTTGAGACCTCATCTTGCAGCCTAAACCAACAACAATAGAAGGCCATGTTTAGTTGCTTAAAAAGTGGAGGGCAAGTACATGTTTTCATTGAATCCATCCTACAACCATGCCTAGAACCACAAGGCAGCAGGATTGTCCATAATTTTCTGTCACATTGCAAACACCAATTGCAGCCACAATAAAAGATTGCAACACAAGAAAACAACAAGGCCTGGTACTGTCACATGAAACTAGCAGCAGCCACAATCCAACACATGGCAGAAAAAGGGATCACTCATCCAAAAAACCTGCATTGACCTTACTTGCATTTTTACAAGAGCTATCCAAACACTCAATGAACTAGCTAGCTTGACCATACCCTCCATCCTTTTTTTTCTGTCATGAAACCAACTGCATACACTCTCTAAAACTGGACCTGGCCATTTTGCCTTGCATTATCAAAAAAAATCCTGTCACAACATTGCAACACAGGGAGAAAATCAGGAACTTCACTCATCAAAAATTCATTCACCTTGCTCTTGCATTTACAAAGTCTGTCCTTGCCTTGCTTGGTAACAGGACTGCTTCACTATTTTCTGTCAAGAAGAGCTTCTAACCACATTCCACAACCACATAACAGAACTCATTGAGAGGGACTGATTTTGGCATGTTGCAATTTCTGTCAAAAAAGAATACCAAATAACCTAACCTGCCTTGCCTTGCACATGGTTCCTCACCATTTTTCTGCTATGAAAAAACAGCTAGCCACCAACACACAACAGAAGAACCTTTTGGCTCTTGGATGCTAAAAAGGATCACATCTTGCATTTATCAAAATCATTCCAAAACTCACAAAATGAACTAAGCCTGGCTTTGATACAAAAACTGCATTTTCCTGTCATAAAAACCAGTAGAACTTCATTGGTTCTCTCACTCATACAAAATCCTCACTCTCTCACTTGGCATGGACCTCCACAAAAAATGCAAGATCATGCTTAAAGCAGAAGCAACAGCAAACAGCATAGGAAAGCATGATTTCTTGCTACTAGCAGCCACAAAGAATCCAAACCAAACCTCACCACAAAACTTCCAATAGTTCAACCCTGCCTTGCTTAACTCACAAATCCAAAACTGCATTCAGTTGGCATTTGGCATTTCAAACCTACTGTCAAAAGATCACAGTGAACAAAACTTTGGCTTTGCTTGTCACAAGAATGAAGCACCATTTTTTCTGTCAGGCTACACACTAATTGCAAACACAATCAAACACATTTTTTGGCAGCAAAAGACCTCTCATCCTTCTCAAACCTCACCCTGCTACTTGCATCTCATTCTCTCTGTCCAAACACAACAGCACCAAAACCCTACATGAACCAAACCAAGCCTTGCATTTGGACCATCTATTCATCATCACAAACCCTGCCATACCAAGAGCAATATCCAACAGCAAACCAAACTTCATTTTTTGTCACTAACCAGCTCTGCAGCCAACCTAACCAGCATAACCAAACCAATTTCACTCACTCATTCAAACTCTCTCACTTGGCATTTTGATCAAATTACAAAATCTGTCCAAGGACCTAGGAGAAGTTTGGCTTTGCTTTGCTTAAAGAGAACTGCATTCATGTTTTGCTTTTTGGCATTTCAAGAGAACAGTTCAAAAACTCCAAAGAGTAAAACTCTGCTTGGTTTGAAACATCATCCAAACTGCATTGTAAGCCATTGCAATCACTTTTTCTCCACCTATAGAGGCCTTGCAGCACTGTTCTTGCAGAGCATTCTTCCATGGCCATCCAAGATTGAAGCATCCACAAGTCAAACAACCTTCACCATTCATCATCAAGAAGGCTCTAGGACAGTTATTTCACTTCAAAACCATCAAAAAGCATCAGCAACACAACTGCTCTTCCAAATTGGTGAGTTTTCAACTTCCACTTTTTTTAAAATTGACACATGTTTTGAATAGGTCTTTCAATGCTGAGTTTAATGATGGCCTTAGTTGTGGAAATGGTTGTGTGTTTATGAAGTTATTTTGAAAACAAGTTTGGTGTGGAAATGTGTTTGTGCTCGATTCATGATACACACGAGGTTTCAATGAAAATGGTTGTTAGATTCATGTTTGTCATTGCTTGCTGGTCATTTCCATATATCCAATTTCAATTTCTGGAAAAAATCGTGTTTGAAGGTGATGAGATTGCACTGTTCATTGAAACCCTAATCCCAATTTGCCCAGATTTTCCCCATTTTCGTGTGCATGGCCTCTTTCAGCATTAGCCAATGAAAACATTTCCTCACAATGGCCAAAACGACCGTGTTTTGATTAGTGGGCCAAAATATTACCAAAATGCCATTTTCTCAATATTAATTCAATTAATTTCTTCACTTTGATTACCAATCTTGCAAAAATCATAACTTGCTCATTTTTGATCCAAATTCAATGGGATTTTTTGTGTTGTGTTCATCATGATCTCTACTTTTTTATCATTATTTTTCCAGAATTTTTGGATGAGTGGTTTTTAAATGGTGCTAGGGTTTGTGACATGTGACCAAATTTTGTACACTTTGCCAAATCATTTGTGAAATGATGAGAATGTATCCAATGGCTCCCAAATTTTTTGTGCTTAAAATAGACACAATCATGGTGATTTTGGTGTAGAGTTTGTGCATTTATCATTTGTGGTTTGTGAGTTATGATTTTTTGAATTAGGGTGTGACAATTTGTGTCACATCATTGATGTCCAACTTCATGATTTTCATTACCATGCTTCTTGACCTCCAATTGATCTGATTTTTTGCATGAACCTACTCTTATATGTCTAGTTTACATGTGAATTTTCTTGGAATTATTTGTGTCATTTTCCATTTGTTTGAGATTTTTCTTCCCTGCCTAGTCAAATGTTTCCCTTGTGTGACACATGTTCCCATTTCATTTGTGAAATTCTCATACTTTATTAGATGGACATGAAATTTTACATGAGATAACTAGACATCCTCATCTTTGCCATGGTTTTGATCCCATTCATTTATCATACACCATTCTTGACTTATGATTTTTCTAAGTTGATGCATGTTTGGTTGACTTCATTGAGCATGTTCAAAATTGCTTTGACTTTCTGATTTTCATTGACTGCCTTCCACTTGTCCAAATGAGATGAAATTTGACATGCTTACCATGCTATGTGTTAGGTTTGACCATGATTTATTTGGTGATTTTTGGAAATGTTTGAGTTGACTTTTGAGTTAAGTCTTGCTGTTGACTTCTATGAGCTTCTGTTTGCCATGTTTTGACCTAAATGGTTCATGAAATGATGATGATGATTGATATGAATGTGAACCCAATTGGTTTTGTTTCCTAATTGTTTGAACATGATTTTGGATACTTGCCCCTTTCTGTTTTAACTTTCTCATTTACTTTTGACCCTAGGCTTGTCCTAGTGGTCCTGTTACTCACCTTTGAGCTTGTGTTTTCAGGTTGACCATCAAATGGCCATTAAGACCAATTCTTTTGATTGAGCTTACTCAAGTATCATTGCCTAACCTCTTTGTTTTGTAGGTGGCTTGGCTCACATGCCATAAGCCTTGTGCCTTGCACATCCTTGTGCCCCCTAATTGACTGTTGGTGTCTGTTTCTGTTTGTTTTGTTTGAAGTTGCATACTAACATCTGCTTGACTGTTTCAGGTGCTTTAGTTGCTTAGTTCCTTGTGAACTTTTTGCTTTGCTTTGCTTGTATAAGCAATTTGCATTGAGGTATGTCTCTTCTACTTCATGTAGTCTGGAAGACCTGGCCTGTTACTTGGCCAGGCAACTGTCTGAAGTCCTCCTTAAGAGGCAATGTTTGTGGATGTTTAATTTTGTCCTTGCATAGAGTCAAAGTCCTCCTAAGTGAAGAGGCAATTGGTGGAAGGTAGGGATATGCAATCTATCCCCCACTATTCAGTGTGTCATCCGCTTTGCTCACACCACTGTGTTAATGCATTGCAGATACAAACCCAAGATCTTGTACAATTGCACAGTTGAGTCAGTTCTAAATGTGTAGAAGGGTTCCCACTTTCTGAACCCACACATTCTTGTCTTGAGCTCTCCCAGGCCAGGGATAAGAGCTGTGAGGTCTCATCCTCACTCCATCCTTTCATCTGCTTCACCTTAGCCCCTCAATGGCAAGGTTAAGAGCAATACTCACCCCATCCCAGAGGTTTGTTTGTTGAGGTTGATATGACCCCTTGACTAAAACCTAACCCTTGTCTGAGCCACTTGTTTGTGTATAGCGTGTGCTATCTGTGCTTGTAGGATAGTTTGACTTGCTTCCTGTGCAAGTTAGGATAGTTTGACTTGCTTCCTGTGCAAGTTAGGATAGTTTGACTTGCTTCCTGTGCAAGTTAGGATAGTTTGACTTGCTTCCTGTGCAAGTTAGGATAGTTTGACTTGCTTCCTGTGCAAGTTAGGATAGTTTGACTTGCTTCCTGTGCAAGTTAGGATTGTTTGACTTTCTTCCTGTGCAAGTTAGGATTAGTTTAGACTTGCTTCCTGTGCAAGTTAGGTTTTGCTTGGCTTGCTTCCTGTGCAAGTTAAGTGTGTGTGGCTTGCTCCCTGTGTGAGCCATACTTAGGATAGGTTGGCCCTTGTGCCATTTAGCTAGAAACCTTAACTTAGGGATGATTTGCATGATAACATCTAGGCTCGAGTCGTAGTCTCCCTAGTTGTGTCTCCCTCTGTTATCTGGTTAGGCTAGTCCTTTATCCCTCTGTAGGGGAACTACATCGCCCTGATCTTCATACCAGATGAAGTATGTAGGCAGGAGATTGAGCCGATCTCTCCGGGCGCCTTTCTTTTTCTTTTGAGTGTGTTGTCTGACAGTTGCTAGGCTCGAGTGCCTGACTCCTTAGCAATCTGTTGTCCGTTTGTTTGAGTGTGTGCTTGACAGTTATAGGCTCGAGTCCCCGACTCCCTATTAACTGGTTATGTTGTTGTGTGCTTGGAAGCTGATGTAAGCCCATCGAGTGGCATTTGGGTTCCAGTGTGGGTTTGTTTTTGGTTCGGATGCTGACATAAGTCCAGTGATTGGCAGTCGGGCTCCACGTTTGCCTTTGCCTGTGTTTGTTTGTGTGCGTGTCAGCCGAGCTACGAATGCTCTGATTCTTCTCTCGTCCGAGAAGATACGTATGCATAGGATGCGATATCCTAGCGAGCATGTGTCGTTTCCCCAGTCCGAACTACTTCGACTCTGATGTCTATGCCTGATAGACTAAGTAGGCCCAGGATACGATGTCCTGCCGAGTCAGTTTCAGTCAGTTTCTTTTGTCTCTTTCAGCCAGTGTGTGTGTGTTTGAGCAGTGTTTTAGCAACCAATATTCCTTCCTTTTGTGCGTGGATCCCGTAGAGTACTACGGATGCGTAGGGGTGCTAATACCTTCCCTTCGCATAACCGACTCCCGAACCCATTCTCTTTGGTCGCGAGACCATGTTCTTTCCCAGGTTTACTTCGAGCGTTTCCTTTCCCTCTTTTGGGATAAATAACGCACGGTGGCGGCTCTGTTGTTTCTTCTTTTCCCGCCGGTTTTTCGCGTGATGCGACAGCTGGCGACTCTGCTGGGGATATAGAGAAGTTGACCTGTGCTGGTCCGTCTTCCCTGAGCGAGTCTCTCCTAGCGCTCTCTAGGTTAGGATTTTGGTTGCTGTTTGCTGTTGTATTTATTGTATTCATTGTATATATGTGCACTTACTGTTTGCATTTATTATGTGCATTAATGTTTGCATTCATATTCATCATTTGTTGCTGTCTGGCTGGTTATTTGTTTTCTCTGTGTGGGGGGGGGGAGTCAGTTGAGGTAAAAGGCCCAATACCCAGGCTATGAGTGAAATCTAGGAAACCTAGGAATAGAGTGATTCATGGGAAGCGGGTGGTATGGCGCCACTTAGCGGAACATTGATATCACGAGCAGTTCAGACCCTGGTGGAATATTATCGGTGCATATATCGGGTGTGCACAGGATGATATTCTGCGAAAGGTTATTTATGCTGCGTTTCTCTCGACCTTACCCTGGCCTAGATGACACCCGTGAGTGGGGGGGGATTGATCATTTTAACAGGTACAGTTGGTGACTCTCGGTACAGATGGTGACTGTGAATTATGGACATTTATTTCTGGGACGCCGGAGTTCTGTCCATGGTTTATCAGCGGGTTCCGTTTATTTCGGATCCCCGGGTTGAATTTGAAAGTACCTGTTCAGAGGAGCTGGCTGTCATCCGTTCAATGGATGTTCCTGTGATGATAGTGATGTAATCTCCAGTTTCGTTTATTTCGGAACTCCCCAAGTCGGATTTATGGTGACTTGGTTCCTCAGATTGGTTTCAGATGCCAGTTGATCAGATTGACTTTGGGTTTCAGATGTTTGTGATCAGAGTTCAAGCCGAAGCTTTGACCCGGTGCCTTGAGACGCACAGCCTGACCAGTCGTGTTGCATCATTTGCATCATAGCATGTTTATTTTCCAAAAAATAGTAATGCATGAAAAAGAAAAGTTAACTTGCATATGCATATCCTTTATCAGGATCATTCATGACAAAATAGTACCCATATCATGCATATCATGCACATAGCATCCTTGCATTACAGACATGTTTGGAGGGACTTCTCACTTCGGTTCTTGACTGAGAGAGGATTGCTGACCGCCGACCGCACCGCTACTCAACCAGACTCAACCATCAGAGAAGTATGGATCAGGTTCAGACTGAGTTGGCTGAGATGAGGGCAAACATGGCCCAGTTCATGACAAAGATGCAAGGAGTTGTTCAGGGGCAAGAGGAGCTGCGTGCCTTAGCCCAGAGACTGGAAGCCGTGATTCCACCGGTCCACCGTGCTCCACCAGTTGATGTACCTGTTCATGAGAATGCTGCTGCCACTATTCTCGTCAATGATTATGCCGTGGATGATGAATTGAGGGGGATCAGAATCAGTGAACAACCTCTTGCTGCAGAGACTGTTAATGTCAGAGCAACCCGCGCTCCGGTTCGCCATCCTGGCTCTTCAAGTTCTTCCAATTCTAAGAAGCCATCCTCTGGGGCACCCAAAAGGGGAGAGATTGAAACAAATGCTGTGCACCGACGGAGGAGTGTGAACAGAGGACAGTATCGTCAGGCTGTTGGTGTGACTATTTCAGCAACTCAACCTCAACAACAGCAGAGAAGGTCAACTCAGCAATATCAGCATCAACAACATCGTCCTCAGCAGCAGGCTTCCCAGCAAGCCAGTACGAGTAATGAGAGGAAGAAGATCATTTTTGATCCAATCCCCATGTCCTACTCTGTTAGAGCGGAACTTGATTACTCCCAGAGACCCGCCGCCCGTACCTGTCAACCCTCGGTGGTGGTATAGGCCTGAACAGCATTGTGTGTATCACTCGGGTGCTCCTGGTCATGATGTGGACAGTTGTTTCCAACTGAAGATGAAGGTTCAAGACCTTGTCAGATCAGGAATTTTGAGCTTTGAGGACTTGGGTCCCCGTGATTATCAAGCTTGAAGATAGCAAGTCCTGGGCTGGCGCCGACTTTTCTTCAGAAGGGTTGTTCAGAAAACAGAAGCTGCTGACGCAGGGGATTTGAACAATTTCATCATTCCTGGAGGTGTCTGCCACAATTGGGTCACTGTGGGCTTTTCTACAGTTTTTTTCATAAGTCAGAGTAACAATCACTTTGTTTAAAAACCCTTCTCCCATGCCAAAAGGAGAAGTGATGACATTGTTGGCAGCATTTTGTGCAATGATATTTTCATTCAAATAATTCATGTTAAAACATTTGTTTTTCCAATTGTTTTCCCTTTTCGCTTTTTGCATGAAATTGGTGATCACAAAAAACCTTTAAAAACAGGAATAAAAGCAGTCTTTTCATCTGCATAACGATTGTCTTGTTTGATTTTCAAAGAGCTTTTCATATCAAATCATTATGCAGGTTGTTTCTCAAACCCATTGAACATAGTGATCAGACGTCATCTCCCAATTTTGAATTCCCTGTATTCGAAGCAGAAGAAGATGATGTTGAAGGGATTCCTGACGAGATTTCCCGACTTCTTGAGCAAGAAAAGAAGATCACTCAGCTGCATCTCGAGAATCAGCAGAACAGCCAACTGGGGCATTATCAAAAAAAAGAGAAAAAAGAGAAAGAGGAGGGTGCAAAATCAAGAAAAGAAATCAATCAAAATCAAAAGAAATCAAAAGAAAGAAAAAGAAAGGAAAAAAAACAAAAGAGAAATAGCACCCTCAAAGTCCCAAGTTGACTGATGCTGAATTCGATCGAAAAGAAGAGATCAACTGCCATGTGTTATGGTCAGTCATATCAGCAAAGAGTGAAAAAGCATTTGATAAGAAGGTCAAGCCTCGTGTGTTCTAAGAAGGTGACCTTGTGCTCAAGAAAGTCTTGTCTTTTGTACCCGATTCCAGGGGCAGGTGAACCCCCAAGCTATGAATGTCCATATGTTGTCAAGAGAGCCTCTTCAGGCAGTGTTCTGACACTTACTACGATGGATGAAGAAGTTCACTCGTCCTGTGAATCCTGGTGCAGTCAAGAAATACTTCGCCTAAAACAAACAAAAAAAGTAACAGCTCGCTAAGTTGAACACCCCAAAGGGCGACTTAGGCAAAAAGGAGCGTCTCGGTGGATTGAAAACCCGAAAGGGCGATCCAAGCAAAAGTTAGAGACATTGAAAAAAAAAGAGAATTTGCATCCCGCTAGATTGATCACCTCACACTGGGGCAATCTAGGCAAAAATTAGGGATTTGGCAAGTAACTGCATCTTGACAAGACTGTGCTCTATATCTGTCATCCGTCAGGGATTCTCGATTCGTCGTCGACTGAAGCTCTGAATACATCGAAAATTCAGAATGGTAGAGGAAAGGTCATTATGTTCAATGTAGCCCTCTCCAATATATATCACCAATTTCAAACTTGTACAGATCCATGGAGTCTCGCCCTTTGCAGACTACCATTCCATCACATCAATTTGAGCTTTTATCCAATTATTTGCATTTTTATTTGTTTCAACTCAACAAACGTTTTGCATGTTTTAATTGATAAAGTATCATTGTTTTCAAAATAAACAAATTTTTCAAAAAAAATTGTTCTTAAACAAAGTGAACCTTCACAATGATGGAAAGATACTTAGGAGACCCACAGTGCTCTCCCGGGGGTGGTATGATTACCAACAGGTAAGACAATTGTTCGTATCTCGAGCATGACTGTATCTTTGTCCTACAGAACCTCGTATGGTCTCTCCTCAATGAAGTTGCCCGACGCAGTGTTGTTTGAAGATGTTCATCTTCATGTCCCAGTAGTGCACCATTTCTCTCTCCAAGTCCCTATTAGCCCTATCGTGGGGCATCCCCAGTAGAGTGATGTTTGAGCCTTATCATGGGGCATACCTGGGGCACGTTTTTATCTGACGATCTCTTGTGCAGAGCCTGATTAGGGGCAAGGAATAGTTGAACGGTGAAAAGACAGTGAAGGATTACGACGGCGGTCCTGGAAAGTTAATCAAGAAGACTCTTCAAAGTCTGATAATTGGAAAGTATGTATAAATCCCAAGAGTTCAACCTCCGTGAAGTACGAACGAGTTGGGAATACAAGATGATGGAGCAGAAAAGTCCAGAAGAGTCTGGGAGTTCTTAAAAGTGGAAAGGTCAACACTATGGGTGGATGATGGATACTAGTGTTCGACGAGGCGACCGACATCCCTGTCAAACAAGCTGTATCTCCCCAGAGGATTGAGAGTGTGATCTCCCTGGTAGATTCGAGATCGTTGTCTCCTCAGCAAGCCTGAAAGTTATCGCGTCCCCAGCCCAAGCCAGTATTGAAGCTATCAGAGTTATTTCCCCTGCAGAGATGCCTGTAGACCGTACCTTCTTTCCCCAACAGATCTAAGGATTGCTTCTCCCCAGCAGGCCTGTGCTTGCAGATTTCCCCAGTTGAGAATCCCCGCTGAGCGCCTGGCAACTATTTTCCCCGGGAGTCCCCTAGTGGAGTTTATCAGTAGACTGTAGGTGTGTTCCCCAACAATTGGTTTTGTGATGCTATCATCTCCAGTGTGGCCGTGAGTGCTTATCCCAAGCAGGTTTGTGGGAATTCATCTCCAGTATGATATGACGTGCTATCATCCTCGACAGAGTTGTTACTCTCGCCACTGTTGTTGTTCTCTCCACTAGGATCGTTCTCCTCAGCAGAATGGTGTGGTTTTTCCTCAGCAAGTTCCCCGAGTGGAGCGGGTCTCATGAAATACATCTCCAGCAGTGATTCTCTTACATATGGATTGGTTGGGTCGTCCCTAATGGAGTAGCATTTATTTCTCCAGCAGAGTTCATCCTACCAGTGGATTGGACGGGTTTCTGTAGTAGACTGATATCGGCATCCCCAGCGGAGTTGTGATTGTTTTCCAAGTCTGAAGTTGTCTTCCCAGCAGAGGTTGTGTTGATGGTTCTTCCCCAGCATAAGTTTGTCTTTCCCCAGCAGGATGGAAGTTGACATGGTTATAGGATCCCCAGCACAGTTCCTGGAGTTCCCCGGTGTTGTCTCTGAAGGAGACGTGTGTTTATGCGTTCATCATTTAGATAAGCATAGCATATTGCATCATTAGTGCATAGCATTTCCATGATCATGGGGCATTGTGTAAAACAAGAAAAAACTCATGCATCAACATAGCAAGCATATCCATTAGCCCTAGGCCGTGGTGACCAGCCGAGATTGGATTGTTGGAAAGAGTTTAGCATCGCGCCATTGGATCGGCTTCAGAATTGGGTTCATCAGCATGGTCGAGAGGTTGGTGTTTTCCGAACAAGTGATTCCTCGGTCGAGTGGGTATCCCCATCAGTGTTACTCCCAATTGTTAGTGTCTTGCCAGCTTGGGTCTTTTTCCTTAAGCAAATATGGGTGTGTCTGATCTCTCCATGTAGAGTCTACCCCTTAAGCAGAAAGTGTCAATCTTTTCCTGCCATTTCCCCACTGAGATACGTCCTCGTGGATGACGGTTGCTTCCGTTCCCTCCCAACACACATTGGGATGGGTTTTCCCTATTGAGTTCTTTCCTCATTAGGATGAGTCTTGTTTCAGTCTGCCTTTTTGGATCGATCCAAAATTGGCTTCCTGTTGGCTGTCTCCTGTACTTCCCTGGGGCATAAATGAATAGTCGCTCACTAACCGACACTCATTCATCTTATCCTCAGCGGAATTTGTTGGCCTCTACCTACAACCCGGTAGTTGTAAGTCCTATCTTTGTGGTTTTCTACCTACTAGCTGGTAGTTGTAAAATCCCACTTTCACCCCCTTGTTGGAGTTAACCCTTTGTGCTCATCCTATCGATGACTGGCTACTTTTCCGTGGTTTTCTGCCTACAAACCGGTAGATGTAATCCCCTCCTTGCAGTTATCAGTATCCGGTTCGTGATATTGACATTCTTTCCCCTCTGGATACTTGCCTTGATCAAGCAGTATTGTCCCCAGTGGGTCTTCCCCTTCCTTTTGGATACTTGCTCCGAGTTAGCAGCTTTATCCCCTGTTGATTGGTCATCTTTTGCATACCTAGTCTGGTACCCAGATGCCTTTCTTTTCGGTCGATTATTCATTTAACAACCTACAACCCGGTTATGGATAATCTTCCATGCGAGTGTATTATCTACGTTTTGACGGCTATAGATAATATGTACTTATGATTTCCCGGTATTCAGACCGAAGGAGTTTCCGACGATCAGGTCGATGTACTCATGGCACAAGGCCAATTTTCCGGTATTCAGACCGAAGGAGTTTCCGACGATCAGGTCGATGTACTCATGGCACAAGGCCAATTTTCCGGTATTCAGACCGAAGGAGTTTCCGACGATCAGGTCGATGTACTCATGGCACAAGGCCAATTTTCCGGTATTCAGACCGAAGGAGTTTCCGACGATCAGGTCGATGTACTCATGGCACAAGGCCAATTTTCCGGTATTCAGACCGAAGGAGTTTCCGACGATCAGGTCGATGTACTCATGGCACAAGGCCAATTTTCCGGTATTCAGACCGAAGAAGTATTCTCCTCTCCGTTGGTGTCGATAAACGTCGAGTTTTTCCCGATCATCCATTGATGATTTGGTTGTGTTCACTCTCCCCAGTAGAGTTTCCTCCTCTCCGTTGGTGTCGATAAACGTCGAGTTTTTCCCGATCATCCATTGATGATTTGGTTGTGTTCACTCTCCCCAGTAGAGTTTCCTCCTCTCCGTTGGTGTCGATAAACGTCGAGTTTTTCCCGATCATCCATTGATGATTTGGTTGTGTTCACTCTCCCCAGTAGAGTTTCCTCCTCTCCGTTGGTGTCGATAAACGTCGAGTTTTTCCCGATCATCCGTTGATGATTTGGTTGTGTTCACTCTCCCCAAGTGAAGTATTCTCCTCTCCGTTGGTGTCGATAAACGTCGAGTTTTTCCCGATCATCCGTTGATGATTTGGTTGTGTTCACTCTCCCCAGTAGAGTTTCCTCCTCTCCGTTGGTGTCGATAAACGTCGAGTTTTTCCCGATCATCCGTTGATGATTTGGTTGTGTTCACTCTCCCCAGTAGAGTTTCCTCCTCTCCGTTGGTGTCGATAAACGTCGAGTTTTTCCTATTCGTCCTATGACGTCTAGTTGTACCTGTCCCCATGTGGATTTACCTCTCCGTTGGTCTTGGTAAACGTTGAGTTTTTCCCATTTCGTCCGTTGACGTATGGTTGTATCCCTCCCAGTCATTCATTAAATGTCTGGTTACCTCTCCGTTGGTCTTGGTAAATGTTGAGTTTTTCCCATTTCGTCCGTTGACGTATGGTTGTATCCCTCCCAGTCATTCATTAAATGTCTGGTTACCTCTCCGTTTGGTCTTGGTAAGCGTCGAGTTTTTCCTAGTTGTCCGTTGGCATCTAGTTGTGATTTTTGTCCCCATTCATCGTCGTTGCGATGTCTGGATGTGGCCGTACCCTGTGAAAACAAAACAAAACAAAATACCCAGTAATAAATATCAAATCCCAGTGGACGTTTCCATTGGTGGATCCCGGTACTGTGCAAATTCTACGGTTCTTGGTATTCAATCCCTGTTTACCCTGAAAGTCTGACAGCCGTTGCTCTCATCCATTCGGGTTCCCAGCTGATTGAATAGGGGCAGCTGTAGCACCTCAAATTTGCACCTATCATTGTACATCCATTTTCATGTTAGGTCATAACATATCATGATCCATTGCATAGCATTTGCATTGTCCCTCAGTTGCCTCAAGAGCAAGCAATCAAGAATTAGGTCAAACTAATCTCCTGATCAGTCAACCAAGCAAGCAAAGGAATTTCTCATTGAACCAAGGCCTTGGGGTTTGTCCAACAAGTTCACATGGCTTGGAGGTCTATTTGAAGTATTTTGGTCAAGGGTTGAAGACTTGGAGATCATCAGTTCATACACAGATAGTCAAAAGCCCTAAAAAAGTCAACTGTCAGTCAAAGCAGTGGATGGTGGTCATTCTTGTGGAATTTGGGCACCATGGTCAATAATCAAGAGTTCATACAACTTGGGACATCATTTGAAGTCAAGTTCTCAAGGAATTAGGGTTTGGAAGTCATCAGTCAATGCACAATCAGTCAGAAACCTTAAAAGTCAATTGTTGGTCAACTGTCCATTTAATCAGTGATTGGATGATTGGAATGGGTTTGTGAGAGTTCATTCATGTCCAAATAGTCATCATACATCATGCCAAACACCATCATGGAAGAATTTGAAGCCAGATCAAAATTTCCCAAAATGGAAACTGGGCCTGTAACTGAAACCTGCCATAAATGGAAAGTCTTGATCCTCAAACTTACATCTTGATACAAGCCTCAAATGAATTTTTTCCCAACATGAAAGTTGAAGATCTTGTTCTCCCATTTCCAAAAAGTCCTAGAACTCTTAATTCCCATGTGTGGTTGGCAAGTTATGATCGAGTCGATTTCAGAAAATCTTGAACTTCAAAGGGCCATATCTCTCAAACCGTTTGGCCAATTTTGGTGGGGTTTTTTCCTACAAGTCACATTTGATCCCCTCTTTCCAAAAATATAAATTTCATGAGCCAAAACTTCACCAATCAAAATGGCATTTTTTGACCTATTTCATTTAAATGCAAGTTTGACCAAAAGTTGACTTTTTGATATAAACATTTTTTTAACATTTGGCCAATTGGAAAAGCTCAGGAATGTCATTTAGAATGTGTTTGCAAACTCATTTTGTGCAGTACATAAGGCCATTGCTTGGTTGTTTGAATTGTAAGAAAGGTACAATTTCACCATACTTGTCCATGCCATCCCACAGCCATGCCTTGTACCACAACCTAGCAGCATTGTGCATCATTGTTTTTCTGTCATTTGAGACCTCATCTTGCAGCCTAAACCAACAACAATAGAAGGCCATGTTTAGTTGCTTAAAAAGTGGAGGGCAAGTACATGTTTTCATTGAATCCATCCTACAACCATGCCTAGAACCACAAGGCAGCAGGATTGTCCATAATTTTCTGTCACATTGCAAACACCAATTGCAGCCACAATAAAAGATTGCAACACAAGAAAACAACAAGGCCTGGTACTGTCACATGAAACTAGCAGCAGCCACAATCCAACACATGGCAGAAAAAGGGATCACTCATCCAAAAAACCTGCATTGACCTTACTTGCATTTTTACAAGAGCTATCCAAACACTCAATGAACTAGCTAGCTTGACCATACCCTCCATCCTTTTTTTTCTGTCATGAAACCAACTGCATACACTCTCTAAAACTGGACCTGGCCATTTTGCCTTGCATTATCAAAAAAAATCCTGTCACAACATTGCAACACAGGGAGAAAATCAGGAACTTCACTCATCAAAAATTCATTCACCTTGCTCTTGCATTTACAAAGTCTGTCCTTGCCTTGCTTGGTAACAGGACTGCTTCACTATTTTCTGTCAAGAAGAGCTTCTAACCACATTCCACAACCACATAACAGAACTCATTGAGAGGGACTGATTTTGGCATGTTGCAATTTCTGTCAAAAAAGAATACCAAATAACCTAACCTGCCTTGCCTTGCACATGGTTCCTCACCATTTTTCTGCTATGAAAAAACAGCTAGCCACCAACACACAACAGAAGAACCTTTTGGCTCTTGGATGCTAAAAAGGATCACATCTTGCATTTATCAAAATCATTCCAAAACTCACAAAATGAACTAAGCCTGGCTTTGATACAAAAACTGCATTTTCCTGTCATAAAAACCAGTAGAACTTCATTGGTTCTCTCACTCATACAAAATCCTCACTCTCTCACTTGGCATGGACCTCCACAAAAAATGCAAGATCATGCTTAAAGCAGAAGCAACAGCAAACAGCATAGGAAAGCATGATTTCTTGCTACTAGCAGCCACAAAGAATCCAAACCAAACCTCACCACAAAACTTCCAATAGTTCAACCCTGCCTTGCTTAACTCACAAATCCAAAACTGCATTCAGTTGGCATTTGGCATTTCAAACCTACTGTCAAAAGATCACAGTGAACAAAACTTTGGCTTTGCTTGTCACAAGAATGAAGCACCATTTTTTCTGTCAGGCTACACACTAATTGCAAACACAATCAAACACATTTTTTGGCAGCAAAAGACCTCTCATCCTTCTCAAACCTCACCCTGCTACTTGCATCTCATTCTCTCTGTCCAAACACAACAGCACCAAAACCCTACATGAACCAAACCAAGCCTTGCATTTGGACCATCTATTCATCATCACAAACCCTGCCATACCAAGAGCAATATCCAACAGCAAACCAAACTTCATTTTTTGTCACTAACCAGCTCTGCAGCCAACCTAACCAGCATAACCAAACCAATTTCACTCACTCATTCAAACTCTCTCACTTGGCATTTTGATCAAATTACAAAATCTGTCCAAGGACCTAGGAGAAGTTTGGCTTTGCTTTGCTTAAAGAGAACTGCATTCATGTTTTGCTTTTTGGCATTTCAAGAGAACAGTTCAAAAACTCCAAAGAGTAAAACTCTGCTTGGTTTGAAACATCATCCAAACTGCATTGTAAGCCATTGCAATCACTTTTTCTCCACCTATAGAGGCCTTGCAGCACTGTTCTTGCAGAGCATTCTTCCATGGCCATCCAAGATTGAAGCATCCACAAGTCAAACAACCTTCACCATTCATCATCAAGAAGGCTCTAGGACAGTTATTTCACTTCAAAACCATCAAAAAGCATCAGCAACACAACTGCTCTTCCAAATTGGTGAGTTTTCAACTTCCACTTTTTTTAAAATTGACACATGTTTTGAATAGGTCTTTCAATGCTGAGTTTAATGATGGCCTTAGTTGTGGAAATGGTTGTGTGTTTATGAAGTTATTTTGAAAACAAGTTTGGTGTGAAAATGTGTTTGTGCTCGATTCATGATACACACGAGGTTTCAATGAAAATGGTTGTTAGATTCATGTTTGTCATTGCTTGCTGGTCATTTCCATATATCCAATTTCAATTTCTGGAAAAAATCGTGTTTGAAGGTGATGAGATTGCACTGTTCATTGAAACCCTAATCCCAATTTGCCCAGATTTTCCCCATTTTCGTGTGCATGGCCTCTTTCAGCATTAGCCAATGAAAACATTTCCTCACAATGGCCAAAACGACCGTGTTTTGATTAGTGGGCCAAAATATTACCAAAATGCCATTTTCTCAATATTAATTCAATTAATTTCTTCACTTTGATTACCAATCTTGCAAAAATCATAACTTGCTCATTTTTGATCCAAATTCAATGGGATTTTTTGTGTTGTGTTCATCATGATCTCTACTTTTTTATCATTATTTTTCCAGAATTTTTGGATGAGTGGTTTTTAAATGGTGCTAGGGTTTGTGACATGTGACCAAATTTTGTACACTTTGCCAAATCATTTGTGAAATGATGAGAATGTATCCAATGGCTCCCAAATTTTTTGTGCTTAAAATAGACACAATCATGGTGATTTTGGTGTAGAGTTTGTGCATTTATCATTTGTGGTTTGTGAGTTATGATTTTTTGAATTAGGGTGTGACAATTTGTGTCACATCATTGATGTCCAACTTCATGATTTTCATTACCATGCTTCTTGACCTCCAATTGATCTGATTTTTTGCATGAACCTACTCTTATATGTCTAGTTTACATGTGAATTTTCTTGGAATTATTTGTGTCATTTTCCATTTGTTTGAGATTTTTCTTCCCTGCCTAGTCAAATGTTTCCCTTGTGTGACACATGTTCCCATTTCATTTGTGAAATTCTCATACTTTATTAGATGGACATGAAATTTTACATGAGATAACTAGACATCCTCATCTTTGCCATGGTTTTGATCCCATTCATTTATCATACACCATTCTTGACTTATGATTTTTCTAAGTTGATGCATGTTTGGTTGACTTCATTGAGCATGTTCAAAATTGCTTTGACTTTCTGATTTTCATTGACTGCCTTCCACTTGTCCAAATGAGATGAAATTTGACATGCTTACCATGCTATGTGTTAGGTTTGACCATGATTTATTTGGTGATTTTTGGAAATGTTTGAGTTGACTTTTGAGTTAAGTCTTGCTGTTGACTTCTATGAGCTTCTGTTTGCCATGTTTTGACCTAAATGGTTCATGAAATGATGATGATGATTGATATGAATGTGAACCCAATTGGTTTTGTTTCCTAATTGTTTGAACATGATTTTGGATACTTGCCCCTTTCTGTTTTAACTTTCTCATTTACTTTTGACCCTAGGCTTGTCCTAGTGGTCCTGTTACTCACCTTTGAGCTTGTGTTTTCAGGTTGACCATCAAATGGCCATTAAGACCAATTCTTTTGATTGAGCTTACTCAAGTATCATTGCCTAACCTCTTTGTTTTGTAGGTGGCTTGGCTCACATGCCATAAGCCTTGTGCCTTGCACATCCTTGTGCCCCCTAATTGACTGTTGGTGTCTGTTTCTGTTTGTTTTGTTTGAAGTTGCATACTAACATCTGCTTGACTGTTTCAGGTGCTTTAGTTGCTTAGTTCCTTGTGAACTTTTTGCTTTGCTTTGCTTGTATAAGCAATTTGCATTGAGGTATGTCTCTTCTACGTCATGTAGTCTGGAAGACCTGGCCTGTTACTTGGCCAGGCAACTGTCTGAAGTCCTCCTTAAGAGGCAATGTTTGTGGATGTTTAATTTTGTCCTTGCATAGAGTCAAAGTCCTCCTAAGTGAAGAGGCAATTGGTGGAAGGTAGGGATATGCAATCTATCCCCCACTATTCAGTGTGTCATCCGCTTTGCTCACACCACTGTGTTGATGCATTGCAGATACAAACCCAAGATCTTGTACAATTGCACAGTTGAGTCAGTTCTAAATGTGTAGAAGGGTTCCCACTTTCTGAACCCACACATTCTTGTCTTGAGCTCTCCCAGGCCAGGGATAAGAGCTGTGAGGTCTCATCCTCACTCCATCCTTTCATCTGCTTCACCTTAGCCCCTCAATGGCAAGGTTAAGAGCAATACTCACCCCATCCCAGAGGTTTGTTTGTTGAGGTTGATATGACCCCTTGACTAAAACCTAACCCTTGTCTGAGCCACTTGTTTGTGTATAGCGTGTGCTATCTGTGCTTGTAGGATAGTTTGACTTGCTTCCTGTGCAAGTTAGGATAGTTTGACTTGCTTCCTGTGCAAGTTAGGATAGTTTGACTTGCTTCCTGTGCAAGTTAGGATAGTTTGACTTGCTTCCTGTGCAAGTTAGGATAGTTTGACTTGCTTCCTGTGCAAGTTAGGATAGTTTGACTTGCTTCCTGTGCAAGTTAGGATTGTTTGACTTGCTTCCTGTGCAAGTTAGGATTAGTTTAGACTTGCTTCCTGTGCAAGTTAGGTTTTGCTTGGCTTGCTTCCTGTGCAAGTTAAGTGTGTGTGGCTTGCTCCCTGTGTGAGCCATACTTAGGATAGGTTGGCCCTTGTGCCATTTAGCTAGAAACCTTAACTTAGGGATGATTTGCATGATAACATCTAGGCTCGAGTCGTAGTCTCCCTAGTTGTGTCTCCCTCTGTTATCTGGTTAGGCTAGTCCTTTATCCCTCTGTAGGGGAACTACATCGCCCTGATCTTCATACCAGATGAAGTATGTAGGCAGGAGATTGAGCCGATCTCTCCGGGCGCCTTTCTTTTTCTTTTGAGTGTGTTGTCTGACAGTTGCTAGGCTCGAGTGCCTGACTCCTTAGCAATCTGTTGTCCGTTTGTTTGAGTGTGTGCTTGACAGTTATAGGCTCGAGTCCCCGACTCCCTATTAACTGGTTATGTTGTTGTGTGCTTGGAAGCTGATGTAAGCCCATCGAGTGGCATTTGGGTTCCAGTGTGGGTTTGTTTTTGGTTCGGATGCTGACATAAGTCCAGTGATTGGCAGTCGGGCTCCACGTTTGCCTTTGCCTGTGTTTGTTTGTGTGCGTGTCAGCCGAGCTACGAATGCTCTGATTCTTCTCTCGTCCGAGAAGATACGTATGCATAGGATGCGATATCCTAGCGAGCATGTGTCGTTTCCCCAGTCCGAACTACTTCGACTCTGATGTCTATGCCTGATAGACTAAGTAGGCCCAGGATACGATGTCCTGCCGAGTCAGTTTCAGTCAGTTTCTTTTGTCTCTTTCAGCCAGTGTGTGTGTGTTTGAGCAGTGTTTTAGCAACCAATATTCCTTCCTTTTGTGCGTGGATCCCGTAGAGTACTACGGATGCGTAGGGGTGCTAATACCTTCCCTTCGCATAACCGACTCCCGAACCCATTCTCTTTGGTCGCGAGACCATGTTCTTTCCCAGGTTTACTTCGAGCGTTTCCTTTCCCTCTTTTGGGATAAATAACGCACGGTGGCGGCTCTGTTGTTTCTTCTTTTCCCGCCGGTTTTTCGCGTGATGCGACACTTACATCAGACTCCGACCTAAACACACCCACACTGGAAACCAAATGTCAATCGCTGGACTTACATCGGACTCCAAGCACACGACAAACAAACACACAGGAAACCAACTGCCAATCGCTGGACTTACGTCAGACTCCTACACAACACAAAGAAAACAAAAAGGGCGCCCAGAGAGATCAGCTCATCTCCTGCCTACGTACCTCATCTGGTATGAGGATCAGGGCGACGTAGTTCCCCTACGCAGGGACAAAGGACTAGCCTAACCAGATACAAAGGGAGACACAAACTACTAGGGAGACTATGACTCGAGCCTAGAAGTTATCATGCATATCATCCCTAAGTTAAGGTTGCTATCTAACTTGCACAGGGAGCAAGCTATCCTAAACAGCACAGGCAAAGCAATCATCACACAAATAGCACACACTATATACAAACAAAGTGGGCTCACACAAGGTTAGGCTGTGAAACACAAGCTAACTGGAATCGGGTGATGTTAGCTCTTAACCCTAACATTGAGAGTTAGGGTGAAGCAGATGAAATGGGAAGTGAGGAGTGTGCCTCATAGCTCTTATCCCTAGCCTGGGAGAGCTTGACTCGAATAGAAGGTGTGGGAGTTCAGAAAGTTGGAACTCTTCTCCATATGACTGACTCAACATGATCTTGGGTTAATATCCACAATGCATCAACACAAGGTGTGTGAGCAAAGGGATGACTCAACTGAATAGCAGGAGATGGATTGCACATCTCTTTTATCTGCCAATTGCCTCATAGAGGTCTTTTCCTGCTTGGCACAAAGATAAACAAACACAAGCATTGCCTCTTAAGGAGGGCTTCAGACAGGTGCCTGCCCAAGTAACAGGACAGGTCTTCCAGACTACATGGGGTCAGAGAAATTATACCTCAGTGCTTAAGCTATCAAGCAAAGCAAAAGCAAGTTCACAAAGGAACTATAGCAACTAAGGTACCTGAAAACAATCTAACACAATCAGTATACAAGTCAACAAAAGTCAAACAGACAGACTAGTGGTCAACAGTCAACAGTACACAATTAAATAGACAAGCATCAATGCACCAAGGCAAAGCACAAGCTCAACTCAAAGGAGCTAATCCACCTACAAGACAACTCAATGTTAATCAACATCAAACAAATAATCCAACTTAAGCAATGTGAATCAATCTCCTCAAGGCCATATGCTTCTTATTCTGAAAACAAAACTCAAACATAAGCACAAACCACTAGGACAAGGCCTAGGGTCAAAGAGGGAGAAATAATTCAAAACAGAACATGAAAATTGACATGAATCAAGCTCAATCAATTAAGAACATCATCCAAAAAGTCTCATGTCAATAGCATCAACCAATTTCATTTCACAAACCATATAAGGCAAAGCATGCAAGTTGAAAGCTCATAGAAGCAACAGAATGAACAAATCCACATTAATTCCAAAATGATTCAATAAATCCCAAGAAAAATCATGGCTAACCAGAACATATCACATGATCATCACACCAAAAATCAAGGCATTTGGACAAGTTTAAGCATGGAAATCAAATTCCATAAGTCAAGGCAACCAAAATAAGCTCAAAGAAGACACAACTAGATGCATCATCTTAGCACAAGCCTAAAACAGAATCCAAACATGATAAAGACCTCCAATTAAAGCCACAATAAACTTCAAAGTGTCTAGAAACAATGTGCAAAATTTCACATTCATATGATAAACATCAAGCATTTCACAAACCATCTAAGTTCATGACTATCAAAAAGTCCACAAATGACAAGCCAGAAAAAAAATTCCAAACAAATCAGAAATCAATCCAAAAATTCTACAACAATTCATGATCAATCCTAACATCCATAAGAAGCATCATGCAAAAACTCTCATCAATTGGCATTTAATTGGCATGGTAAAGAAATTCAACAAGTTGAGCAAGCAAAGGTGTGACACACATTGTCACACCTATTTTAACCAGATCATATCTCAACAACCAGAAATGAGAAAAATGCAAACTCTACACCAAAATGTCCCTAAAGATGTCTAGTTTAAGCATGCAAAGTTTCAAGAGCATTGGATTAAAACTCATCATTTCATGAATCAAATGGCAAGCAAGGTACAAGCTAGCACACATGTGAACATTCCCTAAGCAAAATTAAATTCCAACCGTGCACAATTTCTGGAAAAATAACCATAAAAAACTAGAAATCATTAGGAACAACATGCAAAAATTCCCAAGTCATTTGGATCATTATTCATTGACTTATGAATTTTTGAAATGAATGAAAAAATAAAAAAACATGTTGAAATATGTACATGAATGGCATGGAATAAGGAACAAAAATGCAAAAGCAAATTGGAAAAGCCATGCGCTGGGAATCAAGTGTGCGCTCATTTGAACTTGGCGCGTTTCTATGTGAAACGCACCGTTTCACTAAGTACATGTGGCATGGCAAATGAACGGTGATCAATCAATTAGCCACGCAGGAGACACGCTGTACCACTGCATGGCCACAAACACGAAATCACATGCAAATCAGCGCTATGAAGATCAAACATGAATCTGGAAACGAAAACCTAATTTCTTCATGCACATTCAACGTGTTCATATGCTCAAGAACAAACTTGTCCAGAAAATCACAACCAGCACACCATTGGATTCGTCCTTCAACATACAACATGGATCAAGGCTCAATTTAACCTAATTCTCACTAACATGCACGGATCGAGCAAGAGAAGTTTTATGTATCAAACTTAAAGTCATAACATCTAACTCATTTCTCCATGGAAATTGATGATTCAAAGCTCAATGCACTCAGTGTTCAAAGATCTACAACATGCATATCACAATTTCATGAATCAATGAACTCGAATTCTAACCTTGTTGGAAGTGCAGAACTGGAATACGTGATTTCAGGCTTGGCAATGCAGAAACAGATGCTTCTCAGCTCGTGGATGAATGAATGGAGGAAAGTTTGAGTGTTAATCTTGCATGATTCTTGCAGAAAATCCAACTGCCATTGATGGAGGTGAGCTTCAACAGTTCCAAATCAGCTCGAAATTTGGTGAATCTTGCTTCCAAAAATGTCCAATTATGCTTGTGGATGAAGGATTAATCAAGAACAATGCAAGGTTTATGGAAAAATTTGATGAAAAAGTGAGAGAACCAAATGAAGAGAATGATGCAAATGGATCTAGATCTGAGCAAAATGAAGTGTTAATGAAGTTTTCTGTTATGATTATGCTTTTATATGGTTTGTTAATGATGTATGCTAATCACAATTAAGCAAATGCAAAGGATTAATGAAAATGAAGGTGTTTTGCAAATTGGTAAATTCACCCTCATGTGTGCATGCCAATGCTACAGTACACGAAATGCATGGGAAATTCACCTGAAATGCTATGTGGAAGCCAAATGCAATGCTTGGAAGCATGGACAATGTCTAATTTTTGAATTTGACTTTTCCCTCCAAAATTCAAGTGGAAAGTCAAATACTTTTGTGATCAAAATGCATGGTATGTGATGCATGAATTGGATAGAGCATGTAAAAACAAGAATGTTGCAAAAAGAACCACTTCAATTGGCCTTATGGTTCAAAAGTTATGCACTTGTGAAGTTCAAATTGACTTGGCAATGATTGATCGATATCTTTTCAACCATACATGAGAAATTCATGTTCTTGGACTTTTTGGAAAGGTGAGAGCAATATCTTCAACTTTCTTGTTGGACAAAATTTCATTTGAAGCTTGCTTGATGATGTAAACTTGAGGAGAAAACCTTTCCATTTTTGGCAATTTCAAATTACAGGTCACTTACTATTTTTGGAAACTTTTCATCTGACCTCAAATTCTTCATTGTTGATGTTTGAAATGTCAAATGAGACTTGTATGGACATGAACGAGGCCTCTCTAACCATCTCCCATCTTCCAATTCATGATTGAATGCACAGTTGACTTTGGTTGACTTTCTAGGGTTTCAGATGAATTGCATCTTGACTGATGACCTCTGAACATCCAATCTTTGGCCAAAGCACTTCAAAATGGTCCCTAGGTCATATGAACTCAATGAACCAACCCTAGGGCTTTGCCTCAATAGGAAGTGCACTTGCTTGCTTGCACAACTGGATCTCCTGACCAGTCTTGACTGATGACTTGCACTTGGGCAATGGACAATGCAATGCTATGCAGTGGACAATGCAATGCTAATGACCTAAAATAAAAATGCATGTACAAAATGGGAGGTGCAAATTTGAGGTGCTACACCAACTTATTAAGAAACCAAGTGCTTGCAATTTGAAACTTTATCTGATAAATCATTCAAGATCCTTCTGAGTTCATTTGCAACATAATCATTGTGAAGCTATTATTTTGAACCTGTGACTTATGGAATTCATCTGTTATATGGGCTACCTTGAAGAAGATCATGGAATGGACAAGCTTGGATGTGGCCATCTTTATTTGATGCCTTGCTCTTCAAGATAATATAATTGTGCATTTGTGTGTTGCTTGATTCTAAAAAGTCCAAGGGAATTCTTGGTTTCTATTGACATTCTTGTCTAATTGATTGCTACCCATTTGGTCAGATCTTTTCAACTCTAAACTTTTAATTTTATACATAGGATAGTCTCTTCATCTTCTCCCCATTTCTTTAATTTCAAAATCTCTCCCTCCTTTTTTAAAACCTTCTTTGATTGAACTTATTTTATTCTAAACTTTGACCACTTTTGCAAGAAAGATAGAAACTTTGGCCTTATGTCATTGGATTTTCAAACTTCTTTTCTTAAATCAAATTTGTAAATAAACTTAACTATACTTGACTTAAACTTTCAAAAATCCAAAAATAACTAACTCATTCAAACCATTTTTAGGCCTTTGTGCCTTTCAAATTTAATTTTTGTTAAAAACAATGCATCCACTTTGAAATTTGTATCACGAACTAAAAGGTTTTGATCCCTCATTTTTATGTTGGTACATAGGCACAAGACCGAAGGTCTTGTCAAACACACAAATATAATTAATGAATTCTTTTCTCATCCCCCCATTCTATTTGTTTGTAAACATCATTTTGTACCAAATATATATACACACAAAAAGGGCTCCCTATGAGTACCTAGGACACTTTGGGTGCTAACACCTTCCCTCTATGTAACCAACCCCCTTACCTGTAATCTCTGACATTTTATTAGTTTTGATTTGAAAACTTCTTTCTTTTGGGTTTTGTTCGTACTTTTTCCCTTTTCCCTTGGAAACAATAAAAGGGCGGTGGTGACTCTTGTTATTTGATCTCTAGCTTATCCATAGCTTAATGATCATGAATTTACTGCTACACTGACCATTTGGCTCACCAACCCATTGAAGATTATCAGTCAACGCAGTATGATTTTCCTGACGAAGAGATTTTGTACTTGAAGATGAAAGATTGTGATGAACCATTGCTTGAAGAAGGGCCAGAACCTGGTTCTCGTTAGGGAACGGTATTAGATGGAGCTGTTAATTTGTATGGTAATGGTATTGGGGAAGTGATTATTACTCCTCAAGGCACTCATTTTCCGTTTACAGCAAGATTGACCTTCAAGTGTACAAACAATATGGCTGAGTATGAAGCTTGCATTATGGGGCTTGAAGAAGCCATTGATCTTAAAATCAAATACCTTGACGTCTATGGAGATTTAGCTTTAGTTGTGAATCAGATCAAAGGTGAATGGGAGATGAATCAACCCAGTTTGATATTGTATAGAGATTATACGAGGAGGATATCAACTTTCTTTACAAAGGTTGAGTTTCATCATATCCCTCGAGATGAAAACCAGATGGCAGATGCTCTTGCAACATTGGCTTCCATGATGTAGCGCTAAATTCATGACCATCAAGCTATGGATAAGCTAGACGTCAATAAAACCAGAGTCGCCACCGTGCTTTTATTGTTTCCAAGGGAAAAGGGAAAAGTACGAACAAAACCCAAAAATAAGAAGTTTACAAATCAAAACTAATAAAATGACAGAGATTACAGATAAGGGGGTTGGTTACACAGAGGGAAGGTGTTAGCACCAAAAGTATCCTAGGTACTCCTAGGGAGCCCTTTTTTGTGTGCATATGTGTTTTTGTATAAAATGATGTTTGCAATAAAATAGAGTGGAGGGATGAGAAAAGAATTCATTAATTATAAATTTGTGTTTGACAATACCTTCGTACTTGTGCCTACGTACCAACATAAAAATGAGGGATCAAAACCTCGTAGTTCGTGGTAACAATTTCAAAGTGAGTGCATTGCTTTTGACAAAAGTTTAAGTTTAAGAAAGGCACAAAAGGCCTAAAAATGGTTTGAATGAGTATTAGTTCTTTTTGGCTTTTGAAATTTTAAGTCAAGTATAGTTAAGTTTATTTACAAGTTTGATTAAGAACAGAGTTTAAAAAAAGCAATGGCATAAGGCCAGAGTTTCTAATTTTCAAAAATGGTCTAAGTTTAGAAATCACACACAAAGACGATTTTTAAAGAGGAGGGAGGGATTTTTGAAATTAAAGAAGTGGGGGAGAGATGAAGAGACTAATCCTAAGCAAAAATTTAAAAGTTAAGAGTTGAAAAGATCTGATCGATGGGCTGCAATCCAACATACAAGAATGTCATATAGAAACCCAAATTTCCCTTGGACTTTAGAATTAAGAAACATCAATACACAAATAGCAAGATGAAGAGCAAGGTATCAAGTGAGGATAGCCACATCCAGGCTTAGCAACTCCATGATCCTCTTCCAAAATAACAACTTCATTATGATCATGTAGCAAATGAAATTAGATGGATCTCCCATATTATATCAGATGAATGTTCACTTCAGAAGCACTTGGTTTCATGAAAGTTGGCATTGGCCAAGTCCTTTACGTAGGGAGTGTTGCCTAAATTCTAAGTCCAATAGTCCCAGATCAAACCAACAGTCCACACAACATGTTCTTTAGGGTTTTTGTTCTTATTATGTACATAAAGGTCAAAATACCTCACAAACAAACAAGTATATACAAACACAAAATATCAAAAATTATGGCCCAAGTGGGCAAAGTAAAAATGGCATTAAAATAAATAACTTGAATGGTATGAATAATGACAAATAAATGAAAGCTCAAAATTTAAAGTGCATAAAAGTAAATGACTTGAAATTAAATGTTAGTTGTTAGTTGATTAGAAGTTAGTGTTTCTTTTGCTTTATTTTGTTTAAGCCATTCTTTGGAGAACACTCAACCCTCTTCATAAGCATGGATCCTTGAACCAAGAAATCTTCTAAGGGAAGGAAAAAAGGCCAAGTTTCCACACAATAACATGAAAGATGAGAGACTAACAATCTCACTTACTAGAACGCTATGCCTTTTTGTGTCACAAATTTAACGCTACGTTAAGCAATCGTAATTGGACTTATGTAGAAGTCACAACTATTTGAGGTCGGGCAATAGAATTTTGGTGTTAATGCATGTTAGAGACATAGTATGATGGACTGTGCTCATGAAACATACCACACACAAAAAGAATATGCAAAGTGGTGGACCTAATCTTTGCAACCAACTAGCCTTAGGATATAGAGATATCATAGGTCCATGATATGAATGAATAAATAAGGGGAATGAGATGAAGAGGGAGGGGAATGTATCAATCACAAATTGGTCAAAGGAGGACTTTTACCAAATTAAGATCATTCATTCATTTTGGGAGATGGAATGTACATTCCATCAATCCCCTAAATCCAATGATCTTAACCTAAGAAAGTCAAATCAACCTTGACCAAGGCCCAACAACACAAGTCAAACTTAAAAAGTCAATTAAAATGGCTCTACACGATTTATTTGGCATTTAAACAATTAAAAATAATCAAAATATGCATTAAATTAAATAATGGTTGGTCAATTTCCTAAAACCTCATCAAAACACCAAAGAAATGGCCATGAGATTCATCATAGGTTAAACAAGGTCAAAGGACCTTGGAGAAAAAAATTCATAATTTTTGGAAACTTAAAAGTATTTTTAAACAATTAAAAATATTCAGAAAATCAATTAAATCATGAAAAATATTAATAATGATCTAAAAAATGATTTTAATTTAGAAAATGAAAGAGGAATTTATTTAAAAAAAATTGGTGAAACTCATATTTTTTGGATCAATATTAAAATTAATATGAACTAATGAAAATAACACAAATAAAATGAAAATTGGAAAATCAGAAAAAACGTGGACCACTTGATCTCCCTCATTAATTGAGGTGGCAGATCAAGTGGATCTAAATGCGCATTCCACCATGGACTTGAGTCAGCGCGCCTCAAACAAGGTAATCAAAACCAACACTCGTGATTGGATTAATTCAAAGAGATCATATGGCTCTAGACCATGCCAACTCACCACCGGAGCAAAACTCTGGTCACCTTCTCAGGCGAGCCTCGCCGGACTGGTCCACTCATCACCATCACTAAAATAAAAAAGAAGGACATGATTATAAAGTAAAAATGGAACTGATCACAAATCTGGCCTCAATTCATCCTAACTCCAAGTATATTGAGAGATACATGGAGTTGAATTTTGAGGTACATGATCTGAGTTGCTTTGATTTGACCTCAAAGCAACTCAACCTTCTTGCCTTCAATGCAATGCAGAATTCGATTGCTCTTGCTTTAATTCTTGCTTGATCTACTCAGGAAGCTTGCAGAAGTAGATTAGAATCAACCAAAGGCTTTGGATCCTTGGAGTTTTGAATCTCAAAATAGTGAGATTCAAACTCAATTTTCAAAGAAAATTCTCAGGTTTCTCCTTTCAAATGGAAGGGTTTGGGGTATTGGAGCAAAGCTGGCGCAAGGGGATTTTCATTTCTGATGCCAAAGGCCTCTATTTAGAGTTGTAACACATGTTATTTGCACCTTCAAATTAAACTTCCAATTTTGGCAATGGATGATGCATGCATGCATGGGCATGTACAAGCCCATGAAGTCACTCTCTTAGGTCCATAATCAAGTGTGAATGATTCTGAAAGCAACTTACAATGCAAGGCAATTGTGTATGGCTGTTTGAAGTTTATGCAGATAAGATTGTTGCAAGTTTGTGAAGAAATGCCATAAGTGTCAAATATATGCAGATAAGATTCATGTTCCTCTGACACTTTTGAATGTCATTTCCTCCCCATGGCATTTCTCTATGTGGGGAATTGATATGATTGGTATGGTTGAGCCCAAAGCTTCAAACGAAAATCATTTCACTCTAGTGGCTATTAAATACTTCGCAAAGTGGGTTGAAGCGGCTGTCGCAATGTGGCGAAGAAAATACAACCGGCGAAGAAAAGAAACAGAAGAGTCGCCACTGTTCGTTATTTATTCCAAAGGATGGAAAGGAAACGATTGAAGAAAACCTGAAGAGAGGAAAAGACAAGGTCTCGCAACCAAATCTAGGGTTCGGGAGTCGATTATGCGAAGGGAAGGTATTAGCACCCCTACGCATCCGTAGTACTCTACGAGATCCACTCTTGTTGTTCTAGTCTAAAGGGTGTAGGTATATCTAATGTACTATTTACTAAAAGAAGGTCAAAAGAAAATGACTCGCAAGGATGTCGCATCCACTGCCTACGTATCTCATATGAGTATGAGAATCAGAGTCTTCGTAGCTCGGCTACCTATGGGTTAAAGAGAAGTGGGCTCGCTAAGGCATCGCGTCTTATGCTTACTTATCTCATCTGGAATGAGAATCAGAGCAAACTGTAGTTTAGCTAACTACGGGAACAAGGGTCTCGATTGCAACTAGGGCAAGAGAAAGGGAAGGTCTCGATCGCAACAAGGGCGAGAGGAAAGAATCGCAACAAGGGCGAAAGCAAGCAAGGATTAGTTGTTAGTCATCAGTCAAAACTCGGCAAGACATCGCATCTCGTGCATACGTATCTGATCTGAACATGAGAATCAGAGTTGCCGTAGTTCGGCTACCTATGGGTGAAAGAGAAGTGTGCTCGGTAAGACATCGCGTCTTATGCCTACGTATCTCATCTGGAATGAGAATCAGAGCAAAACGTAGTTCAACTAACTAGGGGTTAAGGATTGCCATCTGAACATGGACTTACAAAAGAGGACACCAGCTGTGTCAAAGGAAAGTGGGCAATGTGTTCAACGTCCTAGCAGTAGGTGTCGCAGCTCCCTGAATCGAGTCTTAGGCAGTTACCTCTTTGCAACAGAACAAATTGACATGCCACAAGATCGGAGACGCACGGAAGGTCTAAAAGTGGGGAAGCTCTGCCCTAGAGTTGTCATGCAATATGGACCTATGTGTTAGGATTTACAGAGGGAACATCTACCTAATGTAAGCATTCAAAGAATAAGAGAGTTTTACCTATGTTATCATACAAAGGGTTCTACCTAATGGGTGCTACCTAAACGGAACAAGAGTCGACGGATGGAGCAAGCAGAAGAGCCACGGATAAGGGTAGATGGCGATGCATGAAGCAATCGACTTATAGATAGATGGCGATGCATGAAGCAATCGACTTACAAGAGTATGGTGATGCCTGAGGCAATCAACTTACAAGAGGATGGCAATGCATGAAGCAATCGACTTACAAGAGGATGGCGATGCATGAAGCAATCGACTTACAAGAGGATGGCGATGCCTGAGGCAATCGACTTACAAGAGGATGGATGAATACGTGCTGGTTCTGTTAAGTTTTGAAAATGATTACTCGACATTGGATCGAGCTTTTGATCTTGTTTTGAAATGATTATCGGATGTTCGTTTTAATTCTTGTATTAACAGATGAATAAAGAATGAAAGAATAAATATTATACACTTCATGGGAGAGGGGTACATTTGTTATGAATGGGGATTGTTCATGGAGATCAAACAATAAGAATATATGCCTCATACATCATACAAGTAGGCAACATTTATCAAACAATAAGAATATAGGCCTCAATCACCATACAAGTAGGCGACAATTATCAATCAAATCGGATAAGTAAACAAGTGTGTAATCAAAACAAAGAATCAAATAATGGAGCATTAAACAATGCATGGGAGTAGGAACATGTTAAATAATCAAGCAATAGTAAGCATGGATGAAAGAAACAAGTATCACAAATGACAGATGGATCAGACAAATGAAAAGATGCACACAAGGGGTCCACTGAATAATTTAATCAGGAAATGATGTAAGGATCAAATAAAATCAAGATACAAGGCCTCTAATACATGGCATATGATATGAACAAGCAAGGATCAAAAGATCTCTTCAATTGCCATAAGCAATCCCTAAGTCAAACATCGATCATAAAGAAGTCAACTAAAAAATTGAACCAACTTAATAATTATGAAATAAATAGAAAATTGATCAAGAAAATTATGAAAAATTAAACTAAATAAGGTGGGGTCAGGACATCATCATCCCCCAAAAAGATTTTAAAAATAATAAAAATTGGCTATTGAATTAATTGAAATGAAACAAAGGTCAAACCAAAAGTCAACCAACAAGACTAGGTTAGAAATAAATCAATAATAAATAGAAAATTAATCAAGAAAATTTTGAAAAATTAAACTAAATAAGGTGGGGTCAGGACATCATCATCCCCCAAAAAGATTTTAAAAATAATGAAAACTGGTTATTGAAACAAAGATCAAACCAACAAGACTAGGTTAGAAATAAATCCAAATTAAATTGAAAATGGTGAAATAAAAACCCAAGAAAATGTCAGGTTGACCATGGGACAGTGGTCAACCTTCATCCCAAAAATCAAAAGCTAAAAATAACTTTAAGACATAAAAATAAAATCAAGAATTAAATATGTGCTAAAATGGACCATTTAGAATTAATAATTGAAATAAAATATCCATATTAAATAAATACGAAACTAAAAATTAAATAAAATTAAATAATGCATAAAGAAATGTGGAAAATATTTTTGGGTATTTTTATGAATAAAGAAAATATTTTAAATCAATTAAAATCAAAACAGAAAGTAAATGTGAATTAAAAATGAGAAAATGAAAAGAGGTGGATTAGTACTAATGGGCCTTGAGCGTGAGGTGTCAAAAGCAGATGGCAAAGGCCCATGATCCACAACAATTATTTAAGTCCAGCTTGACATGATTAAGATGAACGTTTTAATAAAATAATTCATGTAACATGACATCAACCGGTCAAGGCCACTTAAGTCAATAGAGGACAAAAACAAATAAATGGCCAGGATTAAAACGACAGCGCTAGATGTAACGGTTCTAGGGATGACACACAATCATCTCCTTCCTAAAACCAAACGCTAATTCCATAATCATGCAGAAACGTGAAAAGTCAGTGGTTTTGGCTCGACTTCCACTCAAGAATGCGCATGCCATAGAGCACCAAACAACACGAAATAAAACCCAGTTATCAAGTATGAAGTGTGAAGATTAACATGGTATCCTTGTTTGAGTAAAATGATGGCTTAATCATGGAGAAATATTGTCAACAAGATGTCCACATGGCCACGGATATGAGCACCAAGCAACAACATAAACCAACATCAAGAACACAAGCATATGATTGGCATTGTAAACAAGCATGAAACAAACATGAGCATATGATTAGCATGGAAAACAACATGATGATGAGCATGGTAAACAACATGATGATGAGCATAGTAAGCAAGCATAAGGATGAGCAAAACAATAGCCATGGAGTAAGATGATTACCTAGTGGAAGCTTGGTCCACTGCCTCTTGGTTGTGGAGAGAATGGAAGAAGAGGATGTTGCTTTGATGCTTCAAATACCTCAACTCAAGAGCTTGATGAAAACTAATATGTGACCTATTTTCCTTGCTTGCAGCGAAATCCCAATGCCTCCCTTCAGATTTACGGTTTTAGGCTTAAATATGTGGGTCTAACATTCTTAATGGGCTAAAAAATGACTTGTTTTGGTTTATGAACAACATGTGCATTTGGTGAGGTGGTGTTAGAAAGTTACTTATTTTGGCAAAGTTTAAGTGAGTGAAATAAAGGTGCATGGCCAAATGAGGAAACAAATGTGGGCTGGATTTATGCAGCATAGTTTGGTTGGTTTGGTTTGGCAAGAAAACAGTCCAAAGGGGTGACTTTGTGGCCATGTAACTTGATGATCAAGTCACCAAATGATGAAATAATGCAAACAGTAGAAAGACCTCATGGAGCATAGCATGTTTCATGTTGAGCATGAGTGGAAATAAGGAGTGGAAGAAGGTGAAAAATGGGCCTCAAGTTCAGGTCTCGCCATGCCAAACTGGTTGGGCATGTTTGGCCTAAAATCTGCCTAGAAAATTAAGTCATGGTGCAAACTTTAAATGAATGTACCTTTCAAACCATGGATCCAAATGAGATGATTCCAAAAGGAGGTGAAAGAGGACACGGCAAAGTACAATTGTTGTGAATAAAACATTTTCAAATGATGCCTTGAAATGCAAGAAAACTGGCCAAGAAGTCTTGACAAACTTTGAAGATTTTGAGACTTAGAAATTTTTCTAAGTGTCCTAAAAATATGTCCCCCATTGACTAAGCATAACTTTCTCAATCTTGATCCAAATGGAGAAAACTTTATATTTCTAGAAAGCTTGGAACACGAGGAACAACTTTCATGTTGGAGATATTTTCAAATGGAGCTTTCATCTTGATAGAAAATGGGCTTAAAGTGAGTGCAACAATCATGAAAACTTGCCCTAAATGGAAAGTCAACCATTTCCAAATTAAGTAACTTTTCCAATTCCTGATTAAATGACAAATCCATGATCCAACCTTGATCAAATTTCACATTTAGGATCCCCTAGGCATGGATTTTGAGATTCCACTCTCAAAATGTCCGGAGTTGACTTTTCTGGCCCCACAGTTGACTTTTCCGAAACTGTCTGATTCCCGATTCAGTGATCAATTGAAGCCCCTATGGATCAAATAAAAAGATGATTTTTTGTATGTAGACCCTTGTGGACATATGGAAGGCCATGGAAAAGAGTTTCACCCAAGGAATCAGAAATAAACTGATTTGATACAAAACCCTAGTTTTAGGGCAAAAATGATCGGGAACTGATTGCACTGCTTGCCAATGGATCTTTCTGAGATAATTGTGAGTCTTCCTAGACCAAGATGCCTCTCCAGTCATGACATGTATGAGATCCTCTACTTCCAAACAAACATTGCATGTTGCAGGTAGCCATTAAAACCCTAATTTCCTGATTAAATCCAGATGAACACTCTGATGGCTCTGAATCCTTCACTGATGAACTGAGGACCATGATGAGATACCTGGAGCCACCTGAGACCCTTGAGACTTGTATACTTAGAGAATGAAGTCCAATTTTCAATCTTGCTTTGTGTGGGCTCCTTCTGTTAGGGAGTGATCAATCAAAACCTGATTTCCATGTCACTAATGCAGTATGTAATGAGTATGACATAGTATGATGCCAATGAAATGTAAAACATAATCCCATGCTTCCAGGAAAAATGAAGGGTAAATTTTGGGGTATTACAGCTTCCCCTATTCAATCAACTGGAAATCCGAAAGGAAGATAGCAACGGCTTTCGCAGTTTCGAGGTATCTAGTGATTGAATACGATAAAAGCCCGAAAATTTACACTGAAAGAGGAAAGTGAAAAATAATGCCTGTCAGAATTGGCAAAGAGGTGGTCTTGAAAAAAGAATCTGTCTGGTACGGTGAGAATCGGTCTGAACACCAAAAAAGGAATGTTAGCTTGAATACCAAAATAAATGGTAACATAGAAATAACCATGGCCTGAATGCCGTTCGTCAATCTGAATACTGGAAATGAACTCGATCTGAGCATCAGAAGATACTAGATTATCAAACATCGGTCTGAACACCGGAAAACTGGACTGAATGCCACTTCGATCTGAATACCGGAAACCTGGCCTGAATGCCACAAGTTGCATCGACCTGAACGTCGGAAACTTCTTCGATCTGAACATCGGAAAACTGGCCTGAATGCCATTTCGGTCTGGATACCGGAAACTGGCCTGAATGCCACATGTTGCATCGACCTGAACGTTGGAAACTTCTTTGATCTGAAAATCGGAAAACTGGACTGAATGCCACTTCGGTCTGAATACCAGAAACTGGCCTGAATGCCACAAGTTGCATCGACCTGAACGTCGGAAACTTCTTTGATCTGAACATCGGAAAACTGGCCTGAATGCCACTTCGGTCTGAATATCGGAAACTGGCCTGAATGCCACAAGTTGCATTGACCTGAACATCGGAAACTTCTTCGATCTGAACATCGGAAAACAGGCCTGAATGCCACTTCGATATGAATATCGGAAACTGGCCTGAATGCCACAAGTTGCGTCGACCTGAACGTCAGAAACTTCTTCGATCTGAACATCGGAAAACTGGCCTGAATGCCACTTCGGTCTGAATACCGGAAACTTGCATGCCTGTCAGCATTGGCAAAAATAGGAAAAATGATAATTGAGGCGGCACGTGGGCCAACGACCCCTGCTGGGAATAATAAAGGATAAGTAATGAATAAACATTCAGTCTGAGTACTGGAAACAAGCTTCTGGCTTATCCCTTGGGATACCGAGAATGTCTTATGCTTTACATGCGTACGTTTGAATTTTTCAATGGCGTAATGCTCCATGAAAATGGAAATGCTACGCGATTTGGGTAGATGCAATGCGATATGATTCTACATGCAGGGATGCGAAATGCTAGGTTAGAGAGAACGCCAAGCCGAGGCAAGGAATTCTGCTGGGGAAATGATCACAATCTTCTGGACCCTGACAATGCAGTTGGAAATAGACAACACAATGAACTCTATGGGGAAATGAATAGCCACGCAGTGTTCTGGCAATAACAAAATGCGGAGACTCTGACTGAGGAGAGAATGGCACTGAAAGCTTGCTGCTGAGGAAAGCGACAGTGGTTCTGGAAACCATAATCCGTGAGAGAGACGACTCAGCAGGGGAAGCAAACATCGATACGGTACCGAGATTCTGCTTCAAGGAAAGAGAGCATGGGTCTAACGTCGAGATCATCAATCTGGCATCAAACTCTGAGGAGCAGCCGCTTCTGCTAGGAAGATACAGTCTGACACTGTCGACTCTACTGGGGAATGTATAATCTGAAGTACATGCTTGGGGAAGTACAATAGTGAGAACCTGCTGGGGATTGAAGAATCCAATGCTTGGACCAACTTTGCAGGGATAAGATACCAAATACCAACTGTTGAAGAAAAACAATCGCGATCATCAGCTGGGGACTTTAAAGAAATGCCTCGAGTGTATCTGTTCTGAATAGACGATCCAAAGCACTTAAAATTTACAGCAATTTTAAATGTTTATTGTGCATGTACCTGTAGAGCTCTTATGTTTCATGATGCAATGTTTATCAAAAACTCGGACGTCATTTTTGCAAACAAAGCAGTAAAAATGAAAATTAACACAGAGATATACTGAATAACATGATTTTTATTGATTGAATGGCCTCTGAATATGCATTTACATCAGGAAGTAATCCCTGGAGAGAGGTAATTGCATAAAAGATAAAAACAGAAATTAATCTAATGGCAATGTGAAATGGATTTCTATCGGGTTCCAATTCTGCTATGACTCGCTCGTCTTCAAGATCCTCCAAATGACCAACTTTTTGAAAAAGGTGATTGGACTGTTTCCTATCCTTCGAAAGTTTCCAGTTATTGACACGAGATGAGATTCAGAACTACTCAGAACACATTTATCCGCTTAATCCCTAACTTTTGCCTGGATCGCCCTTTCGGGTTTTCAATCCATCGGGATACCCATTTTTGCCTAAGTTGCCTTTTTCAGGTTTTCAACTTACCGGGTGTACAATCTTTTCATTTTTAATCCCTAACTTTTGCCCGAACCTTTTTCATTTTCTTGGTTCGCCGGGATGCCCATTTTTTTCCTGGACTATTCTTTTTATTGTCCAGTGAGTCCATTTTATGCGAAGTATTTTTTTACTGCGTCTGAGTTCACAGGGGAAGTGAAGTCTTCACCATCCATAGTTGCAAGCATTAAGGCTCCGCCATCAAAAATCTTGGTGACAATATATGGTCCATCATAGTTAGGAGTCCACTTGCCCCTGTGATCTGTCTGAGGAGGAAGGATCCTTTTCAACACCAAATCTCCAACTTGGAAGCATCGAGGACGCACTTTTTGATCAAAGGCTCTCTTCATCCGACTTTGATACAACTGCCCATGACAAATGGCTGCCATTCGCTTCTCTTTGATAAGACTCAACTTATTGAACCTTGTCTGAATCCATTCAGCTTCATCTAACTCGACATCCATCAGGACTCTTAGAGAAGGAATCTCCACATCAACAGGTAGGACCGCTTCCATACCATACACAAGGGAGTAAGGGGTTGCCCCGGTCGATGTACGTACTGAAGTGCGGTACCCATGCAAGGTGAAGGGTAACATCTCATGCCAATCTCTGTACGTAACGACCATCTTCTGCACAATCTTCTTTATGTTCTTATTGGCTGCCTCAACAACACCGTTCATCTTAGGACGATAAGGGGAAGACTTGTGATGTTGAATGTTGAAGTTCTTGCACAACTCCTTCATCATTTTGTTATTGAGATTAGAACCATTATCAGTAATGATTCTTTTGGGAACCCCATAACGACAAATGATTTCTTTCTTAATGAATCGGGCAACCACATGTCTGGTGACCTTTGCAAATGACGTTGCTTCGACCCACTTGGTGAAATAGTCGATGGCAACAAGGATGAAGCAATGTCCATTGGAAGCAGTCGACTCAATCTTTTCGATCATATCAATGCCCCACATAGCAAACGGCCACGGCGAAGACATCATATTCAGAGGATTTGGCGGCACATGCACCTTACTAGTATAAATCTGGCATTTATGACACTTCCAAGCATATTTGAAACAATCAGATTCCATAGTCATCCAGTAATAACCCGCTCTCAACAATTTCTTAGCCATCGCATGTTCGCCAGCATGAGTACCAAAGGAGCCTTCATGAACTTCCTGCATTAACATGTCCGCTTCGTGTCTATCTACGCATCTAAGCAAAACCATGTCGAAGTTCCTCTTATACAGCACATCGTATTTGTTCAAGAAGAAACCGCCCGCCAATCTTCTTAAAGTCTTTCTATCACTGTTGGATGCCCCTGCAGGGTACTCTTGATTCTTCAGAAAGCACTTGATGTCGTGATACCAGGGCTTGTCATCAACTACCAGTTCAGCAGCAAACACATACGCGGCCCTATCAAGGCGCATAACATTGATCCTGGGAACATGATTCCACCGAATCACCTTGATCATGGAGGATAGAGTAGCAAGAGCATCTGCCATCTGGTTTTCATCACGAGGTATATGATACAACTTTACTATTGTGAAGAAATCAACAGTCTTCTCGTGTAATCTCTGTAGGGGATCAGATTAGGCTGGAGAGTATTCCAATCACCATTCACTTGATTGATAACTAGAGCTGAATCTCCGAAGATGTTTAGAGTCTTGATTCTCAAATCAATGGCATGCTCGATACCCAAGATACACGCTTCATACTCAGCTTCGTTATTGGTGCACTCAAAAGTCAGACGGGCGGTGAAAGGCATGTGGGCACCTTTCGAAGTGGTAATGACAACACCAATTCCACTTCCTTTGGCATTGAAGGCCTCATCAAATGTTAAAGTCCACTTTTCATCTGGATCAGGTCCCTCCTCAACAACTGGATCTTCACAGTCTTTCATCTTGAGGAACATGATGTCTTCATCTGGAAAATCAAACTTCATCGGCTCATAATCATCAATCGGCTACTGAGTAAGATAGTCTGACAGAATACTCCCTTTGATGGCTTTCTGGGATGTATACTGGATGTCGTACTCTGTCAGTACCATTTGCCAGCGAGCAACCCTTCCGATGAGAGCTGGCTTCTCAAATATATACTTGACTGGATCCATTTTGGAGATCAGTAAGGTTGTGTGAGTCAGCATGTATTGTCTCAACCACTTAGTAGCCCATCCAAGTGCACAAAATGTCTTTTCAAGCATTGAGTATCTAGACTCGCAATCTTTGAATTTTTTTCTCAGGTAGTAGATGGCATGCTCTTTCCTACCTGTCTCGTCGTGTTGACCGAGAACACAACCCATGGAATTATCAAGTACTGTCAAATACATAATCAGCGGTCTCCCTGGGACTTAAGGCATAAGGATTGGAGGATTCTGTAAATACTCTTTTATTTTCTCGAAAGCCCTTTGGCAATCATCATTCCATCTGATAGCCTGATATTTTCTTAACAATTTGAATATTGGCTCACACGTGGCTGTTAGGTGAGAGATGAACCTTGCAATGTAGTTCAACCTCCCTAAGAAACCACGGACTTGTTTTTTTGTTCTTGGCTCAGGCATTACTTGTATTGCTTACACTTTGGCCGGATCCACCTCAATCCTTTTTTCACTAACAATAAAACCCAGCAGTTTTCCAGATCTCACCCCGAAAGTACACTTGTTCGGATTAAGCCTCAACTTGAATTTCCTCAAACGCTCAAACATTTTCTGTAAATTCACCAAATGTTCCTCTTCCGTCTGAGATTTGGCAATCATATCATCAACATAAACCTTGATTTCATGATGAATCATATCATGGAAAAGAGTTACCATAGCTCGTTGATATGGTGCCCCAACGTTTTCAGACCAAACGGCATCACCTTGTAGCAGAAGGTGCCCCATGGGGTTATGAAAGTTGTCTTTTCCATGTCTTCTGGTGCCATCTTAATTTGATTATCGCTAGAAAAGCCATCCATAAAGGAGAATACCGAGAACTGAGTCGTGTTATCCACCAAAACATCGATGTGAGGTAATGGGAAATCATCTTTAGGACTAGCTCTATTCAGATCCCGGTAATCAACACACATCCGTACCTTTCCATCCTTCTTAGGTACAAGGATGATATTTGTAACCCATGGCGGATAATTTGTAACCGCTAGAAACCCTGCATCCAACTGTTTTTGCACTTCTTCCTTTATCTTGACAGCCATCTCTGGTCTTGTTCTTCTGAGCTTCTGCTTGACCGGAGGACAATCCTCTTTGAGAGGCAACCGGTGTACCACAATGTCCGTGTCAAGCCCTGGCATGTCCTGATAAGACCAAGCGAAGATGTCAACATACTCTTGCAGCAATTCAATCAGCCCCTTCTTCACATTATCTTCCAAAGCAGCCCCTATCTTGATTTCTCTCTCGACGTCCCCGATGCCGAGATTAATCACTTCAATAGACTCTTGATGCGGTTGAATGACCCTTTCCTCCTGTTTTAACAACCTGGCAAGTTCTTCAGGGAGTTCACCGTCTTCATCACCCTCTTCTTCAACTTGAAAGATTGGATTTTCAAAGTCGAAGCGTGCCATAACAGAACTGTTATCAATAGGATCCGGTGACGTGCATCTGCATGAGTGATGGTATGTGCTTATGAGTGTGAACAAGGAGTGAAAAATATATAAAACATTGCCAAATATTTTTATTTTTATTTTTTAAAACTGCAAAAATAGAAGGGCAGTGAACAAAATATTTGAATGCAAAAAGACGTCCTTTATTTATGATAAAAAATACAGGTATTCACATAGATGAGCCCTACAATGAGTCATTACGCCTTGGGCGGAATGTAAGACTTGGATATGCACAAATAAAAAATGAAAATTACTCTTCAAGAAGAGTGACTTGGATAATTTCTTCAGAAGACCAGTTGCGGAGAACTTCACCCGGGGCCCTTGGACGCACCCAGTTATCAATGTCGCAATCACTATCCCCATCTTCTTCGTTGATTGCAGAGATCTGGCCATACTGAATGATGCCAGCACTGGAGAAAGTAATCGGCCTTGTAGCGGGGTATTCGTTACCATTAGAGATATTGACTAAATCCAAGGTAAATCATACAAGTCGAGTCGCCACCACACTTCTATTTATCCAAAGGAATGGTTAGAAAGCGAACAAAAACCTAAAAGTTTTATCGAATCAAAAACTAGTAAAAATGTCAGAGATCTGGGTATGGGGGTTGGTTATGCAATGGGAAGGTGTTAGGCACCCAAAGCATCCTAGGTACTCCTAGGTAGCGCTTTTCACATTTGTTGCAAAAAGTTATTGTTTTTGTGAAAATTATTTGTGCAAACATGATTGAAGGGATGAGAAAAGCACGTATGTTTATCTAATGTACTACTTACTGAAAGAAGGGTCAAAAGAAAATGACTCGCACGAATGTCGCATCCACTGCATACGTATCTCATCTGAATCTGAGAATCAGAGTCTTCGTAGCTCGGCTACCTATGGGTTAAAGAGGAGTGTGCTCGCTAAGACATCGCGTCTTATGCCTACGTATCTCATCTCGGATGAAAATCAGAGCAAAATGTAGTTCGACCACCTATGGGGTAAGGGTTGTGTTTTCGGGTGAACGACGTTACTACGCAATCTACCGGATGCTCGACCTTTAGAGACTTACTCGCCTGTAGTAGAAGGAGATAACGTGTTCTTAGGAGAAGAAAAATCAATGAGTTTGGGGGGTTTAGGGATGCTCATGCAAAAAGGCAGTCCTAGATGAAGGAACCGCGCTACCTTAAATGACATGCCACGAGAGGCTATACGAAACCTAAGAAATCGGTAACATGCGGGAAAAATAAAGGGATCGAGAGATCTACCGTACGGATAAAGATCCGAAGTAATAACAATTAGATAAATAAGAAACCCAAAGACTCTTCCAAGCTAAACACCATCAAAGAAAGCGAGTCAGTACAGGTAATCGGAATAGACCTCCAGGTGGTACCCCACAAATAAAGTGGAACACCAACAAAGCTATCCCTGCAAGAGTATGTGAGCCCTCACAAAACAAAACTCAACAAACAGGTTAGAGAAACAAGATAGGGTAATCAAGAGTTTCCCCTAAATCAAAATGTAACCACATGAATCATGCCATTAAAATTTGCAAAAAGCTCACAAAAAGAAACCAAGGGTAGGAGGCCTAAACCTCTTGTCAAACAAATGCATTAAAAGGGTATCAAAAATTTCAGGTTGAAAGTATAAAGTAGTGGAAATAGGGCATACCTGATTGGGGAGGATCGATTGAAATTTAATGGCACGGTTGGGTTTGCAAAGCCATGTTAGGGTTTGCGTGAGGCGGAGGTGAAAAAGTGTGAGTCAGAGTGAACTTTTCAAAGTTGTTTGGAGGTTGCTGCAGATTAGTTCACATGTTTCTCTTCTTCTTCTCTTCTCTCTCTTTTTCTCCCCTTTTTCTCCAGGGTTTGTAATAGTCTCCAGCCTCCTTTTCTCAAATGAAGCTCTGGTATTTATAACCTAATATTGGTGGCTTGGTCGGCTCAGAGTCAAGCCCAAAATTTTCTGTTATTTTCCAAAATGCGCGCGCTTCGCCTAGCGAAGGATCTGCTCGCTTAGCGAGCATGACAGTTCTCTTTGCTAAGCGAACCATTCTGCTCGCCTAGCGAGCATGACAGCTCAGAGACAAATTTTGCTCTTTCCATATTAGCATTTTGAATGATGAATAGATCCCATTGGAACATGTTGGAAGTAATCCCCATCATTCCCTTGTATTGACTGATCGCCCGAATAGAATCCACGAAGTGTCTTGGATGATACTCAAGCTTTAAACAAAAGATGTTAGTGACACATTTTTGTGGTTTTGGTTAGTAAACAAAAGTAAGAGAAACAATGATATATGATTCAAGCATGCTTGGTGATCTCAAACCAATCACAAGGAGTCCCACCCAAAGGCAAAGGGAACCAAGATGCTAAAGATCCTTGAGGCGATGCAAATGCAATGTTATGATGCCATGATGGATCTTAGGGTCAAAATTGGGGTCTTACGGATGCCCCAATTTAAGGTCATTCTAGCCGGAGAAGTGAAGGTTAAAATCTTCGTCTCGACGAGGTAGAATGGGCTTAAATAATAACAAAGAGACGAATTTTGGTCCCTAAGAGACCTCATGATGCAAATGTGGGTATGAAAAATGGTAGCACTTTGTGGAGATATGTGTCCACAAAAGCAAAGAAATCAGAAGCCACTGATAATCCATATGAGCAATTCACTCCATGGGACCAAGACCCTGGGGACTCTCCTGGGGATAGAAAAGGGATAAAAATGCGCGAGCAGGTCACGACTCAAAGCGTGGGGAACAAAATTCCAAAGGGAAAAGATCCAATCGAAAGACTCGAGCTGACTCGAAGATGCATGTATTGGGGAATATGCCAATACAACAAAAAACATCCACAACGGATACTTCGGATAAAATCTGGATGAAAACAATCCACTAAGGGACTTCGCTGGGGATGTCCACAAGGACACTCCTAAAGCAGCGGGACGAAGTATTACCGGTTACTGGGTAATAAGCTCAAGGAGACATGTGATCTGAACGCCAGGTATGAGGGTGAGAGATACAACATGCTCAGGAAGAGATGAATATCCAAGACCGGCATAAGGGTGAGAGATATCAAAACTTCAAAACGTCTGAGGAAAACCTAAAAGGTATACTTCAACTCAGGGATTCTGACTCCACAGGGGACAAAAAGTCATAATAGGGAGCAGAGAGGAAGGAACGCTAGGGATACCGGTTACTGGGCATATAATAGGTGACCAACCAAGGCGTGAATTGGGGAATATTCCCAAAACACTCATCATCCATATGAGGGCTAAAAGCAAACTCGATTACAGGATGGATATTCGACTCCACAAAGGGGATATGAATCTTACTCAACTGGGGAAGAACAAAAGGCTTCAGACTCGAAAGTGCATGAGATATACTATCTATTACCGTCAGAACATAGATAATATACTCGCATGGACGATTATCGACAACCGGTTACTGGGTTAATAAAGGATAAATCGACCGAAAAGAAAAGGCATCGGGATACCGAAACTAGGTATATAATGATGACCAATTCAGGGGAGAAACAATCGTTACCAACAACAACAAGGTAGACGAGAGATGACCCGCTGGGAATAAATTGCGTAATCAGGGCAATTATCCAAGAAGATGAGGGGATATCGTCACCGAATATTGGATGAAGATAACTGTCACCAATTAAAGATGAGCAAAAATAGTTACTCTACAAAAAGGGAAGAAATAGGGTTTACAACCCGGTATGAGGGTAGAGAAACACAGACTCCGCCGGGGATAATAATTACTAATTATTGAGCAATTATTAATTTACCACGGGGAAACAGGAAAAGAGTCTCAAGAGACCGATCTAGGATCAAACTAGATAGGCACACCAAATCAAGACTTGTCCCGGTGAGGATATACCTCAATGGGGAAAACCATCCCAGTATATGTGTTGGGAAGGAACAAAAACAATCAACATCCACGAGGATATAACCCGGTGGGGAATATGGAAGAAAGGATAGACGCTTTCTGCTTATGGAGCTGACTCTATATGGAGAGATCAAACACACACATCTGCTCGGGGAAGTATATCACCAAATAGCAGGAGACAGCAAACAACGATATATGGCAAAGAATGCAACATGAATATCTGAATGTTATAATTATGCATGAATATGCGTGGTTTATGTATGATGTATGCTGACAGACAGACATATCTAACACAACCAGGTCCAGGAATCAACCACCCGGTACTACATCTCAAGAGAGAAAGCCAAGTTCACCGGGGAGTATCCAATTTGCTGGGGATCAGAGATACCAGGAAGCAAAGAACTCTGCAAGGGATGAATCATCAATCATTCCAGCTGGGGACGAGAGTTATCACAGACAAGGTCCACCACACCAACAACTCTACTGGGGAATCTATCCGAGGAGATAAAGGATTTATCAGGATCAACCACCAAATACCGCTTTTGCCCAAAGAGATCCAAGTTGCTGAGGAAGAAAGATTGCTACTCTGCTGAAGGGAAGAGAGGTGACTCTCAACAAGCAATCCACTTGGTAGGATAAACCACAAGGGATTCCGGAGGGAGAAGATACAGTCATGCCAGGAATATGGACAAAATCTTACCCTGTTGGGGATCATACCACCCTTGAGAGAGCACTGAGGATCTCCTAAGTATCCTTTCGTCATTGTGAATGTTCACTTTGTTTAAAAAAAATTATAAAAAATTTGATCGTTTAAAACAATGATATTTTCTTAATCAAAACATGCAAAACATTTGTTGAATAGAAACAGATAAGAGTGCCAATAATTGGATAAAAGGCTCAAATTTATTTGATAGAATGGTAGTCTGCGAATGGAAAGGCTCCATAGATCTTTACAAATTTGAAATTGGTGATATATATTGGAAAAGGGCTACATTGAACATAATGACCATTTCTCCACCAATTCTGAATCCGATGTATTTGAAGCTTTGGTTGATAATGAGCAAGAATCTCTTACGGATGACAGTTGTAGAACAAAGTCTTGTTAGGATGCAGTTACTTGCCAAATCCCTAATTTTTGCCTAGATTGCCCCAAGATGAGGTACTCAATCTAGCGGGATACATATATCATTACTATATATCTTTTGTGTCTCTAACTTTTTCCTGGATCGCCCTTTCGGGTTTTCAATCCACCGAGACGCTCATTTTTACCTAAGCCGCCCTTTCGGGTTTTCAACTTAGCGAGCTATTCAGTTTTTTTTTAGGTGAAGTATTTCTTGACTGCATCTGAATTCACAAGACGAGTGAAATCCTCCCCATCCATAGTTGTAAGTATCAAAGCGCCGCCTGAAAAGGCTCTCTTAACAACATACAGACCCTCATAGTTTGGAGTACACTTGCCCCTGGAATCGGACGCGAAAGACAAGACTTTCTTTAGCACGAGGTCACCTTCTCGGAACACACGAGGCTTGACCTTCTTATCAAAAGCTTTCTTCATTCTTTGCTGATATAACTGACCATGGCACATAGCCGTCAATCTCTTCTCTTCAATCAAATTCAACTGGTCATAACGACTCTGAACCCATTCAGCATCAGTCAACTTGGCTTCCATCAAGACTCTCATTGATGGGATCTCCAACTCTACAGGGAGTACAACCTCCGATCTTGACTTAACGATCGTATCGTCAACGTACACCTCAATCTCCTTGTGCATCATATCATGAAAGAAGGTGGTCATAACTCGTTGATACGTGGCTCCTGCGTTCTTCAAACCGAAGGGCATCACTCGATAACAGAATGTTCCCCAAGGTGTGATGAATGTTGTCTTCTCCATATCCTCGGGTGCCATTTTAATCTGATTATATCCGGAAAATCCATCCATTAACGAGAAGACCTTGAATTTAGCTGTATTGTCTACCAACATGTCAATATGTGGTAGAGGGAAATCATCTTTCGGACTAGCTTTATTCAAGTCTCTATAGTCCACACACATCCGGACTTTCTTAGGCACGGGCACAATATTGGCCATCCATTGAGGATATATAGAAGTCACTAGGAACCTCGCATCAATTTGCTTCTGAACTTCCTCTTTGATCTTCATTGCCATATCAGGATGAGTTCTTCTGAGCTTCTGCTTTACAGGCATGCACTCAGGCTTTAGAGGTAGGAAATGTTGCACAATATTAGTATCTAGACCAGGCATGTCTTCATATGACCAGGCAAAGACGTCAACATATTCTCGTAGCAACTTAATCAACCCCTTCTTAACAGATTCTTCCAGAAGTGCCCCAATCTTTACCTCTCGCACACAATCTTCAGACCCCAAGTTTGACTGTTTCCAGATTCTCAAGATGCGGCTGAATGATCTTCTCTTCATGCTCAAGTAGCCGGGTGATCTCATCAGGAATCTCTTCAACATCATCTTCCTCTGCCTCAAATACAGGGAATTCAAAATTGGGAGATGGTGTTGGGTCATTATGTTCAATGGGTTTAGAAATCAACCTGCATAATGATTTTTGGACATGAAAAGCTTTAGAATTCAAACAAAACAAATCATTATGCAGATGAAAAGATTGATTTTATTCTTATTTTTAGGGTTTTATGTGATCTCCAATTTCATGCAAAAAGCAAAAAGGGAAAATAAATGGAAAAACAAACATTTAACATGAATTTATTGAATGAAAATATCATTGTGTTTATGCGCCATCAATGTCATCACTCCTCCTTTTGGCATGGGAGAAGGGTTTTTAAACAAAGTGATCATTACATTGACTTATGGACAACTGTTGGAATATCCACAACGACCCAATTGTTGCAGACCCCTCCAGGGATGATGAAATTGCCAGAATCCTTTGTATCTTCTTCTAAAACGGCAGCAACCTCCTCATCTAGACCAGTGTGGATGAAACCTCCACTCTTGAATAACCCTTGCTTGTTGAAAGTACTAGAAGAAAAACCTATGCCAGCCCGAGACTCGTTGTCTTCTAACTCAATCATTTTTCCTAAGCCAGTGGTTGCACCACGCTCAATGGCCAGCTTTGCATCTTTGTAGGAAGCAAATGAAAGAGCTCTTTTCTCAATATTCTCAGCAATAGATAACACTTGGAAAGGAGTTCCAACTTCAACCTCATCATCTGTATAAGAGAAGGAAGACAAATGGCTAACCAGGAGAGCCCTTTCTCCCCCTACCACCACCAGCTTCTTGTTTTTCACAAATTTCAGCTTCTGGTGTAGGGTGGATGTCACGGCACCTGCCTCGTGAATCCATGGTCTACCTAAGAGACAACTATACGATGGGTGAATATCCATAACTTGGAAGGTAATCTAGAAATCACTTGGTCCGATCTTGATTGGGAGATCAACTTCCCCAATCACAGTTTTGCGAGACCCATCGAAAGCCTTCACAACTACTCCACTCTGCCTCATGGGAGGCCCTTGATATGATAGCTTTGAGAGAGTGGACTTTGGCAATACGTTCAATGATGACCCGGTGTCCACCAGCACATTGGACATGGCATTGTCTTTGCAATTCATAGATATGTGTAAACCCAAGTTGTGGTCTCTTCCCTCCTCAGGGAGATCAGAGTCACAAAAGCTCAGGTTGTTACAAGCAGTAATGTTTGTAACAATGCTATCGAATTGCTCCAAAGTGACTTCGTGATCCACATATGCCACATCCAACACCTTCTGTAGAGCCTCTCGGTGTGGTTCTGAATTTAAGAGTAAGGATAACACAGATATTTTGGATGGCGTTTGTAGAATTTGGTCTACAACTTTGTACTCGCTCTTTTTGATGAGTCTCAGCATCTCATCACAGTCTTCTTTCACATTGTCACTCGGGCCAACAGAAGTAGGAGTTTTCAGTACGGAGGAGGGCTTAACAGCAAGTGCCGGATTCGGAGAATTCACAATGTTCCCGATCCGGCGTTCAACAAAATCAACATTAATTTGAGGCTTCGACAGTGTTGAAAATACACGGCCACTACGGGTCAAACCGCTAACATCGACAATATTCACAACAGAAGAAGAGGGCAAGGACACCTTGTAGCGGTGTATTCGTTACCATTGGAGATATTGACTAAATCCAAGGTAAATCATACAAAGTCTAGTCGCCACCGCACTTCTATTTATCCAAAGGAATGGTTAGAAAGCGAACAAAAACCTAAAAAGTTTTACAAACAAAACTAGTAAAAGAAACAAAGATCTGGGTAAGGGGGTTGGTTATGCAATGGGAAGATGTTAGGCACCCAAAACATCCTAGGTACTCCTAGGGAGCCCATTTCATACTTGTTGAAAAGGTTATTGTTTTTGTGAAATTTTATTTGTGCAAACATGATTGAAGAAATGAGAAAAGAATATACAAGTTTATTTACATTTTGTGTTTGAATGGATAAACCCATTGCCTACGTACCCTCTTATGAAAAGATTATGATCAAAACCTCGTAGTTTGGGTAAAAAATTTCAAATCAAATGAGTGGATTGATTGGTCAAAAAGCCTTAAGGTCTTTTGTTATCAAAGGGAGAAAACTCAACCTGAAAAACCACAAGTCCACCATGTGAGGATAGCTTCAACATGCTAGTGAGGGGATAACCCTATAATAAGCATGGAAGGCTCATTGTCCATCACTAAGGACAAAGGTGAGTATTACATCTACCACAAAGATAACTCAAACCTAATAGCTAAAGGTTATGAAAAATTTGATTAAAAAGTGGACATGGAACCACAAAAGAAATTTGAATGGGTTATATTTACCAATTAGAAGTATATACAAAATGGTCAAAGTTGACTTAAAGATTCAATTCAAAATGAGTGTTATGAAAAGAAAGTTTAAAAATCAAAAGCATAAGGCTTAGGTTTCTAATGTTGAAAACAAAGTCAAATGTTTGCACAAAAGGTTTTTGGTTTGGGTTAGGGTGGAGAAATGAAGAAGAAAGGTTAAGTCCTAAGGAAACAAAAAGGTGATGGTTAAGAAATGAAACCACAATAGGAGTTCCTCTCTTGAGATCATATAGATGATCCAAGTGGTTCCCATCCTTTGGAATAAGCAAGCACAAAGCATAAGCAAATCCCACAAGTCTCAAAAGAGATCCTCAATGTATCTTGTAACTTCCACATGGATGAACATGATAATGATATTCAAATTCAGCTCAAAAGGAAACTCCTAAGTCAAGAGCACACACATCAAAAGTTCACAAGCAAACAAACAATCACAAACTATATACAAACAAGAGGCTCAAACAATGGGTGGGCTTTAGTCAAGAGGGGTCATATCAACCTCGACAAACAAGCCAAACTGTACAAGGGTAATCTGTAGCTCTTAACCACTAACATTGAAAGTTAGGGTGAAGCTGATCAAAATGGAAATGAGGATGAGACCTCATGCTCTTAACCCTGGTTGGGGTGAGCTCATGACAAAGAAAGCGTGGGGATCCAGAAAGTGAGATCCTATTCCACTTGACAGACATTGGACAAAGATCTTGGGTACATGTTCAGAAACATCAACACGTAGTGCGAGCATAATGAATGACTCACTGAATAACGGGGGACTGACTACTAATCCCTTTTATCCGTCAATTGCCTCTACTCTTGGAGGTCTTATCAAGTAACACATGCCTCATCTTGGAGGTCTTTGGCACAATTGTAAACAAACACAAACAGAGCCTCTGAAGGAGGACTTGCCAGCAAAATGCCTGCCAAAAAGGTGACAGGACTTCCAGACTACATGGAGTAAGAAGATAACTACCTAAGTGGTGTATCAACCACAATCCAAAGCTCAAGCAAGAGCTAAAAGCAAGCAACTAAAGTACCTGTACAAAAACTAAACAGTTAATATTTCAGTTATAAAACCAACAGACAAACAGTGAAACCATTCAACAATTACACAATCCAATGAACAATTCCCAAGCATTCAAATGAACTCATGAGCTCAAGCACATTAATTAGAACCTACAAAACAAACATATGTTAGAATTCAAATCATTTGCATCTCACAAAGTGAGAACAAATCAACCATCAATGCTAAATGTCCAAACCTGAAACACAAAGCACAGTTAGTTTATGCACAAAACACTAGTTCAAAGAATAAGTTCAAAACTAAACCAAATGATCAAAACAGAACCCAATCTTTCACATAATGCACATTCAAACAATCAATAAAATGTCCTCAAAGGGACCAACATCAATTCAATAAGAAAATATCTCAAATGGCCCATGCTATGCAATGATCACAAAATATGCCCAAAGTGAACTTCCAATTTAGAAAATTCAAATCAAAATAGAAATGCATGCAATGACCTTGAGACGTTTTATGCAAGCTCCTCATGCCATGAACAATCATTATGCAAAAGATCAAATCTAGAAAGGTTCAAATGCTAGATGAACAAAAATGCACAAATTGAACGTCAAAAATGTGACCCAAATTGTCACATTCATCTTCATGTGTCAAAAACAATGATAGCATATGAGAAAAATTCCAACCCAGTTATCAGAAATTCACATCATGTATGAACATCAAGCATGCAAAAAATGGGATCAATTGGCTCAAAGATAAGGATTTCACAAAGCAATGAAGGCAACATATCAATTTAGCACAATGTTCATTCAAAAATTCACACATCACAAACCACACATCAACAATTCACAAAATTAATACCAGAAAAAACTAGACATCAAAACAAAACTATGAAAAAAAATTGGGATCAAATTGGACTATTTTTCTATTTTTTATGAATTTTCTAAAACAAACAAAAAAAATTGCAATAATAAAAGAAATGGAGGGAAATGAAATTAATTTGAATAAACCAGAAAAAACAAGATCCGTTGGATAAGGCGCGCACAAAGCATCAACGGCTCACATTCAAACAATCAAAACGCACAGTTTCATTAAACACGTTGGCATGCTCAGTCAGCTAGGTCAAAGCACGTGTGGTAGGGTCAATGCAACAATGACCAATCAAACGCACACGCAATCAGCATACATGGCAGACAACTCAACTAAATGAAACAATGCGTTTCATTAAAACACATCATCAGCACACTCAGCAGTCAATTGTACGCATGGCATAGTCAAAGAAAACACAACCAATCAAATGGACACGCAAGGCAAATACATGGCAGACACGTAGGATAAACCCTAGCAAAACCAGACGCCGGACCTACAGTCTACGGTCGTCTTCTCCAGCCAAGTTCCGGTGAGTTCAACCACAAAATTTCCATAATTCAACAAATTATACATCATTCGAACCGCCTTGCAACATACATTCCAGATATCATATCAATTTCACCTAATTCCTCATGATTTTCCAGATCGAAGCAAAACATTTATGAAATCAAAACTTATATTCATCACTACATGCTCAATTCTAAGTCAAACTCAAATCTAAACATATCTACATGTTCCACTAGTCAAGATCTACACATTTATATCATGAAATCAGCAAAAAAAGATGATGAATTTTGAATCACCTTGAAGTGCAGTTCCCTGTTCACGCGTGCTCAAGCTCTCAAAAGCTCCAGATCTACTCCACTGAACTTGCCTTGAAGCTTTGTGCAAAGAGAATCAGCTGAAACCACTTGAATCTTCTTCAATTTTCAAATTCCATTGCCATGCTCATGTACATGAACTGCTCGAATTCTGGCTCAATTGATCAAAACAATGGTTGATTATTGCTCAGAATTGCATGAGGATCAAGAATCTACAAAAATATTTGGTGTTTGTGTGGAGAAATCTAAGATTCGAAGAGAGAGAATTTGGAGGGAGTTTTTGAAATTTCAGATCTAAATTGGTTCTGTTATGGTTGTTAGGATTAGGGTTTGGCTTATATACTCCTTGCTAATCACAATTTCCATTCATTAATCATGATTAGTGAGATGTAAGGAAAATTGAAAAAAATGCACATGAAGCCATATTACACGTGTACAGTCCCATGCAAGGCTTGGAATCCACTTAATATCAACCAAGGATCATCATGGAATTGTTGTTTTGCTTGTATCATAAGCCAAATTTGAATTGTGGAAATTCCCTCCAAAATGATCACATGAGAAATGATGAGCATATACACTTTTCCCATGCATGGCAAAGGTTATTTTGAAATGTCTTGATCAAGAGAAACATTTTGCAAAAAGAATGGACCAATTTGGAGCTTTGTATCAAAAGTTAGGCCATTTTGAATTTCCATGCACACCTTGTGATCAAATGACCATAACATCTCAACCTTTCATCATATGGACATGAATTAGGACTTTTTGGAAAGGGGAGACAAAGATCTACAACTTTCATGTTCACGAAAAATCCATTTGGAACTTCTTTGATGTTGAAAAGTCAAGTTGAATGTGGACCATAAAACTTGCCAAATTTGGAAACTTTGAATTACAGGTCATTTTCCATTTTTAGTAACTTTTGCCATGACCTTTGAATCTTCAAGATGGAAGTTTAGAATGATGAATATGCCTTGTTTGAACATGATTGAGGTGTCTCAACTCATTTCCCCACCTTATAGCCCTCAGTTGACTGCACAGTTGACTTTTGGTCCTCAGATGACCTTGAAATGTCTGGATGAACTTGAGCCTTTACCACTTGATGAAATGGCTTCAAAATGAAACTCTAGCTCATGTAAGCTCTTTGTGATAATCATGTGGTCCTCATCCCAAGAAAAATACCTCATCTCTTGCACAAAGGATCTTCTTGAAACTCTTGGCCTGGTGCTTGCTTGAGCTACAACAAAAGATGTTAATGACATATTTTTGTGCTTTTGGTTAGTAAACAAAATGAGAAAAGAAATGATATGCAATTCAAGCATGCTTGGTGATCTCAAACCACTCACAGGAGATCCCTACCCAAAGGGAAAGGGAGCCAAGATGCTCAAAGATCCTTGAGGCTATGCAATGCAATGCTATGATGCCATGAGGGATCTTAGGGACAAAATTGGGGTCTTACACACCTCTTTCCCATTCTCTACTGCTACGGTGTTGTAGCGATAGGGAACTGCCTTTTCAGAAGAGTAAGGCACAGGACCAGCAGGCTTAATGATCAGAGCGGGAGAAGCCTTTTGCTTGCTACCATTGTACTTGATGATAACAGGCTCGGGTATCTGGAACACTGGGAGATCACATTAACCTCAGGCTCATTTTTATCAACATTCCTGTTTTGAAGGATCTCAATGACTCCTTCGTCCAGCATTTCCTGAACATCCTTGCGCACCTGGCAATAACCCAATTGGTTAACAGAGCAGACTCGGCATCTATCATGGTCATGCTCATAATGACTGTAGTTACATAACAAACGGTGCGTCTCGACCAGCGATTGTTGAATATGACTGACATATTTGACCTTGTATTTTCCAGGGCAACCCTGGACCATGTTGACAGATTTCCCATGCTCGGGCAATGGGTTCTTCTTCATATTAGGGCCTACGTCCTCAAAACATAGAATACCACGCCTCACAAGGTCTTGAACCTTGGTCTTCAAAGGGTAATAATTCTCCACGTCGTGGCCGGGAGCACCAGAATGGTAAACACAATGCAATCCGGGCTTATACCACCACTGGGGGTTAGTAGGTATAGCCGGTGGGTCTCTCGGAGTAATCAACTTCCTCTCTATCAAAGAGGGATATAACTCTGCGTACGTCATCGGAATAGGATCGAAAGTGACCTTTTTCCTCTCGTAACTCTGCGGGCGATGCTGTTGTTGTTGATATTGCTGAGGTGGTTGCTGATTGTTGTTGTGATGCTGGTACTGTTGATTATCTCTAAAGACAGGTGCTATATGAGCCACCTGGTGCTGGTTATTGGCGGGACACACAATCTTCCTCCTCACAGAGGGTCTTCTTGGTTTCTCATGGGAGGTCACAACATGTGCCTCTCCATCTTTCTTCTTTGCAAACGCCCCATAACATTTTGCAGAAGAGCCTTCTTCTCTGGTTAACCGTCCTTCACGGACCCCTTCTTCTAGACGCATCCCCATATTTACCATCTCGGTGAAGTCAGAAGGAGCGCTAGCAATCATCCAATCATAATGAAAAGAACTTAAAGTCTTCAAAAAGATCTTAGTCATCTCTTTCTCTTCTAGCGGAGGCACGATCTGTGCTGCCACCTCTCGCCACCTTTGGGCGTACTCCTTAAATGTTTCCTTATCCTTCTGGGACATGGCTCTCAATTGATCTCTATAGGGAGCCATATCCACGTTGTACTTGTATTGCTTGACGAAGGCTTCGCCGAGATCATTGAAGGATCAGATGTTCGCGCTGTCTAAACCCATGTACCAACGCAAAGCGGCACCGGACAGATTGTCCTTGAAAGTAGTGGATGAGTAGTTGGTCATTATCGGTTTGAGTCGACATCTTCCTGGCATACATGACCAGGTAGCTGAGAGGACAAGTATTTCCTTTGTACTTTTCAAAATCAGGGACCTTGAATTTCATAGGGATCTTCACATTTGGAACCAAGCAGAGTTCGGCAGCAGACTTGCCGAAAAGATCCTTCCCTCTGAGAGTTTTCAATTCCTTGCGAAGCTCAAGAAATTGATCATTCATAGCATCCATCTTCTCATAAACATCTGGACCCTCAGACGGCTCAGAATGATAGATGGTGTCGTCTACCCTGGGCAAAGTATGCACGACAGAAGGAGGAACGGCAAGGACCGGGCTAGATGCCGGCAGAGAAGCAAAGGTAGGAACAGGACCCTCAGGCATGAAATTGGGAGGCATCCCCCACGGGAACCCGGTTGGCATGGTTGTTGGAACAAAGTGTGCACTGGCAATGAGCACAGTAGAGGAGACAATCTCAGAGATAACTGTCCTCTGGGGAGGAGTTGAAGGTGTCGGAGAAGACTGGCTCTGGACAGCCATGAGTGACTCCATTAGGGCAGTCAATCTGGCCACTTCCTCTTTCAGCTCGCGGTTCTCTAGCTCTAAGTGATCCATCAGTCTCGAAATGTTGGCTCTAGTGTAGTACCGGTGAGTCAGCTTGTCTTCAAAATAAATGAAAGAAACAGAGTTAGACCACAGGGCAATGGACCGGAAACAAAACCTGCTTATGCATATGATGCATGCAATGTTTGTGTATATGATTTGTTTTTAATTTCAAAGGAACTTTAGAGTTTTATTTGCAAATTCTGGAAATATTAAGCATTTTATCACATATGGAAATATCTCATTAAATAATATCAGGGAAAAGAAGTGCAGCATCGTCAATCATATACAAGAGAAAAGGAAAATAGTCATCCTATGGATCCCTAGAAACAATCATCCAAAGCTCGGGACACAGGAAGATAAGATGCGCGAAGCCTCTTCACCTCCCTCTTGTAGGTTGCCTCCATATCGGCCTTCTCTTTGGCGAGTCGATCATACCTCCTCTTCTAGAACATAGAAGACTGAGGAAGTAGAGAAGTCCATACATCGTCAGGGTCATCAATAACCTGATGCTCAAGAAACTCAATCAACGCATCCTGCTCCTTAATTTGCTGAAGCAACTCTTCACGTTCACGGATCCAGGCACGTGAACGGTCTTCGTCTCTCAACTCCTCTACTCCTTGATTAGGGAGGGTTGAAGGCTCAGCCATAATCATAGGTGTAGGTCTCGGATACTCGTAAGGCAGGAGATACTCAGACGCCCTCTTCCTAACCCAAATAGTGTAAGGCTCCAAAGCGATGCAATTCTTAGGAACCAACTCTTTCCTTCCTTTCCTATGAATCTTGCGCCAAGCGCGGACCATCCTAGCTTTCAAGCCTTGGGGATCTTTACCATCCTAAAAGAATGCACCCTCTAACAGAATGTTATTGGGTTTATCCTTTAAGGGGAACCCAAGCTGCCGACGTGCCAAAACAGGATTGTAGTTAATCCCACCACATGTACCAAGAAGAGGTACATTGGAGAATTCGCCACAAGAATCAATAATCCGCACACCATCATACACATGGTTATACCAAGAGATATCATCATTTTGTGAGATACATAAGTCTCGTGGACCACCGTAGACATTCCTTGTTCTCCTTGAAAGCGACCGTCTGAGGTAAATGAGAAATAAACTACTTATACAACAGAGGCAAACAACACACAATGGCGCCACCACCCTTTGCATTCCTCATATGCAAAGAGAAGTAGGTATCGCCCAACAGAGTCGGAACGGGATTAAGAGTAGAGAAGATCCTAATAGCGTTCACATCCACAAACTTGTCGATGTTGGGGAACAATACCAATCCATAGATGAGAAGTACAAATATGGCTTCAAAGGCATCCTCACTCATGGCCTTCCCATATATAGTAGCTTGAGCAATGAGGAACTCAGAAGGGAGACCTTGAATTCCACCTTTGGTAGTCATATGAGCACCAACCAGAGATTTATCTATGTGTAACATGTCAGCTATCTCTTGAGAAGTAGGAATACTCTCCAAGCCACTGAACGACAACTGGTCTAGAATAGGTATACCCTCAAGGTAAGCATACTCCTCAAGGGTAGGCAAAAGCTGGAAATCCGGAAATGTGAAGCAACGGTACAAAGGATCGTAAAACTGCGCCAATACACTCATCAATCCTTCATCCACCTGAGTAGTCAGAAGAGGAATAAGCTTCCCGAAACGAGCCTTGAAACCCAAAGGATCTAATACATAGGATGTCAGATTCCTTAACTCTTTCAAATATGGTTGCCTGAAGCTGTACTTCTTTGTATTCCTTCTTTGTCTTTCCATGTCTGAAAATTTTGCAAATAAACCCCTTAAGTTCCTTGAAAATTTTCTTATTTATTGATGATATGGATGCAAATGGGTGCATGAATGCATGAATGCAACAATCACACTCAAGGATCAAGCAAAGCACACCAAACAAAGGTCATGGGATGGATCATGTTATCCTTAATATCAATCATCCATTTTGGTGGGTTATGGTTTACACCTTATCAACACCCAAGTTCCATTGATATTAAGGTTACCTGAACGGATCAACCATGAATCAAGGGTTTGTTGCAAGTCACGAGCATGGAGTTTAGGTTAAGAACCACCCCAAAGGGAGTGTACTAAGGTTTAAACCTGCCAAACATGTTCTAAAAAAGGTTCCCATAGTCATCATCCCATCTTTCGGATATTATTGGAGAAACGACTACTCGTATTCCGAAAATATTCTCAAGAGAGACTCTTATGAGTGTAGTATCGCGAAACAATCGTATCAAATCTTATACTTGAACGACTTTCGCACTACATCCTAAGAATAGGCCAAGATGGGCTTGGTAAACTAAGGTCCTTGGCTTCTAAGGTCTATATTGGAAAGAGTAATGTCTAACCACAACTTACTTGTGTGACATTATTGATCCCAACATAACCTCCACCAAGTGAATGGACTTGCAAGTCAACTTGCTAAGGAATAACTCCACACAAGTCAACAAGACTACGCCATGCTCCTATCCTAAGTGCACTCGAGTCCGGGTATAGAACTCATCTCACAAAGATCACCAAGCATACAAGGAATTAATATTCAAACAATTCAATCATTACATACAATACAGTAATCCCAAATTGCACAAAAATATGTCACAAAAAAAAATATACAATACAATACAACAAATATGAAAAGTAGGCAAAACCCACTAGGATATTATCCCCAGCAGAGTCGCCACTTTTCAGTAGCGGGGTATTCGTTACCATTAGAGATATTGACTAAATCCAAGGTAAATCATACAAGTCGATTCGCCACCGCACTTCTATTTATCCAAAGGAATGGTTAGAAAGCGAACAAAAACCTAAAAGTTTTATCGAATTAAAAACTAGTAAAAATGTCAGAGATCTGGGTGAGGGGGTTGGTTATGCAATGGGAAGGTGTTAGGCACCCAAAGCATCCTAGGTACTCCTAGGGAGCCCTTTTCACATTTGTTACAAAAAGTTGTTTCTTTTGTGAAAATTATTTGTGCAAACTTGACGGAAGGGATGAGAAAAACGCGTATGTTTATCTAATGTCGCATCCACTGCATACGTATCTCATCTGAATCTGAGAATCAGAGTCTTCGTAGCTCGGCTACCTATGGGTTAAAGAGGAGTGTGCTCGCTAAGACATCGCGTCTTATGCCTACGTATCTCATCTGGGATGAAAATCAGAGCAAAACGTAGTTCGACCACCTATGGGGTAAGGGTTGTGTTTTGGGGTGAACGACGTTACTACGCAATCTACCGGATGCTCGACCTTTGGAGACTTAATCGCCTGTAGTAGAAGGAGATAACGTGTTCTTAGGAGAAGAAAAATCAATGAGTTTGGGGGGTTTAGGGATGCTCATGCAAAAAGGCAGTCCTAGATGAAGGAACCGCGCTACCTTAAATGACATGCCACGAGAGGCTATACGAAACCTAAGAAATCGGTAACATGCGGGAAAAGTAAAGGGATCGAGAGATCTACCGTACGAATAAAGATTTGAAGTAACAACAATTAGATAAATAAGAAACCCAAATACTCTTCCAAGCTAAACACCATCAAATAAAGCGAGTCAGTACAGGTAATCGGAATAGACCTCCAGGTGGTACCCTACAAATAAAGTGGAACACCAACAAAGCTATCCCTGCAAGAGTATGTGAGCCCTCACAAAACAAAACTCAACAAACAGGTTAGATAAACAAGATAGGGTAATCAAGAGTTGCCCCCAAATCAAAATGTAACCACATGAATCATGCCATTAAAATTCGCAAAAAGCTCACAAAAAGCAACCAAGGGTAGGAGGCCTAAACCTCTTGTCAAACAAATGCATTATAAGGGTATCAAAAATTTCAGGTTGAAAGTATAAAGTAGTGGAAATAGGGCATACCTGATTGGGGAGGATCGATTGAAATTGAATGGCACGGTTGGGTTTGCAAAGCCATGTTAGGGTTTGCGTAAGGCGGGGGTGAAAAAGTGTGAGTCAGAGTGAACTTTTCAGAGCTGTTTGGAGGTTGCTGCAGATTAGTTCGCAGGTGTCTCTTCTTCTTCTCTTCTCTCTCTTTTTCTCCCTTTTTTCTCCAGGGTTTGTAATAGTCTCCAGCCTCCTTTTCTCAAATGAAGCTCTGGTATTTATAACCTAATATTGGTGGCTTGGTGGGCTCAGAGTCAAGCCCAAAATTTTCTGTTATTTTCCAAAATGCGCGCGCTTCCCCTAGCGAAGGATCTGCTCGCTTAGCGAGCATGACAGTTCTCTTTGCTAAGCGAACCATTCTGCTCACCTAGAGAGCATGACAGCTCAGAGACAGATTTTGCTCTTTCCAGATTAGCATTTTGAATGATGAATAGATCCCATCGGAACATGTTGGAAGTAATCCCCATCATTCCCTTGTATTGACTGATCGCCTGAATAGAATCCACGAAGTGTCTTGGATGATACTTAAACTTTAAACAAAAGATGTTAGTGACACATTTTTGTGCTTTTGGTTAGTAAACAAAAGTAAGAGAAACAATAATATATGATTCAAGCATGCTTGGTGATCTCAAACCAATCACAAGGAGTCCCACCCAAAGGCAAATGGAACCAAGATGCTAAAGATCCTTGAGGCGATGCAAATGCAATGTTATGATGCCATGATGGATCATAGGGTCAAAATTGGGGTCTTACAGGCCCCTGACGAGTCTGAGGCGTTGAAGTTGTAGAAGTCAATGTTGGCTGATACCCAATCCCAAACTTGTCTTCCTTTACAGGTAAATCCAACAGACGTCCACACCGGGAGAAACAACAAAATTTACCAAGGCCTGTGCCTGCTTGAAGGATGAAATATAGGCACCTGCTTTAACCTCTTCCACCGGAGCCGCAACCTTGATTTGAACTGCATCAAAGGCCTGACACAGGGTCTCATGAATCTCACCTTCTACCTCTACATACTTAAATGTAGACAGGTGACTGACCAGAATATCCTCCTCACCACAGACAGTGATAATTCTTCTGTTGACCGGGAACTTGATCTTCTGATGCAAGGTCGAGGAGACTGCCCCAGCATTGTGGATCCAAGGACGACCCAGCAAGCAGCTATACGAAGGACTGATATCCATCACATAGAAGACGGTATTGAAGGTTTGTGATCCAATCTGAATTGGCAATTCTACCTCTCCGAACACCGACCTCTTAGAACCATCGAAGGCTTTCACAATAAGATCGAAAGGCTTCAAGATCAAACCTTCTACCTCTAACCTTGACAGGGCTCTCTTGGGTAGCACATTGAGAGAGGAACCTGTATCCACCAGAACATGTGATAACATAATGTCTTTGCATTCCATCGAAATGTGCAAAGCCTTGTTATGATCGCGTCCAGCTGGTGTCAAGTCAGAATCAGTAAAACCCAACCCGTTGCTTGCATGAACATTTGCAACGATCCCTTCTAGTTGGTTCACTGAGATCTCCTGAGGCACATATGTAGCATTAAGGACTTTCAGAAGTGCCTCCCTGTGTGCCTCCGAACACAGCAAGAGTGAGATAATAGATATCTTGGACGACGTCTAGATCAAATGATCGACTACCTTGTAGTCTTCTTTATAATTCTCAAGAGCTCGTCCACATCCTTCGCGAAAGTAGGCTCAGAGTCAGCCTGTGGTGCAGAGGTACCCTCATTCACAACTTGCTTGCCTTTGGCCTTCGCTGCGGCGTCAGCACTATCAGGTTGGGTAACTGGTGGTGAAACCAGTCTACCACTTCTGGTGAATCGCCCGATTCCACCAACATTGTCCACTGCGGGATCTTTTATTTCGACTTCAGATTCAGACTTCTGATCCTGCACCTCTTCTATTTTCAGTGGCTGCTCCACTCCATGATCATGCGTGTACACATTCCCCCCGTAATGCCAAGGAATGACCCTTTCGCTGGTGAAAGGTAAAGGACCAGGGGTCGTGATGGTCATAGTGGATTGATACGCTCGCACTGGTGGCACCGGTTGCGCTACTGGCACACTGATCTGAGCGGTCAATAGAAATTTGTGATATTGGCAACATCACAGTCATACTCATAAATCTTATTTATGGAAGTACAAACATCCGAAACATCGGAATCAAGTTTAACAAATACATCAGAATCAGACACAATGTTTGGAATATCAGCAACAACATTTGAAAAATGAATTACATCATTGGGAATTACAAAATCAACAGGATTAACATTTGTAAATTCTTCAACATCTGCGGCATCTTCAGGAAAGAGAGGGTCAACATCTGCATTCTCAACAACCCCTTTAACAACCCTTTCAATAAACCTTTGGACAGATAGGTCTTCAGCTTGGAGGATACCATTGTCAAGCAAGGCCTGAATACCCTGCTGCAGCTTCACACAACCCCCACTCTATGCAACACAACCTAAACAACCACTTTCGCAACCAGGGAAAACATCCGCCTTTAGCAAGTATTCTTTGATTTCCAACAGCGGAATCTTCAGTTTCAACACCTCCTTGACTAATTTGACTTCTCCTTCAACCATGTTAACTTTTTCTCTACCATGTTGCGGCATAGGATTGTTGACAACATTAGGAGCTGACGCAAAGTTAATGGCCTTTGAATCAATAAGGTCCTGAACTACGTTCTTAAAACCTTTGTAGTTCTCAATAGTGTGGCCAGGTGCCCCAGAGTGGAAATCACACCTGGCATTGGCGTCATAACCCACTGGAAGCCTGCCAATAGGAGGAGCCAAAGTGCGTAACTGCACAAGTTGCAACTGTTGAAGGTTGGGAAGCAACTGGGCGTACAACATCGAAAGAGTGTCGAAACGCCTATCCAACATCCTCTTTCTCTGTTGGTAGGAAGGTCTGTTACCCTGTTGTTGTTGGTATTGGTTTTGTTAACATTGGGGTTGTTGTTGTTGTACTAGTGCTACAGCCGGAATGGTCACAGCTGTAACATAGGGTTGCTGATGGTAATTCTGAAAATTGTTCCTCCGGTTACCCCTGCTCTGATATGAAGACACGGAATTTGCATCCCCTTCTCTCCTCTTCTGTCCTCCTATGAACGGCTTCTTTGACCCCGAGGATGATCCAACCCCACTTTGGATCTTACACGTCTTCAAGTAGTTCTCCACCCTCTCACCGGTAGAGACCACATCAGCAAAATTGGAGGCGTTGCAATCCACCAGGCGCTCCAAATAAGACCCGGGCAGTGTGTTCATAAACATGTTGGCCATCTCTTTCTCCAACATCGGAGGCCGAAAACGGGAAGCCATCTCTCTCCAGCGTTGGGCATACTCTTTGAAGCATTCATTGCTCTTGAGAGACAGATTCTGGAGTTGAGTTCTGTCAGGTGCCATGTCTGTGTTGTACTGATATTGCTTCACGAAGGCCTCAGCCAAGTCTCTCCAGCAGTGAATATGGGCTCTGTCCAGCCTCATATACCACTCCAAGGATGCCCCAGCTAGACTGTCCTGAAAGAAGTACATGAGCAGCTTCTCATCATCAGAATACACAACCATCTTGCGGAAGTAAGCTTGCACATGAGTCTTCGGGCAAGAGTTGCCATTGTACTTATCAATTATCGGAACTCTGAATTTTGGCGGAACTCTCACGCCTGGGACCAGCCCCAAGTCAACAACATCCACACCCAGAGCATTCGGCCCTTCCACAGCCTTCAACCTCTCCTCCAATCTTTTGAACATAGGTTCCACAAAATGGCCCATGCCAAAGTCTTCCTGCAGCAGGGTGAACTGATCTTCCTGATCATCATGAATGGGTTGTTGATCAGGGTTGACATGTGGGAAAGGGATGGTCCCCGGTCCATTGGGTCCATTAGTCTCTCCAGCTGGAGGATCAATAACAGTCTCCGGTTGAGCAGGGGGATTCCTGTGTATCATTAGTCTGAGCTCATGTTGTCCCTGAGCCACTCCTTGGACCACGTCCATGAACTGATTCATGCGAATCCTCATCTCAGCGAGCTCTGCTTGTAGGCCTTCCATTGTTCTCTGTTGATTCCTTCGGGTACCGTACCGGTGAATGCCTGAGTCAGCCTTCCTGCTAGTGGAATACCAAGCAAAATGAGAACACTGCGGCGGTACTTGTTATGCAAGACATGCAAATGCAATGACATGTTTATCAATTCCAAAGGGTATTCTACTCCTTGATTCCAGTCTCACATCAGAAAATTTGTAAGGGACATGTCTTTTTTTCAGAAAACCCCGACTAGAATCAAGAAGAAAGATATAAACCCCTGGGAATAGATAAACATGTGTTAAATGATGTGATGCAATGCAGTGACATGGGAATCAGGATTGCTGTATCTGCTTGAACAACTGTCAGGTCGCACTGTCTGAAGAGAAAACCACTGAGGAACATATAAGAGACCAAAGTTTTGCTCCAACAAGAATACCAGAAAACCGGGTTGGTTGAAGGTTAAGGTTTCCTGAATTTAGCCCGCCCCTCACTGGTAGGTTCTATGAACAGAAGTTCGTCAGCTTCTAGCCCTTCAGTCGAATAATACGTTTACCACTAAAGGTTTGGCATTATTACAAGACAAAAGACCTCCACTGACTCCCCTCAATCGGACATCCTAAAAGCAAGTTTCCAGCCTTGGGGTCCTCGGATTGAGCAGCGAGAATGCGCCCACGAGAGCTAACATAACCGCGTCTCGGAGGAGTGGCCTCGACTGAGCCTCGGGAAATGGTCACCAGAGTCGACAATTTCTAAAGGAACATTATATCGTTACGGAACACCCGTAGGACAGAATATATCCAAAAGAAACCTCGTCTAGGTGTGGGTCTTCATGAACGACTTAACGTAGCAACATGCTACGCAAGCCTCATGACTATCCACTCTAAAATCTGTGTGTACGCTCAAGCCTGGGTAATGGGCTTATCTCTCATAGAACAACCCACCCCAACAAACAACCAACCCCACAGATCCAGCAGATACGTCAATCATATGTACACAATGCAATAAGATAGAGCAGATAAATGCTGAAAGTAAATAACAGTACAAAAGAATAAACACCCAACAAACAAGAAACTACAAAAGCTAGGAGAGATTCACATAGGGAAACCGGGTCCCCAGCAGAGTCACCAGCTGTCACAACGTGGCGAAGAAAAAAGAACCGACGAATAAAAGAAATAGAAGAGTCGCTGTAGCACCTCGAATTTGCACCTCCCTTGTTGTACATACATTTTCATAATTAGGTCATTAACATTACATAGTCCACTGCATAGCATTGCATTGTCCTTTGCCCAAGTGCAAGTCATTAGACAAGGTTCAATCAAGACTGGTTAGGAGGATCAGTCAAGCAAGCAAGCATGTGCATTTCCTATTGAAGCAAAGCCCTAGGGTTGGTTCAACAAGTTCATATGACCTAGGGATCATTTTGGAGTGATTTGTCCAAAGATTGGATGTTCAGAAGTCATCAGTCAAGCTGGATTTCATCTGAAACCCTAGAAAGTCAACTGTGGTCAACTGTGCCTGAATTCATGGATTTGAAGGTGGAAGATGGTTTGAAAGGCTTCATTCATGTCCATACAAGTCTCATTTGACATGTCAAATATCAATATTAAAGAATTTGAGGTCAGATGAAAAGTTTCCAAAAATAGTAAGTGACCTGTAATTTCAAACTGCCAAAAATGGAAAGGTCTTCTCCTCAAATTGACATCATCATACAAGCTTCAAATGGAATTTTGTCCAACATGAAAGTTGAATATCTTGTTCTCACCTTTCCAAAAAGTCTAAGAACATCCATTTCTCATTTGTGGTTGGCAAGTTATGATCAAATCATTGTCAAGAAATTTTGAACTTCAAAGTGGGATAACTTTCACACCATTTGGCCAAATTGAGTGGGGTTTCTTGATACAATATCCATTTGACATGCTCTATCCAAAATATCCATTGCACTTCATCAAAATTCATCACACAAAAATGGAATTTTTCACTTGGTTTGAATTTGAAAAAGGGAGGGAAAAAAGTGACTTTCAAAACTATGCATTTTCCATATTTTCCACCATTTGAATTTGATCTAAAATGATATTTGGAGGGTGTTTGGACAGAAATCCGTGCACTGTAGCAAAGTTCTCATGCACATGAAGGTTATTTTGGCCAATTGCACATAAAATGCATTTCACTTAATCACTTTGGTTTTGGCTAATTAGGATTAAGGAAATGATTAAGCCATGGTATATAAAGTTAATTCTAACAGAAAATTGGATTAGCATTCATTCATCTCAGATCTAGATCCAAAAGTGCAAACTCTCTCAACTTTTCCTCTTGATTTTTTCTGCAAAATTCTCATAGAATTTGTACTGATCTTCATTGAATCATCATCCACCACCATTTCTGAAGAAGATTGAAGCAGGATATCTCCATTTTCGTGCTGTTTTCTTGGACAGTTAAAGCAAGCTCCATTAATGGCAAGTGCTGGTTTGAGCTACTTCAAGGACAATTAAGCCACGATCCATCATCCATTCATCAATTGGAACATTGTAGAGCTTCTGTTTGCATATTTCAAGCCTTAAAAATCACGATTCCATTACTGCCCTTCGATTAAGGTTAGTTTTCGATGATCAAGATTCATGAAATTGTGCTATGTATCTGATAGATCATTCCATGAGGAGTAGGCTGAGCTTTATAGTTTGGATTTTCATTAAGAAATGAGAAAGATATGTGGATTTCAATTTTGATGTGCAAAACTTTCCTTGCTCGATCTGGATTTGTTAGTATGAATTAGGATGAATCATGTTTGGATTGTTAATGTGCATGATGAGACGAATCGAATGGTATATCGTTTGTTGATTTCTGTGGAGTTTTGTTTTTGAGTGATGAACATGATGAAGAACATGAGGAACCCTAACATTTTCGTTCTCCAGGCGTGTTTGATCTTCATTCCCGTGTTTGTGCATGTTTTCCATGTTTTTCATCCATGAAACCAATAGCAGCGTGACACTTCATTAAGTGAAACGCAGCGCTTCTGTAGCGCGCGCTGGGATTCAAACTCTCCCTCGCTTCGATTCCATGCTGTGGCAATTCCACTTTTGCCTTTTCCTTGTTTTTCCTCATATGCTCACATGATTTCACATGCCATTTCACATCATTTTTAATTTTTCTCCACATGAAAAAATTCATAACTTCATAACCATTAATCCAATTGAGATGAAATTTTTTGTGCCATGATCCTTGCCATGTCTAGTATTTTTTGGTGATTTTTATTAAAATTGTGCACGTGTGATTTTCTGTTTTGGCTAGGGTTTATGTGAACATGTCATTTGTTGCACCTTGTTTACCTTTTTGATCATGAAATGATGATGCTTAATTGGAAATTCTTGAAATTATTTATGCCCAATCTAGACACCTTGAGGAGCATTTTGGTATATAGTTTGTGATTTTTGCATTCCTGGATTGTGAGATATGCTATGATCTTTGGAGGTGTGACAATGTGTGTCACACCATTTCATGTCAAACTTCATGATTTTCGTTACCATGCCATATGAACTCAAAATGACCTGAATTTTTGCATGTTGAATCTTCTGGATGTTAAGTTTGAATGTGAATTTTTGTGGATATTTTGAGTACATTTCCGATTTGATTGAGATTTTCTCCCCTGTTTGACCAATTGTGGACTTATTGTGAGTCATGATTTCATATGATTTGTGTAATTCTTGTTGTTTATTGGATGGACTTGAAATTTGGCATGTGTATTATAGACATCTTGAAGTTGGCCATGGCTTTGGTTTCATTCATTTATCATGTTTGGTTTATGTTTTATGATTGCCTGAAGTTGATGCATGATTTGGTGCCTTGAATGGGCTTATTTGAGTATGCTTTGACTTGTTGAATTTAATTGACTTGCTTCCCTTGGTCCAAATAACTTGAAATTTGGTGTGTAGGTAATGATATGAATGCTGTTTAGCCATGAATTTTTTTGGGGATTTATTGAAATGTTTGTGAGTTGATTTGAGTTGAATCATTCTGTTTGGTTGTATGAGGTTCTAAATTGCATGCTTTGTACTCTTTGCTTCATGAAATAATGTTGGTGAATGATATGAACATGAGACCACTTGGATTTGTTTTCTTATTTGATTGAAATAATGTTGGTGTTGATGCATTGTGGACATTAACCCAAGATCCTTGTACAGTTGTACAGTTGAGTCAGTGTCATAAGTGTAGAAGGGTTCCCACTTTCTGAACCCACACTTCTTTGTCTGAAGCTCTCCCAGGCCAGGGATAAGAGCTGTGAAGTCTCATCTTCACTTCCTATTTCATCTGCTTCACCTTAACTCTCAATGTTAAGGTTAAGAGCTAACCTCACCCTGATACAGTTGGCTTGCTTCTTCAACCTAACCCCTTGTTTGAGCCCCCACTTGGTGTGTATATAGTGTGTGCTGTTTGTGATTGTTTGTTGTGCTTGTGCTGATTAGGATAGCTTGCTCCCTGTGCAAGTTAGCTAGAAACCTTGACTTAGGGATGATTTGCATGATAACATCTAGGCTCGAGTCGTAGTCTCCCTAGTTGTGTCTCCCTCTGTTATCTGGTTAGGCTAGTCCTTTGTCCCTGCGTAGGGGAACTACGTCGCCCTGATCCTCATACCAGATGAGGTACGTAGGCAGGAGATGAGTTGATCTCTCCGGGCGCCCGTTTTGTTTTATCTTTGTGTGTGTTAGGAGATGGATGTAAGCCCAACGATTGGCATTCGGTTTCCAGTTTCTTTGTTGGAGTCTGACGTAAGTCCAGCGATTGGCAGTCGGTTTCCTGTGTGTGTGTTTATTGGTTCGGAGTCTGATGTAAGTCCAGCGATTGGCATTCGGTTTCCATGTTTATCTTTTGTGTGTGGAGTTTGACGTAAGTCCAGCGATTGGAAGTCGATTTCCTGTGTTGTTTTGTTTGGCGTGCGTGAGCCGAGCTACGAGTGCTCTGATTCTTCTTCGTCCAAGAAGATACGTATGCATAGGATGCGACATCCTAGCGAGCATGTTTTCCCCCAGTCCGAACTACTTCGACTCTGATGTCTATGCTTGATAGACTAAGTAGGCCCAGGATGCGATATCCTGCCGAGTCAGTTTCTTTTGTTTTCCTATGTCTCTTTCAGCCAGTGTGTGTGTGTTTATGAGCAGTGTTTTAGCAACCATTTTCCTTCCTTTTGGTGCGTGGATCCCGTCGAGTACGACGGATGCGTAGGGGTGCTAATACCTTCCCTTCGCATAACCGACTCCCGATCCCATTCTCTTTGGTCGCGAGACCATGCTTCTTCCAGGTTTACTTCGAGCGTTTCCTTTCCCTCTTTTGGGATAAATAACGCACGGTGGCGGCTCTGTTGTTCTTGTTTTCCCACCGGTTTTTCGCGTAATGCGATGGCTGGCGACTCTGCTGGGGATCGAAAAGAGAAGTTGACCTCTTGCTGGTCCATCTTCCCTAAGCGAGTCTCTCCTAGTGCTCTCTAGGTTAGGGTTTCGGTTGCTGTTTGTTGCTTTATTTATTGCATTCATTTATTCATTGTTTGCATTTATGTGTGCATTAATGTTTGCATTCATTCATATTCACCTGTGTTGGCTGTGCTGTGTTTCTCTGTTTGGGGTGGGAGTTACTCGAGGTAAAAGGCCAAATACCCAGGCTATGAGTGAAATCTAGGAAACCTAGAAATAGAGTGATTCATGGGAAGCGGGTGGTATGCACCACTTAGCGAAACATTGATATCACGAGCAGTTCAGACTCTGATGGGGTATTATCGGTGCATACATCGGGTGTGCACAGGATGATATTCTTGAAAGGGTTGTTTATCCTGCGTTTCTCTCGACCTTACCCTGGCCTAGATGACACCCGTGAGTGGGGCGGGAATGATCCTTATTACAAGTACTGTTGCTGACTTGTTGGTGACTTGTTGGTGACTCTGGTACTGATAGTAACTGTGAATTATGGGCATTTATTTCTGGGACGCCGGATCTGTCCGTGGTTTATCAGCGGGTTCCGTTTATTTCGGATCCCCTGGTTGAATTTGAGAGTATTTGTTCAGAGGATCTGGCTGTCATCCGTTCAGTGGATGTTCCTGTGATGATGGTTATGTAATCTCCGGTTCCGTTTATTTCGGAACTTCCCAGGTCGGATTTATGGTGACTTAGTCCCTCAGATGACTGTGACTGGTTCAGAGACTTAGTGGGTCTTCAGATGACTTGGTGGCACAGTGACCTGCATTCATGCATTTGCATCGGTCTCATTTCGCATTCATCTGCATTCAATCCATGTCAATCCGTACTTAGGGTCCATTTTTTTTTTGATTGAGATTCTGGTCAAGAGACATCCAGATGTCAGAATATTATTGTTGAGGAAAAATTATCTGTCTCGATGAAACCAGAAACAGAGGACAGAATATTCCTAGTATGGATAGACATTGCATGTGTGAGTCATACTAACCCATTTGCTGTTTTGTAGGTGTCAACCGGTGCGCATAGCTCTTCTGTTCAGGATGGATCCACCCAACACCAACATTCTTGAGATGAAAGAGATGATGAGGGAGTTGTTCAGTGTTGTGCAAGGGCTTGCCTTGGGGCAGAAAGCCATGGATGAGAGATTGGAAAAGATTGAGAAGTGGCTGATGGTGGAGAAAGTTCAGGAAAAGGATCCGTCCTCCGGAGTAACAAATCCCTCTGGCACTGTAGTATAGGAACCCTTTAACGGTGGTCCGCTCAAGAAGGAGGTTGAATCAGGTGGATTGCAAGCAAAGAAAGAATGCGGTAAGGATCGTTATCACCCTTATGCTACCACTGTAAGCACTCCTATTGGTAATCCACCTGCTCAACATCAACAACCACCACCTCAACAGAAAGTATTGAAAGCTAAGAGCCAAGTCAAGAAGGGGAAGACGGATCGTCAACTTGATGAGCCACCTGTGACTTATACTCTCCTGTTCAAAAGATTGAGGGATCTGGGGTTAGTTCGGCCAAGGATATTGATTCCCGTAGAACAGCAGCGGAGGCCTCCAAACTATGATGAGAATGCCAGGTGCGATTTCCATTCTGGGGCACCCGGACACATCATTGAGGGTTGTAGAGCTTTCAAACATGTTGTTCAGGACATGATAGATTCCAAGGCCATCAGCTTAGCACAGATAATGAATGGGGATGTCAACCCCGTACCCAGGCAGGGTCGTATAAAGGTGAAGATGGTAAAAAAGGACAAGAAAGGAATGGGGGTGACTGAGGAGGATCAGTTAAAAGTTCCAATGTCTGTGGTCCCAGAACCTCTGATGAAGGATGGAGCTTTCCCTGTTGTTGATAATTGTTGTGCGACCGTCACCACAGAGGGGTGTGTATTGATGAGAGACACGACCCAGAAGATGATAGAAGTAGAAATGGACATTGAAAAAGTTGAAACACTAAGTCAAGCAATTGAAACCGTCAAGGTGGAGAATGCTCTGATTGCTGAGAAGGAAAAGAAGCTGTCCATTTCTTCTTATAAGCAAGCCCTAGAGGTGGTGAAGAACCAAGACGCCCAAGGCTGGGGCAGGATCATTGACATAGTGGTAAAGGCAGACATGTTCAGGATTGGCTACCAACCGAATCAAAAGTCGTCTAGACCAAACAGAGGACGTCGTCCATTGTACACCTTTGTTAGTGCAGGAATGTTGGATCCTGATCATGCTTGTTCAGTGAGTGAAGAGATTGACTGTGACCGCGAGCTTGAGTTGTGGATAAAGTCGTGCGTACCAGGCAACTGGAAGGCCTCCAAAATCACCACTGTCACTCATCCGGAAGTGTAGGATGTCTGGTTTATATTTTGTTTGCATGAAAGCCATACGTTTTGCCCGAAACGTAATGGTCCATTGTAAGGGCCATCTCATGTGTTTCATTGTGCAACATTTTGCATCAGTAATGAATGGATGTTTTTGTGATTAAAAGCGGTTCCCTGTTTTTCATTTATTTTTGCAGTTTAAAAAAATAAAAATGGCAATGTTTATTTTCATTTTTCTTTCCTTTTGATTCATCTTGTTCCGACCTCAAAAGTGGTTATCCTCCTGATCTCATTGATAACAATTCGGTTACATCTTTGAATGACTTCGACAATCCGCTCTATCATGCCGAAGAAAAAGGCGAAGAAGACTGTGATCTGTTGGAAGATTAGCCAGGCTGTTAAGACAAGAGGAGAGGGTGATTCAACCGCACGAGGAGCGATTCAAGATTGATACTCCAGACACCGCCGAGGTCAGAAAGTGAAAATTGAGGCCGCTTCAGAGGCGAGTTGAGGGCAGAATGATAGGAGCATGTGGACACCTTCGCCTGGTCGCATCAGGGTATGCTAGGGTTGGGTACCAATGTCGTTATACACAAGCTACAATGGAGAGAAGACTGTTCTCTAGAGGAGCAGGACACCGGTGCCACGTATCAGAGTGACTTTGTTTCATGGTATGATTCATCGTAGAATCGAATGCTATGTTGATGACATGATAGCAAAGTCCCAAGCCGAAGAGGGGCATCCGGTGGATCTGGGGCAAATTGTTTGACCGGATCGAAACTACTCAGACTGAGGTTGAGTCCGAACCAGTGCACTTGCGGAGTGCTGTCCGGTAAGTTGTCGAGGCTTATTGTGAACGAAAGAGGAGTCGAGGTCGATCCTGCTAAAAAAAAAAAAAAAAAAAAAGAAAAAGAAAAAAGAAAAGAAAAGAAAAAGAAAAATAATGCAAGAAATGCCTGAACCGAAAACAAAAAGAGATCAAACGGTCAGGTAGGATAATGATTGCCAAGGGGCATTGGAAAAAGAATAAGTTGCAGGAACCTCTGATTTTGTTAATCTGGTACTTGACAGCCCTCGAGGGGTCTATGAGGTGCGTACTGAGTCAGCATGACGAGTCTGGTCGAAAAGAGCATGCAATTTACCTTAGCAAAGAGTTTACCGACTGTGAAACAATACATTCACTGCTCGATAAAACTCGTTGTACTTTGGCATAGGCTGCTCGCCGACTGAGACAGTATATGCTGTTTCATACCACTTCGTGGATTTCCAAGATGGATCTGATCAAGTATATGTTTGAGAAGCTAGCATCGACTGGATGAGTTGCGAGATGGAAAATACTTCTGATCGATTCATGATATACAACCCATTGATGATTATCAACCCAGGAAGTTTGAGTTCCCTGATGAGGACATCTCGAGGTACTCAAATCGAAAGATTGAGAGTGACCGATCCCGGAGGAGGGGCCTGACCCTAAATCCGAACGAATTCTGATGTCTGATGGGGAGAGTTTAAAGTGAATGAGTTAGTGCTTCCCTGATAACATTTGAATGCACCAACGATGGTGGCTGAGTACGAAGTTGGCATCCTGGGTACCGAACCGCGGTGCGTGCATCTACTGGGGCAACGTCTTTCTCATTCAGTATGGGCTGGAAGTGATACTGCCTACTGATATGATCTACTGAAGTCTAGGTCCCATTGTGAAGAGCTCTGATGGATGAAATTAGAGAAGGCTGAGTAAAAAGAGGCTGGCGGTTACTTGTCATGGGGCAGTTGTACCCAGTGAATGAAGCGTGTCGTTGACCGAAAAGTGTGACCTCGTGCGTATCACGTGGGAGATGTGGTGTTGAAAAGGATCCTTCCTCCTCAAGACGATCATGGGGCAAGTGGACACACAGTTATGGATGTCCATTCGTGGTCAAAAAGGTTTCTCTGACAAAGCTTTGTTGTCGACGACCACGGATGACGAAGATTTTCCATCCCCTATGAATGCGGACGCAGTTAAAAGATACTTCGTGAAAAATTGACCCGCTGGACAAAAAAGAAAAAAGTCCAGGCAAAAAGGGGCATCCCGGCGAACCGAAAAAAAAAAGAGAAAAGGTTCGGGCAAAAGTTAGGGATAAGAAAAGAAAAGAACTCTACACCCGGCAAGTCGAAAACCCCACAAGGGCGACTTGGGCAAAAAAGGGTATCCCGGTGGACTGAAACCCGAAAGGGCGGTCAAGGCAAAAGAGGGATTGAAACGAACAACTGCGTCCAGCATGATCGTTTGTGCTTGAGATATGACTTGGATAATCTCCGACAGAGATCGATCGGAAGCATCTTGTTCAGAAGACAGAAAGTGCGGAAAGTCTTGAGGACATATGGGGCGTAACCGGGTTGGAACCCGATGAGATCACGGTTTCACGTTGCCATTAGGGTAGATTTTTCCTTTTGTGTGCAATCACCTCTTTTCAGGGATTGCTTCCTGTGTGTTGCCCAGTTCTGAGCCACCTTTTTTGTTTCAGTCAATAAATGTGTGTTCAGTCAAATAATTTTGTTTTTGTTTTCATTACCGCTTTGATTACGAAAACATCCGTTTATTTTGATAACGAATAGTTGCATTTTGAAACATAGAGGTCCCTTCCAATGCATGCTTATAAGATTGAAATCTGGAAATCTTATTCGGAAGTTTGAGCGACCAAGATGTTGAAGTGTTGGCACGCCTGGGGCACGCTTTTATCTAACAATCTCTTGTGCAGGTGCTGTTAGAGATCTTCATTCGCTGGCAGGTGGTGATATGAAGCCTTTTGAAAAAAAAGAGATCCCTGCAGAGCCCGACCGGGGGCAAAGGGTCAGGCGAATAATGAAGGGACGGTGAAGGATTACGACGACGATCCTGGAAAGTTAATCAAGAAGACTCTTCAAAGTCTAAGGACTGGAAAGTTTGTATGAATCCCAGGAATTCGATCTTCGTGGGATGAATCAGAAAAGTCCAGATGAGTCTGGGAGTTCTCAAAAGTGGAAAGTCAACACTGTGGTAGGATGGTGAACACCAGTGTTCGACGAATCGAAGGGCGACCCGTGTCCGATAGGCCGTATTTCCCCAATGGGTTTGAGAGTGTCATCTCCCTAGCAGATTTGAGATCGGTGCCTCCTCAGTAAGCCTGAAGGTTACCATATCCCCAGCGGAGTTGTGATTGTTTTCCAAGTCTGAAGCTGTCTTCCCAACTGAGGTTGTGTTGATGGTTTTCCCCCAGCAAGATCCCCAAGAGGATTGGGTTCGGCGGGGCTATCCCCAGTAGAGGTAAGGATTGGTTGCCTCCTCTAGCAGAGTAATCCCATGCAGTTCGGGTTCGATGGAGGTCATCCCCAGCAAAGGTTGTCTTTCCCCAGCAGGGTGGAAATGGACGTGGTAATGAAAGCTTCAGCGCAGTTCTTGGAGCTCCCCGGTGTTGTCTCTGGAGGAGATAAGTTTTTATGCATTCATCGTGTAGATAAGCATAGCATATTGCATCACTAGGGCGTAGCATTTCCATAATCATGAGGCATTACGCTAAAAAAAAACTCATGCATCAGCATTGCAAACGCATCCATTAGCCCGAGGCCGTGGTGATCATCCGAGAATGGGTCGTTGGAAAGAGTTTAGCATCGCTTAGATCGATTTCAGAATTGGGTTCCGCAGCAGGGTTGAGAGCGGTGTTTTCCCAACAAGTGACTCTTTAGTCGAGTGGGTATCCCTAGCATTGTTACTCCCCAATTGGTAGCATCTTGCCAGCTGGGATCTTTTCCCCTAGCAGATGTGGGTGTGTCTGATCTCTTCATGTAGAGTTGACCCCTTAAGCAGAAAGTGTCTGTCATTTCCTTCTGCATTTCCCCACTGAGTTATATCCTCGTGGATGACGGTTGTTTCCGTTCCCTCCCCTTGGGATGGGTTTTCCCTAGTGAGTTCTTTCCTCATTAGGATGTCTTGATTCAGTTTGCCTTTTTGGATCGATCCTAAATTGGCTTCCTTGTGGCTGTCTCTTGTGCTTCCCTGTGATATAAATGAATAGTGGCTCACTAATCGGCACTCATTCATCTTATCCTCAGCGGAATTTGTTGGCTTCTACCTACGAACCGGTAGTTATAAGTCCTATCTTTGTGGTCTTCTACCTACTAACCGGTAGATGTGAATCCTCTGTTCTCCTCTTTGTGGAGTTAAACCCTTGTGCTCATCCCAGGTGATGACGGTTGCTTTTCTGTGGTTTTCTACCTACTAACTGGTAGATGTAATCCCCTCTTTGTGGTTATCATTATCCAGTTTTCGATATTTCGGATATTTGCTTTGATTAAGCAACTTTATCCCCAGCGGGCCTTTCCCTGTCCTTTTGATTGGTCATCTTTGCATACCCAGTCTTGGTATCCCGATGCCTTTCTTGTCGGTCGATCTATCCATTTAACAACCAACCCGGTTCTGGATAATCTTCCATGCGAGTATGTTATCTACGTTTTGACGGCTATAGATGATATATCTCATGCACTCTTTGGTCAATCTTTTGATTGTTTTCTCCAGCTGAGTAAGATTCGTATTCCCTGTGGAATCGGATGTCCATCCTTTAACAAGATCGCTTTTCTAGCCCTCTTCAGGATGATGAGTGTTTTGGAACACAAACCAATTCACGCCTTGGTCGGTCACCGGTTTTCATGCCTACAACCCGGAATTCTTGGTGTTCCTTCCTGTCTGCTCTCTGTCGTGATCATGATCCCCAGTGAGTCTCCTCTCCGTTGGTGTCAATAAACGTCAAGTTTTTGTCAATTCGTCTGTTGACGTATAATTGTGCATATTTCCCAGTAGTAATCCTCCTCTCCGTTGGTGTCGATAAACGTCGAGTTTTTCCTGGTCGTCCGTTGACGGTTGGTTGTGATCATTATCACCACAGGGTCATTATCCCCACAGAGTTACCTCTCCGTTGGTTTCGATAAACGCCGAGTTTTTCCTATGCGTCCGATGACATATAGTTGTTTATTCCCCACAAATCATTCATTAATGGTTGTTGATTCCCCTCGGAGTTACCTGTCCGTTGATTTCGATAAACGTCGAGTTTTTCCTATTCGTCCGATGACGTCTAGTTGTACCCTTCCCCATGCAAAGTTACCTCTCCGTTGGTTTCGATAAACGCCGAGTTTTTCCTATGCGTCCGATGACGTATAGTTGTTTATTCCCCACAGATCATTCATTAATGGCTGTTGATTCCCCTCAGAGTTACCTCTCCGTTGGTTTCGATAAACGTCGAGTTTTTCCTATTCGTCCGATGACGTCTAGTTGTACCCTTCCCCATGCAAAGTTACCTCTCCGGTGGTTTCGATAAACGTCGAGTTTTTCTCATTCGTCCGTTGACGTCTGATTGTATACCCTATTCCCCAGTCATTCGTGAATGTCTGGTTGATTCCCAGCCAGAATCCCCAGTAGAGTCGTCGGTGGCGTCCTATTCGGTTTTTCGGTTGTTATACCCCTTCCTTAGTGAAGTGTTCTCCTTCTCCGTTGGTGTCGATAAACGTCGAGCTTCTCCCGTTCGTCCGTTGACGTCTGGTCGAGTTTTCTCCTTCTCCGTTGGTGTCGATAAACGTCGAGCTTCTCCCGTTCGTCCGTTGACGTCTGGTCGAGTTTTCTCCTTCTCCGTTGGTGTCGATAAACGTCGAGCTTCTCCCATTCGTCCGTTGACGTCTGGTCGAGTTTTCTCCTTCTCCGTTGGTGTCGATAAACGTCGAGCTTCTCCCATTCGTCCGTTGACGTCTGGTCAAGTTTTCTCCTTCTCCGTTGGTGTCGATAAACGTCGAGCTTCTCCTGTTCGTCCGTTGACGTCTTGTCGAGTATTCCCATTCATCCGTTGATGTCTGGTTACCTCTCTGTTGGTTTCGATAAACGTCGAGTTTTTCCTGGTCGTCCCCAGTAGAGTTACCTCTCCGTTGGTTTCGGTAAACGTTGAGTTTTTCCCATGCCGTCCATTGACGTATGGTTGTATCTCTCTTCCAGTCATCCGTTAATGTCTGGTTACCTCTCCGTTGGTCTTGGTAAACGTCGAGTTTTTCCTAGTTGTCTGTTGGCAGCTAGTTGTGATTTCTATTCCCATTCATCGTCTTGTGATGTCTGGATGTGACAGTACCTTTGAGAGAAAAATCAAAATCCCCAGTGATAAATATCATATTCCAGTGGACGTTTCCGTTGGTGGATCCCCGTATTGTGCAAATTTCTACGGTTCTTCGGTATTCAATCCCTGTTTACCCTGAAAGTCTGACAGTCGTTGCTCTCATCCGTTCGGGTTCCCAGTTGATTGAATAGGGGCAGCTGTAGCACCTCGAATTTGCACCTCCCTTGTTGTACATACATTTTCATAATTAGGTCATTAACATTACATAGTCCACTGCATAGCATTGCATTGTCCTTTGCCCAAGTGCAAGTCATTAGACAAGGTTCAATCAAGACTGGTTAGGAGGATCATTCAAGCAAGCAAGCATGTGCATTTCCTATTGAAGCAAAGCCCTAGGGTTGGTTCAACAAGTTCATATGACCTAGGGATCATTTTGGAGTGATTTGTCCAAAGATTGGATGTTCAGAAGTCATCAGTCAAGTTGGATTTCATCTGAAACCCTAGAAAGTCAACTGTGGTCAACTGTGCCTGAATTCATGGATTTGAAGGTGGGAGATGGTTTGAAAGGCTTCATTCATGTCCATACAAGTCTCATTTGACATGTCAAATATCAACATTGAAGAATTTGAGGTCAGATGAAAAGTTTCCAAAAATAGTAAGTGACCTGTAATTTCAAACTGCCAAAAATGGAAAGGTCTTCTCCTCAAATTTACATCATCATACAAGCTTCAAATGGAATTTTGTCCAACATGAAAGTTGAATATCTTGTTCTCACCTTTCCAAAAAGTCTAAGAACATCCATTTCTCATTTGTGGTTGGCAAGTTATGATCAAATCATTGTCAAGAAATTTTGAACTTCAAAGTGGGATAACTTTCACACCATTTGGCCAAATTGAGTGGGGTTTCTTGCTACAATCTCCATTTGACATGCTCTATCCAAAATATCCATTGCACTTCATCAAAACTCATCACACAAAAATGGCATTTTTCACTTGGTTTGAATTTGAAAAAGGGAGGGAAAAAAGTGACTTTCAAAACTATGCATTTTCCATATTTTCCACCATTTGAATTTGATCTAAAATGATATTTGGAGGGTGTTTGGACAGAAATTCGTGCACTGTAGCAAAGTTCTCATGCACATGAAGGTTATTTTGGCCAATTGCACATAAAATGCATTTCACTTAATCACTTTGGTTTTGGCTAATTAGGATTAAGGAAATGATTAAGCCATGGTATATAAAGTTAATTCTAACAAAAAATTGGATTAGCATTCATTCATCTCAGATCTAGATCCAAAAGTGAAAACTCTCTCAACTTTTCCTCTTGATTTTTTCTGCAAAATTCTCATAGAATTTGTACTGATCTTCATTGAATCATCATCCACCACCATTTCTGAAGAAGATTGAAGCAGGATATCTCCATTTTCGTGCTGTTTTCTTGGACTGTTAAAGCAAGCTCCATTAATGGCAAGTGCTGGTTTGAGCTACTTCAAGGACAATTAAGCCACGATCCATCATCCATTCATCAATTGGAACATTGTAGAGCTTCTGTTTGCATATTTCAAGCCTTGAAAATCACGATTCCATTACTGCCCTTCGATTAAGGTTAGTTTTGGATGATCGAGATTCATGAAATTGTGCTATGTATCTGATAGATCATTCCATGAGGAGTAGGCTGAGCTTTATAGTTTGGATTTTCATCAAGAAATGAGAAAGATATGTGGATTTCAATGTTAATATGCATGATGAGACGAATCGAATGGTATATCGTTTGTTGATTTCTGTGGAGTTTTGTTTTTGAGTGATGAACATGATGAAGAACATGAGGAACCCTAACATTTTCGTTCTCCAGGCGTGTTTGATCTTCATTCCCGTGTTTGTGCATGTTTTCCATGTTTTTCATCCATGAAACCAATAGCAGCGTGACACTTCATTAAGTGAAACGCAGCGCTTCTGTAGCGCGCGCTGGGATTCAAACTCTCCCTCGCTTCGATTCCATGCTGTGGCAATTCCACTTTTGCCTTTTCCTTGTTTTTCCTCATATGCTCACATGATTTCACATGCCATTTCACATCATTTTTAATTTTTCTCTACATGAAAAAATTCATAACTTCATAACCATTAATCCAATTAAGATGAAATTTTTTGTGCCATGATCCTTGCCATGTCTAGTATTTTTTGGTGATTTTTATTAAAATTGTGCACGTGTGATTTTCTGTTTTGGCTAGGGTTTATGTGAACATGTCATTTGTTGCACCTTGTTTACCTTTTTGATCAAGAAATGATGATGCTTACTTGGAAATTCTTGAAATTTTGTATGCACAATCTAGACACCTTGAGGAGAATTTTGGTATATAGTTTGTGACTTTTGCATTCCTGGATTGTGAGATATGCTATGATCTTTGGAGGTGTGACAGTTTGTGTCACACCATTTCATGTCCAACTTCATGATTTTTGTTACCATGCCATATGAACTCAAAATGACCTGAAAATTTGCATGTTGAATCTTATGGATGTTAAGTTTGAATGTGAATTTTTGTGGAGTTTTTGAGTACATTTCCGATTTCATTGAGATTTTCTCCTCTGTTTGACCAATTGTGGACTTATTGTGAGTCATGATTTCATATGATTTGTGAAATTCTTGTTGTTTATTGGATGGACTTGAAATTTGGCATGTGTATCATAGACATCTTGAAGTTGGCCATGGCTTTGGTTTCATTCATTTATCATGTTTGGTTTATGTTTTATGATTGCCTGAAGTTGATGCATGATTTGGTGCCTTGAATGGGCTTGTTTGAGTATGCTTTGACTTGTTGAATTTAATTGACTTGCTTCCCTTGGTCCAAATAACTTGAAATTTGGTGTGTAGGTCATGATATGAATGCTGTTTAGCCATGAATTTTTTTGGGGATTTATTGAAATGTTTGTGAGTTGATTTGAGTTGAATCATTCTGTTTGGTTGTATGAGGTTCTAAATTGCATGCTTTGTACTCTTTGCTTCATGAAATAATGTTGGTGAATGATATGAACATGAGACCACTTGGATTTGTTTTCTTATTTGATTGATCTTGATTTTTGATAAGTTTCGTGTTCTGTTTTGGTTTATTGCTCCCATTTTGACCCTAGTCTTGTACTAGTGGTTTGTGTTCTCACCTCTGTTATCTGGTTAGGCTAGTCCTTTGTCCCTGCGTAGGGGAACTACGTTGCCCTGATCCTCATACCAGATGAGGTACGTAGGCAGGAGATGAGCTGATCTCTCCGGGCGCCCGTTTTGTTTTGTCTTTGTGTGTGTTAGGAGATGGATGTAAGCCCAGCGATTGGCATTCGGTTTCCAGTTTCTTTGTTGGAGTCTGACGTAAGTCCAGCGATTGGCAGTCGGTTTCCTGTGTGTGTGTTTATTGGTTCGGAGTCTGATGTAAGTCCAGCGATTGGCATTCGGTTTCCATGTTTACCTTTTGTGTGTGGAGTTTGACGTAAGTCCAGCGATTGGCAGTCGATTTCCTGTGTTGTTTTGTTTGGCGTGCGTGAGCCGAGCTACGAATGCTCTGATTCTTCTTAGTCCATGAAGATACGTATGCATAGGATGCGATATCCTAGCGAGCATGTGTTTTCCCCGGTTCGAACTACTTCGACTCTGATGTCGATGCTTGATAGACTAAGTAGGCCCAGGATGCGAGATCCTGCCGAGTCAGTCTTGTTTGTTTTCTTGTGTCTCTTTCAGCTAGTGTTTGTTTGTTTGTGAGCAGTGTTTAGCAACCATATTCCTTCCTTTTGTGCGTGGATCCCGTCGAGTACGACGGATGCGTAGGGGTGCTAATACCTTCCCTTCGCATAACCGACTCCCGATCCCATTCTCTTTGGTCGCGAGACCATGTCTTTCCCAGGTTTACTTCGAGCGTTTCCTTTCCCTCTTTTGGGATAAATAACGCACGGTGGCGGCTCTGTTGTTCTTGTTTTCCCACCGGTTTTTCGCGTAATGCGACAGTTGCCACCGTTCATTATTTATCCCAAAGGATGGAAAGGAAACGATTTAAGAAAACCTGAAGAGAGGAAAAGACAAGGTCTCGCAACCAAATCTAGGGTTCGGGAGTCGATTATGCGAAGGGAAGGTATTAGCACCCCTACGCATCCGTAGTACTCTACAGGATCCACTCTTGTTGTTCTAGTCTAAAGGGTGTAGGTATATCTAATGTATTATTTACAAAAAGAAGGTCAAAAGAAAATGACTCGCAAGGATGTCGCATCCACTGCCTACGTATCTCATCTGAGTATGAGAATCAGAGTCTTCGTAGCTCGACTACCTATGGGTAAAAGAGAAGTGTGCTCGCTAAGACATCGTGTCTTATGCCTACGTATCTCATCTGGAATGAGAATCAGAGAAAACCGTAGTTCAGATAACTACGTGAACAAGGGTCTCGATTGCAACTAGGGCAAGAGAAAGGGAAGGTCTCTATCGCAATGAGGACGAGAGAAAAGAATCCCAACAAGGGCGAAAGCAAGCAAGGATTAGTTGTTAGTCGTCAGTCAAAACTCGGCAAGACATCGCATCTGGTTCCTACGTATCTCATCTGAACATGAGAATCAGAGTTGCTGTAGTACGGCTACCTATGGGTGAAAGAGAAGTGTGCTCGGTAAGACATCACGTCTTATGCCTACGTATCTCATCTGGAATGAGAATCAGAGCAAAACGTAGTTCAACCAACTGTGTCAAAGGAAAGTGGGCAATGTGTTCAACATCCTAGCAGTAGGTGTCGCAACTCGCTAAATCGAGTCTTAGGCAGTTACCTCATTGCAATAGAATAGATTGACATGCCACAAGATCGGAGACACACGGAAGGTCTAAAAATGGGGAAGCTCTGCCCTAGAGTTGTCATGCAATGTGGACCTATGTGTTAGGATTTACAGAGGGAACATCTACCTAATGTTTGCATGCAAAGAATAAGAGAATTCTACCTATGTTATCATACAAAGGGTTCTACCTAATGGGTGCTACCTAAACAGAACAAGAGTCGACGGATGGAGCAAGGAGAAGAGCCACTAATAAGGGTAGATGGCGATGCATGAAGCAATCGACTTACAGGTAGATGGCGATGCATGAAGCAATCGACTTACAAGAGGATGGCGATGCCTGAGGCAATCGACTTACAAGAGGATGGCGACGCATGAAGCAATCTACTTACAAGAGGATCGCGATGCTTGAGGCAATCGACTTACAAGAGGATGGATGAATACGTGCTGGTTCTGTTAAGTTTTGAAAATGATTACTCGTCATTGGATCGAGCTTTTGATCTTGTTTGGAAATGATTATCGGATGTTCGTTTTAATTCTTGTATTAACAGATGAATAAAGAATGAAAGAATAAATATTATACACTTCATGGGAGAAGGGTACATTTGTTGTGAATGAGGATTATTCATTGCAATCAAACAATAAGAATATATGCCTCATACATCATACAAGTAGGCAACAGTTATCAAACAATAAGAATATAGGCCTCAATCACCATACAAGTAGGCGACACTTATCAATCAAATCGGATAAGTAAACAAGTGTGTAATCAAAACAAAGAATCAAATAATAGAGCATTAAACAATGCATGGGAGTATGAACATGTTAAACAATCAAGCAATAGTAAGCATGGATGAAGAAACAAGTATCACAAATGACAGATGGATCAGACAGATGAAAAGATGCACAAAAGGGGTCCACTGAATAATTTAACCAGGAAATGAGGTAAGGATCAAATGAAATCAAGATACAAGGCCTCTAATACATGGCATATGAGATGAACAAGGGAGGATCAAAATATTCTTCAATTGCCATAAGCAATCCCTAAGTCAAACATCGATCATAAAGAAGTCAACTGAAAAATCGAACCAACTTAATAATTATGAAATAAATAGCAAATTAATCAAGAAAATTATGAAAAATTAAACTAAATAAGGCGGGGTCAGGACATCATCATACCCAAAAAAAGATTTTAAAAATAATAAAAATTGGCTATTGAATTAATTGAAATGAAACAAAGGTCAAACCAAAAGTCAACCAACAAGACTAGGTTAGAAATAAATCAAGAATAAATAGCAAATTAATCAAGAAAATTATGATAAATTAAACTAAATAAAGTGGGGTCAGGACATCATCATCCCCCAAAAAGATTTTAAAAATAATGAAAATTGGTTATTGAGTTAATTGAAATGAAACAAAGGTTAAACCAAAAGTCCACCAACAAGACTAGGTTAAAAATAAATCCAAAATAAATTGAAAATGGTGAAATAAAAACCCAAGAAAAGTTCAGGTTGACCATGGGACAGTGGTCAACCTTCATCCCAAAAATCAAAAGCTAAAAATAATTTTAAGACATAAAAATAAAATCAAGAATTAAGTATGTGCTAAAATTGACCATTTAGAATTAATAATTGAAAATATCCATATTAAATAAATGCGAAAATAAAAATTAAATAAAATTAAATAATGAATCACGAAATGTGGAAAATATTTTTAGGTATTTTTATGAATAAAGAAAATATTTTAAATCAATTAAAATGAAAACAGAAAGTAAATGTGAATTAAAAATGAGAAAATGAAAAGAGGTGGATTAGTGCTGATGGGCCTTGAGCGTGGGGTGTCAAAAGCAGATGGCAAAGGCCCATGATCTACAACAATTATTTAAGTCCAGCGTGACATGATTAAGATGAACGTTTTAATAAAATAATTCATGTAACATGACATCAACCGGTCAAGGCCACTTAAGTCACTAGAGGTCAAAAACAAATAAATGACCAGGATTAAAACGGCAGCGCTAGATCTAACGGTTCTAGGGATGACATGCGGTCATCTCCTTCCTCAAACCAAACCCTAATGCCATAATCATGCAGAAACTTGAAAATGCAGTGGTTTTGGCTCAACTTCCACTCAAGAATGCGCATGCCATAGTGCACCAAACAACACGAAATAAAACCCAGTTATCAAGTATGAATTGTGAAGATTAACATGGTATCCTTGTTTGAGTAAAATGATGGCTTAATCATGGAGAAATATTGTCAACAAGATGTCCACATGGCCACGGATATGAGCAACAAGCAACAACATAAACCAACATCAAGAACACAAGCATATGATTGGCATTGTAAACAAGCATGAAACAAAAAGAAGCATATGATTAGCATGGCAAACAGCGTGATGATGAGCACGGTAAACAGCATGATGATGAGCATAGTAAGCAAGCATAAGGATGAGCAAAACAATAGCCATGGAGTAAGATGATTACCTAGTGGAAGCTTGGTCCACTGCCTCTTGGTTGTGGAGAGAATGGAAGAAGAGGATGCTGCTTTGATGCTTCAAAGACCTCAACTCAAGAGCTTGATGAAAACTGATATGTGACCTCTTTTCCTTGCTTGCAGCGAAATCCCAATGCCTCCCTTCAGATTTAGGGTTTTAGGCTTAAATATGTGGGTCTAACATTCTTAATGGGCTCAAAAATGACTTGTTTTGGTTTATGAACAAAATGTGCATTTGGTGAGGTGGTGTTAGAAAGTTACTTAGTTTGGCAAAGTTTAAGTGAGTGAAATAAAGGTGCATGGCCAAATGAGGAAACAAATGTGGGCTGGATTTATGCAGCATAGTTTGGTTGGTTTGGTTTGGCAAGAAAACAGTCCAAAGGGGTGACTTTGTGGCCATGTAACTTGATGATCAAGTCACCAAATGATGAAATAATGTAAACAGTAGAAAGACCTCATGGAGCATTGCATGTTTCATGTTGAGCATGAGTGGAAATAAGGAGTGGAAGAAGGTGAAAAATGGGCCTCAAGTTCAGGTCTCGCCATGCCAAACTGGTTGGGCAAGTTTGGCCTAAAATCTGCCTAGAAAATTAAGTCATGGTGCTAACTTTAAATGAATGTACCTTTCAAACCATGGATCCAAATGAGATGATTCCAAAAGGAGGTGAAAGAGGACATGGCAAAGTACAATTGTTGTGAATAAAACATTTTCAAATGATGCCTTGAAATGCAAGACAACTGGCCAAGAAGTCTTGACAAACTTTGAAGATTTTGAGACTTAGAAATTTTTTTAAGTGTCCTAAAAATATGTCCCACATTGACTAAGCATAACTTTCTCAATCTTTATCCAAATGGAGCAAACTTTATATTTCTAGAAAGCTTGGAACAAGAGTAACAACTTTCATGTTGGAGAAATTTTCAAATGGACCTTTTATCTTGATGGAAAATGGCCTTAAAGTGAGTGCAACAATCATGAAAACTTGCCCTAAATGGAAAGTCAACCATTTCCAAATTAAGTAACTTTTCCAATTCCTGATTAAATGACAAATCCATGATCCAACCTTGATAAAATTTCACATGTAGGATCCCCTGGGCATGGATTTTGAGATTCCACTCTCAAAATGTCAGGAGTTGACTTTTCTGGCCCCACAGTTGACTTTTCCCAAACTGTCTGATTCCCGATTCAGTGATTAATTGAAGCCCCTATGGCTCAAATAAAAATATGATTTTTTGTATGTAGACCCTTGTGGACATATCGAAGGCCATGGAAAAGAGTTTCACCCAAGGAATCAGAAATAAACTGATTTTATACCAAACCCTAGTTTTAGGGCAAAAATGATCTGGAACTGATTGCACTGCTTGCCAATGGATCTTTCTGAGATAATTGTGAGTCTTCCTAGACCAAGATGCCTCTCCAGTCATGACATGTATGAGCTCCTCTACTTCCAACCAAACATTGCATGTTGCAGGTAGCCATGAAAACCCTAATTTCCTGATTAAATCCAGATGAACACTCTGATGGCTCTGAATCCTTCACTAATGAACTGAGGACCATGATGAGATACCTGGAGCCACCTGAGACCCTTAAGGACCATGATGAGATACTTGAAGTCCAATTTTCAATCTTGCTTTGTGTGGGCTCCATCTATTAAGGAGTGATCAATCAAAACCTGATTTCCATGTCACTAATGCAGTATGCAATGAGTATGACCTAGTATGATGCCAATGAAATGTAAAACATAATCCCATGCTTCCAGGAAAAATGAAGGGTAAATTTTGGGGTATTACAGCGGAATCATATGTAAATGTGACCAAGCAGGTTGTGGTCAGGTTGCACATCATAATTCTTCTCCCTACAGACCCAAGATGAATGGGGTCGTTGAAGCTGAAAATAAGAACATTAAGAAGATCATTCAGAAGATGATGGTGACATATAAAGATTGGCATGAGATGCTCCCATTTTCTTTGCATGGGTACCGTACATCCATCTGCACTTCAATAGGGGCAACCCTTTTCTCTCTTGTTTATGGCATGGAAGTTGTGCTCCCCGTGGAGGTTGAGATCCCATCATTGTGTGTCTTGATGGAAGCCAAGTTGATACAGGCTTAATGGTGTCAAACCAGATATGACCAGCTCAATTTGATAGCAGAGAAGAGATTGACTGACATGTGTCATGGTCAGTTGTATCAGCAGAGAATGAAGAAAGTATTTGATAAGAAGGTCAAGCCTCGTGTGTTCAGAGAAGGTGACCTCGGGCTCAAGAAGATTCTATCTTTCAAACCTGATACTAAGGGCAAATGGACTCCTAATTATGAAGGCCCGTATGTTTTTAAGTGAGCCTTTTTAGGTGGTGCTTTGATTCTTACAACTATGGATGGTGAAGAGTTCACACATCTTGTGAATGTCAATATAGTTAAGAAATACTTCTCCTGAAAAAGAAAAGAGCGGCTCGCTAAGTTGAAAACCCGAATGGGCGGCTTAGGCAAAAATGAGCGTCTCGGTGGATTGAATACTCGAAAGGGCGATCCAGGCAAAATTTAGAGACATAAAATAGAAAATTTATCCCGGTAGATTGAATACCCCATCTTAGGGCAATCTTGGCAAAATAAGGGATTATGGCAAGTAACTGCATCCGGCTAGTCCTGATCTTTGAAGCAGTTTTGAACAGTCATTTGGTTCTAATTCGTCATTCTCAACCGAAGACAAGCATAGTGGATTTTGAAGTTTGTAGGGAGAGTAGTGATCATTATAATCAGTGTAGCCCTTTTCCATGTAAATTACCATTTTTAAACTTTGTAAAAATCTATGGAGTCCCGCCATTTGCGGACTACCATTCTATTAAATAAAGTTGAGCTTTTATCCAAAAAAAATTATTCTTATTTGTTTCTGTTTCAAAATTGAATTTTTATGATGATAATTTTGAAATAAATAAATCAATGAATAAGAATTTTTCTTAAAATAATAAGAACATTTACTTTAAGAATAATCAGTTTCAGCAAGGAATGTCAACAACGATCTAAGAACAGGCAAGTCTGGAGGTGAGAGACATTGTTGGGCTCCCCAAGCAGTTGGTTTGGTAAATTTATCCTCCCCAACAATTTATCTTTCATTCCCAGTGTGGTTAATAAGTTTCTTCCCAAGCAAATTATTATCCTCGGTTGAGCGGATGATTGGTCCCCTTTGCAGTTCATCTTCCCCGGCTGAGGTGTCCATGTTTTACGTTCCCTAGTTTGTGACTTAATGATTGAGCCCTGGCTATCTCGGAACCTTTATTTGGTCTCCAGATCCCCAATTGCATTTGTTTGTGTCGCATAACCACGACATTTCTCCCCTGTGTGAGTCAGATTCAGTTACCCTTGCCTTGGAATTGGTTTATTTTGCAATCTCCTAGAAGAATCTGATGATTATTGAAGAATTTGATGGTCTTTTATTTGTTCCAACAGGTCACGGTATCCCCAGTAGTTTACCTAGTTCCTCATTGAGAGTTTTACCTCTTGAATCCCCGGAAGAGTTTCGTCTTATGATAGAAGTTCCCTCATTCCCGGCAGTGCTAGATTCTGAGCAGTATTGATTATGTCCCCGGCAAGATTTTCTCCCATTTAATATGGTGTTGACTTAAAATTCCCCCCAATGTTATATATCGGCAGTGCTCTCTTCCCCCGTGAAGTTTGGCGTGATTGGTTGGAAGCATGTTCTCCATGTCCTTCCCCGGCCAGAGTTGAATTTATTCTGAGATAGATGATTTATTTTCATCCTTGGCCGATTCTCCAATGGTTGTTTCCATTTTGTTGAGATTAGCCGAGTGTTTTGTAATGATGATTCAAATCTTTGTTATTTGTATCCTTTGTGTTGTTTTGTCAGTATAATCATAATCATACTCATGCATATTAACGCATAAATCACTGCATCAGATATTTCATTTGCATATTTGGTGATAATATTTCCCCGTGCAGATTTAGTGTGTTTGTCCTCCTTCAATTATAGAGTGTCAGCCCCTTAAGCAGAAAGAGTTTATCCTTTCTCATTCCCCACTGAGTTATTTCCTCATGGATGATCCCCAGTTTATCATCTGGATGGAACCATTCCCCTTGAGTTATATCCTCATTGGTCGAGTCTTGGTTTGACCGTTTCTTTCTAGTTCTTACCAAGATAGATCTTTTGGTCCCCGAGGGTATATTGCCCAATAACTGGTAATATTCTTTTTGGTGTTAAGTATTTTACCTTTACCCAGTAACTGGTAAAAAGTAATCTATTTCTTTGTTATTCCCTAGCAGATTCGTTTTCACATTTCCCCAGCAAGTTTATCCTTGATATGTTCATCCAAACCGGTGACGGATATTCTTCCTATTTAGTATTCTACCTAGTAAAAGGTAGTCGTAATCCTTATTTTACTCCTCAGAGAATCTATCCTTGATATGTTCACTTTAACCAGTGACATCTTTTCTATTATTTGCGGCCTTCTATCCAGTAACTGGTAGATATAAATCCTATTTCTCCCCGACAGTCTATCCTTGATATGTTTACCTTAATCGGTAATGGATATTCTTCCTTTTTCCCCTTTGAGTCTATCCTTGATATGTTCACTTTAACCTGTGACAGATATCCTCTCTTTGGTATTCTACCCAGTAACCGCTAGTTATAATTTCTATTTTTGCCCTGGCAGTCTATCCTTGATATGTTCATCCTAACCGATGACGAATATTCTTACTTTGAGTTTATCCTTAATATGTTCACTTTAATCAGTGACTGATACTCTCCATTCGGTCTTCTACCCAGTAACAGATAGTTGTAATTCCTATTTGATTTCCCCAGTAGGATATTCTTACCTGGTAACCAGTAATGAATATACCTCTTTTTTCTCAGAGATTCATCCTTGATATGTTTACCCTAACTAGTAGCGAATGTCCCTCTATCAGAGTATATTATCTTATTACCCAGTAGCCGGTTGTAAGACCCCAATTTTGACCCTAAGATCCCTCATGGCATCATAACATTGCATTTGCATTGCCTCAAGGATCTTTAGCATCTTGGTTCCCTTTGCCTTTGGGTGGGACTCCTTGTGATTGGTTTGAGATCACCAAGCATGCTTGAATTATACATCATTGTTTCTCTTACTTTTGCTTACTAACCAAAAGCACAAAAATGTGTCACTAACATCTTTTGTTTGAAGCTTGAGTATCATCCAAGACACTTTGTGGGTTCTATTTAGATGATCAGTCAACACAAGGGAATGGCTTGAGATACTTCCAACAGGTTCAAATGGGGTCTATTCGTCAGTCAAAACGTTAATCTTGAAAGGAGCAAAAGTTTGTTCATGAGCTGTCATGCTCGCTAGGCGAGCAGAATGGGTCGCCTATCGAGTCCCAAGAAAAGCCACCAGAATCACCTACGCTCAGAGGAATTTCTTGAACTGTCATGCTCACTAGGCGAAGCCCACGTGTTAAAAAAAATAAAAAAAAATAACGAAAAACGAAAAAAAAGAAAAATAAATAAATAAATAAATAAAAATAAAAATAAATAAATAAATAAAATATAACAGAAAAATTTTGGACTTGGGCCTCTCTCATTTGAGCCCACAGGTCCACAAAAATCAGGTTATAAATTTAGAGTTTCAGTGAAACATAAGATATTCTATTCCTATTACCCTGGCAGGGAAAAAGATAGTGAGAGAAGAGCTAACAGAGTTCAGAGCAACCTCCAGAGACTGAAGGGAACTCATCTGCAAAGAGCCAATTCCATCTCATATAAACCCTCAAATTGCTTTGCAAACCCAACCGGGCAATTCAATTTCAATCGGTCTCTCCAATCAGGTTTGCACTTATCCCCATTACTTTATGCTTTTAATTTGAATGCTCTGAATGTATGAGGTATTATGGGTGAATTTGATACCCTTTTGATGCATGTGTTTGACAAGAGGTTTAGGCCTCCTACCCTTGGTTGCTTTTTGTGAGCTTTTTGTGAATTTTAATGGCATGATTCGTGTGGTTACATTTTGATTTGGGGGCAACTCTTGATTACCCTATCTTGTTTCTCTAACCTATTTGTTGAGTTTTGTTTTGTGAGGGATAACTTGCTTGGTGTGCCACTTTATTTGTGGGGTACCACCTGGAGGTTTATTCCGATTACCTGTACTGACTCGCTTTCTTTGATGGTGTTTAGCTTGGAAGAGTCTTTGGGTTTCTTATTTATCTAATTGCTGTTACTTCGGATCTTTATCCGTACGGTAGATCTCTCGATCCCTTTACTTTTCCCGCATGTTACCGATTTCTTAGGTTTCGTATAGCCTCTTGTGGCATGTCATTTAAGGTAGCGCGGTTCCTTCATCTAGGACTGCCTTTTTGCATGAGCATCCCTAAACACCCCAAACTCGTTGATTTTTCTTCTCCTAAGAACACGTTATCTCCTTCTACTACAGGCGAGTAAGTCTCCAAAGGTCGAGCATCCGGTAGATTGCGTAGTAACGCCGTTCACCCTAAAACACAACCCTTACCCCATAGGTGGTCGAACTACATTTTGCTTTGATTTTCATCCCAGATGAGATACATAGGCATAAGACGCGATGTCTTAGCGAGCACACTTCCTCTCTAACCCCTAGGTAGCCGAGCTACGAAGATTCTGATTCTCAGATTCAAATGAGATACGTATGCAGTGGATGCGTCGTCCGTGCGAGTCATTTTCTTTTGACCCTTCTTTTAGTAAGTAGTACATTAGATAAACATACACGCTTTTCTCATCCCTTCAATCATGTTTGCACATATAAATTTTCACAAAAAAAAAAACAACAACCTTTGCAACAAATGTGAAAAGGGCTCCCTAGGAGTACCTAGGATGCTTTGGGTGCCTAACACCTTCCCATTGCATAACCAACCCCCTTACCCAGATCTCTGATATTTTTACTAGTTTTTGATTCGATAAAACTTTTAGGGTTTTGTTCACTTTCTAACCATTCCTTTGGATAAATAGAAGTGCGGTGGTGACTCGACTTGTATGATTTACCTTGGATTTAGTCAATATCTCTAATGGTAATGAATACCCCGCTACAGAAAAGTGGCGACTCTGCTGGGGATCGAAACATCCTAGTGGGTTTTGCCTACTTTTCATATTTGTTGTATTGTATTGTATATTTTTTTTGTGACATATTTTTGTGCAATTTGGGATTACTGTATTGTATGTAATGATTGAATTGCTTGATATTAATTCCTTGTATGCTTGGTGATCTTTGTGAGATGAGTTCTATACCCGAACTCGAGTGCACTTAGGATAGGAGAATGGCATAGTCTTGTCGACTTGTGTGGAGTTATTCCTTAGCAAGTTGACTTGCAAGTCCATTCACTTGGTGGAGGTCATGTTGGGATCAATAATGTCACACAAGTAAGTTGTGGTTAGACATTACTTTTCCAATATAGACCTTAGAAGCCAAGGACCTTAGTTTACCAAGCCCATCTTGGCCTATTCTTAGGATGTAGTGCGAAAGTCGTTCAAGTGTAAGATTTGATACGATTGTTACGCGATACTACACTCATAAGAGTCTCTCTTGAGAATATTGTCGGAATACGAGTAGTCGTTTCTCCAATAATATCCGAAAGATGGGATGATGACTATGGGAACCTCTTGTAGAACATGTTTGGCAGGTTTAAACCCTAGTACACTCCCGTTGGGTGGTTCTTAACCTAAACTCCATGCTCGTGACTTGCAACAAACCCTTGATTCATGGTTGATCCGTTCAGGTATCCCTAGTATCAATGGAACTTGGGTGTTGATAAGGTGTAAACCATAATCCACCAAAATGGATGGTTGATATTAAGGATAACATGATCCATCCCATGACCTTTGTTTGGTGTGCTTTGCTTGATCCTTGAGTGTGATTGTTGCATTCATGCATTCATGCACCCATTTGCATCCATATCATCAATAAATAAGAAAATTTTCAAGGAACTTAAGGGGTTTATTTGCAAAATTTTCAGACATGGAAAGACAAAGAAGGAATACAAAGAAGTACAGTTTCAGACAACCAGACTTGAAAGAGTTAAGGAATCTGACATCCTATGTATTAGATCCTTTGGGTTTTAAGGCTCGTTTCGGGAAGCTTCTTCCTCTTCTGAATACTCAGGTGGATGAAGGATTGGTGAGTGTATTGGTGCAGTTTTATGATCCCTTGTACCGTTGCTTCACGTTTCCGGATTTTCAGCTTTTGCCTACACTTAAGGAGTATGCTTATCTTGTGGGTATACATGTTCTAGACAAGTTGTCGTTCAGTGGCTTGGAGAGTATTCCTACTTCTCAAGAGATAGCTGACATGTTACACATAGATGAATCTCTGGTTGGTGCTCATATGACTACCAAAGGTGGAATTCAAGGTCTCCCTTCTGAGTTCCTCATTGCTCAAGCTACTATGTATGGGAAGGCCATGAGTGAGGACGCCTTTGAGGCCATATTTGTACTTCTCATCTATGGGCTAGTGTTATTCCCCAACATCGACAAGTTTGTGGATGTGAACGCTATTAGGATCTTCTTTACTCTTAATCCCGTTCCGACTCTGTTGGGCGATACCTACTTCTCTTTGCATATAAGGAATGCAAAGGGTGGTGGCGCCATTGTGTGTTGTTTGCCTCTATTGTATAAGTGGTTTATTTCTCACTTACCGCAGACGGTCGCTTTCAAGGAGAACAAGGGATGTCTACGGTGGTCCACGAGACTTATGTCTCTCACTAATGATGATATCTCTTGGTACAACCGTGTGTATGATGGTGTGCAGATTATTGACTCTTGTGGCGAATTCTCCAATGTACCTCTTCTTGGTACATGTGGTGGGATTAACTACAATCCTGTTTTGGCACGTCGGCAGCTTGGGTTCACCTTAAAGGATAAACCCAATAACATTCTGTTAGAGGGTGTATTCTTTCAGGATGGTAAAGATCCCCAAGGCTTGAAAGCTAGGATGGTCCGCGCTTGGCGTAAGATTCATAGGAAAGGAAGGAAAGAGTTGGGTCCTAAGAATTGCATCGCTTTGGAGCCTTACACTGTTTGGGTTAGGAAGAGGGCGTCTGAGTATCTCATGCCTTACGAGTATCCGAGACCAACACCTATGATTATGGTTGGGCCTTCAACCCTCCCTAATCAAGGAGTAGAGGAGTTGAGAGACGAAGACCGTTCGCGTGCCTGGATCCGTGAACGTGAAGAGTTGCTTCAGCAGATTAAGGAGAAGGATGCGTTGATTGAGTTTCTTGAGCATCAGGTTATTGATGACCCTGATGATGTATGGACTTCTCTACTTCCTCAGTCTTCTAAGTTCTGGAAGAGGAAGTATGATCGACTCGCCAAAGAGAAGGCCGATATGGAGGCAGCCTACGAGAGAGAGGTGAAGAGGCTTCGCACATCTTATCTTCTTGTGTCCCGAGCTTTGGATAATTGTTTCTAGGGATCCATAAGATGATTATTTTCCTTTTCTCTTGTATATGATTGACGATGTTGCACTTCTTTTCCCTGATATTATTTGATGAGATATTTCCATATGTGATAAAATGCTTAATATTTCCAAAATTTGCAAATAAAACTCTAAAGTTCCTTTGAAATAAAAAACAAATCATATGCATAAGCATTGCATGCATCATATGCATAAGCAGGTTTTGTTTCCGGTCCCTTGCCCTGTGGTCTAACTCTGTGTCCTTCATTTATTTTGAAGACAAGCTGACTCACCGGTACTACACTAAAGCCAACATTTCAAGACTGATGGATCACTTAGAGCAAGAGAACCGCGAGCTGAAAGAGGAAGTGGCCAGATTGACTGCCCTAATGGAGTCACTCATGGCTGCCTAGAGCCAGTCTTCTCTGACACCTTCAACTCCTCCCCAGAGGACAGTTATCTCCGAGATTGTCTCCTCTACTGTGCCCGCTGCCAGTGCACACTTTGTTCCACAGCCATGCCAACCGGGTTCCCGTGGGGGATGCCTCCCAATTTCATGCCTGAGAGTCCTGTTCCTACCTTTGCTTCTCTACCGGCATCTAGCCCGATCCTTGTCGTTCCTCCTCCTGTCGTGCATACTTTGCCCGGGGTAGACGACACCGTCTATCATTCTGAGGCGTTTGAGGGTCCAGATGTTTATGAGAAGATGGATGCTACGAACGATCAATTTCTTGAGCTTCGCAAGGAATTGAAAACTCTCAGAGGGAAGGATCTTTTCGGCAAGTCTGCTACCGAACTCTGCTTGGTTCCAAATGTGAAGATCCCTGTGAAATTCAAGGTCCCTGATTTTGAAAAGTACAAAGGAAATACTTGTCCTCTCAGCCACCTGGTCATGTATGCCAGGAAGATGTCGACTCAAACCGATAATGACCAAATACTCATCCACTACTTTCAGGACAGTCTGTCCGATGCCGCTTTGCGTTGGTACATGGGTTTAGACAGCGCGAACATTCGATCCTTCAATGATCTCGGCAAAGCCTTCGTCAAGCAGTACAAGTACAACGTGGATATGGCTCCCGATAGAGATCAATTGAGAGCCATGTCCCAGAAGGATAAAGAAACATTTAAGGAGTACGCCCAGAGGTGGCGAGAGGTGGCAACACAGATCGTGCCTCCGCTAGAAGAGAAAGAGATGACTAAGATCTTTTTGAAGACTTTAAGTTCTTTTTATTATGAGCGGATGATTGCTAGCGCTCGTTCTGACTTCACCGAGATGGTGAATATGGGGATGCGTCTAGAAGAAGGGGTCCGTGAAGGACGGTTAACCAGAGAAGAAGGCTCTTCTGCCAAACGTTATGGGGAGTTTGCAAAGAAGAAAGATGGAGAGTCACATGCTGTGATCTCCCATGAGAAACCAAGAAGACCCTCTGTGAGGAGGAAGACTGTGCATCCCGCTAGTAACCAGCACCAGGTGGCTCATATAGCACCTGTTTTCAGAGACAATCAACAGTATCAGCAACATAGTAACAATCAACAACCACATCTGCAATATCAGCAACAACAGCACCGACCGCAGCAGCAGGCCTACCAGCCTCGAAATAGTAATCAAACCAGCACGAGTTACGAGAGGAAAAGGGTCAGCTTCGATCCTATTCCTATGACGTACGCAGAGTTATATCCCTCTTTGATAGAAAGGAAGTTGATTACTCCGAGAGACCCACCGGCTATACCTGCAAACCCCCAGAGGTGGTATAAGCCTGAGTTACATTGTGTTTACCATTCTGGTGCTCCTGGCCACGACGTGGAGAATTGTTACCCTTTGAAGACCAAGGTTTAAGACCTTGTGAGGTGTGGTATTTTATGTTTTGAGGACGTAGGCCCTAATGTGAAGAAGAACCCATTGCCCGAACATGGGAAATCTGTCAACATGGTCCAGGGTTGCCCTGGAAAATACAAGGTCAAATATGTCAGTCATATTCAACAGTCTCTGGTCCAGATGCATCGTTTGTTGTGTGACTACATTCATTATGAGCATGACCATGATAGATGCCGAGTCTGCTCTGTTAACCGATTGGGTTGTTGCCAGGTGCGCAAGGATGTTCAGGAAATGCTGGATGAAGGAGTCATTGAGATCCTTCAAAACAGGAATGTTGATGAAAATGATCTTGAGGTCAATGTGATCTCCCTAGTGTTCTGGATACCCGAGCCTGTTATCATCAAGTACAATGGTAGCAAGCAGAAGGCTTATCCCGCTCTGATCATTAAGCCTGCTGGTCCTGTGCCTTACTCCTCTAAAAAAGGCAGTTCCTTATCGCTACAACACCGTAGCAGTAGAGAATGGGAAAGAGGTGTCCTTGCCCTCTTCTTCTGTTGTGAATATTGCCGATGTTAGCGGTTTGACCCGTAGTGGCCGTGTATTTTCAGCACCACCGAAGCCTCAAATTAATGCTGATTTTGTTGAATGCCCGATTGGGAACGCTGTGAATTCTCCGAATCCGGCACTTGCTGTTAAGCCCTCCTCCGTACTGAAAACTCCTACTTCTGTTGGCCCGAGTGGCAATATGAAAGAAGATTGTGATGAGATGCTGAGGCTCATCAAGAGAAGTGAGTACAATGTTGTAGACCAACTTCTACAAACGCCATCCAAAATATCGGTGTTATCTTTGCTATTAAATTCAGAACCACACCGAGAGGCTCTGCAGAAGGTGTTGGATGTCGCATATGTGGATCACGATGTCACTTTGGAGCGATTTGATAGCATTGTTGCAAACATTACTGCTTGCAACAACCTGAGCTTTTGTGACTCTGATCTCCCTGAGGAGGGAAGAGACCACAACTTGGCTTTACACATATCTATGAATTGCAAAGACGACGCCATGTCCAATGTGCTGGTGGACACCGGGTCATCATTAAACGTATTTCCAAAGTTCACTCTCTCAAAGCTATCATATCAAGGGCCTCCCATGAGGCAGAGTGGAGTAGTTGTGAAGGCTTTCGATGGGTCTCGTAAAACTGTGATTGGGGAAGTTGATCTCCCAATCAAGATCGGACCAAATGATTTCCAGATTACCTTCCAGGTTATGGACATTCACCCATTATATAGTTGTCTCTTAGGCAGACCATGGATTCACAAGGCAGGCGCCGTGACATCCATCCTACACCAGAAATTGAAATTTGTGAAAAACAAGAAGCTGGTGGTGGTAGGGGGAGAAAGGGCTCTCATGGTTAGCCATTTGTCTTCCTTCTCTTACATAGATGCTGAGGTTGAAGTTGGAACTCCTTTCCAAGCTTTATCGATTGCTGAGCCTATTGAGAAAAGAGCTCTTTCATTTGCTTCATACAAAGATGCAAAGTTGGCCATTGAGCGTGGTGCAACTGCTGGCTTAGGAAAAATAATTGAGTTAGAAGACAACGAGTCCCGGGCTGGCATAGGTTTTTCTTCTGGTACTTTCAACAAGCAAGGGTTATTCGAGAGTGGAGGTTTCATCCACACTGGTCTAGATGAGGAGGTTGTTGCCGTTTTAGAAGAAGATACAAAGGATTCTGGCAATTTCATCATCCCTGGGGTCTGCAACAATTGGGTCGCTGTGGATATTTCAACAGTTGTCCATAAGTCAACGTAATGATCACTTTGTTTAAAAACCCCTCTCCCATGCCAAAAGGAGGAGTGATGACATTGATGGCGCATAAATATAATGATATTTTCATTCAATAAATTCATGTTAAATGTTTGTTTTTCCATTTATTTTCCCTTTTCGCTTTTTGCATGAAATTGGTGATCACATAAAACCCTAAAAAATAGAATAAAATCGATCTTTTTCATATGCATAATGATTTGCCTTGTTTGAATTCTAAAGCTTTTCATATCCAAAATTATTATGCAGGTTGATTTCTAAACCCATTGAACATAATGATCCAACACCATCTCCCAATTTTGAATTCCTTGTATTTGAGGCAGAGGAAGATGATGTTGAAGTGATTACTGATGAGATCACCCGTCTACTTGAGCATGAAGAGAAGATCATTCAGCCGCACCTTGAGAATCTGGAAACAATCAATTTGGGGTCTGAAGATTGTGTGCGAGAGGTAAAGATTAGGGCACTTCTGGAAGAATCTGTTAAGAAGGGGTTGATTAAGTTGCTACGAGAATATGTTGACGTCTTTTCCTGGTCATATGAAGACATGCATGGTCTAGATACTGATATTGTGCAACATTTCCTGCCTCTAAAGCCTGAGCGCATGCCTGTAAAGCAGCAGCTCAGAAGAACTCATCCTGATATGGCAGTGAAGATCAAAGAGGAAATTCAGAAGCAAATTGATGCGGGGTTCCTGGTGACTTCTATATATCCTCAATGGGTGGCCAATATTGTGCCCGTGCCTAAGAAAGATGGAAAAGTCTGGATGTGTGTGGACTATAGAGACTTGAATAAAGCTAGTCCGAAAGATGATTTCCCTCTACCACATATTGATATGTTGGTAGATAATACAGTTAAATTCAAATTCTTCTCGTTTATGGATGGATTTTCCGGATATAATCAGATTAAAATGGCACCCGAGGGTATGGAGAAGACAACATTCATCACACCTTAGGGAACATTCTGTTATCGAGTGATGCCATTCGGTTTGAAGAACGCGGAGCCACGTATCAATGAGCTATGACTACCTTGTTCCATGACATGATGCACAAGGAGATTGAGGTGTACATTGACGATATGATCGCTAAGTCAAGATCAGAGGCTGTACTCCCAGTAGAGGTGGAGATCCCATCAATGAGAGTCTTGATGGAGGCCAAGTTGACTGATGCTGAATGGGTTCAGAGTCGTTATGACCAGCTGAATTTGATTGAGGAGAAGAGATTGACGGCTATGTGCCATGGTCAGTTATATCAGCAAAGGATGAAGAAAGCTTTTGATAAGAAGGTCAAGCCTCGTGTGTTTCGAGAAGGTGACCTTGTGCTCAAGAAAGTCTTGTCTTTCGCGCCCGATTCCAGGGGCAAGTGGACTCCAAACTATGAGGGTTCGTATGTTGTTAAGAGAGCCTTTTCAGGTGGTGCTTTGATACTTACAACTATGGATGGGGAGGATTTCACTCGTCCTGTGAATTCAGATGCAGTCAAGAAATACTTTGCCTAAAAAAAATAAAAAAACTGAATAGCTCGCTAAGTTGAAAACCCGAAAGGGCTCCTTAGGCAAAAATGAGCGTCTCGGTAATAGATAATATATCTCTTTTTACTCCTGTGTTGAAGATTTTCTTCCCCAGTTGAGTTTGGTTTCGTATTCTTCGTGGAATCGAATTACCCTTTTTGCATGAGTATTTCAGCTTTGCTCTGATTAGACACATTTTTCTAGTAGGTGTTTCTTGATGTATTGGTGTTATCCCGATATATGCAGATTTCCTTGTTCTCCAACCGAGTCTTTCCATTTATTTATTTTCATAGAAATCCCCTCGTGTCTCCCAGCAATTTTCAAGTCATAGCCTGGCATACACATAACTTTTATCCCCCAGAGTCTCTGTATCCCCAGTGAGCTTTCCTTATGGAATGCATTGTGCTCCCATGGACTTTTAGTATCTCCAGATTCTTTTCCTTTGTGAAAATATATTCCCCACGATTTTTTTTTGCATTCATATCATATGCATCATGAGGTCTCTTAGAGACCAAAATTTGTTTCTTGATGTTGTTATTTAAGTCCATTTTGCCGAGTTGATACGCAGATTTTAACCTTCACATCCTCGGCCAGAATGTCCTTATATAGGTTCAGCTGCAAGACCCCAATTTTGACCCTAAGATCCCTCATGTTATCTCATCATTTTGAATTGGCTTTGGGATCACACCTTGGTATCTTCCTTACCCATCATTCATTGGGTTTGCATTGGGAGAGATCACCAAGCACATTTGGTTATATCACACTTTATTTTTCATTGTTTACTAACCAAAATACCAAAAAGTATGTCTATGTATAGCTTTGTTTCTTTTGTAGGTAGTGTGTGCATCCACTTATGCTCTATCAAGATCACATCTAGGGTTTGAAACCCTCATGATAAGAGATCAATCAAGGAATGGTTCATAATGGTTATAAATATCATTAATGGATCCCCATATTCATTATTTGTCATTTTGATTAATAATTCATCAAGAGTTTGAAGCTTGTTGCCTTGGAATCCTTAATTCATCTGCGTGTCTTGTGTGACTTCCTCAGCAAGTTTGCAAGTTTGGTTCAAGGATGTTGACCAAAGAAAGTCAACTAGTTAAAATCGGGGTTCCCGTGACTATCTCCCGCAATGTTTGTCATATGAAAATTATTGCAAGAGAAAAGTTACTCTTTATGGCATTCCAAAAAACTTTTATGTTGACAACAATATCTAGTTTTGCATGGAAAGTCCTTTTTTATGGTGAAAGATTATAGGCCATTTTGTATGTGCCCTAGTTAGGAGGTCAACTTCTAAGGACCATAACTTGCTCAATTTTTATGATATGAATTCCATACAAGTTTAATAATCAATTTCAATATGTATTCTCCAAATTTGACTCTTTGATAAATGTCAAATTACACTTGCAAGGGCATGTTCCATGAGGAAACATTATAGGTCATTTTGGGCCATCATCATTGAACAAGCAATTTTCCTCCACTTCTAAATTGCATAACCCCCTCATGCCAAATACAAATGATGTCAAATTTGTGACCAAATTTAATAGGATTGAAAGCACTACAACTTTGATGAATAAACCATTTTCATATGGAGCTCATAGAAAAAGTTATTCAAGGTGGAAGAAGTGGTCATTTGACTTTATACTTAGAAAATTTTCAACTATGTTTGATTTCTCCAACTTCCACCTCAAAATTCATCATGATCCAAGTTCCAAATGGAAACGTTTCAACATCAAAGTTGTTCTCCTTGATGTCACCTTTCCAAAAATTCCAAGATCACTTCATTAAGACAAGAATTGAGGGACTTGCGCATGGGTTCTTTACATGGCTTCATTTGATAAGATCAAAGTCCAATTTCCATTTCCATAATGCATGATCACATGATATCATTTCAGGTTGATTAGCATACAATGTTGGAACTTTTGGCATCATTCAATGGGCCTTGTACACGCCCATGCAACCATGCAACCAAGGTTGATATTTTTGATAAATTTTAAAAGTGTGTGAATAGAAATGCAAGAGCTTGTATATACATGCCCTCCTGCTCATAATCAAGGACCTTTGGCCCAAGCTTTGATCTACAAACACCCTAACCTCCATTAAAGGATAATCTTAAAGGTTTTAATTTGAAAATCAAGTTTCAAATTCACTTCTATTTTGAAGGTGAAACTCCAAGAGTCCAAGCCATTAGAGCTTCCATTTCACATTCTGTAAGCAATTAGAAGCAAGCCAAGCCAATTGAGATCCAGATCAAGCTTCATCACTGCCCAACAGAAGGAGAACTCTCTCATTTTTCTCTTCTTCCATTCTCCCTCAATTCTAAACTATTTTGATTAATTTTTTGTTGGCTGAAGTCCTACTAATGTAGGCGACAAGATTGAGTTTCTTTGAGCTCAAATCGAAGTAACTCAAATCATGCACCTTAAATTTCAAATTCATATATCTTTCAATATACTTGGAAATGGAAGAAATTGAGGCCAGATTCGAGCTCCTGAGCATTTTTCCTTTAAAATAGTGTCCTCACTTTTCATTTTCTGATTGGTTGAGGGTGGACCAGCCCAGTGAGGCCAGATGAGGGTCAAGCATTAGGGTTTGGTCCTTGGGTGACTAGATGAATCTTGAAGCTCCCCCAAAGGGGACTCACCACCTAAATTGAACTTGGGGAGTGAGTGAGATGTCTTGAGTGATCCTCTAAGATGTTTGGGATTCTTGAGGATAAGATTAAGGTCAAGGTGGTTTGGGCACACCCTAACATGATCAAAGGATCTTGGGGACTTGTAGATGAATCATATGCCTTGTACTTGTGGATTATTGTGGTTGTTAAACACAAATGCATATGAGATGATATGTATTGGATGTATGCTTAGGATTTAAGGCTTAAGAAGGTGATATGGGGTAGGGAAAATTTGAGGGTATGACATCACACTGTCAAATACCTTGAGAAGACTGTTGAGTTGTCAAATGTGATGAAGAAAGCTTCCAGAGAAGACTACGAGGCCCAAATCCTAGAACCGAGAAAGACTATCAAGGAATGCAAGAATCATTTTACCCATGAGTTGTTGGAGAGGGAGAAGATCTACCGAAGCTTCTTGCATGAGAAATTCCAGCTTGGAAGAGCTGGTGAACAAATCAAGAACCTGAAGAAGGGAATCTACGATCAATCTTACCTAGATCTGCAAAACGGCCACCATTATTGGGAAGAGAGATGCCTTGGGCAGAAGCTACAATGGCTTAAATGGATGGCATAATCAAAAATCTCCAAACTCTCTACAATGAATAGAAAAACAAATATGAGAACATGGTTGTATTAACCAATTTTTCTATCCAAGACTTTCCCGAGAAATTAAAGGAGGCAGATTTGATCATGTGCCCAAAAAATACCCCTCTTGAAGTTTTTAACTTTGTGAAATTCTGTAAGAAGACTATGGCGCAGCTTATTATCGATATTAAAGCTCTCTGCAAATCTGAAGGGGTTACTTTTAAGGTCGATGTTTAATTTAAATGTTTGTTTACAATTCAAAAAAGCTTGTATTCACAATTCCTTTGTACTTGTTTTGATTTCCCAACAATAAATGAATGAGGTTTCTTTATGATCCACTGTGTGCGTGCTTCTGTTTTCTTGATTGCAATGATAAAATATTAAGTGTTCCTCGTAATAAATAACACGATAACTAAGAGCTTTTCATTAATAAGGAATAAAAAATGCATCCATGCATCATTCACATCTCACAAACAAAAAATCATACCACCTTATATTTCTAGAAGCATGTCTCAAGCCATTATGGATGAACTCTAGCAAGGCCAAGTTGCGTTGAAGGAAGAGATCAGCCAACTGAAGACTCGGATAAGCCTGGTTATGGAAATCTTCCAAATACTGTTGAAAAAGGAAGGAAATCCCACACCAACTACCATGATGGAATTAGTTTCTCTTATACATCTGCCCGGCTACACCTCACATCATGAGCTACCTCATGGATATTGTTCCCAACCCAAACTTCCAAGGCTTCCTAATCAACAACCATTGACAAAGTTCAACCAGTCAGTTTTTTCACGGTAGCGATAATAGGTGTCTAGGTTTTTGCTCATGGCCAATGGTGATCCTTATTTAGAACACATTTAGAGTTTTCAATTTTCAAACATGTCCAAAATACACCAAAATACTTATTAAATATTTTTGTTTAGTGCAAAATAAGTGAAAAAAGGATTAACCAACTAAAAATCAAACTAATTTAAATAATCAACATAAAATTAAAATGAAACCATAAATAAATCTATTTATTTTTTCTAGATATTTTGACAAAAGAATAAAAATAAAAGAGTTTAAATGAATAAAAACTGCATGCAAGAATGCTCGAAAAAAAATAAACTTCTCGGAATCATATAGGTTTTGATCAAACTTTGAAATAAAAAATTATCGGTTAAAAGGCTCATGTTGATCAAAACGTGACTAAAAAATAGTCAAAAATATAAAACGAGCACGCCACGTTAAACTACGTGAACCATAAATTAATAATATTGACATATGCAAGCTCGATTTTGAAATTTACACCCGCTTATTTCACGTACATTTGAGAATCAGTTCGAATGACCTTCTCTAAATTCAAAAATTTATTTTAACTGACATTTTAGTTATTATGCGAGATGAAATGCATGTTATGCTATGTAGATGATGCAAATGTCATGATGAATATACTTATTTAATGGTTCAGGGTCAAAATTTGGATATGATAACATGGGATTCATTCATATTACTTTACCCAAGAGAACAACACATCATCACATTCATTGTAATGATTCACTAATTAATAAAACAAATCATTGTAAACCTCCCTACGGTCGACAATTGATTACTATGAGTGTAACTTAGCCTTAGGAAGCCTATAAGCCCATTAAAATATGTTAGAAAATGTTAGGTGCTAAAAAAACAAGTTTTTAAGCGAAAAAGCAATCTATGTGTCGATACATACGATCCATAGGTCGACACATAGAAGAATTTTTTTGGCTATGTATCGACACATACGCATTACAAGTTGACACATGTGTTGCATTGTTAAAGCTTGTATGTTATGACTCATGTACCGCTTACATGTGTCGACTCATGATCTTCATGGGTCGACACGTGACATTTATAGGTCGACACATGACCTTCATAGGTCGTCACATACTGCGAAAGTTTCAAAAAAATCAGCTTTTTGAAAAAAATCAGCTTTTTGACTCATACTAGAAAAACCCATCAAATAAAACTCATCTTTTTATGGTTATAGCTTTCTAATTCATCATCTACTCATGTTTTTCAAGAATCAACATCATATTACAGCACATCATCATACTCATTGTCTTTAAACCATCATTAACACAATTCAAGGTTAAAAATCTTCAAATATCAATCAATGGCATATCATGATTTAAACAATATCAAACAACATATACGTGCAAATAATACACAAATTTCACCCTTATTCATCATACATTCAAAAGTGATAACACAACACCAGTGTTTAGATCTACAATACCCAATCTTAAAGAGGTTAAGGGTTCCTCCATCTACCCCACATGTTCTAACACCCATTAAAGAACCACATATTCCCCCTTACCTGATTACCAGCCAAAAGCCCGTTTTATTTCCTAGAGTTCTTCAACCTTAAGCATTTGCTCTTCCTTTTTGCCTCTTTTGATCAAAATCTCAAAAACACGTTCTGACTTCTTTCCTTCCAAAATAGAGTCTTCCCATAATACTCTCTAACTTACCATTGTATTCCCTATACTATCCTCCATATTTTTCTTATTCCCAACCTTGTCGCTGGTCTCGAAGACCAACTTTATTCAAGTATTCTGTGTTGGTACTTTCCAACTTTTTTGTCGCTTCCTTGTCCAAAACGGAATTGCATCAAGGAAAAAGCATGACCTCAAAATCTTTTAGCTTGCACAGATTTAGGAAGTCAATAAGTTTTTCCTCAAGTTTAGGAAAAATAACCTTCATTTTGTTCTGATAATCAACTTTAGCTACCTCTATGGATTCAATTATATCTACCATAAAGACATCGACAGGTTCGACAAATCAAACGTCTTCCACTTTAGAGTCAGGTTTCTCATCTAGACGAGCTTTTGACTCTTTAGCAAATTTGAGCCATCCATCCTTCAGTGTGTTTTGAACCAAATCCATGAAAAGTGTACATTATGAGGTTTTATGTCCAAGGAAATTATGAAATTTATGAAAACCGTTATTCTTTCTTTATTCTAACGACAGAGTTTTTAACCCCTTAAGAATCAACATTTCGCCTTTAGAAACTAAAAGGTCGAAGATCTCGTCACACTTAGTTACATCGAATGTGTAAGTCTTTGTGACAAATTTTTATATTTTTGGTTCTATGGGGTTTTTACCATTCAAAGGCTTTAGTAATTTTCATGTATATGGAAGTTCATGCTTTAATTCTACCGTATTTACCTCATTCTCTTCTAATTAGTCGCTACATGTGTTGGAAAAACTATATATTTCATCTATCTCGACATAAGCAATGTTTTCCTTCTTACGGTACTTACTCGATCTGACTTTTTCATTCTTCAGGTGTTCGACTTGTCATACTCTATCTGCTAGATGGGTAATGTCCCTAAGGTATTCGGTGTCTATTATTTCCTGATTGAATAGTCCAAGCCACCAGCGGCCATTTAGACTAGCTCATGCTCGGGGACTTGCATAGAATATCTTGCTTTAATAATTCTAAACATGTTTAGATAATCATTTATCGACTTAGGAATTTTACACCTAACACTAGCCAACTCCTTAAGGCTAATTGTTAACTGGACCATAGAGAACTACTCGCGGAACACTGTCTCTAATTGATCCCAAGTATGTATGGAATTAAGGGGTGTAAGACCCCATGTTTTACCCTAGGATCCCTCATGCAATTTCATCATATGTATTAGCATTAGGATCACACCTTGGCATCTCCTTACCCCTCTTTCATTGGGTTTGTTTTGGGAGAGATCACCAAGCACTTTTTGATTGTATCATACTTGTATATTATCATTTTACTAACCAAAATACCAAAAATATGTCTTTGCATTTTCCTAACTCTTTTGTAGGTAGGGCATGATCATCATTGATCTATCAAGTTCATATCTAGGGTTTAAGACCCTCATAGTTAAGAGCACAACCAAGGATTGATTCACAATGTTTCAAAGCATCATATATGAGTCCCAATGATCTCTACATGTTATATTGATCAAGCATTCTTCAAGAATTTGGAGGTGATTTGCCTTGAAAACCCTAGTTTGACTGGGTATCTTAAGTAACTTCTCCAACAAGCTACCTCACTAATTGATCAAATTTAACAAGTGATATTTAAAAATTCATCATCTTATGCATATATGATCTACCATGTGGCTATAAAGTCAAGAGAATTGGAAGTTATCAAGTTGTTTGATGGTGGTTCGCCAGATGAATTCATCTGATCAAAACTAGGTCTCCCTAGACCCTATCTCCTACAATTTTCACCATATGAAAATAATTCCAAGATCAAAGTTACTCTAAATGACACTCCAAACAACTTTCATGTTGAGACCTAGAGCTAATTTTGCTTGGAAAATCATTTTCTATGTTGAAACATTATAGGTCATTTTGTCTAAACCCTAATTTGAAAGTCAACTTCCCAAGACCATAACTTGCTCAATTTTTATGAGATGAAAGATTTCCAAGTTTCTAAATCAAATTCAAGATGTCTAATTCAACCTTTATGTTTGGAGTGTGGGATAAATCAACTTTTATGAGCATGTGATATGAGGATACATTATAGGTCATTTTTGCCCTATACCATTGAACAAGTGATTTTCCTCAACTTCAAAAATGCATAACTCTATCATTATAAATCCAAAAGACATGAAATTAGTTACCATTTTGAAGGTCTTTGAAATAACTACAACTTTGATGAAGACACGTTTCTTATTTGGAGCTCACATAAAAAGTTAATCAATGTGGAATAATGAGATATATGACTTAACACTTAGAAACTTTTTCAACATGTTGAAATTTCCAAATTTCCACCTCAAAATTCACCTTGATCCAAGTGCCAAATGTAAAAGTTCCCAACATCAAAGTTGTTCCCCTTGATCTAAGCTTTCCAAAGAGTCTCATTTCATGCATTTTGGATGAGGTTTTCTAGGGCTGCGCATGGTCTTAACAGGTATGCATCAAGTGGAAAAATCAAATGTCCAAAACTCCATTTCACATTGCCTTGACATTCAAGCATCATTTGAACTTCAGTACAGTTGCAATTGGATCAAAATGGATTATTTCATGGCCATGTACACACCCATGCAAGCTTGTGCATCACATTGCCAAATTTAGCAAATTTTCAAGTGTGCAACTATCAATCCCAAATGCTATAAATACAAGGCCTCTGAGCTCATTTCAAACACACCTTGTGCGCCAGCTTTGCCCCCAAATTGAAACCCTCAAAATTCAAAGCAAAACCTGAGAATTTTCAACTTGAAAATTGAGTTTGAATCTCACTGTTTGGAGATTCAAAAACCCCAGGATCCAAAACTTTGTTCCATTTCCAAACCACTTCTACAAGCTCCTCGAGTGTGATCAAGTCAAGTTTGAAGCAACCAAGATCCAGTTCTACACAGCATACAAGGTAATTTTCAGAAATCTTCTTCTCTTCGTTCTCACTCAATTCTCATCAATTCTCTTGGATCTTTGGTTGTCTGAAGTCCTACCAATGTAGGCAAGAAGATTGAGTTGTTATAAGGTCGAATCGAAGCAACTCAGTTGTCACACCTCAAAATTCAACTCCTCATATCTTTTTATATATTTGGAGTTAGTTGAAATTGAGGTCATATTCATGCTTTACGCCATTTTTTCTTTCAGATCATGTCCTCCTTTTTCATTTTTTTGATGGTGATGACTGAACCAGTCCAGTGAGCCTCGCCTGAGAAGGTGACCGGAGTGCCAACGCCGGTGGTGTGCTGGACAGGTTCTGAGCCTTTGATATCATTTGAAATGTTTTAATCTCACACGTTGGTTCTAATGAGGGAGATCAAGTGGTCCACGTTTTTTCTGATAATTTGAAATTCATTTAATTTGTTTTATTTTCATTAATTCATATTAATTTTAATATTGATCCAAAAAATATGAGAGTTTCACCAAAAAAAAATTATAAAATCCTCTTTCATATTTTGAATTAAAATTATTTTTTGGATCTTTATTAATATTTTTCATGATTTAATTGATTTTGTGAATATTTTTTATTGTTTAAAAATACTTTTAAGTTTCCAAAAATTCTGAAAATTTTTCTCCAAGGTCCTTTAACCTTGTTTGACCTATGATAAATCTCGTGGTCATTTCTTTGGTGTTTTGATGAGATTTTAGGAATTTGACAAACAATATTTAATTTAATGCATGATTTTTAGTATTTTTAAAATTGAATAAATGCCAAATAATTGTGTTGAGCCATTTTAATTGTTTGTATAAGTTTGACTTGTGTTGTTGGGCCTTGGTCAAGGTTGATTTGACTTTGCTAGGTTAAGATCATTGGATTTAGGGGATTGATGGAATCTATATTCCATCTCCCAAAATGAATGAATGATCTTAATTTGGTAAAAGTCCTTCTTTGTCCAATTTGAGTTTTGATCTATTTCCGTCCCTCTTCATCTAATTCCCCTTCTTTATGCATCCATTTCATTTGGCCTATGATATCTCAAGATCCTAAAGCTAGTTGAATGAAAAATCAACATAAGTATGGATGAGATTAGGCCACCACTTTTGCATATTCTTTTGTGTGTGGTATATTTCATGAGCATAATCCATTATATTGTGTCTCTAACATGCATTAACACCAAAATTATATTGCCCAACATCAAATAGTTGTGACTTCTACATAAGTCCAATTACGATTGCTTAACATAGCGTTAAATGTTTGACACAAAAAGGCATATCATTCTAGTTAGTGAGATTGTAAGTCTCCTTTCTTTCATGGTATTGTGTGGAAACTTGGCCTTTTTATCTTCCTTTGGAAGATGTATTGGTTCAAGGAGCCATGCTTGTGATAAGTGGGTTGAGTGTTCTCCAAATAATGACTTAAAAAATAAAAAATAAAACAAAAAAGCAAAAGCAATACTAATTTCTAATTCATTAACAATTAACTTTTAATTTCAAGCCATTTACTTTTAATGCACTTTAATTTTTAAGCTCTATTCATTTGCCATTATTCATACCATTCTAATTGTTTATGTTAATGTAATTTTCACTTTGTCCACTTGGACATATTATGTGATATATCTTGTTTGTGCATATTTTGTTTGCTTGTGTGGTCTTTGACCATTAATGTACATAATAAGATCAAAAACCCTAAAAAACTATTGTCTGGACTGTTGGTTTGATCTTGGACAATTGGACTTAGAATTTAGGCAACATCCCTATGCAAAAGGACTTGGCCAATGCCAACTTTCATGTAACCAAGTGCTTGCAATTTGAAACTTCATCTAATACTGATGACACAAAATTTCACGTTTTTTCGACTCTGATTTCGCATGCATTTTAGTTGTTTTATTGTTATTTTGTTATGTTATTACTACGTTTCTCTTTGTTTTCAGGTTTTCAGTCTAATCAAAGCCCCGATCGAGAAAAGGAGTGAAAATGAGCTAAAAAGACTAAAATTCAGCATTTGGCACTTGTGGCTCCCATTGTGGATGGCGCCATGGGTCCAGCCATGACGTGTCATAGCTCAACATCCCTCAACTGCCACGTTCCCCACTATCTCCACTTGGGCGCCACAATTTACCCTTATGGCGGGCGCCATGGGGTTGTGGCGGGCGCCACAAGAAGAAAACTTTTCCCTCCCAATTTCAAACTGAATGGCATCCTTGTCTTTTCCATTATTTTACTTTCCTATAAATAGAGACTCGAATTCATTTGTTTAATCATCCAAACTTAGAGCAAACTTAGTTTCACTTAGGCATATATTCAGTATTTTAAAAGTGGTAATCGTTTCGCATTGGGGTGTTACCACAATTGTGTAATCAAGTCTGTGATCGAGTCTGTAATCGAGTTTGGAGCAATTTGGAAGGAAGTTAATCCTGCCGCCATTTTCATTTCCGTTTCGCATTTTATTCAACCCTCCGATTGGAGCAGGTTTTTATTGCTTTACCTTTATCTATTTTATTTTCCCGTACTCGCACTTTACTTTATTTATTTCCTGCACTCGCACTTTACTTTATTTATTTCTCGCACTCGCACTACTTTCATTTATTTCTCACACTCGCACTACTTTATTTATTTTCCGCACTCCCACTACTTTTATTTAAATTAAAATGCACCTTTACTTTACCATGTCTAGCTAAACCCATAAAGGTTAGAATATAAGGACTGTAGTTGAACCGATAATCCGTACAATTGTTCGTAGAAACACTTAAGGGCTATTTTGACTTTCAACTTAAGTTTTCCTGCACTTAATTTCCGTTGGGTAAGATCGAAATCCGTCCAACGTCTATTTAAACTTAGTTGTTTTTAACTATTTCAAATACAGCGAAAGCGCTTTGTTTAGTTCATTAGGAGTTTTTAACTTAAGAAGAAAAGTGATTTTAAAACTATTTTCGGACGCGTTTATAAGTTTAGAGTCTGGTTCGTGAGAACCTCTTTTGGTTAAGAAATCCAGGTTAAAATACTTTTCAACTTAGTCAAGATACTATATTTCTTAAAAATAGGTTTACTACTCTAACGCAATGCGCGCCTTTTTATAAGTGACAATAAGAGGGTTTGATTAGGGAGTACAACTCGGTTCTGAATACGCGAAAGCGACAGTTCCCGTTAAATTGGTTCTATTCAAAGTAGGAAACACTGCCCATAAGTAGTTCTATTAGCAAGTACTTGGATTACTAATTGATTATGTGAATTACATTCGAGCCTGTCTTTATTAATTAAATTAAATTTAATACTTTACTTTTCATTGCACACTCTAAAAACCCCTATTTTGATTACCTTAGATAAACACCATAACAATAGATAACGATAGATTGACACTTGATCTCTGTGGATTCGATAATCTTTTATATTACTCTGACGCGTTCGTATACTTGCAAAAAGAACGCATCATGTTTTTGGTGCCGTTGTCGAGGAACAATTTCGTCAAATTTCGTACCCTGTTGTTATATCGTTTAGACTTAGGCTATTACCCGCCGGTCAATGTAAAGAACTCGCAGCACCAAAAGCTTAGTATACCCTTTGGCGGAACCTGAACGTTATGCTCGCGCACATTTATTCTTACATAGAATTAGGAGAGCTATGGACGAAGATCAAAACCAAAGACCTCTTAAGGATTTCGCCCAACCATCCAATGAAGAACCTAGTTCTAGTATAGTAAACCCAACCATCCCAGCTAATAATTTCGAACTTAAACCCTCCCTGTTGCAACTAGTGTAACAGAGACAATTCGCAGGTCTTGCTACTGAGAACCCAAACCAACATTTAAAAATCTTTCTCCAATTAGCAGACACTTTTAAAACCAATGGAGCTTCTCCTGAGGCAATCCGTTTAAGATTATTCCCGTTTTCCCTCAGAGATAAAGCACTATCATGGTTAGATTCCCTTCCACCCAATTCCATTACGACTTGGGATAACCTTAGAAGAGTATTCCTTGCTAGATACTTTCCCCCAAGTAAGACCGCCGTTCTTCGAAACCACATAACTAGATTTACCCAGAACCAAGGAGAATCGTTGTTTGAAGCTTGGGAGAGATATAAAGAACTGTTAAGAGCATGCCCACATCATGGTTTAGAAAATTGGTTAATCATTCAGACCTTCTATAATGGACTTCACTATAACACTAAGATGACCATCGACACTGCCGCAGGCGGTGCGCTGATGAACAAACCTTATCCTGAAGCTAGTGCCTTCATCGAAGATATGGCTCAAAACCATCAATCATGGGGAGTCGAACGAGCAATAGTTGAGAAGAAGGAAGCCCAAGGAGGAGTGCATGAATTAAGCTCTATAGACATGATGCAAGCTAAAATGGACGCATTAGCCCTCAAGGTTGAGCATATGTGCATAAACCCGAATACTGCAACCGCAGTTTTGTCGGATTGTGAGATATGTGAAACCAAAGGACACCAATCCGCAGAATGCAGTATATTAAACGAAACCCACTATGAGCAAGTGAACTACACCCAAGGGAACCCATATTCGAATACCTATAACCCTGGATGGAGGAATCACCCGAACTTCTCCTATAAAAACAATAACCCTATCCAAAATAATGCACCTCCGAGACAACCTGGTTACCAAGCCCCAAGACCAAATCAACCTATGCAACCTGTACCACCAAAACCAAGTCTTGAGAAAATTATGGAAAATTTTATCACTGCTCAAACTCAACAAAACAAAGAGTTCATGAACCAAAACATTCACGTTAACGAACTGATTACCCAGTTAGGAACCAAGGTTGATCAAATAGTTACTCACACCAAGATGCTTGAAACCCATATCTCTCAGGTAGCTTTAAACCAAGCCCCCAGACCACACCTGGAGGACAGTTCCCTGGACAACCTCAACAAAATCCAAGAGGACAAGCCAATGCCATTACCCTACAAAGTGGGAACGCTTATGATGAGCCATCAAACCCAAGATTGAGTGAACCCAAAACTTCTAAGGAATATACCGAACCCACGGGAAAAGTAAAGGAACCAAAGGAATCTGAAAAGCAGGGAGGTCAAGAAAAAGGAGAAGAACCTAAAGACAAAACTTATGTACCACCCCCGCCATATAAACCACCTATACCATATCCGCAAAGACTCAAACAAACCCAAATCAATAACCAGTATCAGAAATTTATTAAGGTTATAGAAAAACTTCACGTAGAAATACCTTTCCCAGAAGCCATCACCCAAATACCTTCTTATGCAAAGTTTCTCAAAGACATCCTTACCAACAAACATAGACTTGACGATCCGAAGCCCTTGGAATGTAATTCCATTTCCGGGAATAAGTTAGCCAAAAAAGATAAAGATCCTGGAAATTTCTCCATTCCTTGTCTTTTGGGAAGTCATGTCATCGAAAAAGCTTTTCTAGACTTAGGAGCTAGTGTGAGCTTAATGCCTTTAGCAGTTTGTGAGAGGTTAAACTTAGGAGAATTACAGCCTACTAAGATGTCATTTCAGTTAGCCGATAGATCTGTTAAGTATCCGATAGGAATTTTAGAAGATGTCCCTATTAGGATAGGTCAGTTATTTATCCCTACTGATTTTGTTGTCATGGACATCAAAGAGGACAATGATATACCAATCCTTCTAGGTAGACCGTTCTTATCAACTGCAGGAGCCATAATAGATGTCAAGAGAGGAAAGTTGACCTTTGAGGTAGGTGACGAGAAAATAGAATTTATACTTTCGAAATTTCTTATGGCACCTGTGATGGGAGACGCATGTTATGCCATAGATATCATTGATGAATGCGTTAGGGAATTAGAACAAGAAGAAATCATAAAAACAATTAAGTTACCATCAACCCTCATACTGGAAGATGATGACTTTAGAAAACCCTACATCGATGATAACCTTTACGAATGTTTATCCCTTACCCCAGACCCTATGCCATGCCTTAAGAAACCAACCTTAGAACTTAAGGAATTGCCTAAGAACCTGAGATATGAGTTCCTCAATGAAGAGATGAATCGTCCAGTTATAGTCAGTGCTACCTTGAGCCAAGAGGAAACAAACCAACTTTTAGAAGTTTTACGAAGATATCCCTCAGTCTTAGGATATAATATCTCTGACCTGAAAGGTATAAGCCCATCCATATGCATGCATCGGATTTCGCTCGAAGAAGATTCAAAACCCTCCAGAGAACATCAGAGAAGAATAAACCCTATAATGAGTGATGTTTTTAAAAAAGAAGTTCTTAAGTTACTTGAGGCAGGTATAATCTACCAGATCTTGGATAGTAAGTGGGTGAGCCCTGTGCATGTAGTATCTAAAAAGGGAGGCATCACAGCCGTGCAAAACGATAAAGGGGAACATGTAGCAAAACGGATGGAAGGAGGATGGCGGATGTGCATAGTCTATAGAAAGTTAATAAAGCAACCAGGAAGGATCATTTCCCTTTACCATTTATAGACCAGATGTTGGAGCGTCTAGCCAGACACTCTTACTTCTGCTATCTAGATGGATACTCTGGGTTCTTCCAAATACCTATCCACCCCGAAGATCAAGAAAAAACTACCTTTACATGCCCTTATGGAACTTTTGCCTATAGACGAATGCCATTCGGCCTCTGTAACGCCCCAGTTACTTTCCAACGCTACATGATGTCAATCTTTGCAAATTACCTAGATGGTATCATGGAAGTGTTTATGGATGATTTCTCGGTTTGTGGATTTAATTTCCACAATTGTCTTGCTAACCTTGAGAAAATCCTGGCGAGATGCGTGGAGGTGAACCTCGTGCTAAATTGGGAAAAGTGTCATTTCATGGTGACCTAAGGGATTGTATTAGGACATATAGTTTCCGAAAAAGGTATAGAGGTAGATAGAGCTAAGATAGAAGTTATAGAAAACCTAAAACCACCCAAATCTATTAGAGAAGTCCGAAGTTTTCTTGGACACACTAGATTCTACCGGCATTTTATCAAGGACTTCTCCAAAATAACTAAACCTTTAACTGGCCTTTTAATGAAAGATGCTGAATTCATTTTCAATGAAAAATGTAATGAAGCATTTAATCTTTTAAAGCAAGCGTTAATATCAGCACCTATTATGAAACCCCCTGATTGGTCAGAACCTTTTGAGATAATGTGCGACGCTAGTGATCATGCGGTTGGAGCCATTCTAGGACAAAGGAAAGATAAAAAAATTACATGCAATTTATTATGCCAGTAGGACCCTAGACGCTACCCAACTTAACTACGCAACAACTGAAAAGGAATTATTCGCTATAGTTTTCGTTATAGACTAATTTAGATCTTATCTAGTAGGAGCTAAAATTATAGTTTACACTGATCATGCTGCCATTTGTTACCTATTAAGTAAAAAGGATGCCAAGCCCAGGTTACTCCGATGGATTCTGTTACTACAAGAGTTTGATTTAGATATAAGAGATAAAAAAAGGCACTGAAAATGTAGTAGCTGATCACCTTTCTAGGCTAGAACACCTAAAACCAGACTTAGTACCCATAAATGATGAATTTGCCTATGATAGACTGATAGCTAGACTAGAAACCATTGAAGATGATAGCCTAGGCCCTCATGAGCACTTCCAAAAATCCTTAGCAATAAGTAACGTACCATGGTATGCAGACTTTGTTAATTACCTAGCTGCTGATATCGTACCCGCCGATCTTGACTACCACCGCAAGGAGAAATTCTTCAACGATGTGAGAAACTTTTATTGGGACGAACCGCTCCTTTTCAAAAGGGTTAAAGATGGCATTTTTCGCCGTTGCGTTCCAGAAGAGGAGGTAAAAAGTATAGTTGAGCATTGTCACTCTGCACCCTATGGTGGACATGCGAGCACCTCTAAGACATACGCCAAGATTCTTCAAGCTGGCCTATTCTGGCCTACCATGTGGCGTGATGTCCATGCTTGCATTGTCAAATGTGATAGATGCCAACGCATTAGAAATATTTCAAGGCGTGACGAAATGCCTCTAAGAAACATTCAAGAAGTATAACTCTTCGACGTTTGGGGTATAGATTTCATGGGACCTTTCCCACCATCTTTAGGAAACAAGTATATCTTAGTAGCTGTGGACTACGTGTCTAAGTGGATTGAAGTTATAGTTGCACCCACAAATGATGCTAGGGTGGTGATCAAACTAATTAAAAACTATATATTCCCTAGATTTGGAACACCCCGTTTAGTCATAAGCGATAGAGGATCATACTTCATATCGAGAATATTTGATAAAATTTTAAGAAAATATGGAGTTAGGCATAGAGTAGCAACACCATACCACCCACAGACTAGTGGCCAAGTAGAAGTATCCAATAGGGAGATAAAACAAATTCTAGAAAAAACTGTTTCTATCTCTAGACGAGACTGGTCTTAGAAGCTTCAAAAAGCATTATGGGCCTACCGAACCACTTTCAAAACCCCTATAGGAACAACTCCCTACCAACTAGTCTATGGAAAATCCTGTCACTTACCTTTCGAATTAGAGCATAAGGCCTATTGGGCCATTAAAACTTTGAATTTAGATTACCTGACCGCTGGTGAAAAGCGTATCCTTGACATTCACAAACTGGAAGAACTCAGGCAATCCGCCTACGAGAATGCCAAAATATACAAAGAGAGAATAAAAGCCTGGCATGACAAAAGAATAGTAAAGAAAGACTTTAATATAGGCGACCCTGTTCTCCTGTTCAACTCTAGGTTACGACTTTTCCCTGGGAAGTTGCGCTCAAGATGGACTGGCCCTTTCAAAGTATCCAAGATTCTAAGATCCAGAGTTGTAGAAATCAAGAATGAAACCTGTAGTCCATTCATCATAAATGGACAAAGACTGAAGCTCTATGAAGGAGGAGATATTCCAACACATTACTCAAGCCACACACTCTGATTGATCCACCGATTCTTACTACAGGTGTATAAATTCCCATGGTTTTCCTATTTTGTTTTTTTTGCATTTATTTATTTTATTTTATTTTATTTTTTTTCATATTTTCACCAGGACTAAATATTTGAAATGTTTTGTATTTTCAGGATCCCTTTTCCTAACTTTTACAGGATGTAGGACTTCGACGATATGCACGTAGCCTATAGGGATGGTGCATAGAGAGAGCGCTACATAGCTCTTTACCAGCGCCCTATGGCCCCTACACGCTACCCAGACCAGCATTGCATGGAAGACCTGGGTATTGAGCCGAGTATCCGATTTCTGAGTCACCAGCTCCATTGGGACGAGTTCACTGACGACCTGAGCAACACATACAGGAACTTGACATTGGAGTTCCTGATTTCATTTGATTATGACCCTTACTCTGGACCGGATGGGTATGCTGCTTTCATGCTCTTTAGGATTGAGTACTCCTTCAGCCAGAAGGAGTTCGGTGACCTATTAGGCTTCCAGACCACCCCCGACGCTATCCCTAAGACGCCTATGGGATACTTTCTGGGTAAGGCACTGGAAAAGTTCTGGAGTGATATCTCGGGTGGAGGGAGTTAGGATCCTTCTACTCAGTTGTCCCAGGCTATACATAACCCTGCTTTTAGATACTTCCAGATGATACTGGCACACTCCTTCCTGGGAAGATCAGATGATGAGACGTTACTAAGTGAGGAGGAAATATTCCTACTATTTTGTGCATCCCAGCCTCGCCCTGTGGCATGTGGGAACTTTCTGTTGTGTGGCCTCAGCGGTGTTTCCAGATCATCCGAAGGAGTCATTCATGTAGGAGGGATCATCACACAGATTGCCATTGCCTTAGGTCTATCCCGCAAGCTACTACATCTCAGGACCTACTGTGGGTACACTACTATGGATATCGACTTTTACTTGACCAGAGGGTTGATGAGGAGATCCTCCTTCAACCCAAGACAGTTCAGATTACTGGTCGATAGTGAGGCGATACATTATTTTACACTGCCTGATCCTATGATGACTAGTGTTCATGACCCAGCTAACTGGAGTTATGCTTTGGAGGCTCAGGGAGAGACTATCGAGGAGCCTAGATCCCCACCTATTGCTGAGTATACCCCTACACCTCCTTCACCCAGGATCATTGTACTCTCTAACAATTTATCATTGCAGACCCCAGACATCCGCACCCATATTGTAGAGTGTCGCAGAGAGATTGTCTGGCTTAGGCAGGAGGTGGCTGACCTCACCTTACAGATGGGAGTATCCGATCTCACACATGCTACCGAGGATGATTGTTTATACCAGGAGATCGCAGAGCTTTGCCAGGAGATAGCCATGCTTCGTGGATCTACTCAGGCAGACGAACCCCCTACTATTTGATTTTACCATCTCATTTTATTTTGTCTCATTTATGCTTATATTTTTCGCATTTACCTAACTTATTTTATATCATTGCTTTTGGGATATTTTCTTAACTATGTCAGCACATTGATATTTCCATATCTATATATATATATATATATATATATATATATATATATATATATATATATATATATGTTTTACGTTTGTTTATTATATTTATATTTTTATTATAGTTTAAATATATTAATTATTTATTTATTTATTAGTCTAATGTTTAAATTTTATTTGTATAAAACTGTGCAAGCCTTATGTCACTAGGAAAATACAATGCAAACGCTATCCGGACCCCCCAACCGAAAAGAGAACGAGAAGCCCAAGCCAAATGACCAAAATCCGGCCCAGCCGAATTTAGCCTTGTGGCGCCCGCCATAGATGTTGTGGCTCCCACCATAACGTCTGTATAAAATCAGGGAAGACTCACATTCTTCACCATTTTCATACCTTCAAACCTCCAAAACCCATTTTTTCACCTTCCGAAAAAGCCCTTGAACCCCACAAAAGCTCCCACATTTCTCATTTTCACACCATACAAACCATTTTCCCAACTTCCATTTTCATTTTCATATCCCAATATTCATAAAAATCCTACCTTTATACAAACCCATCTTCATCTTCTTCATCATGTTGCAAGAGCTAAATAATGGAGTTCAATGGATTTATCCTTCGTGGAGGGAAACCGGGAGATAGGCAGAGGAAGATTATCGAAAGATTGCAAAATCGGGAAATTCTCCTGACAAGGTATGTAGATGAAAATTGTCTTTACACTTTGGGTATCTACCATAGCATTTTTTATTTATTAGATAATTTAGGTTTGCACACTATCTTTTCAAACAAATAACCTACCTTTGAGCGATTGACAATCGAATTTTTAAGTTCTTTAATCTATATTGTCAATCCTAACACTGCTAGTACAGTTGGTACTGTTCGATTTAGAATGTTTGCTATTGAGTATGAATTCAGTACCGACGCACTAGCAGGCCTGTTAGGAATTCCTCATGGGGAAGGTGCTATTTGTGAGGGCCCTTTGGATTCAGATTGGTCGGTCGAGGTGTTTTCCTTCTGGCAGAGATTGTCTAACACTTCAATAAATTATTTTGAAGGAATTCTTGCCTCGACCATCCATAACCCGACCATCAGAGTTTTTAGATATTTGTTGGCATGTACTATTTTTGGCCGGGAGAATCCAAACAAGGTCAATGCTCGAGAACTTCTATTTTTGCAAGGAAGCCTCACAAATAGAAGAATTAATTCGGTCTCGTTTATGATTTCTCATATGGATTTAACTCTTAATAAGGCGGGACCTATTGTTTTCGGAGGACTCATTACGTCTATTGCTCGAGCACTTAACCTGGACAATGAGATAGCTACCCTAGATCCCTTAGCTCCTCGCACATTCAACCTAAAATTTTTGAGAGATATGAAATTGTGTCGATTGAGGAGAGAAGGAGGTTATGTGCTTAAGGTTCATGGTGTAGCTATCCCATTTGTCGTCTTACCGTGCACTAGATGTACTGATGTACGTGATGAAAGGAATTGGACCTACGTTTTAGATGCTCCACCTGTTTTGGGTCCACTTCCTCCTAATGTTCCGGATGAGGAGGGACACGACACTGATGAAGAGTTTGATCGAAGAGAGCGATCTCCCGTACCTCATGTGTCCCCCTATCACCCATCACCACCACACACCGCACCATCTTCTTCTTTTGTAGGTTCTACTCCTGGCTTCTATATTACAGAGGAGATGTGGCGTTACCACATGGCTAGAGAGCAAAGGCGTGATGACCTACTCTCTACCATTCAGCAACAACTGGCGGACAACATGAGCTTCATGCAAGAATCGCAGCGGAGGATAGATAGATCCTATGAGACTGTTGTACAATCCCTGCTTACGATCACAAACGAGCAAGCTCGTCAGTGAAACTACCACCGTCAACATTATGCGCTTATAGAAGCCACTCAGGGTTCCATTTTGGGTAACCTTCGAGAGGTTAGGACTGCTCAGGATGCCTTACAGGCCAGGATGGATCAGAGAGACCATCGTCACAGTCGATCCCGTCGTCCACCTAAGGATGGCAAAGGCACCAGTGGTCAGCAGTAGGTTGTCAGGTGACTCTCCCCTTATCTTATTTCGAAACATTGGGGATAATGTTTGATTTAAGTGTGGGAGAATATTTTATCGCTTTCTATTTTTCTTTGTTGTTTTTAGTTAGATTGTTTATTTTTCTTTTTAGTCGTTTACTTTGTTTCATTTTGCTTTTAGTTTGAGTGTTTTAGATAATGCATGAGTCTGACGAGTCACCAATATAGTGTACCTTTAGTACAGTCTAATCTCCCCATTCCTTTAGCCCTACCAAAAAAATTTTTGCAAAAGAAAATGGTGTTATTCTGAAAGTTTTTGGGCTTTAAGACAGGTTTGAGTTGGGATGTGGTGACTTAGGAGAACTTCTTGAAACATCAGTATCATTTTAGCATCATAGACTTCATGAATATAGGAATCACTCCCGAAACCCCATATACCATGGCCTTAATCATCATTTCAGTATAAGTCCTCAGTAGTTTATTCCAGTAGTCAGCTCCGGCCTATGCATCCTCTACATAGGGGACCGATGAACATAAGTGAATGATCCTGTGAAATAAATAAAAGAAAGCAAAAAGGAAACTCCGGTATAGGTGACCCTCACAAAGTCATTTAAACCAAAAAGGTTGTAAAAATCTGCTACAAAATAAAAAGAAAAAGAAAAAACTCACCCGCTGTTAGTTGGTTCAGAGGTATCTGGCGCTGAACTCGGTAGGGCGGATTACGATCCGATCCCCCACAACTGCAGTTGGGTCAAATAAAAGGGTTTACATAAATTTATGTGCCAGGAACCCCATGTTTGGATCATAATCACTAACAGGTCACTCTGCTATGAAGCATGTACGGATAACAGGCTTAATGTGATTGCGCCTGAATGAAAAGGACACAAAAAGAGATGAAGAGGTAGGCCTAGGTATTTTGGGATAATATGGGTTGGTTAGTATAGGAATGGAGTTTATGTCCGTGTCTGCGGATAAGTGTCATCACGATACCCTTAGTTCACTCAGTTAGTACCTATCACTACATCCCGACTTGAACTTAGAAGCCTTTCTAGCCCGAATCACTCGTTGACACCATGTTTTTCTTTTATGAGCTTTTTAGTGATTTGCTTGAGGGCAAGCAAGGGTTTAAGTGTGCGAGAATTTGATGACACTGAATTTCACTGTATTTTCGACTCTGATTTCGCATGCATTTTAGTTGTTTTATTGTTATTTTGTTATGTTATTATTATGTTTCTCTTTGTTTTCAAGTTTTCAGTCTAATCAGAGCCCCGATCGAGAAAAGGAGTGAAAATGAGCTAAAAACACTAAAATTCAGCATTTTGCACTTGTGGCTCCCACTATGGCTGGCGCCATGGGTCCAACCATGACGTGTCATAACTCAACTTCCCTCAACTGCCACGTTCCCCACTATCTCCACTTAGGCGCCACAATTTACCCTTATAGCGGGCGCCATGGGGTTGTGGCGGGCGCCACAAGAAGAAAACTTTTCCCTCCCAATTTAAAACTGAAGGACATCCTTGTCTTTTCCATTATTTTACTTGTCTATAAATAGAGACTCGAATTCATTTGTTTAATCATCAAAACTTAGAGCAAACTTAGTTTCACTAAGGCATATATTCAGTATTTTAAAAGTGGTAATCACTTCGCATTGGGGTGTTACCACAATTGTGTAATCAAGTTTGTGATCGAGTCTGTAATCGAGTTTGGAGCACTTTGAAAGGAAGTTAATCCTGTCGCCATTTTCATTTCCGTTTCGCATTTTATTCAACCCTCCGATTGGAGCAGGTTTTTATTGATTTACCTTTATCTATTTTATTTTCCCACACTCGCATTTTACTCTATTTATTTCCCGCACTCGCACTTTACTTTATTTATTTCTCGCACTCGCACTACTTTCATTTATTTCTCGCACTCGCACTACTTTATTTATTTTCCGCACTCGCACTACTTTTATTTACTTTCCGCACTCAGACTACTTTTATTTACTTTCCGCACTCGCACTACTTTTCTTTAAATTAAAATGCACCTTTACTTTACCATGTCTAGCTAAACCCATAAAGGTTAGAATGTAAGGATCGTAGTTGATCCGATAATCCGTACAATTATTCGTAGAAACACTTAAGGGCTATTTTGACTTTCAACTTAAGTTTTCCTGCACTTAATTTCTGTTGGGTAAGATCGAAAGTCGTCCAACGTCTATTTAAACTTAGTTGTTTTTAACTATTTCAAATACAGCGAAAGCGCTTTGTTTAGTTCATTAGGAGTTTTTAACTTAAGAAGAAAAGTGATTTTAAAACTATTTTCGGACGCATTTATAAGTTTAGAGTCTGGTTCGTGAGAACCTCTTTTGGTTAAGACATCCAGGTTAAAATACTTTTCAACTTAGTCAAGATACTATATTTCTTAAAAATAGGTTTACTACTCTAACGCAATGCGCGCCTTTTTATAAGTGACAATAAGAGGGTTTGATTAGGGAGTACAACTCGGTTCTGAATACGCGAAAGTGACAGTTCCCATTAAATTTGTTCTTTTCAAAGTAGGAAACACTGCCCATAAGTAGTTCTATTAGCAAACTCTTGGATTATTAATTGATTATGGGAATTACATTCGAGCCTGTCTTTATTAATTGAATTTAATTTAATACTTTACTTTTCATGCACACTCTAAAAACCCTTATTTTGATTACCTTAGATAAACACCATGACAATAGATAACGATAGATTGACACTTGGTCTCTGTGGATTCGACAATATTTTATATTACTTTGACGCGTCCGTATACTTGCGAAGGCACGCATCAAATACATAATTGAAGATCCATCCGAGTTCATCTGCAACATGATCATTGTGAAGTTGTTATTTTGAACATGTGACTTGTGGAATTCATCTGCTACATAGGCCAATTTGAAGAAGATTATGGAGTGGCTAAAGCTTGAATGTGGCTATCTTTATTTGATGCCTTGCTCTTCAAGTTAATATGTTATGCATTGTTTGTTGCTTGATTCTAATGCCCAAGGGAATTTGGGTTTCTATATGATATTCTTGTCTATTGGATTACAGCCCATTGGTCAGATCTTTTCAACTCTTAACTTTTAAATTTATGCTTAGGATTAGTCTCTTCATCTCCTCCCCAACTCTTTAATTTCAAAATCTCTCCCTCCTTTTAAAAACTTCTTTACTTGTACTTGTCTTTTTTTTAAAACTTAGCCTCTTTGCAAATTAGAAACTTTGGCCTTATGACATTGCATTTCAAAACTTCTTTTCATAAATCAAACTTGTCAATAAACTTAATTATACTTGACTTAAATATTTCAAAAGCCAAAAAGAACTAACTCATTCAAACCATTTTCTAGGCCCTTGTGCCTTTCAAACTTAATTTTTGATTAAAAGCAATGCATCCTCTTTGAAATTTGTATCACGAACTACGGGGTTTTGATCCCTCATTCTTATGTTGGTACGTAGGCACAAGTCCGAAGGTATTGTCAAACACAAAAATATAATCAATGAATTCTTTTCTCATCCCCCCATTCTATTTGTTTGTAAACATCACTTTGTACAAAATACATATGCACACAAGAAAGGGCTCCCTAGGAGTACCTAAGACACTTTGGGTGTTAACACCTTCCCTTTGTGTAACCAACCCCCTTACTTGTAATCTCTGGCATTTTATTAGTTTTGATTTGAAAACTTCTTATTTTTGGGTTTTGTTCGTACTTTTCCCTTTTCCCTTGGAAACAATAAAAACGTGGTGGTGACTCTTGTTATTTAATGTCTTGCTTATCCATAGCTTGATGATCATGAATTTACCGCTATAAGGGGAAGTGTAGCGAACCATATAAAAGTGATTTTTGTTAGAGAATTTGGAAAATATTTCATTTTCAAATTCTCATTATTAGTTATATCCCCTGTCTCAGCCTGATATATAGCCACATGTTCGATTGTCGACTCGTTAGTTTCACTAGAAAAATTAGTGAATTTGGGGACTTTCCATCCCCTAGGAAGTTTGATTTGTCTAGCATATTCCGATTATCGGGATATATTTGCCTATGAAGGCAAATATTTAGGCCCTTTTGGGCAAAAATCTGCTCGACCACGTTTGTTATATTATTTTTTCCAGCAAGATTCTTTTGTTGGACGTTTCTAACTACATGGTCGACATCCTGGTTTCTGGGCACATAAACTATCTCAGACCCATTTTGGACTTGGTTCCTCTCGACCATCTCTAGTTGAGGTTGCTCGACTAGAACCTGATTAACCAGTGGAGGCACAACTGGCGCTAGGTGTAAGACCCCAATTTTGACCCTAAGATCCCTCATGCCATCTCATCATATGCATTGGCATTGGGATCACACCTTGGCATTCTCCTTACCTTCATTCATTGGGTTTGTATTGGGAGAGATCACCACGCACATTTGATTGTATCATACTGCATTTTTTTCTTTATTTACTAACCAAAAAACAAAAATATATCAATGTATAGTTTGTTGCTTTTGTAGGTAATATGTATGCTCATTTATGCTCTATCAAGCTCATATCTAGGGTTTAAGACCCTAAATGTAAGGATCTCAATCAAGAAATGGTTCGCATTGGCTCTAAGTATCATATATGGATCCTCATGATCTTCACATGTTATTTTGATCAAGGAATCATCAAGAGTTTGGAGTTTGTTTGCCTTGGAAACCCTAATTCATCTGGGTATCTTATGTGACTTCTTCAACAATTGATTAAATATCTCAAAGGATACTTCATATTACATCATATTATGAATATATTTTCTCCATGAGTCCCAAAACTCAAGAGATTATCAAGCTAGCAAGTTGGTTCATGGTGGTTGACCAGAGAAAGTCAACTGGTCAAAACTGGGGTTCCCTAGACCCTATCTCCTACAATTGTTGTCATATGAAAATGCTTCCAAGATCAAATTTACTCTGAATGACATTACAAACAACTCTAATGTTGAGGTCAAGAGCTATTTTTTTATGGAAAGTCATTTTTTATGGTGAAAGATTATAGGTCATTTTGTCTGAACCCTAGTTTGGAGGTCAACTTCCCAAGACCATAACTTGCTCCATTTTTATCATATGAAATCCATTCAAATTGCATGATCAAATTCAATATGTCTACCTCAACTTTGATGTTTGGAGGAAGTGCAAATTCAGCTTGAAAATGCATGTGCCAAGAGGAAACATTATAGGTCATTTTGGACCATTACCATTGAACAAGTGATTTTCCTCAACTTCTAAAATGCATAACTCCTTCATGACAAATCCAAATGAGGTCCAAATTTTGACCAAATTGAAGAGGTTTGAAAGATATACAACTTTGATGAATGAACTTTTATCATTTGAAGTCCATAGAAAAAGTTATTCAAGGTGGAAAAAGTGAACATTTGACTCTGGACTTAGAAAATTTTCAAATATGTTTGATTTCCCAAACTTCCACCTCAAAATTCATCATGATCCAAGTTTAAAATTTTTGGTTCTAAGTGTTGGCAACAATTTTGGTAAAACAAAGAGAGTTCACAAGATGTTATGTGTGATGTCTTAACATAAGATATCCTATGTACCTGCTGGAGTTCAAGAGCATGATCATGCAGGATTGTTTCAGAATGTCATACACAATGTTATGGCTTCTGGTAATGTGTTCCTGCTGGAGTTGAAATGGAAAAACATAATTATGCAGGATTGTATCAGGATGTCATACACGATCTCATGACATCTGATGTTTGTGTACGTGCTAGAAGTTGTAAAAGGAATTATGGAATTATGCAGGATTTTTCCAGGATGTCAGACCCGATGTCATGACATCCTGTACACAGAACATTCAGTGTGAATGTCTGGTGTTTTGTGATTGCACAATTAATGGCAATCTATGTATGATTGAAGATCTGATTTGCAGGCGCATTCAATCATGGATTACAACCTGATTTACTTATTTTCCAAGGAGATCTAACCAGCTGTTATGAAAAGGTTTAATTGGAAAATAGATTTTGGGTTTTCAAGATGTCCAAGCCCAACTGAAAGCTTCTATAAAAAGGGACTTGGAAAACCTGATTTGGAACACAACCAATATTGAGCGAAATATAGAGAGAGAGCTAGGGTTTGTGTCTTTTTTAGTCGTAAGTCTTGTAAGCCATTCAATTCATCTTTTGATGATTGAATTGGACTGATTTGTGGTTGTAATTTGTCACTCTAAAGCTGTTAAGCAAGAGTGTGTGTCTACTTGATCAAAGTTGTGAAGCAAGATCAAGTGTGTGTCTACTTGATCAAAGTTGTGAAGCAAGATCAAGTGTGTGTCTTCTTGATTGAAACTGTGAAGTAAAATCAAGAGTGTGTTATTGAAAAGTGTTATCTTTTCTCAAGGGATTGTTGTTTAAGATCACAGGTGTGATTGTAGGGAAGTGAGTGGGTTCTCATATCTAAGAGTGCTTAGGTAGAAATTGCACGGGTAGAGATTAGGTGAGAAAGACTATAACTTGTTGAAGTGTACGGAGAGTCTTTGAACTGATTCTATTTTAGTGAATTTCCTTCCTGGCTTGGTAGCCCCTAGACGTAGGTGAGTTGCACCGAACTGGGTTAACAATTTCTTGTGTCATTTGCTTTACCATTCTGTATCTTTATCCTGTTTGTGTTCACAGATATTAGTGTCATGACATTACCTTCGACATCTTATATCTGATACCAGAATTTCGAAAATGGAAACATGTTCAACATGAAAATTGTTCCCCTTGATCTCACCTTTCCAAAAAGTCTAAGATCATCTCATTTGGATTAAAATTAAGGGACTTGCGCATGGGTGTAAGTTAAAGCACCATTTGGATAAACTCAAGTTCCAATTTTCACACACATTTGCATGAGCTTCTAACACGATTTAAGCATGAAGTACATTGAACTTTGGATCAGATTACATCATCTCATGGGCCTAGTGCACGCCCGTGCATCCATGCAAGAGGGAAATTCAATTTTTTCCAAAATTGGAAGTGTGTGAAAAGCACTTGGTATAAATACATGACCCTGGTGATCAGAAATGGGATCCTCTTGCCCAAGCTTCGACCCCCTTCTTCCCCAAACACCATTGAAAGGATAATCTTGAAGATTTCTTAAGAAATCGAGTTTCAATTCTCATTCTATTTTAGAATTGAAACTCCAAGAGTTCAAGCTTTTTAACCATCCAAATCATCTCTTGCAAGCTTCTAGAGTCAAGCCAAGCCAAATTGGAAGCAAGATCAAGCTAATTTGAAGCTCCTCGAACGTGAGATTTCAGAAACTTTTCTTCTTCGATTCTCCCTCATTTCGCATCCATTTTGATTGATTGTTGGTTTGCTGAAGTCCTACCAATGTAGGCAACAAGATTGAGTTGCTTTGAGGTCAAATCGAAGCAACTAAGTTCATGATCCTCAAAATTCAAATCCGCATATCTCTTGATATTCTTGGAATTGGAGAAAATTGGGCCAGATTTGAGCTCCTGAGCATTTTTTCTTTAAATCCATGTCTTACTTTTTCATTTTAGTGGAGGTTGGTGGTGGACCAGTCCGGTGAGGTCCACCGGCAAAGACAACCGGAGCCCTAGCTCCGGTGGTGTGGTGGCATGCTCTTATCCATCAGATCTTCTCTCCATCTTCTAATCTTATGCGTTGCTTTTAATTACCAAGCCTATGCCGCATTGACTGCAGTGCATCATGGAAAGCACGCTTATCACCATTTGATCCACCACCTTAATTAATGAGGGAGATCAGATGACTCTCATTTTTTTGAATTTCTGATTATTTCATTTAATTTCTTATTTTTAATTAATTCATATTAATTTTATTATTAATCCAAAAAATATGGGACTTTCACCAAAAAATTTAAATATTTTTCAACATTATTTTTTAGATTAATTTCATATTTTTTTATTTTTCATTTTCTAAATTAAAATTATTTTTCAATTTCAAATATTTTTCAGCATTATTTTTCAAAAAATATGGGACTTTCACCAAAACATTTCATTTTTTGAATTAAAATTATTTTTTGGATTAATTTTGATATTTTTTTATGATTTAATTGTTTTTGTGCATATTTTTAATTGTTTAAAAATACTTCTGACATTTCAAAAATTATGAAATTTTTTGTCGAAAGTCCTTTGGCCTTGTTTGACCTATGATAAATCTCTTGGCCATTTATTTGGTGTTTTGAGGAGGTTTTAGGTTTTTGATCAAACATAATTTAATTTAAATGCATTTTAATTTGAATTTTTAATTGATTAATTGTGTAGAAATTATGTTGAGTCATTTTTATTGACTTGTGAAGTTTGACTATGTGTTTGGGCCTTTGTCAAGGTTGATTTGACTTTTGTTGGATTAAAATCATTGGATTTAGGGGATTGACGAAATGTACATTTCATCTTCCAAAATGAATGAATGATTTTAATTTGATAAAAGTCCTCCCATGACCAATTTGTATTTGTCTCATTTCCCCTCCCTCTTCATCTTTAATCCCATTCTATCCCATCCCTTCCATTGGCTAATGACATCTCAATATCCTAAGGCTAATTGGTTCATCAATAACTTATGTTAGATGAACCAATACAAGTATGAATGAGATTGGGTCCATCATTTGATCATTTTCTTTTTGAGTGTGGTATGTTTTTAGGAGTGTGGTTCATTATACCATATCTCTAACATGCATTAGCACCTAAATTTCTATTGCCCGACCTCAGATAGTTGAGACTTTTACATAAGTCCAATTATGATTGCTTAACATAGTGCTAAATTTTGACCCAAAAGGCATAGCATTCTAGTAAGTGGGATTGTAAGTCTCCCCCCTTTTTATGGTATTATGTCGAAACTTGGCCTTTTTTCCTTTCTTTGGAAGATGTCTTGGTTCAAGGATCCATGCTTGTGAATAGAGGGTTGAGTGTTCTCCAAAGAATGACTTAATCAATTGAAAAGCAAAACAATACTAACATCTAATCAATTAACATTTGACTAACTTTTATTCTTATTTCTTTAATTTCAAGTCATTTACCATATGCAAATTAAATTCAAGCCATTTACCATTTCATTTTCCATTATACATATCATTTAACTTGTTTATGTTTATGCCATTTTTACTTTGCTCATTTGAGCCATCTATTATGATTGTATATATTCGTTTGTGTATCTTGTTTGTGTTTGTGGTCTTAGGACCTCAAAATACCTAATAAACAACAAAAACCCTAAAAGATGTTTGTGTGGGCTGTTGGATGTGATTTGAGTTTTGGACTTAGAATTAGGCAACATTCCCTATGCAAAAGGACTTGGCCAATGCCAACATTTCTGAAACCAAGTTATTATGATTTGAGCTCTAATCTGATGCAAGTATTGGGATCCACATGAATTCATCTCCTACATGGTCTTGATGCAAATGTTACTTTGAACCTGTTTCTAACGCCTTATTCCGAGCCAATCAAGGAGTATGTCATCTGATACATGGGAATATTGAGAAGAAGACTATGAAGTGGATAGTTTGGATGTGGCTATCTTTATTTGATGCCTTGCTCTTCATTTTGCTACTTGCTTCTTGATATTGCTTGATTTAAAGTCCAAAGGAAAAATGGGTTTCTATATGACACCCTTGTCTATTGGATTTCATCCCACTGGTCAGATCTTTTCAACTCTTAACTTTTAAATTTTTGCTTAGGATTAGTCCCTTCATCTCCCACCATTTCTTAAATTTCAAATCCCTCCCCCCTTTCAAAAGATTCTTTGCTTGTGATTTCTAAATTAGACTTTATTGCAAATTAGAAACATTGGCCTTATGCCATTGCATTTTTGAACTATTTTCTTAAGACAAACTTGTAAATGAACTTAACCATACTGACTTAAAATTTCAAAAGACAAAAAGAACTAACACTCATTTAAACTCTTTTAGGCCTTTTGTGCCTCTGTTAAAACTTTAACTTTTGTTAAAAGCAAATCCACTCATTTTTAAATTGTTACCACGAACTACGAGGATTTGATCCCCACCTATTGCTGAGTATACCCCTACACCGCCTTCACCCAGGATCATTATACTCTCTAACAATTTATCATTGCAGACCCCAGACATTCGCACCCATATTGTAGAGTGTCGTAGAGAGATTGTCGGGCTTAGGCAGGATGTGGCTGACCTCACCTTACAGATGGGAGTATCCGATCTCACACATGCTACCGAGGATGATGTTTATACCAGGAGATCGCAGAGCTTTGCCAAGAGATAGCCATGCTTCGTGGATCTACTCAGGCAGACGAACCCCCTACTATTTGATTTTACCATCTCATTTTATTTTGTCTCATTTATGCTTATATTTTTCGCATTTACCTAACTTATTTTATATCATTGCATTTGGGATATTTTCTTAACTATGTCAGCACATTGATATTTCCACATCTATATATATATATATATATATATATATATATATATATATATATATATATATATATATGTTTTACGTTTGTTTATTATATTTATATTTTTATTATAGTTTAAATATATTAATTATTTATTTATTTATTAGTCTAATGTTTAAATTTTATTTGTATAAAACTGTGCAAGCCTTATGTCACTAGGAAAATACAATGCAAACGCTATCCGGACCCCCCAACCGAAAAGAGAACGAGAAGCCCAAGCCAAATGACCAAAATCCGGCCCAGCCGAATTTAGCCTTGTGGTGCCCGCCATAGATGTTGTGGCTCCCGCCACAATGTCTGTATAAGCTCGGGGAAGACTCACATTCTTCACCATTTTCATACCTTCAAACCTCCAAAACCCATTTTTTCACCTTCCGAAAAAGCCCTTGAACCCCACAAAAGCTCCCACATTTCTCATTTTCACACCATACAAACCATTTTCCCAACTTCCATTTTCATTTTCATATCCCAATATTCATAAAAATCCTACCTTTATACAAACCCATCTTCATCTTCTTCATCATGTTGCAAGAGCTAAATAATGGAGTTCAATGGATTTATCCTTCGTGGAGGGAAACCGGGAGATAGGCAGAGGAAGATTATCGAAAGATTGCAAAATCGGGAAATTCTCCCGACAAGGTATGTAGATGAAAATTGTCTTTACACTTTGGGTATCTACCATAGCATTTTTTATTTATTAGATAATTTAGGTTTGCACACTATCTTTTCAAACAAAGAACCTAACTTTGAGCGATTGACAATCGAATTTTTAAGTTCTTTAATCTATATTGTTAATCCTAACACTGCTAGTACAGTTGGTACTGTTCGATTTAGAATGTTTGCTGTTGAGTATGAATTCAGTACCGACGGACTAGCAGGCCTGTTAGGAATTCCTCATGGGGAAGGTGCTATTTGTGAGGCCCCTTTGGATTCAGATTGGTCGGTCGAGGTGTTTTCCTTCTGGCAGAGATTGTCTAACACTTTAATAAATTCTTTTGAAGGAATTCTTGCCTCGACCATCCATAACCCGGCCATCAGAGTTTTTAGATATCTGTTGGCATGTACTATTTTTGGCCGGGAGAATCCAAACAAGGTCAATGCTCGAGAACTTCTATTTTTGCAAGGAACCCTCACAAATAGAAGAATTATTCGGTCTCGTTTATGATTACTCATATGGATTTAACTCTTAATAAGGCGGGACCTATTGTTTTCGGAGGACTCATTACGTCTATTGCTCGAGCACTTAACCTGAACAATGAGATAGCTACCCTAGATCCCTTAGCTCCTCGCACAATCAACCTAAAATTTTTGAGAGATATGAAATTGTGTCGATTGAGGAGACAAGGAGGTTATGTGCTTATGGTTCATGGTGTAGCTATCCCATTTGTCGTCTTACCGTGCACTAGATGTACTGATGTACGTGATGAAAGGAATTGGACCTACGTTTTAGATGCTCCAACTGTTTTGGGTCCACTTCCTCCTAATGTTCCGGATGAGGAGGGACACGACACTGAGGAAGAGTTTGATCGGAGAGAGCGATCTCCCGTACCTCATGTGTCCCCCCATCACCCATCACCACCACACACCGCACCATCTTCTTCTTTTGCAGGTTCTGCTCCTGGATTCTATATTACAGAGGAGATGTGGCGTGACCACATGGCTAGAGAGCAAAGGCGTGATGACCTACTCTCTACCATTCAGCAACAACTGGCGGACAACATGAGCTTCATGCAAGAATCGCAGCGGAGGACAGATAGATCATATGAGACTGTTGTACAATCCCTGCTTACGATCACAAACGAGCAAGCCCGTCAGTGAAACTACCACCGTCAACATTATGCGCTTATAGAAGCCACTCAGGGTTCCATTTTGGGTAACCTTCGAGAGGTGAGGACTGCTCAGGATGCCTTCAAGGCCAGAATGGATCAGAGAGACCATCGTCGCAGCCGATCCCGTCGTCCACCTAAGGATGGCAAAGGCACCAGTGGTCAGCAGTAGGTTGTCAGGTGACTCTCCCCTTTACCTGTAATCTCTGACATTTTATTAGTTTTGATTTGAAAAGTTCTTATCTTTGGGTTGTGTTCGTACTTTTCCTTTTTCCTTTGGAAACAATAAAAGTGTGGTGGCGACTCTGGCTTTATTGACGTTAAGTTTATCCATAGCTTAATGGTCATGAATTTATTGCTACAGAAATTAAGTGGCGACTCTGCTGGGGAGTAGTCCTCAGTAGGTTTAGCCTACTTTTTTATGTGTATATATTTGTGTATTTGATGTTTGTATATTTGTTTATGTGATATAATCTGCTTGTTGTGCTTGGTGATCTCTGAGTGGTGAGATAAGTTCTAACCCGAACTTGAGTGAACTTAAGATAGGAGGATGGTATAGTCATGTTCAAATTGTGTGGAGTAGTCCTTAGTAAGTTGGCTTGAGACCCATCTATTAAGTGGAGGCCCCTTTTAGAGTTACAAATGTCACACAAGTAATTTTTGGATAGACATTACTTTCTCTGATTCGGGGTCCGAGAAGGTGAGGACCGTAGAACATTTAACCCAATTTGGCCTATTTATGACGTAGTGCGGAGACTGTTAAGGTGTAGACTTGATAATAGTTGTTACGCGATACTACACTCAGACGAGTTTCTCTTGACAATATTATGGGTTGATGAGTTAGTCATCCTAACCTGTAATATCCGAAAGATGGAATTAAGACTCTGGGAACTTTTTAGAACATGATCTACAGGTTTTTATCCTTAGCACACTCCTTTGGGATGGTTCTTAACTTGACTTCATGCTCGTGGCTCACAACAAACCCTTGATTCTTGGTTGATCTAATCAAGTCTTGTCAATATCAATGGAACTTGGGTGTTGATGAGGTGAAAACCATAATCCACCAAAATGGATGATTGATCTTGACAATGACTTGATTCATCCCTTGACCTTTGTTTGCCTTGTGTGTGATCCCTTATTTGTGATTGTTGTATTCATGCAATCATGCGCATCCTAACATTCATCACACAAAAAATAACTTCAAGGAACTGATGTTTTAGTTGCAAATATTTTCAGACCATGGATTGTGGACGAAGGAACACTAAGAAGTACATTTTCATATGTCTCGATTTGAAAGATCTAAGGAAGTTGTCATCTTTTGTATTAGATCCCTTGGACTTCAAGCAACGCCATGGGAAGCTTTTATCTATGTTATCTGCTGATGTAGTTGAAGGACTCTTGAGTGTGTTGGTTCAGTTTTATGACCCTTTCTACCGTTACTTCACTTTTCCCGATTATCAGCTTATGCCTACGTTAGAGGAATATGCCCATCTCTTGGGGATGCCCGTTTCTGACAAGGTGCCTTTTAGTGGATTGGAGGAGATTCCAAAATCTCATATTATAGCTGAAGCTCTTCACTTGAAAAAGTCTGAGATTGAGGCTCATTGGGTGAAGAAAGGAGAAATGTTTGGGTTGACTTCTGAGATTCTCATAGGGAAAGCTACTGCCTTTGCTCAAGCCGGTAGTGTGGATGCTTTTGATGCGATCTTTGTGTTACTCATCTATGGATTAGCTTTGTTCCCTAACATTGACGGTTTTATTGATGTTAACGCCATTAGAATTTTCTTGATTGGGAATCATGTGCCTACTCTGTTAGGTGATATGTACTTCTCTTTGCATCTATGGAATTCTAAAGGTGGTGGAATGATTGTCTGGTGCATTCCTCTTCTATACAAGTGGTTTATTTCTCACTTGCCTCAGACACCTGCTTTTGTAGAGAGCAAACAATATCTACGGTGGTCTCAGAGACTTATGTCTCTCACTAATGATGATATAGTTTGGTATAATCCTTCATTAAGCAGTTTGGAGATTATTGATAGTTGTGGTGAATTCTCTAATGTGCCTCTCATTGGTACACAAGGAGGAATTAACTACAACCCTGCTTTGCCTCGTCGTCAACTTTGGTTCCCCTTGAGAGACAAACCTAATAACATTTTGTTAGAAGGCCATTTCTATCAAGAGGGTAAAGATCCCCAACATTTGAAGTAGAAGATTGTACATGCTTGGCATAATATGCATAGGAAAGGAAGATTTGAGCTTGGTTCGTGCAATTATGTAGCTTTGGATGCTATCTTTGTGTTGCTTATCTATGGTTTAGCTTTGTTCCCTAACATTGATGATTTTATTGATATTAACGCCATTAGAATCTTCTTGATTGGGAATCCTTGCATACTATGTTGGGTGATATGTACTTATCTTTGCATTTGAGGAATTCTAAAGGTGGTGGAACTATTATGTGTTGTGTTCCTCTTTTGTACAAGTGGTTTATTTCGCACTTGCCTCAGACGCCTACTTTTGTGGAGAACAAACAATGTCTACGGTGGTCTTAGAGACTTATGTCCCTCACTAATGATGATATAGTTTGGTATGACTCTGCATTTGGTAGCTTGGAGATTATTGATATTTGTGGTGAGTTCTCTAATGTGCCTCTTATTGATACACAAGGAGGAATTAGCTACAACCGTGCTTTGGCTCGTCGACAGCTTGGGTCCCCCTTGAGAGACAAACCTAATAACACTCAGTTAGAAGGTAATTTCTATCAAGAGGTTAAAGATCCCTAACATTTGAAGCAGAAGATGGTACATGCTTGGCATAATGTGCATAGGAAAGGAAGATCCGAGCTTGGTCCGTGCAACTGTGTAGCTTGGAAGCTTACAATCTTTGGGTGAAGAAAAGAGCTTTGGAGTTGAAGATGCCTTATGCTTGTGAGAGATCTATGTCTATGGTTGTGGCTGAGCCATCAACTCTCCCTAACCAAGATATAGAGGAGTTGGAAGACGCACTCGCCAAGATGAAGCGAGATAAGGATATGTGGGAAGAGCGGTTCCATGCTTTGAGCCGAAAGCATGAGGAGTTGCAACTTAAGTCAAAGGACAAAGGCGCGCTTATTGAACTTCTTGAAGACCGAGTGGTGAAGAGAAAGAGAGACCCAGAGGGTCCATCTTCCTCTAGTATGCCTCAGCCTTCTGGTGCTTGGAAGAAGATTATTGATCTGCTTGTCCTTGAGAAGGCTCAGATGAAGACTTCTTTTGATTCTGAGATTCGATGCATCCTAAGGAAGTATGCGCCTACAGTCAGATCATCTAACATTGTTGTTAGGGGATCCTTAGGATGATTAGTTTCCTTTTCTCTTGTATTTGTATTTTGGTTTCTGAAATTGTACTTAGTGTAATCCTTCCAAATTTTATGAATAAAAGAGATTTTTATGATCAATCAAATTGCTATTATTATATATTTGCAAATAAAATAGTATGTTCCTTGAAAATAAAAATAAACAAAAACATTGCATTTCATGCATCATTTGCATAAACAGGTGTCTTCTGCCAGATGACTTATCAGTTATTCTTTTGTACTTCATCCAAGATGACTCACCGATACAACACTCGCACCAATCAACCCAGAATCATGGAGCACTTAGAGCAAGAGAATCGAGAACTGGAAGATGAGATTGATCACCTGACCGCTATGATGGAGTCTGTCCTAGCTGCTCAGAATCAACCTTCTCCAACTCCTGCAACTCCTCCTCCTCAGAGGACTGTCATATCAGAGGTTGCTACTTCAACTGTGCCTACTACTCAACCGGGTCTATCTATGCTTGCTGGGTTCCTGTGGGGGATGCCACCGAATTTTATGCCTGAAGGGTTTGCGCCTACTTTTGCTTCCATGCCGGCATCTAGCCCGGTTATGTTTGTTCCGCCTCCATTTGTTCACACTCTGCCTCGTGTTGAGGACACCATCTACCATTCCGAGCCGCCTGAGGGTCCGGATGTTTATGAGAAGATGGACGAGAGAAGGATCAGTTACTTGAGCTGCGAAAGGAATTGAAGACTCTAAGAGGTAAGGACTTGTTTGGTAAGAGTGCTGCTAAACTTTGCTTAGTACCGAATGTAAAGATCCCAATGAAGTTCAAATTCCCTGACTTTGAAAAGAATAAGGGAAATACCTGTCCGCTGAGCCACCTCGTCATGTATGCCAGGAAAATGTCAACGCAAACTGATAATGATCAGTTACGGATTCACTACTAACAAGATAGTCTGATTGGTGCCGCTTTGAGGTGGTACATGGGGCTAGATAGTGCAAGTGTTCGCACGTTCAACGATTTGGGTGAAGCTTTCGTGAAACAGTACAAGTACAACATGGATATGGCGCATGATAGAGGCCAACTGAGGTCTATGTCTCAGAAGGACAAAGAGACATTTAAAGAGTATGCCCAGAGGTGAAGAGAGCTTACTGCTCAGATCAACCCTCCGTTGGAAAAGAAGGAGATGACCAAGATTTTCCTTAAGACCCTGAGTTTGTTTTATTAGGAACGAATGATTGCTAGTGCCCCCAATTATTTTACCGAAATGGTAAACATGGGGATGAGGTTAGAAGAAGGAGTCTGAGAGGGACGTTTGTCTAAGGAAGAGGTGTCATCAAGCAAGAAGTATAGAGCCGTTTCTCCAGAAAGAAGGAAGGTGAAACCAATGCAGTGTCAGTAGGGAGGCTGAGGAGGCCTCATGTTAAAAGAAATCTGCAACCGCGTCAGCATCATCACCAAGTTTCATAAGTTATTCTAGTATTTTCAAAAAATTAATCAATGCCAGTTCAACAACAACGTCAACAACAACCACAACAAAGAACAAATAACTACAACAACAACACCAATAATCAACAACAACAACAATAAAATTTTGATAAGAAGAAGGTCTCTTTTGACCCTATTTCTATGTCATACACCGAATTGTATCCATCTTTGGTTCTCAAAAACCTCCTCCATCCAAGAAATCCTCCTCGATGTCCAGAACCACTTATGTGGTGGTATAAGCCCGAACTCCGTTGTGCCTTTCATCAAGGAGCTCCTGCCCATGATATCGAAAACTGCTACATGTTGAAGTATGAGGTCCAGAAGTTAGTGAAAAGTGGGATGGTGTCCTTCGAGGACAGTGCGACGAATGTAAAAGCTAACTTATTGCCTATCCATGGTAATTCCTCTATTAATATGATAGATGGTTGTCCAGGAAGTTTACGAGTGTTCGATGTGTAACGTATTCGTCGGTCCTTGGTAGAGATGCATAAGACCCTTTGTACCATTAGTGATTATGAGCACGACCATGAGGGTTGTGCAATTTGCAATATAAACCCCCGTGGGTGTTCAATCGTCAAGAGAGATATCCAGAAATTGATGGATGAGAATGTAATCCATATTCAACAGTCGAGTGATATAGATGATGTGAATGTGATAGTATCAGTGTTTAAGACCCCGAAGCGGGTAGTAATTCAGTTTGACAGTAGCAGCAGTAACAACGTCAATAGATCGGTATCACCGTTAGTGATACGGCTAGCGGGCCTCATCCCGTATGCATCCGATAGAGTTTTTCCATACCAGTATAATGCTACCATGGTGGAGAGTGGTCAAGAGGTTTCGTTGCCTACGACCAATTTTGTTGTGACCATTGTTGATGTTACAAATGTGACCCGTAACGGACGTGTTTTTAGTCCCATTTTCCCGAAAGATGTAGAAGATGTTGGTAAAAAGGTTGATGTGCATGTGGTGAATCCGGTTAGTGCTCCAATGTGTCAGTCTGGTGAATCTAGCAAATTGAAGCCTAATGATGATGATGAGGTACTGAGATTAATAAAGAAAAGTGAATTTAATGTAGTGGAGCAGCTGCTCCAGACTCTGATGCTTTTGCACCTTTGGAGGAGTAATCCATCCTCCTAGTTATGGAGATCTAGAAATCCTTAGGGAAAACCCCTGAATGTCGATCTCAAGGACTGCACGTTAGTATTGAGTTTAAATTATCATTCAATTAAATAAAAAGTATAAAATTGGGTTTTTGAGTGTAAAAAGAAAATAATAAAGAAATATGAAAATAAGGGTTTATAGAGAAAAAGGAAAAATGCCAGGGAAGGTGTATGATTTATCCTTGTAATTACTCTGAGTTACTATTGCATCAACGAATATCAATTACTACCAGTTCTCAAGGGTATTTCCTCCCAAGTCCTTGGTGAGAAAACCTTTAATCAATCTACCCTAATTCCTATGTCCATAGCCAATTAGGATGAAGTTAAGCTGTATAATATCAAGAATGCTCTGATTCATACAGGGTATCCCTAGTCCTAGGTGATATCTACTGCAGAGTAACCTGATGAAAACCTTATCACTGGCGGTCCAGCCTAAGTGATAACCATAGATCAATCTCAATTGGTCCGAAAGAGAAAGCAATAAACACATCAAAAGGTTACCGTAAATAAAATATTATAAATGCAAATGTAAACTCAAATTCATTACAATTCTAAATCAGGGACACCCCCTAGCATTGGGGGGTTTAGCTACTCATATTGTTTAAAACCAATTCAAGATAAAAATTACACATTACAAGTAATTGGATGACTTTGATCTTCAATCGCTATCGCTCATGAATCTCCTCAGCTCTCTAAATGCCTTGATCTCTGTAATACTTGATTGCTTTACAATACTGTGGTTTGCTGTACTCCAGGATGATTTTTCCTTTGGCAGAAGACCTCTTTTTAGAGTGAAAGTTCCCAGCAGCAGTTGGACAGGTCCACAGATGTCTCCAGAAAGCCCGAAGAATGAGAAGCCCGGAAAAATTGGAAATATTGGGCTTGGGCTGACACGGCCCGTGTCAGCTGACACGGGTGGCCGTGTCAGCCTACTGCTTCTCCTGACACGCCCCTGGCATGCCTAACACGGTTTAGATTGCTGCCTGACACGGCCCGTATCAGCTGACACGGGTGGCCGTGTCAGGCTACTATTTTTCTTCTTCTGCTTCCCTTGCCTAACACGGCCCGTGTCAGGTGACACTGGTGGCCGTGTCAGGCCTCCTGAACTGGGATTTTCTGCTCCTTTGCGTATCAGACTCTCGCACTGTCGTGTTCTGAGTTCTCCGGTTCTTCTACCTGGATTTGTCTGACAAAAACACAACTATCCCACGCATAAAATCAAGATAAACAAAATAAAACATAATAAAGATTAAAAATGCGTAAATAACATTATGGAAGTAAAACTACTTGAATTGTACCTTAAATGCTTGCACAGTGTATCAAATGTCTCTGTTTTGCGTTGGATCAGTAATGAAAACTTACTATAAGTGGTGACTGATCACAACCCCAAACTTAGCTCATCGCTTGTCCCAAGTAATGTTTTACTATCACTCCCCAGAATTCTTTATGCTTCCCACCACTGGTGAGATCATTCACGAACATCTTCCCTTTCCTTCCACAAGTCCTACCCATCCTCGTAAGTCATCATTCACACTTCCATTTTAAAGCACCGTTTCACCTGTCAGCTTATTTCACATTCTCACAAATTCTGTCGGGGTTAACTGTTTACACTCATAATTCAAAGTATGTAATATCACTCACAAGTTTGAATAGTCTCTCTTTTCTCATCACCTACACATAACACACACACTTTTGAGGTCTTTAGGGTTGTAGCTTGGCTTGGGTTAGGGTATGGATTAAAAAGGAAAACAAGGGGCTTTTGGTTCAGAGTCGATGTTACATCCTGTGTTTGTTTCTTTTATTTCCTCGGTTTTCTTTATTTCTTGAATTTTTACCGACTGCCCTTTTTTCAGTGCTTTTTCTTTTGAATCCTCGATTTTTTTATTTTTATTTTTCTTTCTTTTTCTTGATTCATAAATTTTTCTCATTTCTTTTGTTTTTGCACTTTCTAGGGCTTTGAGAGCTTTTGGGGTTTATACCCCAAACTTAGCTTTTCAACACAGTTGGAATGTATTCTCATGACTCTGAACAGGGTGAGGAAGTATTTTTTTGGCCAATGGTTACATTCATGGTGTTTTTAAACAAAAAATTGGATATAGGCTCAAAGGGGGTTAATGAAGGATATAATAATGCGGGATGGCTAGAAAGGCCCGGGGTTAATTACAAACAACGTGCCTCAGTGTGTGTATCATGCAGTGACAGTCCCAGAGAGTCTACGCAAATTTAGAGTGATAAAGACAAACCTGAATGATGCTCATGATGATTAATGTGTTTGGCCTTTTTTGACTCACTTGGTTTGGTTCAGCTTTGACAGGATCCACAGTGCTTCTTAATTTGGTGCAATTGCTTTCTTACTTCGGAGTGTGTAGGATACTTGTGTCGGTTAAGCTGTATACGTTGCGTCCGATCTTTATTTTTCAGCAGTGTCACTTTCAAGGGAGATCCTTCACAACAAGCCATGGTGAGTGGTGTGATCTTTCATCCACTCTCACTTGTGATCATTACTTTTCCAACCTGTCAACACAGACTTGACCCACACTTGCAGCATAATGTATATTCAACAGACAAATTCAATACAAAATTAAAAAGTAAAAATACCACAAATAAATTGCAAATAAAAGACATAAAATCTCCCCCACACTTGAACTCAACATTGTCCACAATGTTTGTGACCAAGCGCGTAGGAGGGAACTTACAGGGTCCTACTAAGGAGGTGGTTGCGGAAAATACAATATTAACTGCCGTATCATGCTGCTCATCTCATCCAACATCGCCCCCTGACGGGCTTGCTCGATGCCTTGCCTTTGATGTTCAGTCCTCAAATCACCTATTTCGGTCTGTATCCAACCCCATTGGTTAGTTGACCAAGATGAGGAACCCGCCGCCTGCTGGGTGGGTTCCTGATGCTGTGGAACAAACTACTCAGGAGGTGCTTGAGGATATTCTTCTTCTCGTCCTTCTTCCTGGTCATCTACAAATTGGTCACCTGCATAAAAATGGTCAATGTCGTGGTCCTCATCCGCATCAGGATCGGCGCTCACAAACAGCCAATTCGCACAATCAGTGATAGCCACTCTGTCCGGATCCGGCAGAGAGATGATAAACCGTTTATGAATGAGGATAGAATAATAGGTAGGGGCAACCGCAATCATACCTTGGGCAATCAGAGTAGACATGTCAATTTTAGGAGTACCTGCGATTGGCGTGTCCTCGAGTAAAACAGCCTAATACCCGAAATGCAATGCAATCTGGGTGATCATACCTCCCACGGAAATGCCGCCGGAGTTTGCTCGGCCGACTCTCCCCAGGTAGTCTGCTGCAAAGGCAGCTACATTGATGGTCTTGTTCTGAGCCATCGAGTACATGAAGAATAGCTCTCTCTGAGTAGCTACTCCAGTGCTGTCGCCTCTACCAAACAATGTGTAGGCTAAACCTTTTTGGGCGTACCTGAAACAAGGATTCTGGATGCCCGATGCTTTTGCACCTTTGGAGAAGTAATCCATCCTCCCAATTATGGCGATCCAGAAATCCTTAGGAGAAAACCCGTCTGGGACCGCTCCGGGTCCGTTCAGCGGGAGGCGGAGTGTAACACCCCTTTTTCTACCCCAAAATACTTAACATATAATCAGAGTAAATAAGCACGCATATAAACAAAAGGGCATCACATCGACGTTTTCAAAAACTAAAAGCTTTCAAAAACCATCATTCATCATCAATATACAATACACCTGGTCATTTAAAATAACACATTTCAATTATCATGAATATTCAAGAATATGCGTTCGCAGCGGAAAATAATGAATACTCGTGCATCTCATAAAATGATCCATATCCCATACCATGATCATCTCTTAATAATCTCCTCAAGATAAAATAAAACCATATCCAGAATATTTGGCACGATGGCCTCTCCAACAGCAATTGTAATCAAACATGTTCACAAGTAATAACGTAATGCATATCCAAATAAGATATGAGTTCAATACTAACAATCTACCCCGTGTTACATGACCAGAGCATTGACTCATTACCTAGTCCTCAACTAAAATACGGAAACTCTCTGGCTAATCTCGAGTGAGCTACCGTCCACTTACTTCAGCAATACTACTCCGGAGTATCTGCACGATGCCATGTAAAGCATCATTCCAACAGAAGGGTGAGAATTCAAATCATTATGAAGAAGTATAATAAAGCACAATGATTAAATCAACAATTAAAGGAATTCATCACACTTCATATAACCATGTAAATAATATTAACCAACATTTATTTCACCTGATTCAAGCACACATAAAAACTCAAGGAGTATAATATACAAATCCAATATTATATTCCCAAAAATACACATAACTACAATTATCACATAATCATATACTTTGCCAAGTTATGTATCCAAACATCATCAAATTCAATTACCATATCTCATACACGCATCACAATCACAATAATACATACACTCAATTATCACATAACTCTAATGTGACTCAATGCAAGACATGTGACTCTATGCATGTGGTACCGCAATGTGAACCCAACGTTTTACCGCTTTCCGATTCAATATCTAGAATCCAAGCCACGCTTCCGATCCGGACAAGATCAAAGCCACTACGTCTATTTCCAATTAAGGATCGACGTCTACTACGCCTATTTCCAATTAAGGATCAACGTATGCTACGCATATTTCCATTCAAGGATCAACGTCTACTACGCCTATTTCCGATTAAGGATCAACGTATGCTACCATGTGAACCCACAGTTTCACCGTTTCCACCATGAAGCCGACCATGTCATGAATGAATGTACAAATACCAACACATATGCAATTAAGATCATCTCTACCATCTTAACATTCCGCCCCATATCACTTTCACCAAAGCAATCTCCTTACCACGAAGCTTCTTCACTTCTCGCTCTTCGATTCGCATAGGTGATGTATCAACCGTCAAATTATCCCGCACTTGAACATCATCTAATGGAACAACATGCGATGGATCCGCAATGTACCTCCTCAATTGAGACACATGGAACACATCATGAAGATTAGAAAATGACGGTGGTAATGCAATTTGATATGCCATTTCACCTGTCCTCTCAGAAATCTGATAAGGACCCATGAAACGCGGTGTCAACTTACGCGACTTCAACGCTCTACCAACACCCGTTATTGGCGTAACTCGAAGAAACACATGCTCATCTTTCTCAAACTCAAGAGCTTTCCTCCTCTTATCATGATAACTCTTTTCACGACTCTGAGAAGCCTCCATCTTCTCTTGAATCATCTTAATCTTATCTGTAGTCTCTTGAATCAACTCGGGTCCAACCACAGCACTCTCTCCCGATTCGTACCAACACAAAGGAGTTCTACACCTTCTACCATAAAGAGCCTCAAAAGGTGCCATTCTAATACTCGAATGGAAACTGTTGTTATACGTAAACTCGATCAAAGGCAAGAAACTATCCCAATTTCCTCCTTGTTCCAAGACACAAGACCTCAAAAGATCTTCAAGTGACTAAATAGTCCTCTCTATTTGACCATCAGTTTGCGGATGATATGCCGAACTCAAACGCAACTTCGTACCCAAAGCACTTTGCAAACCTTCCCAAAATCTCGAAGTGAACCTCGGATCTCTATCCGAAACAATGCTCGACGTAATACCATGCAAACACACAATCCTTTCGATGTACAACTTAGCAAGTCTCTCTATCGAATAATCCATCCTCATCGGAATAAAATGAGCACATTTCGTCAACCTGTCCACAACGACCCAAATCGCCTCACAATTACTCAATGTCCTCGGCAAGCCCGAAACAAAATCCATAGAGATACTATCCCACTTCCACTCGGGAATAGATAACGGTTGCAGCAAACCAGCCGGCTTTTGATGTTCAATCTTTGACTTTTGACAAGTTAAACATGAATACACAAATACCGCTACATCCTTCTTCATACCTTGCCATGAAAACATCTTTCTCAAGTCTTGATACATTTTAGTAGCACCAGGGTGAATACTCAAACCACTTCTATGCCCTTCCTCAAGAATCCTCTTTCTCAAATTCGCAACATCCGGAACATAAATTCGATCACGACACCTCATGATACCATTCTTATCAATCTGAAAGTCATCACATTTGCCTTGATTAATCAATGTCATAACATCGACTAATTTCAAATCTGACTTCTGACCTTCTTTAATCTCATCAAGAATGCCACACGTAAGCTTCAACATACCAAGCTTAACACACGAGGACGTCACTTCATAAACCAAACTCAAATCTCTAAATTGCTCCAACAATTCAAACTCTCGAATCATCAACATAGACATGTGCAATGGCTTCCTACTCAATGCATCGGCTACAACATTCGCCTTTCTAGGATGATAATTCAAACCAAAATCATAATCTTTCAATAATTCCAACCATCTCCTTTGCCTCATATTCAATTCTTTCTGATCGAACAAGTACTTCAAACTCTTGTGATCACTAAACACATCAAATCTCGATCCAAACAAATAATGTCTCCAAAGCTTCAACACAAACACAACGGCAGCCAACTCTAAATCATGCGTCGGATAATTCCTCTCATGAACTTTAAGTTGCCTGGAAGCATAAGCTACCACTTGCCCTTTTTGCATCAGAACACCTCCCAAACCCAATAAAGAAGCATCACAATACACAACGAAAGTTTCTAACGGATCCGGTAAAATCAAAATAGGAGCCGTAGTCAACCTTCTCTTAAGCTCTTGAAAATTCACTTCACACTGCGAAGTCCAAATGAAAGCTTGACCTTTCCTAGTCAACTGCATCAATGGTAACGAAAACTTAGAAAATCCTCCAATGAACTTCCTATAATAACCAGCCAAACCAAGAAAACTTCTAATCTCAGCCACAGACTTAGGAGCTTCCCACTGAGATACAGCTTCAATCTTCGTAGGATCCACAAAAATACCACCACTCGAAATCACATGTCCAAGAAAATTTACTTCACTCAACCAAAACTCACATTTAGAGAGTTTAGCAAACAACTTCCTCTCTTTCAACACCGATAACACAACCTTCAAATGCTCAGCATGATCCTCTTTACTCTTGGAATAAATCAATATATCATCGATGAACACAACAACAAACTTATCCAGATAATCATGAAAAATTCTATTCATATACTCCATAAATACACCAGGTGCATTGGTCACACCAAAAGGCATCACGGAGTACTCGTAGTGACCATACCTTGTCCGAAAGGCAGTCTTTTGAATATCCTCAGCCTTTACACGAATCTGATGATACCCAGACCTCAAATCAATCTTGCTAAACACACAAGCTCCAACCAGCTGATCCATCAGATCGTCAATCCTCGGAAGTGGATACTTGTTCTTAATCGTCACTTTATTCAGTTGTCTATAGTCAACACATAATCTCATAGAACCTTCTTTCTTCTTGACCAACAGAACAGGCGCACCCCACGGCGACACACTAGGACGAATAAACCTCTTCTCGAGCAAGTCTTCAAGTTGACTCTTCAACTCTTTCAACTCAGAAGCAGACATTCGATAGGGAGCCATCGATACAGGACTAGTTCCAGGAACTAAATCAATCAAAAACTCAACCTCACGTTCCGGCGGTAAATCACTTATATCTTCCGGAAATACCTCCGCAAACTCACAAACTATTGGCAATTCTTCAATCGTCCTCTTCTCACGAATATCCAAAGTTGCCAACAACATAAACAATTCGGCACCATCTTGCACCGATTCATCAACTTGCTTAGCAGACACAAACCAATCTTCCTTAGCACCAACCTCAGGAAAAATAATCGTCTTCTCGAAATAGTTTATCTACACCCGATTAACTTCTAACCAATACCATCCTCGAATCCGACCTCTCTTCGGGTTCAGGAAAAGCACAACATTCTCAAAACAGGTTAACTAGCCAACACTGCACTCTTGCATGCAACAACATAATGTCCAAGCTCGATACAATTGGAACATCCAAGGGAATCAGACGCTTCTCCCCCACTTATTTCATTCCCAACCTGCCAATGGAAAATAGAACAAGAATCGACAGTGTTCTCACACACATGTCGCATACTAGGGAACAAACCTAATTAAACAACCTGGCCGAACAGACCAACCAGACAAACAGTATCGATCGTGTCAGATACACAAATCAAATACAACGGGATTGGAAAACCCTAACGACTATTGACCAACTGGTCGACCATGCTCTGATACCACTAATGTAACACCCCTTTTTCTACCACAAAATACTTAACATATAATCAGAGTAAATAAGTACGCATATAAACAAAAGGGCGTCACATCGATGTTTTCAAAAACTAAAAGCTTTCAAAAACCAACATCATTCATCATCAATATACAATACACCTGGTCATTTAAAATAACATATTTCAATTATCATGAATATTCAAGAATATGCATTCGCAACGGAAAATAATGAATACTCATTCATTTCATAAAATGATCCACGTCCCATACCATGATCATCTCTCAATAATCTCCTCAAGATAAAATAAAACCATATCCAGAATATTTGGCACGATGGCCTCTCCAACAGCAATTGCAATCAAACATGTTCACAAGTAATAACGTAATGCATATCCAAATAAGATATGAGTTCAATACTAACAATCTACCCCATGTTACATGACCAGAGCATTGACTCATTACCTAGTCCTTAACTAAAATACGGAAACTCTCCAGCTAATCTCGAGTGAGCTACCGTCCACTTACTTCAGCAATACTACTCCGGAGTATCTGCACGATGCCATGTAAAGCATCATTCCAACAGAAGGGTGAGAATTCAAATCATTATGAAGAAGTATAATAAAGCACAATTATTAAATCAACAATTAAAGGAATTAATCACACTTCATATAACCATGTAAATAATATTAACCAACATTTATTTCACCTCATTCAAGCACACATAAAAACTTAAGGAGTATAATATTCAAATCCAATATTATATTCCCAAAAATACACATAACTAAAATTATCACATAATCATATACTTTTCCAAGTTATGTATCCAAACATCATCAAATTCAATTACCGTATCTCATACACGCATCACAATTACAATAATACATACACTCAATTATCACATAACTCTAATGTGACTTAATGCAAGACATGTGACTCTATGCATGTGGTACCGCAATGTGAACCCAACGTTTCACCGCTTTCCGATTCAATATCTAGAATCCAAGCCACGCTTCCGATCTGGACAAGATCAAAGCCACTACGTCTATTTCCAATTAAGGATCAACGTCTACTACGCCTATTTCCAATTAAGGATCAACGTATGCTACGCCTATTTCCATTCAAGGATCGACGTCTACTACGCCTACTTCCGATTAAGGATCAACGTATGCTACCATGTGAACCCACAGTTTCACCGCTTACACCATGAAGCCGACCATGCCATGAATGAATGTACAAATACCAACACATATGCAATTAAGATCATCTCTACCATCTTAACTGTAAGACCGCAATTTTGGCCCTAAGATCCCCCAGGGCATCATAGCCTTTCATCTGCAAAGCCTCAAGGATCATAGGCATCTTGGTTCCCCTTGCCTTTGGGTGGGACCTCTTCTTGAGCAATCACAAGGCCCAAAGCTTCTAGGAGATCATTGGTGCAAAGATATAGCCAAGAGAAGATGAAGGAAAGCATGGCAATGGTTCACAAAGTTATCATCCACCAAATATTCCTCCCTATCATCTCAATTCATCATTTTGATTAAAGCAAGTTAAAGGGTTTGAGGTTTGTCTCCCAAGGAAACCCTAACTCATCTATGTACCAATTGTGCCTCGCTCATGAAGCAACCTCAGCCCAAGGTCAAATACAATCAAGTGAAGTTCTTTAATTCATCATTTCATGCATATTTGAACTTATTTTAGTGTCCTCAATCAACAATTCATCAAGATATGAGTTGTGGACTTGAGAAGTTGATTAGTCAATTCATCTGACTATTTTGAAATGCACTGAGACCTAACTTTTCATGTATTGGTAAAATGGAGATGATCCCAAAAGAAAAAATGTTCATAAGGACAATATGCACAACTTTCATGTTCATCAAAAATTGATTTGAAGCTTGGAAGGTCATCTCCTATTCCAAGACATTATAGGTCATTTTGACTGAAACCCTAATTTTGGGTCAACTTCCCAAGAACATAACTCATTCATTTTTCATGATTTTGAGGTGGGATCAAATGAATTGGAAATCTTATTGTGTCTGCTTAAAATGTTATGTTGAACCAAATTTCAAAATCTCAAAATAAATACATGTGATAATGCAAAACATTATAGGTCACTTTGGACCAAATGCATTGAAAGGGAAAAAAGTCCAACTTCAAGTGCCAATAACTTCTTCATCAAAAATCCAAATGATGCCAAATTTAAGTCCATATAGATTGTATTGAAAAGATTTACAACTTTTATGTTGGAGGTTTTTCCATTTCAGGCTTGCATCATCAAAATATAAGGGCTTCAAGTTGGTTCAATTTGACAAAATTCTCAAAGGCATGTTTTGCACTATGAACTTCATGGTCTATTTTCATAAATTTCAACACTTCAAATGAGTTTTTGTCCAACATAACATTTGTTCCTTATGTCAAGACCTTTCTAACCATTACCCATATGCTTATGTTTGGATTTTCTAATTGGTATTTTCGAAGAGGTGAACATTTAGGCATAATTATGGAATTCATGTGAAAGTTTCATGCACAAGCAAATGCCTTGCAAATTGCACATCCATTTCACTTCAGAATGAGCTTAGCTTGCATTTGCATTTGATCTTGGGCCTCACATGCGCCTGTACAGGCCCATGCATGGAGGACCCAACTTCATGCACACGCATTTGATCACCCTTGCCTTGCCTTTCCATCTATAAATAGAAGCACCATCTCATTCAATTGGGACCCTGAATCAATCTGAAATGTTGCAGAAATAAAAACCTAGCCATCACTAAAGGAATATTCATTTTTACTTCTGATTTTCAAGTTTGAATTTCAACAAAATTAGTTGACCTTCAATACTTATTCCTAAGCCTAGCTCTCTTACCAAGCATCCAGACCAAGCTGCAAGCAAAGGATTGGTTGAATTGTGTTGTTGAAAGCTGCTCTACAAAGGTTTATACCTCAACTGTTTTGCTTCGAATCTCACTGAATATTGTGTGTTGCTCGAGTCCATTTGCATTTATGAAGTCCTCATATGAGAGGCAAGCCAGTGGTGGCTTTAATTTTGTGAATTGGTGAATTTCATATTGAACACCTAGTTTTTCAACCTCAGATTTCTTCTTCTATAAGGTTCTTGAGCAAAAACTAAGGTTACAGGGGTGATGTACATCACCCCATCTTCATTTTGATGTATGGATCGTGAGTTTTGGTTGAGGTTGTAGAACCTGCAACTCTGGCCGGAGCTGGTATGCTCGCCGGAGAAGACAGTGGTGTACACCACCGTCCCTTTGCCAGATGGATTGTGGACCGTGTGATGGCATCCCCAGATTTAATCACAACCTTCCATTGTTATGACTTTTGTTTAATGTCCATGTGATTCCTTTGACTGAGGTATTTGGTAGGCGCGCGCTTGAGGGCCCTCTGATCAGCCACGTCAATTAATGAGGCTTGATCAGACGCCTCTCCTTTTTTCTGATTTTTATAATTTCCATTTTATTTCTTTTATTTCATTTAACTTCAAAAAATCATAACTCTTTCATTTTTAATCCAAAAAATATGGGACCAATTGCATTATTTCTCTTTTTAATTCTAGTTTCAAGAATTGATTTTTAATATTTTTATTTCATCATTTGATATTTTTGTGAATTTTCTCTTTTCTGGTTATTTTTAATTCATTTTAAATAGTTTTTGATATTCAAAAAATACAAAAATATTTTCTCAACCTATTTGAATGATGATGGATCTATGAAAAATATTCTCATCAATTTATTATTTGATTTGAGATTTATTTGAGATTTTAGTTCAATTAGGTTATTTTTATTCATTTTTTATTGATTAAAAATAGTTTTTGACTCTTAAAAATGCTGAAATTTTTTGTCAAACTTTGTTTGACCTTGTTGAACTTAGGATAAATCACTTGGACTTTCAAAAGTTGATTTGAAGTGATTTTGAAGTTTGACCTTTCTTTAATATTTTAATTCAAGTTTATTTTTAATATTAAAAATGCCAAAAATATTTTGTTCATTTCTTGACTTCCAATCTTCATCTCATTTCTGTTTTTGATTGTTTGACCATGATCCTCAATGTCATTGGTCAACAATTGTTGATTGGTACATTCTATTTCATTTAATGTCCTTTATTCTTTTCATTTCCATTTCCATTGTTCATCTCCTTCTTCTTCTTCTTTCTTTTTGATCAATGAGATAAAGGTTGATAAGTTAGCATTGATTTAGGAGGCTTAATCTTCTTTGATTCAAATCTAATTCATCTTGATCAATTGATCAAGTGAATGGCTTTGCATTAAGGATATGTTGCTTTCTAAATCATGCAAATGGCTTAAACCAATACAAGATCAATTCTCTTCTTCTTTTTCGCATGGCAAGTTGTTGGAACTTGGTTCACTAATCAAGACTTCTAATTTGTGTTATTGCCTATATTGTTATTGACCGGCCTCAGATAGTTGTGACTTCTACATAAGTCCAATTACGATTGCTTAACATAGCGCTAAATTTGCCTTATGGCACACTAACTACTAACATTAACCATTAACCATTAACATTTACTTTTTTGCACTTTACATTTTATGCAATTTATTATTCTTGTACATATTATTCATTTGCTTTTTCCTTTGCTCACTTGAGCACATGTTTATGTTAATGCAATTTGCCTTTTGCTCACTTGAGCACATAATTGTGTATATACTATTGTGCTTGTGTTTTGTTTTGATTGCTGTTGACCACAGTGCAAAGAATTGGACAAAATGGACTTAGACTTTAGGACCTTCCCTATGCAAATTTGGAGTCAAAGAGCAACTAGGCATTGGGCCTTTAGAATGCTTAATGTTGAAAGATGACCATGAAAGGACCAACTTTTAAACTCTTCTTGTCCATTCCTTGTTTGTTTGCTAGAATCTTTTAATGTGTGTGTTCTTGTGCTAGGGATTCCACCTTGATTCAAGTTGAGGAACCATTGCCATGAGCTTCTAAGAGAGAGAGATCCAAGATACATTTGGGAGCTTTCCAAGAGTTCATTTGATTGTTGGTTGCTTGAGTTTATGCTTATGTGATTGCTTATTCCAAAGGATGGGAGCTACTTGGATCATCAATATGATCTCAAGAGAGGAAATCCATTTGTGGTCTTGTTCTCTTATCCCTTACCTCTTGTATGTTTAGGACTTTAGCCATTCTTCTTCTTCTCTCCACTCTAACCCAAGCCAAAACTTTTGTGCAAACATTTAACCTTTGTTTTCAAACATTAGAAACCTAAGCTTTATGCTTCTGATTTTCAAACTTTCTTTTCATAGTACTTATTTTGAATTGAATCTTTAAATCCACTTTGACCATATTTTGTAAATACTTCTCATTAGTAAATATAACCCATTCAAATGTCTTTTTATGGTTTCAATTGCCACCTTCTTAATCAAATTTTTATAACCTTTAGCTGTTAGGTATGAGTTATCCTTGAGGTAGATATAATACTCACCTACATCCTTAGTAATGGACAATGAGTCTTCCATCCTTATTATAGGCTTAACCCCTCACTAGCATGTTGAAGTTATCCTCGCATGGTGGATTTGTGGTTTTAGGTTGAGTTTTCTCCCTTAGATAACAAAAGACCTTAAGGCTTTTGGACCAATCAATTCACCAACTCATTTTTGAGATTTTTTACCCCGAACTACGAGGTTTTGATCCTAATCTTTTTTAAGATGGTACGTAGGCAATGGGTTTATCCATCCGAACACCAAATGTAAATAAACTTGTATATTCTCTTCTCATCTCTTCAGTCATGTTTGCACAAATAAATTTTCACAAAATACCAACCTTACAACCAATGTGAAAAGGGCTCCCTAGGATGTTTTGGGTGCTTAAAACCTTCCCATTGCATAACCAACCCCCTTATCCAGATCTCTGACATTTTTACTAGTTTTTTATTTGATAAAACTTTTAGGTTTTTGTTCGCTTTCTAACCATTCCTTTGGATAAATAGAAGTGTCGTGGCGACTCGACTTGTATGGTTTACCTTGGATTTAGTCAATATCTCTAATGGTAACGAATATCCCGCTACATTAACATTCCACATATCACCATAATTCAACTCTATGAATTATCCACCAATGGTACATATACACATTCATAACAATATATCATTCACAAATATAGGCTAATTATCAACTACGCACATTATATCTCATTGCAAATGAATACAACTTTTTAAAATCTCAATTTTTCATTTTTCAACAGTGGTAACTGGTTAACGCTCGATGGATAACCGGTTAACATAAAACAGAGCAAGTAACCGGTTAACACTCGGTGGGTAACCGGTTAACATAAAACAGAATCAACTTCCTGCGCAGATTTTCAAGCAAGTAACTGGTTAACGCTCGGTGGGTAACCGGTTAACACAAGAACAGAATCAACTTCCTGCGCAGATTTTCAAGCAAGTAACTGGTTAACGCTCGGTGGGTAACCGGTTAACATAAAACTGAATGCAGAATTTTCTGCGTTTTTCATCGTTGGAGGACTTTCGGACCTCCGATTTCGATTCCGTAAAAAGCCAAACGTTCAGAAAATTATGACTCATACAATACTCTAAGTATATAACATTAATTTACAGTTTTAACACAATCAAATCACCACAAATCGAGAATATTCATCAAGACCTAACAATTCCAAAACCATGCAATTTAGGGATTTCAACCTAAACATACTTCTACCCATTGCCCCAATTATACTAACCCATAATAATAAGGATTCTCCCCCTTACCTCTTCAATTTTCTGGAAACCCTAGCTTCACTCTTGTTCTTCCCCTCTTCTCCTTACTCTTCCTCTTCTCTTTCTCTATTGTTGTCAAATGATCAAATGAATCCTAATTCTCACTCTCCTCACCTCTTATATACTAGTATTACATTTGGGCTTAAGGAATGATACCTCTAATTTAATTAATAGGCCCAATAATACCTAGTATTATAATATCTCTATTTAATTCAAATAAATTAAACCAACACAATTAACACACCAAATTAATTAATATAATCAATTGTTATACTACCTAACAACCAATTAATTAATTAACACTCCAAATAAATAAAATAAAATATAATAATAATAATAATATAAGAAATAATTACTAAAATTGGGTTGTTACACAGAGTATAACAGCTAACTCCTCAACAGACAGTTCATGGTAATTGTTAAACAACCGGAAGCGTAGAGTACCGAAATAATACCTAGTTGTGTTAACCCACCGTTTTTCGAGCTGAAACTCCAAGGTGCTGAGAAACTCGAGAGTAATGCGCTCGTAGGTCGGCACCTCCAAAATCATAAACTCAAGCATGCCCAAGACGTGGAACATGCGGTCTACCTCAATTTTCAGCCCTAGATCGGTCAGAGTCTTTTCACACATATACCGGGTCGGCGTGAGCTTGCGTTTCCGGTGAATTTGGTAACGTCTCTCTTGCTCCGGGTTGTCAAACACAATATTGTGGGGATTAGGATTCCGGCTCGGGCGCTTCCGGGACTTTGCCATCTCTGCACGTTGTTGCTTTCCGGTAAGGATTCTGTTCGAGGACATTTTAGACCTGCAAAAATAGTAAAATTCCGAACTTTCGAGTTAGAAAAATCTAAAACCGTGGTTGCGACCTGGACGGCGAGGTGAGAAATATTTGTGAAGGGTGTTTGGGCTATACGTGAGTTGAACTTGGTTGCATGTAGGGTTTTGTGTGGTGAGGTGAGTGAGTTTTAATGGAGTTTGTGAGAGAGAGTGGAGAAGAAGATGAAAAAGTATGAGAGAGAGTGATGAAAAGTTATGTAAAAATCTGATAATGATGAGTGATTAAGGAAAAAGAGTGGTTAAGAATGGTTTAAGTGCGTGGGTCCCACAAAAATTTAAAATTTTCAAAAAAAATTCAAAAATTTCGCACGCCTGACACGGCCGTGTCAGCTAACACGGGTGGCCGTGTCAGGCTACTTTTTTTACCATTTTCCAAACTTCTTTTACAATGGTCCTGACACGGGCCGTGTCAGCTGACACGACTGGCCGTGTCAGGCCACTGTTTTTCATCTTCAAAATCATTTTTCTTACAGTGGTCCTGACACGGCCCGTGTCAGGCTGTCCTTTTGGCTGTTTTTAGGTTTTCTTGTCAAGTTAACTGCTGGTTCCGCTGGCTCCTCCCTTTGGGACTCTTGTATACCTATAGACACACAAAAAATGCTTAGAAATAAAAAGCGTGGGTTGCCTCCCACGAAGCGCTTCGTTTAACGTCGCATGGCTCGACGGTTCTTCGTCTGCTTAGGTGAGACAGACTTTTTCTATAGGACCATTCTCCTGGTCTTGTACGTAAGGTTTCACTCTCTGCCCATTTACCTTGAACGTGTCTCCGTTCGCTGGATTTCTTAGTTCAATGGCTCCATGTGAAAATACCTTTTGTAACTCATAGGGTCCCGACCATCGGGGCCTCAGTTTCCCTGGGAAGAATTTCAACCTTGAGTTGAATAATAACACCAGTTGTCCTTCCTGAAGATTTTTCTTCTGAATGCGTCTGTCATGCCAGGTTTTGGTTTGTTCTTTGTATATCTTGGCATTCTCGTACGCTTGATTCCAGAACTCTTCCAGCTCTTGTAATTGAAGGATCCGAGATTTTCCTGCTTTGGCTAGATCATAGTTGAGGAATTTGGTGGCCCAGAATGCCCTATGCTCAAGTTCAAGTGGCAGGTGACAAGCTTTACCATAGACTAACTGATAAGGGGACATACCTATCGGTGTTTTAAACGCCGTTCGGTATGCCCAGAGTGCGTCATCGAGTTTGATTGACCAATCCTTTCTAGAGGCACTGACAGTTTTTTCTAGGATTTGCTTGATCTGTCGATTGGATACCTCAACCTGTCCACTGGTCTGGGGTGGTATGGAGTGGCGATTCTGTGCTTGACATTGTATTTCTGCAGTAGGTTTTCCATCAATTTATTTAGGAAGTGGGTACCTTCGTCACTAATAAGTGCTCTTGGTACCCCAAACCGTGCAAAGATACAATTCTTGAGGAAGTTGATCACCACCTTCGCATCATTCGTGGACAGTGTAACTGCTTCCACCCATTTGGACACATAGTCCACCACAACTAGAATGTACTGCTTTCCAAAGGAAGGTGGGAAGGGTCCCATAAAATCTATCCCCCATACATCGAACAGTTCGACCTCTAACATGGAATTCTAAGGCATCTGATTTCTTTTAGATATGTTTCCTGTTCTTTGACATTGGCCGCACTCTTTTACCACTGCTTGGGCATCTTTGAACAGTGTGGGCCAGTACAATCTAGATTGGAGGACTTTGGTTGCGGTTCTGTCTCCGCTGAAGTGTCCTCTATATTCGGAGTTATGACAGGCATTTTAAGATGTCCCTCTGCTCTTCCTCTGGAACACATATCTTGACTAGACCATCTAATCCCTTTTTGTAAAGGAATTAATCGTCCCATACATAGAACCTGCAATCATGCAAAAACTTTTTTCGTCTATTAGAGTCAAAGTCATCAGGTATCAGTCCACCTACCACAAAGTTCCCATAATCGGCGAACCATGGGGTATGTGTAATGGCTAGAATGCGTTCGTCCGTGAACTCATCTCTGATGGGGTGTGTTTCTTCAGTTTCTTGAATCGGAGTCATCCGAGACAAGTGATCAGCAATAGTGTTTTCTCTACCCTTTTTATCTCTGATTTCCAAATCGAATTCCTGTAGTAGAAGGATCCATCGCAGCAGCCTCGACTTGGATTCCTGTTTTGCAAAAAGATATTTCAAAGCAGCATGGTCAGTATATACGATTACCTTTGATCCCAGCAGATAGGATCGGAATTTGTCAAAAGTGTATACCACCGCCAGGAGTTCTTTTTCTGTGGTTGCATAGTTCATTTGAGCAGGGTTGAGTACATGGCTTGCATAGTAGATCACATGCAAGAGCTTCTCCTTACGTTGCCCTAGTATCGCCCCTACTGCGTTATCACTTGCTTCACATATTATCTCAAAAGGAAGAGACCAATCTGGGGCAATAACTATGGGTGCTGACACCAGCTCCTTCTTCAAGGTCTCGAAGGCTTTCCTGCCTTCTTTGTCAAAGAAGAACGGGGTATCTTTTACCAACAGACTAGTCAATGGTTTGGCAATCTTGGAGAAATCTTTTATGAACATGCGGTAGAACCCCGCATGTCCTAAGAAGCTTCGGATGCCTTTTTCATTTACTGGTGGTGGTAAGTTTGCTATTACCTCCACTTTTGCTATATCTACTTCGATACCCTTGTTGGAGATCTTGTGTCCCAATACTATTCCTTCCCGAACCATGAAGTGACATTTTTCCCAATTCAGGATCAAATGTGTTTGCTGGCATCTTTCTAAAATAAGTGACAGGTTAGTCAAACAATTATCAAATGAAGAACCGAAAACGGAGAAGTCATTCATAAATACTTCCATATGCTTTTCGAGCATGTCAACAAAAATAGAAGTCATACACCTTTGAAATGTGGCCAGTGCGTTGTACAAGCCAAATGGCATTCTTCTATACGCGAAAATACCATAGGGGCATGTGAACGCATTCTTCTCTTGGTCTTCAGGGGAAACCGCTATCTGGTTGTATCCTGAATAACCGTCTAGGAAACAATAGTAATCGTGCCCTGCTAACCTTTCCAGCATTTGATTAATGAATGGTAACGGGAAGTGATCCTTCCTTGTTGCCATGTTTAGCCTTCTGTAATCGATGCACACTCTCTAACCAGTGACAGTGCGGGTTGGAATCAACTCATTCTTTACATTCTTTATTACCGTTGTGCCCCCTTTTTGGGTACCATGTGACTCGACTTACCCAAGAGCTATCGGAGATAGGGTAGATTAGGCCCACATCCAAGAGTTTTACAACCTCTTTGCGTACCACTTCTTTCATGGCTGGGTTAAGTCTTCGTTGCGGTTGCACTACCGGTTTATGGTCATCCTCCATTAAGATCTTGTGCATGCAAACATTAGGGCTTATACCTTTTAAGTCCTCAATTGCCCATCTGATTGCACCCTTGTATATTTTTAGTACTTGAATGAGTTCTTCCTCTTGGACGCTCTGTAGACTAGCATTAATGATGGCTGGACATTTTTCTTTAGTATCTAGAAATACATACTTCAGATTTGTTGGCAACTGCTTCAAATTCACCCTTTTTTTGGGTTTTTCTGTGACATCGGATGGTGGTGGTCTTAGATCTTCCCACCGGTGTGGTCTAGATCTAATCCATTCAGGTTGTTTTTCCATCAGAGCAAGCACCTCAGACTCTTCTTCATCTTCATTACTTTCAAAAATGGACAAGCTTAAGACCCGGTTCAGAGGTGACCGGGGTCTATGCTGGTCATTTTCTTGAGAAATTACTTGATCGATTATCTCTATAGTGTTGCTTGTGCCGACATCATCTTTGTATTGCATGGTATTCCTCACATCTATCTTTAACTCTTCATCATAGACCTTGAGGGTCATAGTTCCTTCCTCAATATCTATCATACACCGTCCTGTTTCCAAAAAAGGTCTTCACAGTATGAGAGGGATCTCCTCATCCTCCGGCATTTCCAAAATGACGAAGTCGGCCGGAAAGAGAAACTTGTCAATTTTTACAAGGACATCTTCCACAATACCATAGGGTCGCCGAACCGAGCGATCCGTAAACTGAAGGGTCATTCGAGTATCTTGAACAGAACCGATGCCTAATTTCTTATAGATGGATAGTGGCATCAAACTTACACTCGCTCCTAAGTCAATTAGAGCCTTCTTGAATTTTCGATCACCAATAGTGCAGGGAATAGTAACTGATCCCTTGTCTTTCTTTTTCACTGGTATTTTCATGCTTTAGAGAACGGCATTGCATGTTTCAGTCAGGATGATCGACTCAGTATCAATGGAACGCTTCTTGGAAATCATGTCTTTCATGAACTTGGCATATATTGGCATTTGTTCCAATGCTTCAGAAAAAGGGATATTGATTTCGAGTTTCTTGAACATCTCCAGAAATTTCTCGGAATTCTTCTCATATTGATTCTTCTTCTTCTGTCGTGGAGGGTACGGAAGTTTGATGATGGGTTTAGGAACCTTTTCCTTATCCTGGACAGGAGGTGGTGTTGCTTCTTCATCTTGGACTTTTGTTTCCTTGATTTCTAAATCCACCTCTATTAATCCATCTTTGTCGATATCATTTACCTTGGTTGACTTTCCACTTCGGGTTGTGACAACGTTAACAGTATTATGTTCCCGCGGATTTGTTACCGTACCACTAGGTAGGGTTCCAGGGGCTTGAGAGTTTGATGTTAACTGTTGTGCTATCTGTCCCATCTGCATTTCAAGATTTTTGATGGAGGCTGTGGTGTTTTTCTGATTAGTCCTTGTTTCTTCTTGAAACTGTATACTGTGGGCTGCCAACTTTTCAATGGCAATCTCCCAATCAGTCTTTTTAGGTGCCTGTTGTTGTTGTTGCTGTTGCTGATACTGAGTCTGATATTGCCTTGTACCTTGTTGCGGAACATTCCCTCTCTGATCTTTCCAGGAGAAGTTTGGATGATTCTTCCAACCTGGGTTGTAGGTATTAGAGTAGGGATTATTCTGCTTCAAGATTTTGATCTCTTCAATTTGTTGGGGGTAGCAAAGCAATAGACTGTGTGATGAGGTCCATTACAGATTTCACAAGTACTCGCCTGAGTTGGTTGAACCTGTGCTATCTGTTGAGTACCTATATTGATAGCTTTCAACTTTTTGTCTACTTCGGCATCAACAGTGTCTTCCAGACGGATTTTATTTGTCTCTAATTTAAGATCAATTACCCCGTTTGGCTGACTGGTACACCTGTCATATAGCTCTAGATGCTCATTAGCAGCTATTGCTTCAATAATCCTTTTTATACCAGTGGCTGTTGAGAAATTTGTTGAGCCACCGACTGCTGTGTCAATCAATTGTTTAGCCTTTATTTTCAGCCCATTAACAAATATTTGCATTTGTTCTGTCTGATCCATATTATGAGTGGGACATGCAACTAAGATCCTTTTGAATCTTTTGTAAGTGTCTCCCAATGATTCACCATCCTTCTGTTTGAAATTCAAAATTTCATACTTTTTTCTCAGGAATACTGATGCTGGAAAATACTGATTTAAGAATGCAGTTTCCATCTCCTCCCAGGAAGTGATACTACCGGCTGGGAGAGAATAGAACCATTCTTCCGCGTCTTCAGCTAAAGTGAACGGGAACATTCTTAATTTTTATGCTTCATCAGTGTGACCATCAATTTTCAAGGTGGTCCTCATGGTCAGAAATCTCTGCAAGTGTTTGTTAGTATCTTCATTAACCTTTCCGGTGAAAGGTTTTCTTTCCAATTGATTGATCGTGCTAGGATGCAGTTGAAAATTTGTCACATTCACCAGTTGGTTAACAATGGTCAGTCGACCACCCGGTGCGTTTGCACCTCCATAGTCACCTAGGAGTCTCTCTGAATGTGGAGGAGGTGGAATTGGAGGAACTTCAGCCATTGGTCCCTTGACTTCTGGTTGATCCCAGGTACTTTCTTTTGTAGAATACACTCTTTCTTCTTTGCGTCTTCTGTGAAGGGTTCTCTCGATCTCTGCGTCAAAAAGAATTTCAGCTGAGGGTTTTCCTCGCATACAATAGTTAGTAAAATATAAATGACAGAAAAATAATTTTATTGCAGAGCAACAAAATTTTAATTGAAATAAAATTAAACTCTATATTTTTGGCAGTCCCCGGCAACGGCGCCAAAAACTTGATCAGAAAAATAGCAAGTGTACTATTTTGCCTGTTATAGTAATAATGGGGAAAATCCCTGAATGTCGATCTCAAGGACTGCACGTTAGTATTGAGTTTAAATTATCATTCAATTAAACAAAAAATATAAATTTGGGTTTTTGAGTGTAAAAAGAAAATAATAAAGAAATATGAAAATAAGGGTTTATAGAGAAAAAAGAACAATGCCAGGGAAGGTGTATGATTTATCCTTGTAATTACTCTGAGTTACTATTGTATCAACGAATATCAATTACTACCAGTTCTCAAGGGTATTTTCTCCCAAGTCCTTGGTGAGAAAACCTTTAATCAATCTACCCTAATTCCTATGTCCATAGCCAATTAGGGTGAAGTTAAGTTGTATAATATCAAGAATGCTCTGATTCATACAGGGTATCCCTAGTCCTAGGTGATATCTACTGTAGAGTAACCTGATGAAAACCTTATCACTGGCGGCCCAGCCTAAGTGATAACCATAGATCAATCTCAATTGGTCCGAAAGAGAAAGCAATAAACACGTCAAAAGGTTACCGTAAATAAAATATTATAAATGCAAATGTAAACTCAAATTCATTACAATTCTAAATCAGGGACACCCCCTAGCATTGGGGGATTTAGCTACTCATATTGTTTAAAACCAATTCAAGATAAAAATTACACATTACAAGTAATTGGATGACTTTGATCTTCAATCGCTACCGCTCATGAATCTCCTCAGCTCTATAAATGCCTTGATCTCTGTAATACTTGATTGCTTTACAATACTGTGGTTTGCTGTACTCCAGGATGATTTTCCCTTTGGCAGAAGACCTCTTTTTATAGTGAAAGTTCCCAGCAGCAGTTGGACAGGTCCATAGATGTCTCCACAAAGCCCGAAGAATGAAAAGCCCGGAAAAATTGGAAATATTGGGCTTGGGCTGACACGGCCCGTGTCAGCTGACACAGGTGGCCGTGTCAGCCTACTGCTTCTCCTGACACGCCCCTGGCATGCCTAACACGGTTTGGATTGCCGCTTGACACGGCCCGTGTCAGGCTACTATTTTTCTTCTTCTGCTTCCCTTGCCTGACACGGCCCGTGTCAGGTGACACAGGTGGCCGTGTCAGGCCTCCTGTACTGGGATTTTATGCTCTTTTGCGTATCGGACTCTCGCACTATCGTGTTCTGAGTTCTCCGGTTCTTCTACCTGGATTTGTCTGACAAAAACACAGCTATCCCACGCATAAAATCAAGATAAATAAAATAAAACATAATAAAGATTAAAAATGCGTAAATAACATAACGGAAGTAAAACTACTCGAATTGTACCTTAAATGCTTGCACAGTGTATCAAATGTCTCTGTTTTTTGCGTCGGATCAGTAATGAAAACTTACTATAAATGGTAACTGATGAATGAGGTATTGAGATTAATAAAGAAAAGTGAATTTAATGTAGTGGAGAAGCTGCTCCAGACTCCGTCAAAGATTTTAGTGTTGTCTCTACTCATGAATTCTGAAGTGCATAGAGAAGCATTGCAAAGGGTATTAAAGCAAGCCTACGTCGAGCATGATGTAACTGTGGATCAATTTTACCATATTGTGGCTAACATTACTTCCTGCAACAACTTGAGTTTCTGCGATGAAGAACTTCCCAAGGAGGGTAGAAATCATAATCTAGCACTGCATATATCAATGAATTATAAGGAAGATGCGATGTCAACTGTGTTGGTTGATACCGGTTCTTCTTTGAATGTACTCCCCAAATCAACTCTATCAATATTATCCTATCAAGGCGCCCCGATGAGGTATAGCGGCTTGATTGTTAAAGCTTTTGATGGTTCTCGCAAGACTATTATAGGAGAAGTGGACCTTCCGGTGAAGATAGGTCCGAGTGATTTCCAAATTACTTTTCAAGTAATGGATATCCACCCAGCCTATAACTGCTTGTTGGGAAGACCATGGATCCATGAAGCTGGAGCTGTAACATACACTCTGCACCAGAAATTGAAATTTGTAAAGAATGGCAAGCTTGTCATTGTGAGTGGAGAGAAGGCATTGTTGGTGAGTCATTTGTCATCTTTCTCATTTGTGGAAGCTGAGGAGGAGGTTGGAACTCCATTCCAAGCTCTATCTATTGCTGAAGTGAAGAAAATAGGGGCACCCATGTCCTCTTTCAAAGATGCGTAGAAAATTATTGAAGATGGCAGTACAAATCAGTGGGGCCGCATGGTATAGATCATCGAGAACAAGAGTAGAGCTGGATTGGGATTTCAGCAAGGGTCGTCTCATGTTAAAGCTGAAAATATGCAACCGAGTTTCCGTAGAGGAGGGTTCATCCATGGTAATGAATAACACTCAGCTGCCGTGATCGAGGGTGATGAAGGTGAAGATTACGCCAATTTTGTGACGCATGGAAAGGCTTACAACAATTGGGTTGTTGTTGATGTTCCCGTTATTGTCCATCGCTCTACGTAATTTGCTTTTTTCATTATTTTAAGAAAAATCCTTCTTCTATGCCTAAGGGAGAAGTGAGCATTGTTGAGCATTTCTCAATTATCATTAATAAAATGCAATTCTATTCATCCACATATGTGATGTTTTTATTTTTACATTTTGCTTTTCTTGAAAATGATAATCACAAAAAACATACATAAATAAATAATAATTGTCCATCTGCATAATATTTGGTCACAAATCACTTCTCTAAAATCAAAATCTTAAATCATTATGCAGGTTGGTTTCTAAACCCATTGAATACAATGATCCTACTCCTTCTCCAAATTTTGATTTCCCCGTGTTTGAGGCTGAGGAGGAGACTGATGAAGAAGTATCTGATGAATTATCTCGTCTACTTGAGCATGAGGAAAAAGCCATTCAGCCATTCGAATAGCAGCTTGAGTTAGTCAACTTGGGTTCTGAAGATGATGTAAAGGAATTCAAGATTGGGTCTAAACTATGTCTAGAGGTTAAGAAGGGGTTGGTTGATCTTCTCCGAGAGTATTCAGATGTGTTTGTCTTGTCCTATCAGACATGTCTGTTTTGGATTCTGAGATTGTGGAGCATAGATTGCCGTTGAAGCCAGAATTCCTGCCAGTCAAGCAGAAGTTAAGGAGGACTCATCCCGATATGGCAGTAAAGATCAAGGAAGAAGTACAAAAGCAGATTGATGATGGTTTCCTTGTTACCGCTGAGTATCCGTAGTGGGTGGCCAATATTGTGCCTGTTCCAAAGAAGGATGGAAAAGTCTGCATATGTGTTGATTATAGAGATTTGAACAAAGCTAGTCCAAAAGATGACTTTCCTCTGTCACACATTGATATGTTGGTAGATAATACAGCTAAATTCAAAGTCTTTTCGTTTATGGATGGATTTTGCGGTTATAATCAGATCAAGATGACACCCGAGGATATGGAGAAGACCACATTCATTACACCCTGGGGAACTGTTGGTGTAAGCACTAGAGGCCAATACTTTTTGGTACTTGTATCGAATTAATAAAAGGCTTTTTCTTTATTATGATTGATTAATGAAGTCCCTAGAATAGATAGTCCGTTTAATGTATTAAGTGTGACTTAATCATGAGAACACATTAAACATAAGGGCGTTATTCTTAAAGTATCCGTAGTCGAGCTTTAGTGTGAAGTGGGATAACATTAAAGCATTAAGACTATTATGTTTGTAGACTGATGATCACATCTCATGGATCATGGATAAAGAGTTATTAAGTCTTAAACATAGGTATGAATATTAAGAGTAATATTTATACCGGATTGACCCGCTATGAGAATACTATATAGAACGTTATGCAAAGTGTCATAAGTTATTCTCATGGTGATAATAGTGTATTCCACTCTTCGACCTGAAACCACTATGGACCCTAGATGTAGAGTCGAGTGCTTTATTGCTGATCCAACGTTGTCCGTAACTGGATAACCATAAAGACAGTTGATGGGTACTCCATAAAGCATGCTGAGGGACATGAGTGACCTAGATGGAATTTGCCCATCCTGCATAACAGGATAAATGTCTATGGGCCCAATATTGAACTAGACAAGGATGACACGGTCTATGCCTTGTGTTCAATATAGACATAAGGGCAAAAGGGTAATTATACACATAAGTATTATCACAGAAGGAATTGTCAGATCACATGACATTTTCGTGTCTTGGGTAGCAGTGATGTGTTGCTAGATATCGCTCACTGTTTATTATGTTAAATGCGTGATTTAATATAATTGTCAACGCCGCGAAAACCTACAGGGTCACACACAAAGGACGGATTGATGAGAGATAGGGTAACTAAGGAATACCGTAAGGTACGGTGCCCTTAAGTGAGTTATAGAACATCGTAAGGTACGGTGTACTTGAGTAGAATACGAAATATGGTAAGGTACCATGGGCTTAAGTGATTTTGGGCATATTATAAGATATGGGCCAAAATACACTTAAGTGGGCCTTTTAGCTTGAAGCCCACGCAAGTGGTTCTATAAATAGAACCCTTGTGCAAAAGCATTTTTTGGCAGTTGCATTATTTTCGTTTTCTCATTTTCTCTCTCTCTCACTCAAAGCCTTCATTCATACCGGCTAGCACTGAGATTGAAGGAATCCGTTCGTGTGGACTAAGTAGAGACGTTGTCATCGTTCAACGTTCGTGATCGCTTTGTGGATCTGCATCAAAGGGTTTTGATCGTCACAAGAGATCCGCACCAAAGGTTTCAACCGTCACAAGAGGTAAATATTCTATCACTGATCATGACCATTCGTAAGGATCTCTAAGGAGAAATTTTAATTTCCGCTGCGCTTTGGGTCGCAATTCTCCTTCAGGAACATTCTATTATAGAGTGATGCCTTTCAGTCTAAAGAATGCTGGTGCAACTTACCAGAGAGCTATGACCACTCTTTTTTATGATATGATGCATAAAGAGATCGAAGTCTATGTTGATGATATGATTTCTAAATCAAGTGATGAAGAAGAACATGTTAAGCATTTGTTGAAACGATTTCAGCGTTTGAGGAAGTACAAACTCCACTTGAATCCCAATAAGTGTACTTTTGGTGTTCGTTCTGGTAAGTTATTGGGCTTTATCGTCAGCGAGAAGGGTATTGAAGTTGATCCTGTCAAGGTCAAAGCAATACAAGAGATGCCTGCGCCTAAAACTAAGAAGCAAGTCAGAGGTTTTCTTGACCGCTTGAATTATATCTCAAGATTCATATCGCATTTGACCGCCACGCATGCGCCTATATTCAATCTTCTTCGGAAAGATCAATCATGTGATTGGACCGAAGATTGCCAGAAAGCTTTTGATAGTATCAAAGAGTATCTGCTTGAACCTCTGATTCTGTCCTCGCCTGTTGAAGGAAGATCGTTGGTCATGTATTTGACTCTGCTTGAAGAAAGTATGGGTTGTGTTCTTGGTCAGCAAGATGAATTTGCAAAGAAAGAATATGAAATTTACTACCTCAGTAAGAAATTCACCGACTGTGAGACTCAATATTCTATGCTTGAAAAGACTTGTTGTGCATTGGCTTGGGCTGCTAAGCGTCTGCGTCAATATATGTTGAATCATACCACTTGGTTGATATCCAAAATGGATCCAATCAAGTATATTTTCGAGAAGCCTGCTTTAACTGGGAGAATTTCCCATTGGCAGATGTTGTTAACAGAGTATAATATCGAATACCGATCTCAAAAGGCTATCAAAGGTAGTGTCTTAGCTAACCACTTGGCTCACCAACCGATTGAAGATTATCAATTAGTGCAGTATGATTTTCCTGATGAAGAGGTCTTGTACTTGAAAATGAAAGATTGTGATGAACCATTGCTTGAAGAAGGGCCAGAACCTGCTTCCCGTTGGGGCATGGTATTCGATGGAGCTGTTAATCAGTATGGTAATAGCATTGGGGTAGTGATTATTACTCCTCAAGGCACTCATTTTCCGTTTACAGCTAGATTAACTTTCAAGTGTACAAACAACATGGCCGAATATGAAGCTTGCATTATGGGGCTTAAAGAGGCCATTAATCGCAAAATCAAGTATCTTGATGTCTATGGAGATTCAACTTTGGTTGTGAATCAAATAAAAGGTGAATGGGAAACAAATCAACCCGGTTTGATACCATATAGAGATTATGCGAGGAGGATTTCAACTTTCTTTACAAAGGTTGAGTTTCATCATATCCCTCAAGATGAAAACCGGATGGCAGATGCTCTTGCAACATTGGCTTCAATGATTATGGTAAAATTCTAGAATGAAGTTCCTAATTTGACTGTGATGCGTCTTGATATGCCAGCTCATGTGTTTGCTGTTGAAGAAGTTAAAGATGAAAAGTCGTGGTATTTTGATATCAAGTGTTTCCTCCAAAGTCAGATTTACCCGCCTGGGGAATCTTTGAAAGATAAGAAGACTTTGAGAAGATTAGCTGGAAATTTCTACCTGAATGGTGATGTGCTTTATAAAAGAAACTTCGATATGATTTTGCTCAGATGCGTGGATAGACACGAAGCAGACTCGTTGATGACTAAGGTCCATGAAGGTTCATTTGGTACTCATTCCAATGGACATGATATGGCTAAGAAGATGTTGAAAGAAGGTTACTATTGGCTGACAATGGAATCTGACTGTTGCAAATTTGTGAAGAAATGCCACAAGTGTCAAATCTATGCGGATAAGATTCATGTTCCTCCGACACTGTTGAATGTCATTTCCTCTCCATGGCCCTTCTCCGTGTGGGGAATTGATATGATTGGCATGATTGAGCCCAAATCTTCGAACGAACATCATTTCATTCTGGTGGCTATTGACTACTTCACAAAATGGGTTGAAGCGGCATCATATACGAATGTAACCAAGCAAGTTGTTGTGAGATTCATCAAGAATCATATTATATGTTGGTATGGTGTGCCAAGTAAGATCATTACTGATAATGTATCGAGCTTGAATAATAACATGGTGGAAGCTCTTTGCAAAGAATTCAAAACTGCACATCATAATTCTTCTCCCTACAGACCTAAGATGTATGGGTATGTTGAAGCTGCAAACTAGACCAACAAGAAGATCATTCAGAAGATGGTTGTAACGTACAAGGATTGCCATGAGATGCTCTCATTTGCTTTGCATGGGTACCGTACATCCATCCGCACTTCAACAGGGGAAACTCCTTTCTCACTTGTTTATGGCATTGACCACTTGTTTATGGCATGGAAGTTGTGCTCCCAGTAGAGGTTGAGATCCTGTCACTGCATGTTTTGATGGAAGCCAAGTTGACAGAAGCTGAATGGTGTCAGACCAGGTATGACCAGCTGAATTTAATCAAAGAGAAGAGGATGACTGCCATGTGCCATGGTCAGTTATATCAGCAAAGAATGAAGAAAGCTTTTGATAAGAAGGTTTGGCCTCGTGTAATCAGAGAAGGTGACCTTGTGCTCAAGAAGATCTTATCTTTCAAACCAAATGCTAGGGGCAAATGGACTCCTAATTATGAAGGCTCATATGTTGTTAAGAGAGCCTTTTCAGGTGGCGCCTTGATTCTTACAACTATGGATGGTGAAGAGTTCACACGTCCTGTGAACGCCGATGCAGTCACGAAATACTTCGCCTAAAAAAAGAAAAGAATGGCTCGCTAAGTTGAAAACCCGAAAGGGCGGCTTAGGCAAAAATGAGCGTCTTGGTGGATTGAAAACCCGGAAGGGAGATCCAAGAAAAAGTTAGAGTTATAAAACAAAAATATCTCTCCCGATAAATTGAGTACCCCACCTTGTGGAAATTTATGCAAATATTAGGGATCATGGCAAGTAACTGCATTTGGTTGACCTTCAATTTTGAAGACATTCTTGAGCACGTCATTGGGTTATGATTCGTCATCCTCAACCGAAGCCAAGAGCACATAGAGATCAAAATTGGTAGAAGGATTAGTGATCATTGTATTCAATGTAGCCCTTTTCCATGTAAATTACCATTATTCAACTTTTGTAAGAATCTGTGGAGCTCATTTTTCGTTTACAGCTAGATTAACTTTCAAGTGTACAAATAACATGGCCGAATATGAATCTTGCATTATGGGGCTTGAAGAGGCCATTGATCTCAAAATCAAGTATCTTGATGTCTATGGAGATTCAACTTTGGTTGTGAATCAAATCAAAGGTGAATGGGAAACAAATCAACCCGGTTTGATAGCATATAGAGATTATGCGAGGAGGATTTCAACTTTCTTTACAAAGGTTGAGTTTCATCATATCCCTCGAGATGAAAACCGGATGGCAGATGCTCTTGCAACATTGGCTTCAATGATTGTGGTAAAATTCTAGAACGAGGTTCCTAACTTGACTGTGATGCGTCTTGATAGGCCAGCTCATGTGTTTGCTGTTGAAGAAGTTAAAGATGAAAAGTCATGGTATTTTGATATCAAGTGTTTCCTCCAAAGTCAGATTTACCCGCCTGGGGAATCTTTGAAAGATAAGAAGACTTTGAGAAGATTAGCTGGAAATTTCTACCTGAATGGTGATGTGCTTTATAAAAGAAACTTCGATATGATTTTGCTCAGATGCGTGGATAGACACGAAGCAGACCCGTTGATTACTAAGGTCCATGAAGGTTCATTTGGTACTCATTCCAATGGACATGATATGGCTAAGAAGATGTTGAGAGATGGTTACTATTGGCTGACAATGGAATCTGACTGTTGCAAATTTGTGAAGAAATGCCACAAGTGTCAAATCTATGCGGATAAGATTCATGTTCCTCCGACACTGTTGAATGTCATTTCCTCTCCATGGCCCTTCTCCATGTGGGGAATTGATATGATTGGCATGATTGAGCCCAAATCTTCGAACGGACATCATTTCATTCTGGTGGCTATTGACTACTTCACAAAATGGGTTGAAGCGGCGTCATATACGAATGTAACCAAGCAAGTTGTTGTGAGATTCATCAAGAATCATATTATATGTTGGTATGGTGTGCCAAGTAAGATCATTACTGATAATGTATCGAGCTTGAATAATAACATGGTGGAAGCTCTTTGCAAAGACTTCAAAACTGCACATCATAATTCTTCTCCCTATAGACCTAAGATGTATGGGTATGTTGAAGCTGCAAACTAGAACAACAAGAAGATCATTCAGAAGATGGTTGTAACGTACAAGGATTGCCATGAGATGCTCTCATTTGCTTTGCATGGGTACCGTACATCCATCCGCACTTCAACAGGGGAAACTCCTTTCTCACTTGTTTATGGCATGGATCACTTGTTTATGGCATGGAAGTTGGGCTCCCAGTAGAGGTTGAGATCCTATCACTGTGTGTTTTGATGGAAGCCAAGTTGACAGAAGCTGAGTGGTGTCAGACCAGGTATGACCTGCTGAATTTAATCAAAGAGAAGAGGATGACTGCCATGTGCCATGGTCAGTTATATCAGCTAAGAATGAAGAAAGCTTTTGATAAGAAGGTTTGGCCTCGTGTAATAAGAGAAGGTGACCTTGTGCTCAAGAAGATCTTATCTTTCAAACCAAATGCTAGGGGCAAATGGACTCCTAATTATGAAGGCTCATATGTTGTTAAGAGAGCCTTTTCAGGTGGCGCCTTGATTCTTACAACTATGGATGGTGAAGAGTTCACACGTCCTGTGAACTCCGATGCAGTCACGAAATACTTCGCCTAAAAAAAGAAAAGAATGGCTCGCTAAGTTGAAAACCCGAAAGGGCGGCTTAGGCAAAAATGAGCGTCTCGGTGGATTGAAAACCCGGAAGGGAGATCCAAGAAAAAGTTAGAGTTATAAAACAAAAATATCTCTCCCGATAAATTGAGTACCCCACCTTGTGGAAATTTATGCAAATATTAGGGATCATGGTAAGTAACTGCATTTGGTTGACCTTCAATTTTGAAGACATTCTTGAGCACGTCATTGGGTTATGATTCGTCATCCTCAACAGAAGCCAAGAGCACATAGATATCAAAATTGGTAGAAGGATTAGTGGTCATTGTATTCAATGTAGCCCTTTTCCATGTAAATTACCATTATTCAACTTTTGTAAGAATCTGTGGAGCTCATTTTTCGTTTACAGCTAGATTAACTTTCAAGTGTACAAACAACATGGCCGAATATGAAGCTTGCATTATGGGGCTTGAAGAGGCCATTGATCTCAAAATCAAGTATCTTGATGTCTATGGAGATTCAACTTTGGTTGTGAATCAAATCAAAGGTGAATGGGAAACAAATCAACCCGGTTTGATACCATATAGAGATTATGCGAGGAGGATTTCAACTTTCTTTACAAAGGTTGAGTTTCATCATATCCCTCGAGATGAAAACCGGATGGCAGATGCTCTTGCAACATTGGCTTCAATGATTATGGTAAAATTCTAGAATGAAGTTCCTAATTTGACTGTGATGCGTCTTGATAGGCCAGCTCATGTGTTTGCTGTTGAAGAAGTTAAAGATGAAAAGTCGTGGTATTTTGATATCAAGTGTTTCCTCCAAAGTCAGATTTACCCGCCTGGGGAATCTTTGAAAGATAAGAAGACTTTGAGAAGATTAGCTGGAAATTTCTACCTGAATGGTGATGTGCTTTATAAAAGAAACTTCGATATGATTTTGCTCAGATGCGTGGATAGACACGAAGCAGACCTGTTGATGACTAAGGTCCATGAAGGTTCATTTGGTACTCATTCCAATGGACATGATATGGCTAAGAAGATGTTGAGAGAAGGTTACTATTGGCTGACAATGGAATCTGACTGTTGCAAATTTGTGAAGAAATGCCACAAGTGTCAAATCTATGCGGATAGGATTCATGTTCCTCCGACACTGTTGAATGTCATTTCCTCTCCATGGCCCTTCTCCATGTGGGGAATTGATATGATTGGCATGATTGAGCCCAAATCTTCGAAAGGACATCATTTCATTCTGGTGGCTATTGACTACTTCACAAAATGGGTTGAAGCGGCATCATATACGAATGTAACCAAGCAAGTTGTTGTGAGATTCATCAAGAATCATATTATATGTTGGTATGGTGTGCCAAGTAAGATCATTACTGATAATGTATCGAGCTTGAATAATAACATGGTGGAAGCTCTTTGCAAAGACTTCAAAACTGCATATCATAATTCTTCTCCCTACAGACCTAAGATGTATGGGTATGTTGAAGCTGCAAACTAGAACAACAAGAAGATCATTCAGAAGATGGTTGTAACGTACAAGGATTGCCATGAGATGCTCTCATTTGCTTTGCATGGGTACCGTACATCCATCCGCACTTCAACAGGGGAAACTCCTTTCTCACTTGTTTATGGCATGGACCACTTGTTTATGGCATGGAAATTGTGCTCCCAATAGAGGTTAAGATCCTGTCACTGCGTGTTTTGATGGAAGCCAAGTTGACAGAAGCTGAATGGTGTTAGACCAGGTATGACCAGCTGAATTTAATCAAAGAGAAGAGGATGACTGCCATGTGCCATGGTCAGTTATATCAGCAAAGAATGAAGAAAGCTTTTGATAAGAAGGTTTGGCTTTGTGTAATCAGAGAAGGTGACCTTGTGCTCAAGAAGATCTTATCTTTCAAACCAAATGCTAGGGGCAAATGGACTTCTAATTATGAAGGCTCATATGTTGTTAAGAGAGCCTTTTCAGGTGGCTCCTTGATTCTTACAACTATGGATGATGAAGAGTTCACACGTCCTGTGAACGCCGATGCAGTCACGAAATACTTCGCCTAAAAAAAGAAAAGAATGGCTCGCTAAGTTGAAAATCCGAAAGGGCGGCTTAGGCAAAAATGAGCGTCTCGGTGGATCTAAAACCCGAAAGGGAGATCCAAGAAAAAGTTAGAGTTATAAAACAAAAATGTCTCTCCTGATAAATTGAGTACCCCACCTTGTGGAAATTTATGCAAATATTAGGGATCATGGCAAGTAACTGCATTTGGTTGACCTTCAATTTAGAAGACATTCTTGAGCACGTCATTGGGTTATGATTCGTCATCCTTAACCGAAGCCAAGAGCACATAGATATCAAAATTGGTAGAAGGATTAGTGATCATTGTATTCAATTGAGCCCTTTTCCATGTAAATTACCATTATTCAACTTTTGTAAGAATCTGTGGAGCTCATTTTCCGTTTACAGCTAGATTAACTTTCAAGTGTACAAACAACATGGCCGAATATGAAGCTTGCATTATGGGGCTTGAAGAGGCCATTGATCTCAAAATCAAGTATCTTGATGTCTATGGAGATTCAACTTTGGTTGTGAATCAAATCAAAGGTGAATAGGAAACAAATCAACCCGGTTTGATACCATGTAGAGTTTATGCGAGGAGGATTTCAACTTTCTTTACAAAGGTTGAGTTTCATCATATCCCTCGAGATGAAAACTGGATGGCAGATGCTCTTGAAACATTGGCTTCAATGATTGTGGTAAAATTCTAGAATGAAGTTCCTAATTTGACTGTAATGCGTCTTGATAGGCCAGCTCATGTGTTTGCTGTTGAAGAAGTTAAAGATGAAAAGTCGTGGTATTTTGATATCAAGTGTTTCCTCCAAAGTCAGATTTACCCGCCTGGGGAATCTTTGAAAGATAAGAAGACTTTGAGAAGATTAGCTGGAAATTTCTACCTGATGTGTGATGTGCTTTATAAAAGAAACTTCGATATGATTTTGCTCAGATGCGTGGATAGACACGAAGCAGACCCGTTGATGACTAAGGTTCATTTGGTACTCATTCCAATGGACATGATATGGCTAAGAAGATGTTGAGAGAAGGTTACTATTGGCTGACAATGGAATTTGACTGTTGCAAATATGTGAAGAAATGCCACAAGTGTCAAATCTATGCGGATAAGATTCATGTTCCTCCGACACTGTTGAATGTCATTTCCTCTCCATGGCCCTTCTCCATGTGGGGAATTGATATGATTGGCATGATTGAGCCCAAATCTTCGAATGGACATCATTTCATTCTGGTGGCTATTGACTACTTCACAAAATGGGTTGAAGCGGCATCATATACGAATGTAACCAAGCAAGTTGTTGTGAGATTCATCAAGAATCATATTATATGTTGGTATGGTGTGCCAAGTAAGATCATTACTGATAATGTATCGAGCTTGAATAATAACATGGTGGAAGCTCTTTGCAAAGACTTCAAAATTGCACATCATAATTCTTCTCCCTACAGACCTAAGATGTATGGGTATGTTGAAGCTGCAAACTAGAACAACAAGAAGATCATTCAGAAGATGGTTGTAACATACAAGGATTGCCATGAGATGCTCTCATTTGCTTTGCATGGGTACCGTACATCCATCCGCACTTCAACAGGGGAAACTCCTTTCTCACTTGTTTATGGCATGGACCACTTGTTTATGGCATGGAAGTTGTTCTCCCAGTAGAGGTTGAGATCCTGTCGCTGCGTGTTTTGATGGAAGCCAAGTTGACAAAAGCTGAGTGGTGTCAGACCAGGTATGACCAGCTGAATTTAATCAAAGAGAAGAGGATGACTGCCATGTGCCATGGTCAGTTATATCAGCAAAGAATGAAGAAAGCTTTTAATAAGAAGGTTTGGCCTCGTGTAATAAGAGAAGGTGACCTTGTGCTCAAGAAGATCTTATCTTTCAAACCAAATGCTAGGGGCAAATGGACTCCTAATTATGAAGGCTCATATGTTGTTAAGAGAGCCTTTTCAGGTGGCGCCTTGATTCTTACAACTATGGATGGTGAAGAGTTCACACGTCCTGTGAACGCCGATGCAGTCACGAAATACTTCGCCTAAAAAAAGAAAAGAATGGCTCGCTATGTTGAAAACCCGGAAGGGCGGCTTAGGCAAAAATGAGCGTCTCGGTGGATTGAAAACCCGGAAGGGAGATCCAAGAAAAAGTTAGAGTTATAAAACAAAAATATCTCTCCCGATAAATTGAGTACCCCATCTTGTGGAAATTTATGCAAATATTAGGGATCATGGCAAGTAACTGCATTTGGTTGACCTTCAATTTTGAAGACATTCTTGAGCACGTCATTGGGTTATGATTCGTCATCCTCAACCGAAGCCAAGAGCACATAGAGATCAAAATTGGTAGAAGGATTAGTGATCATTGTATTCAATGTAGCCCTTTTCCATGTAAATTACCATTATTCAACTTTTGTAAGAATCTGTGGAGCTCATTTTCCGTTTACAGCTAGATTAACTTTCAAGTGTACAAACAACATGGCCGAATATGAATCTTGCATTATGGGGCTTGAAGAGGCCATTGATCTCAAAATCAAGTATCTTGATGTCTATGGAGATTCAACTTTGGTTGTGAATCAAATCAAAGGTGAATGGGAAACAAATCAACCCGGTTTGATACCATATAGAGATTATGCGAGGAGGATTTCAACTTTCTTTACAAAGGTTGAGTTTCATCATATCCCTCGAGATGAAAACCGGATGGCAGATGCTCTTGCAACATTGGCTTCAATGATTGTGGTAAAATTCTAGAACGAGGTTCCTAATTTGACTGTGATGCGTCTTGATAGGCCAGCTCATGTGTTTGCTGTTGAAGAAGTTAAAGATGAAAAGTCGTGGTATTTTGATATTAAGTGTTTCCTCCAAAGTCAGATTTACCCGCCTGGGGAATCTTTGAAAGATAAGAAGACTTTGAGAAGATTAGCTGGAAATTTCTACCTGAATGGTGATGTGCTTTATAAAAGAAACTTCGATATGATTTTGCTCAGATGCGTGGATAGACACGAAGCAGACCCGTTGATGACTAAGATCCATGAAGGTTCATTTGGTACCCATTCAAATGGACATGATATGGCTAAGAAGATGTTGAGAGAAGGTTACTATTGGCTGACAATGGAATCTGACTGTTGCAAATTTGTGAAGAAATGCCACAAGTGTCAAATCTATGCGGATAAGATTCATGTTCCTCCGACACTGTTGAATGTCATTTCCTCTCCATGGCCCTTCTCCGTGTGGGGAATTGATATGATTGGCATGATTGAGCCCAAATCTTCGAACGGACATCATTTCATTCTGGTGGCTATTGACTACTTCACAAAATGGGTTGAAGCGGCATCATATACGAATGTAACCAAGCAAGTTGTTGTGAGATTCATCAAGAATCATATTATATGTTGGTATGGTGTGCCAAGTAAGATCATTACTGATAATGTATCGAGCTTGAATAATAACATGGTGGAAGCTCTTTGCAAAGACTTCAAAACTGCACATCATAATTCTTCTCCCTACAGACCTAAGATGTATGGGTATGTTGAAGCTGCAAACTAGAACAACAAGAAGATCATTCAGAAGATGGTTGTAACGTACAAGGATTGCCATGAGATGCTCTCATTTGCTTTGCATGGGTACCGTACATCCGTCTGCACTTCAACAGTGGAAACTCCTTTCTCACTTGTTTATGGCATGGACCACTTGTTTATGGCATGGAAGTTGTGCTCCTAGTAGAGGTTGAGATCCTGTCACTGCGTGTTTTGATGGAAGCCAAGTTGACAGAAGCTGAGTGGTGTCAGACCAGGTATGACCAGCTGAATTTAATCAAAGAGAAGAGGATGACTGTCATGTGCCATGGTCAGTTATATCAGCAAAGAATGAAGAAAGCTTTTGATAAGAAGGTTTGGCCTCGTGTAATAAGAGAAGGTGACCTTGTGCTCAAGAAGATCTTATCTTTCAAACCAAATGCTAGGGGCAAATGGACTCCTAATTATGAAGGCTCATATGTTGTTAAGAGAGCTTTTTCAGGTGGCGCCTTGATTCTTACAACTATGGATGGTGAAGAGTTCACACGTCCTGTGAACGCCGATGCAGTCACGAAATACTTCGCCTAAAAAAAGAAAAGAATGGCTCGCTAAGTTGAAAACCCGAAAGGGCGACTTAGGCAAAAATGAGCGTCTCGGTGGATTGAAAACCCGGAAGGGAGATCCAAGAAAAAGTTAGAGTTATAAAACAAAAATATCTCTCCCGATAAATTGAGTACCCCACCTTGTGGAAATTTATGCAAATATTAGGGATCATGGCAAGTAACTGCATTTGGTTGACCTTCAATTTTGAAGACATTCTTGAGCATGTCATTGGGTTATGATTCGTCATCCTCAACCGAAGCCAAGAGCACATAGATATCAAAATTGGTAGAAGGATTAGTGATCATTGTATTCAATGTAGCCCTTTTCCATGTAAATTACCATTATTCAACTTTTGTAAGAATCTGTGGAGCTCATTTTCCGTTTACAGCTAGATTAACTTTCAAGTGTACAAACAACATGGCCGAATATGAAGCTTGCATTATGGGGCTTGAAGAGGCCATTGATCTCAAAATCAAGTATCATGATGTCTATGGAGATTCAACTTTGGTTGTGAATCGAATCAAAGGTGAACGGGAAACAAATCAACCCGGTTTGATACCATATAGAGATTATGCGAGGAGGATTTCAACTTTCTTTACAAAGGTTGAGTTTCATCATATCCCTCGAGATGAAAACCGGATGGCAGATGCTCTTGCAACATTGGCTTCAATGATTATGGTAAAATTCTAGACTGAAGTTCCTAATTTGACTGTGATGCGTCTTGATAGGCCAGCTCATGTGTTTGCTGTTGAAGAAGTTAAAGATGAAAAGTCGTGGTATTTTGATATTAAGTGTTTCCTCCAAAGTCAGATTTACCCGCCTGGGGAATCTTTGAAAGATAAGAAGACTTTGAGAAGATTAGCTGGAAATTTCTACCTGAATGGTGATGTGCTTTATAAAAGAAACTTCGATATGATTTTGCTCAGATGCGTGGATAGACACGAAGCAGACCCGTTGATGACTAAGGTCCATGAAGGTTCATTTGGTACCCATTCAAATGGACATGATATGGCTAAGAAGATGTTGAGAGAAGGTTACTATTGGCTGACAATGGAATCTGACTGTTGCAAATTTGTGAAGAAATGCCACAAGTGTCAAATCTATGCGGATAAGATTCATGTTCCTCCGACACTGTTGAATGTCATTTCCTCTCCATGGCCCTTCTCCATGTGGGGAATTGATATGATTGGCATGATTGAGCCCAAATCTTCGAACGGACATCATTTCATTCTGGTGGCTATTGACTACTTCACAAAATGGGTTGAAGCGGCATCATATACGAATGTAACCAAGCAAGTTGTTGTGAGATTCATCAAGAATCATATTATATGTTGGTATGGTGTGCCAAGTAAGATCATTACTGATAATGTATCGAGCTTGAATAATAACATGGTGGAAGCTCTTTGCAAAGACTTCAAAACTGCACATCATAATTCTTCTCCCTACAGACCTAAGATGTATGGGTATGTTGAAGCTGCAAACTAGAACAACAAGAAGATCATTCAGAAGATGGTTGTGACGTACAAGGATTGCCATGAGATGCTCTCATTTGCTTTGCATGGGTACCGTACATCCATCCGCACTTCAACAGGGGAAACTCCTTTCTCACTTGTTTATGGCATGGACCACTTGTTTATGGCATGGAAGTTGTGCTCCCAGTAGAGGTTGAGATCCTGTCACTGCGTGTTTTGATGGAAGCCAAGTTGACAGAAGCTGAGTGGTGTCAGACCAGGTATGACCAGCTGAATTTAATCAAAGAGAAGAGGATGAATGCCATGTGCCATGGTCAGTTATATCAGCAAAGAATGAAGAAAGCTTTTGATAAGAAGGTTTGGCCTCGTGTAATAAGAGAAGGTGACCTTGTGCTCAAGAAGATCTTATCTTTCAAACCAAATTCTAGGGGCAAATGGACTCCTAATTATGAAGGCTCATATGTTGTTAAGAGAGCCTTTTCAGGTGGCGCCTTGATTCTTACAACTATGGATGGTGAAGAGTTCACACGTCCTGTGAACGCCGATGCAGTCACGAAATACTTCGCCTAGAAAAAGAAAAGAATGGCTCGCTAAGTTGAAAACCCGAAAGGGCGGCTTAGGCAAAAATGAGCGTCTCGGTGGATTGAAAACCCGGAAGGGAGATCCAAGAAAAAGTTAGAGTTATAAAACAAAAATATCTCTCCCGATAAATTGAGTACCCCACCTTGTGGAAATTTATGCAAATATTAGGGATCATGGCAAGTAACTGCATTTCGTTGACCTTCAATTTTGAATACATTCTTGAGCACGTCATTGGGTTATGATTCGTCATCCTCAACCGAAGCCAAGAGCACATAGATATCAAAATTGATAGCAGGAATAGTGATCATTGTATTCAATGTAGCCCTTTTCCATGTAAATTACCATTATTCAACATTTGTAAGAATCTGTGGAGCTCATTTTCCGTTTACAGCTAGATTAACTTTCAAGTGTACAAACAACATGGCCGAATATGAAGCATGCATTATGGGGCTTGAAGAGGCCATTGATCTCAAAATCAAGTATCTTGATGTCTATGGAGATTCAACTTTGGTTGTGAATCAAATCAAAGGTGAACGGGAAACAAATCAACCCGGTTTGATACCATATAGAGATTATGCGAGGAGGATTTCAACTTTCTTTACAAAGGTTGAGTTTCATCATATCCCTCGAGATGAAAACCGGATGGCAGATGCTCTTGCAACATTGGCTTCAATGATTATGGTAAAATTCTAGACTGAAGTTCCTAATTTGACTGTGATGCGTCTTGATAGGCCAGCTCATGTGTTTGCTGTTGAAGAAGTTAAAGATGAAAAGTCGTGGTATTTTGATATTAAGTGTTTCCTCCAAAGTCAGATTTACCCGCCTGGGGAATCTTTGAAAGATAAGAAGACTTTGAGAAGATTAGCTGGAAATTTCTACCTGAATGGTGATGTGCTTTATAAAAGAAACTTCGATATGATTTTGCTCAGATGCGTGGATAGACACGAAGCAGACCCGTTGATGACTAAGGTCCATGAAGGTTCATTTGGTACTCATTCCAATGGACATGATATGGCTAAGAAGATGTTGAGAGAAGGTTACTATTGGCTGATAATGGAATCTGACTGTTGCAAATTTGTGAAGAAATGCCACAAGTGTCAAATCTATGCGGATAAGATTCATGTTCCTCCGACACTGTTGAATGTCATTTCCTCTCCATGGCCCTTCTCCATGTGGGGAATTGATATGATTGGCATGATTGAGCCCAAATCTTCGAACGGACATCATTTCATTCTGGTGGCTATTGACTACTTCACAAAATGGGTTGAAGCGGCATCATATACGAATGTAACCAAGCAAGTTGTTGTGAGATTCATCAAGAATCATATTATATGTTGGTATGGTGTGCCAAGTAAGATCATTACTGATAATGTATCGAGCTTGAATAATAACATGGTGGAAGCTCTTTGCAAAGACTTCAAAACTGCACATCATAATTCTTCTCCCTACAGACCTAAGATGTATGGGTATGTTGAAGCTGCAAACTAGAACAACAAGAAGATCATTTAGAAGATGGTTGTGACGTACAAGGATTGCCATGAGATGCTCTCATTTGCTTTGCATGGGTACCGTACATCCATCCGCACTTCAACAGGGGAAACTCCTTTCTCACTTGTTTATGGCATGGACCACTTGTTTATGGCATGGAAGTTGTGCTCCCAGTAGAGGTTGAGATCCTGTCACTGCGTGTTTTGATGGAAGCCAAGTTGACAGAAGCTGAGTGGTTCAGACCAGGTATGACCAGCTGAATTTAATCAAAGAGAAGAGGATGACTGCCATGTGCCATGGTCAGTTATATCAGCAAAGAATGAAGAAAGCTTTTGATAAGAAGGTTTGGCCTCGTGTAATAAGAGAAGGTGACCTTGTGTTCAAGAAGATCTTATCTTTCAAACCAAATGCTAGGGGCAAATGGACTCCTAATTATGAAGGCTCATATGTTGTTAATAGAGCCTTTTCAGGTGGCGCCTTGATTCTTACAACTATGGATGGTGAAGAGTTCACACGTCCTGTGAACGCCGATGCAGTCACGAAATACTTCGCCTAAAAAAAGAAAAGAATGGCTCGCTAAGTTGAAAACCCGAAAGGGCGGCTTAGGCAAAAATGAGCGTCTCGGTGGATTGAAAACCCGGAAGGGAGATCCAAGAAAAAGTTAGAGTTATAAAACAAAAATATCTCTCCCGATAAATTGAGTACCCCACCTTGTGGAAATTTATGCAAATATTAGGGATCATGGCAAGTAACTGCATTTGGTTGACCTTCAATTTTGAAGACATTCTTGAGCACGTCATTGGGTTATGATTCGTCATCCTCAACCGAAGCCAAGAGCACATAGATATCAAAATTGGTAGAAGGATTAGTGATCATTGTATTCAATGTAGCCCTTTTCCATGTAAATTACCATTATTCAACTTTTGTAAGAATCTGTGGAGTCTTGTCATTTATAGACTACCATTCTATTAAATAAAGTTGAACTTTTTATCCAATTATTTCTTCTCTTATTTATTCAGCAAAATAGAATTAAATTTTATTATGATCATTTTGAAATTAAATTTAAAAATCAAAATCATGTTTTTCCTAAAATAATAAAAGCAATTACTTTTTAAGAGCAATCAATTCTATTAAAGGAACGCCAACAACAGTCTAAGGGCAAGTAAGTCCTAAAATGCGAAGCATTGTTGGTTTCCCCCAAGAAGTTGGTTTGGTCATCTTTTCCGAACGACAACCCTACATCTCCAGCCGAGTTTTGTTGGTATCCCCAACTGAGTTTGTAATCGCCTCCCTCGGGTTGAAGGCGCGTTATCTCAATGGTTTGCATAGATTCTGTATGGATCTTGTTTCTCCTCAAGTCGTCAGCAGAGTTTGTGCCTAAACCCTGTTAGCATTAATTGTTGAGCAATATTTCTGGTCCTCTTTAAGGTTGTCTCCCATTTAATATGGTGTGGACCTAAAATTCCTCGTAGAGTTGACGATGCAGATCCTCAACAATTCGTCCTCTTGCCCATCCCGGATTGAGCACTCGGGACAGATGATTCATGTTCATCCTTAGCAACTCTTTTTCTCCAGCAGATGACTCCATCCTTTTGAGATTGGCTGAGCATTGTAACGATGGTTCAAGATCCTTGACACTTACATCCTTGTGTTTGTTTTGTCAACATAATCATCATATATACATATACATATACATATACATTCATAAATTTCATTATTGCATTATTATTGCACTTTGTGATGCATTCTTCTCCGATCCTCTTCTATGGTGGTATCCTTTTCCCCTACACAGATTTGGTGTGTTTGTCCTCCCTCAATTGTAGAGTGTCAGCCCCTTAAGCAGAAAGAATTTAACCTTTCTCATTTGCCCACCGAGTTATTTCCTCGTGGATGACCATTATTTCAGCTTCCTCCCCAGTTGGTTATCTGGATGGAACCATTCCCCCTGAGTTATATCCTCATTGGGTTGAGTCCTTGATTGACCTTTTCTTTCTAGATCTTACCTAGATAGATACCTTGGTCCCCCGAGAGTCTGTTACCCAGTAAATGGTAACATTCTTTTTGGTTTGTGAGTACTTTAATTTTGCCCAATACCCGGTAAAAGTAATCTACATCCTTTATTTTTTCCCGGCAGATTTGTTTTCAAGTTTCCCAGGAAGTTTATCCTTGATATGTTCATCCTAACCGATGACGGATATTCTTTCTCTTCTGAGTCTATCCTTGATATGTTCATCTTGACTGATGACGGATATTCTCGTTTTGGTATTCTGCCCAGTAAAAGGTAGTTGTAATCCCTATTTTTATTCCCCAGAGAGTTAATCCTTGATATGTTCATCCTAACCGATGACAGGTTTCCTCCTCTTTGGGGTCTTCTGCCTAGTAACCGGTAGTTGTAAATCCTGGTTCCCCTTGTTGCGGAGTCTATCCTTGATATGGTCATCCTAACCGGTGACAGATATTCTCTTTTCGGTATTCTATCCAGTAACTGATAGATGTAATTCCTATTTCTCCCCTCGGAGTCTATCCTTGATATGTTCATCCTAACCGGTGACGGATATTCTCTTTTCGGTATTCTATCTAGTATTTGATAGATGTAATTCCTGTTTTTTCTCGATAGTCTATCCTTGATATGTTCATCTTAAATGATGACGGACATTCTTCCCTTTGAGTCTATCCTTGATATGTTCATTTTAACTAGTGACGAATATTCCCTTTCTTTGCGATCTTCTGCCCAGTAACTGATAGTTGTAAATCCTATTTGGCTTCTTCCCAACAGGTTATTCTTACCCAGTAACTGGTAATGAATACACCTTTTGTTTCCCTCAGTGAGTCATCCTTGATATGTTTACCCTAACCGGTAACGGATGTCCCCTCTGTCAGATTATGTTATCTCCTTGCCTAGTGACCGATAGTGGATAATATACTTTTGTTACTTCTGCGTCGAAGATCTTTTCTTCACCAGTTGAGTTCGAGTGTGCATTTCTTCAGTGAAATCTCCATTTCCTATTTGGTTCAGGCATTTCAGCTTTGTTCTGATTTACTTGTTTCCCCTGCAGATTTTCCCTTTTATCCCCGGCAGAGTCTTTCCATTGATTTACTTTCATGGAATCCCTCGTATCCCCCAGTAGTTTTAAGTCGTAGCCTGGCCCATGCACAACCTTTTTACCCCCCCCCCCCCCCAGAGTCTCTGTCTCCTAGTGAGTTTTCCTTACGGAATGCATTATACTTCTGTGGACTTTTAGTCTCTCTAGATTTCTTTTCCTTTGTGGCAACAATTTCCCCATAGAGATTATTTTAACATTCATATCATATGCATCATGAGGTCTCTTAGGGACCAAAATTTGTTTCTATTATTTTTATTTATGTCCATTATACTAAGTTGATATGAAGATTTTAACCTTCATCTCCTCATCTAGAACATCCTTAAATAGGGGCAGCTGTAAGACCCCAAATTTGACCCTAAGATCCCTCATGCTATCTCATCATATGCATTGGCATTGGGATCACACCTTGGCATTCTCCTTACCTTCATTCATTGGGTTTGCATTGGGAGAGATCACCAAGCATATTTGATTGTATCATACTTCATTTTTTCTTTATTTACTAACCAAAATACCAAAAACATATCAATGTATAGTTTGTTGCTTTTGTAGGTAATATGTATGCTCACCTATGCTCTATCAAGCTCATATCAAGGGTTTAAGACCCTCAATACAAGGAGCTCAATCAAGAAATGGTTCACATTGGCTCTAAGTATCATATATTGATCCTCATGATCTTCACATGTTATTTTGATCAAGGAGTCATCAAGAGTTTGGAGTTTGTTTGCCTTGGAAACCCTAATTCATTTGGGTATCTTATGTGACTTCATTAACAAGCTTCTTTAAAAATTTACTAAATATCTCAAAGGATACTTCATATTACATCCTCTTATGAATATATCGTCCTCCATGAGTTCCAAAAGTCAAGACAATATCAAGCTAGCAAGTTGGTTCATGGTGGTTGACTAGAGAAAGTCGACTAGTCAAAACTGGGGTTCCCTGGACCCTATCTCCTACAATTGTTGTCATATGAAAATGCTTCCAAGATGAAAGTTACTATGAATGACATTACAAACAACTTTAATGTTGAGGTTAAGAGCTATTTTTGTATGGAAATTCATTTTTTATGGTGAAAGATTATAGGTCATTTTGTCTGAACCCTAGTTTGGAGGTCAAATTCCCAAGACCATAACTTGATCCATTTTTATGATATGAAATCCATTCAAATTGCATGATCAAATTAAATATGTCTACCTCAACTTTTATGTTTGGAGGAAGTGAAAATTCAACTCTCAAATGCATGTGCCAAGAGGAAACATTATAGGTCATTTTGGACCATTACCATTGAACAAGTGATTTTCCTCAACTTCTAAAATGCATAACTCCTTCATGCCAAATCCAAATGAGGTCCACCATTTGACCAAATTGAAGAGGTTTGAAATATATACAACTTTGACGAAGGAACTTTTCTCATTTGAAGTCCATAGAAAAAGTTATTCAAGGTGGAAGAAGTGAACATTTGACTTGGGACTTAGAAAATTTTCAAATATGTTTGATTTCCCAAACTTCCACCTCAAAATTCATCATGATCCAAGATTCAAATGAAAAAGTGTTCAACATGAAAGTTTTCCCCTTGATCTCACCTTTCCAAAAGTCCAAGATCATCTCACTTGGATTAAAATTAAGGGACTTGCGCATGGGTGTAAGTTAAAGCACCGTTTGGATAAAATAAAGTTCCAATTTTCACACACATTTGCATGATCTTCTAACATGATTTCAGCATGAAGTACATTGAACTTTGGATCAGATTACATCATCTCATGGGCCTAGTGCACGCCCATGCATCCATGCAAGAGGGAAATTCAATTTTTTTCCAAAATTAGAAGTGTATGAAAAGCACTTGGTAGCCTATAAACACCTGACCCTGGTGATCAGATATGTGATCCTCTTTCCCAAGCTTCGACCCCCTTCTACCCCAAACACCATTGAAAGGATAATATTGAAGATTTCTTAAGAAATCGAGTTTCAATTCTCATTCTGTTTTAGAATTGAAACTCCAAGAGTCCAAGCTTTTTAACCATCCAAATCATCTCCTACAAGCTTCTAGAGTCAAGCCAAGCCAAATTAGAAGCAAGATCAAGCTAATTTGAAGCTCCTTGAAGGTGAGATTTCAGAAACTTTTCTTCTTCAATTCTCCCTCATTTCTCATCCATTTTGATTGATTGTTGGTTTACTGAAGTCCTTCCAATGTAGGCAACAAGATTGAGTTGCTTTGAGGTTAAATCCAAGCAACTCGGTTCATGATCCTCAAAATTCAAATCATTGTATCTCTTGATATACTTTGGAGAAAATTGAGGCTAGATTCGAGCTCCTGAGCATTTTTTCTTTAAATCCATGTCTTACTTTGTCATTTTGGTGGAGGTTGGTGGTGGACCAGTCTGGTGAGGTCCATCGGAGAAGACAACCGGAGCCCTAGCTCCTGTGGTGTGGTGGCATGCTCCTATCCATCAGATCTTTTCTCCATCTTCTAATCTCATGCGTTTCTTCTAATTACCAAGTATATGTCGCGTTAACTGCATTGCATCATGCAACGCGCGTGTAAGACCCCAATTTTGACCCTAAGATCCCTCATGGCATCATAACATTTCATTTGCATAGCCTCAAGGATCACAAGCATCTTGGTTCCCTTTGCCTTTGGGTGGGATCTCTTGTGAGTGGTTTGAGATCACCAAGCATGCTTGAATTGTATACTATTGCTTTTCTCATTTTATTTACTAACCAAAAAAGCACAAAAATATGTCACTAACATCTTTTGTTTGTAGCTTGAGTAATCACAAGGTCCAAAGCTTCTAGGAGATCCTATGAGCAATGACATGGTCAAGAGAAGTCGAAAGCAAGCATGGTAATGGTGCCCAAAGCTCTCATCCATCAAATATGCCTCCCAAGTGTCTCAATTCAGCATTTTGATCAAAGCAAGTCAAGGGGTTTGAGGCTTGTTTCCCAAGGAAACCCTAATTCATCTGTTCATCAATTGTACCTTGCTCATGAAGCAACCTCAGCCCATGGTCAAATACAATCAAGGGAAGTTCTTTAATTCATCATTTCACTCATATTTGAACTTATTTGAGTTTCCTCAATCATCAATTCGTCAAGATATGAGGTGTGGACTTGAGAAGTTGATCAGTCAATTCATCTAACTATTTTGAAATATACTGAGACCTAACTTTTTATGTGTTGGTTAAATGGACATGACCCCAAGAGCCAAAATGTTCTTAAGAACAACATGAACAACTTTCATGTTCATCAAAAATTGATTTGAAGCTTGTAAGGTCATCATCCATTCCAAAACATTATAGGTCATTTTGACTAAAACCCTAATTTTGGGTCAACTTCCCAAGAACATAACTCATTCATTTTTCATGATTTTGAGGTGAGACTTAATTTATTGGAAATATTATTGTGTCTACTTCAAATGATATCTTGAGACAAATTTCAAAATCTCAAAATAAATACATGTGATAATGCAAAACATTATAGGTCACTTTGGACCAAATGCATTGAAATGTGAAAAAGTCCAACTTCAAGTGCCCATAACTTCTTCATTAAAAATCCAAATGGTGCAAAATTTAAGTCCAAATTGATTTTCCTGAAAAGATATACAACTTTCATGATGAAGATGTTATCATTTGGAGCTTGCATCATTGAGACAGAGAGGCTTGAACATTGGCCAAATTTGGAAATTTCACATAGGCATGTTTTGCACCCTACACTTCAAGCTCAAATTTCATTAATTTCCAAGGCCCAAATGAAGTTTTTATCAACATGACATTTGTTCCTTATGCAATAAGCTTTCCAGCCATTACTCATAAGGTTGTATTTGGCATTTTCGAAAGTTTCAATGAAATAGTGCATTTTATGAAAATCATTCCAATTGCCATGCATGATCCATTAACATCAAATCTGCACGTGCAATTCTTATTTGGTGATGTATATCTTGCAATTCCATTTAGAATTGGGCCCTTCATGCGCCTGTACAGGCCCATGCATGGAGGCCCTCTTCTCCCATGCACACGATTTAGCTCATGCATTCAACCATCTCCATCTATAAATACCATGCCATAGCTTCACAATTCTTCAACCTAAAGGCGCCTAAACCTCTGCTGAACTCAAAACCCAACCCTCACCAAAGGAACTTTTCTCTTTCTTTCAAAAATTTCAGATCTGAAATTCAATTGCCTCGATTGATTTTTAAGATCCATAGTTCCTAAACCTTCTTCATTTGATCAATAGAAGCTTCTGTTTTTAAAAGGAATCAAAAATAGTGACTCAATTCATCTCAATTCAAAGGTTTTGCTCAACTGCATTTTGCCTCAAAACAGCTTATATATTGCTCCATTTGCCTTGATTTTGTGTGATCTGAAGTCCTCTACATAGAGGCATCATTGTTGTGTTCTTAATTTTTGAAATCAAGCAAGTTCAGTTGAACACCACCAAAGTTCCATCTCTGATTTCTCTCTCAATAGGGATCTAGAGTGGAATTGAGTGGCATAGGAGTGATGTACATCACTCCACCTTTCATTTGGTACATGGATCGTGCGTTTTGGTGCACGTTTGTTCTTCTGCAAATTTGAGCTCTCACCGGAGCTAGCCGAAGAAGACGGTGGCGCTGGCCACCGTCTGGTCTCCATATCCAATCGTGGCCGTCCAATTTCATTTCCAGATCTAATCCTGGCTGTCCAAACTTATGACTTATTTTAATACGCCATGTGATTCAGTTGACTAAGGAACTTGGTGGAAGCACGCTCAAAAGCCGTGTGATGTGCCAACTCAATTAATGAGTCATCATCCAACGCTTCTCCTTTTTTCTCATTTTTATTTTCTGATTTCTATTTTCTTTTATTTCTTTTAATTCTATTTTATTTCTAAAATCCATATCTCTTTCATTATTGGTCCAAAAATTATGGGACCAATTGCATTATTTCTCTTTTAATTTCTAGTTTCTAAAAAGGATTTTTAATATTTTTTATTTTATCATTTGCTATTTTTTAATAATTTTCTCTTTTCTGGTTATTTTTAATTCATTTAAAATAGTTTTTGATATTCAAAAAATACAAAAATATTTTCTCAACCTCTTTGAATGATGATAGATCTATGAAAAATATTCTCATCAATTTATTAATTGATTTGAGATTTATTTGAGATTTTAGTTCAATTAGGTTATTTTTATGCATTTTTAATTGATTTAAAATAGTTTCTGACTTTTAAAAATGCTGAAATTTTTTGTCAAACTTTGTTTGACCTTGTTGAACTTGGGATAATTCACTTGGACTTTTCAAAGTTGATTTGAAGTAAGTTTGAAGTTTGACCTTTCTTTATTATTTTAAATCAAGTTTTATTTTAAATATAAAAATGTCAAAAATATTTTGTTTATTTCTTGACTTCTAATATCCATTTTGCTTCTGTTTTCTATTGTTTGACCTTAATCTTCCCTATCTTTGGTCAATATTTGTTGATTAGTACATTCTACTTCATTTAATGCACTTGAATTCTCCATTTCTTTCTTCTTCTTCTCCTTCTTCTTTTTCTTTTTTGATCAATGAGTTAAAGATTGGTGGTTAGCATTGATTAGGGAGGTTTAACCTTCCTTGATTCAAATCTAATCCATCTTGATCATGGATCAAGTGAATGGCTTTGCATTAAGGATAGACTGCTTTCTAAATCATGCAAAGGACCTAAATCAATACAAGATCATTTCTCATCTTCTTTTTGGCATGACAAGTTGTTGGAGATTGATTCACTAATTAAGACCTCTAACTTGTGTTGTTGCCTACATTATTATTGACCGGCCTCAGATAGTTGTGACTTCTACATAAGTCCAATTACAATTGCTTAACATAGCGCTAAATTTGCCTTATGGCACACAAACTACTAACACTAACCATTAACCATTAACATTTACTTCTTGCACTTTACATTTATGCAATTTACTATTCTTGTACATATTATTCATTTGCTTTTCCCCTTTTGCTCATTTGAGCACATGTTTATGTTAATGCAATTTGCCTTTTGCTCACTTGAGCACATAATTGTGTATATACTATTGTGCTTGTGTTTTGTTTTGTTTGTTGTGGACCAAATGCAAAGAAATGGACAAATGGACTTAGTTTCTAGGACTTTCCCTATGCAAATTGGAGTAAAAGGACTTTAAATCTTGAAGATGGATTAGAAGGACCAAACCTCTAAACTCACTATTTTCCATTCTTGATTTTCTTCATAAGAGTCTTTGATGTGTGTGTGCTTTTTGTGCTAGGGAATCCTATGAGAGCTCAAATTGAAGAACCATTGCCATGTTCATCCAAAGTGAAAGATACAAGATATATATGGGGATCTTCTAAGAAGCTTGTTTGATTATGTTGATTGCTTGAGTTTGCTTATTTTGCTTGCATATTCCAAAGGAAGGGAGCTACTTGGATCATCAATATGATCTCAAGAGAGGAACTCCATTTGTGGTCTTGTTTCTTATCCCTTATCCCTTGTATGATTAGGACTTTAGCCATTCTTCTTCTTCCCTCCACTCTAACCCAAGTCAAAACTTTTGTGCAAATATTTAACACTTCTTTTCAAACATTAGAAACCTAAGCCTTATGCTTTTGATTTTCAAACTTTCTTTTCATAACACTTATTTTGAATTGAATCTTTAAGTCAACTTTGACCATATTTTGTACATACTTTTCATTGGTAAATACCACTCATTCAAATTCTTTTTTTTGTGGTTTCAATGGCCACTCTCTTAATCAAATTTTTCATAACCTTTAGCTATTAGGTTTGAGTTATCCTTGAGGTAGATGTAATGCTCATTATAGGGTTAACCCCTCACTAGCATGTTGAAGCTATCCTCACATGGTGGATTTGTGGTTTTAGGTAGAATTTTTCATAACCTTTTTTTTGTGGTTTCAATGGCCACTCTCTTAATCCTTAGTGATGGACAATGAGTCTTCCATGCTTATTATAGGGTTAATCCCTCACTAGCATGTTGGAGCTATCCTCACATGGTGAATTTGTGGTTTTAGGTTGAGTTTTCTCCCTTGGATAACAAAAGACCTTAAGGCTTTTGGACCAATCAATTCACCAACTCATTTTGAAATTTTTACCTCTAACTACGAGGTTTTGATCCTTATCTTTTTTAAGATGGTACGTAGGCAATGTGTTTATCCATCCAAACACAAAATGTAAATAACTTGTATATTCTCTTCTCATCTCTTCAATCATGTTTGCACAAATAAATTTTCACAAAATACCAACCTTACAACAAGTATGAAAAGGGCTCCCTAGGAGTACCTAGGATGTCTTGGGTGCTTAAAACCTTCCCATTGCATAACCAACCCCCTTACCCCGATCTCTGACATTTTTACTAGTTTTTGATTTGATAAAACTCTTAGGTTTTTGTTCGCTTTCTAACCATTCCTTTGGATAAATAGAAGTGCGGTGGCGACTCGACTTGTATGGTTTACCTTAGATTTAGTCAATATCTCTAATGGTAATGAATACGCCGCTACAGAAAAGTGGTGACTTTGCTGGGGATATTTTCCTAGTGGGTTTTGCCTACTTTTCATATTTGTTGTATTGTATGTGTATATTGTTTTGTGACATATTTTTGTGCAGTTTGGGATTACTGTATTGTATGTAATGATTGAATTGTTTGAATATTAATTCCTTGTATGCTTGGTGATCTTTGTGAGATGAGTTCTATACCCGAACTCAAGTGCACTTAGGATAGGAGAATGGCATAGTCTTGTTGACTTGTGTGGAGTTATTCCTTAACAAGTTGACTTGCAAGCCCATTCACTTGGTGGAGGTCATGCTGGGATCAATAATGTCACACAAGTAGTTGTGGTTAGACATTACTCTTTCCAATATAGACCTTAGAAGCCAAGGACCTTAGTTTACCAAGCCCATCTTGGCCTATTCTTAGGACGTAGTGCGAAAGTCGTTCAAGTGTAAGATTTGATACGATTGTTACGCAATACTACACTCATAAGAGTCTCTCTTGAGAATATTTTTGGAATACGAGTAGTCGTTTCTTCGATAATATCCGAAAGATGGGATGATGACTATGGGAACCTCTTGTAGAACATGTTTGGCAGGTTTAAACCCTAGTACACTCCCTTTGGGTGGTTCTTAACCGAGACTCCATGCTCGTGACTTGCAACAAACCCTTGATTCATGGTTGATCCGTTCATCTATCCTTAATATCAATGGAACTTAGGTGTTGATAAGGTGTAAACCATAATCCACCAAAATGGATGATTGATATTAAGGATGACATGATCCATCCCATGACCTTTGTTTGGTGTGCTTTGCTTGATCCTTGAGTGTGATTGTTGCATTCATGCACCCATTTGCATCCATATCATCAATAATGAGAAAATTTTCAAGGAACTTAAGAGGTCTATTTGCAAATTTTCAGACATGGAAAGACAAAGAAGGAATACAAAGAAGTACAGTTTCAGACAACCCGACTTGAAAGAGCTAAGGAATTTGACATCCTATGTATTAGACCCCTTGAGTTTCAAGGCTCGTTTTGGGAAGCTTCTATCTATTCTGACTACTCAAGTGGATGAAGGATTTATGAGTGTATTGGTGCAGTTTTATGATCCCTTGTACCGTTGCTTCACATTTCCGGATTTACAGCTTTTGCTCACGCTTGAGGAGTATGCCTACCTTGTGGGTATACCTATTCTAGACCAGTTGCCGTTCAGTGGCTTAGAGAGTATTCCTACTTCTCAAGAGATAGCTGATATGTTGCATATAGATGAATCTCTGGTTCGTGCTCATATGACTACCAAAGGTGGAATTTAAGGTCTCCCTTCTGAGTTCCTCATTGCTCAAGCTACTATGTATGGGAAGGCCATGAGTGAGGATGCCTTTGAGGCCACATTTGTACTTCTCATCTATGGACTAGTGTTATTCCCCAACATCGACAAGTTTGTGGATGTGAACGCTATTAGGATTTTCTCTACTCTTAACCCCGTTCCGACTCTGTTGGGTGACACTTACTTTTCTTTGCATATGAGGAATTCAAAGGGTGGTGGTACCATTGTGTGTTGTTTGCCTCTATTATACAAGTGGTTTATTTCTCACTTGCCGCATACGGTCGCCTTCAAGAAGAACAAAGGATGTCTACGGTGGTCCACGAGACTTATGTCTCTCACCAATGATGATATCTTTTGGTACAACCGTGTGTATGATGGTATGCAGATTATCGACTCTTGTGGTGAATTATCCAATGTGCCTCTTCTTGGTACATGTGGTGGGATTAACTACAACCCTATTTTGGCACGTCGTCAGCTTGGGTTCCCCCTAAAGGATAAATCCAATAACATTCTGTTAGAGGGTGTGTTCTTTCAGGAGGGTAAAGATCCCCTAGGCCTGAAGGGCAGGACGGTTCACGCTTGGTGCAAGATTCACAAGAAAGGAAGGAAGGAGCTAGGTCCGAAGAACTGTATCACTTTGGAGCCTTATACTTCTTGGGTTAGGAGGAGAGCTTCCGAGTACCTGATGCCTTACGAGTATCCTAGACCTACACCTTTGGTTGTGGCTGGGCCTTCAACCCTCCCTGGCCAAGGAGTAAAGGAGTTGAGAGACGAAGACCGTTCACGTGCTTGGATCCGTGAACGAGAGGAGTTGCTTCAGCAGATCAAGGAGAAGGATGCTTTGATAGAGTTCCTTGAGCATCAGGTTATTGATGATCCTGATGATGCATGAACTTCTCTACTTCCTCAGTCTTCTAAGTTTTGGAAGAGGAAGTATGATCGACTCGCCAAAGAGAAGGCAGTTATGGAGGCAGTCTACGAGAATGAGGTGAAGAGGCTTCGTGCATCTTATCTTCCTGTGTCCAGAGCTTTAGATGATTGCTTCTAGAGATCCATAGGATGATCATTTTCCTTTTCTCTTGTATTTGGTTACCAAGACTGTACTTCTTTGGTGTAAAAGTATTTCCCAAATATTATTAATATGATATTTCCATATGTGATAAATGTTTAATATTTCCGATATTTGCAAATAGAACTCTAAAGTTCCTCTGATATAAAAAATTAAATCATAAGCATTGCATGCATCATGTGCATCAGCAGGTTTTTCTCATGGCTTCTTGTTCTATGGTCTAACTCCGTGTTCTTCATTTATTTTGAAGACAAGCTGACTCACCGGTACTACACCAGAGCCAACATTTCGAGATTGATGGATCATTTGGAACAAGAGAACCGCGAGCTGAAGGAGGAAGTAGCCAGATTGACTGTCCTGATGGAGTCATTCATGGTTGCCCAGAGCCAGTCTTCTCCGACACCTTCAACTCCTTCCCTGAGGACAGTCATTTCTGAGATTGTCTCTTCAACTGTGCCTGCAGCCAGCGCACACTCTGCTCCAACGGCCATGCCAGCCGGATTCCCGTGGGGGATGCCTCCCAATTTCATGCCTGAGGGTCCTGCACCTACCTTTGCTTCTCTGCCGGCATCTAGCCCGGTCCTTGTTGTTCCTCCTCCTGTCGTGCATACTATGCCCAGAGTAGACAACACCATCTATCATTCTGAGCCGTCTGAGGGCCCGGATATCTATGAGAAGATGGACGCTATGAACGATCAATTTCTTGAGCTCCGCAAGGAATTGAAAACTCTCAGAGGAAAGGATCTTTTCGGTAAGTCTGCTGTTGAACTCTGCCTAGTTCCGAATGTGAAGATCCCTGTGAAGTTCAAGGTCCCTAACTTGGAAAAGTACAAGGGAAATACTTGCCCTCTCAGCCACCTGGTCATGTATGCCAGGAAAATATCGACTCAGACCGACAATGACCAACTGCTCATCCATTACTTTCACGACAGTTTGTTCGGTGCTGCCCTACATTGGTATATGGGCTTGGACAGTGAGAACATCCGATCCTTCAACGACCTTGGCGAGGCCTTCGTCAAACAATACAAGTACAATATGGATATGGCTCCCAATAGGGATCAATTGAGGGCCATGTCCCAGAAGGACAAGGAAACGTTCAAAGAGTACGCCCAGAGGTGGCGAGAGGTAGCAGCACAGATCGTGCCCCCGCTAAAAGAGAAAGAGATGACCAAGATCTTTTTGAAGACCTTGAGTTCTTTTTATTACGAGCGGATGATTGCCAGCGCTCCTTCTGATTTCACCGAGATGGTGAACATGGGGATGCGTTTGGAAGAAGGAGTCAGGGAAGGGCGCCTGACCAGAGAAGAAGGCTCTTCTACCAAATGGTATGGGACGTTTGGGAAGAAGAAAGATGGCGAGGCACATGCTGTGACCTCCCATGTGAAACTGAGAAGACCCTTTGTAAGGAGGAAGACCGTGCGTCCTGCCGATAACCAGCACCAGGTGGCTCATATAGCACCTGTCTTCAGAGACAATCAATAGTTTCAGCATCACAATAGTAATCATCAACAACAACATCCACAATATCAACAACAACAGCATCGTCCTCAACAACAGGCCTACCAGTCTCGAAACAATAATCAAGCCAGTACAAGTTACGAGAGGAAAAGGGTCACCTTTGATCCTATTCCGATGACATATGCAGAGTTATATCCCTCTTTGATAGAGAGGAAGTTGATTACACCAAGAGACCTACCGGCTATACCTACCAATCCCCAGTGGTGGTATAAGCCTGAATTACATTGTGTTTATCATTCCGGTGCTCCCGGACATGACGTGGAAAATTGCTACTCTTTGAAGACCAAGGTTCAAGACCTTGTGAGATGCGGCATTCTGTGTTTTGAGGATGTAGGTCCTAATGTGAAGAAGAACCCATTGCCCGAGCATGGGAAATCTGTCAACATGGTCCAGGGCTGCCCTAGCAAGTACAAAGTCAAATATGTCAGTCATATTCGACAATCTCTAGTCGAGATGCATAGATTGTTGTGTGATTATAGTCATTATGAGCATGACCACGATAGATGCCGAGTTTGTTTGTCAATCAAAGAGGATGTCACCAGGTGCGCAAAGATGTTCAAGAAATGTTGGATGAGGGAGTCATTGAGATCCTTCAAAACAGAAATGTTGACGAAGATGCTGATGAAGTCAACGTAATTTCTCCAGTATTCCGGATACCCGAGCCTGTTATCGTCAAGTATGATGGTAGCAAGCAAAAGGCTCTCCTGGTTAGCCATTTGTCTTCCTTCTCTTATATAGATGCTGAAGATGAAGTTGGAACGCCGTTCCAAGCTTTATCTATTGTTGAGCCTATTAAGAAAGGAACTTCTTCATTTCCTTCCTATAAAGATGCAAAGTTGGCCATTGAGCATGGTGCAACTGCTGGATTAGGGCAAATGATTGAGCTGGAGGACAACAAATCCCAGGCTGGCATAGGCTATTCTTCTGGTGTCTTTAACAATCAAGGGTTGTTCAAGAGTGGTGGATTCATCCACACCGGTCAAGATGAAGAGGCTGGTGCCATTCTGGAAGAGGATGAAGAGGATTCTGGCAACTTCATCATCCCTGGAGGGGTATGCAATAATTGGGTTGTTGTTGACATTCCAACAGTTATCCATAAGTCAAAGTAATGTTCATTGTGTTTAAAAACCCTTCTCATATGCCAAAAGGAGAAGTGATGACATTGTTGGCGCATAAATACAATGATATTTTCATTCAATAAATTCATGTTAAATGTTTGTTTTCCAATTATTTTCCCTTTTCGCTTTTGCATGAAATTGGTGATCACATAAAACCCAAAAATAAGAATAAAATCAATCTTTTCATCTGCATAATGATTTGCCTTGTTTGAATTCTAAAATCTCTTTATATCCAAAATCATTATGCAGGTAGATCAAACCCATTGAACATAATGATCCAACACCATCTCCCAACTTTGAATTCCCTGTATTTGAGGCAGAAAAAGATGATGCTGGAGAGATTCCTGACGAGATTACCCGTCTACTTGAGCATGAAGAGAAGATCATTCGGCCACATCTTGAGAATCTGGAAACAGTCAACTTGGGGTCTGAAGGTTGTGTGCGAGAAGTGAAGATTGGGGCACTCCTTGAAGAGTCTGTTAAGAAGGGGTTGATTAAGTTGCTACGAGAATACGTCGACGTCTTTGCCTGGTCGTATGAAGACATGCCTGGTGTGGATACAGATATTGTGCAACATTTCCTGCCTTTGAAGCCTGGGTGCGTTCCTGTGAAGCCGAAGGTCAGAAGAACTCATCCCGATATGGCAGTGAAGATCAAAGAGGAAGTTCAGAAGCAAATTGATGCGGGGTTTCTGGTGACTTCTACGTATCCTCAATGGGTGGCCAATATTGTGCCCGTGCCTAAGAAAGATGGAAAAGTCTGAATGTGTGTGGACTATAGAGACTTGAATAAGGCTAGTCCGAAAGATGATTTCCCTCTACCACATATTGATATGTTGGTAGATAATACAGCTAAATTCAATGTCTTCTCATTTATGGACGGATTTTCCGAATATAATCAGATTAAAATGGCACCCGAGGATATGGAGAAGACAACATTCATCACACCTTAGGGAACATTCTGTTATCGAGTGATGCCCTTCGGTTTGAAGAATGTCGGAGCCACGTATCAACGAGCTATGACTACCTTGTTTCATGATATGATGCACAAAGAGATCGAGGTATATGTTGATGATATGATTGTGAAGTCAAGAACGGAGGTTGAACATGTGGAGCACTTGTTGAAGCTTTTTCAGCGTTTGAGAAAGTATAAGCTTCGTCTTAATCCTAACAAGTGTACATTTGGAGTCCGTTCCGGCAAGTTATTGGGCTTTATTGTCAGCGAAAGAGGTATTTAGGTTGATCCTGCAATGGTCAAAGCAATACAAGAGATGCCTGTGCCCAAAACTGAGAAGCAAGTCTGAGGTTTCCTTGGCCGCTTGAATTATATTTCCAAATTCATATCCCACATGACTGCCACATGTGCGCCGATATTCAAGCTCCTCCAGAAAGATCAGTCTTATGATTGGACCGAGGATTGTCAAAAGTCCTTTGACAATTTTAAAGAGTGTTTGTCTGAGCCACCGATTCTATCTCCGCCTGTGGAAGAGAGACCGTTGATTATGTATCTAACAGTTCTGGAAGACTCAATGGGTTGTGTCCTTGGTCAGCAAGACGAAGCGGGGAACAAGGAATATGCAATATACTACTTGAGTAAGAAGTTCACTGATTGTGAGTCTCGATACTCAATGCTTGAGAAAACATGATGTGCTTTGGCTTGGGCTGCTAAGCGCTTACGCCAGTATATGTTGAATCATACGACTTGGTTGATATCCAAAATGGATCTAATCAAGTATATCTTGGAGAAGCCTGCTTTAACTGGGAGGATTGCCCGTTGACAGATGTTGTTGTCTGAGTATGATATCGAGTATCGAGCTCAGAAAGCTATTAAAGGTAGTATCTTGGCTGACCACTTGGCACATCAACCAATTGAGGATTATCAGTCAGTTCAGTATGACTTCCCAAATGAGGAGATTCTGTATTTGAAAATGAAAGATTGCGATGAGCCTACGCTTGATGAAGAGCCAGAACCTGGTTCTAGATGGAGCATGGTGTTTGATGGCGCTGTGAATCAATATGGAAATGGTATTGGGGCAGTGATTATTACTCCTCAGGGCACACATTTTCCTTTTACAACAAGGCTAACTTTCAAATGCACGAATAATATGGCTGAGTATGAGGCCTGTATTATGGGATTGGAAGAGTGTATTGATCTTAGGATCAAGCATCTTGATGTTTATGGTGATTCGGCCCTTGTTGTTAATCAGATTAAGGGTGAATGGGAGACGAATCAGCCTGGCCTCATCCCATATAGAGACTATGCGAGGAGGATTTCAACGTTCTTTACTGAAGTTGACTTTCATCATATTCCTCGAGACAAGAATCGGATGGCATATGCGCTTGTTACACTTGCTTCGATGATTGTGGTTAGACTGTGGAATGAAGTTCCCAATATCACTGTGATGCGCTTGGACAGACCAGCTCATGTATTTGCAGTAGAGGAAGTACAAGATGATAAGCCATGGTATTATGATATCAAGTGCTTTCTTCAGAGCCAGATTTACCCGCCTGGGGCATCTGTGAAAGATAGAAAGACTCTGAGGAGATTATCAGGCAGTTTCTACCTCAATGGCGATGTGCTTTATAAGAGAAACTTTGACATGGTTCTGCTCAGATGCGTGGATAGACACGAAGAAAACCTGTTAATGACTGAGGTCCATGAGGGTTCATTTGGTACTCATTCCAATGGACATGCCATGGCTAGAAAGATGTTGAGAGCAGGCTACTATTGGCTGACAATGGAGTCTGACTGCTGCAAATATGTGAAGAAATGCCATAAGTGTCAGATTTATGCGGATAAGATTCATATTCCCCCGACACTTCTGAATGTGATTTCATCACCATGGCCTTTCTCTATGTGGGGAATTGACATGATTGGCATGATAGAGTCGAAAGCATCCAACGGTCATAGATTCATTCTCGTAGCAATTGATTACTTCACCAAGTGGGTAGAAGCGGTGTCATATGCAAATGTGACCAGGCAGGTGGTTGTGAAGTTTATCAAGAATTAACTCATATGTCGTTATGGTGTGCCGGATAAGATCATTACTGACAATGGATCTAACTTGAACAACAAGATGATGAAAGAGCTGTGTAGCGAGTTCAAGATCGCACATCATAATTCTTCTCCTTATAGACCCAAGATGAATAGGTCTGTTGAAACTGCTAATAAGAATATCAAGAAGATTATCCAGAAGATGGTCGTTACGTACAAGGATTGGCATGAGATGCTGCCATTTGCGTTGCATGGATACCGTACATCTGTACGCACTTCAACAGGGGCAACCCCTTTCTCTCTTGTTTATGGCATGGAGGTTGTGCTCCCAGTGGAGGTGGAGATCCCATCAATGAGAGTCTTGATGGAAGCCAAGTTGACCGATGTTGAATGGGTTCAGAGTTGTTATGACCAACTGAATTTGATAGAAGAGAAGAGATTGACTGCCATGTGCCATGGTCAGTTATATCAGCAAAGGATGAAGAAAGCCTTTGATAAGAAGGTCAAGCCTCATGTGTTCCGAGAAGGTGACCTTGTGCTCAAGAAAGTCTTGTCTTTCGCGCCCGATTCCAGGGGCAAGTGGACTCAAAACTATGAAGGTTCATATGTTGTTAAGAGAGCCTTTTCAGGCGGTGCTTTGATACTTACAACTATGGATGGGGAGGATTTCACTCGTCCTGTGAATTCAGATGCAGTCAAGAAATACTTTGCCTAAAAATAAAAACAGAATAGCTCGCTAAGTTGAAAACCGGAAGGGCGACTTAGGAAAAAATGAGCGTCTCGGTGGATTGAAAACCCGAAAGGGCGATCCAGGCAAAAGTTAGAGACATAAAAAAATGGATATGTATCTCGCTAGATTGAGTACCTCACCCTGGGGCAATCTAGGCAAAAATTAGGGATTTGGCAAGTAACTGCATCCTGACAAGACTTTGTCCTACAAACTGTCATCTGTCAGAGATTCTCGCTCAGTCATCGTCAACTGAAGCTTCAAATACATCAGATTCAGAGATGATGGAGAAATGGTCATTATGTTCAATGTAGCCTTTTTTCCAATATATATCACCAATTTCAAATTTGTAAAGATCTATGGAGTCTTGCCATTTGCAGACTACCATTCCATCAAGTAAATTTGAGTCTTTATCCAATTATTTACACTCTTATTTGTTTCTATTTCAACAAATGTTTTGCATGTTTTAATTGAGAAATCATTGTTTTAAACAAATTAATTTTCATGACTTGTTTTTAAACAAAGTGAACATTCACGATGATAAAAAGGATACTGGGGATGTCTTCAGTGCTCTCCCAAAGTTTGTATGATTCCCAACAGGGTAAGACATTTATTCATTATCCTGGCATGCTTGTATCCTCTTCCTCCGGAGCCTTTTGTGGTTTTTTCTCTCGAGCAGAGTGTTTGGTAAAGATATTCATCCCTCTTTCCTTCAGCAGAGTAGTGATTCTTCCTCCTCAGCGGATGGGTTTTCTTTGGTAGTACAATATTTAATGGTGACCTTGGAAGCTTCTGATTGGTGGTTGTCCCCTACAGAGTTCCATTATCCCCTCTGATAATTTCCCCAGTAGAGTTGTTTCTACAGTGGATTTTATCTGTGCGATGATCCTGTCCCCAGTTGGAATGGCTGATGTTCATTCCCCTGCAGAGATCTTTGTTTCCTGGTATCTTTTGCCCCTCATCAGATTGGATGTTTTCCACTGGGCCTGGCTTTCTCTCTTGTGATGTAGTATCGGATGTTTGTTCATTCGTTGGACCTGTTTGTGTTAGAAATGTCTGTTTTGTCAGCATTCATCATACATAAACCACGCATATATGCATAATTTTAAGATTCAGATATTCACGTTGCATTCCTTGCCATATATCTTTTTTTGTTATCTCCTGCTAGTTGGTAACATATTCCCCAAGCAGATGTTTGTGTCTGATCTCCCCATATAGAGTCAGGCCCATAAGCAGAAAGTGTTTATCCTTTCTTCCATATTCCCCACTGAGTTTTGTCCTCGTGGATGATGGTTGTTTCTGTTTCCTCCCAACACATATATTGGGATGGAATTCCCCATTGAGTTATATCCTCATAAGGATGAGTCTTGTTTCATCGTGCCTCTTTAGTTTGTTCCTAGATTGGCTTCTCGAGTATTCCTTGCACTTCCCCGTAGTTCCGATGAATGATTGGTCAGTAACTAGTAATTATCCATCTTTTTCCTCGGCGGAGTCTGTGGTTTTCTACCCTTGTACCGGTAGTTGTAAACCCTATTTTTATCCCCTTGCAGAGTTAACCTTATTTTGTTCATCCTAACCGATGACGGTTACTCTTCCGTGGTTTTCTATCCAGTATCTGGTAGATGTAATCCCCTCCTTGACGGTTATCTTTATCCAATATTCGGTATTGATAGTCCTTCACCCTTTTTGAGTATATCTCCCGGTAACCGGTGATATATCTCTCGGATCATTGCCTTTGTCAGTGTATCCCCAGCGAGTCATCTTTCATTTTCCTTTCGACGGTAATGATCGTTTCTCCCTTTGATTGGTCATCATTTTATACCTGGTTTTCGGTATCCCGATGTCCTTTCTTTTCGGTCGATTTATCCTTTATTAACCCAGTAACCGGTTGTGGATAATCTTCCATGTGAGTGTGTTATCTACGTTCTGACGGTAATAGATAATATTTTTCATGCGCTCTTTGGTCGAAGTCTTCTGTTCTTCCCCAGTCGAGTAAGATTCGTATCCCCTTTTGTGGAATCGAATGCCCATCCTGTAATCGAGTCTGCTTTTTAGCCCTCTTTTGGATGATGAGTGTCTTGGAAATGTTCCCCAATTCACGCTTGGTCGGTCACCTATTATATGCCCAGTAACCGGTATCTCGGGTGTTCCTTCCTCTCTGCTCCCTATTATGACTTTTTGTCCCCTGTGGAGTCATATTTTCCTGAGTTGAAATATACCGTTTTAGGTTTTTCTCAGATGATTTTGGATGTTTGATATCTCTCACCCTTGTACCGGTCTTAGATATTCATTCTCCCCGAGCATGTTGTTCTTTCACCCTCATACCGGTGTTTTGATCACATGTTTCCTTGAGCTTATTACCCAGTAACCAGTAATACCTCATCCTGTTGTTTCCCCTGAGGAGTCCTGTTTGGACCTTCCTCAGTGAAGTCCCTTAGTGGATTTCCCCCATCTGAGTCCGGATTTTCATCTGAAGTATTCTTTGTGGATAGTTCCGCTGTATTGGCATATTCCCCAATACATGCCTCTTTGAGTCAGCTCGAGTCTTTCCATTGATTTATTTTCATGGAATCCCTCTCGTGCCTCTCAGCAAATCTCAAGTCGTGACCTGCTCACGCAATTTATATCCTTTCTTATCCCCATAAGAATCCCAGAGTCTTTGTCCCATGGAATGGATTACTCATATGGATTGTCAGTTTCTCCTGATTTCTTTTCTTCTTTCTGGACACACATCCCCACAAATTATTACCTTTTGCATACATTTTTGCATCATGAGGTCTCTTAGGGACCAAAATTCGTCTCTTTGTTATTATTTAAGCCCATTCTACCTCGTCGAGACGAAGATTTTAACCTTCACTTCTCCGGCTAGAATGACCTTAAATAGGGGCATCTGTAAGACCCCAATTTTGACCCTAAGAGCCCTCATGGCATCATAACATTTCATTTGCATAGCCTTAAGGATCACAAGCATCTTGGTTCCCTTTGCCTTTGGGTGGGATCTCTTGTGAGTGGTTTGAGATCACCAAGCATGCTTGAATTGTATATTATTGCTTTTCTCATTTTATTTACTAACCAAAAAAGCACAAAAATATGTCACTAACATCTTTTGTTTGTAGCTTGAGCAATCACAAGGTCCAAAGCTTCTAGGAGATCCTATGAGCAATGACATGGTCAAGAGAAGATGAAAGCAAGCATGGTAATGGTTCCCAAAGCTCTAATCCATCAAATATGCCTCCCAAGTGTCTCAATTCATCATTTTGATCAAAGCAAGTCAAGGGGTTTGAGGCTTGTTTCCCAAGGAACCCTAATTCATCTGTTCATCAACTATGCCTTCCTCATGAAGCAACCTCAGCCCATGGTCAAATACAATCAAGTGAAGTTATTTAATTCATCATTTCATGCATATTTGAACTTATTTAAGTGTCCTCAATCATCAATTCATCAAGATATGAGGTGTGGACTTGAGAAGTTGATCAGTCAATTCATCTAACTATTTTGAAATACACTGAGACCTAACTTTTTATGTGTTGGTCAAATGGAGATGCCCTAAGAGAAAACATGTTCTTAAGAATAATATGAACAACTTTCATGTTCATCAAAAATTGATTTGAAGCTTGGAAGGTCATCATCCATTCCAAAACATTATAGGTCATTTTGACTGAAACCCTAATTTTGGGTCAACTTCTCAAGAACATAACTCATTCATTTTTCATTATTTTGAGGTGAGACTTAATGAATTGGAAAGATTATTGTGTCTAATTCAAATAATATGTTTAGAAAAATTGCAAAATCTCAAAATAAATACATGTGATAATGCCAAACATTATAGGTCACTTTGGACCAAATGCATTGAAATGTGAAAAAGTCCAACTTCAAGTGCCCATAACTTCTTCATTAAAAATCCAAATGATGCAAAATGTAATTCTAAATTGATTGTCTTGAAATTATCTACAACTTTCATGTTGAATATTCTATCATTTGGAGCTTGCATCATTGAGACAAAGAGGCTTGAACATTGGCCAAATTTGGAAATTTCACATAGGCATGTTTTGCACCCTACACTTCAAGCTCAAATTTCATTAATTTCCAAGGCCCAAATGAAGTTTTGATCAACATGACATTTGTTCCTTAGGCAATAAGCTTTCCAACCATTACTCATAAGGTTGCATTTGGATTTTGGACATGGCATTTTCGAAAGCTTCAATGAAATAGTGCATTTTATGAAAATCATTCCAATTGCCATGCATGATCCATTAACATCCAATCTGCACATCCAATTCTTATTTGGTGATGTATATCTTGCAATTCCATTCAGAATTGGGCCCTCCATGCGCCTGTATAGGCCCATGCATGAAGGCCCTCTTCTCCCATGCACATGAGTTAGCTCATGCATTCAGCCATCTCCATCTATAAATACCATGCCATAGCTTCACAATTCTTCAACCTAAAGGCGCCTAAACCTCTGCTGAACTCAAAACCCAACCCTCACCAAAGGAACTTTTCTCTTTCTTTCAAAAATTTCAGATCTGAAATTCAATTGCCTCGATTGATTTTTAAGATCCATAGTTCTTAAACCTTCTTCATTTGATCAATAGAAGCTTCTGTTTGCAAAAGGAATAAAAAATAGTGACTCAATTCATCTCAATTCAAAGGTTTTGCTCAACTGCATTTTGCCTCAAAATAGCTTATATATTGCTCCATTTGCCTTGATTTTGTGTGATCTGAAGTCCTCTGCATAGAGGCATCATTGTTGTGTTCTTAATTTTTGAAATCAAGCAAGTTCAGTTGAACACCACCAAAGTTCCATCTCTGATTTCTCTCTCAATAGGGATTTAGAGTGGAATTGAGTGGCATAGGAGTGATGTACATCACTCCACCTTTCATTTGTTACCTAGATCGTGCATTTTGGTGCACGTTTGTTCTTCTGCAAATTTGAGCTCTCACCGGAGCTAGCCGGAGAAGACGGTGGCGCTGGCCACCGTCTGGTCTCCAGATCCAATCGTGGCCATCCAATTTCATTTCCAGATCTAATCCTGGCTGTCCAAACTTATGACTTATTTTAATACGCCATGTGATTCAGTTGACTAAGGAACTTGGTGGAAGCGCGCTCAGAAGCCGTGTGATGTGCCAGCTCAATTAATGAGCCATCATCCAACGCTTCTCCTTTTTTCTCATTTTTATTTTCTGATTTCTATTTTCTTTTATTTCTTTTAATTCCATTTTATTTCTAAAATCCATATCTCTTTCATTATTGGTCCAAAAATTATAGGACCAATTGCATTATTTCTCTTTTAATTTCTAGTTTCTAAAAAGGAATTTTAATATTTTTTATTTTATCATTTGCTATTTTTTAGTAATTTTCTATTTTCTGGTTATTTTTAATTCATTTAAAATAGTTTTTAATATTCAAAAAATACAAAAACATTTTCTCAACCTCTTTGAATGATGATAGATCTATGAAAAATATTCTCATCAATTTATTAATTGATTTGAGATTTATTTGAGATTTTAGTTCAATTAGGTTATGTTTATGCATTTTTAATTGATTTAAAATAGTTTCTGACTTTTAAAAATGCTGAATTTTTTTTTCAAACTTTGTTTGACCTTGTTGAACTTGGGATAATTCACTTGGACTTTTCAAAGTTGATTTGAAGTAAGTTTGAAGTTTGACCTTTCTTTATTATTTTAAATCAAGTTTTATTTTAAATATTAAAAATGCCAAAATTATTTTGTTTATTTCTTGACTTCTAATATCCATTTTGCTTCTGTTTTCTATTGTTTGACCTTGATCTTCCCTATCTTTGGTCAATATTTGTTGATTAGTACATTCTACTTCATTTAATGCACTTGAATTCTCCATTTCTTTCTTCTTCTTCTCCTTCTTCTTTTTCTTTTTTGATCAATGAGTTAAAGATTGGTGGTTAGCATTGATTAGGGAGGTTTAATCTTCCTTGATTCAAATCTAATTCATCTTGATCATGGATCAAGTGAATGACTTTACATTAAGGATATATTGCTTTCTAAATCATGCAAAGGACCTAAATCAATACAAGATCATTTCTCATCTTCTTTTTGGCATGGCAAGTTGTTGGAGTTTGATTCACTAATCAAGACCTTTAACTTGTGTTGTTGCCTACATTATTATTGACCGGCCTCAGATAGTTGTGACTTCTACATAAGTCCAATTACGATTGCTTAACATAGCGCTAAATTTGCCTTATGGCACACTAACTACTGACACTAACCATTAACCATTAACATTTACTTCTTGCACTTTACATTTATGCAATTTACTATTCTTGTACATATTATTCATTTACTTTTCCCCTTTTGCTCATTTGAGCACATGTTTATGTTAATTCAATTTGCCTTTTGCTCACTTGAGCATATAATTGTGTATATACTATTGTGCTTGTGTTTTGTTTTGTTTGTTGTGGACCAAATGCAAAGAAATGGACAAATGGACTTAGTTTCTAGGACTTTCCCTATGCAAATTGGAGTAAAAGGACTTTAAATCTTGAAGATGGATTAGAAGGACCAAACCTCTAAACTCACTATTGTCCATTCTTGATTTTCTTCATAAGAGTCTTTGATGTGTGTGTGCTTTTTGTGCTAGGGAATCCTATGAGAGCTCAAATTGAAGAACCATTGACATGTTCATCCAAAGTGAAAGATACAAGATACATTGGGGATCTTCTAAGAAGCTTGTTTGATTATGTTGATTGCTTGAGTTTGCTTATTTTGCTTGCATATTCCAAAGGATGGGAGCTACTTGGATCATCAATATGATCTCAAGAGAGGAACTTCATTTGTGGTCTTGTTTCTTATCCCTTATCCCTTATATGATTAGGACTTTAGCCATTCTTCTTCTTCCCTCCACTCTAACCCAAGCCAAAACTTTTGTGCAAACATTTAACACTTCTTTTCAAACATTAGAAACCTAAGCCTTATGCTTTTGATTTTCAAACTTTCTTTTCATAACACTTATTTTGAATTGAATCTTTAAGTCAACTTTGACCATATTTTGTACATATTTTTCATTGGTAAATACCACTCATTCAAATGCTTTTTTTTTGTGGTTTCAATGGCCACTCTCTTAATCAAATTTTTCATAACCTTTAGCTATTAGGTTTGAGTTATCCTTGAGGTAGATGTAATGCTCACCTATATCCTTAGTGATGGATAATGAGTCTTCCATGCTTATTATAGGGTTAACCCCTCACTAGCATGTTGAAGCTATCCTCACATGGTGGATTTGTGGTTTTATGTTGAGTTTTCTCCCTTGGATAACAAAAGACCTTAAGGCTTTTGGACCAATCAATTCACCAACTCATTTTGAAATTTTTATCCTGAACTACGAGGTTTTGATCCTAATCTTTTTTAAGATGGTACGTAGGCAATGTGTTTATTCATCCAAACACAAAATGTAAATAACTTGTATATTCTCTTCTCATCTATTCAATCATGTTTGCACAAACAAATTTTCACAAAATACCAACCTTACGACAAGTATGAAAAGGGTTCCCTAGGAGTACCTAGGATGTCTTGGGTCCTTAAAACCTTCCCATTGCATAACCAACCCCCTTACCCCGATCTCTGACATTTTTACTAGTTTTTGATTTGATAAAACTCTTAGGTTTTTGTTCGCTTTCTAACCATTCCTTTGGATAAATAGAAGTGCGGTGGCGACTCGACTTGTATGGTTTACCTTAGATTTAGTCAATATCTCTAACGGTAACGAATACCCCGCTACAACGCGCTTATCACCATCTGATCTGCCACCTCAATTAATGAGGGAGATCAGATGGCTCTCATTTTTTTGAATTTCTGATTATTTCATTTAATTTCTTATTTTTAATTAATTCATATTAATTTCATTATTAATCTAAAAGATATGGGACTTTCACCAAAAAAAATCAAATATTTTTCTCTTTCATTTTATGAATTAAAATTATTTTTTGGATTAATTTTGATATTTTTCATGATTTAATTGTTTTTTTTGCATATTTTTAATTATTTAAAAATACTTCTGACTTTTCAAAAATTATTAAATTTTTTGTCCAAAGTCATTTGACCTTGTTTGACCTATGATAAATCTCTTGGCCATATATTCGGTGTTTTGAGGAGGTTTTAGGTTTTTGATCAAACATAATTTAATTTAAATGCATTTTAATTTGAATTTTTAATTGATTAATTATGTAGAAATTGTGTTGAGCCATTTTTATTGACTTGTGAAGTTTGTCTATGTGTTTGGGCCTTGCTCAAGCTTGATTTGACTTTTTTTAGATTAAAATCATTGGATTTAGGGGATTGATGAAATGTACGTTTCATCTCCCAAAATGAATGAATGATTTTAATTTTATAAAAGTCCTCCCAAGATCAATTTGTGTTTGTCTCATTTCCTCTCCCTCTTCATCTTTAATCCCATTCTATCCTATCCCTTCCATTGGCCAATGACATCTCAATATCCTAAGGCTAATTGGTTCATCAATAACTTATGTTAGATGAACCAATACAAATATGGATGAGATTAGGTTCATCCTTTGATCATTTTATTTTTGAGTGTGGTATGTTTTTAGGAGTGTGGTTCACTATACCATATCTCTAACATGCATTAGCACCTAAATTTCTATTTCCCGACCTCAGATAGTTGAGACTTCTACATAAGTCCAATTACGATTGCTTAACATTGCGCTAAATTTTGACCCAAAAGGCATAATATTCTAGTAAGTGGGATTGTAAGTCTCCCCCCTTTCATGGTGTTGTGTGGAAACTTGGCCTTGTTTCCTTCCTTTGGAAGATGTTTTGGTTCAAGGATCCATGCTTGTGAATAAATGGTTGAGTGTTCTCCAAAGAATGACTCAATCAATTGAAAATCAAAACAATACTAACATCTAATCAATTAACATTTGACTAACTTTTATTCTTATTGCTTTAATTTCAAGTCATTTACTTTATGCAAATTAAATTCAAACCATTTACCATTTCATTTGCCATTATACATATCATTTAACTTGTTTATGTTTATGCCATTTTTACTTTGCTCATTTGAGCCATCTATTGTGATTGTATGTATTCGTTTGTGTATCTTGTTTATGTTTGTGGTCTTAGGACCTTAAAATACCTAATAAACAACAAAAACCCTAAAAAATATTTGTGTGGACTGTTGGATGTGATCTGAGTTTTGGACTTAGAATTAGGCAATATTCCTTATTGATGACAATATTCCCTTTTTCTTGTCGTCGTTCGCGGAGGAGGAATGAACACACACACCCTGAACCATCCATCACCCATCATTGATGGAAACCGCTTAAGTAATATGATCATCTGGTCCTAGAGGATGTACAAAGTGTGTCAGCTCCATAACCATGAAGTGTTGTATATGACTAGATCAAATGGTTTTTTTAGAGTGTCACATTCTTACATGACACGAGATGTAGAGAGAGATCCACCTAGGTCATCTAATCTAGAGATATTGGAAGAGGAGTAAACTAGGGCAGATTGTGTCATTGTTGTGTTGCTAATTTGTCAATGTATTGTGGCTATTGGGAGAGTGAGCATAAATAGGGGGAGTTTCAAGAAGGCACTATCGGGAGGATCACTGTAGAGACCATGATAGCCGAGGCATGACATGCCTTTCAGTACAAGAGGCAGAGGAGGAAACAATGGGTCAAATATGCTTAATAGTTGACTTTTTTCTTTGTATTTTGATAATTTATATTATAGTTTGTATTTTGTGAACAATGTATGGTTTTCATTTGACTTAATATATGATATTTTGAATGAATTAGATAAGTGTATGGTTTAATTCGATAACAATTATGTATTATTATACAAATGACTTAAAATATAGAATTTATTAAAATATGTTAATTTATAACAAACTTAATGTCCAAGAGGGAAACTTACTGTCCCGAGGGTTAATATAAAACTTAACTTCTTAATTATACACTGAGTTGTGAAATAAACACACCATCATGATTTTAAAATATGTTCAGAAATTATCTAAAACTTAACCTACAAACTCACTCTTCCATCAATAGATAAATTAACTTTCGTACTATTCTTTAACAATATAGAGGTGATTAACTTACGAAGAGTTTTGGTGTGTATTAAATACGTCCTAAAATTTAGTTACAAATTAAATCTAGGATCATCTTCAAGAATATATAATATAGACTACCGTACAAGCTAAAAATTTGTTACAATGGTTAAAAAGAATCTCACAAATATTTCTCACAATAAAATATCTTTTTATTATATCATAATTAAACTGAGACAAACCTATAGTCTCCAAAAAATTTAAGACAGATTACTCGAATGACATTTTTAAATTTCATAAGATTAACTCTTCACCCCCTAAAGATGCTAGGAGCAAGCCAAAACTAATTAGGAAAGATTATAACATGATATACCCACCCACCCACTATATCGAACCCAAGTGAAGACCAAACCCGAATCAAGTGTCCACAATAACCCGAACACTAAAACCGCTTGCTCTCTTCTTTTCTTCTCCACTATATAAACTTATTTCCCGGCCACTTTTCCAAACCACCAGCAACACATCACATTTCACTTTCACATCACCGCTCTCACTCTCGACAACGCCGCCGTTACCCTATTCTTTCTCTCATTCTGTTCACTCTTCTTCTCAAAATGGTTTTTGGAGGTTTAGAAGAAGAAGACGATGAAGGAACCGAACCTATGTCTACGAGTCCCAAAAGACCCAAACCCCTTCACAATTTCAACCTACCGTTCTTGAAGTGGGGGTCCCAACGCCACCTGAGATGCTCATACGGAGCCATCAAAGACGGCGCCGGGCCTTCAACCAGCGCCGATCGCCGTTCTTCGAGGCCTAACTCAAACGAATCAACGGCAACACCTAATCAATCGAGTGGTTCAGAAAAACGAGTCGTCATCGGCAATGATGAAGAGGAAGGGATCGCCGCTGTGAGAGAGAAGCTTACGCATGATCTAAAAAACGACGCTGATCGAATCAAAGATACGATTTTGAGAGAAGAACAAGAAGAAACAGAGACTCTTAAGTCATGGAAACACAGAACCAGACAGATACAGTCTAAACCTCCGGTAAACTCCGATCATGCAAAACGTGATTTCCCTTCCCCGGCGAAAATTGACGGCGGCGTTAATGTCGCTTCGAGATTGAGAAGAAATATCAACACTAATAAAACGGAAAGACCAAAATTTTCCGTTCAGCTTTCGAGAAAGGAAATCGATGAAGATTTCATGGCAATGGTGGGCCGCCAGCCCAGACAACGGCCCACTAAGAGGTCCAAAGTTGTTCAAAAACAGTTAAACGTTAGTTGCATTTTTCATTGATTATTTTAAAATTTTCGTAATTTAAAACTGCAAGATATTTAAATCCTGATTTGATTTGAATTTTGATTTATTTGCAGAGTGTTTTTCCTGGATTGTGGTTAAGGGAGGTTACACCTGATATGTACGAGGTTCTTGATACAAAGGAGAATGGAAAATCTGTGAAGAAGAAAGGGAAAGGGAAGTGCTTTGATGATGATGATGAATCCTCAGCTTGAGTTTTTCTTTTGCTGTGATATATGGTTTTTTTGAGAGGGTGCTAATGTTAGTTTAGATAGATATATTGTAGTTCTTTTTTGTTTATAAGAATAACACTTAACTGAAAAGTTGGTGATAGATGATATAGGCATAGCCCTAGTTAAGCTGACTTTTTTAGTTTTCAATGACAATGATGCCGTTCAAATGTCACAATTTTGAAACTTGTTATATCAGTTAGTAGATGATGATGGTGTATGGTTGCAATTCAAATTATGTTAAGTTCTGTGGCCTTACAATTTTTCTCAAGTATTGTTAAGTTTGGTGTAAATTTAACTTTGGTTTTGTTAAGTTTGGTGTAAATTTTAGGGAATGTTTTGAGAGAAGAGTTACAACTACAAGTACAACATAAGAGTTCCACCTCTATCATGTACTTTGAGTGTATGTGTAACCTGTTTAAACAACAAAAGTTCAAGTGTTTTGGGGCAATGGCTATTGATTGCTTAACCTTATAGTAAGATTATGTTTATGGCCAAACCCACCTATTTGTAGGGTAAGTCTATGATGCACATTTTTTTATCAAGTCCTTCTACATAGTTCAATACTTATTTGATGTAAACAAATACTTATTTGATGTAAACAAATACTTATCTTGATCAAATTGGTACATAATAGTACAATCCTTATTTTGATAAAAATGTTTACTTGTTAAAACTTCTAAGTTATACTAGTACAAAATATTTTTATTTTTCCGAAAACTGCTTTGATCAGATTTTAGTAATGATTTTAAAATCAAAGTAAATTAAATTAAATTGCATATATAAATTTTAACAGTTACCTATTTTGTTATTAATTAATTTGCTGATTGGCATTTAATATTAATTTTGATTTGATTTGTTTAAATTGATTTAGGATTATATATGATTTGATTTGATTTTTAAATTAAGATTATATCAAATTTTATCTAATTCAAAATTTAAATTATAATTATTATACTTCTTAGGTTTTTTTATATGAATCGTATGTGTATTAAATTGGAAGAGGGTTATTGTTGGGCTTTAGGCCCATTGTTACCATCCATGTTTTTCGCGTAATTGGTTTTTCTATCTAGGATTGAAACCCTAGCTGAAATTCACTTCATATGAGCATCATTGTTCTTCTCTTTTCTCGTATGTCCGAAACTCACTTCTTCAAAACAATTCTTCATATCTTTCATCGTCTTTGTCGTTATGCCAGCTTGGTTGTAGTGATTTGTAATCTCATAATTCCTAATTTTCACAAGGGTGTTATTTTCAGTGTTAAATCTTTGACTTTTCAACTCCCTTCCTTGTTTCAGCATTTTATCCCTCATATTTCAAGGTACCTTCTCTTCTCATAAGCTTTTATTCAATTTTATCACATTTTACTATGATGAATGGTAACCCTATTATTTTTTAGAGTAACTCAGAGGGTAGTGTTTTTCATCTTCGAGAAAGGGAATGGAGTCTGAATTGCATTCCTTTCCCTTTATCAGTATCATGAATCATCATTTTGAGTGACGATTCGAGGATGTGTGAGTCGTCTGGAAAATCTCTTTCAGACAAAGCTCCCAACCCCTCTCTATGGATACTTTAGAATCTCTGTTTCTGGTGAAATGTGACTGGGGTGAAAATCTTACTGAGAGAGTGATTCCTCCTCATGTCTTAACCAAGGCAGAAAGAGAGGTTTCCCGTCATAGGAGGGAACCTGGCAGGTGCTTTGTCAGAACATAGTGGGAGTCAACTGGTCATGACCCTAGTGACACTGGAATTGATCGTCATATAAAGTGCCAAGGGAGGCATGATATCGTATCCTGGGTCAATCTCAGTGATCATCATAGATCAGACGTATTATCCCGTAAGGGTCTTCGATTAATAAAGTCGGCTAATGCGAATAGGTATCATTGGATGAATGCTGAAATAGTTGGGACTTCTTTTGTTCGGAACACCATTAAAGTCGTATCCAATGCCAACATCACGGTTGGTAATTCTCTGGACTGGGAAATTTTACCAATAGTAACAATAATAACAGCGTCAATAGATCGGTATCGTCGTTAGTAATACGGTTAGCGAGACCCGTCTCGTATGTATCCGATAGAGCTGTTCCATATCAGTATAATGCTACTATGTTGGAGGATGATCAAGAGGTTCTGTTGCCTACGACTAATTCCATTGTGAACATTGCTGATGTTACGAAGGTGACCCGTAGCGGTCGAGTTCTTGGTCCCATTTTCCCAAAAGATGTAGACGATGTTGGTAAGAAGGTTGAGGTACCTGCAACAGATCCAGTTAGTGCTCCAAAGTGTCAGTCTGGTGAATCCAGCAATTTTAAGCCTAGTGATGATGATGAGGTACTACGATTAATAAAGAAGAGTGAATTCAATGTGGTGGAGCAGCTGCTCCAAACTCCTTCCAAGATTTCAGTTTTGTCTCTACTTATGAATTCTGAAGCGCACAGAGAAGCATTACAAAAAGTACTGGAGCAAGCTTATGTTGAACATGATGTAACAGTGGATCAGTTTGACCATATCGTGGCTAACATCACTTCCTGCAACAACTTGAGCTTTTGTGATGAAGAACTTCATGAGGAAGGAAGACATCACAACCTAGCGTTGCACATATCAATGAGTTGTAAGGAAGATGCATTGTAAAATGTGTTGGTTGATACCGGTTCTTCGTTGAATGTACTCCCCAAGTCAACTCTGTCAAAATTAACGTATCAAGGCGCTCATATGAGATACAGTGGCGTGATCGTCAAAGCTTTTGATGGTTCTCGCAAGACTGTTATTGGTGAGGTGAACCTTCTAGTGAATACAGGTTCGAGTGATTTCCATATTACTTTTCAAGTAATGGACATCCACCCGGCCTATAGCTGCTTGTTAGGAAGGCCATGGATCCATGAGGCTGGAGCTGTGACATCCACTCTGCATCAGAAGTTAAAATTCGTGGAGAATGGCAAACTTGTCATTGTGGGAGGAGAGAAAGCATTGTTGGTGAGTCATCTATCGTCTTTCTCATACGTGAAAGTTAGGGATGAGATTGAAACTCTGTTCCAAGCTCTATCTATTGCTGAAGAGAATAAAGTTGGGGCACCTATTTCCTCTTTTAAAGACGCTCAGAAGATTATCGAAGATGGCAGTTCTGATCAATGGGGCCGGATGGTAAAGGTCGCCGAGAACAAGAACCGAGCCGGTTTGGGTTTCCAGCAAGGGATCTTTGTTGTCAAAGTTGAAGATATGCACCCTAGTTTCCATAGCAGAGGGTTCATTCATGGTAATGAACAACACTCAGTTGTAGTGATCGAGGGGGATGAAGATGAAGACTGCACCAATTTTGTGACGCATGGAAAAGCTTGCAACAATTGGATCACTGTCGATATTCCTGTTATTGTTCATCACTCTAAGTAATTTTTTTTATTATTTTTGAAAATCCTTCTCCTATGCCTAAGGGAGAAGCGAACATTGTTGGGCATATTTCAAATTAATCATCCATAAAATGCAATTCTATTCATCCACATCTATGATGTTTTATTTTTACTTTTCGCTTTTCTGAAAATGGTAATCACATAAAACATGATTAAATAAATAATAATTGTCCATATGCATAATATTAGGCCACAATTCACTTCTCTAAAGTCAAAATATCAAGTAATTATGCAGGTTGGTTTCTAAACCCATTAGATACAATGATCCTACTCCTCTCCAAACTTTGAATTCCCTGTGTTTGAGGCTGAGGAAGAAAGTGATGAAGAAGTGTCTAATGAATTGACTCGTCTACCTGAGCACGGGGAAAAAGCTATTTAGTCATTCGAATAGCAGATTGAGTTAATCAACTTGGGTTCTAAAGATGATGTGAAGGAAGTCAAGATTGGGTCTCGACTGTGTCCAGAAGTTAAGAGGTTAATTGATCTTCTCCGAGAGTATTCAGATGTATTTTCCTGGTCCTATCAAGACGTGCCTGGTTTGGATTCTAAGATTGTGGAACATAGATTGTCGTTGAAGCCAGAATGATCGCCAGTCAAGCAGAAGTTGAGGAAAACTCATCCTGATATGGCAGTGAAGATCAAAGAAGAAGTGCAAAAGCAGATTGATGCCAGTTTCCTTGTTACTTATGAGTATCCGTAGCGGGTGGCCAATATTGTGCCTGTTCCGAAGAAGGATGGAAAAGTCTGTATGTGTGTTGATTATAGAGATTTGAACAAGGCTAGTCCTAAAGATGATTTCCCCCTGTCAGACATTGATATGTTGGTAAACAATACAGCTAAGTTCAAAGTCTTTTCATTTATGGACGGATTTTCCGATTATAATCAGATTAAAATGGCACCTGAAGATATGGAGAAGACCATATTCATTACACTATGGGGAACATTTTGTTATAGAGTGATGCCTTTCAGTTTAAAGAATGTTGGTGTAACATACCAGAGAGCAATGACCACTCTTTTTCATGATATGATGCACAAAGAGATCGAAGTCTATGTTGATGATATGATTGCTAAATCCAGTGATGAAGAAGAGCATGTTGAGCATTTGTTGAAGCTATTCCAGCGTTTGAGGAAGTATAAACTCCGCTTGAATCCCAATAAATGTACATTTGGTGTTCGTTCTGGTAAATTGTTGGGTTTTGTTGTTAACGAGAAGGGTATTGAAGTTAATCCTGCCAAGGTCAAAGTAATACAAGAGATGCATGCGCCCAAAACTGAGAAGCAAGTCAGAGGTTTTCTCGGCCGCTTGAATTATATCTCAAGATTTATATCGCATATGACTGCCACATGTGCGCCTATATTCAAGCTTCTTTGGAAAGATCAGTCTGGTGATTGGACCGAGGATTGCCAGAATGCTTTTGACAATATCAAAGAGTATTTGCTTGAGCCTCCAATTATGTCTCTGCTTGTTGAAGGAAAACAGTTGACCATGTATTTGACTGTGCTTGAAGAAAGTATGGGTTGTGTTCTTGGTCAGCAAGATGAAATTGGAAAGAAAGAATATGATACTTGCTACCTCAGCAAGAAATTCACCGACTGTGAGACTCGGTATTCTATGCTCTAAAAGACTTTTTGCGCATTGGCTTGGGCTGCTAAGCATTTGTGTCAGTATATGGTGAATCATACCACTTGGTTGATATCCAAAATAGATCCAATTAAGTATATTTTTTAGAAGCCTGCTTTAACTAGGAGGATTGCCCGTTGGCAGATGTTGTTATCAGAGTATGATATTGAATACCGATCTCAGAAAGCTATTAAAGGTAGTGTCTTGGCTGACCGATCTCAGACAAAATGACCTATAATGGTTCAATATAGAAAATAGTTTTCCAGACAAAAATAGCTCTAGGTATCAACATGAAAGTTGTTTGTAATTTCATTTAGAGTAAGTTTTATCTTGGAATCATTTTCATATGGTGAAAATTGTAGGAGATAGGGTCTAGGGAGACCTAATTTTGATTAGATGAATTCATCTGGCCAACCACCATCAACCAACTTGCTAACCTTCAATTCTCTTGACTTTCTAGGCTCATGGTAGATCATATATGCATAAGATGATGAAATTTGAAGTGTCCCTTGAGAAATTTGATCAATTGGTGAGATAGCTTGTTGGAGAAGTTACTCAAGATACTCAGTCAAACTAGGGTTTCCAAGGCAAACCACCTCCAAACTCTTGAAGAAAACTTGATCATTATAACATGTAGAGATCATTGGGACTCATATATGATACTTGTAACCATTCTTGTATCAATTCATGGTTGTGCTCTTTGTCACGAGGGTCTTAGACCCTAGACATATTTTTGGTATTTTGGTTAGTACAATGATAAAATACAAGTATGATACAATCACAAAGTGCTTGGTGATCTCTCCCAAAAAAAACCCAATGAAGGAGGGGTAAGGAGGATGCCAAGGTATGATCCCAATGTTAATGCTTATGATGAATTGCATGAGGGATCTTTGGGTCAAAATTGGGGTCTTACAGCTGCCACTATTTAAGGACATTCTAACTGAGGAGGCGAAGGTTAAAATCTTCATGACGACTCAGTAGAATGGGCTTAAATAACAACATATAGAAACAAATTTTGGTCCCTAAGGTACGTCATGATGCAAATGATATGAATGTAAAAGTTAATACTCTATGGGGATAACATTGCCACAAAGGAAAAGAAATCAAGGAGACCGAAGTCCGTAGGAGTATAATGCAATCCGTATGGAAAACTCACTGGGGAGACCGAGATTCTGGGGGAATTAAGGGTTATGCGCAGGCCAGGCTATGACTCAAAACTACTGGGGGACTAGAGGAATTCCATACGAAATGGAAAGACTCATCCGGGGGAACAACAACATATGTAGGGGATACGAGTAAGTCAGGATAAAACTGAAATATTTGAATCATGCAGGGAAAAGCGATTTTACTAAGGAAATGCGCACTCAACTCAACTGGGGAGAAATGAACTTCAACACAAGAGGAGCAAAAATCTATTATCTACTACCTGTTACTGGGTAAGGAGATAATAAAGATCTGGCAGAGAGAACATCCTTCACCGATTAGGATGAACATATCAAGGATGACTCGCTGGGAAACGCCAGGAGGGAGTATTCATTACCGGTTACTGGGTAAGAATAGCCTTGCTAGGGAAAACTGCAGAAAATAGGATTTACAACTACCTGCTACTGGGCAGAAGACCAAGGGTGAGAGTATCCGTCATCGGTTAGGATGAACATATCAAGGATAAACTCAACAGGGAAGAAAATCCGTCATCGGTTAAGATGAACATATCAAGGATAGACTTGCCTGGGATTGTCAAGGGGGATACCCGTCATCGGTTAAAATGAACATATCAAGGATAAACCACCTGAACAAAAAATAGGAATTACATCTATCGAATGCTGGATAGAATACCGTCAAAGAGAAAATTCGTCACCGGTTAAGATAAACATATCAAGGATAGACTATGTGAGGAGATAAAATAGGAATTATATCTATTAGTTACTGGATAGAATACCAAGAGAGAGAATCCATCACTGGTTAAAGTGAACATTTCAAGGATCAACTCTGCAGGGGAACAAAAGCAGGATTTATAACTACCGGTTACTAGGTAGAAGACCGAGGGTGAAAGTATCTGTCATTGGTTAAGATGAACATATCAAGGATAAACTCAACAGGGAAGAAAATTCGTCATCGGTTAGGATGAACATATCAAGAGTTAACTCTATGGGGAACCATAATAGGGATTACAACTACCTTTTTACTGGGTAGAATACCAAAAAGAGAATATCTGTCATCGGCTAGGATGAACATATCAAGGATAGACTCAAGCAGGGGAGAGAAAGATACCCGTCACCGGTTAGGGTGAACATATCAAGGATATACTTCTTGGGGAATCAGATCCACTGGGGACTCTACTGCTGGGAAAACTGGGGTACTTTTGCCGAGTATTGGGCAAGAAGTAACAAACTGCAAGCTAAGAAGAATATTACCAGTTACTGGGCAATAAACTCTTAGGGGACTCAAAGCATCTAACTAGGTAGGAGCTAGAAAGAAACAGTCAATCAAGACTCAACCCAATGAGGACATAACTCAAGGGGAGTGGTTCCATCCAGATAAATAACTGGGAGGAAACTGAAGTAATAATCATCCACGAGGAAACAACTTAGTGGGGAAGAGGAGAAAGGTTAAAGTCTTTCTGCTTAAGGGACTGACACTCTACAATTGAGGGAGGACAAACACCGAAATTTGTATGGGGATCAAGTACCGCCATACCGGGAATGAGAATCTCAAACCAACTATTTAATCAGATATGTGAATATGTAAATATGAAATTATGAAATTATATGAATATATATATATATGGAGACAACTACTAGAGAACAAAGAGATCAACAATCCAAAAAAAGGCTCAACCCTAATCGGGGAAGGAGGAGATCTGCTGAGGAAAGAGAAAATATCATTGAGCCTGTGGGGAATTTTAGGTCAACACCATAAAAATGGGAGACAACCCTACAGGGAAAACAAACTACTTAGGAACCAGGAGGAAACTCTGACTGGGGAGCAAGTCGACTGGTGATTGGCGGGGAAACCAACGCGATCTACTCGGGAAATTAACCATTCTTAATCCGCTGGAGATTACAACAAACATCGACCTTGCTGAGGAATACACAAACTCCACTGGGGAATACTCACAAAAACCGCTGGGGAGGGCAGAAACTCTGTTGGGGGAAACAAGCCGCAGGGTACCTGAATCAACCAACTCAGCTAGGGAAAAGGAACGAGGCTCCACTAGGGAATCAAAAAACTCTGTCGAGGGACTAAATCAACACAATCGTCTAGGGATACCCGAAGGGTTAACTTCCTGGGGAACCTCTGATGTTTTGCACTCAAGGATTTGTTATCCATTGGAATGCTATTGATATTACTTTTAATTGCTTTGGAAAATTCTTGCTTTATATGTTTTAAAAAAAAAGAGATTTTGATTAAAAATTTTCAAAAAAAATGATCATAATAAAATTTAAACTATTGGCTGAAATAAATAAGAGTAAAAACAATTAGATAAAAGCTCAATTTTATTTGATAGGATGGTAGTCTATAAATGACAAGACTCCATAGATTTTACAATGTTGAAAATGGTAATTTACATGGAAAAGGGTTACATTGAATACAAATGATCCTTAATCCTTCTACCAACTTTTGATATCCACTGTGCTCTCAACCGCTACCGGGGTGACGAATTGATGTCAACCCTTGTGCTCAATCAAGCTTTCAAAACCTTGAAGATCAACAGAATGCAGTTACTTGCCATAATCCCTAATTTTTGCATAAGTTTCCCCAAGGTGGGGTACTCAACTTATCGGGAAATTCTTTTTTGTTTTAATGTCTCTAATATTTGCCTGGACCTCCCTTTCGGGTGTTCAATCCACCGAGACGCTCATTTTTGCCTAAGCCGCCCTTTTGGGTTTTCAACTTAGTGAGCTATTCTTTTCTTTTTTTAGGAGAAGTATTTCTTGACTGCATCTGCATTCACGGGACGAGTGAACTCTTCACCATCCATAGTTGTATGCATCAATGCACCTCCTGAAAAGGCTATCTTAACAACACATGGGCCTTCATAATTAGGAGTCCATTTTCCCCTAGAATCTGGTTTGAACGATAAAATCTTCTTAAGCACGAGGTCACCTTCTCTGAACACACGATGTTTGAACTTCTTATCAAAAGCTTTCTTCATCCTCTGCTGATATAACTGACCATGACACATGGAAGTCATTCTCTTCTTTTCGATCAAATTCAACTGGTCGAACCTGGTCTGACACCATTCAGCTTCAGTCAACTTGGCTTCCATGAGCACACACAATGAAGGAATCTTAACCTCTAAGGGGAGCACTGTTTCCATACCATATACAAGAGAGAAAGGGGTTGCCCCTGTTGAAGTGCGGACAGATGTACCATACCCATGCAAAGCAAACGGGAGCATCTCATGCCAATCCTTGTACGTGACAACCATCTTATGAATAATCTTCTTGATGTTCTTATTCGCAGCTTCAACAACCCCATTCATCTTGGGTCTGTAGGGAGAAGAATTATGATGTGCAATTTTGAAGTCTTTACAAAGAGCTTCCACTATATTTTTATTCAAGTTCGATCCATTGTCAGTAATGATCTTGCTTGGTACACCATAACGATATATAATTTGATTCTTGATAAACCTTACAACAACTTGCTTGGTTACATTTGCATATGATGTCGCTTCAACCCATTTTATGAAGTAGTCAATTGTAACCAAAATGAAACGATGTCCATTCGAAGCTTTGGGCTCAATAATCCCAATCATATCAATTCCCCACATGGAGAAATGCCATGGGGAAGAGATAACATTCAATAGTGTCGGAGGAACATGAATCTTATCAGCATAAATTTGACACTTGTGGCACTTCTTCACAAATTTGCAACAGTCAGATTCCATTTTCAGCCAATAGTAACCTGCTTGCAACATTTTCTTTGCCATTGCATGTCCACTGGAATAAGTACCAAAGGAACTTTCATGCACTTCGGTTATCTACAAGTCTGCTTCGTGTCTATCCATGCATCTGAGCAAAACCATGTCGAAGTTTCTCTTGTATAGTACATCACCATTCAAGTAGAAATTACCGGCTAATCTTCTCAAAGTCTTCTTATCTTTCAAAGATGCCCTAGGCAGGTAAATCTGACTTAGGAGGAAACACTTGATGTCGTAATACCACAGCTTCTCGTCTTCAACCGCAAACACGTGAGCTGGCCTATCAAGATGCATCACAGACAAATTGGGAACTTCATTCCAATACTTCACTATAATCATTGATGCCAACATTGCGAGAGCATTTGCCATCTGTAACACCCCAAAATTTGCCCTCCTCATTCATGCATTCATTTAGCATTTCATATTGCATTTCATCATGTCAATCAGAATTAGATCCAAGAAACATAAAAAAAAAAAAGAAAAAAAAAAGAAAAAAATAAATAATAATAATAATAATAATAATTTTTTACAAAAATAAATAAATAAATAAAAATAATAATAAAAAATTAAATAAAATATAATAGAAAAACTTGGACTTAGACCTCTCTCATTTGAGCCCACAAAGCCATGAAAATCAGGTTATAAAAGAGGGAGATCAGATAGAAAAAGGAAGGGAAGCAAAATACTCTGAGGTTTCCTTGGAACAAAACCCTGGACAAAACCTAGAGAGAAACCTGACAGAGAACTCAGAGCAACCCCCGGGCAGCTCTGAAAAATTCAATCTGACTCACACACTTTCATCTCACGCAAACCCTAACATTGCCTTGCAAACCCAGCCGTGCCATTTGATTTCAACCGGTCTCTCCCATCAGGTTTGCCTCATTCCCATGATTTTATGCTCTTAATTTGGATCATCTGAATGTACGAGGTATGATGGATGAATTTCATTATGTTTTTGCCCACGGGTTTAATTATGCATGAATGGGTGAAACCTATGCCTTGAATGTTTAATCACATGATTTCTGAAATGTATGCCACAGGGTTTGAGGTTTCTGAAACCATACTGTTATCCATGAAAAAATGCTTATCGTGTTTCACTAACCCTTTTGTTGAGTTTTTGTGAGGGCTCACAGACTCTTGCAAAGATGGTTTGCGTGGTTTTCCCACTTTATTTGTGGGATACCCCCGGGAGGTTCATTCCGATTACCTGTACTGACTCACCTTTCTTTGATGGCATTAGCTTGGGAGATCTCTGGGTTTCTTACTCCCTCAATTGCTGTTACTTCGGATCTTTATCCGTGTGGTACTTTTACCTCTTTTCCGCATTTTATCGCTTTCTTAGCTGGAAGACCTCGATAGGAGGCATCTGTTTTCTTTTGTTTATTTACTTCTGAGCCCCTTGTTGGCACATTTACTTTATACATGTTTGTTTTGTATGTGTTCGTATCCCTGCAGGTAGCGCGGTTCCTTCGTCAAGGACTGCCTTTTTGCCCTTGAGCATCCCAAACCCTAAAACCTAAAGCAACACGTTAACTCCTTCTACTACAGGCGAGTAAGTCTCCAAAGGTCGAGCATCCGGTAGATTGCGTAGTGACGTCGTTCGTCCAAAACCCAATCCATAACCCCATAGTTAGCCGAACTACGTTTTGCTCTGATTCTCATTCCAGATGAGATACGTAGGCATAAGACGCGATGTCTTAGCGAGCACACATCCCCCCAACCCATAGGTCAGCCGAGCTACGAAGACTCTGATTCTCATATTCAGATGAGATACGTATGCAGTGGATGCGACATCCGCGCGAGTCATTTTCATTTAACCCTTTTTTTTTGGTAAACAACACAAGATAAACTCACACCCTTTAGACAAGAACTACACAAGTGGATCCCGTAGAGTACTACGAATGCGTAGGGGTGCTAATACCTTCCCTTCGCATAACCGACTCCCGAACCCAAGATTTGGTTGCAAGACCCCGTCTTGTCCTTTCCTTTTTCAAGTTTACTTCGAGCGTTTCCTTTCCCTCCTTTGGGATGAATAACGCACGGTGGCGACTCTTCTGTCATTTTCTTTCGCTGGTTGTTTTTTCGCGCACTGTATTTTTCAGGTTGCGACAGCTGGCGACTCTGCTGGGGAGTGAAAGAAGTTGACCTCTTGCTGGTCCATCTTCCCTAAGCGAGTCCCTCATAGCTTGTGTGATTTCTTATTTATTAGGTGTTCATGATTTTGTACCTTTATTTGCTTACCTGCTTGCATGCATCTGTTGTATCTGTTGGATCTGTTTGTTTGTTTGTTGGGATGGGGTATTCTATGAGAGATAAGCCCATTACCCAGGCTTGAGTGTACACACAGGTTTTAGAGTGGATAATCATGAGGCTTGCGTGGCGTGTTGCTACGTTAAGTCGTTCGTGAAGAACCACACCCAGACGAGGTTTCTTTTGGATATATTATGTCTTACGGGTGTTCCGTAACGACAGGATGTTCCTCTAGAAATCGTCGATTCTGGTGACCATTTCCCGAGAACTCATACGAGGCCTCTCCTCCGAGACGTGATTATGTTAGCTCTGGTGGGCGCATTCTCCCTGCTCAATCCGAGGATCCCGAGACTGGGAACTTGCTATTAGGATGTCCTGTTGAGGGGAGTCAATGGAGGTCTTTTGTCCCGTAATAATACCAAACCTTCAGTGGTAAACGTATTATTCGCGACTGAAGGGCTGAAGCTGACGAACTTCTGTTCTTAGAACCTACCAGTGAGGGGCGGGCTAAATTCAGGAAACCTTAACCTCCAACCAACCCGGTTTGTTGAAGCAGAGTTCTGATTTCGTATTATAGTCCTCAGTGGGTTTCTCTCCAGGCAGTGCAACCTGACAGATGTTCAAGCGGATCCATCAATTCTGATTGACATGCCTTTACATTGCATAACATCATCTGCATATTTGCATCCAACATCTCATGCTTATTCATTTGCAGGGTATTCCCTTTCAAAACGGGGGTGCCTTAAAACTGAACAAGCAGTGCATCGCATACCATGCATATTAACCCTTGTCTGTTTTGCAGGTGTCACCGCAGTGTCTAATGTTTGTTCCCTGTATCAGGCAGTTATTGGTCCCAAGCGAGTCCACAGGTACCCGACAAAGGAAAATCGTCCACAGCTAGCGATGGACCAAGTACAGAAAGAGCTGGCTGATATGCGTGAAAGGATGGATCAGTTCATGACATTGATGACTGGTATGGTAGAAGGCCAGGAAAAGCTGAGGGAATTGGTTGAGCAACCGAGACCCGATTCGGAGGTGGAGATACCAAATGCTGAGGGAAACCCTGGTAACCCTGGGAATGCTGATAACCCTGTGAACACTGGTAACGCGGGTAACGCAAATGCTGATGGAAACCCGGGTAATGTTGGCAACACAGGGAATGTTGGAAATGGTATTGGCGGAAGGTACAATGTGAATCAAGGAATTCGGATTAACGGGCGCCCCGTTACTGAAGATTATCAGTATGATCAATTTTCTTTGCACGACGAGGCCCTCGAGACCACTCACCGTATGGATGAGCTTGCTGAGAAGCTCAAATCTTTGGAGTCTCAAAATTCCTTAGGCTTTGATGTCACAAATCTTGGTCTGGTTCAGGGAGTAAGGATTCCTCACAAGTTCAAACCCCCTACTTTTGAGAAATACAACGGGGCTTCTTGCCCACGCACTCATCTCCAATCTTATCTGGGAAGGTTGGGAGCTCACACGGAAGATGAAAAGCTGTGGATGTACTATTTTGAAGACAACCTAACTGGAGCTTCTCGTGAATGGTATTCTCATTTGTCTCGTACTACCATCAAGAGCTGGAAAGACTTGGCAGAGGCTTTTGTCAAGCAATATCAATACAACTTGGACATGGCTCCAAATCGGATCTTGTTGCAAGGTATGTCTCAGACTGCCAAGGAAACCTTTAGAGAGTATGCTCAGCGTTGGAGACAGATTGCTGCGTCCGTCCAACCCCCTATGTCTGAAAGGGAGATGGCGGACATGTTCATGAACACTCTTCAAGGCAATTATATTGAGAGATTGGCTGCTTGCCCGTCAATCAGCTTTGCAGAGATAGTAATTGTTGGAGAAAGAATCGAGAGTCTGTTGAAGATGGGCCGAATTCAAGACAATAGTGCTTCCAACTCATCAGGTCCCAAGAGACCGTTTGCTGGTAACGGTCAGCGAAGAAAAGAAGGCGAGGCAAGCGTTGTGTATGCCGGCAGAGGCAGGGGTAGAGGACACCCTAATTATTATCAAGATCAAGTGGCCGCAGTCACTATTCCAACACCTGTTCCTCAACCGCAATATCATCTGCAACAACAACCCAGGTACAACAATCAACAACAAGGAGGTAATCCGGGTCAGCAGAGACACTATCAACAACGTCCAAGGCAGACAGACCGGGTCATCGAGCCAATCCCAATGCCTTATTCAGTATTACTTCCCAAGCTGATTGACATGAATCTGGTTACGTTGAGAACTCTGGCCCCACCAATCGATCCCAATAATTTGCCTAGAGGTTATGATGTCAATGCCAGATGTGCTTTTCACTCCAACGCACCTGGCCATACTACAGATAATTGCAAGGCTCTCCAATTAAAGGTACAAGATTTGAGAGATGCCTAGGCTATCAATTTTGCTCCGGTGCCTAATGTTATCCAGAACCCGATGCCGGCTCACGGCGGGCAGAGGATTAATGTTGTTGATAGTGGGGAAACTTTGAATTTGGTTTCTGATGTGACTAAGGTGAAGACTTCGCTATCGGTGGTTAAAGACCGACTTCTGAAAGGACAGATTTTCCCGGGCTGTGGGGAAGAATGCAGAAATTGTCAAGCTGCCGAAAACGGATGTGACAGTTTGAGAAGGGGTATTCAGCAACTGATAGATGAAGGTTGTCTTCAGTTCGATCAGGCCCATCCAGTGAAGAATGATGTATCGACGGTGACGTTTTATTTCACTCCTGAAGAAATATATGTTCCCGAGAGACTCGCTCCGACAATAATATATTTCCCAGAAAGTACAGAACCAGCAGCGGTGAACATCGAAAGTTCAGCACCAGTTACAATTTACTCTGACAGCCCTCAACCGACTTTGGTTGGTCCGATCACCATCACAATACCAGGACCCGTTCCGTATGAGAAAGACAGTGCTATCCCGTGGCACTATGGGGCTGATATCTACTGCTAGGGTCAGAAAGTTAACGAAGAAGACATTGACATTGGTAGCTCTGCTGTAGACAATGTTGGAGGGGTTGGTGGCTTCACTCGCAGTGGACGCCTATTTGCACCATCAACATTACGCGCGAATACTGAAGCCGAGGCAGCTGTCAAGGCTAAAGGGAAACAGATGGCCGCCGAAGAGGTTACTACTGAGGAAGATCCTCCTAAGGCCGCATTCGAGAAGGAAGTGGATGAGTTTATGAGGATTATCAAGAAAAGTGACTACAAGGTAGTCGACCAGCTAAATCAGACACCCTCAAAGATCTCCATTATGTCACTATTGATGTGCTCTGAGGCGCACAGAGCAGCCTTGTTGAAAGTACTGAATATGGCCTATGTTCCACCAGAGATAACTGTTAACCAGCTGGAGTCGGTAGTTTCCAATGTAAACGCTAGCTGGGGGCTAGGTTTCACCGACAATGACCTGACATCTGAGGGCAGGAATCACAAAAAAGCTTTGCATATCACAATGGAGTGCAAAGGGGTGATGCTTTCCCATGTTTTGGTTGATACAGGCTCTTCTCTGAATGTTCTTCCAAAGAAAGCCTTAATGAAGTTGGATTGCGATGACACCATCCTGAGGCCAAGTAACTTAGTTGTGAGGGCTTTTGATGGCTCTAAGAGAGCTGTCTTTGGCGAAGTTGAGTTGCCAGTTAAGATTGGACCGCAGGTGTTCAAGAGCACCTTTTATGTGATGGATATCCAGCCTGCCTATAGTTGTCTGCTAGGTCGGCCTTGGATTCATGTTGCCGGTGCTGTTACTTCTACCCTCCACCAGAAGCTCAAATATGAACTAGAAGGTCAGGTCGTCACTGTCTGTGGTGAAGAGGATATTTTTGTTAGCCAGCTATCTACATTTAAGTATGTAGAGATGGACGGCGAGATGCACGAGATGCTGTGTCAGGGCTTCGAAGCCATAAACATCAATGAGGTCGCGCCCGAAGCTGTCTTTTCACCTGAGTTTGAGAAGGTCGGGACTTCTATCTCTTCATACAAGCAAGCTGTCGAAGTGGTTAAAGCTGGTAATGCCCAAGGCTGGGGCAAATTTGTGGAGCCAGTCATTAAAGAAGACAAGTTTGGATTGGGGTATGCTCTGGGATCTCAGAAGAATGAAACCGGTACTCTCTCCAGCGGGGGTTTGGTTTCTCCCCACATCGTCAATGCTGCAGGTGAAGACAAGGCTGACAGCGACTGTGACTTAGATAGCTGGATTCGCCCGTGTGTCCCGGGAGAAAAGCTCGACAATTGGTCGTCTGAAAAAAACCGTCCGGGTTACTCTACTGAAAGAGTGATTTTTATTGTTTTCCTTTATTACATGCATAATAAAGTCTTACACTTTGCCCAAGGTGTAACGGCTCATTTGTAGGGCCATCCATTTAGTTACGTTTTGCAATTATTTTTATCATCAATAAAGGACGGCTTTTTGCAAACAATTTTGTGTTCTCTTTCTTTCAGTTTTTTTTTACTTTTACAAAAAAAAATGGAAATGTTTCTTTTTTCGTTTTTTCTTTCTTTCCAAAAAAAAAATCTCTCATTCTAAGGTAAAGCATGATCCTCCATCATGCAGAGCGGACCACCCGGATCTCACTACTAACGACACTGCTATGGCCAAGTATGACTTCGACAATCCTATCTATTAAGCCGAAGAAGGGGTTGAGGAAGATTGTGAATTGCCTGAAGGGTTAGCCAGATTGTTGAAACAGGAGGACCGAGCTATTACACCTTATCAGGAGGTGATTGAGACCGTCAACATCGGTACCGCAGACGACAAGAAAGAGATCAAGATCGGGACAAGTCTACAGGCCGAGAGGAAAGACCGTTGATCATGTACTTGACTGTGTTAGAAAGGTCAATGGGTTGTGTGCTCGGTCAGCATGACGAGTCAGGTCGAAAAGAGCATGCAATATACTACCTTAGCAAAAGTTTACCGACTGTGAACAAAGATACTCATTGCTCGAGAAAACTTGCCGCGCTTTGGCAGGGGCTGCTCGCTGACTAAGATAGTATATGTTGACTCACCCGACTCTATTGATTTCAAAAATGGATCCAGTCAAGTATATTTTTTGAAAAGCCAGCACTTACCGGAAAGGTTACTAGGTGACAAATGATACTGATAGTCCAATACACTTCACAAAAAGCCATCAAGGGAAGTGTCTTGTCAGACTATCTTGTAGAGCAACCGATTGATGATTACCAACCTATGAGGTTTGACTTTCCTGATGAGGACATCATGTTTCTCAAATCGAAAGATTGAGAGGAACCACTCCCGGAGGAGGGGCCTGACCCTGAATCCAAATGGGTTATGATGTTTGATGGGGCGGTCCACGTCAATGGTCACGGGGTTGGTGTAGTGTTGATCACACCGGAAGGGGGTTCATATGCCATTTGGTGCCAGAATAACTTTTCCCTGCACCAACAATGAAGCCGAATACGAAGCTTGTATCCTAAGACTTGAGGAAGCCGTCAATATACAAATTAAAACCCTGGATGTATACGGGGATTCAGCTTTGGTCATCAATCAAACCAACGGGAAATGGTATACACCTCAGCCTCATCTGGCTCCTTACAGAGACTACACGAGAAGATTGTTGACTTTCTTTTGAAGAAAACCAATTTGCTGATGCTTTGCTTACCTTGTCTTCGATGATTAAGGTGCTATGCTGGAACTACGTACCCAGAATTGACGTATCTCGGTCAGAGACGAATGAAGAAAGCATTTGGTCAGAAAGTGCGCCCTCGGGGGTATCAAGTCGGTGAATTGGTACTCAGAAGATTTCTTCCTCCCAACACAGATCACAGGGGCAAATGGACACCGAACTATGAGGGTCCGCACGTGGTTAAAAGGATTTTCTATGGCGGAGCTTTGATGCTAACAACCATGGATGGAGAAGGATTCCCGTCCCCTATTAACTCAGACGCAGTTAAAAAAAAAATACTTCGCATAAAATAGACCCGCTGGACGATAAAAAGAATAGTCCAGGCAAAAAAAGGGCATCCCGACGAACCAAAAAAAAAAGAATAAAGAGGTTCGGGCAAAAATTAGGGATATAAAAAAAGAGTACACCCGGTGAGTCGAAAACCCAAAAGGGCGGCTCAGGCAAAAATGGGTATCCCGGTGGATTGATAACCCGAAAAGGGGGCGATCCAGGCAAAAGTTAGGGAATAAGCGAATGACTGTGATTTGAGTTCATCAGTGTTATATCACCGTTTCATTCAATCCGGCAATCTTCGAAGGTTAAAGATCGACTAATTATCCACTTCAGAAAGCAAGATGAGCAGAGCGTCTTGAGGACATACGAGCCATAACAGAGTCAAAACTCGGTGGGACCCCGTATCCCCATTGCCATTAGGATAGTTCTCTTTTTATAGCGATCACCTCTTTTCAGGGATCAGCTTCCTGATACCCTCGCCTATTCCTGGCACAAATTTTCTCCCCAGTAAGAGTCGAATAATTTAGTTAAAGAGCCTCTTTATTTTTCATTTATCAGTTTGTTTGCAAAAATGTCCGAATTTTTGATAAAACATATTGCATATGAACATAATGGTGGCTTTTGCAGATGATTTGCACAGGAAAACATTTAAAATTGCTTTGAATGTGCTTAATCCCGGACGGTGAATTCAAACCGAGTAATTCCCCCGAGGCATACGTGTATTTTTGGTTGCAGGTCACAGGAACCGGATGCCAAGTCATGAATCCTCATCCCCAAGCGGTTGACAAAGTCTCTCCTCAGCAGAGCATGTTCTCCAGCAGAGTTGACAGTATCCAGACTATATATCCCTAGCGGAGTTGACAGTGTCAGACTGTATCTTCCTAGCAACAGCGGAGTGGTTGCATAACCAACAGATGAGAGGGTGGTGTTCCCAGTGTTCATCTCATTCCCCGGCAGATTATTTTTAACAGATTTGTTAATCCCCAGCTTGAGGGTAATTAGCAAGTTCATATCCCCAACAAAGGTCGTTTCCTACGACATTTCCCCAGGAAGTGTTTTCCCCACAGACTCTCCTCACAGAGCCTCGCCGAACAAAGTTTCCATAGTTGATACTCCCCCCGCAAGGTCAACTTTTCAAGCAGCCAATTTATTTTTGGTGGCTCATTGGTCCCGGCAGACGGATCATTCCCCACAGAGCATTCAAGGATTGATACAGCGATCTGTTCCCTACCGGAGTTTGCTTCCCCAAGCAGATTTCTTTTTACACCATGCATAACATTTGCATTTGCATGCATATCATATCAAGCATACACATAAGCTGATAAACAGGTTCTTCCAAGCAGACTGAAGAATTACTTTACAACCAAGGTCATGAGATCCAGCCAGAGGATCAAGCGTGAGTGATCCAGCCTGAGGGTCGTTTTAAAGATTCAGCCTGAGAATCGTTTTCCAGTGATCCAACCTGAGGGTCATTTCGAAGATTCAGCCTGAGAATCGTGTTCCAGTGATCCAGCCTGAGGGTCATTTCGAAGATTCAGCCTGAGAATCGTGTTCCAGTGATCTGGCCTGAGGTTCATTTTGAAGATTCAGCCCGAGAATCGTGTTCCAACGATCCAGCCTGAGGGTCATTTCGAAGATTCATCCTGAGAATCGTGTTCCAGTGATCCAGCCTGAGGGTCATTTCAAAGATTCAGCCTGAGAATCGTGTTCCAGTGATCCAGCCTGAGGGTCATTTCGAAGATTCAGCCTGAGAATCGTGTTCCAGTAAGCCAGCCTAAGGCTCAATTTGAAGATTCCCCAGTGAAGTCGCCTACAATCTTTATTTCTCCAGCAAGCCCAAGTCTAATTGAGGAGTCGTTACAACATGTTCTAGCCCGAAGAATATGTACGAAGCCCAAAAGTGGAATATTCTCGAAGCTGCATATCTAATATGAAGGTTGGGTGTAGATTTCAAAAGAGGGTCAACCAGCGCATGCCTCAGATGCGGGATCCTAATGATGGGAATTTATCATCAAAACAATCCAGATCTAGCCAGAAGATCGAAGTAGATTCAGCCAGAGAATCGCAACAATTCAGATCTAGCCAGAAGATCGAAAATCGCAACAATTCAGATCTAGCCAGAAGATCGAAGTAGATTCAGCTAGAGAATCAAAGGAAATAGATTCAGCCAGAGAATCGAAACGAAGGAGATCTAGCCAGAAGATCGAAGAAGATCTAGCCAGAAGATCAAAATCGTATCCAGCCCGAGGATCAAAATTAATATCCAACCAGAGGACTAAATTGAGTATAGGTTCAGCCAGAGGATCGAAACTCCAGATTAAGCCAGAAGACTGATTCAGATCCAGCCAGAGGATCGGAAGAAAAATAAACAGCGCGGTGTATTTCCGCGTTTTTGTGGTGTTCTCGGAGCGCAAATTTTCGGTCTGTCTTTGGTATTCAATCACAACTCACCCCGTTTGTCTGATAAGCTGTTCGCTTTCATCCTACTCGGGTTAGCTGATGATTGAATAGGGGCAGCTGTAACACCCCAAAATTTGCCCTCCTCATTCATGCATTCATTTAGCATTTCATATTGCATTTCATCATGTCAATCAGAATTAGATCCAAGAAACTTTAAAAAAAAAAAATAATAATAATAATAATTTTTTACAAAAATAAATAAATAAATAAAAATAATAAAAATAAATAAATAAAATATAATAGAAAAACTTGGACTTTGACCTCTCTCATTCGAGCCCACAAAGCCATGAAAATCAGGTTATAAAAGAGGGAGATCAGACAGAAAAAGGAAGGGAAGCAAAATACTCTGAGGTTTCCTTGGAACAAAACCCTGGACAAAACCTAGAGAGAAACCTGACAGAGAACTCAGAGCAACCCCCAGGCAGCTCTGAAAAATTCAATCTGACTCACACACTTTCATCTCACGCAAACCCTAACATTGCCTTGCAAACCCAGCCGTGCTATTTGATTTCAACCGGTCTCTCCCATCAGGTTTGCCTCATTCCCATGATTTTATGCTCTTAATTTGGATCATCTGAATGTACGAGGTATGATGGATGAATTTCATTATGTTTTTGCCCACGGGTTTAATTATGCATGAATGGGTGAAACCTATGCCTTGAATGTTTAATCACATGATTTCTGAAATGTATGCCACAGGGTTTGAGGTTTCTAAAACCATACTGTTATCCATGAAAAAAATGCTTATCGTGTTTCACTAACCCTTTTGTTGAGTTTTTGTGAGGGCTCACAGACTCTTGTAGAGATGGTTTGCGTGGTTTTCCCACTTTATTTATGGGATACCCTCGGGAGGTTCATTCCGATTACCTGTACTGACTCACCTTTCTTTGATGGCATTAGCTTGGGAGATCCCTGGGTTTCTTACTCCCTCAATTGTTGTTACTTCGGATCTTTATCCGTGTGGTACTTTTACCTCTTTTCCACATTTTATCGCTTTCTTAGCTGGAAGACCTCGATAGGAGGCATTTGTTTTCTTTTGTTTATTTACTTCTGAGCCCCTTGTTGGCACATTTACTTTAAACATGTTTGTTTTGTATGTGTTCGTATCCCTGCAGGTAGCGCGGTTCCTTCGTCAAGGACTGCCTTTTTGCCCTTGAGCATCCCAAACCCTAAAACCCAAAGCAACACGTTAACTCCTTCTACTACAAGCGAGTAAGTCTCCAAAGGTCGAGCATCCGGTAGATTGCGTAGTGACGTCGTTCGTCCAAAACCCATTCCATAACCCCATAGTTACCCGAACTACGTTTTGCTCTGATTCTCATTCCAGATGAGATACGTAGGCATAAGACGCGATGTCTTAGCGAGCACACATCCCCCCAACCCATAGGTCAGCCGAGCTACGAAGACTTTGATTCTCATATTCAGATGAGATACGTATGCAGTGGATGCGACATCCGCGAAGTCATTTTCATTTAACCCTTTTTTTTTGGTAAACAGCACAAGATAAACTCACACCCTTTAGACAAGAACTACACAAGTGGGTCCCGTAGAGTACTACAGATGCGTAGGGGTGCTAATACCTTCCCTTCGCATAACCGACTCCCGAACCCAAGATTTGGTTGCAAGACCCCGTCTTGTCCTTTCCTTTTTCAGGTTTACTTCGAGCGTTTCCTTTCCCTCCTTTGGGATGAATAACACACGGTGTCGACTCTTCTGTCATTTTCTTTCGCCGGTTGTTTTTTCGCGCACTGTATTTTTCAGGTTGCGACACCATCCGGTTTTCAGCTCGAGGGATATGATGAAACTCAACCTTTGTAAAGAAAGTTGAAATCCTCCTCACATAATCTGTATATGGTATTAAACCGGGTTGATTTGTCTCCCATTCTCCTTTGATTTGATTCACAACTAAAGCTGAATCACCGAAGACATCCAAATACTTGATTCTGAGATTCATGGACTCTTCAAGCCCCATAATGCAAGCTTCATATTCTGCCATGTTGTTTGTACACTTGAAAGTTAATCTAGCTGTAAATGGTATATGCGTGCATTGAGGCATAATGATCACTTCCCCAATTCCATTTCCATATTGATTAACAACTCCATTAAATACCATGCCCCAACGGGAACCAGGTTCTGGCCCTTCTTCAAGCAATGGTTCGTCGCAATCTTTCATTTTCAAGTACAAAATCTCTTCATCAGGAAAGTCATACTATACTGAATGGTAATCTTCAATTAGTTGGTGAGCCAAATGGTCAGCCAAGATACTACCTTTGATCGCTTTCTGAGATCAGTATTCAATATCATACTCTGATAACAACATCTGCCGACGGGCAATTCTCCCAGTTAAAGCAGGCTTCTCAAAAATATACTTGATTGGATCCATTTTGGATATCAACCAAGTGGTATGATTCAACATATACTGACGTAGACGCTTAGCAGCCCAAGCCAATGCGCAACAAGTCTTCTGAAGCATAGAATACCAAGTCTCACAGTTGGTGAATTTCTTACTGAGGTAGTAAATCACAAATTCTTTCTTTCCAGTCTCATCTTGCTGACCAAGAACACAACCCATACTCTCATCAAGCATAGTTAGATACATGATCAACAGTCTTCCTTCAACAGGTGGAGACAAAATCGGAGGCTCAAGCAAATATTCTTTGATACTATCAAAAGCTTTCTGGCAATCTTTGGTCCAATCACAAGACTGATATTTCCGAAGAAGCTTGAATATAGGCGCACATGTGGCAGTCATGTGGGAAATGAATATGGAAATATATTTCAAGCGGCCGAGAAAACCTCTGACTTACTTCTCAATTTTGGGCGCATGCATCTCTTGTATTGCAATTACTTAGGCATATGAGAAGGATTTAAAAACATATAAAAGCAATTACTTAGATCGATGCAAAATAACAGGAATATCAACAGCAGTCCAATTGTTGCAAGCCTTTCCATGCGTCACAAAATTGGTCCAGTCTTCCTCTTTGTCATCCTCTAGTACAACAGCTAAGTGTTGTTCATTTCCATGAATGAACCCTCCTCTACGGAAGCTAAGTTGCATATCTTCAGACCTTGCAGTTGAGGAACCTTTCTGGAACCCCAAACCGGTTCTGCCTTTGTTGTCGGAGACCTCTACCATGCGCCCCCATGATCAACAATACCTTCTGCAACAATCTTTTGAGCATCTTTCAATGAGGACATAGGTGCCCCAACCCTTTTTTTCAGCATCAATAGATAAGGCTTGAAACAGAGTTCCAACCTCATCCTCAACTTCCACATAAGAGAAAGATGACAAATGGCTAACCAACATCGCCTTCTCTCCACCAACAATCACTAGCTTGTCATTCTTGACAAATTTGAGCTTCTGGTGCAAAGTTGAGGTAACTGCTCCTGCCTCATGGATCCATGGCCTTCCCAACAAGCAACTGTAGGCCGAGTGGATATCCATTACTTGAAAAGTAATTTGAAAATCACTCGGACCTATTTTAACTGGAAGGTCCACTTCACCAATAACCGTTTTGTACGAACCATCAAAGGCTTTGACAATTACACCACTATACCTCATGGGCGCTCCTTCGTAAGATAGCTTTGACAAAGTTGACTTCGGAAGCACATTCAGTGACAAACCGGTGTCAACAGGCACATTTGACAAAGCATCCTCTTTGAAATTCATCGGGATGTGCAAAGCCAAATTATGATTCATGCCCTCCTCAGGGAGTTCTTCATCACAAAAGCTGAGATTATTGCAAGAAGTGATGTTAGCCATAATATGATCAAATTGATCCACTGTAACATCATGTTCTACGAACACTTGCTCGAGAAATCTCTACAGTGCTTCTCCGTGGGCTTCAGAATTCATGAGCAGAGACAACACTGAGATTTTTGAGGGGGTTTGGAGCAGGTGCTCCACCATATTAAACTTGCTTCTCTTAATTAACCAAAGTTCCTCATCATCATCATTGGGTTTCAAGTTGCTGGATTCACCAGACTTATCTTTTGAACCAACTGGGTTTTCAACAGGCAGTTCCACTTTCTTACCAACAATTGTTTCCTCTTTATCCTTTGGGAACACCAGCCCAAACACTCGACCACTGTGGGTCACCTTGGTAACATCAGCAATGCTCACTACTGAACTAGTCGTAGGTAACGGGACCTCTTGACCATCCTTCATCATTGTAGCATTATAGTAATACGACACAGCTTTATCAGATGAATACGGGACTGGGCCTGCTAACCGTATTACCAACAACGATACTGATCTTTGACTGTTGCTGTTACTAGAGTTATACCGAATCACCAACTTCTCAGGCTTCTTGAAAACAGGTACTATGACATTAACATCGTCATCTACATGAAGAGATTGAACAATTTAGGTCATGCCTTCATCCATCAGTCGTTGGATGTCCCTCTTCACAACTTCGCAACCCCTCGGGTTAACACTACAAATATCACAACCATCATGGTCGTGCTCACATTCACTTACCAAACAAACATCCTTATGCATCTGCACTAAGGACCTCCTGATAAGACGCACATCAAAAACCTTGAATTCTCCAGGACAACCGTCCACCATATTCACATAAGAGTTCCCATGAGCGGGCAATGGGTTCACTTTCACATTCGGCGCACGGTCCTCGAAGGACACCATACCACTCTTCATCAATTTCTGAACCTCATACTTCAATGGATAACAATTTTCAATATCATGTCCGGGTGCTCCTTGATGAAAAGCACAACAGAGCTCAGGTTTATACCACCAAGGAAGTGGTTCTGGGATCTGTGGCGGGTTTCCTGGTTGGATCAGGTTCTTGAGAACCAAGGATGAATAAATCTCAGCATAAGACATAGGAATCGGGTCAAAAGAGACCTTCTTCCTTTTGAAGTTTTGTTGCTGATGATTGTTGTTGGTATTGTTGTTGTTGTAGGTGTTTGTTCGTTGTTGTGGTTGTTGTTGTTGACGTTGGTGTTGTTGAACTGATGTTGTTTGTTGATTAGAAAATACCGGGATAACGGAAGATACTTGATGATGATGATGTTGACGGGATGTTGGATTCATGCTGATCTGAGGCCTCCTCTGCCTCCAACTGCTTATTGCATTCGTCTCGCTATCTTTCCTCTTACCAAAATTACTGCCATACCTCTTGCTTGTTGATGCCTCATCTCTTGACAAACGTCCCTCTCGGACTCCTTCCTCAAGCCTCATTCCCATGTTTACCATTTCGGTAAAGTCACTGGGGGCACTAGAAATCATTCGTTCATAGTAAAATGAACTCAGAGTTTTCAAGAAGATCTTTGTCATTTCTTTTTCCTCCAAAGGAGGAGTGATCTGGGCAGCCAACTCCCTCCATCGCTGCGCATACTCTTTGAATGTCTCTTTATCCTTCTGAGACATAGACCTCATCTGGTTTCTATCTGGTGCGATGTCCACATTATAATTATATTGCTTGACAAAAGCCTCTCCCAAGTCGTTGAAAGTGCGAATGCTGGCACTGTCCAATCCCATGTACCAACAGAGCGCAACGCCGGTCAGACTATCATGGAAGTAGTGAATAAGCAATTTATCATTGTCGGTTTGAGTAGACATCTTGAGAGCATACATCACAAGATGACTGAGCGGACAAGAGTTCCCCTTATACTTTTTAAAGCCAGGCACTTTGAACTTCACCGGGATCTTGACGTTGGGTACCAAACATAACTCGACAACACTCTTTTCAAACAAATCTTTACCTCTCAGCATCTTCAATTCCTTGCGCAATTTTAAGAAACTGATCCTTCATTTCATCCATCTTCTCGTAGACATCCGGACCCTCAGACGGCTCGGAGTGATAAATGGTGTCCTCTACACGAGGCAGGGTGTGCACAATGGGAGGTGGCATGAATATGACCGTGTTAGATGCCGACATGGAAGCAAAGGTAGGCACAAAACCTTCTGGCACAAAGTTGGACGGAATTCCCCATGGGAATCCGGCAGGCATAGTTGGCACGAAGTGAGCGGTAGTAGTAGGCATGGTATAGGTAGCCACCTCTGAAATAACAGTCCTCACAGGAGGAGTTGCAGGCGTTGGAGAAGATTGACTATGAGCAAAAATAACTGACTCCATCATGGCAGTTAGGCGGGATATCTCATCCTTCAACTCTCTGTTCTCTTGCTCTAGGTGCTCCATGATTCTCAGATGATTGGCTCAAGTATTGTACCGGTGAGTTAGCTTGGCTAAAGCACAGAAGAAACACCAATCAGACATCTGGCGAAAACCTGCTTATGCAAATGATGCATGAGATGCAATGCTTGATTATTTTTATTTCTCAAGGAACTTACTATATCATTTTAAAATATATATATTTAAATGGAAATTGCAACAATTTGATATGACCAAAAATCTCTTTTTATTTATATAAATTGGAAGGATTACACTGAGTACAATTTCAGAAACCAAATGAAAAATACAAGAGAAAAGGAGACTAGTCATCCTAAGGATCCTTAACAACAATGTCAGAAGATCTGGCTGTAGGCGCGTACTTCCTTCGAATGCGACGAATCTCGGTCTCAAAAGAAGCCTTCATCTGAGTCTTCTCGAGGACAAGCTGATCAATAATCTTCTTCCAAGCAACGGAAGGCTGAGGCATGCTAGAAGATGAAACCTCTGGCTCTCTCTGTCTCTTCGTCACTCGGTCTTCAAGTAGCTCAATAAGTGCATCTTTGTCCTTAGACTCCAATTGAAACTCTTCATGCTTCTTGCTCAAAGAACGGAAACGCTCTTCCCACATATCCTTCTCTTGCTTCATCTTGATGAGCGTGTCTTCCAACTCCTCTACATCTTGGTTAGGAAGAGTTAATGGCTCAACCACAACCATAAACATAGGTCTTTCGCAAGGATAAAGCATCTTCAACTTCAAAGCTCTCTTCTTCATCCAAAGAGTGTAAGCTTCCAAAGCTACACAATTGCACGGACCAAGCTCGGATCTTCCCTTCCTATGCACATTATGCCAAGCATGCATAATCTTCTGCTTCAAATGTTGGGGATCTTTACCCTCTTGATAGAAAATACCTTCTAACAAAGTGTTATTAGGTTTGTCTCTCAAGGGGAACCCAAGTTGACGACGAGGCAAAGCAGGGTTGTAGTTAATTCCTCCTTGTGTACCAATAAGAGGCACATTAGAGAATTCACCACAACTATCAATAATATCCAAACTGCCCAAAGAAGGGTCATACCAAACTTATCATCATTAATGAGAGAGATAAGTCTATAATACCACCTTAGAAATTGTTTGTTCTCCACAAAAGCAGGTGTATGAGGCAAGTGCGAAATAAACCACTTGTACAGAAGAGGAATGCAACAGACAATAGTTCCACCACCTTTAGAATTCCTTAGTTGCAAAGAGAAATACATATCACCCAACAAAGTAGGCACAAGATTCCCAATCAAGAAAAGTCTAATGGCGTTAACATCAACAAAACCGTCAATGTTAGGAAACAAAGCTAATCCATAAATGAGAAACACAAAGATAACTTCAAAAGCGTCCACACTACCGGCTTGAGCAAAGGTAGTGACTTCCTTGATGAGGAAATCAGATGGCAACCCAAATAATCCTCCTTTCTTCACCCAATGAGCCTCTATCTCAGACTTCTTCAAGTGAAGAGCTTCAATAATAATACTAGATCGGGGAATCTCCTCCAATCCACTAAAATGTACTCTACTAGAAATAGGTATCCCCAAAAGATGAGAATACTCCTCCAAGGTAGGCACAAGCTGAAAATCCGAGAAAGTGAAACAACGGTAGAGAGGATCATAGAACTGCACTAGCACACTAAAAAGTCCTTCAACCACATCAGCAGACAAGATGGACAAAAGCTTCCCATGGCATTGTTTTAAGTCCAAGGGATCTAATACAAAAGATGCTAGATTCCTTAACTCTTTTAAGTCGGGACATCTGAAACTGTACTTCTTAGTGTTCCTTCGTCCACAGTCCATGGTCTGAAAATATTTGCAAATGATACCTCAATTCCTTGAAATTTTTGTGTGATGAATGTTATGATGCACATGAATGCATGAATGCAACAATCATGTTCTAAAAAGTTCCCAGAGTCTTAATTCCATCTATCAGATATTATAGGTTAAGATGAATGACTCATCGACCCATAATATTCTCAAGAGAAACTCGTCTGAGTGTAGTATCGTGTAACAACTGTTATCAAGTCTACACTTGAACAGTTTCCTCACTACGTCCTAAATAGGCCAAGAGGGGGTAAATGTTCTACAGTCCTCAGCTTCTCGGACCCAAATTAGAGATAGTAATGCCTAACCAAAAATACTTGTGTGACATTTCCAAACCCAAAAGAGTCTCCACTGAGCAGATGGGTCTCAAGCCAACTTGTTAAGGACTACTCCACACAAGTCGAACATGACTATACCATCCTCCTATCTTAATTGCACTCAAGTTCGGGTTAGAACTTATCTCACCACTTAGACATCACCAAGCACAACAAGCAGATTATATCACACATACATATATACAAACATCACATAGATAAATATATACACACAAAAAGTAGGCTAAACCCACTGGAGACTACTCCCCAGTAGAGTCGCCACTTAATTTCTGTAGCAGTAAATTCATGATCATTAAGCTATGGATAAGCTAGAGATCAAACAACAAGAGTCGCCACCGCGCTTTTATTGTTTCCAAGGGAAAAGGGAAAAAGTACGAATAAAACCTAAAAGGTAAGAAGTTTTCAAATCAAAACTAATAAAAAGTCATAGATCACAGGTAATGGGGTTGGTTACACAGAGGGAAGGTGTTAGCACCTAAAGTGTCCTAGCTACTCCTAGGGAGCCCTTTTGTGTGCATATGTATTTGGTACAAAGTTATGTTTAGAAACAAATAGAATGGGGGGATGAGGAAAGAATTCATTAATTATATTTTGTGTTTGACAAGACCTTTGGTTTTGTGCCTACGTACCAACATAAAAATGAGGGATCAAAACCTCGTAGTTCTTGATACAAATTTCAAAGTGGATGCATTGCTTTTAACAAAAATTAAGTTTAAAAGGAACAAAGGCCTAAAAATGGTTTGAATGAGTTAGTTCTTTTTTGGTTTTTTGAAAGTTTAAGTCTAGTATAGTTAAGTTTATTTACAAGTTTGATTTAGAAAAGAAGTTTGAAAATGCAATGGCATAAGGCCAAAGTTTCTATCTTTTTGCAAAAGTGGTCAAAGTTTAGAAAAAAATAAGTTCAATCAAAGAAGGTTTTGAAAAGGGAGGGACAGATTTTGAAAATAAAGAGTTGGGGAGAAGATGAAGAGACTATCCTATGTACAAAATTAAAAGTTTAGAGTTGAAAAGATCTAACCAAATGGGTAGCAATCCATTAGACAAGAATGTCAATAGAAACCCAGAATTCCCTTGGACTTTTAGAATCAAGCAACACACAAATGCACAATTATATTATCTTGAAGAGCAAGGCGTCAAATAAAGATGGCCACATCCAAGCTTATCCATTCCATGATCTTCTTCAAGGCAGCCCATGTAACAGATGAATTCCACAAGTCACAGGTTCAAAATAATAGCTTCACAATGATCATGTTGCAGATGAACTTAGAGAGATCTTGAATGATGTATCAGATGAAGTTTCAAATTGCAAGCACTTGGTTTCTCAATAAGTTGGCATTGGCCAAGTCCTTTAGCATATGAATGTTGCCTAAATTCTAAGTCCATTTGTCCAAGATCAAGCCAAAAGTCCACACAAACATTTTTTAGGGTTTTTATTGTGATTATGTACATTAATGGTCAAAGACCACACAAACAAACAAAGTATACACAAACAAAATATATATATCACACAATATGGTCCAAATGAACAAAGTGAAAATTGAATTAACATAAACAATTAGAATGATATGAACAATGGCAAATGTATAAAAGCTAGAATTAAATGATATTAAAGTAAAGGGCTTAAAATTAAAAGTTATTAGTTAATAGGTTAGAAGTTAATATTGTTTTGCTTTTGCTTTTGCTTTTCATTTTTAGACATTCTTTGGAGAACACTAAACCCACTTATCATAAGCATGGATCCTTGAACCAAAACATCTTCCAAAGGAAGGAAAGAAGGCCAAGTTTCCATACAATACCATGAAAGAGGGAAGACTTACAACCTCACTAACTAGAATGCTATGCCTTTGATGTCACAAATTTAACGCTATGTTAAGAAATTGTAATTGGACTTATGTAGAAGTCACAACTATTTAGAGACATAGTATTATGAACTATGCTCATAAAACATACCACACACAAAAAGAATATGCAAAAGGTGTGGCTTAATCTCATCCATACTCATGTTAATTTTTCAATCAACTAGCATTAGGACTTTGAGATATCATAGGCCAAATGAGATGAATGCATAAAGAAGGGGAATGAGATGAAGAGGGAGGGGAATAGATGAAAACTCAAATTGATCAAAGGAGGACTTTTACCATATTAATATCATCCATTCATTTTGGGAGATGGAATGTACATTCCATCAATCCCCTAAATCCAATGATATTAATTTGACAAAGTCAAATCAACCTTGATCAAGGCCCAACAACAAGAGTCAAACATAAACAAGTCATCACAATTGGTCAACAAAATTATTTGGCATTTATTCAAATTAAAAATACTAAAATAAGGCATTTAAATTAAATATGGTTTGTCAAATTCCTAAAACCTCATCAAAACACCAAATAAATGGCCATGAGATTTATCAGAGGTCAAACAAGGTCAAAGGACCTTGGAGAAATTTTTTCAGAATTTTGAAAGACTTAAAAGTATTTTTAAACAATTAAAAACAAATGAAAAATCCATTAAATCATGAAAAATATTAATAATGATCCAAAAAATAATTTTAGTTCAGAATATGAAAGAGGAAAATATTTGAAATTTTTTGGTGAAACTCTCATAGTTTTTGGATCAATCTTAAAATTAATATGAATTAATGAAAATAAAGCAATTAAAAGGAAATTCAAATAATCAGAAAAAACGTGAACCACTTGATCGCCCTCATTAGTTGAGGTGGCAGATCAAGTGGCCACCAGCGCACGTTCCATTGTGGTCTTGAGTCAGTGCGCCACAGGAAAGGTAATTACAATGCACACTCGTGATTAAAACAATTCAAATGAAATCAATGGCTCAGAACCAAGCCAGCCCATCACCGGCGTCCAAAGGCCGGTCGTCTTCTCCGACGACCCTGGCCGGGCTGGTTCACTCATCACCATCAAAAAAATGAAAAATGAGGACATGATCTGAAAGAACAAATGGCGTAGAGCACGAATCTGACCTCAATTCATCCTAACTCCAAGTATATTGAGAGATACATGGAGTTGAAATTTGAGGTACATGAACTGAGTTGCTTCGATATGGTCTCAAAGCAACTCAATCTTCTTGCCTACATTGGTAGGACTTCAAACAACCAAAGAATCAAGTGAATTAATCAAGATTGAGAGAGAATCGAAGAGATGAAAAAGCCTGAAAAATACCTTCAATGTAGGTCTGGATTCAACTGTTCTTTCCTTGCTCGTGCTTGATCTCACTCCAAATGCTTGCAAAAGTAGAATGGAATGCATAAAAGGTCTTGGATCCCTGGAGTTTTGAATCTCAAAACAGTGAGAATTCAAACTCAACTTCAAGTGAAATTCTCAGGATTATCCTTTGGAATGAGAGGGTTAGAGGTTTGGGATCAACGCTGGCGCGAATGTGTGTGTAATTCTGAGCATATGGAGCTCTATTTATAGCCAATTCAATTGATATTTGCACACTTGAAGTGAACTTCCAAATTTAGCAATGTGTGATGCATGAGTGCATGGGCGTGTACAGGCCCACGAAATCACTCCAGCTGATCCATAATTGAATGTAAGCAAGGATGAAGTCATGTTGGAATGCTAGGCAAATGTGCATGAATGTTTGAAGTTCAATCTTGCCAAATGATGATACCAAGTTCATGCCATGCGCAACCCTAGTAATTCTTGTCCAAAATGGATGAACTTGGACTTTTTGGAAAGGATAGATCAAGAGGAACAACTTTCATGTTCAACACTTTTCTATTTGGAGCTTGTATCCTGATGAATTTTGAGGTGCAAGTTTGGAAATGTTTAACATATCAAATTTTTTCTAAGTGTCAAGCCATGTATCTCAATATTCCACCTTGCTTAACTTTTTATGTGAGCTTTAAATGAGAAAAGTGTCTTCATATCAAAGTTTTAGATCTTTCAAATACCTTCAAAATTGTCACCAATTGCATGTCATTTGGATTTGAAATGATAGAGTTATGCATTTTTGAAGTTTGGAAAAATCACTTGTTCAAAGGTATAGGTCAAAAGTGACCTATAATGTAGCCTCATATCACATGCTCATAAAAGTTGAATTAGATCTCACTCCAAACATCAAAGTTGAAGTAGACATCTTGAATTTTATTTTTCAACCTGGAAATCATTCATCTCATAAAAATTGAGCAAGTTATGGCCTTGGGAAGTTGACTTTCAAATTAGGGTTTAGACAAAATGACCTATAATGTTTCAACATAGAAAATGATTTTCCAAGCCAAACTATCTCTAGGTATAAACATGAAAGTTGTTTGGAATTTCATTTAGAGTAAGTTTTCTCTTGGAATCATTTTAATATGGTGAAAATGGTAGGAGATAGGGTCTAGGGAGACCCAGTTTTGATCAGATGAATTCATCTGGCCAACCACCATCAACCAACTTGCTAACCTTCAATTCTCTTGACTTTCTAGGATTATGGTAGATCATATATGCATAAGATGATGAAATTTGAAGTGTCCCTTGAGAAATTTAATCAATTGGTGAGATAGCTTGTTGGAGAAGTTACTCAAGATACTCAGTCAAACTAGGGTTTCCAAGGCAAACCACCTCCAAACTCTTGAAGAAAAATTGATCATTATAACATGTAGAGATAATTGGGACTCATATATGATACTTGTAACCATTATTGTATCAATTCATGGTTGTGCTCTTTGTCATGAGGGTCTTAGACCCTAGATATGAACTTGATAGATCAATGGAGGTCATGCCCTACCTACAAAAGAGTTAGGCAAATGCAAAGACATATTTTTGGTATTTTGGTTAGTACAATGATAAAATACAAGTATGATACAATCACAAAGTGCTTGGTGATCTATCCCAAAAAAGATCCAATGAAAGAGGGGTAAGGAGGATGTCAAGGTATGATCCCAATGCTAATGCTTATGATGAATTGCATGAGGGATCTTAGGGTCAAAATTGGGGTCTTACACCCCTTTCTCACTTGTTTATGGTATGGAAGTTGTGCTCCAATTAGAGGTCAAAATCCCATCATTGCGTGTCCTGATGGAAGCCAAGTTGACAGAAGCTGAATGGTGCCAGACTAGGTATGACTAGTTGAATTTGATCGAAGAAAAGAGGTTGACTGTCGTGTGTCATGGTCAGTTATATCAGCAAAGAATGAAAAAAGCGTTTGATAAGAAGGTCAGACCTCGTGTGTTCAGAGAAGGTGACCTTGTGCTCAAGAAGATTCTATCCTTTAAACCAGATTCTAGGGGCAAATGAACTCATAATTATGAAGGCCCATACGTTGTTAAGAGAGCCTTTTCAGGCGGTGCTTTGATTCTTACAACAATGGATGGTGAAGAGTTCACACGTCATGTGAATGCCGATGCAGTCAAGAAATACTTCGCCTAAAAAAGAAAAGAACAACTCGCTAAGTTGAAAACCCTAAAGGGCGGCTTAGGCAAAAAATGAGCGTCTCGGTGGATTGAAAACCTGAAAGGGCGATCCAGAAAAAAGTTAGAGACATAAAAGAAAAATATTATCCCGATAAATTGAGTAACCCTTCTTGGGGAAATTTATGCAAAATTTTGGATCATGGCAAGTAACTGCATTTTGTTAATCTTCAGTCTTGAAGACATTCTTGAGCATGTTATTTGGTTCTAATTCATCCTCAACCGAAGCCAAAAGCACAATGGATATCAAAGTTGGTAGAAGGATTAGTGATCATTGTATTCAATATAGCCCTTTTCCATGTAAATTACCATTTTTCAACTTTTGTAAAGATCTATGGAGTCTTGTCAATTACTTTAAGAGCGATCGATTTCATTTGAGGAATATCTACAACGGTCTGAAAATCGGTAAGCCCTAAAATGAGAAGCATTGTTGGTTTTCCCCCAAGCAGTTGGAGTAAGCTCTGTGTTTTCCCCAGCAGCGTTTCGACATCTCCGACCTATTTTTGTTGGTTTCCCTAGTTGAGTTTGTGATGACCTCCCTTGTGTTGTAGGCGCATTGTCTCAGTAGTTTGCATTAGATTCAGCACATATTCTTGTTTCCCTTCAGGTCTCTAGCGGATCTCATTCAACACTGATTCTAGAGCAGTATGATGGATCCTCTTCAAGGTTGTATCGCATTTGATATGGTGTTGACCTGAAATTCCCCGCAGAGTTGGTAGTGCAGCTTCTCAACAGATCTTCCCTCTTTCCCAACCAGGGTTGAGCCTTTGAGACTGTTGATTCACGTTCTCCCTCTCCAGTTGGTTCCCTTTTGTTGAGATTGGTCGAGCATTTTATTGATGATTTAAACCAACGACAGTTGTATCCTTTGTGATCGTTTTGTCAGCATAATCATCATATATACATATATATAGACATATACATTCATAGATTTCATTATTGTATTATTATTGCACTTTGTGATTCATCATTTCTCTGATCCTTTGCCATGGTGGTGTCCTCTTCCCCACGCATATTTGGTATGTTTGTCCTCTTTCAATTATAGAGTGTCAGCCCCCTAAGCAGAAAGACTTTAACCTTTTTCATTCCCCACTGAGCTATTTCCTCATGGATGATTATTATTTCAATTTCCTCCCCAGTTGATTATCTGGGTGGAGCCACTCCCCCTGAGTTATGTCCCCATTGGGTTGAGTCTTTGATTGACCGTTTCTTTCTAGATCTTACCTAGATAGATGATTGTGGTCCCCTTGAGAGTCTATTACCTAATAACTGGTAATATTCTTCTTGATTTGCGAGTATTTTACTCTTGCCTAATACCCGGTAAGACTAACCTTTTTCCCCAACGGGTTCGTTTTCACGTTTCCCCAAGAAGTCTATCCTTGATATGTTCATCCTAACCGATGACAAATATTTTCTTCCCATGCTTTGAGTTTATCCTTGATATGTTCATCCTAACTGATGGCGAATACTTCTCTTTATGGTATTCTACCCAGTAAAAGGTAGTTGTAATCCCTATTTCTTTCCCCCAGAGGGTTAATCCTTGATATGTTCATCCTAACCGATGACGGATTTCCTCCTCCTTGTGGTTTTCTGCCCAGTAACCGGTAGTTGTAAATCCCGCTTCCCCTTGCGGAGTCTATCCTTGATATGTTCACTTTAACCGGTGATGGATATTCTCTCTTTTGGTTTTCTGTCCAGTAACTCATAGATGTAATTCCTATTTCTCCCCTCAGAGTCTATCCTTGATATATTCATCCTAACCGATGAAATATATCCTCTTTTCTGTCCAGCCTTGATAGATGTAATTCCTGCTTTCTCCAGCAGTTTATCCTTGATATGTTCATCTCTATTGATGATGGATATCCTTCCTTTTGAGTTTATCCTTGATATGATCACTTTAACCAGTGATGGATATTCTCTCCCTTTGGTTTTCTGCCCAATAACCGGTAGTTGTAAACCCTATTTTAGCTTTTCCCAGCAGTTTATTCTTACCCAGTAACCGGTAATGAATACAACCTCTGGCGGTCCTTCAGCGAGTCATCCTTGATATGTCTACCCTAACCGGTGACGGGTGTCCTCCCTGTCAGAACTTGTTATCCCTGTACCCAGTAACCAGTAGTAGATAATACATTTCTGTTACTCCTGTGTTGAAGGTTATCTCTTCCCTAGTTGAGTTTGAGTGCGTATTTCCTCAGTGAAATCGCCTTTCCCTGCTTGGTTCGAGTATTTCAACTTTGTTCCGATCTACCCGTTTCCCCTGCAGATTTTCCTTTTATCCCTGGCTAAGTCTTTCCATTGATTTATTTTTGTGGAATCCCTCGTGTCCCCCATCAGTTTTAATGTGTAGCCTGGCCTACGCATATCTTTTATCCCCCAGAGTCTTCGTCTCCCTAGTGAGTTTTCCTTATGGAATGCATTATGCTCCTGCGGACTTTCAGTCTCTCCGAATTTTTTTCCTTTGTCGCAACATTTTCCCCACATAGATTATTTTCAACATTTCATATCATATGCATCATGAGGTCTTTTAGGGACCAAAATTCGTTTCTATTGTTGTTATTTAAGCCCATTCTACTGAGTCAATACGAAGATTTTAACCTTAATCTCCTCAGCTAGAATGTCCTTAAATAGGGGCAGCTGTAAGACCCCAATTTTGACCCTAAGATCCCTCATGCTATTCTCATCATATGCATTAGCATTGGGATTACACCTTAGTATCCTCCTTACCCCTCATTCATTGGGTTTGAATTGGGAGAGATCACCAAGCACTTTTGATTTTATCATACTTCATTTTTCATTATTTACTAACCAAAATACCAAAAATATTTCATTGTAAGTTTAACTCTTTTGTAGGTAGTGTGTGTGCTCACCTATGCTCAGGCAAGCTCATATCTAGGGTTTAAGACCCTCATTGCAAGGAGCTCAATAAATAATTGGTTTACATTGGATCTAAGTATCATATATGGATCCCCATGATCTTTACATGTTATTTTGATTAAGAAATCATCAAGAGTTTGGAGTTTGTTTTCCTTGGAAACCCTAATTCCTCTAGGTATCTTGTGTGACTTCTTCATCAAGTTTCTTCAACAATTGATCAAATATTTCAAGGGATACTTCACCTTACATCATCTTATACATATATTATCCTCCATGAGTCCCAAAAGTCAAGAGAATGTCAAGCTAGCAAGTTGGTTCGTGGTGGTTGACCAGAGAAAGTCAACTAGTCAAAACTCAGGTACCTTAGACCCTATCTCCTAAATATTTTGTCATATGAAAATTATTTCAAGAGAAAGGTTACTCTAAATAACATTCCAAACAACTTTCATGTTGAGGTCAAGAGCTAATTTTGCTTGGAAAGTCATTTTTTATGGTGAATGATTATAGGTCATTTTGTCTAAACCCTAGTTTGGAGGTTAACTTCCCAAGACCATAACTTTCTCAATATTTATGATTTGAAATCCATTAAAATTTCATGATAAAATTCAATATGTCTACTTAAACTTTTATTTTTGGAGGAAGTGAAAATTCAACTTTAAAATGCATGTGCCAAGTCAAAACATTATAGGTCATTTTGGGCCAATACCATTGAACAAGTGATTTTCCTCAACTTCTAAAATGAATAACTCCCTCATGCCAAATCCAAATGAGGTCAAATTTGTGACAAAATTGAAGAGGGTTGAAAGATATACAACTTTTATAAAGGAACGTTTTTCATTTGAAGTCCCTAGAAAACGTTATTCAAGGTGGAAGAAGTGAACATTTGACTTGGGACTTCGAAAATTTCCAAATATGTTTGATTTCCCAAACTTCCACCTCAAAATTCATCATGATCCAAGCTTCAAATGAAAACGTCTTCAACATGAAAGTTGTTCCCCTTGATCTAACCTTTCCAAAAAATCCAATATCATTTGATTTGGACTAAAATTGAAGTACTTGAGCAAGGCTTCATTATGGGAAGTGTTTTGGCAAGATTGAACTTCACATGATCATTTCCATTTGCATGCTTGCACATGATGGTTTCAGTAGACTTTTTACATGATTTGGAAGTGGATTGCATCACTCTTGAGGCCCAAAATTTTTCCCATCCACCCATGCAAGGAAGTTTATAATTTTGTCCAATTTTCAAGTGGTGCAAATATCAAACACATTGCCTATTTAAACAAGCTTAAGGCTTCAGATTCATCATCAACACCCTGCCCAAGCTTTGCTAGACCACTGCAAACCCTCACTGCCATAGAATTTTTTGATATTTCTCTTGAAATCGAGCTTGAACTTCACCATCTGTTTGGAAGTTCAAACTCCAGAAATTCACTTCCATTTTCATTCTATTTGGTTTCTACAAGCAAGAGGAGGTGAAAGCAATCCAATCTAGATCAAGATCAAGTGAAATTGGATCAACTCGAAGGTGATTTTTCAGAAATTTATCCTCTTCGATTTTGTCTCAATTCTCCACTATTCTTGTTGATTTTTGGTTGTCTTATGTCCTACCAATGTAGGCAACAAGATTGAGTTGCTTTGAGGTCAAATTGAAGCAACTCAGTTCATGATCCTCAAAATTCAACTCCCTGTATCTTCTCATATACTTGGAGTTAGACAAAATTGAGACCATATTCGAGCTTCTTAGCATTTTTTCTTTAAATCCATGTCTTGCTTTTTCATTTTGGTGATGGTTGAAGGTGGACCAGTACGGTGAGGTCCACCGGAAAAAAAGACCGGAGCTCTGGCTCCGGCGATGTGTTGGAAGCATCTCAACAATAGGATCCATTTAAATTGTTTTAATCTTGTGCATTGGTTCTGATTACCACGTGTGCTTCTCAGTTGACTAGGGTCCACGTGGAATGCGTGTGCTGAACCATCTGATCTGCCACCTCAATTAAAGAGGGAGATCAGATGTTCCACGTATTTTTGAATTTATGAAATTCCTTTAAATTGCTTTATTTTTCATTAATTCATATTAATTTCATCATTGATCCAAAAAAATGGGACTTTCACCAAATAATTTATAATATTTTCCTCTTTCATTTTCTGAATTAAAATTATTTTCTGGATCAATATTGATATTTTTCATGATTTAATTGTTTTTGTGCATATTTTAATTGTTTAAAAATACTTCTGACTTTTAAAAAATAATGAAATTTTTTCTCCAAGGTCCTTTGACCTTGTTTGACCTATGATAAATCTCTTGGCCATTTATTTGGTGTTTTGAAGAGGTTTTAGGTTTTTGATAAGACATAATTTAATTTAATACTTTTTTAATTGATTTTTAATTTGTTTAATTGAAAATAAATTATGTTGAGCCATTTTTATTGACTTGTAGAGTTTGACTATGTGTTTGGGCCTTGGTCAAGGTTGATTTGACTTTTGTTGGATTAAAATCATTGGATTTAGGGGATTGATGAAATGTACATTTCATCTCACAAAATGAATGAATGATTTTAATTTGACAAAATTCCTCCCATGACCAATTTATGTTTGTCTTATTTCCCCTCCCTCTTCATCTTCAATACCTTTCTTTCCTATTCCCCTCATTGGCCAATGACATCTCAATATCCTAAGGCTAATTGGTTCATGAACCAATACAAGTATGGATGAGATTAGGTCCATCTTTTGATCATTTTCTTTTTGTGTGTGGTATGTTTTAGGAGTATGGTTCATTATACCATATCTCTAACATGCATTAACACCAAAAAATTTATTGCCCAACCTCAGATAGTTGTGCCTTCTACATAGGTCGAATTATGATTGCTTAACATAGCGCTAAATTTTGACACAAAAGGCATAACATTCTAGTAAGTGAGATTGTAAGTCTCCCCCCTTTCATGGTATTTTGTGGAAACTTGGCCTTTTTTCCTTCCTTTGGAAGATGTCTTGGTTCAAGGATCCATGCTTGTGAGTAGAGGGTTAAGTGTTCTCCAAAGAATGACTTAAACAATTAAAAGGAAAAACCTCACTAACTTCTAATCAACTAATATTTGACTAACTTTTTAATTTCAAGTCATTTACTTTATGCACTTTAAATTCAAGCCATTTATCATTTCTCATTATACATATCACTTAACTTGTTTATTTTTAATGTCATTTTCACTTTGCTCACTTGAGCCATATATTGTGATTGTATATATTTGTTTGTGCACCTTGTTTATGTTTGTGGTCTTAGGACCTTAAAGTAAATAATAAAGAACAAAAAACCCTAAAAAATGTTTGTGTGGACGGTTGGATTTGGTCTGAGCTTTGGACTTAGAATTAGGTAACATTGCCTATGCAAAAGGACTTGACCAATGTTAACATTTCTGAAACCAAGTCATTGTGATGTGAGCTTTCATCTGATGCAAGTATTGAGATCCACTTGAGTTCATCTGCTACATGGTCTTTATGCAAATGTTACTTTGAACCTGTGTCTAATGCCTTATTCTGAGCCATTCAAGGAGTATGTCATCTGATACATGGGGAAGATTATGGAAGAACACTATGAAGTTGCTAGTTTGGATGTGGTTGTCTTTATTTGATGTCTTACTCTTCATCTTTCTTATTTATTGGTATTTGCTTGATTCTAAAGTCAAAAGGAAAAGTGGGTTTCTATATGACATTCTTGTCTATTGGATTGCATCCCATTGGTCAGATCTTTTTAACTCTTAACTTTTAATTTTTGCTTAGGATTAGTCTCTTCATCTCCTCCCACTTCTTAAATTTCAAATCTCTCCCTCTTTTCAAAATCTTCTTTTCTTGTGATTTCTAACTTAAACTCTCTTGCAAATTAGAAACCTTAGCCTTATGCCATTGTATTTTTAAACTCTTTTCTTAAATCAAACTTGTAAGTGAATCTAATCATATTGACTTAAAATTTCAAAAGACAAAAAGAACTAACACTCATCCAAGCTATTTTAGGCCCTTTTTGCCTCTTTAAAATTTAAATTTTTGTTAAAAGCAATCAACTAATTTTGAAATTGTTACCACAAACTATGAGGTTTTGATCCCTCATTTTTATGTTGGTACGTAGGCATAAGTCTGAAGGTCTTGTCGAACAAAAAAATATAATCAATGAATTCTTTTCTCATCCCCACACTCTATTTATTGCAAACATCATTTTATACTAAAACACATGCACACGTCAAAAAATGGGCTCCCTAGGAGTACCTAGGACACTTTGGATGCTAACACCTTCCCTCTGTGTAATCAACCCCCTTACTTGTAATCTCTGGCATTTTATTAGTTTTGATTTGAAAACTTCTTATCTTTGGGTTTTGTTCGTACTTTTATCTCATAAAAATTGAGAAATTTATGGACTTGGGAAGTTGACCTCTTAACTAGGGTTTAGACAAAATGACTTATAGTCTTTCACCATAAAAAATGTCTTTCCAAGAAAAACTAGCTCTAGACTTCACCATGAAAGTTGTTTGGAATGTAATTATAAGTAACTTTGCTCTTGGAATCATTTTCATATGAAAACAATTGTAGGAGATAGGGTCTAGGGAACCCCAGTTTTGACTAGTTGACTTTCTCTGGTCAACCACCATGGACCAACTAGAAAACTTGAAGTTATCTTGATCTTTGGGACTGATGGAGGATCATATATGTGTAGGATGATGTAATATGAAGTATCCCTTGAAATATTTGATCAAATGTTGAAGAAACTTGTTGAGGAAGTCACATAAGATACCTAGATGAGTTAGGGTTTTCAAGGAAAACAAACTTCAAACTCTTGATAATTTCTTGATCAAAATGATACGTGAAGACCATGGGGATGCACACATGATGTCTAGAGTCAATGTGAACCAACTCTTGATTAGTCTCCTTTTATTGAGGGTCTTAAAACCTAAATATGAGCTTGATGGATCATTGGTGAGAATACACACTACCTACAAAAGAACAAAGCTATACATAAACATATTTTTGGTATTTTGGTTAATAAATAATGAAAAACAAAGTATGATACAATCAAATGTGCTTGGTGATCTCTCCCAATGCAAACTCAATAAGTGAGGGGTAAGGAGGATGCCGAGGTGTGATCCCAAAGCCAATGCATATGATGAGATAACATGAGGGATCTTAGGGTCAAAATTGGGGTCTTAGAGCTGCATCTATTTAAGGAAATTCTAACTGAGGATGTGAAGGTTAAAATCTTCGTATCGACTTAGTAGAATGGGCTTAAATAACAACATTTAGAAACATATGATATGAAATGAAATGTTAAAAAAGTCTTTGTGGGGAATAAATTTGCACAAAGGAAAAGAATCCGAAGAGATTGAAAGTCCACAGGAATATAATGTATTCCATGGGGAAAAGCTCACTAGGGAGAAAGAGACTCTGGGGATAAACTGTTGTGCGTAGGCCAGACTACGACTTGAAAACTACTAGAGACACGAGGAGGATTCCATGAAAATAAATCAATGTAAGGACTCAGTCCGGGGATAAGGGAAAATATGTAGGGGGAACGGGTAAATTAGAACAAACTGAAATACTCGAACCAAGAAGGGAATCGACGACTTCACTAGGTAGGAAGATAATGTACTCTGATAGAGGGACATCCTTTACCGATTAGGGTAAACATATCAAGGATGACTCGCTAAGAAATAAGAGGTGTATCCATTACCAGTTACTGGGTAAGAATATCCTACTGGGGAAAATATCAAATAGGGTTTACAACTACTGGTTACTGGGCAGAAGACCAAAGGGAGAGAATATCCGTTACCAGTTAAAGTTAACATATCAAGGATACTCTTAGAGGAAGAATATGCGTCATCTCTCAGGATGAATGTATCAAGGATAGACCACCTGGGTAAATGGGAAGAATATCTGTTACCGGTTAGGGTAAACATATCAAGGATAGACTTCCTAAAAAAGTAGGAGTTATATCTATAGGTTGCTTGATAGAATACCAAAGAGAGAATATCTGTCTCCGGTTAAGATGAACATATAAAGGATAGACTCAACAAAAGGGGGAAGCAGGATTTACAACTACCGGTTACTAGGAAGAAGATCGCAAAAATGAGAAAATTAGTCATCAGTTAAGATGAACATATCAAGGATTAAATCTCTAGGGAATGAAAAGTAGGGATTACAACTACCTTTTTACTGGGTAGAAAACCAAAAAGGAAGAATATCCGTCACCGGTTAGGATGAACATATCAAGGATAGGCTGCCTGGGGAGACGTGAAAACAAATCCGCTGGGAAAAATATAGGAAGTACATTGCTCTTACCGAGAATTGGGTAAAAGTAAAGTACTCAAAAGTCGAGAAGAATATTACCAGTTACTGGGCAATAGAATCTCAAGGGACCCAAAAGTATCTATCTAGGTAAGAGCTAGAAAGAAACGGTCAAACAAAGACTCAACCCAATGAGGATATAACTCAAGGGGAGTGGTTCCATCCAGATAATTGACTGGGGAGGAAACTGAAATAATAATCATCCACGAGGAAATAACTCAGTGGGAATTAGAAAGGTTAAATTCTTTCTACTTAAGGGGCTGGAACTCTATAATTGAAGGAGGACAGACACACCAAATCTGCACAGGGAAATAATATCACCATAGCAGGGGTTCAGAAATAAGGAATCAAATGCAATAGAAAATGCATAATGAAATATATGATGTATTAATATGTATGTATATGAATGATGATTATGCTGACAAAACTATCGCAAAGGATACAAATGTCACAGATTTGAATCATCGCTACAACACTCGGCTAAACTCAACAAGATAGAAACACCAACTGGAGAAACGTGCTCGGGATGGATGCAAATCATCTGGCGTTGAATATCTCAAACCTAGTTGTGGAAAGAGAGAAGATCTGCCGAGGATCTAAACTATCAATTTTGCGGGGAATTTTAGGTCAACACCATACCAAATGGGCGACAACCTCGCAAGGGACTAAATCAAACACTTCTCAAAATTATCACTGTCGGGAACCAGGAATGAACTCCGCGAGGGACTACAAGAGATAAGCCTATGTCCATGCAAACTACTGAAGATGTGAGCCTATCAATCAACTGCGGTGGTGACCCACGAATTCAGTTGGGGAAACCTGACTTACTGTTTGGGGAGGAAAAAGTTACTAAACCAAACGCTTGGGGAAGACCAACAATGCTTCGCATTTTAGAACTCAACTGCTCTCAGATTGCTGTTGATATTCCTTACTGAAATTGATTGCCCTTTTTAGAGTAATTGCTTTCATATTTTTTAAGAAAAAGACTTTTTATTTATTAATTTATTTTTTAAAAATATCATCATAAAATTCAATTCTATTTGGCTGAAGAGTAAATAAGAGTAGAAATAATTGGATAAAAAGCTCAACTTTATTTAATAGAATGGTAGTCTGTAAATGACAAGACTCCATGGATATTTACAAAAGTTGAAAATGGTAATTTACATGGAAAAAGGCTACATTGAACACAATGATCACTAATCCCTCTACTAACTTCAATATCCGTTGCGCTCTTGGCTTCAGTTGAGAATGATGAATCAGAACTGACTGACTTGCTCAAAACTGCTTCCATGACTGGGGACCAACCGAATGTAGTTAGTTGCCATAATCCCCAACTTTGCATATATTTCCCCAAGGTGGGGTACTCAATCTATCGGGATGAATTTTTTATTTTATGTCTTTAATTTTTTCCTGGATCGCCCTTTAGGGATTTCAATCCACCGAGGCGCTCATTTTAGGCGAATATTTCTTGACTGCATCGACGTTCACATGACGAGTGAACTTTTCACCATCCATAGTTGTAAGAATCAACATATGGGCCTTCATAATTAGGAGTCTATTTTCCCATGGCATCTGGTTTGAAAGATAGAATCTTCTTGAGCACGAGGTCACCTTCTCTAAACACACCAGGTCTGACCTTCTTATCAAAAGCTTTCTCCATTCTTTGCTGATATAACTGACCATGACACATTGCAGTCAACCTCTTTTCTTCAATTAAATTCAGCTGATCATATCAGGTCTGACACCATTCAACTTCAGTTAACTTGGCTTCCATCAACACACACAATGATGGGATCTCAACCTCTATTGGAAGCACAACTTCCATACCATAAATAAGTGAGAAAGGGGTTGCCCCTGCTGAAGTGCGGACAGATGTACGGTACCCGTGCAAAGCAAATGGGAGCATCTCATGCCAATCTTTGTAGGTTACAAACATCTTCTGAATGATTTTCTTAATGTTCTTATTTGCAGCTTCAACAACCCCATTCATCTTAGGTCTATAGGGAGAAGAATTATGATGTGCAATCTTGAAGTATTTGCAAAAAGCTTCCATCATATTATTGTTCAAGTTCGATCCATTATCTGTAATGATCCTACTTGGTACACCATACTGGTATATAATCTGATTCTTGATAAACCTCACAATAACTTGCTTGGTTACATTTGCATACGATGCAACTTCAACCCACTTTGTGAAGTAGTCAATAGCCACCAGAATGAAACGATGTTCGTTCGAAGCTTTGGGCTCAATCATTCCAATCATATCAATTCCCCACATGGAGAAGGGCCATGGAGAGGAAATGACATTTAATAGTGTCGGAGGAACATGAATTTTATCTGCATAAATTTGACACTTGTGGCATTTCTTCACAAACTTGCAACAGTCAGATTCCATTGCCAGCCAATAATAACCTGCTCTCAACATCTTCTTTGCCATAGCATGTCCATTGGAATGAGTACCAAAGGAACCTTCATGGACTTCAGCCATCAATAAATCTGCTTCCTTTCTATCCACGTATCTGAGCAAAACCATATCGAAGTTTCTCTTATAAAGCATATCACCATTCAGGTAGAAGTTGCCAGCTAATCTTCTCAAAGTCTTCTTATCTTTCAAAGATGCCCTAGGAGGGTAAATCTGACTTTGGAGGAAACACTTGATATCGAAATACCATGGATTTTCATCTTTGATTTCTTCAATAGCAAACACATGGGTTGGCCTATCAAGATGCATCATAGTCAAATTGGGAACTTCATTCCAAAATTTCACCATGATCATTGAAGCCAACATTGCAAGAGCATCTGCCATTCGGTTTTCATCTCGAGGGATATGATGAAACTCAACTTTTATAAAGAATTTTGATATCCTCCTCGCATAATCTCTATATGATATCAAACAGGGTTGATTCATCTCCCATTCACCTTTGATTTGATTCAAGACCAAATCTGAATCTATATAGCTGTAAACAGAAAATGAGTGTCTTGAGGAGTAATAATCACTACCCCAATGCCATTACCATACGAATTAACAACTCCATTAAATACCATGCCCCAACAGGAACCAGGTTCTGGCCCTTCTTCAAGCAATGGTTCATCACAATCTTTCATCTTCAAGTATAAAATCTCTCTGTCAAGAAAATCATACTGCATTGACTGGTAATCTTCAATTGGTTGGTGAGCCAAGTGGTCAGCCAAGACATTACCTTTAATCTCTTTTTGAGATCGGTATTCAATATCATACTCGAATAACAACATCTGCCAACGGGCAATCCTACCAATTAAAGCACACTTCTCAAAAATATATTTGATTGGATCCATTTTTGGATATCAACCAAGTAGTATGATTCAACATATATTGGTGCAGACGCTTAGTAGCCCAAGCCAATGCGCAACAAGTCTTTTCGAGCATAGAATCCCGAGTCTCACAATCGGTGAATTTCTTACTGAGGTAGTAAATTGCATACTCTTTCTTTCCAGATTCATATTACTGTCCAAGAACACAACCCATACTCTCATCGAGCACAATCAAATACATGATCAATGGTCTTCTTTCAACAGGTGGAGACAGAATCGGAGGGTCAAGCATATATTCTTTGGTATTGTCAAGGGATTTCTGGAAGTCCTCAGTCCAATCACAAGACTGATCTTTCTGAAGAAGCTTGAATATAGGTGCACATGTGGCAGTCATATGCAATATGAATCTTGAGATATCATTCAAACGGCCGACAAAACCTCTGACTTGCTTCTCAGTTTTTGGTGCATGCATTCTTGTATTGCTTTGACCTTGGCAGGATCCACCTTAATACCCTTCTCATTGACAATAAAGCACAATAACTTACCAGAACGAACACCAAAAGTACACTTATTGGGATTCAAGTGGAGTTTGTACTTCCTCAAACACTGGAATAACTTCAACAAATGCTCAACATGTTCTTCTTCATCACTTGATTTGGCAAGGATATCATCAACATAGACTTCAATATCTTTATGCATCATATCATGAAAAAGAGTAGTCATAGCTCTCTGGTATGTTGCACCAACATTCTTTAAACCGAAAGGCATCACTCTATAACAGAATGTTCCCCAGGGTGTAATGAATGTGGTCTTCTCCATATTTTCAGGTCCCATCTTGATTTGATTATAACTGGAAAATCCATTCATAAATCAAAAGACTTTGAATGTAGTTGTATTTTCTACCAACATATCAATGTGTGGCAGAGGAAAATCATCTTTCGGACAAGCTTTGTTGAAATCTCTATAATCAACATACATACGGACTTTTCCATCTTTCTTCGGAACAGGCACAATATTGGCCACCCACTGCGGATATTCGGAGGTTACAAGGAAATCATTATCAATATGCTTTTGTACTGCCTATTTGATCTTTACTTCCATATCAGGATGAGTTCTCCTTAACTTCTGCTTGACTAGCGGGCATTCTGGCTTCAACGACAATCTATGCTCCACAATCTCAGAATCCAACCCAGGCATGTCTTGATAGGATCAAGCAAACATATTAGAATACTCTCGAAGAAGATCAATCAACCCTTTCTTAGCCTCTGGACATATTTGAGACCCAATCTTTACTTCCTTCACATCATCTTCGGAACCCAAATTGACTAGTTCAATCTGCTCTTCAAACGGCTGAATGGCTTTTTCCTCATGCTCAAGTAAACGAGATAATTCATCAGATACTTCTTCATCATTAGTTTCTTCCACAGCCTCAAACATCGGGAAGTCGAGGTTTGGAGAGGGAGTAGGATCATTATATTCAATGGATTTGGGAACCAACCTGCATAATGATTTGATATTTTGATTTTAGAGAAGTGAATTGTGACCAAATATTATGCAGATGGACAATTATTATTTATTTATGTTTTTTTTTGTGATTACCATTTTCAGAAAAGCAAAAGGTAAAAATAAAACATCATATATGTGGATGAATAAATTGTATTTCATTGATGATAATTGAAATGGCTAACAATGTTCACTTCTGCCTTAGGCATAGGAGAAGGATTTATAAAATGGTAAACAAATTACTAAGAGCGGTGAACAACAATAGGAATATCATTAACAACCCAATTATGGAAAGTCTGGCCATGCGTCACAAAGTTGGCACAAACTTCATCTTTATCGTCACCGTCCTCGATCACATCAACTGAGTGTTGATCATTACCATGAATGAACCCGACATTGCGGAAACTCGGTTGCACATCTTCAGCTTTGACGTTGAACGATCCTAGTTAAAATCCCAATTCGGTCGCATTCTTGTTTTCAACAATTTCTATCATACGACCCCACTGATCAATGTTGCTAGTCTCAATAACTTTCTCAGCATCCTTCAAATAAGACATGGGTGCCCCAATTTTCTTCTCTTCAGGAATAGACAAGGCTTGGAACAGAGTTCCAACCTCCTCCTCAGCTTCAACATAAGAAAAGGATGATAGATGGCTCACTAAAAGCGCCTTCTCTCCACCAACAACGACAAGCTTTCCGTTCTTCACAAATTTAAGCTTCTGGTGTAAAGTAGATGTCACTGGTCCAACCTCATGAATCCATGGCCTTCCCAATAAACAACTATAGGTCAGGTGGATATCCATTACTTGGAAAGTAATCTAAAAATCACTCAGACCTATCTTTACTAGAAGCTCCACTTCACCAATGACGGTTTTACGAGAACCATCAAACGCCTTGAAAATCACACCAATGTACCTCATAGGGCCACCTTGATTAGAAAGTCTGGACAAAGTTGATTTCAGAAGCACGTTCAGAGATGACCCAGTGTCAACCAACATGTTGGACAGTGCGTCCTCCTTACAGTTCATTGAAATGTGGAGCACTAGGTTGTGATTTCTACCATCCTCAAGAAGCTCTTCATCATAAAAACTCAAATTATTGCAAGAAGTGATGTTAGCAACAATGTGGTCAAACTGATCAACAGAGACAACACCGAAATCTTTGACGGGGTTTGGATCAGCTGCTCCACCACATTGAACTCACTCATCTTTATTAACCTCAAAAGTTCCTCATCATCATTAGTCTTCAATTTGCTGGATTCACCATACTGACATACTGGAGCACTAACTGAATTCACCACAGAATCTGCTACTGGTAAAGGAATATCTTGACCGTTCTCCACCATGGTGGCATTATACTGATAAGGCACAACTTTATCGGATGTATATGACAGGGCCCGCTAACCGTATTACCAACGGCGATACCGATCTATTAACAATGTCTCTGCTGCTGCTACCAAATAGGATTACTACCCGCTCAGGGGTCTTGAACACAAGAACAATCACATTCACATCATCTATCTCCCTCGACTAACAAATTTGGATAAGCCATTCATCAATTAACCTCTGAATATCCTTCTTGACAATAATACATCCTCGAGAGTTCATGCTGCATATCACACAACCATTATGGTCATGCTCACAATCACTGACCAAACAGATATCTCTATGAATGGCAACCAAATACTGTCTGATATGGTGGACATCATAAACCTTATACTCTCTAGGACAACCATCTACCATATTGACAGAAGTATTACCATGGGCGGGCAACAGATTAGCTTTGACATTAGGCGCACGGTCCTTAAAGGACACCATCCCACTCTTCACAAGCTTCTGTACTTCGTACTTCAACGGGTAATAGTTCTCAAAGTCATGGCCAGAGGCTCCCTGGTAAAAGGCACAACGGAGTTCAGGTTTGAACCACCATGGAAGTGGCTCGGGAATTTGAGGTGGATTTATGGGTTGAAGTAGGTTCTTGAAAACCAAATATGGATATGATTTTGCGTAGGAAATATGAATAGGGTCAAAGGATACCTTTTTCCTTTCAAATTTTTGTTCTTGATTATTGTTGTTGTTGTAATTGGTTCCTTGTTGCGGTTTTTGTTGACGTTGTTGTTGTTGAATCATAACAACTTGATTATTAGGATTGTTGGAAAATACAGGAATCATTGAAGAAACTTGATGTTGATGCTAATGCGATTGAGAACTCCTTATGACATGAGGCCTCCTCTGCCTCTCCACAGATACTGAAATAGTTTTCCCCTCCTTTCTCTTGGAGAAACTACCACCGTACTTCTTACTGGATGATGCTTCTTCCTTAGACTGAAGTCCCTCACAGACTCCCTCTTCTAACCTCATCCCCATATTTACCATTTTTGGTAAAGTCATTGGGGCACTGGCAATCATACGTTCATAATAAAACAAACTCAGGGTCTTCAGGAAATTTTTCGTCATCTCTTTCTCTTCCAATGGAGGATTAATCTGGGCAGCAAGTTCCCTCCACCTCTGAGCATACTCTTTAAATGTCTCCTTATCCTTCTGAGACATAGACCTCAGTTGGTGTCTATCAGGCGCCATATCAATGTTGTATTTGCACTACTTAACAAAAGCTTCACCGAAATCATTGAAAGTACGGACACTTGCACTGTCCAACCCCATATACCATCTCAAAGAAGCACCAGTCAAACTGCCTTGAAAGTAGTGAATCAGCAATTGATGATTATCAGTTTGAGTCAACATCTTTCTGGCGTACATAATAAGGTGACTCAGTGGACAAGTATTCCTCTTATATTTTTCAAAGTCAGGGACTTTGTACTTCATTGGGATCTTCACATTCGGCACTAGGCAGAGCTCAGCAGCACTCTTACCAAATAGGTCTTTTCCTCTCAACGTCTTCAACTCCTTTCACAGCTCAAGGAACCGACCTTTCATTTCATCCATCTTCTGGGCCCTCAGATGGCTCAGAGTGGTAGATGGTGTCCTCAACACGAGGCAAAGTATGAACAACTGGAGGTGGCACAGACATGACCGGGCTAGATGCCGGCATAGAGACAAAGGTCGGTGAAAACCCTTCAGGCATAAAGTTTAGTGGCATTCCCCACAGGAATCAAGCAGGCATGGAAGGATTGGATTGGCTAGCAGAGACGGGAACATTTGAGGTAACAACCTCAGAAATAACAGTCCTCTAGGAAGGAATTACAGGAGTTGGTGAAGAGTTATTATGCGCAACAAGAACAGACTCCATCATAGTAGTCAACCGTGCAATCTCATCCTTCGACTCTCTATTCTCTTGTTCGAAATGTTCCATGATCTTGGGTTGATTGGTGCGAGTGTTGTATCGGTGAGTCAGCTTGGCTTAAGCACAGAAGAATAACCGATAAGACCATCTGGCGGAAGAAAAACCTGTTATACATATGATGCATGTAATGCAATATTTTTTTTTTGTTTTTAATTTCAAGGAACACATGAAGTCCTATTTGCAAATATATTTAAATAATAGTAGCAACAATTTGAATGATCATAAAATCTTTTTTTATTCATACAATTCGGAAGGATTACACTGACTACAATTTCAGAAACCAAAGTACAAATACAAGAGAAAAGGAAACTAATCATCCCAAGGATCCCCTAGCAACAATGTCAGATGATCTGGCTGCGGGCTCGTATTTCCTTCGGATGCGTCGAATCTCAGACTCAAAGGATGTCTTCATCCGAGCCTTCTCAAGGACAAGCTGATCAACAATCTTCTTCCAAGCACCGGAAGGCTGAGGCATACTAGAGGAAGATGGACCCTCTGGGTCTCTCTGTCTCTTCACCGCTCGGTTTTCAAGAAGTTCAATAAGCGTATCCTTGTCTTTTGAATCAAGCTGCAACTCCTCATGCTTTTGGTTCAAATCATGGAACCGCTCTTCCCACATATCTCTCTCTTGCTTCATCTTGGTGAGTGCATCTTCCAACTCCTCTACGTCTTGTTTAGGGAGAGTTGAAGACTCAGCCACAACCAAATACATAGGTCTTTCACAAGCATACAACATCTTCAACTCCAAAGTTCTCTTCTTCACCCAAGTAGTGTAAGCTTCCAAAGCTACACAGTTGCACGGACCAAGCTCGAATCTTCCTTTCCTATGCACCTTATGCCAAGCATATATCATCTTCTGCTTCAAATGTTGGGGATCTTTACTCTCTTGATAGAAAAGACCCTCTAACTGAGTGTTATTAGGTTTGTCTCTCAAGGGGAACCCAAGTTGACGACGAGCTAAAGCAGGCTTGTAATTGATTCCTCCTTGTGTACCAATGAGGGGCACATTAGAGAATTCACCACAACTGCCAATAATATTCACACTACTCAATGAAAAATCATACCAAACAATATCATCATTAGTGAGAGACATAAGTCTATGGGACCACCTTAGACATTATTTGTTCTCCATAAAAGCAGGCGTCTGAGGCAAGTACGAAATAAACCACTTGTACAGAAGAGGAACACATCACACAATAGTCCCACCACCTTTATAATTCCTCAAATGCAAAGAGAAGTACATATCACCCAACAGAGTCGGAATAGGATTCCTGATCAAGAAGATTCTAATGGAATTAACATCAACAAAACGGTTAATGTTAGGGAACAAAGCCAAACCATAGATGAGAAACACAAATATGGCTTCAAAAGCATCCACACTACCGGCTTGAGCAAAAATAGTAGCTTTTCCAATGAGGAACTCAAAAGTCAACCCAAACATTCCTCCTTTCTTCACCCAATGAGTCTCAATCTCAGACTTCTTCAAATGAAGAGCTTAAGCTATGATATGAGATCTAGGAATCTCCTCTAATCCACTAAAAGACATCTTGTCAGAAACGGGTATTCCCAAGAGATGGGCATACTCCTCTAACATATGCATAAGCTGGTAATCAGGAAAAGTGAAGCACCGATAAAGAGGGTCATAAAACTGAACCAACACACTCAATAGTCCTTCAACCATATTAGTAGATAGCACAAACTAAAGCTTCCCATGATGTTTCTTGAAGTCCAAGGGATCTAATACAAAGGATGATAACTTCCTTAGCTCTTTCAAATAAGGAATGCATGAACGCAACAATCACAAGCAAGGGATCACACACAAGGAAAACACAAACAAAGTTCAAGGGATGGATCAAGTCATCGTCAAGATCAATCATTCATTTTGGTGGATTATGGTTTTCACCTTATCAACACCCAAGTTCCATTGATATTGACAAGACTTGATCGGATCGACCAAGAATCAAAGGGTTTGTTGTGAGTCACGAGCATGGAGTCAGGTTAAGAACCATCCCAAAGGAGTGTACTAAGGATAAAAACTTGTAGATCATGTTCTAAAAAGTTCCTAGAGTCTTAATTCCATCTATCCAATATTATAGGTTAGGATGAGTGACTCATCAACAAATAATATTCTCAAGAGAAACTCGTCTGAGTGTAGTATCGTGTAACAATTGTTATCAGATCTGCACCTGAACAGTCTCCACACTACGTCCTAAATAGGCCAAGTTGTGTTAAATGTTCTATGGTCCTCAGCTTCTCGGACACCAAATCAAAGAAAGTAATGCCTAACCACAAATAACTTGTGTGACATTAGTAGCTCCAAAAGGGTCTCCACTGAGTAGATGGGTCTCAAGCCAACTTGTTAAGGACTACTCCACACAAGTTGAAGATGACTATACCATCCTCCTATCTTAATTGCACTCATGTTCAGGTTAGAACTTATCACACCACACAGAGATCACCAAGCACAACAAGTAGATTATATCCCACAAAACAAGCATACAAGCATCAACTATACAAATATATACACATAAAAAGTAGGCTAAACCCACTAAGGACTGATCCCCAGTAGAGTCACCCCTTAATTTCTGTAGCGTTAAATTCATGACCATCAAGCTATGGATAAGCTTAACGTCAATAAAACCAGAGTCGCCACCGCGCTTTTATGGTTTCCAAAGGAAAAGGGAAAAGTACGAACATAACCCAAAGATAAGAAGTTTTAAAATCAAAACTAATAAAATGCCAGAGATTACAGGTAAGGGGGTTGGTTACACATAGGGAATGTGTTAGCACCCAAAGTGTCCTAGGTACTCCTAGGGAGCCCTTTTTATGTGTGGCTTTGTTTTTGGTATAAAAGAAGTTTGAGAAAGATAGAGCGTGGGGATGGGAATATAATTCATTAATTATACTTTTTTGTTTAACAAGACCTTCGGACTTGTACCGACATAAAAATGAGGGATCAAAACCTCGTAGTTCATGGTATCAATTTCGAAATGAACGGATTGCTTTTAATCAAAATTTAAGTTAAGAGAGGCACAAAGGGACCAAAGGTTTGAATGAGTGTTAATTCTTTCTGTCTTTTGAATTTTTAACTCAATATGATTAGATTTATTTACAAGTTTGATTTAAGAAAAGAGTTTGAAAATTCAATGGCATAAGGCCAAAGTTTCTATTTTGAAAGGAGGTTTAAGTTTGAAATCACAAACAAAGAAAGTTTTTGAAAAAAAGGGGGAAGAGATTTTGAAATTTAAGAAATGGGAAGAAATGAAGAGACTAATCCTAAGCATAAAATTAAAATTTAAGAGTTAAAAAGATCTGACCAATGGGATGCAATCCAACAGACAAGAATGTCATATAGAAAACCCAATTTCCCTTTGGACTTTGGATCAAGCAATTATCAGCAAGCAATTAGGAATATTAGACATCATGAAGATCAAGGCATCAAATAAAGATAGCCACATCCAAGCAAGCAACTCCATAGCTAGCAGTCTTCTTTGTCTTCTCATGTATCAGATGAAGTACTCCTTGATTAACTCAGGATAAAATATTAGACACAAGATCAAAATAACAGTTGCATCAAGGCCTTATAGAAGATAAGTTCAAGTGGGTCCCAATATTTGCATCAGATGAAAGCTCAAATCACAATCACTTAGTCTCAAAATGTTGGCATTGACCAAGTCCTTTTGCATATGTAATCTTGCCTAATCTTAAGTCCAAAAGTTCAAATCAAACCCAACAGTCCACATAAACATTTTTTATGGTTTTTGTTGTTTATTAGGTATTTTAAGGTCCTAAGACCATAAACACAAACAAAATACATAAACAAATATATACAATCATAATATATGGCTCAAATGAGCAAACTGAAAATGGCATAAACATAAACAAGTTAAATGATATGTAAATGACAATGAATGGTAAATGACTTGAAATTAAATTGAATAAAGTAAATGACTTGAAAGTAACTCAAAATTAATAAGAATTAGTCAAATGTTAGTAAAAGTTAATTAAATGTTAGTAGTGTTTTGCTTTTCAATTGATTAAGTCATTCATTGGAGAATACTCAACCATCTATTCACAAGCATGGATCCTTTAACCAAAACATATTCCAAAGGAAGGAAAAAAGGACAGTTTTCCACACAATACCATGAAAGATGGGAGACTTAGAATCTCACTTACTAGAATGTTATGCCTTTAGGGTCAAATTTAGCTCTATATTAAGCAATCATAATTGAACTTATGTAGAAGTCACAACTATCTGAGGCCGGGAAATAAAAATTTAGGTGCTAATGAATGTTAGAGATTTGGTATAATGAACCAAACTCCTAAAACATACCACACACTAAAAGAAAAGATCATAAGGGATGGACCTATGTCATCCATACTTATATTGGTTCATCTGACACAAGGTCATTGATGAACCAATTAGCCTTAGGATATTTAGACTTCATTGGTGAATGAAAAGGATGAGAAAGAATGGGGATGAAGATGAAGAGGGAGGGGAGACGAGAGAAACACAAATTGGTCATGGGTGAAATTTTATCAAATTAAAATCATTCATTCATTTTGGGAGATGAAATGTACATTAAATTAATCCCCTAAATCCAATGATTTTAATCCAACGAAAGTCAAATCAACCTTGACCAAGGCCCAAACAAATAGTCAAATATCACAATACCATAAAAATGGCTCAACATGATTTTTACATAATTAATCAATTAAAAATCAAATTAAAGATGCATAAAAATACAAATTAGTTTGGTCAAAACCTAAAACCTCTTCAAAACAACAAATAAATGGCCAAGAGGTTTATCCTAGGTCAAACAAGGTCAAAGGACCTTAGAATTTTTTTTCATGATTTTTGAAAAGTCAGAAGTATTTTTAAACAATTAAAAATATGCACAAAAACATTTAATTCATGAAAGATATCAAAATTAATCCAAAAAACAATTTAATTCAGAAAATGAAAGAGACAAATATTTAAAGATTTTTGGTGAAAGTCCCATATTTTTTGGATTAAAAATGAAATTAATATGAATTAAATAAAATAACGGAATTAAATGAAAAATAAGAAAATACAAAAAAACAATGGCCATCAGATCTCCCTCATTAATTGAGGTCACAGATCTGATGGCCACACGCGCGCTATCCATGATGGACTCAAGTCAAAGCGCCACACGCATGGTAATCAAAACCAGTGGCCAAGATTAGAACGCTAGACCAAGATCAGATGGTTGGAAGCTTGCCAACACACCACCGGAGCCCTAGCTCCGGTCATCTTCTCTGGCGAGGACCACCGGACTGGTCCAACCAAAACCTCATGAAAAATGAAAAGTGAATACACTAATTTGAAGAAAAAATTCTTAGGAGCACGAATCTGACCTTCATTTCTTCCAATTCCAAGTATATTAAAAGATACATGGATTTGAAATTTGAGGTTCATGATCTGAGTTGCTTCGATTTGACCTTAAAGCAACTGAATCTTGTTGCCTACATTGGTAGGACTTCAGCAAACCAAAAACCACAAAGAAAAGTGGAGAATTAAGAGAGAATCGAAGAGATGAAGTTTCTGAATTTTCACCTTCGAGTTGCTTCAAATTTGCTTAATCATGATCTGGATTTGCTTGATTCCTCTTCCTCTTGCTTGTAGTGATCAATTGAGATGGAAAGGCCAACGAATTCTTGGAGTTTGAATTTCAAAATAGAAGGTGAAATTCAAACTCGATTTCAATTGAAATCTTCAAGAATTCTATGGAATGGGGGGGGGGGGGGGGGTTGAATTGTCTTGGCAAAGCTTTGGAAGGTGTTGGTGAAGTTCTGAGCTCATAGCACTTGTATTTATAGCCAATTCAAATGCTCTTTGCACACTTCCATAAAAGATCCAAAAATAGAAATTCCATCATGCAAGCTTGCATGGGCATGTACAAAGCCTAAATAATGATTGGAAAAGGTCCAAAATTATGCACATGTGATTCTGAAAGCAATGCATTAAGCCATGCAATGTGGAATGGAAATTGATCATGAGAATCTTCCAAATGGTACCATACATTACACCCATGTGTAAGTCCTTCAATATTGATCCAAATGAGATGATCTTGGACTTTTTAGAAAGGTGAGATCAAGGGGAACAACTTTCAGGTAGAACATTTTTCCATTTGAAGCTTGGATCTTTATGAATTTTGAGGTGTAAGTTTGGAAAATCAAACATAAATGAAAATTTTCTAAGTACCAAGTCAAATGTTTACTTCTTCCATCTTGAATAACTTTTGTTATGGACTCCAAATGGAAAAACTTCATTCATCAAAGTTGTATCTCTTTCAAAAATCTTCAATTTGGTCACAAATTTGACCTCATTTAGACTTGTCATCAAGGAGTTATGCATTATAGAAGTTGACGAAAATCACTTGTTCAATGGTAATGACCCAAAATGACCTATGATGTTTCCTCTTGGCACATGAATTTGCAAGTTGAATTTGTGAGCAAATTCTTTACTTTGAATAAGTTTTGAATGATAGCAAATTGTGTGATCATTGTATAATTGTTGGTTGTGCATTATTTTACATGTTTCATTTGTGTTTTTAGCCTATACTATTGTTTCGTGTCTATACATAAAGATCCACATTGATACATTTCTTAAAAGAACTCATAAAAACTTTTTTGTGTCAGTATGTATCGATACATGTTCATCTGCATCGATACATAAATTTGTTTTAAATCACAAAATGTTTTTGCTTCAGTATGTATCGATACATACGAGCTTTGTATCGATACATGCTTAGTTAAAATGTTCTATGTATCGATACATACGAGCTTTGTATCGATACATGCTTAGTTAAAATGTTCTATGTATCGATACATACGAGCTTTGTATCGATACATGCTTGTATTAATTCTCTAAAATTAATCAAAGCTACAGTATGTATCGATGCATAATCTTTTGTATCAATACATAATTCTGTTTTGTCTACTAACAGATTCTGTCTTTCACATATAAGAAGTATTTTGACAGCTCAGTTAAGAAGGACGAATTCAGAAGTGAAAAACAGTTGTAACACAAATCAAAGGAGTGTGTAGCATCAATTGTTTTGAGCAGTTAGAAACCTGAAAGAGACTTCATCTTCTTCATCTTCTCAATCTCTTTTCTTCAAGAACATCAACACATAATCATTCTTGTTCTTTGGATTAAAAGATCAACGAGATAACATTTAGTGGAACGATCAAGGATCTAGCTGAGGTGTTCAGTGGAACGATCGAGGATCTAGCTGAGTTGAAGGGGGTTTCGAGGAAAAACCAAATAGTTTGTCCTTCAAGAACTGGAGTGTTCTTGCGGGGTTGTTAGTCACGTTTGCAGAACAGATTCAGCCGTAGCGTAGGGTTTGGAAATTGGGTAATTTCGCAAACAGGCCGTGGAACCGGTGAATTGTTTGCAATTTCTTGCAGGAAATTCTTGATCGAGCTCAGATCAAGTGGAGGTTTTATACAAGAAGAAGATATTGGGATTTAGATTTCTGTCTTTGTATTGAAACCTTGTATCAACGAATTCAGCATTATTGATAATTACAGTTCTCAATTTCATTTGAAATTGAGAGGGAGACGTACCCACACGCGAGGACGACAGTGGGGAACTTCCTTACCAAATCTCTGCGTATCGTATTCTTTCCTTATCTATCTTTACGTTTTCAACAGTTTTGTGATTTCAGTTGGTGTATTGTGGCTATACATTTCGTGATACAATAGTGGCAAGAAAACTTCTTTATCTAAACTCCACCATTGTTCATCATTGATCACATACACACCAAATGTTTGACAAAACTGTCAGCTGAGTTTTATTCATTGGAATTAGAATTTAGTGATAAGTGCATTTGATTTGATAATATTCTGGTGTTAATAATCGCTATCGTTCTAATTCAAATCCAGCAATAAATTCGCGTGTCTGGTTTTCTAGTAGCGGTTCAGATTAGACGGAAGTCGATCCGGGACTGTAATTTTCCGCTAAGTTTCAATAACTCTGATAAGATTTTTTAAATCTGTTTATTTAAAAGAGGTGATCTATTCACCCCCCCCCCCTTGTAACACCCTTCTAAAATACCCCAAATATTTAATTAAAACAACAAATATATATCAGAGTAGATATGCAATTAAGGGTGTCACACAATCACTTCACACCATTCACCAAAATAACCGTCATGCTCTTTATTTAATCAAAATAAACATTGCATAATTCGCAACGGATAGAAATCAAATCAATCATGCAAAACATGTAACACATTACATGTAAACTGGTTCAACAACCAACAATAAAACAATTAAAACATCCCTTCCCGATGTTACATCTACCAGAGCATGACCCACTAAGGAACTACACTAGACTCCAAGTACTAGCTCCTACTCAATCACTGCTCGTTACCTGAAAAATAGTTGTAAGGGTGAGTTCCTCAATCGATATAATAAGCATTATAAAATATCATGTAATGTTAAGTAAATTAACACATTTCATCACCCTAATCATATCACACATTCAGCAACGGCAACATAAACTCATAATCATACTCATACTCATACTCATACTCATACTCATACTCAACCCAACCACGAAACACACGTATAATATTGGAACACATCCATTCATATTATACGCCATACATAGATTATGCAATGAGACTCCATGCATGCGGTACCGACTATTCGTGAACACATAGTTCAACCTCACCGACCAAATCCAGGTACGGCTACCAAGCTCACTAGTCCCACTCATTTGAGACCTAGTGACTCACTCACTAATTCCTCACCATGGGAATTAGCTACCACCCCAAGGGCTATGCTATGCACGCTAAATCACCTAGCATGCAAACATCAACAACAGTCCACAATGACTAACTCACTAATTCCTCACCATGGGAATTAGCTACCACCATAAAGGCCACACTATGCATGCTAAATCACCTAGCATACAACCATCAACAACGATCCACAATGGACATATGCTCACACTCTAATCCATAAAACAGTCCATCCACAATTACATACATAATATATACATTCACAACATTATGCATATTTTCACACATCATCAGCATATTTATCACATAATCATATCATGTCATGCCAAATAAGTCAATCACAGTATTAGCACCCTCTACTAATACCTATACTACTCAAAACAACGGGAAATGATCCCTACTATATCACACACCGATATAGGCCAACCATCAAATATGTACACAACATTTAAATACCAATTTTCCCACTTTTCAACAGTGTTAACCGGTTAACCCAGGGCGTTAACCGGTTAACGCAGGACAGAACACGCTTTCTGGCAAAACTCAACAGTGTTAACCGGTTAACGCCCTGGGTTAACCGGTTAACGCAGGACAGAACACGCTTTCTAGCAAAACTCAACAGTGTTAACCGGTTAACGCCCTGGGTTAAACGGTTAACGCAAGACAGACAACAATTTTTTCCATAATTCAAAACAGTGTTAACCGGTTAACGCCCTGGGTTAACCGGTTAACGCAAGACAGAAAGCTGTCCCTGCGCTAACAGCGAAACGGACGCAGAATTCTCCGCATTTTCCACCGTTGGAGGACTTTCGGACCTCCGATTCCGACTCCGTAAAAAGCTATACGTTCGGAAAATCACAACTAACCCAAATACAGATTCAATTACAGTTTTCACATCATCTATTCATCACAACTTTTCAACATTCATAATCCAATTAGGGTCAAATCAACGGCTTATCACTACCCATTACATGTTAACCCATAATACCCATTAAACGACGATAAACCCCCCTTACCTGAGTTAATCCGGCAATCCTTTAGCTTCAAGCTTTTCTCTTCTCCAACCTTCGTTCTCTTGCTCTTCCTCTTTGCCCTTTCTCCACTTCTCTGCCGCTTCTCTGTTTTCACGTGAAAACCCTCTTTACCAAATGAAACTCTTTTTCTTATTCCAACTTATATATTCCAATAATAAAATCCAATAATATTCTAAATTATTTAATTAAATTAATAAATATAATATTAACTTAAATTAAATAATTATCTTATTTTATCGGGGTGTTACAACTCTCCCCCACTAAAAGAGTTTTCGTCCTCGAAAACATACCTCAAGCGAATAACTCGGGATAAGACTCCTTCATCTGACTCTCAAGTTCCCAAGTCACATTGCCACCTGCTGGTCCTCCCCAAGCTCCCTTTACCAAAACAATCTCTTTACCCCGCAACTGCTTCAATTCTCGATCCTCGATCCTCATAGGTGATGTTTCAACAGTCAGGTTATCTCTCACCTGTACATCATCTACTTGGACCACATGCGACGGATCAGGAATGTACCTCCTCAATTGAGACACATGAAAAACCTCATGCAAATTCGCAAGTGACGGCGGTAAAGCGATACGATAGGCTACCTCCCCTATCCTCTCCAAAATCTGATAAGGACCAATAAATCGAGGTGTCAACTTCTTCGACTTCAAAGCTCGACCAACCCCAGTTATCGGAGTAACGCGAAGAAACACATGATCTCCCTCTTGAAACTCAAGTGACTTTCTCCTCTTGTCGTGATAACTCTTCTGACGACTCTGAGCAATTCTCATCTTCTCCTGAATCATCTTAATCTTTTCCGTAGTTTGTTGAACAATCTCCGGTCCAACCACAGCACTCTCACCGGACTCATACCAACATAAAGGTGTCCGACATCTCCTACCATACAAAGCTTCAAACGGTGCCATACCAATGCTCGAATGAAAATTATTGTTGTAGGTAAACTCAATCAAAGGTAAATAACAATCCCAAGCACCTCCCTTTTCCAAAACACAAGCCCTCAAAAGATCCTCTAGTGACTGAATCGTCCTCTCAGTCTGACCATCAGTCTGCGGATGATATGCAAAACTCAATCTCAGCTTAGTTCCCACAACCCTCTGCAAACCTTCCCAGAACTTCGATGTAAATCTAGGATCTCTGTCTGAAACAATACTCGACGGAATACCATGCAAACTTACAATTTTCTCAATATACAATTCAACAAATCTCTCTAACGGATAATCCATTCTGATCGGAATGAAATGAGCCGATTTTGTCAATCTGTCAACAATCACCCAAATAGCTTCAAAATTCTTAATCGTCCTCGGTAAACCCGAAACAAAATCCATACTGATACTATCCCACTTCCACTCTGGAATAGCCAACGGTTGCATTAGCCCAGACGGCTTCTGATGCTCAATCTTTGACTTCTGACAAGTCAAACAAGAATAAACAAAACTCGCAATTTCTCTTTTCATTCCCGGCCACCAAAATAACTTTTTCAAATCATGATACATCTTCGTAGCTCCAGGATGAATACTCAGGCCACTACGATGTCCTTCCTCAAGAATACTCTTCTTAAGTTCGGTAACATTCGGAATACACACCCGATTACCAAATTTCAAAACACCATTCTCATCAACTCTGAATTCACCACCTTGACCTTGATTCACTAGAGTCAACTTATCAACCAAAAGCACATCGGATTTCTGACCCTCTCTAATCTCATCCAGAATACCACTCGTTAACTTCAACATTCCCAATTTAACACTATTGTGAGTACTCTCACACACCAAACTCAAGTCTCTAAACTGCTCAATTAAATCCAATTCCTTAACCATTAACATAGACATATGCAATGATTTCCGACTCAATGCATCAGCCACTACGTTTGCTTTACCCGGATGGTAATTCAAACCAAAGTCATAATCCTTCAGAAACTCTAACAATCTCCTCTGTCTCATATTCAGCTCTTTCTGATCAAACAAATACTTTAAACTTTTATGGTCACTGAAAACCTCAAATCTTGACCCGTACAAGTAATGCCTCCATAACTTCAGAACAAACACCACAGCTGCCAACTCTAAATCGTGTGTCGGATAGTTCCTCTCATGAACCTTCAGTTGTCTCGAAGCATAAGCTACAACCTGCTTATTCTGCATCAACACACCACCCAAACCCAACAATGAAGTATCACAGTAAACCTCAAATGGTTCTGACGGACTTGGTAATATCAGAATAGGAGCAGTAGTTAACCTTCTCTTTAACTCTTGGAAACCTTCTTCACATTTTGAGTCCCAAACAAACGCTTGCCCCTTTCTAGTCAACATCGTCAACGGTAACGCCAACTTAGAAAATCCCTCAATGAATTTCCTATAATAACCTGCCAAACCAAGGAAACTTCGAATCTCAGCAACAGACTTAGGAGCTTCCCACTTAGATACCGCTTCTATCTTAGAAGGATCAACAGCAACACCACCTCTTGAAATCACATGACCAAGAAAACTAACTTCTTCTAACCAAAATTCACACTTAGAGAGTTTAGCAAATAACTTCTTTTCTCGTAGAACTCCTAAAACCACTCTCAAATGTTCAGCATGCTCTTCTTCAGATTTCGAATACACCAAAATATCGTCAATAAATACCACAACAAACTTGTCTAGGTACGGATGGAAAATCCTATTCATATACACCATAAATACTCCAGGCGCATTAGTCACACCAAAAGGCATTACAAAATACTCATAGTGTCCATACCTTGTTCTGAAAGCAGTCTTCTGAATATCCTCAGTTTTCACACATATCTGATGATACCCCGATCTCAAATCTATTTTGCTGAACACACTCGCACCAACCAACTGATCCATCAAATCATCAATCCTCTGCAAAGGATACCGATTCTTGATCGTCACTTTATTCAGTTTCCTGTAGTCCACACACAACCTCATAGTACCTTCTTTCTTCTTAACCAATAACACTGGTGCACCCCACGGTGACACACTCGGACGAATAAATTTCTTATCCAACAGATCTTCCAGCTGACTCTTCAATTCAGTTAACTCAACAGCAGACATACGGTACGGAGCCATCGATATCGGCCTAGTACCAGGTACCAAATCAATCGAGAACTCAACTTCACGCTCTGGCGGTAATTCATTCACTTCTTCAGGAAACACATCAGGAAAATCACACACCACGGCTAGATCGCAAATCACCAGTTTATCTTTAGCCTCCAAAGTCGCTAACAGCATAAACAACTCTGCCCCATCTGCTACTGCCTCATTCACCTGCCTTGCCGATAGAAACAAACTCTTTCCTTCCTCAATCTCAGGAAAGATCACAGTCTTATCAAAACAGTTGATATAAACTTGGTTAAACACCAACCAGTTCATACCCAAGATAACATCAATCTGCACTAGTGGAAGACACACAAGGTCCATCCCAAAGTCTCTACCAAAAATACTCAAAGGACAATTTAAACAAACTGAAGTAGTAGTCACTGAACCCTTCGTAGGAGTATCAATCACCATACTTCCATGCATCTCAGATATCTCTAACTTAAGTTTCACAGCACAATCCAAAGATATAAAGGAATGAGTCGCACCTGTGTCAATAATAGCTACAAGAGGAAAGCCATTAATATAACACGTACCTCGGATCAAACGATCATCTGCAAAAGTCTCAGAACCCGATAAAGCAAAGACCTTGCCTCCCGACTGGTTCTCTTTCTTCGGCTTAGGACACTGTGGGCTGATATGACCCACCTCTCCACAGTTGAAACAAGTCACAGTCTTCGACCGACACTCTGCAGCCAAATGACCACCTTTTCCACACTTGAAACACTTCCTCTCAGCACTGGTACACTCATGGACACGATGTCCAGCCTGACCACATCTGTAACACTTAGCAGGGGCACTAGAGTCTCCCCCACTAGGCCTCTTCATTCCACTCTGCCTCTGGAAACCTTTGCCAGCTGCATACGGTTTTCCACGATCATTCTGATTCTTGCCTTTCCTATCAACCCTCTGCTGATAGCTCTCCGCTCTGGCCTTGGTATCCTGTTCGAAAATCCTGCAACAGTCAACCAAGTCAGAGAACACTCTGATCCGCTGATACCCAATAGCCTGCTTGATCTCGGGACGTAACCCGTTCTCAAACTTCACACATTTCAAAAATTCCCCAGTAGCCTCATCATAGGGAGTGTAATATTTCGACAGCTCTGTGAACTTAGCAGCATACTCAGTAACAGACCTGTTACCCTGCTTCAATTCTAAGAACTCTATCTCTTTCTTTCCTCTGACATCTTCTGGAAAGTACTTCCTCAGGAATCTCTCTCTGAACACAGCCCAAGTGATCTCAGCATCCCCAGCAGCTTCCAACTCAGAGCGGGTAGCAACCCACCAATCATCTGCTTCCTCTGACAGCATATGCGTACCGAACCTGACCTTCTGGTTATCGGCACACTCAGTCACTCGGAAGATCCTCTCGATTTCCTTCAACCACTTCTGAGCACCATCTGGATCGTATGCTCCCTTGAACATTGGAGGATTGTTCTTCTGGAACTCACTCATTTGACGAGCAGCTCCCATTCCCACAACATTCGGATTCCCTCCAAGTACTCCAGCTAGCATACCCAGAGCCTCAGCAATCGCAGCATCGTCTCTACCTCTTCCAGCCATCTCTATTCTGAGAACCCAACAAGATAAAACAATAAGTACTGATAGGGTTACACAACACCTATCACGTACAGGGGAAACAGAATAATTACGACTCGACTCGACCGACTATGCTCTGATACCACTAATGTAACACCCTTCTAAAATACCCCAAATATTTAATTAAAACAACAAATATATATCAGAGTAGATATGCAATTAAGGGTGTCACACAATCACTTCACACCATTCACCAAAATAACTGTCATGCTCTTTATTTAATCAAAATAAACATTGCATAATTCGCAGCGGATAGAAATCAAATCAATCATGCAAAACATGTAACACATTACATGTAAACTGGTTCAACAACCAACAATAAAACAATTAAAACATCCCTTCCCGATGTTACATCTACCAGAGCATGACCCACTAAGGAACTACACTAGACTCCAAGTACTAGCTCCTACTCAATCACTGCTCGTTACCTGAAAAATAGTTGTAAGGGTGAGTTCCTCAATCGATATAATAAGCATTATAAAATATCATGTAATGTTAAGTAAATTAACACATTTCATCACCCTAATCATATCACACATTCAGCAACGGCAACATAAACTCATAATCATACTCATACTCATACTCATACTCATACTCATACTCAACACAACCACGAAACACACGTATAATATTGGAACACATCCATTCATATTATACGCCATACATACATTATACAATGAGACTCCATGCATGCGGTACCGACTATTCGTGAACACATAGTTCAACCTCACCGACCAAATCCAGGTACGGCTACCAAGCTCACTAGTCCCACTCATTTGAGACCTAGTGACTCACTCACTAATTCCTCACCATGGGAATTAGCTACCACCCCAAGGGCTATGCTATGCACGCTAAATCACCTAGCATGCAAACATCAACAACAGTCCACAATGACTAACTCACTAATTCCTCACCATGGGAATTAGCTACCACCATAAAGGCCACACTATGCATGCTAAATCACCTAGCATACAACCATCAACAACGATCCACAATGGACATATGCTCACACTCTAAGCCATAAAACAGTCCATCCATAATTACATACATAATATATACATTCACAACATTATGCATATTTTCACACATTATCAGCATATTTATCATATAATCATATCATGTCATGCCAAATAAGTCAATCACAGTATTAGCACCCTCTACTAATACCTATACTACTCAAAACAACGGGAAATAATCCCTACTATATCACACACCGATATAGGCCAACCATCAAATATGTACACAACATTTAAATACCAATTTTCCCACTTTTCAACAGTGTTAACCGGTTAACGCCCTGGGTTAACCGTTTAACGCAGGACAGAACACGCTTTCTGGCAAAACTCAACAGTGTTAACCGGTTAACGCCCTGGGTTAACCGGTTAACGCAGGACAGAACACGCTTTCTGGCAAAACTCAACAGTGTTAACCGGTTAACGCCCTGGGTTAACCGGTTAACGCAAGACAGACAACAATTTTTTCCATAATTCAAAACAGTGTTAACCGGTTAACACCCTGGGTTAACCGGTTAACGCAAGACAGAAAGCTGTCCCTGCGCTAACAGCGAAACGGACGCAGAATTCTCCGCATTTTCCACCGTTGGAGGACTTTTGGACCTCCGATTCCGACTCCGTAAAAAGCTATACGTTCGGAAAATCACAACTAACCCAAATACAGATTCAATTACAGTTTTCACATCATCTATTCATCACAATTTTTCAACATTCATAATCCAATTAGGGTCAAATCAACGGCTTATCACTACCCATTACATGTTAACCCATAATACCCATTAAACAACGATAAACCCCCCTTACCTGAGTTAATCCGGCAATCCTTTAGCTTCAAGCTTTTCTCTTCTCCAACCTTCGTTCTCTTGCTCTTCCTCTTTGCCCTTTCTCCACTTCTCTGCCGCTTCTCTGTTTTCACGTGAAAACCCTCTTTACCAAATGAAACTCTTTTTCTTATTCCAACTTATATATTCCAATAATAAAATCCAATAATATTCTAAATTATTTAATTAAATTAATAAATATAATATTAACTTAAATTAAATAATTATCTTATTTTATCGGGGTGTTACACCCCTTCTCGATCACTAGCCACACCGTCTAACAAGTGGTATCAGAGCGCCGGTTCGCTGGTGTTCTGTGGCTGCCTATAACGATATGGATTGTGAACCAAAGGGGGCGTATAATAGAGCGCCAATTTTCAACGGTGAAAATTACGGCTACTGGAAAGACTGCATACGAGTTCATATAAATTCTGTTGATAGGCTAGTATGGGCTGCCATTGAAAATGGTCCTTTTCAAATTACTAATAAAATTCTGAGATGTCTTAGCAGGGAATGGCAACCTAAAGTAACAGCTATTAAGGAAGCCAACGATCTAACAACACTTATGATTACAACTCTGTTTGGAAAGCTGGAAGAACATCAGCAAGCATTAGAAAGTCTTGAAAAGTTTGAGAACAAAAGTAAGAAGGAAAAGGAGAAGAAGAGAGACAAAGAGGGAGAGAAGAAGCCAATAGCTCTTGTGGCCTCTAGCTCTAAGTCCTCACGAAAAGAGAAAAGTGACAATGATTCTAGTAGTGACAAAGATTCGGATGATGAGGAAATGAGACTTTTTGTAAGGAGATATAATATATTCATTCGAAAGAATGGAGTCAAGCATTCCGACAAAAACCTCATGAAGTTTCAAAGACAATCTACAGATTCAAAACAGGAAGAGAATAAGAAGAGTAGAGGAAAAGGATCTTGTTTTAATTATGGTAAATCTGGACATTATAAAATAGATTGTCCTATGAAGTATAAGGATCAAGGAAAAGCTCCACCAAAAGGGTACAGCAAACAAAGAAGAGCTTACATTGCATGGGAAAGTGATAGTGATTCATCAAGCACACAAAGTTCAAGTGATAGTGATGAAACCGCAAATCTGTGCCTTATGGATCACACCAAAAATCTGTCCTACCACAAGAAGAAAATCAATGATAAAAAGGTAAAACAAGTCTACTATAATAATTTCTCTTCTATGTCTTTTTTCTGAACTGAAAATAGCTTTTGAAAAACTGCATAACGAAGCTGTAGATGCTTTTAAAAGATTATCTTCCGATAAACAAATTTTTTCATTTCTGGAAGGTAAAGTATACAAAGCTGAAAAAGATTTAGAATGGTTAAAAGCTAGTATTGCAGAAAATTCAAAAAATATTGACATTGATGGATGTAGTAAAGTTGGGTATTGTGAAGCTTGTCATATTTGGCAACAAGAGGTAAACACTCTCAAGGTCAAATTGGAAAAAACTTTACAACCTAAGGTTACTTATGCCGTTGACTCTAGGTTGTTTAAGAAGTCATTAAATCCACCATATGCAAAATACTCTTTTATTCCAAAGGATTTAATGAACAAGAATAAACAAACACATCGTCATGGTTTATGTCATTATTGTTGTCGTGCTGGCCATACCATTGAGAAATGCAAGTTTAGGAGATTTCTTGTTCCTAAAGGTATTTATCAATGGAAGCCAAAAGGCAACCATGTTAGCACTTACCCACTTGGACCCAATGAAAATTGGGTACCAACTTCTCTCTTTTGATATTGTAGGATGAGTGCCTTGCTTCCGTAGATAGGAGATGGTTTCTTGACAGCGGTTGCTCAAGGCACATGACCGGTGACATATCGCTTTTTATAGACTTCAAGGCAAAGAAGAAGGGATATGTTACTTATGGAGACAATAACAAAGGAGCTATACTTGGCAAAGGTAGTGCAGGTAATCCCTCTACCACTACTATTTCTGATGTCCATTTAGTAGAGGGGCTTAAACACAATTTGTTAAGCATAAGTCAATTGTGTGACAAGGGTTATAAAGTTTCTTTCACAAAAACTTGCTGCATAATTGAACATGCTGAACAGAACGTTGTGTTTAAGGGTGTAAGAGAAAACAATATCTATATGCTTGACCTTTTTGATGTATCTTTAACAAGTACTAAATGTCTAGTTACCTTGAATGATGATTCTTGGCTTTGGCATAGACATTTAGCGCATGTTAATTTCGATTTACTTAATAAGGTTGTATCTAAGGATCTAGTAGTCGGTCTTCCAAAAATAAAATTTTCAAAAGACCACCTATGTGACGCGTGCCAAATGGGAAAACAAACGTGGGTCTCTTTTAAATCTAAATATGTAATTTCAACTTCACGACCCCTTGAGCTTCTCCATATGGATCTCTTTGGACCTTATAGGATAAAGAGCTTAGGTGGAAATTATTATGGTTTTGTAATCGTTGATGACTATTCTAGATTTACTTGGACTATATTCCTTCATAGCAAAGATGAAACTTTTTCTACTTTTAAGAATTTTGCAAATCTGTCCCAAAACAAAATGAATTCCAAAATAGTTACAATTCGTAGCGATCATGGTGGTGAATTTCAAAACTATCACTTTGATAAGTACTGTGACAAGTATGGTATTGAGCATAACTTTTCAGCTCCTCGAACTCCACAACAAAATGGCGTTGTGGAGCGTAAAAATCGTGTTTTAGAGGAGTTGGCAAGAACAATGCTAAATGAGGGTGGATTACTAAAATATTTTTGGGCTGATGCAGTTAGCACAGCTTGTTATGTTTTAAACAGGATCTTAATTCGTCCTATTTTAAATAAAACTCCTTATGAGCTTTTAAAAGGAAGAAAGCCAAACTTGTCACATCTTCACGTATTCGGTTGTAAGTGTTTTGTTTTGAATAATGGTAAGGAAAATATTGGGAAGTTTGATGCAAAAGCGGATGAAGGTATCTTTCTTGGATACTCACAATCAAGTAAAGCATATAGAGTATATAATAAGCGTTTACTTACTGTTGAAGAATCTGTCCATGTTTCTTTTGATGAGTCTTATCCGAAAAGTGTCGGAAAAGGTATTTCTTTTGATGACGCAGGTGTATCTACAGAAGACATACTCAAGGAAGCTGTTACGGAAACTGATCAGTCCAGAACAGTTGCCCATGAGAAGGAGGAAGATACTAGTCATGAAGAAGATGAGGAAGAAAGGACAGCTGAAGTGAATGACCTTCCACCATCTTGGAAATCTTCAAAAGACCATCCTATTGACAACATCTTGGGAGATATTTCAAAGGGAGTAATGACTCGTTCTAAGATAAGTAATTTTTGTTCTCACTTCGCTTTTGTTTCACAAGTAGAACCTAAAAATGCCAAAGAGGCCGTGATTGATGAATGTTGGCTAATGGCCATGCAAGAAGAGCTTAATCAATTTAAAAGAAATGACGTTTGGGAACTTGTCCCTCGTCCGCGAGATCATCATATCATAGGTACTAAATGGGTTTTTAGAAATAAGCTTGATGAAAACGGAGTGATAACTAGGAACAAGGCACGTTTAGTAGCACAAGGGTATAACCAAGAGGAGGGCATAGACTATGAGGAAACTTATGCTCCAGTTGCTCGCCTTGAAGCTATACATCTCTTGCTTGCCTATGCGTGTTCTAATAATTTTAAGCTTTACCAAATGGACGTAAAGAGTGCGTTTCTAAATGGTGTCATAAATGAAGAGGTATATGTCTCACAACCTCCTGGTTTTGGGAATGCTGAAAATCCAGATTATGTTTACAAATTAAAACGAGCTTTGTATGGTCTTAAACAAGCCCCTCGGGTTTGGTATGAAAGGATTAGCAAATTTCTAATTGATCATGGATATTCAAGAGGTAAAGTGGATAATACTCTCTTTATTAAACACAAGGGAAAACACATTCTTTTAGTTCAAGTTTATGTAGACGATATAATTTTTGGTTCAACTAACACACACTTAGTCGAAGAATTTTCTAAGGTTATGCAGGGTGAATTTGAGATGAGTCTGATGGGGGAGTTGAATTACTTCCTAGGTCTTCAGATAAAGCAACTTGATGAGGGTACAACAGTATGTCAAACAAAGTACTGCAGAGAACTACTCAAGCGCTTTGGAATGAACGACTCAAAATCAATTGACACCCCTATGCCTAACAACGGAAATCTAGATAAAGATGAGCATGGTAAGAGTGTAGATGTCAAAAAGTTTAGAGGTATGATTGGGTCTCTTCTGTATCTTTCTGCTTCTAGACCTGACATCATGTTTAGTGTTTGTATGTGTGCACGATATCAATCAAATCCTAAGGAATCACACCTGAAAGCTGTTAAGCGTATATTTAGATATCTTCATGGAACATCTAAATATGGGCTTTGGTATTCCAAAGGAAGTGATTGTAGCTTAGTAGGTTACTCCGATTCTGATTTTGCTGGCTGCAAATCAGATAGGAAAAGCATGAGTGGTACATGTCACTTGTTTTCAAACTCCTTGGTAAGTTGGCATAGCAAAAAGCAGGTATCTGTGGCTTTGTCAACTGCAGAGGCTGAGTACGTTGCAGCCGGTAGTTGTTGCGCTCAGATTTTGTGGCTAAAGCAACAAATACAAGACTTTAACATTCAACTCAAACGTATTCCAATAAAATGTGACAACACTAGTGCCATAAACCTTACTAAAAATCCTGTTTTACACTCACGCACTAAACACATAGAGATTAGACATCACTTTCTTCGCGATCATGTTGAAAAAGAAGACGTTGTATTTGAGCATTTTGATACTAAAAACCAGCTTGCTGACATTTTCACTAAACCTTTGGAAACGGAACCGTTCTTCAACATTCGTCGTGAATTAGGGATCTTAGATCTCTCTCCATTGTTGTCTTAAGCATGTTTGTTCTTATTTATATTATGCCTCACCTTGGTTGATGAGATTTTTTTTAGATTTCATTTATACCTCACAAGGTTACATCAACAGAGGTAATATCACTCCTTTCTATATCTCTTTTAGAACTATGTGATTGTGTATGTTAGAACAAAATTCCTTATTTTCGTTTATGTGAATTTCTTTGCATATATTGTTTGAACATTAATATCTGATTTGTGAATTATACTTGGGCATCATTATCATGACATACTTCATAATGCATAACCATACTGCATAAAAATTAATTAAAATTTGGTTTTGCATCAGTATGTATCGATTCAAAGATGTATGTATCGATTCATGTGTTCTTCATTTCATATCTGTCAAAATTGGTTAAGTATGTATCGATTCGTTCGTCGTTTGTATCGATACATAGACCCTTTAAAAACAAAAATGCGTGACATGGATCGATCCATTCCCATATGCATCGACACATACTGATTGTTATTTGGATTAAATGCATTTTATTTCACTCATGGATCGACACATCAGCAATTCTTATCACATCTTCTCACAAACTTGGTATCAGCAGTTCCCCTACCTCTCAAAACCTGCGGCTAACCCTAATCTCCTTCATCATCATTCTCTCCAAAACCCTAAATTCATCTCACTTTTCTTCAATTTTTCATCACCATGCCTCCAAGAATCATTCCGGCTAGAGCAAGGGGAAAAGGAAAAGGAAAGGAACCGGTTGGCACTTCTCAGCAGTTACCAGAAATTCCTCCTAATGCCTTAGATTTGCTTCATCCTACAATTGCTACTGAGTTTGAGGATTCTTTCAAGACAAGGTCAGTTATGAAACCCCATGTCTTCGATAAACATGATGCTATTGATCTGCATCTCAATGATGTGGTTGAACTCCTTAATGCACAAAAAGTTGGTTCATTTTTTACTACAAAGGATGATTACCATGAGGATTTTATCCGTGCATTTTATGCTGGCTTACAATCTGGTAAAGGATATATGTTTAAGTGTTCTATTGGTGTCAAAACCTATACTTTTGAGGCTAGTGATTGGGAAACAGTGTTTCAAATTCCGTTTCCGTCGCATAATTTCAAGACTTGGCATGACTTGAAGTCTGATACTGACTTTAACCTGAAGGAGTTTACTCTATCTATCTTGAAATTGGACAAACCGCTGGGTGAGGATGAACAGGTTACGTCTGGTATGATTAAGAAAATTCCTCGTATACTTCATTGGATTATCTCGCACATTCTGCGTCCAGCAAACAATGGACATTCTAGGTTAGACAGGGCAGGCATTCATCTCTTGTATACTCTTCAAAATAAGGTTCCCTTGAATTGGGCAAATTACTTTGTGAAGCGTCTCTTTTCGTGCATAACAGTGCCAAGAATATTGTTCTTGGTTATGCGTCTCAAATCATGAAAATTCTTACGTTATGGAATGTTGCAATCCCTTTAGTTCCTCTCATATCACCATCTACTGCTCAAAAGTTTGACTCTTCCACTTTATCTCATATGGGATATCGGTGGGACAAGGAACGTCAATGTTTCTATTTCTTTGAAAGGAAATCCAAAACAAGGATCTATAATTTTGATGTGCCTTCTAAACGAATTCATGTAGTTGAAGACCAACCTGATGAAGAAATGCATGATGTGAACGAAGCAGATGTGCCTGCAACTGATGACAATGCTGGTTGGGGTGATTGGATGCCACAAAGGTGGTCTCCAACCAACTATGTACCTAAACCAACGGTTCCTCCGTTCTCCGGCGGTGCTTCATCTTCAACACCTACTGCGCATCTAACTCAAATGCTTCAACAAATGGAGCTTGCCAACCAAGAACGTCATGAAGAGGCACGGTCTTGGCATGTACAACAAAGTGAGTGGCATAAGGAGCATCGTGAGTGGCATGACGATCATACACGGATGTACCATAACTAACACTCTTGGCACACGGACTTGGTTAAGTGGCACCAAGTCTTCTACAATGAAATGTCTGGTTTTGTGGACGACTGCCGTGCCAATCCTGGTATTATGGACAAATTCAGAAGTGTTGAAGTTCAGGACCGGTTCAGGCACTACACTTTCATGGGCCACAATCCAGATGCAATTCCTCCTCCTCCGCCTCCGCCAAGCTTCAGAGATCCTGATAGAGATGACGAGGAGTCCTGTGGTGGCTATAATCCATATTAAACCATCATCATTTCATTTCACTACATTTCATTGCATGTTGCTTGAGTTTTTTTCTTTTCAGATTAGTTGCACCTTATATATCTTGGCTTATGTAATTTTTAAATACTTTCTACTAGTTAAATGCTTATTTCCTTCTACTTACTTCTGGTGTTATTGCCCTTATTTGTCATTCTTTGTGAGTGATTCTTTACTTTTTAAGCTTCATTCTTTGTGATTGTTAGCTTCTTTATCATTTTTGCTGTGTCCTGCTACAACATGTTGCCTTGATAAAACTGTTTTTTTCTTCTTTTTGATGTTGACAAAGGGGGAGAAATGCTGATGTTGACAGATATGCACAAACTCAGGGGGAGTATCACACATCTTGCTAAAAATTTTCCATCATCAAAAAGGGGGAGTTTGTGAGCAAATTCTTTACTTTGAATAAGTTTTGAATGATAACAAATTGTGTGATCATTGTCTAATTGTTGGTTGTGCATTATTTTACATGTTTCATTTGTGTTTTTAGCCTATACTATTGTTTCGTGTCTATACATAAAGATCCACATTGATACATTTCTTAAAAGAACTCATAGAAACTGTTTTGTGTCAGTATGTATCGATACATGTTCATCTGCATCGATACATAAATTTGTTTTAAATCACAAAAGGTTTTTGCTTCAGTATGTATCGATACATACGAGCTTTGTATCGATACATGCTTAGTTAAAATGTTATATGTATCGATACATACGAGCTTTGTATCGATACATGCTTAGTTAAAATGTTCTATGTATCGATACATACGAGCTTTGTATCGATACATGCTTGTATTAATTCTCTAAAATTAATCAAAGCTACAGTATGTATCGATGCATAATCTTTTGTATCAATACATAATTCTGTTTTGTCTACTAACAACTTATGTCTTTCACATATAAGAAGTATTTTGACAGCTCAGTTAAGAAGGACGAATTCAGAAGTGAAAAACAGTTATAACACAAATCAAAGGAGCGTGTAGCAGCAATTGTTTTGAGCAGTTAGAAACTTGAAAGAGACTTCATCTTCTTCATCTTCTCAATCTCTTTTCTTCAAGAACATCAACACATAATCATTCTTGTTCTTTGGATTAAAGGATCAACGAGATAACGTTCAGTGGAACGATCAAGGATCTAGCTGAGGTGTTCAGTGGAACGATCGAGGATCTAGCTGAGTTGAAGGTTGAAGGGGGTTTCGAGGAAAAACCAAATGGTTTGTCCTTCAAAAACTGGAGTGTTCTTGCGGGTTTATTAGTCACGTTTGCAGAACAGATTCAGCCGTAGCGTAGGGTTTGGAAATTGGGTAATTTCGCAAACAGGTCGTGGAACCGGTGAATTGTTTGCAATTTCTTGCAGGAAATTCTTGATCGAGCTCAGATCAAGTGGAGGTTTTATACAAGAAGAAGATCTTGGGATTTAGATTTCTGTCTTTGTATTGAAACCTTGTATCAACGAATTCGGCATTATTGATAATTACAGTTCTCAATTTCATTTGAAATTGAGAGGGAGACGTACCCACACGCGAGGACGACAGTGGGGAACTTCCTTACCAAATCTCTGCGTATCGTGTTCTTTCCTTATCTATCTTTATGTTTTCAACAGTTTTGTGATTTCAGTTGGTGTATTGTGGCTATACATTTCGTGATACAATAGTGGCAAGAAAACTTCTTTATCTAAACTCCACCATTGTTCATCATTGATCACATACACACCAAATGTTTGACAAAACTGTCAGCTGAGTTTTATTCATTGGAATTAGAATTTAGTGATAAGTGCATTTAATTTGATAATATTTTGGTGTTAATAATCGCTATCGTTCTAATTCAAATCCAGCATTAAATTCGCATGTCCGGTTTTCTAGTAGCGGTTCAGATTAGACGGAAGTCGATTCAGGACTGTAATTTTCCACTTAGTTTCAATAACTCTGATAAGATTTTTTAAATCTGTTTATTTAAAAGAGGTGATCTATTCACCTCCCCCTCTGGATCACAAGCCACACCGTCTAACAGAATTTGAACTTCTTACAAACATAAAAGTTAAATAGGACATTTTTAATTTGATCATGGAATTAGAATGACTTTCATATCATGATAATTGACCAAGTTATGGTCTTGGGAAGTTGACCTCTTAATTAGGGTTCAGACAAAATGACCTATAATCTTTCACCATAAACAATGACTTTCCAAGCAAAACTTGCTATAGACTTAAACATGAAAGTTGTTTGGAATGTCATTATGAGTAAATTATATATTGGAATAATTTTTATATAACAAAAATTGTAGGAGATAGGGTCTAGGGAACCCCAGTTTTGACCAGTTGACTTTCTCTGGACAACCACCATGAACAAACTTGTAAACTTGAAGTTCTCTTGATATTTGGTACTCATGGAGGATCATATATGTGCAGGATGGTGTAATATGAAGTATCCCTTGAAATGTTTGATCAAATGTTGAAGAAACTTGTTGAGGAAGTCACACAAGATACCCAGATGAATTAGGGTTTCCAAGGCAAACATGCTTCAAACTCTTGATAATTTCTTGATCAAAATGATATGTGAAGACCATGGGTATCCATACATGATGTCTAGAGTCAATGTGAACCAACTCTTGATTAGTCTCCTTGAATTAAGGGTCTTAAACCTTAGATATGAGCTTGATGGATCATTGGTGAGCATACAAACTACCTACAAAAGAACAAACCTATACATAGACATATTTTTGGTATTTTGGTTAGTAAATAATGAAAAACAAAGTATGATACAATCAAATGTTCTTGGTGATCTCTACCAATGAAAACCCAATGAGTGAGGGGTAAGGAGGATGCCAAGGCGTGATCCCAAAGCCAATGCATATGATGAGATAGCATGAGGGATCTTAGGGTCAAAATTGGGGTCTTACACTTGGTAGTCAAAAATCTTATCCAACCAAGGAATCCTCCAAAAATTCCCGAACCATTACCATGGTGGTTCAAACGTGACTTGCATTGTGCTTTTCACCAGGGAGATCCTGGTCATTAAATTGAAAACTGTTATCCCTTGAAGTAAGAGGTTCATAAGATGGTCAAATGCGGTGTGGTGTCCTTTAAGGACAGAGTGCCAAATGTTAAATCCAATATGTTTCTTGCTCATGGCAATGCTTCTGTGAACATGATACAATTGTCCTAGGAATTTTAGGGTCTTTGATGTTTGTCGTATTCGTAGGTCCTTGGTGGATATTCACAGATGCTTGTGCCTGGTAAGCCATTGTGAACATGACCATGATGGTTATGTTATTTGTAGCGTTAACCCTTGGGGGTGTGTAATTGTTAAGAGGGATATTCAAAAGTTGACGGATGAAAATGTTATTCAGGTTCAACAGTCAAGGTATATGGGAAATGACGTGAACGTTATCGTACCAGTTTTCAAAACCCCTGAGCGAGTCATTATTAAATTTGATAGCAACAACAAGAAAGAAGACATATCAGTATCGCCTTTGGTTATACAGTTAGCGGGGCCTGTCCCCTATTCATCCAATAAAGTTGTACCGTATAAGTATAATGCCACCATGATTGATAATGGTCATGAGGTCCTCTTCCAGTTGCAAATTTAGTGGTGAGTATTGTGGATGTAGTGAAGGTGACCCATAGTGGTCATGTGTTCAGACTGATATTTCCTAAAGTTGTAGAAGATTTTTTTGTTTGTAAGAAGGCAAAAGTTCCTACAATTGATCCGGTTAGTATTCCAACTTGTCAGTCTGGTGAATCTAGTAGATTGAAGACTAATGATGATGATGAGATAATACGCTTGATCAAAAGAAGTGAATTCAATGTTGTGGGACAATTTCTTTAAACATCGTAAAAAATTGTGCTATCATTATTGATGAATGCTGAGGCACACAGGGAGGATTTGCAGAGAGTATTGGAGCAAGCCTACATGGAAAATGATGTTATTGTGGATCAATTTGACAACATTGTTGCTAACATTACTTCTTGTAAAAACCTGAGCTTTTATGATGAAGAACTTCCGAAGGAAGGTAGAAATCACAACATGGCGCTTCACATTTCAATGAACTGCAAGGAGGACGCTTTGTCCAATGTGTTGGTTGATACTGGCTCATCATTGAATATGCTTCCCAAGTCAACTATAGCAAGACTTTCTTATCCAGGCGCCCCGATGAGGTACAATGGCCTGGTTGTTATAGCGTTTGACGGTTCTCAAAAAACTGTCATTGGAGAAGTGAACCTTCAAGTTAAGATAGGTCCGAGTGATTTCCATATTACTTTTCAAGTAATGGACATTCACCCGGCCTACAACTATTTATTGGGAAGGCTATGATCCATGAATATGGCATCGTGACATCTACATTGCACCAGAAGTTGAAATTTGTTAAGAACGGTAAGCTTGTCGTTGTTCGGGGAGAGAAAGCACTATTAGTAAGCCATTTGTCATCCTCTACTTATGTAGATTTAAAAGAAGAAGTTGTATTGCCATTCCAAGCTTAATCTGTTACTGTTTAATTGAAGAAGACTGAGGCCCCATGTAGCGGGAAATTCATGATCATCAAGCTATTGACAAGCTAGAGATCAATTAACAAGAGTCGCCACCGCGCCTTTATTTTTTCCAAGGGAAAAGGGAAAAAGTACGAACAAAACCCTAATAATAAGAAGTTTTCAAATAAAAACTAATAAAATTCAGAGATCACAGGTAAGGGGGGTGGTTACACAGAGGGAAGGTGTTAGCACCCAAAGTGTCCTAGGTACTCCTAAGGAGCCCTTTTTGTATGCATATGTATTTTGTATAAAGTGATGTTTACAAGCAAATAGATTGGGGGGATGAGAAAAGAATTCATTAATTATATTTTTGTGTTTGACAAGACCTTCAGTCTTGTGCCTACGTACCAACATAAAAATGAGGGATCAAAACCTCGTAGTTCGTGCTACAAATTTCAAAATGAGTGTTTTGATTTTAACAAAATTTAAGTTTGAAAGGCACAAAGGCCTAAAATGATTTGAATGGGTTAGTTATTTTTTGGCTTTTTGAAAGTTTAAGTCAAGTATAGTTAAATTCATTTACATGTTTGATTTAAGGAAAGAAGTTTGAAAATGTAATGACATAAGGCCAAAGTTTCTATATTTTTGTAAAAAATGGTCAAAGTTTAGAACAAAAGTAGTTCACACAAAGAAGTTTTAAAAAATGGAGGGAAAGACTTTGCAATTAAAGAAATGGGGAGAAGATGAAGAGGCTACCCTATGCACAAAAATTTAAAAGTTTAGAGTTGAAAAGATCTGACCAAATGGGTAGCAATCCAATAGACAAGTATGTCAATAGAAACCCAAAATTCCCTTGGACTTTTTAGAATCAAACAACACACAAATGCACAATTATATCAATCTTTAAGAGCAAATGCATCAAATAAGGATGGCCTCATCCAAGCATATCCACTTCATGATCTTCTTCAAAATAGCCCATGCAACAAATGAATTCCATAAGTCACAGGTTCAAAATAACAACTTCATAAATGATCAATGTTGCAGATGAATCTTAGAGAGATCTTCAAAGATGTATCATATGAATTTCAAATTGCAAGCACTTGGTTCTCCCACAAATTGGCATTGGCCAAGTCCATTAGCAAAGGAATGTTGCCTAAGTTCTAAGTCCAATTGGTCCACAGATCAAGCCAACAGTCCACACAAAAGTTTTTTAGGGTTTTTGTTGTTATTATGTACATTAATGGTCAAAGACCACACAGACAAGCAAAGGAACACAAAACAAAATATATCACACAATATGGTCCAAATGGACAAAGTGAAAATTACATTAACATAAACAATTAGAGTGAAAATAGAGTGTTAAAAGTAAATTGCATTAAAAGTAAGAGCTTGAAATTAAAAGTTAATAGTTAGCAATCGTAATTAGACTTATGTAGAAGTCACAACTAGAATGCTTATGCCTTTTATGTCACAAATTTAGCGCTATGTTAAGCAATCATAATTAGACTTATGTAGAAGTCACAACTATTTGAGGTCAGGCAATGGACTTTTGGTGTTAATGCATGTTGGAGACATAGTATTATGAACTATGCTCATTAAACATACCACACACAAAAATATGCAAAAGGTGTGGCCTAATCTCATCCATACTCATGTTAATCTTTGAATCAACTAGCATTAGGACTTTGAGATGTCATTGGCCAAATGGAAATGAATGAATGAAGAAGGGGAATTATATGAAGGAGAAGGGGATGAATAAGATCACAAATTGGTCAAAGGAGGACTTTTACCAAATTAATATCATTCATTCATTTTAGGAGATGGAATGTACATTCAATCAATCCCCTAAATCCAATGATATTAACTTAACAAAGTCAAATCAACCTTTACCAAGGCCCAACAACAAACAATCAAACTCAAACAAGTCAATACAAATGGTCAACACAATTTAAATGGAATTTATTCAATTAAAAATAATAAAATAGTGCATTAAATTCAAATATGTTTTGTCCAATTCCTAAAATCTCATCAAAACACCAAAGAAATGGCCATGAGATTTATCATAGGTCAAACAAGGTCAAAGGACCTTGGAGAAAATTTTTCATAATTTTTGGACATTTAAAAATATTTTTAAACAATTAAAAACAAATGCAAAATCAATTAATTCATGAAAAATATTAATAATGATCCAAAAAATAATTTTAATTCAAAATATGAAGGAGAAAAATATTTGGAATTTTTTGGTGAAAGTCCCATATTTTTTGGATCAGTATTGAATTTAATATGAATTATTGAAGAAAATGCAATTAAAACAAAATATCAGAAATTCAAAAATACGTGGACCATCAGATCTCCCTCATTAATTGAGGTGGCAGATCTGATGATGCAAAACGTGTGTTCGATTTGTTCCTGAGTCAACCGCGTGGTATAGATGGTAATTAAAACAAGCACTTCAAATTAAAATGTGAGACATGGATCATATGGTTCAGAAGTGAGACACCTCATAGCCGGAGCCAGAGCTCCGGTCATCTTCCCCGGTGAGCTCCACCGGACTGGTCAAGATGAACAATCACCAAAATAAAAAACAGGGGCATGATCTTGAAGAAAAAATGGCACTGAGCTCGAATCTGACCTCCAATTATTCTAATTCCAAATATATTGAGAGATATGTGGATTTGAAAATTATAGTACATGATCTGAGTTACTTCGATTTGACCTCAAAGCAACTCAATCTTCTTGCCTACAGTGATAGGACTTCAGACAACCAAAGAATCAATGGAATTGAGCAAGAATTTAGGAGAATCAAAGAGTTTAAAATTTCTGCAAATTACCTTCAATGGAGGTCTGAACTTGATGGATCTTGAGCTTGCTTGCACTTGGACTCACTTCAATCACTTGCAGGAAGAGAATGGAAAGGTTTAGAAGTAATGGATTCCTAGAGAATTGGATTCCAAAATAGTGGAGATTCAAGCTCAAATTCAAATGAATTTATCAGGTTTATCCTATGAGAGTGAAGGGTTTGAAGAGGGGGATCAAATCCGTCACAATGGTGTGTGTAATTATTAGCATAAGGGCCTCAATTTATAGATGAATCCATGTGATATTTGCACACTCTCTCCACTTTCCAAAATTGGCACATGATGATGGAATGGTGCTTGGGCGTGCATAGGCCCATGAAATGATAGCTGAAGGTCCAAAATGAATGATTAGACTTGTTAAAGTTAGCTAAGATTGCAAGGCACATGTGCATTGATTCCTAAAGATTGATCCATGCCAAATGATATCAGCCTGTTTAAGCCAAGCGCAGCATATGCATTTCTCATCCAGAATGAATGAATTTGAGCTCTTTGGAAAGGTGAGATCAAGAGGAACAAGTTTTATGTTGAACACTTTTTCATTTGGAGCTTGGAACTTGGATAAATTTGAGGTGGAAGTTTGGAAAAATTTGACATATCAAAGATTTTCTAAGTGTCAAGCAATATGTCTCAATATTCCACCTTGCTTAACGTTTTATAGGAGGTTCAAATGAGAAACGTGTCTTCATCAAAGTTGTAGCTCTCTCAAAGACCTTCAAAATGGTCACCAATTTCATGTCATTTGGATTTTAAATTATAGAGTTATGCATTTTTGAAGTTTGGAAAAATCACTTGATCAATGGTATAGGTGAAAAGTGACCTATAATGTAGCGTCATATCACATGCTCAAAAAAGTTGAATTAGCTCCCACTCCAAACATAAAAGTTGAAGTAGACAAATTAAATTTGATTATGAAACTTGGAAATCTTCCATATCATAAAAATTGAGCAAGTGATGGCCTTGGGAAGTTGACCTTCAAGTTAGGGTTTAGACAAAATGACCTATAATGTTTCAACATAGAAAATGATTTTCCAAGACAAAATAGCTCTAGGTATAAACATGAAAGTTGTTTGGAATGTCATCTAGAGTAATTTTTCTCTTGGAATAATTTTCATATGGTGAAAATTGTAGGAGATAGGGTCTAGGGAGACCCAGTTTTGATCAGATGAATTCATCTGGCCAACCACCACCAACCAACTTGCAAATTTCCAATTCTCTTGAATTTCTTGGCTCATGGTAGATCATATATTCATAAGATGATGAAATTTGAAGTTTCCATTGAGGAATTTGATCAATTGGTAAGATAGCTTGTTGGAGAAGTTACTCAAGATACCCAGTCAAACTAGGGTTTCCAAGGCAAATCACCCTCAAAATCTTGAAGCAAACTTGATCAATATAATATGCAGAGAATATTGGGACACATAAATGATGCTCATAACCATTCTTGAATCAATTCTTGGTTGTGCTCTTTGTTCATAAGGGTCCCAAACCCTAGATGTGATCTTGATGAATCAATGAGATCATGTCCTTCCTACAAAAGAGTTAGGCAAATGCAAAGACATATTTTTGTTATTTTGGTTAATGAAATGGTAAAATACAAGTATGATATAATCACAAAGATGCTTGGTGATATCTCCCAAAACAAACCTAATGAAAAAGGGTAAGGAGGATGCCAAGGTGTGATCCCAATGCTTATGCTTATGATGGGAATGCATGAGGGATCTTAGGGTCAAAATTGGGGTCTTACAGCTGCCCCTATTTAAGGATATTCTATCTGAGGAGGTGAAGGTTAAAATCTTCGGCTCGACTCAGTAGAATGAGCTTAAATAACAACATATAGAAACAAATTTTGGTCCCTAAGAGACCTCGTGATGCATATGATAGGAATGCAAAAGTAAATGCTCCGTGGGGAGATATTGCCACAAAGGAAAAGAAATCAGAGAGACCGAAAGTCCGCAGGAGCATAATGCAATGCATAAGGAAAACTCACTGGGGAGACAGAGACTCTAGAAGATAAAGAGGAGTTATGTGTAGGCCAGGCTACGACTTAAAACTACTGGGGGACTTGAGGAAATCCATACGAATATGGAAAGATTAAGCCGAGGAAACAAACATCTGCAGGGGATACAAATAAGTCAGGATAACACTGAAATACTCGACTCGTGCAGGGGAAAAAACGACTTCACTAAGGAAATGCGCACCAACTCAACTGGGGAGAAATAAAATTCAACACAGGAGGAGCATAAATCTATTATGTACTACCTATTACTGGGTAAGGAGATAATAAAGATCTGATAGAGAGAACATCCGTTATCGGTTAAGATGAACATATCAAGGATGACTCGCTGAGGAAAAGCCAGGAAGGAGTATCCATTACCGGTTACTGGGTACGAATAACCTTGCTGGGGAAAACTGCAAAAAGAATAGGATTTACAACTACCAATTACTGGGCAGAAAACCAAGGGTGGGAGTATTTGTCATCGGTTAGGATGAACATATCAAGGATAAACTCTACAGGGAAGAAAATACGTCATCGGTTAGGATGAATATATCAAGGATAGACTTTCCTGGGAATATCAAGTAGGATACCCATCATCGGTTAGGATGAACATATCAAGGATATACCAACTGAACAGAAAAGGATTACATCTATCGACTGCTGGATACAAGACCATCGAAGTGAAAATCCGTCACCGGTTAGGATGAACATATCAAGGATTAACTCTGCGAGGGGACAAAGTAGGATTTACAACTATCGGTTACTGGATAGAAAACCAAAGGAAAGAAAATTCGTCACTAGTTAAAGTGAACATATCAAGGATAGACTCTGCACAGAAAAAAGTAGGATTTACGACTACCGGTTAGTGGGTAGAAAACCAAGGGTGAGAAGAAAACACGTCATTGATTAAGATGAACATATCAAGTATTAACTATCTGAGGAACAAAATACGGATTACAACTACCTTTTTACTAGGTAGAATACCAAAAGTGAGAATATCCATCACTGGTTAAAGTGAACATATCAAGGATAGACTCCTGCGGGGGGAAAGAAAAGATATCCGTCACCGGTTAAGATGAATATATCAAGGATATACTTTTATGGGAATAGATCCACTGGGGATCCTACTGAGGAGAAAAAGGGTACTTTTGCCGGGTATTGGGCAAGAAGTGACAAACTGCAAACTAAAAAGAATATTACCGGTTACTGGGTAATAGACTCTCACGGGACCAAGATATCTATCTAGGTAAGAGCTAGAAAGAAACAGTCAATCGAGATTCAACCCAATGAGGACATAACTCAAGGGGAGTAATTCCATCCAGAATATTCTACTGGAGAGGAAACTGAAATAACAACCATCCACAAGGAAATAAAATCAGTGGGGAAACGGAAAAAGGTTAAAGTCTTTCTGCTTAAGGGGCTGACACTCTACAATTGAAGGAGGACAAACACCAAATTTGGTATGGGGATAAAGTACCTCCATAACAGAGAAAGAGAATCTCAAACAAATCAAATATGAAGATGCGAGATATGCAAAAATCATGAAAGTATATGAATATATGTATATGTATATATAGTGATTATGCTGACAAAACGATCATAGAGGATACAGAGGTGTCGCAACAAAATTGAACCACCGGTACAATCCCTGGTCAATCCAAAAGATATGGGGACACACTGCTGGAGAACAGAGAGATCAACATCCCAAAGGCTCAACCCTAGATGGGGAAAGATGGAGGAGATCTGCTGAGGACAAAACCTCCAATATATGGGGAATTTTAGGTCAACACCATAAAAATGGGAGACAACCCTACAAAGAAACAATCAACAAAATTCTACTCAAAAACCAAGAGGAATCTCTGACTAGGAGCAAAGAATCAACGATTGGTGGGGACACCAAAGCGATCTACTGGGGAAGATCAAACATCTTCCGATGACGATCCACTTGCTGAGGAAATACGAACTCCACTGGAGAAGGCCAAAACTCTGTCGGGGACAAGGACACGCCGCAGGGTATCTGAAACAACTAACTCAGATGGGGATTAGGAAATAAACTATCTTGAGGAACAGAACACTCCACCGAGGAACCGAATTAGCGCGAACGCCTAGGGATATCCGAAGGGTTAACTGCTTGGGGAACCTCAGATGCTTCGCACTTAAGGACTTGATTTTTACTAAAATGCTGTTAATATTCTTTTTACTTGCTTTGAAGACAAAATTCTTCCTTTAATATATTAAAGAAAACTTGATTTTGATTTTAAAAATTAATTTTAAAATGATCATAATAAAATTTAAAACTATTGGCTGAAGTAAATAAGAGCAGAAACAATTGGATAAAAGATCAACTTTATTCATTGGAATGGTAGTCTGTAAATGACAAGACTCCATAGATTTTACAAAGTTGAAAAATGGTAATTTACATGGAAAAGGGTTACATTGAATACACATGATCCTTAATCCTTCTACCAAATCTTGATATCCACTATGCTCTTGGCTGTTGCTGGAGATAACTAATGTCAACCCTCGTGCTCAAACAAGTCTTCAGAACCACTGAAGATCAGCAAAATGCAGTTACTTGCCATAATCCCTAATTTTTGCATAAGTTGCCCCAAGGTGGGGTACTCAACTTATCGGGAATTTTTTCTGTTTTTAATGTCTTTAATTTTTGCCTGGATCACTCTTTTGGGTTTTTAATCCACCGAGACGCTCACTTTTGCCTAAGCCGCCCTTTCGGGTTTTCAACTTAGCGAGTTGTTCTTTTATTTTCAGGCGAAGTATTTCTTGACTGCATCTGCGTTCACAGGACGCGTGAACTCTTCACCATCCATAGTTGTAAGAATCAATGCATCGCCTGAAAAGGCTCTCTTGACAACGTATGGGCCTTCATAATTGGGAGTCTATTTTCCTCTGGAATCTGGCTTGAACGATAAAATCTTCTTGAGCACAAGGTCACCTTCTCTGAACACTCGAGGTTTAACCGTCTTATCAAAAGCTTTCTTCATCCTCTGTTGATAAACTGACCATGACACATGGCAGTTAATCTCTTCTCTTCAATTAAATTTAGCTGGTCAAACCTGGTATGACACCATTCAGCTTCAGTCAACTTGGCTTCCATAAGCACATGTGTAACACCCTTCTAAAATACCCCAAATTATTTAATTAAAACAACATATATATTAATCAGAGTAAACATGCAATTAAGGGTGTCACACAATGTTCCACACCATTCAACAATATTTTGGTCATGCTCTTTTATTAATCCAAAATATAAACGTTTGCATAAAACGCAGCGGATAGAAATCATTTTACATGTAAAATTATTCAACAAAATAAAACATCCCGTCCCGATGTTACATCTATCAGAGCACGACCCACTAAGGAGACTACACTAGACTCCAAGCATTCGCTTCTACTCAACTCATTTCTCGTTACCTGAAAAATAGTTGTAAGGGTGAGTTCCTCAATCGATATAATAAGCATTATAAAATCTCATGTTATGTTAAGTAATTTAACACGTTAATCACCCTAATCACAACATACAATCAGTAACAGCACATCAGCTCAACATCATACTCAACACCACATAAAACACAAGTATAATCTCAAATCATACTGTACAACAACACAAACACACGTATAATATTGGAATACATCCATTCATATTATACGCCATACATACATTATGCAATGAGACTCCACACATGCGGTACCGACTCTTCTTGAACATATAGTTCAAGCTCACCGATCCACTCCAGATACGGCTACTAAGCTCACTAGTCCCACTCATTTGAGATCTAATGACTCACTCACTAATTCCTCACCATGGGAATTAGCTACAGCCCCAAAGGCTAGACTATGCACACTACTCATCTAGTATGAAAACATCAACAACAAATCCACAATGATTCACTCACTAATTCCTCACCATGGGAATTAGCTACAGCCCCAAAGGCTATGCCATGCACGCTAATCATCTAGCAATGCAACATCAACAACAACTCAAGAATAGACATATGCTCACACTCTAAGCCATACAACAGTCCATTCACACATACATGCATAATATCATACACCATCACACATGTATCAACACATCATTATCATGTAAATAAATTAAACACAGTATTAGCACACTCTACTAATACCTATACTGCTCACAACCGCGGGATATAATCCCTATTACATCATACGCCAACATAGGCCAACTCTCAATTATGTACACAACATTAAAAAAAGCCAATTTTTCCACTCTGCAACAATGTTAACCGGTTAACGCCCTGGGTTAACCGGTTAACGCAACATAAAACACGCTTTCTGGAAATTCACAATAGTGTTAACCGGTTAACGCCCTGGGTTAACCGGTTAACGCAGCACAAACAGCAATATTTCAACAATTCAACAGTGTTAACCGGTTAACACCCTGGGTTAACCGGTTAACGCAAGCAAAACAACACATTTTCACAATTCAAAACAGTGTTAACCGGTTAACACCCTGGGTTAACCGGTTAACGCAAGACAAAAAGTTGTTCCTGCGCTAACACAAGGCAGAATGCAGAATTCTCCGCATTTTCCGCCGTTGGAGGACTTCCGGACCTCCAATTCCAATTCCGTAAAAAGCTATGCGTTCGGGAAAACACGACTTACACAAATACCGATTCAATTTCAGCTTTTAACACAGTTTATCTAATGTAATTCTCAGCATTCAACAATCCCAATTAGGGTCAATCAACGGCTTATCACTACCCATTACATATTATCCCATAATACCCATTAATCGACGATAAACCCCCCTTACCTGAGTTAATCCGGCGAATCTTTAAGCTCAAGCTCTTCCTTCTTCAACCTTCAGCCCTTGCTCTGTCTCCTTGCCCTTTTCCTCTTTCACGATCGCTTCTCTGTTTTCACGTAAAACCTTTTTACTCCAAAATGGGACTTTTTCCTTAATTCCAACATATATATATTTTCCAATTTATATTATTATTCCAATAATAATAATAATTCAATAACTCCAATAATAATAATAATAATAATCCAATTATCTAATTAAATCAATAATTATATTATTAACTTAATTTAAATAATTCTCATATTATTATCGGGGTGTTACAACTCTCCCCCACTAAAAGAGTTTTCGTCCTCGAAACCATACCTCAAGCGAATAACTCCGGATAAGACTCTTTCATCTGACTCTCAAGTTCCCAAGTCACATTGCCACCTGCTGGTCCTCCCCAAGCTACCTTCACCAAGGCAATCTCTTTACCCCGCAACTGCTTCAACTCTCGATCCTCGATCCTCATAGGTGATGTTTCAACAGTCAGGTTATCTCTCACCTGTACATCATCTACTTGGACTACATGCGACGGATCATGAATGTACCTCCTCAGCTGAGACACATGAAAAACCTCATGCAAATTCGCAAGCGACGGCGGTAAAGCGATACGATAGGCTACTTCTCCTATCCTCTCCAAAATCTGATAAGGACCAATAAATTGAGGTGTCAACTTCTTAGACTTCAAAGCTCGACCAACACCAGTTATCGGAGTAACACGAAGAAACACATGATCTCCCTCTTGGAACTCAAGTGACTTCCTCCGCTTGTCATGATAACTCTTCTGACGACTCTGAGCAATTCTCATTTTCTCCTGAATCATCTTAATCTTTTCCGTAGTTTGTTGAACAATCTCCGGTCCAACCCCAGCACTCTCACCGGACTCATACCAACACAACGGTGTCCGACATCTCCTACCATACAAAGCTTCGAACGGTGCCATACCAATGCTCGAATGAAAACTATTGTTGTAGGTAAACTCAATCAAAGGTAAATAACAATCCCAAGCACCTCCTTTTTCCAAAACACAAGCCCTCAAAAGATCCTCTAGTGACTGAATCGTCCTCTAAGTCTGACCATCAGTCTGCGGATGATATGCAGAACTCAATCTCAGCTTAGTTCCCAAAGCCCTCTGCAAACCTTCCCAGAACTTCGATGTAAATCTCGGATCTCTGTCTGAAACAATACTCGACGGAATACCATGCAAACTTACAATTTTCTCAATATACAACTCGGCTAGTCTCTCTAACGGATAATCCATTCTGATCGAAATGAAATGAGCCGATTTCGTCAATCTATCAACAATTACCCAAATAGCTTCAAAATTCTTATTTGTCCTCGGCAAACCAGAAACAAAATCCATGCTGATACTATCCCACTTCCACTCTGGAATAGCCAACGGTTGCATTAGCCCAGACGGCTTCTGATGCTCTTTCTTTGACTTCTGACAAGTCAAACAGGAATAAACAAAACTCGCAATTTCTCTTTTCATTCCCGGCCACCAAAATAACTTTTTCAAATCATGATACATCTTCGTAGCTCCAGGATGAATACTCAAGCCACTACGATGTCCTTCCTCCAGAATACTCTTCTTAAGTTCGGTAACATCCGGAATACACACCCGATTACCAAATTTCAAAATGCCATTCTCATCAACTCTGAATTCACCACCTTGACCCTGATTCACTAAAGTCAACTTATCAACCAAAAGCACATCGGATTTCTGACCTTCTCTAATCTCATCCAGAATACCACTTGTTAACCTCAACATTCCCAATTTAACACTATTGTGAGTACTCTCACACACCAAACTCAAATCTCTAAACTGCTCAATTAAATCCAATTCGTTAACCATTAACATAGACATATGTAATGATTTCCGACTCAATGCATCGGCTACTACATTTGCTTTACCCGGATGGTAATTCAAACCAAAGTCATAATCCTTCAGAAATTCTAACCATCTCCTCTGTCTCATATTCAGCTCTTTCTGATCAAACAAATACTTTAAACTCTTATGGTCACTGAAAACCTCAAATCTTGACCCATACATGTAATGTCTCCACAACTTCAGAACAAAAACCACAGCTGCCAACTCTAAATCGTTCGTCGGATAGTTCCTCTCATGAACTCTCAGTTGTCTCGAAGCATAAGCTATAACCTGCTTATTCTGCATCAACACACCACCCAAACCCAACAATGAAGCATCACAGTAAACCTCAAATGATTCCGACGGACTCGGTAATATCAGAATAGGAGCAGTAGTCAACCTTCTCTTTAACTCTTGGAAACCTTCTTCACATTTTGAGTCCCAAACAAACGCTTGCCCCTTTCTAGTCAACATCGTCAACGGTAACGCCAACTTAGAAAATCCCTCAATGAACTTCCTATAGTAACCAGCCAAACCAAGAAAACTTCGAATCTCAGCAACAGACTTAGGAGCTTCCCACTTAGATACTGCTTCTATCTTAGAAGGATCAACAGCAACACCACCTCTTGAAATCACATGACCAAGAAAACTAACCTCTTCTAACCAAAATTCACATTTAGAGAGTTTAGCAAACAACTTCTTTTCTCGCAGAACTCCTAAAACCACTCTCAAATGCTCAGCATGCTCTTCTTCAGATTTCGAATACACCAAAATGTCGTCAATAAACACCACAACAAACTTATCCAGGTACGGATGGAAAATCCTATTCATATACTCCATAAATACTCCAGGCGCATTAGTCACACCAAAAGGCATTACAGAATACTCATAATGTCCATACCTTGTTCTGAAAGCAGTCTTCTGAATATCCTCAGTTTTCACACGTATCTGATGATACCCAGATCTCAAATCTATCTTGCTGAACACACTCGCACCAACCAACTGATCCATCAAATCATCAATCCTCGGCAAAGGATACCGATTCTTGATCGTCACTTTATTCAGTTGCCTGTAATCTACACACAGTCTCATAGTACCTTCTTTCTTCTTAACCAGTAACACTGGTGCACCCCACGGTGACACACTCGGACGAATAAATTTCTTATCCAACAGATCTTCCAACTGACTCTTCAATTCAGCTAACTCAACAGCAGACATACGGTACGGAGCCATCGATATCGGTCTAGTACCAGGTACCAAATCAATCGAGAACTCAACTTCACGCTCTGGCGGCAATTCATTCACCTCTTCCGGAAACACATCAGGAAAATCACACACCACAGCTAGATCGCCAATCATCAGTTTATCTTTAGCCTCCAAAGTCGCTAACAGCACAAACAACTCTGCCCCATCTGCCACTTCCTCATTCACCTGCCTCGCTGATAGAAACAAACTCTTTCCTTCCTCCATCTCAGGGAATATCACAGTCTTATCAAAACAGTTGATAGAAACTCGGTTAAACACCAACCAGTTCATACCCAGAATAACATCAATCTGCACTAATGGAAGACACACTAGGTCTATCCCAAAGTCTCTACCAAAAATACTCAAAGGACAATTTAAACAAACTGAAGTAGTAGTCACTGAACCCTTCGCAGGAGTATCAATCACCATACTACCCAACATCTCAGATATCTCTAACTTAAGTTTCACAGCACAATCCAAGGATATAAAGGAATGAGTAGCACCGGTGTCAATAATAGCTACAAGAGGAAAGCCATTAATATAACACGTACCTCGGATCAAACGATCATCTGCAGAAGTCTCAGAACCCGATAAAGCAAAGACCTTGCCTCCTGACTGATTCTCTTTCTTCGGCTTAGGACACTGTGGACTGATATGACCCACCTCTCCACAGTTGAAACAAGTTACAGTCTTCAACCGGCACTCTGCAGCCAAATGACCACCTTTTCCACACTTGAAACACTTCATCTCAGCACTGGTACACTCATGGACACGATGTCCAGCCCGACCACATCTATAACACTTAACAGGGGCGCTAGAGTCTCCCCCACTAGGCCTCTTCATCCCACTCTGCTTCTGAAAACCTTTGCTATCCGCATACGGTTTTCCACGATCATTCTGATTCTTGCCTTTCCTATCAACTCTCTGCTGATAGCTCTCTACTCTGGCTTTGGAATCCTGTTCAAAAATCCTGCAACAGTCAACCAAGTCAGAAAACACTCTGATCTGCTGATATCCAATAGCCTGCTTGATCTCAGGACGCAACCCGTTCTCAAACTTCACACATTTCGAAAATTCTCCAGCAGCCTCATTATAGGGAGTGTAATACTTTGACAGCTCTGTGAACTTCGCAGCATACTCAGTAACGGACCTGTTACCCTGTTTCAAATCCAAGAACTCTATTTCTTTCTTTCCTCTGACATCCTCTGGAAAATACTTCCTCAGAAATCTCTCTCTGAACACAGCCCAAGTGATCTCAGCATTCCCTGCAGACTCCAACTCAGTGCGGGTAGCAACCCACCAATCATCAGCTTCCTCTGACAGCATATGCGTACCGAACCTGACCTTCTAGTTATCAGCACACTCAGTTACTCGGAAGATTCTCTCGATCTCCTTCAACCACCTCTGAGCACCATCTGGATCGTATGCTCCCTTGAACATTGGAGGATTGTTCTTCTGGAACTCACTCAGTTGGCGAGCAGCTCCCATTCCCACAACATTCGGATTCCCTCCAAGTACTCCAGCTAGCATACCCAGAGCCTCAGCAATTGCAGCATCGTCTCTACCTCTTCCAGCCATCTCTATTCTGAAAACCCAACAAGCTAAAACAATAAGTACTGATAGGGTTACACAACACCTATCCTGTACAGGGGAAACAGAATAATTACGACTCGACTCGACCGACTATGCTCTGATACCACTAATGTAACACCCTTCTAAAATACCCCAAATTATTTAATTAAAACAACATATATATTAATCAGAGTAAACATGCAATTAAGGGTGTCACACAATGTTCCACACCATTCAACAATATTTTGGTCATGCTCTTTTATTAATCCAAAACATAAACGTTTGCATAAAACGCAGCGGATAGAAATCATTTTACATGTAAAATTATTCAACAAAATAAAACATCCCGTCCCGATGTTACATCTATCAGAGCACGACCCACTAAGGAGACTACACTAGACTCCAAGCATTCGCTTCTACTCAACTCATTTCTCGTTACCTGAAAAATAGTTGTAAGGGTGAGTTCCTCAATCGATATAATAAGCATTATAAAATCTCATGTTATGTTAAGTAATTTAACACGTTAATCACCCTAATCACAACATACAATCAGTAACAGCACATCAGCTCAACATCATACTCAACACCACATAAAACACAAGTATAATCTCAAATCATACTGTACAACAACACAAACACACGTATAATATTGGAATACATCCATTCATATTATACGCCATAATACATTATGCAATGAGACTCCACACATGCGGTACCGACTCTTCTTGAACATATAGTTCAAGCTCACCGATCCACTCCAGATACGGCTACTAAGCTCACTAGTCCCACTCATTTGAGATCTAATGACTCACTCACTAATTCCTCACCATGGGAATTAGCTACAGCCCCAAAGGCTAGACTATGCACACTACTCATCTAGTATGCAAACATCAACAACAAATCCACAATGATTCACTCACTAATTCCTCACCATGGGAATTAGCTACAGCCCCATAGGCTATGCCATGCACGCTAATCATCTAGCAATGCAACATCAACAACAACTCAAGAATAGACATATGCTCACACTCTAAGCCATACAACAGTCCATTCACACATACATGCATAATATCATACATCATCACACATGTATCAACACATCATTATCATGTAAATAAATTAAACACAGTATTAGCACACTCTACTAATACCTATACTGCTCACAACCGCGGGATATAATCCCTATTACATCATACGCCAACATAGGCCAACTCTCAATTATGTACACAACATTAAAAAAAGCCAATTTTTCCACTCTGCAACAGTGTTAACCGGTTAACGCCCTGGGTTAACCGGTTAACACAGCATAAAACACGCTTTCTGGCAATTCACAACAGTGTTAACCGGTTAACGCCCTGGGTTAACCGGTTAACGCAGCACAAACAGCAATATTTCAACAATTCAACAGTGTTAACCGGTTAACACCCTGGGTTAACCGGTTAACGCAAGCAAAACAACATATTTTCACAATTCAAAACAGTGTTAACCGGTTAACACCCTGGGTTAACCGGTTAACGCAAGACAGAAAGCTGTTCCTGCGCTAACACAAGGCAGAATGCAGAATTCTCCGCATTTTCCGCCGTTGGAGGACTTCCGGACCTCCGATTCCAATTCCGTAAAAAGCTATGCGTTCGGGAAAACACGACTTACACAAATACCGATTCAATTTCAGCTTTTAACACAGTTTATCTAATGTAATTCTCAGCATTCAACAATCCCAATTAGGGTCAATCAACGGCTTATCACTACCCATTACATATTATCCCATAATACCCATTAATCGACGATAAACCCCCCTTACCTGAGTTAATCCGGCGAATCTTTAAGCTCAAGCTCTTCCTTCTTCAACCTTCAGCCCTTGCTCTGTCTCCTTGCCCTTTTCCTCTTTCACGATCGCTTCTCTGTTTTCACGTAAAACCTTTTTACTCCAAAATGGGACTTTTTCCTTAATTCCAACATATATATATTTTCCAATTTATATTATTATTCCAATAATAATAATAATAATTCAATAACTCCAATAATAATAATAATAATCCAATTATCTAATTAAATCAATAATTATATTATTAACTTAATTTAAATAATTCTCATATTATTATCGGGGTGTTACAACATGCAACGAAGGAATGTCAACCTCTACGAGGAGCACTGCTTTCATACCATACACAAGAGAGAAAAGGGTTGCCCCTGTTGAAGTGCGGACGGATGTACGATACCCATGCAAAGCAAAAGGGAGCATCTCATGCCAATCCTTATACGTGACAACTATCTTCTGAATAATTTTCTTGATGTTCTTATTCGCAGCTTCAACAACCCCATTCATCTTGGGCTTGTAGGGAGAAGAATTATGATGTGCAATCTTGAAGTCTTTGCAAAGAGCTTCCACCATATTGTTATTCAAGTTCTATCCATTGTCAGTAATGATCTTACTTGGCACACCATAACGGCATATAATATGATTCTTGATAAACCTTACAACAACTTGCTTGGTTACATTCGCGTACGATGCCGCTTCAACCCATTTCGTGAAGTAATCAATTGCCACTAAAATGAAATGATGTCCATTCGAAGCTTTGGGATCAATCATATCAATTCCCCACATGGAGAAGGGACATGGGGAAGAGATAACATTCAATAGTGTCGGAGGAACATGAACCTTATCAGCATATATTTGACACTTATGGCACTTCTTCATAAACTTGCAACAGTCAAATTCCATTGGCAGCCAATAGTAACCTGATCGCAACATCTTCACCATTGCATGTCCATTGGAATGAGTACCAAAGGAACCTTCATGCACTTCGGTCATTTACAAGTCTTCTTCGTGTTTATTCACGCATCTGAGCAAAACCATGTCGAAGTTTCTCTTGTACAATATATTACCATTCAAGTAGAAATTACCGGCTAATCTTCTCAAAGTCTTCTTATCTTTCAAAGATGCCACAGGCGGGTAAATCTGACTTTGGAGGAAACACTTGATGTCGTAATACCACGGCTTCTCATCTTTGATCTCTTCAACAGCAAACACATGAGTTGGCCTATCAAGAAGCATTGCGGATAAATTAGGAACTTCATTCCAATACTTCACCATAATCATTGACGCCAACATTGCAAGAGCATCTGCAATCCGATTCTCGTCTTGAGGAATATGGTGACACTCAACCTTTGTAAAGAAAGTTGAAATCCTCCTCGCATAATCTCTATATGGTATCAAACTGGGTTGATTCGTCTCCCATTCTCCTTTGATCTGATTCACAGCCAAAGCCGAATCACTGAAGGCATCAAAATATTTGATTCTGAGATTCATGGCCTCTTCAAGCCCCATAATGCAAGCCTTATATTCTGCCATGTTGTTTGTACACTTGAAAGTCAATCTAGCTGTAAATGGTAGATGTGTGCCTTGAGGATTAATAATCACTGCCCTGTAATACCCCAAAATTTACCCTTCATTTTTACTGGAAGCATGGGATTATATTTCACATTTGATTAACATCATACTAGGTCATACTCATTGCATACTGCATTAGTGACTGGGAAATCAGGTTTTGATTGATCAATCCTTGACAGAAGGAGCCCACATAAAGCAAGATTGAGAATTGGACATCATTCTCTAAATATACAAGTCTCAAGGGTCTCAGAGGGTCCAGGTATCTTATTATGGTCCTCAGTTCATCAGTGAAAGATCCAGAACTATCAGAGTGTGCATCTAGATTTAATCAGAAATTAGGGTTTCATGGCAACTTGCAACAGGCAATGTTTGGTTGGAAGTAGATGGGCTCATCCATGTCATGATTAGAGACGCATCTTGGCCTAGGAAGATACACAATTATCTCAGAAAGATCCGTTGGCAATCAGTGCAATCAGTTCTTGATCATTTTGCCCTAAAATTAGGGTTTGGTATAAAATCAATTTATTTCAAATTCGTTGGGTGAAAATCTTTCCCATTGCCCTCCATATGTCCATAAGGGTCTACATACAAAAAATCAGCTCTTTATTTGAGCCAGAGGTGCTTCAATTGATCATTGGAATCGGGAATCAAACAGTTTGGGAAAAGTCAACTGTGGGGGCCAGAAAAGTCAACTCCTGACATTTTGAGAGTGGAATCTCAAAATCCATGCCTAAGGTAGCCTACATGTGAAATTTGATCAAGGTTGGATCATGGATTTATCATTTAATCAGGAATTGGAAAAGTTACTTAATTTGGAAATGGTTGACTTTCCATTTAGGGCAAGTTTTCATGGTTGTTGCACTCACTTTAAGCCCATTTTCCATCAAGATAAAAGCTCCATTTAAACATTTCTCCAACATGGAAGTTGTTCCTCTTGTTCCATGCTTTCCAGGGATATAAAGTTTGCTCCATTTGGATTAAAATTGAGAAAGTTATGCTTAGTCAAAGTGAGATATATTTTTAGGACACTTAGAAAAATTTCTAAGTCCAAAAATCTTCAAAGTTTGTCAAGACTTCTTGGCTAGTTTTCTTGCACTTCAAGGCATCATTTGAAAATGCTTTCTTCACAACAATTATACCTTGCCATGTCCTCTTTCACCTCATTTTGGAATCATCTCATTTGGATACATGGTTTGAGAGATGCATTCACTTAAAGTGGGGACCATGACTTGATTTTCTAGGCAGCATTTAGGCCAAACTGGCCCAATCAGTTTTGCATGGTGAGACCCGAACTTTGAGACCATTTTTCACATTCTTCCATTCATCATTTCAACTTGTGATCAACATGAAAGATGCTATACTCCATGAGATCTTTCTACTATTTGCATTGTTTCTCCAATTGGTGACTTGAGCATCAAGTTACATGGCCATAAAGTCACCACCTTGGAATGGATTTCTTGCTTGCCAAGCCATGCTGCAAACCAGCCCACGTTTTTACTACCTCTTTTGGCCATGCATTGGATATCCATTCACTTCTGTTTGGCCCAAAATAACACATTTCACATGCCCTCTTTCTACACCTCACTTTGCATTTTTATTTTGATGGATATCACTTATTTCAAGGCCCATTAGAACATTTGTTTCACCATATTTAATCTTAGAAACCCTAAACCTAAAAGGCATTGGTGAATTTTCGTGGCAAGCAAGGCAAGGTAACCATCTTACTCCATCTTCCATGGCCATGTATTGATATATCCATGTTCATCATCATCATCATTATCATGCTCATCATCATGTTCATCTATGCTCATTACTGTTTTGCCATTGCTAATCATATGCTCATGTTATTTCATGTTTGTTTATAATGCCAATCTTATGCTTGTGTTCTTGATGTTATGGATTTGTGTTGTGATTTTCCATTATGTCGTGCCCATATTGAAATCTTATTGTCAATATTTCTCCATGATCAAGCCATCATTTTACTCAAACAAGGATACCATGATGATCTACACGTTTTGTATCTGAATTTTGGTTTTTATTTCATCTCATTTGGTGCCCCATAGTGGTTGTATTTTGTTGTGGAAGATTGAAGAAACTCACTGCATATTTTCGTGGTTGCATGAGCATGGCATGGTTAGGGTTTGGTTTGTGGAAGAAGATGGTTACATGGGGCCTCCTAAACCGCTGGATCGAGCGTGCATCTTCTAATCCTGGTCGTGCATGCGTTTTTGTCTTTTAGTCACTTAAGTGACCTTGACCGATTGATAACCATGTTACATGATTTTTTTATTAAAACGTTATTTAATCTTTGTCACGCCCTGAATAAATGGTTGTGGACTCGGCCTGCGCGTTTTGCTATTCACACCTCCCTTTCAGGGCCCATCAACACCAATCCATTTATTTTCATTTTCTTTTTCAATTCACATTTATTTTTCTGTTGTGATTTTAGTTATTTTAAAATATTTTCTTTATTTGTAAAAATGTCCCAAAATATTTTTCATATTTCTTAATGTCTTATTTAATTTTATTTAATTTTTATTTTCGTATTTATTTAATGTTAATATTTTATTTTAATTATTTATTCTAAATGGTCCATTTTAACACACATATTTTTATTAATTTTATTTTCATGACTTAGAATTATTTTTAGCTTTTGATTCTTGGGATGAAGGTTGACCAATGTCCCATGGTCAACCTGACCTTTTCTTGGAATTTTATTTCCCATTTTCAATTTATTTTGGATTTATTTTTTACCTAGATTGGTTGGTTGGCTTTTGTTTTGACCTCTATTTTATTTCAATTGATTTATGCACCAATTTTCATTATTTTTGAAATCTTTTTGTGGGATGATGATGTCCTAACCCCACCTTATTTAGTTTAATTTTTCATAATTTTCTTGATTAATTTACTATTTATTTCATATTTTTTAAGTTGACTTGAATTTTCAGTTGACCTTCTTATGATCGATGTTTGACTTAGGGATTGCTTATGGCAATTGAAGAGATCTTTTGATCCTCCCTTGTTCATCTCATATTCCATGCATTAGAGGCCTTTTACCTTGATTTTATTTGGTCCTTACCTCATTTCCTGATTAAATTATTCAGTGGACCTTTCTTGTGCATCTTTTCACCTGTCGGATTCATCTGGCATCTTTTATACTTGTTTCTTACATCCATGCTTACTATTGCTTGATGGTTTAACATGTTCATACTTACCATACCTTGTTTAATGCTCCATTATTTCATTCTTTGATTCTTTGATTTGATTATACATTGTTTACTTATCTATTGTTTGATAACTGTTGCCTACTTGTATGATGTATGAGGCATATATTCTTATTGTTTGATTGCCATGAACAATCCCTATTCATAACAAATGTGCCCCTCTCCCATGAAGTGTATAATATTTATTCTTTCATTCTTTATTCATCTGTTAATATAAGAATTAAAACGAACATCTGATAACCATTTCAAAACAAGATCAAAAGCTCGATCCAACGTCGAGTAATCATTTTCAAAACTTAACAGAACCAGCACGTATTCATCCATCCTTTTGTAAGTCGATTGCTTCATGCATCGCCATTTCTCTTGTAAGTCGATTGCTTCAGGAATCGCCATCTACCTGTTAGTCAAATGCCTCCTGCATCGCCGTCTACCCTTATCCTTGGTTCCTCTCCTTGCTCCATCCGTCAACTCTTGTTTCGTTTAGGTAGCACCCATTAGGTAGAACCCTTTGTATGATAACATAGGTAGAATTCCCTTATTTCTCTGTATGCTAACATTAGGTAGATGTTCCCCTTTGTAAATCCTAACACATAGGTCCACATTGCATGACAACTTTAGGGCAGAGCTTCCCCATTTTTAGACCTTCCGTGCGTCTCCGATCTTGTGGCATGTCAATCCGTTCTATTGTAAAGAGGTAACTTCCTAAGACTCGACTCAGCGAGCTGCGACACCTACTGCTAGGACGTTGAACACATTGCCCACTTTCCTTTGACACAACTGGTGTCCCTCCTTTGTAAGTCCATGTTCAGATGGCAATCCTTCACCCCTAGTTAGTCGAACTACGACAACTCTGATTCTCATGTTCAGATGAGATACGTAGGCACGAGATGCGATGTCTTGCCGAGTTTTTTGACTGATGACTAACAACTAATCCTCGCTTGCTTTTGCCCATGTTGCGATTCTTTTCTCTCGCCCTGGTTGCGATCGAGACCTTCCCTTTCTCTTGCCCTAGTTGCAATCGAGACCTTTTTTCCTGTAGTTAGCTGAACTACGATTTGCTCTGATTCTCATTCTTGATGAGATACGTAGGCATAAGACGCGATGTCTTATCGAGCACACTTCTCCTTAACCCATAGGTAGCCGAGCTACGAAGACTCTGATTCTCATGTTCAGATGAGATACGTAGGCAGTGGATGCGACATCCTTGCGAGTCATTTTCTTTTTCTTTTAACCTCTTTTAGTAAATAGTAGCTTAGATAAACCTACACCCTTTAGACAAGAACAACAAGAGTGGATCCCGTAGAATACTACGGATGCGTAGGGGTGCTAATACCTTTCCTTCGCATAATCGACTCCCGAACCCTAGATTTGATTGCGAGACCTTGTCTTTTCCTTCTCTCCGGGTTTTCTTCGATCATTTCCTTTCCCTCCTTTGGGATAAATAACGAACGGTGGCGACTCTTCTGTTTTTTTTTTCACCGGTTGTTTTTTTCGCACCAGTTGCGACAGCTGGCGACTCTGCTGGGGACCTTAGTTTCCCTATGCGAGTCCCTCCTATCCTTTGTGAGTTTCTTGTTTGTTGGGTGTTTATTCTTTTGTACAGTTATTTACTTCCAGCATTTACCTGCTTTATCTTATTGCATTGTGTACATATGATTGATGTATTTGTTGGATCTGTGGGGTTGGTTGTTTGTTGGGTTGGGTTGTTCTATGAGAGATAAGCCCACTACCCAGGCTTGAGTGTACACATAGGTTTTAGAGTGGCTAGTCATGAGGCTTGTGTAGCATGTTGCTACGTTAAGTCGTTCATGAAGACCCACACCCATACGAGGTTTCTTTTGGATATATTCTGTCCTACGGGTGTTCCGTAACGACATTATGTTCCTCTAGAAATCGTCGACTCTGGTGACCATTTCCCGAGGACTCAGTCGAAGCCTCTCCTCCGAGACGCGATTATGTTAGCTCTTGTGGGCGCATTCTCACTACTCAATTCGAGGACCCCGAGGATGGGAACTTGCTTTTAGGATGTCCTGTTGAGGGGAGTCAGTGGAGGTCTTTTGTCTCGTAATAATGCCAAACCTTCAGTGGTAAACGTATTATTCTCGACTGAAGGGCTAGAAGCTGACAAACTTCTATTCTTAGAACCTACCAGTGAGGGGCGGGCTAAATTCAGGAAACTTTGACCTTCAACCAACCTGGTTTTCTGGTATTCTTGTTGGAGTAGAGGTTTGATCTCTTATATATTCCTCAGTGGTTTTCTCTTCAGACAGTGTGACCTGACAGTTGTTCAAGCAGATACAGCAATCCTAATTCCCATGTCACTGGATTGCATCACATCATTTCGCATTCATATCATTTAACACATGTTTATCTATTCCCAGGGGTTTATATCTTCTTCTTGATTCTAGTCGGGGTTTTCTGGTTCTCCTAAGATGGATATTGGCAGAAAAAGACATGTCGCCTACAAGTTTCCTATGGTTTGTCTGGATCCCATTCAACAGCTGATGAAGTTAATGGGTCATGATTCTCTAGAAGGATTATGGAAGGATTACGGGTTGATTCTAAGTTTCATTACGGTTCTCTCCAAAGATCAACACGATGCTCTCTTTACATTGCTGCAGTTCTATGACCCTCCATTGAGGTGTTTTACATTCCCAGATTATATCTTGGTCCCTACTTTGGAGGAGGTTGCCAGTTTTATCAGAGTTCCTATCAAGCTGCAGTTGCCATTCTACAGTTCCGAGTTTCTGCCCGATTTTAGCATGGTTGCTTCAGCCACATATTTGGGAAAATCATTCTTGGAGTCTAATATGTGTCAAAAAGGAGGAGTCGGTGGTTTTCATTTGAGTTTCTTAGTGGGATAAGCCAAGAAGAAGCTTGAAGATGGTGATTGGAGGTGTTTCAATATTGTGTTGGCTCTTTGCGTATACGGGGTTGTCCTGTTCCCTAATGTTGCAAAATTTGTGGACGTAGATGGAATACGCCTCTTCGTGTAGGGAAATCCGGTGCCGACCTTGCTGGGAGATTTCTTTCATTTAGTGCATCACATGAATGAGAATAGAAAGGGAGGATTGGTGAATTATTGTGCACCCTTGTTTCATAAGTGGTTCAGTTGTCACTTACCCATGTCAGGAGCGTTCGTTGACTTCAAGGACTCATTAAGTTGGTCGAAGAGATTGATGGGGATAAGTGCTAAAGATATTTCTTGGTGGTCTGACCGGAACTTGCTTCGGGAGGATATTATTCACAGTTGCAGGAACTTCCCGAATGTACCGTTGGTAGGAAGAAGAGGAGGATATTAGGGTATGCTTTAAAAACTCCGCCTTTGGAAAAAGATGTGGAAGAATCTCTGTTTTTCCATTCTTCGTCTGATCTGACTGTATCCCGTAAGGCAGCTGAGGCCTGGCTCAAGGTGATCAAGAGAGGAAGGACTGTGCTTGGAATGGGGGATTGCAGGACTTATCCTCAATATGAAGATTGGCTTCGGAGAAGAGTCGAAGAGTTTAGTCTGCCCTTTCCTATTGAAGAAACTTTGTATCCATCTATTCCTAAGCAGACAACAATGGTGAGCCGAAAGGAGTATGGCAAATTGAAGAATACCATGGAGGAACTTCAAACTGAAAACTCGGAGTTGAGTGTGAAGTTGCAAGACTTTATGCGTCTATACCAGGAGGCAGAATATCAGAAGTGGGAAGCTATCAGATTGCAAGAGGAAGCAGAGAAGAAATTGGCTATGGACGTGAACTTCTTCAGGAAGACTGACAAAGCATTGGGATCATCCAGTTCTGAATTGAGGCGAGTCAAGCAGCAGTTAACAGATGGCCGTGGTAAGTTAGTTGGGTGGCAAGAATAATGGGATGCATTTTCAGCTTCTCGGAAGGCAAAAGAGGAGGAGATGGTGGCCGAATTGACTGGTCAGATGGAGAAGTTGAAGACTCTGCTGAAGGAGAAGAACAATGAGCTCTTGTGTGCCCGTACAACTAATGGTTACATCACAGATCAACTCGACAAGGCTCAAGAACAGATTGAAGAACTCAAGATGCTGACGGGTTTGAAGAAATCTAGACTTGAAGAGGTATTCGGGGAGGATGATGGGGATTATCACATAGAGCACATCAACGAATTGGATGGGGTTATTCACAAGAGGAATTTGCTTATCCGGCGTTTGACAGAATCTCCAGATCATCCTGACACGGTGGCACTGCTGGCTGAAGTTAGGAGCAGTCCTTATGGGTTGTATACAGGAGGCTGATTCCTGAATTTTGTTCCTCTTTTGACTTGTTGTGTTTCTTTGTTGCTTTGTAGTAATGATCCACAGGCTTGTTATGGAGATCCTCTTTTGATGTACTGTTGGCTAAGGCCCTTCTCTTTGAACTCATTTGTATGACGGTTTTTCTTTATTGCATCTTGGTCTCCGAAGTTTATCCACGGCTCGATCTTCTTACACTGTTTATCTATTGAGAGACTGGAATCAAGGGGTAGAATACCCTTTGGAATTGATAAACATGTCATTGCATTTGCATATTCATTAGCATGTCTTGCATAACAGGTACCGCCGCAGTGTTCTCATTTTGTTTGGTGTTCCACTAGCAGGATAGCTGACTCAGGCATTCACCGGTATAGTACCAGAAGGAATCAACAAAGAGCAATGGAAGGCCTACAAGCAGAGCTCGCTGAGATGAGGATTCGCATGAATCAGTTCATGCAAGTGGTCTAAGGAGTGGCCCAAGGACAGCAGGAGCTTAGATTGTTGGTACAGAGGAATCCCCCTACTACTCAACCGGAGGTTGTGGCTGATCCTCCAGCTGGAGAGGCTAATGGACCCGATGGACCAGGGCCTATCCCTATCCCACATGTCAACCTTGATCAACAACCCATCCATGATGATCAGGAGGATCAGTTCCCCCTGCTTCAGGAGGACTTTGGCATGGGCCATGGTATGGACCCTATGTTTCGGAGACTGGAAGAAAGGTTGAAAGCTGTGGAAGGGCAGAAGGCTCTTGGTGTGGATGTTGCTGACTTAGGGTTGGTCCCAGGTGTGAGAGTTCCACCAAAGTTCAGAGTCCCACTTTTTGATAAATACAACGGCAACTCTTGCCCGAAGACTCACGTACAAGCTTACTTCCGCAAGATGGTTGCGTATTCTGATGATGAGAAGCTGCTCATGTACTTCTTCCAAGACAGCCTAGCTAGGGCATCCTTGGAGTGGTATATGAGGTTGGACAGAGCCCATATTCGCTGCTGGAGAGACTTGGCTGAGGCCTTTGTGAAGCAATATCAGTACAACACGGACATGGCACCTGACAGGACTCAGCTCCAGAATCTGTCTCTCAAGAGCAATGAATGCTTCAAAGAGTATGCTCAACGCTGGAGAGAGATGGCTTCCCGTGTTCAGCTTCCGATGTTGGAAAAAGAGATGGCCAACATGTTTATGAACACACTGCCTGAATCTTATTTGGAGCGTCTGGTGGGTTGCAACGCCTCCAATTTTGCTAATGTGGTCTCTACCGGTGAGAGGGTGGAGAACTACTTGAAGACGTGTAAGACCCAAAATGGGGTTGGATCATCTTCGGGGTCAAAGAAGCCGTTCTTAGGAGGACAGAAGAGGAGAGAAGGGGATGCAAATGCTGTGTCTTCTTATCAGAGCAGAGGTAACCGGAGGAACAGTGTTCAAACTTACCATCAGCAACCCTATGTTGCAGCTGTGACCATTCCGGCTGCAGCACCAGTGCAACAACAACAACCTCAACGTCAACCAAATCAGTACCAACAACAACAGGGTAACAAACCTGCTTATCAACAGAGACAGAGGATGACGGATAGGCATTTCGACACTCTTCCGATGTCGTATGCCCAATTGCTTCCCAACCTTTAACAGTTGCAACTTGTGCAATTACGCACTTTGGCTCCTCCCGTTGGCAGGCTTCCGGTGGGTTATGACGCCAATGCTAGGTGTAATTTCCACTTTGGGGTACCTGGCCACACTATTGAGAACTGTAAAGCTTTTAAGCACGTAGTTCAGGACCTTATTGACTCAAAGGCCATTAACTTTGCACCGGCTCCTAATGTTGTCAACAATCCTATGCCGCAACATGGTGGAGAAAATGTTAACATGGTGGAAGGAGAAGTCAAGTCAGTTAAGGATGTGTTGAAACTGAAGACACCGCTGTTAGAAATCAAAGAATACTTGCTGAAGGCAGAGGTCTTCCCCGGTTGTGGGAGTGGTTGTTTGGGTTGTGTTGCATAGAGTGGGGGTTGTGTGAAGCTGCAGCAGGGTATCCAGGCCTTGCTTGACGATAGTATCCTTCAAGCTGAAGACCTATCTTCCCAAAGGTCTGTTGAAGGGGTTGTTGAGAATGTAGATGCTTATCCTCTCTTGTCCGAAGATGTCATTAATGCTGAAGAATTTACAAATGTTGTTCCTGCTGATTTTGTAATTCCCAATGATGTAATTAATTTTTCTGATGCTGTTGCTGATATTCCAAACATTGTGCTTGATTCGGATGTTTTTGTTGAACTTGATTCCGATGTTTCGGATGTTTGTACTTCAATAAATAAGATTTCTGAGTATGACTGTGACGTTGCCACTATCACAATTTTCTACCCGACCGCTCAGATCAGTGTGCCAGTAGCGCAACCGGTACCACTAGTGTGACCGCATCAATCCACTATGACCATCACGACCCCTGGTCCTTTACCTTTCACCAGCGAAAGGGCCATCCTTGGCATTACGGGGGTAGTGTGTACACGCATGATCCTGGAGTGGAGCAGCCACTGAAAATAGAAGAGGTGCAGGATCAGAAGTCTGAACCTGGAGATGACGTAAACGATCGCGCAGTGGACAATGTTGGTGGAATCGGGCGATTCACCAGAAGTGGTAGACTGTTCTCACCATCGGTTATCCAACCCGATAGTGCTGACGCCACGGCGAAGGCCAAAGGCAAGCAAGTTATGAATGAGGGTACCCCTACACTACAGGTTGGCTCTGAGCCTGCTTTCGCGAAAGATATGGACGAGCTCTTGAGAATCATAAAGAAAAGCGACTACAAGGTAGTTGACCAGTTGATTCAGACGCTGTCTAAGATATCTATTCTCTCACTCCTGCAGTGTTCAGAGGCACACATGAAGGCACTCCTGAAGGTCCTTAATGCTGCATATGTGCCTCAAGAGATCTCAGTGAACCAACTAGAGGGGATCGTTGCAAATGTTCATGCAAGCAACGGGTTGGGTTTTACTGATTCTGACTTGACGCCAGCTGGACGCGATCATAACAAGGCTTTGCACATTTTAATGGAGTGCAAAGACACTGTGCTATCCCATGTTCGGGTGGATACAAGTTCCTCTCTCAATGTGCTACCCAAGAGAGCCCTGTCAAAGTTTAATGTAGAAGGTTTGATCTTGAGGCCTTCCGATCTTGTGGTGAGAGCCTTCGATGGTTCTAAGAGGTCGGTGTTCGGAGAGGTAGAATTGCCAATTCAGATTGGATCACAAACCTTCAACACCGTCTTCTATGTGATGAATATCAGTCCTTCATATGGCTGCTTGTTGGGTCGTCCTTAGATCCACAATGTCGGGGCAATCTCCTCGACCTTGCATCAGAAGATCAAGTTCCCGATCAACGGAAGAATTATCACTGTCTGTGGTGAGGAGGATATTCTGGTCAGTCACTTGTCTGCATTCAAGTATGTAGAGGTAGAAGGTGAGATTCATGAAACCTTGTGCCAGGCCTTTGAGGCAGTTCAAGTCAAGGATGCAGCTCCAGTGGAAGAGGTTGAAGCAGGTGCCTCTATTTTGTCCTTCAAGCAGGCACATGCCTTGGTAAATTCAGGTGTTGCTCCCGGTTGGGGACGTTTGTTGGATTTGCCTGTAAAGGAAGACAAGTTTGGGATTGGGTATCAGCCAACATTGACTTCTACAACTTCAACGCCTCAAACTCGTCAGGGGCCAATTATTTCTCCAGTGCTGGCATCATTCAGTATGGCCAGATCTCTGCAATCAACGAAGAAGATGAGGATAGTGATTGCGACATTGACAACTGGGTGCGTCCAAGGGTCCCAGCTGAAGTTCTCCGCAACTAGTCTTCTGAAGAGATTATCCAAGTCACTCTTCTTGAAGAGTAATTTTCTTTGTTCATTTGTGCATGTGCAAGTCTTATGTTCCGCCCAGGGCGTAATGACTCATTGTAGGGCTCATCTATGTGGATACCTGCATTTTTTATCATAAATAAAGGACGTCTTTTTGCATTCAAATATTTTGTTTACTGTCTTTCTATTTTTGCAGTTTTCAAAAATCAAAAATCAAAAAATACAATATGCAATGTTTTTGTTTAGTTTTCACTTCTTGTTCACAGTCATAAGCACATACCATCACTCGTGCAAATGCACGTCACCAGATCCTATTGATAACAGTTCTGCTATGGCTCGCTTCGACTTTGAAAATCCAATCTTTCAAGCTGAAGAAGAGGGTGATGAAGACTGTGAACTCCCTGAAGAACTTGCCAGGTTGTTAAAACAGGAGGAAAGGGTCATTCAACCGCATCAAGAGTCTATTGAAGTGATTAATCTCGGCACCGAGGACATCAAGAGAGAAATCAAGATAGGGGCTTCTTTGGAAGATAATGTGAAGAAGGGGCTGATTGAATTGCTGCAAGAGTATGTTGACATCTTCGCTTGGTCTTATCAGGACATGCCAGGGCTTGACACAGACATTATGGTACACCATTTGCCTCTCAAAGAAGATTGTCCTACGGTCAAGCAGAAGCTCAGAAGAACAAGACCAGAGATGGTTGTCAAGATAAAGGAAGAAGTGAAAAAATAGTTGGAGGCAGGATTCCTAGCGGTTACAAATTATCCGCCATGGGTTGCAAATATCGTTCCAGTACCTAAGAAGGATGGAAAGGTACGGATGTGTGTTGATTACCGGGATCTAAACAGAGCTAGTCCCAAAGATGATTTCCCATTAACTCACATCGATGTTTTGGTGGATAACACGACTCAGTTCTCGGTATTCTCCTTCATGGATTGCATTTCTGGCTATAATCAAATTGAGATGGCACCAGAAGACATGGAGAAGACAACTTTCATAACCCCATGGGGCACCTTCTGCTACAAGGTGATGCCGTTTGGTCTAAAAAATGTTGGGGCAACATATCAACGAGCTATGGTAACTCTTTTCCATGATATGATTCATCATGAAATCGAGGTTTATGTTGATGATATGATTGCCAAATCTCAGACGGAAGAAGAACATTTGGTGGATTTGCAGAGGCTGTTTAAGCGTTTGAGGAAATTCAAGCTGAGGCTTAATCCGAACAAGTGTACTTTCTGGGTGAGATCTGGAAAACTGCTGGGTTTTATTGTTAGTGAGAAAGGGATTGAGGTGGACCCTGCCAAAGTGAATGCAATACAAGAAATGCCTGAGCCAAGAACAGAAAAACAAGTCCGTGGTTTCTTAGGGAGGTTGAACTACATTGCAAGGTTCATCTCTCACCTAACAGCCACGTGTGAGCCAATATTCAAATTGTTAAGAAAAGATCAGGCTATCAGGTGGAATGATGATTGTCAAAGGGCTTTTGAGAAAATAAAAGAGTATTTGCAGAATCCTCCTATCCTTATGCCTCCAGTCCCAGGGAGACCGTTGATTATGTATTTGACAGTACCTGATAATTCCATGGGTTGTATTCTCGGTCAACACGACGAGACAGGTAGGAATAAGCATGCCATCTACTACCTGAGTAAAAAATTCACAGATTGCGAGTCGAGATACTCAATGCTTGAAAAGACATGTTGTGCACTTGCATGGGCTGTTAAGCGATTGAGACAATACATGTTGACTCACACAACCTTACTGATCTCCAAGGTGGATCCAGTCAAGTATATATTTGAGAAGCCAACTCTCACCGGAAGGGTTGCTCGTTGGCAAATGGTACTGACAGAGTATGACATCCAGTATACATCCCAGAAAGCCATCAAAGGGAGTATTCTGTCAGACTATCTTGCTCAGCAGCCGATTGATGATTATAAGCCGATGAAGTTTGATTTTCCTGATGAAGATATCATGTTCCTCAAGATGAAAGACTGTGAAGAGCAAGTTGTTGAGGAGGGACCTGATCCAGATGAAAAGTGGACTTTAATGTTTGATGGGCCCGTCAATGCCAATGGAAGTGGAATTGGTGTTGTCATTACCACTCAGAAAGGTGCCCACGTACCTTTCACCGCCCGTATGACTTTTGAGTGCACTAATAATGAAGCTGAGTATGAGGCCTGTATCTTGGGTATTGAGCAAGCCATTGATTTAAGAATCAAGACTCTAGACATCTTCAGAGATTCAACTCTAGTGATCAATCAAGTTAATGGTGATTGGAATACTCTCTTGCCTAATTTGGTCCCCTACAGAGACTACACGAGAAGACTATTGACTTTCTTCACAACAGTAAAGCTGTATCATATGCCTCGTGATGAGAACCAGATGGCAGATGCTCTTGCTACTCTATCATCCATGATCAAGGTGATTCGGTGGAACCATGTTCCCATGGTCGATGTTATGCGCCTTGATAGGGCCGCATATGTGTTTGCTGCTGAACTGGTAGTTGATGACAAGCCCTGGTATCACGACATCAAGTGCTTTCTGAAGAATCAAGAGTACCCTGCAGAGGCATCCAACAATGATAGAAAGACTTTGATAAGATTGGCAAGCAGTTTCTTCTTGAACAAAGACGATGTGCTGTATAAGAGGAACTTCGACATGGTCTTGCTCAGATGCGTGGATAGACACGAAGCGGACATGTTAATGCAGGAAGTTCATGAAGGCTCCTTCGGTACTCATGCCAGCGGACATGCAATGACTAAGAAATTGTTGAGAGCGGGTTATTACTGGATGACCATGGAATCTGATTGTTTCAAATATGCTCGGAAGTGTCATAAATGTCAGATTTATGTTGATAAGGTGCATGTGCCGCCAAATCCTCTGAATGTGATGTCTTCGCCATGGCCGTTTGCTATGTGGGGCATCGATATGATTGGAAAGATTGAGCCAACTTCCTCCAATGGGCATCGCTTCATCCATGTTGCCATAGACTATTTCACCAAGTGGGTCGAAGCAGCGTCATTTGCGAAGGTCACCAGACATGTGGTTGCCCGATTCATTAAGAAAGAAATCATTTATCGTTATGGGATTCCTGAAAGAATCATTACTGATAATGGCTCTAATCTCAATAACAAAATGATGAAGGAGTTATGCAAGAACTTCAACATTCAACATCATAATTCTTCCCCTTATCGTCCTAAGATGAACGGTGTTGTTGAGGCAGCAAATAAGAACATAAAGAAGATTGTGCAGAAGATTGTCGTTACGTACAGAGATTGGCATGAGATGCTACCCTTCGCCTTGCATGGGTACCGTACCTCAATACGTACATCGACCTGGGAAACCCCTTACTCCCTTGTGTATGGTATGGAAGCAGTCCTCCGTGTTGAAGTGGAGATTCCTTCTCTAAGAGTCCTGCTGGATGTCAATTTAGATAAAGCTGAATGGATTCAAACAAGGTTCAATGAGTTGAGTCTTATCGAAGAGAAGCGAATGGCAGCCATTTGTCATGGTCAGTTGTATCAAAGTCGGATGAAGAGAGCCTTTGATCAGAAAGTGCGTCCTCGATGCTTCCAAGTCCGAGATTTGGTGTTGAAAAGGATCCTTCCTCCTCAAACAGATCACAGGGGCAAGTGGACTCCTAACTATGATGGACCATATATTGTCACCAAGATTTTTGATGGTGGAGCCTTAATGCTTGCAACTATGGATGGTGAAGACTTCACTTCCCCTATGAACTCAGATGCAGTTAAAAAATACTTCGCATAAAATAGATCCGCTGGCAAAAAAAAGAAGAGAATAGTCCAGGCAAAAAATGGGCATCCCAGCGAACCAAGAAAATGAAAAAAGGTTCAGTCAAAAGTTATGGATTAAAAATGAAAAGATTGTACACCCGGTAAGTTGAAAACCTGGAAAGGCAACTTAGGCAAAAATGGGTATCCCGGTGGATTGAAAACCCGAAAGGGCGATCCAGGAAAAAGTTAGGGACTAAGCGAATGACTGCGTTCTGAGTAGTTCTGAATCTCATCTCGTGTCGATAACTGGAAACTTTCAAATGATAGGAAACAATCCAATCACCTTTTTCAGAAAGCTGATCATTTGGAGGATCTTGAAGACGAGCGAGTCATAGCAGAATTAGAACCCGATAGAAATCCATTTCACATTGCCATTAGATTAATTTCTGTTTTTATCTGTTGCGCAATTACCTCTTTCTAGGGATGGCTTCCTGATGTAAATGCCTATTCAGTCAATAAAATCATGTTATTCAATATTGAAATTCTGGTATCAGATATAAGATGTCGAAGGTAATGTTACGACACTGATATCTGCTAACACACAATGGATAAATAAACAGAATGATAAAGCAATTGTTAACCCAGTTCGGTGCAACTCACCTACGTCTGGGGGCTACCAAGCCAGGAAGGAAATTCACTAAAATAGAATTAGTTCAAAGACTCTCCGTACACTTCAACAAGTTACAGTCTTTCTCACCTAATCTCTACCCGTGCAATTTCTACCTAAGCACTCTTAGATATGAGAACCCACTCACTTCCCTTACAATCACACACCAGTGATTTTAAACAACAATCCCTTGAGAAAAGAAAATACTTTTCAATTACACACTCTTGATTTTACTTCACAGTTTCAATCAAGAAGACACACTCTTGATCTTGCTTCACAACTTTGATCAAGAAGACACACACTCTTGCTTAACAACTTTAGAGTGACAAATTACAACCACAAATCAGTCCAATTCAATCATCAATGGTTGTGTGTTCAAACAGGTTTTCTATGTCCCTTTTTATAGAAGCATCCAGCTGGGCTTGGACATCTTGAAAACCCTAAATCTATTTCCAATCAAATCTTTTTATAACAACTGTATAGATCTCCTTGGAAAATAAGTAAATCTGGTTGTAATCCATGATTGAATGCGTTAGCTAATCATATCTTCAATCATACAAAGATTGCCATTAATTGTGCAATCACAAAACACAAGACATTCATACTGAATGTTCTGTGTACAGGATGTCATGACATCGGGTCTGACATTCTGGAAAAATCCTGCATAATCCAATAATTCCTTTTATAACTTCCAGCAGGTACAACCATATCAGATGTCATGACCTTGTGTATATCATCTGAAAGAATCCTGCATGAACATGTCTTTCATTTAAGCTCCAGCAGGTACATCCAATATCAGAAGCCATGACATTGTATGTGGCATTCTGAAACAATCTTGCTTGCACATGATCTTGAACTCCAGCAGGTACATAGGATATCTTATGTTAAGACATCACATATGACATCTTGTGAACACTCTTCGTTTTACCAAAATTGCTGCGAACACTTAGAATCAACAAACTCCCCCTTTGGCAAATTTTGGCTAAAACATATATCTGTCCTTTTTGTTCACAAGGTAAACTATCAGCAGTTAAACAACATAATAGTAGTTTAATCAGCAGCAGAAGCAAAATAATTACTAGCTATGGCTACTAGTAATACACACATGCATAAGGGTACTTCTCCTCCCCCTAAATCCGTGCAACAAGCTACAAAATTACTAGTTATGGATGCAACTAGTAGGACACATAAATGCACAATGCACAAGGGTACTTCTTCTCCCCCTAAATCTGTGCATTCATCAAATAACAGCTACTGTAACTCCAGCACCTGTACCAGCCAGAATGTCATTCTGACATCTGCTTCAACATCAGCACCTGTGCACCATATCAGACATCCTCTTTGACATCTGTAAACATCTGTAAACAGAACACCATTCTGTTTTAGCACCTGTGCACTTCTTTCAATAATAGCTGTCCTTCTGTCCAGCCACATACAATTTCCACAACTCCATCTCCCAGCTCCACATAGTTCTCCCCCTTTTTAGTCAAAATTGACCAAAGGTGACCAATTAGACAAAATAGTTGTCTATTAGCCTAGCAGAGAATGTTAGATCAAATGTTATAACATTAAGCATGTTAAAACAAAATATTCAGGAAGTACACACCATCATTATACACAGCTGATAGCTGAGATAATGAACAAATTCAAGGAACTCATTAAGAGCCCTAAATATTACATAACAGGCATCAATAAGGACTGCCACAAAATACAAAAAAAAACAATAAAGACAACAGCCTTCCAGACAGCAGCCCAACTTCCACCAAACTTTCCAGCACACCTCCCAGTCTTCAATTCAGGCAGGAACCATTAATCAGAAGAAGAAGTATCACCTTCACCTTCATCTTCATCTTCAGAACCCTCAGAGCTTCCAGAGCTGCCACTGGATTATGCTTTTCCATCTGAATCCTTACTAGCCTTCTCTATCTCCTCCTTTTCCGGGCTACAAATAAGAGCTTCCAAAGCTTCTTTTCTTGCCTTGGCCACCTTCATACCCTTCTCCAATTCCTTGCAGGTATCTTTCAATTGATCAATTAGGCTTCCTTGAGATGCAGGCTCTCTTCTGACAGATGTCATAACAACATCATTTATATGACTTCCCTCAAACAGCTTATAATGAATGGATAAAGGGGTTTTTCTTCTGCTTGGCATGTCATTTGTATTGAGTATGCATGGTTGTTGGCTCAGGATAATGCCACACATAATGGAAGGGAAGACAATAGGTAACTTCACAGCATTTGTAGAAGCATGTTTGAAGGTTTGATCAAATATAAATTTGCCAAAATCATAGTTTATCTTGGTTCCAATTGCATGAATGATTCTTCCAAGAATAATGGAGATGGTAGAGACATGATTAGTAGGTACCCAATTTGCTGAACCAATCTTGTGCAAAATGGCATATTTAACAGTGAGCTTACTAGCTGATAGATGTTTCCTACTAGGCCATTCCTTAACTTGGCCAGCTGTAATAATTCTACAGACCTCATTATCTGTGGTCTCTAGATCTACTTCTCCATCAGTTCCTCTCCCTAGGAACTTGTTCATGATGGTAGGTGAAAGTTTCACACACTTACCCCTTACAAAAACTTTGTAGACCTCCCTGCTGCTTCTTTCATAAATCTCCTCAGGGATGTTCACAATGAATTCTTTGACCAACCCCTCATAGCACTGAGGCAGAGCAGTCACAATTTTCATAAGACCAGTTGCCTTAATTAACTCTATGACTTCCTTTACTTCACTTGCCTCTTTTCCCAATTCTCTTTCAACTGCTACCCTTCTTTGAGTCACAAACTTCCATTTGGCAGCACCATCTTCTACGTGAAAAGAGATATTGTCAAGATGAACAGCAACCACTTTGTTTGGAGACTTCTTTACAGACTTCCTTTTAACAGGGGGGATGTCTGAGACATCGTATTCGACATCCTCACCAGATTCAGAACTCTCACTTTCTTTCCTCTTCCTGACCTCTACTTTACTCCAAGAATTGGAGGGACCTATACCAGCAACCTTTTTCTCTCTCCTAGCTATCCTTATCTCAGCCATACTCTTCCTTTTTCGCAGTTTATTAGCTACACTTGTTTTCACAAGATTGACCAACATGTCATCTTCTTCCTCAGACCTTTCTTCCTCAATATCCTGAGCAATATCAGGGGACATGCTAGGTAAGTTTTTTCCAAGAGAACATAGTCCCTCAGCAACTACTTTCTTTTCTGTTTTAGATAAGTCATCATCTTTCTCAGCTTGGGTTTCCACCTCAGAAGAGGGGTCCCTTCTGGACAGAGGGGTAAAAATATCCTTGACTCCATGCTCTTCATTCAGTATCCTAGTAACTAGGTTTCTTATGGTGCGATCAGTAAAGTGCATATCCTCTTTATCAGGAGATTTTTCAGGAGTGTTACCTTACTTAGCTCCAGCCATAGAAGGTGAGCCTGGGACGTCACCTGGTATCATATGCAGAGGAGTCACGTCCATCAAATCTTCATCTAAAAATTCCATGGAGGAAGTTCTTGTATGAAAGGGTTTTGAGCTAGATGTTGAAGGATGTTGAGACATGTTGTTGAACTTTTGAGAAAAATTTCTTTGCCCTAGCAGAGGTTCTCTGAGTAGTTTGATGAAGATGGAAAGAATTATGTTTAGGCAGAGCGTACAAATGAAATAGACACTATTTCCAATACTAGGAGATGATTCATTATTAATGTGGCCTTTTCTTTTCGTTGGGCAGACAATATTTTTGTTACCTTTTCCACTCCACATTAATTGCCATATTTTCTCAAGAAACCAAGCCCCTAATTTCCCTCTTTCATATTTCAGTTGGCCGTCATACAAATCCCTTGCAGTCTTGTTAGTTAGTTGCATTTCATGCTGTAAAACTATGAGTTTGTTTTCCACATATCTTCTAAATGAGTGATGAAAGCAAATAATGTACTTGGTCCAGCTATGCTGAATATGATCTTTGGACATAGGTGTACTAAACAGGTTGTCATAATACAATGTCATAGCATCGAGTGTGACATTGTATATAAGTATCAGTAGTTTCATCCATCCTGGTTGAGAATTGTTGCTTTCATTTGATATCTCAATTTTCTTTACACACAGAGTCCCTTGTGTCTCAGTTCCAGCAAAGCTCTCACTAACTTCAGACTGCATACCACCAGTCATATGTTCCCTTTTTTCAGGTGTTTGGGCCATCATGACCTTCTCTTCCTTGAGGTTAGGTCTTAGCTTCTGGTGTAACATCCTTGTCTGACATTTTCCATTTTCCTTGAAGATTCTTCTCGCAACTGTACTCATCTTAGAGGGGTCATCCATTTGAGAGCTCCACATGTAGCAATTGTTTTTGGTCATGATTCCTTTCATAATTACTTCACTGTCTTTGTTAACAATCAGACATTCAGTTTTAGTGAAGATGATATTCAGACCTTGATCCCCTAGCTGACTGATGCTTATTAGATTTGAAGTCAAGCCCTTGACCAGTAGAGTATTGTCAAGTTTAGGAGCTCCAGGACACTCAAGCTTGCCTATCCCCTTTATTTCACCTTTTGCTCCATCACCAAAGGTTACATAGCTTAAGTCATGAGGGTGAAGATTAGTTATCAAGTCTGAGTTTCCAGTCATGTGTCTAGAGCATCCACTATCAAAATACCACTCTTCTTTGTGAGCTATTAGACTTGTAACATTAGTCTTAGGAACCCATTGCTTCTTGTTGATAGGCCTGTGCTGTTTGGGTCTGGGTTGATAGTGAGTCTGTTGATGAACATGGGTAGGGTAACCATACAACTTATAGCAGAAGGGCCTTGAGTGTTCAAATTTCCCACAGTAATGACATCTCCATCTTTGGTGTTTGCCTTTCTGCTGTTTTCTCTTCTGATGATGTGACATATGATGTGACATCTTAGGACTTCTCCTAATATTGCTGCATTTAGGTTTAGCTTGAGGTTTGCAACTAGTGTAACTACTTTCAGTCTTAGATTTATGGTACCCTATTCCAGATTTGGCTCCTGAGATTAGTCCAGTTTGGAGAATCTTGTCTAAGGAGTCAGATCCATTGTTTAGCAACCTTACATACTTGGTTGTCTCTTCTAGTTTTGAGTTTAAGAGCATGACTTCAGTTTTTAGCTTAAAGATGGTTTCTACATGTTCTGCCTTTTCATTCTCCAGTTGTACTACCTTCTGGCTCTCAACTTGTTGACTTCCACCTAGCTTGACATTCAGAGCCACAACTTCTGTTTTCAAATTGGAGATGGTTTCCAGGTATTCTACCTTCTCATTTTCAAGTTGAGTTATTTCTTTCTTCTGGTTTAAAACCTGCTTGCTCAGCTCTACACTTTTATGACACAACTCTCTATAGGTAAAGGCCAATTCCTCAAAGGTTACTTCACCATCACTTGAGTCTCCATCAGATCCCCATTTTCCTGTCAAAGTAGTCACAAGATTTGCAGCCTCCTCTGTATCACTCTCATCTAACGAGGTGGCAGCAAGACTCATCTTCTGCTTTTTGAGGTAGGTTCCACATTCTGTTCTAATGTGTCCATGCCCATCACATTCATAGCACTTTACTTCTTTTCCTTCTTTGGGCTTCTCCTCTGACCTTCCTCTTCTTCCATTGCTGATGTCAGAAGAGATGTTCTTGACATTTGCCTTGGATCTTACATCCATTTTCTTTAACAATCTGTTAAACTGTCTCCCTAGCATTGCAACTTCATTGGCCCATTCTTTATCCATATCTTGACTGTTTTCCTCTTCTGTGTTGGATATGAAGGCAATGCTCTTGGTTTTCTTTTCAGTTCCATCATTCAATCCCATCTCAAAGGTTTGGAGGGAACCAATTAGCTCATCTACCCTCATGTTGGAGATGTCTTGAGACTCTTCTATGGCAGTCACCTTCATTGCAAATCTCTTAGGGAGTGACCTGAGTATTTTTCTTACCAATTTTTCATCTGTCATCTTCTCTCCCAGGGCTCCTGAAGCATTAGCAATCTCAAGGATACTCATGTGAAATTCATGGATGTTTTCATCTTCTTTCATCCTTAAGTTTTCAAACTAGGAGGTGAGCAGCTGAAGTCTAGACATCTTTACCCTAGAGGTGCCTTCATGAGTGGTCTTGAGAATGTCCTAGGCATCTTTGGCCACTTCACAGTTGTTTACCAGCCTGAAAATATTCTTGTCTACCCCATTGAATATTGCATTCAAGGCTTTAGAGTTTCCAAGAGCAAGATCATCCTCCTCCTTGGACCATTGTTCTTCAGGCTTCTTAGTGGTGGCTTCTTCTTCTTTAGTAATGAAAGGATGCACCCAACCTGTTAACACAACTTTCCAAGCCTTGTTATCAAGGGATTTCAGAAACGCTACCATTCGAGGTTTCCAATAGTCATAGTCAGAACCGTCCAAAATTGGTGGCCTATGAACAGATCCTCCATCTCTCTCCATTGTACCATAAAGTATTGCCCCTAGATCTCACCCAGAACCAGAGCAGGATGCCTGGTCTGATACCAATTGAAATTCTGGTATCAGATATAAGATGTCGAAGGTAATGTTATGACACTGATATCTGCTAACACACAATGGATAAATAAACAGAATGATAAAGCAAATCACACAAGCAATTGTTAACCCAGTTCGGTGCAACTCACCTACGTCTGGGGGCTACCAAGCCAGGAAGGAAATTCACTAAAATATAATTAGTTTAAAGACTCTCCGTACACTTCAACAAGTTACAATCTTTCTCACCTAATCTATACCCGTGCAATTTCTACCTAAGCACTCTTAGGTATGAGAACCCACTCACTTCCCTTACAATCACACACCAGTGATTTTAAACAACAATCCCTTGAGAAAAGAAAATACTTTTCAATTACACACTCTTGATTTTACTTCACAGTTTCAATCAAGAAGACACACTCTTGATCTTGCTTCACAACTTTGATCAAGAAGACACACACTCTTGCTTAACAACTTTAGAGTGACAAATTACAACCACAAATCAGTCCAATTCAATCATCAATGGATGACTTGAATGAACTACAAGTCTTACGACTAAATAAACACAAACCCTAGCTCTCTCTCTATATTTAGCTCAGTCTTGGTTGTGTGTTCAAACAGGTTTTCTAAGTCCCTTTTTATAGAAGCATCCAGCTGGGCTTGGACATCTTGAAAACCCTAAATCTATTTTCCAATCAAATCTTTTTATAACAGCTGTATAGATCTCCTTGGAAAATAAGTAAATCTGGTTGTAATATATTATTGAATGCGCCAGCTAATCATATCTTCAATCATACAAAGATTGCCATTAATTGTGCAATCACAAAACACCAGACATTCATACTGAATATTCTATGTACAGGATGTCATGACATTGGGTCTGACATTCTGGAAAAATCCTGCATAATCCAATAATTCCTTTTATAACTTCCAGCAGGTACAGCCATACCAGATGTCATGACCTTGTGTATGTCATCTGAAACAATCCTGCATGAACATGTCTTTCATTTAAGCTCCAGCAGGTACATCCAATATCAGAAGCCATGGTATTGTATGTGGCATTCTGAAACAATCCTGCTTGCACATGATCTTGAACTCCAGCAGGTACATAGGATATCTTATGTTAAGACATCACATATGAATCCTTGTGAACACTCTTTGTTTTACCAAAATTGCTGCCAACACTTAGAATCAACAAGTATATCTCTGTGTTCATTTTCATTTTACTGTTTTGTTTGCAAAAATGACGTCCGAATATTTGATAAACATTGCATCATGAAACATAAGAGCTTTACAGGTACATGCTTAATAAACATTTAAAATTGCTATAAATTTTAAGTGTTTTGGATCGTGTATTCAGAAGAGGTACACTCGGGGCATTCCGTTAAGGTTCCCAGCAGATGATCGCGGATGTGTTTTCTTCAACAGTTGGTATTTGGTATCTTATCCCTGCAGAGCTGATCCAAGCATTGGATTCTTCAATCCCCAGCAGATTCTCACTATTGTACTCACCAAGCATGTGTTTCAGATTATACACTCCCCAGTAGAGTTGATAGTGTCAAACTGTATATCCCCAACGGAGTTGACAGTGCCAGACTGTATCTTCCCAACAGAAGCGGCTACTCCTCAGAGTTCGATGCCAGGTCGATGATCTCGACGCTGGATCCTTGGTCTCTTTTCTCGAAGTAGAATCTCGGTACCGTATCGGTGTTTGCTTCCCCGGCTGAGTCGTCTCTCTCGCAGATTTTGGTTGCCAGAACCACTGTCGTTTTCCTCAGCAGCAAGCTTTCATTTCCATTCTCTCCCCACTCAGAGTCTCAGTATTTTGTTATTGCCAGAACACCGTGTGGCCGGTCTTTTCCCCCACAGAGTTCATGGTGCTGTGTATCTCCAACAACATTGCCAGGGTCCAGAAGATTATGATCATTTCCTCAGCAGAATTCCTTGCCTCGGCTTGGCGTTCTCTCTAACCTAGCATTTCGCATCCCTGCATGCAGAATCATATCGCATTGCATTATCCCCAAATCGCGTAGCATTTCCATTTTCATGGAGCATTACTCCATTGAAAAATTCAAACATACGCATGTAGAGCACAAGACATTCTCGGTATCCCAAGTGATAAGCCAGAAGTTTATTTCCAGTACTCAGACTGAAGGTCGTTCATGACTTATCCTTTATTATTCCCAGCAGGGGTGGTTGGCCCACGTGCCGCCTCAATTATCATTTTCCCTATTTCTGCCGACGCTGACAGGCATGCAGTTTCCGGTATTCAGACCGAAGTGGCATTCAGACCAGTGTTCCGATGTTCAGATCGAAGAAGTTTCCGACGTTCAGGTCGACGCAACTTGTGGCATTCAGGCCAGTTTTCCGGTATTCATACTGAAGTGGCATTCAGGCCAGTTTTCCGATGTTCGGATCGAAGAAGTTTCCGACGTTCAGGTCGACGCAACTTGTGGCATTCAAGCCAGTTTTCCGGTATTCAGACCAAAATGGCATTCAGGCCATTTTTCCGATGTTCGGATCGAAGAAGTCTCTGACGTTCAGGTCGATGCAACTTGTGGCATTCAGGCCAGTTTTCCGGTATTCAAACCGAAGTGCCATTCAGGCCAGTTTCCCGGTGTTCAGACCTATGTTTGATAATATAGTATCTTCCGATGCTCAGGTCGAAGTCATTTCCAGTATTCAGACTGATGAGCGGCATTCAGGCCATGGTTATTTTTGTGTTACCATTTATTTTGGTATTCAGACTAACATTCTTTTTCGGTGTTCAGACCGACTCCCACCGTACCAGACGGATTCTTTTTCAAGACCACCACTTTGCCGATTCTGACAGACATTGTTACTTCATTTTTCACTTCAGTGTAAATTTTCGGGCTTTTATTGTATTCAATCCCTTGATACCTCGAAAGTGCGAAAGCCGTTGCTATCTTCCTTTCGGTACTCCAACTGATTGAATAAGGGCAACTGTAATACCCCAAAATTTACCCTTCATTTTTACTGGAAGCATGGGATTATATTTCACATTTCATTAACATCATACTAGGTCATACTCATTGCATACTGCATTAGTGACTGGGAAATCAGGTTTTGATTGATCAATCCTTGACAGAAGGAGCCCACACAAAGCAAGATTGAGAATTGGACTTCATTTTCTAAATATACAAGTCTCAAGGGTCTCAGAGGGTCCAGGTGTCTTATTGTGGTCCTCAGTTCATCAGTGAAAGATCCAGAGCTATCAGAGTGTGCATCTGGATTTAATCAGAAATTAGGGTTTCATGGCAACTTGCAACAGGAAATGTTTGGTTGGAAGTAGAGGGGCTCATCCATGTCATGATTAGAGAGGCATCTTGGCATGGGAAGATTCACAATTATCTTAGAAAGATCCATTGGCAATCAGTGCAATCAGTTCTTAATCATTTTGCCCTAAAATTAGTGTTTGGTATAAAATCAGTTTATTTCTGATTCTTTGGGTGAAACTCTTTTCCATGGCCCTCCATATGTCCACAAGGGTCTACATACAAAAAATTAGCTCTTTATTTGAGCCAGAGGTGCTTCAATTGATCATTGGAATCTCGAATCAGACAGTTTGGGAAAAGTCAATTGTGGGGGCCAGAAAAGTCAACTCATGACATTTTGAGAGTGGAATCTCAAAATCCATGCCTAAGGGAGCCTACATGTGAAATTTGATCAAGGTTGGATCATGGATTTATCATTTAATCAGGAATTGGAAAAGTTACTCAATTTGGAAATGGTTGACTTTCCATTTAGGGCAAGTTTTCATGGTTGTTGCACTCATTTTAAACCCATTTTCCATCAAGATAAAAGCTCCATTAGAAAATTTCTCCAACATTAAAGTTGTTCCTCTTGTTCCAAGCTTTCTAGAGATATAAAGTTTGCTCCATTTGGATTAAAATTGAGAAAGTTATGCTTAGTCAAAGTGAGACATATTTTTAGGACACTTAGAAAAAATTTTAAGTCCAAAAATCTTCAAAGTTTGTCAAGACTTCTTGGCCAGTTTTCTTGCACTTCAAGGCATCATTTGAAAATGCTTTCTTCACAACAATTATACCTTCCCATGTCCTCTTTCATCTCCTTTTGGAATCATCTCATTTGGATCCATGGTTTGAGAGATGCATTCACTTAAAGTGGGCACCATGACTTGATTTTCTAGGCAGCATTTAGGCCAAACTGGCCCAATCAGTTTTGCATGGTGAGACCTGAACTTTGAGACCATTTTCACATTCTTCCATTCATCATTTCAACTTGTGATCAACATGAAAGATGCTATACTCCGTGAGATCTTTCTACTGTTTGCATTGTTTCTCCAATTGGTGACTTGAGCATCAAGTTACATGGCCATAAAGTCACCACCTTGGAATGGATTTCTTGCTTGCCAAGCCATGCTGCAAAGCAACCCACGTTTTTGCTACCACTTTTGGCCATGCATTGGATATCCATTCACTTTAGTTTGGCCTAAAGTAACACATTTCACATGCCCTCTTTCTACACCACACTTTGCATTTTTATTCTGATGGATATCACTTATTTCAAGGCCCATTAGAACATTTGTTTCACCATATTTAAGCTAAGAAACCCTAAACCTAAAAGGCATTGGTGAATTTTCGTGGCAAGCAAGGCAAGGTAACCATCTTACTCCATCTTCCATGGCCATGTATTGATATATCCATGTTCATCATCATCATCATTACCATGCTCATCATCATGTTCATCTATGCTCATTACTGTTTTGCCATTGCTAATCATATGCTCATGTTGTTTCATGTTTGTTTATAATGCCAATCTTATGCTTGTGTTCTTGATGTTATGGATTTGTGTTGTGATTTTCCATTATGCCGTGCCCATATTGACATCTTATTTTCAATATTTCTCCATGATCAAGCCATCATTTTACTCAAACAAGGATACCATGATGATCTACACGTTTTATACTTGAATTTTGGTTTTTATTTCATCTCATTTGGTGCCCCATAGTGGTTGTATTTTGTTGTGGAAGATTGAAGAAACTCACTGCATATTTTCGTGGCTTCATGAGCATGGCATGGTTAGGGTTTGGTTTATGGAAGAAGATGGTTACGTGGCGCCTCCTAAACCGCTGGATCGAGCGCGCATCTTCTAATCCTGGCAGTGCATGCGTTTTTGTCTTTTAGTCACTTAAGTGACCTTGACCGGTTAATAACCATGTTACATGATTTTTTTATTAAAACGTTATTTAATCTTTGTCACGCCCTGAATAAATGGTTGTGGATTGGGCCTGCGCGTTTTCCTCTTCACACCTCCCTTTCAGGGCCCATCAACACCAACCCATTTATTTTCATTTTCTTTTTCAATTCACATTTATTTTTCTGTTGTGATTTTAATTATTTTAAAATATTTTCTTTATTCGTAAAAATGTCCAAAAATATTTTTAATATTTCTTAATGTCTTATTTAATTTTATTTAATTTTTATTTTCATTTTTATTTAATGTTAATATTTTATTTTAATTATTTATTCTAAATGGTCCATTTTAACACACATATTTTTATTAATTTTATTTTCATGACTTAGAATTATTTTTAGCTTTTTATTCTTGGGAAGAAGGTTGACCAATGTCCCATGGTCAACCTGACCTTTTCTTGGAATTTTATTTCCCATTTTGAATTTATTTTGGATTTATTTTTGACCTAGTTTGGTTGGTTGACTTTTGTTTTGACCTCTATTTTATTTCAATTGATTTATGCACCAATGTTCATTATTTTTGAAATCTTTTTGTAGGATGATGATGCCCTGACCCCACCTTATTTAGATTAGTTTTTCATAATTTTCTTGATTAATTTACTATTTATTTCTTATTTTTTAAGTTGACTTGAATTTTCAGTTGACCTTCTTATGATCGATGTTTGACTTAGGGATTGCTTATGGCAATTGAAGAGATCTTTTGATCCTCCCTTGTTCATCTCATATGCCATGCATTAGAGGCCTTTTACCTTGATTTTATTTGGTCCTTACCTCATTTCCTGATTAAATTATTCAGTGGACCTTTCTTGTGCATCTTTTCACCTGTCTGATTCATCAGTCATCTTTTATACTTGTTTCTTACATCCATGCTTACTATTGCTTGATGGTTTAACATGTTCATACTTCCCATACCTTGTCTAATGCTCCATTATTTCATTCTTTGATTCTTTGATTTGATTATACATTGTTTACTTATCTATTGTTTGATAACTGTTGCCTACTTGTATGATGTATGAGGCATATATTATTATTGTTTGATTGCCATGAACAATCCCCATTCATAACAAATGTGCCCCTCTCATATGAAGTGTATAATATTTATTCTTTCATTCTTTATTCATCTGTTAATACAAGAATTAAAACGAACATCCGATAACCATTTCAAAACAAGACCAAAAGCTCGATCCAACGTTGAGTAATCATTTTCAAAACTTAACAGAACCAACACGTATTGATCCATCCTTTTGTAAGTCGATTGCTTCATGCATCGCCATTTCTCTTGTAAGTCGATTGCTTCAGGCATCTCCATCTACCTGTAAGTCGATTGCCTCCTGGATCGCCGTCTACCCTTAATATGGGTTCCTCTCCTTGCTCCATCTGTCAACTCTTGTTCCATTTAGGTAGCACCTATTAGGTAGAACCCTTTGTATGATAACCTAGGTAGAATTCCCTTATTTCTCTGCATGCTAACATTAGGTAGATGTTCCCCTTTGTAAATCCTAACACATAGGTCCACATTGCATGACAACTTTAGGGCAGAGCTTCCCCACTTTTAGACCTTCTCTGCGTCTCCGATCTTGTGGCATGTCAATCCGTTCTATTGCAAAGAGGTAACTGCCTAAGACTCGACTCAGCAAGCTGCGACACCTACTGCTAGGACGTTGAACACATTGCTCATCTTCCTTTGACACAGCTGGTGTCCCTCCTTCGTAAGTCCATGTTTAGATGGCAATCCTTCACCCCTAGTTAGTCGAACTACGACAACTCTGATTCTCATGTTCAGATGAGATACATAGGCACAAGATGCGATGTCTTGCCGAGTTTTTTGACTGACGACTAACAACTAATCCTCGCTTGCTTTCGCCCTTGTTGCGATTCTTTTCTCTCGCCCTGGTTGTGATCGAGACCTTCCCTTTCTCTTGCTCTAGTTGCAATCAAGACCTTTGTTCCCGTAGTTAGCTGAACTACGATTTGCTATGATTCTCATTCCAGATTAGATATGTAGGCATAAGACGCGATGTCTTATCGAGCACACTTCTCCTTAACCCATAGGTAGCCGAGCTATGAAGACTCTAATTCTCATGTTCAGATGAGATACGTAGGCAGTGGATGCAACATCCTTGTGAGTCATTTTCATTTTCTTTTAACCTCTTTTAGTAAATAGTACCTTAGATAAACCTACACCCTTTAGACAAGAACAACAAGAGTGGATCCCGTAGAGTACTACGGATGCGTAGGGGTGCTAATACCTTCCCTTTGCATAATCGACTCCCGAACCCTAGATTTGGTTGCGAGACCTTGTCTTTTCCTTCTCTCCAGGTTTTCTTCGATCGTTTCCTTTCCCTCCTTTGGGATAAATAACGAACGGTGGGGACTCTTCTGTTTTTTTTCGCCGGTTGTTTTTTTCACACCAGTTGCGACATGCCCCAATGCCATGCCCCAACGGAAACCAGGTTCTGGCCCTTCTTCAAGCAATGGTTCATCACAATCCTTCATTTTCAAGTACAAAATCTCTTCATCCGAAAACTCATACTGTATTGACTAGTAATCTTCAATTGGTTGGTGAGCCAAATGGTCAGCCAAGATACTACCTTTTATCGCTTTTTGAGATCGGTATTCGATGTCATACTCTGATAGCAACATCTTTCAACGGGCAATCCTCCTAGTTAAAGCAGGCTTCTCAAATATATACTTGATTGGATCCATTTTGGATATCAACCAAGTGGTATGATTCAACATATACTGGCGCAGACGCTTAGCAGCACAAGCCAGTGCGCAACAAGTTTTATCGAGCATAGAATACCGAGTCTCACAGTCGATGAACATCTTACTGAGGTAATAAATTGCAAATTCTTTCTTTCCAGTCTCATCTTGCTGACCAAGAACACAACCCATACTATTTTCGAGTACAGTCAAATACATGATCAATGGTCTTCCTTCAACAGGTGGAGACAAAATCGGAGGTTCAAGCAAATATTCTTTGATACAGTCAAAAGCTTTCTGGAAATCTTCGATCCAATCACAAGACTGATCTTTCCGAAGAAGCTTGAATATAGGTGCACATGTGGCAGTCATGTGGGAAATGAATCTGGAGATATAATTCAAGCGGCCGAGAAAACCTCTGACTTGGTTCTCAGTTTTGGGCGCAGGCATCTCTTGTATTACTTTGACCTTGGCAGGATCAACTTCAATACCCTTCTCGCTGACAATAAATCCCAACAACTTACCAGAACGAACACCAAAAGTACACTTATTGGGATTCAAGCGGAGTTTATACTTCCTCAAACGCTGGAATAGCTTCAACAAATGCTCAACATGTTCCTCTTCATCAATTGATTTAGCAATCATGTCATCGACATATACTTCAATTTCTTTATGCATCATATCATGAAAAATAGTGGTCATTGCTCTCTGGTAAGTCGCACCAGCATTCTTTAGACCGAAAGGCATCACTCTATAACAGAATGTTCCCCAAGGTGTAATGAATGTGGTCTTCTCCATATCTTCGGGTGCCATCTTGATTTGATTATAACCGGAAAATCCATCCATAAATAAAAAGACATTGAATTTATCAGTATTGTCTACCAACATATCAATGTGTGGCAGAGGGAAATAATCTTTCGGACTGGCTTTATTCAAATCTCTATAATCAACACACATGTAAACTTTTCTATCTTTATTCGGCACAGGCTCAATATTGGCCACCCATTGCGGATACTCAGCAGTCACAAGGAAACCGACATCAATCTGCTTCTGAACTTTCTCTTTGATCTTTACAGCCATATCAGGCTGTGTTCTTCTCAACTTCTGCTTGACTGGCGGGCATTCTGGCTTCAATGGCAATCTATGCTCCACAATATCAAAATCGAGCCCAGGCATGTCTTGATAGGACCAAGCAAACACATTTGAATACTCTCGAAGAAGATCGATCAACCCCTTCTTAGCATCTGGACACAGTCGAGACCCAATCTTGAGTTCCTTTACATCATCTTTGGAACCCAAGTTGACTAGGTCAATCGACTCTTCAAACGGCTGAATAATCTTTTCATCTTGCTCAAGAAGACGAGACAATTCCCCACTCACTTCTACATCACTTTCCTCCTCGGCTTCAAACACAGGGAACTCAAAATTTGGAGAAGGAGAAGGATCATTGTATTCAATGGAGTTAGGAACCAACCTTAATAATGATTTGATATTTTGATTTTAGAGAAGTGAATTTGTGACCAAATATTATGCAGATGGACAATTATGTTGTTTATTTATATTTTTTGTGATTACCATTTCCAGAATAAAGCAAAAAGTAAAAACAAACATCAAAGATGTGGACGAATAGAATTAATTTTATTGATGATCAATTTAAAATGCCCAAACAATGTTCACTTCTCCCTTAGGCATAGGAAAAGGATTTTAAAATATAAAAGAAATTACTTAGATCGATGCAAAATAATAGGAATATCAATAGCAGTCTAATTGTTGCATGTTTTTCCATGCGTCACAAAGTTGGTGTAGTCTTCCTCTTCATTATCCTCTAGCACAGCAGCTAAGTGTTGTTCATTGCCATGAATGAACTCTCTGCTACGGAAGTTGAGTTGCATATCTTCAGATCTAATGGTTGACGAGCCCTTTTGGAACCCCAAACCAGTTCTTCCTCTGTTGTCGGAGACCTCTACCATGCGCTCCCACGAATCAACAACACCTTCTTCAACAATCTTCTGTGCATCTTTCAGAGAGGACATAGGTGCCCCAACTCTCTTCTCAGCAGCAATAGATAAGGCTTAGAATGGAGTTTCAACCTCATCCTCAGCTTCTACAGACGAGAAATATGACAGATGGCTAACCAACAGTGCTTTCTCTCCTCCAACAATTACCAGCTTGCCATTCTTGATAAATTTGAGGTTCTGATGCAGAGTGGAAGTAACAGCTCCTGCCTCATGAATCCATGGCCTTCCTAATAAACAACTGTAGGCCGGGTGGATATCCATTACTTGAAAAGTAATCTGAAAATCACTCGGACCTATCTTGACTGGAAGGTCCACTTCACCAATTACTGTCTTGCGCGAGCCATCAAAGGCTTTGACGATTACACCGCTATACCTCATAGGTGCTCCTTGGTAAGATAGCTTCAACAAAGTTTACTTTAGAAGCACATTCAGTGACGACTCGATGTCAACAAGAACATTTGACAAAGCATCTTCATTGCAGTTCATTGAAATATGCAAAGCCAGATTATGATTTCTTTCCTCCTTAGGAAGTTCTTCATCACAGAAACTCAAATTATTGCATGAAGTGATGTTAGCCACAATGTGATCAAATTGATCCACAGTAACATCCTGCTCCACATATTCCTGTTCAAGAACTCTCTGGAGTGCTTCTCTGTGCACTCTAGAATTGAAAAGTAGAGACAACACATAAATCTTTGAGGGAGTATGGAGCAACTGCTCAACCACATTAAATTCACTCCTCTAAATCAGTCGGAGTACCTCATCATCATCATTGGCTTTCAAATTGCTAGATTCACCAGACTTATCCTTTTAACAACCAACCAGATTTACACTAGGCACCTCCGCCTTCTCACCAACAATCATTTCTTCTTTATTCTCTGGGAACACCGGTCCAAAAACTCGACCACTGCGGGTCACCTTCGTAACATTGACAATGCTCACCACTAAACTGGTCGTAGGTAATGGTACCTCTTGACCATTCTCTATCATTGTAGCATTGTATTGGTCTGGTACAGCCTTATTAGATGCATACGGGACTAGGCCCGCTAACCGTATTACCAACGACGAAACTGATCTATTGCTAACGTTCTTATTGTTGTTGCTATCATACTGAATCACTAACCGCTCTTGTTGCTTGAAAATGGGCACTATGACATTAACGTCGTCATCTTCATGACGGGATTGAACAATCTGAATCATGCCTTCATCCATCAGACATTAGATGTCCCTTTTCACTACAGCACACCCCCTTGGGTTCACACTACAAACAACACAACCATCATGGTCATGTTCACAGTCACTCACTATACATATGTCCATGTGTATCTGCACCAAGGATCCACGGATAAAATCCACATCAAAAACTTTGTACTCACCAGGACAATCGTCCACCATATTAACTAAGGAGTTCCCATGAGCGGGAAAAGGATTAGCTTTCACATTAGGTGCGTGGTCTTCAAAAGATACCATGCCACTCTTCATAAGCTTTTGCACCTCATACTTCAACGGATAACAATTTTCAATATCATGCCCAGGTGCACCATGATGAAAAGCACAGCGAAGCTCGGGTTTATACCACCAAGGAAGTGGTTCTGGGATCTGCGGTGGATTCCTCGGTTGAATCAAGTTTTTGAGGACTAATGATGGGTACAATTCTGCATATGACATAGGAATCGGGTCGAAAGAGACCTTCTTCCTCTCGAAATTCTGTTGTTGATGATGATTGTTGGTATTGTTGTTAGTGTAGGTGTTCGTTCTTTGTTGTGGTTGTTGTTGTTGACGTTGATTTTGATATTGATGTTGTTGTTGTTGTTGAATTGGTGTTGTTTGCTGATTAGAAAATACTAGAATAATGGAAGATACTTGATGATGATGATGTTGACGGGATGGTGGATTTCTTCTGATCTGAGGCCTCCTCTGACTCCCACTGGAAATTGTGTTGGTCTCACTATCTTTCCTCTTGCTGAAACTACTACCATACTTCTTGCTTGTCGACGCCTCATCTTTTGACAATCGTCCTTCATGGACCCCTTCCTCAAGTCTCATCCCCATATTTAACATTTCGGTGAAGTCACTAGGGGAACTGGCGATCATGCGTTCATAGTAAAATGAACTCAGGGTTTTCAGAAAGATTTTTGTCATCTCTTTCTCCTCCAAAGGAGGAGTGATATGGGCAGCCAAATCCCGCAATCGCTGCGCATACTCCTTGAATGTCTCCTTGTCCTTCTGAGACATAGACCTCAGCTGGTCTCTATCCGGCGCCATGTCCATGTTGTACTTGTATTGCTTCACAAAAGCTTCCCCCAGGTCATTGAAAGTGTGGACGCTTGCACTATCCAACCCCATATACCAACGGAGTGCAGCACCTGTCAAGTTATCCTGGAAGTAGTGAATCAACAATTGGTCATTATCTGTTTGAGTTGACATCTTGCGGGCATACATCACAAGATGAATGAGCGGACAAGAGTTCCCTTTATATTTTTCAAAGTCAGGCACTTTAAATTTCACTAGGATTTTCACATTGGGTACCAAGCACAGTTCAGCAACACTCTTCCCAAACAAATCTTTACCTCTCAACGTCTTTAATTCCTTGCGCAACTCAAGAAATTGATCTTTCATCTCGTCCATCTTCTCATAAACATCCGGACCCTCAAACGACTCAGAATGATAGACGGTGTCCTCTATGTGAGGCAAAGTATGCACAACGGGAGGTGGCACAGACATGACCGGGCTAGATGCCGGCATGGAAGAAAATGTAGGAGCAAAACCTTCTGGTACAAAGTTGGGCGGCATTCCCCACAGGAATCCGGCAGGCAGGTTTGGTGCGAAATGGGCGGTGGCAGCAGGCACGGTAGAGGTAACCACTTATGAGATAATTGTCCTCGCGGGAGGAGTTACAGGCGTTGGAGAAGCTTGGCTTTGAGCAGCAAGAACTGACTCCATCATGGCAGTCAGTCGGGCAATCTCGTCCTTCAGCTCTCTGTTCTCTTGCTCTAGGTGTTCCATGATTTTCTGATGATTGGCTCAGTTATTGTACCGGTGAGTCAACTTGGCTAAAGCACAGAAGAACACCAATCAGACTCCTGGCAAAAACCTTCTTGCAAATATATAATATTTAAATGGTAATTGCAACAGTTTGATATGACCAAAAATTTATTTTTATTTATATAAATTAGAAGGATTACATTGAGTAAAATTTCAGAAACCAAAGTAAAAGATACAAGAGAAAAGGAGACTAGTCATCCTAAGGATCCCTAACAACAATGTCAGAAGATCTGGTTGAAGGTGCGTAGTTCCTTCGAATGTGACGAATCTCGGTCTCAAAAGAAGCCTTCATCTGAGTCTTCTCGAGGACAAGCTAGTCAACAATCTTCTTCCAAGCAACGGAAGGCTGAGGCATGCTAGAAGATGAAACCTCTAGCTCTCTCTGTCTCTTTGTCACTAAGTCTTCAAGTAGATCAATCAGTGCATCTTTGTTCTTAGACTCCAACTCCAACTCGTCATGCTTCTTTCTCAAAGCACGGAAACGCTCTTCCCACATATCCTTCTCCTGCTTCATCTTGATGAGCGCGTCTTCCAACTCCTCTACATCTTGGTTAGGGAGAGTTAATGGCTCAACCACAACCATAGACATAGGTCTTTCACACGGATAAGGCATCTTCAACTCCAAAGCTCTCTTCTTTAACCAAAGAGTGTAGGCTTCCAAAGCTACACAATTGCACGGACCAAGCTCGGATCTTCCTTTCCTATGCACATTATGCCACGCATGCACAATATTCTACTTCAAATGTTGGGGATATTTACCCTCTTGATAGAAAAGTCCTTCTAACAACATGTTATTAGGTTTGTCTCTCAAGGGGTACCCAAGTTGACGACGAGCCAAAGCAGGGTTATAGCTAATTCCTCCCTGTGTACCAATGAGAGGCACATTAGAGAATTCACCACAACTATCAATAATCTCCAAACTGCTTAAAGATGGTTCATACCAAACTATATCATCATTAGTGAGAGACATAAGTCTCTGAGACCACCTTAGACATTGTTTGTTCTCCACAAAAGCAACTGTCTAAGGCAAGTGCGAAATAAACCACTTGTAAAGAAGAGGAATGCAACAGACAATAATTCCACCACCCTTAGAATTCCTTAGATGCAAATAGAAATACATATCACCCAACAAAATAGGCACATGATTCCCAATCAAGAAAAGTCTAATTGGCGTTAACATCAACAAAACCATCAATTCTAGGGAACAAAGCTAATCCATAGATGAGCAACACAAAGATAGCTTCAAAAGCGTCCATACTACCAGCTTGAGCAAAAGTGGTAGCTTCCTTGATGAGGAAAGCAGATGGCAACCCAAATAACCCTCCTTTCTTCATCAAATGAGCCTCTATCTCAGACTTCTTAAAGTGAAGAGCTTCAGCAATAATACTAGATCGGGGAATCTCCTCCAATCCATTAAAAGGCACTCCACTAGAAACAGGTATCCCCAAAAGATGAGAATACTCCTCCAATGTAGGCACAAGCTGAAAATCTTGGAAAGTGAAACAATGGTAGAGAGGATCATAGAACTGTACTAGCACACTCAAGAGTCCTTCAACAACATCAGCAAACAAGATGGACAGAAGCTTCCCATGACGTTGTTTGAAGTCCAAGGGATCTAATACAAAAGATTCTAGCTTCCTTAATTCTTTCAAGTCGGGACATCTGAAACTGTACTTCTTAGTGTTCCTTCGTCCACAATCCATGGTCTGAAAATATTTGCAAATGATACCTTAGTTCCTTGAAATTTTTGTGTGATGAATGTTATGATGCGCATGAATGCATGAATGCAACAATCACAGATAAGGAATCACACACAAGGCAAACAAAGGACAATGGATGAATCAAGTCATTGTCAAGATCAATCATCCATTTTGGTGGATTATGGTTTACACCTTATCAACACCCAAGTTCCATTAATATTGACAAGACTTGATTGGATCAACCAAGAATCAAGGGTTTGTTGCAAGTCACGAGTATGGAGTCTGGGTGAGAACCATCCCAAAGGAGTAAACTAAGGATAAAAACATGTAGATCATGTTCTAAAAAGTTCCACAAGTCTTAATTCCATCTATCAGATATTACAGGTTAAGATGACTGACTCATCGATCCATAATATTCTCAAGAGAAAGTCGTCTGAGTGTAGTATCGCGTAACAACTGTTATCAAGTCTACACCTAAACAGTTTCACTACGTCCTATATAGGCTAAGATGGGTTAGGTGTTCTATGGTCCTCAGCTCCTCAGACCCAATTAGAAATAGTAACGCCTAACCACAAATACTTATGTGACATTTCCAAATCCAAAGGAGTCCCCACTGAGCAGATGGATCTCAAGCCAACTTGTTAAGGACTACTCCACACAAGTCGAACATGACTATACCATCCTCCTATCTTAATTGCACTCAAGTTCGGGTTAGAACTTGTCTCACCACTCAGAGATCACCAAGCATAACAAGTAGATTATATCACACATACATATATACAAATATCACATATATACAAATATATTTACACAAAAAGTAGGCTAAACGCACTGGAGACTACTCCCTAGCAGAGTCGCCACTTAATTTCTGTAGCGGGAAATTCATGATCATGAAGCTATTGACAAGCTAGAGATCAATTAACAAGAGTCGCCACCACGCTTTTATTTTTTCAAAGTGAAAAGGGAAAAAGTACGAACAAAACCCAAATAATAAGAAGTTTTCAAATAAAAACTAATAAAAATTTGAGATCACAGGTAAGGGGGTTGGTTACACAGAGGGAAGGTGTTAGCACCCAAAGTGTCCTAGGTACTCCTAGGGAGCCCTTTCTGTGTGCATATGTATTTAGTACAAAGTGATGTTTACAAGCAAATAGAATGGGGGGGGGGGGGGATGAGAAAAGAATTCATTAATTATATTTTTGTGTTTGACAAGACCTTCGTTCTTGTGCCTACGTACCAACATAAAAATGAGGGATCAAAACCTCGTAGTTCGTGCTACAAATTTCAAAATGAGTGTGTTGATTTTAACAAAATTTAAGTTTAAAAGGAACAAAGGCCTAAAATGATTTGAATGGGTTAGTTCTTTTTTGGCTTTTTGAAAGTTTAACTCAAGTATAGTTAAATTCATTTACAAGTTTGATTTAAGGAAAGAAGTTTGAAAATGCAATGGCATAAGGCCAAAGTTTCTATCTTTTTGTAAAAAATGGTCAAAGTTTAGAACAAAAGCAGTTCACACAAAGAAGTTTTGAAAAATGGAGGGAGAGATTTTGAAATTAAAGAAATGGGGAGAAGATGAAGAGACTACCCTATGCACAAAAATTTAAAAGTTTAGAGTTGAAAAGATCTGACCAAATGGGTAGCAATCCAATAGACAAGTATGTCAATAGAAACCCATAATTCCCTTGGACTTTTTAGAATCAAACAACACACAAGTGCACAATTATATCAATCTTGAAGAGCAAAGGCATCAAATAAAGATGGCCTCATCCAAGCATAGCCACTTCATGATCTTCTTCAAAATAGCCCATGCAACAGATGAATTTCATAAGTCACAGGTTCAAAATAACAGCTTCACAAATGATCAATGTTGTAGATGAATCTTAGAGAGATGTTCAAAGATGTATCAGATGAATTTCAAATTGCAAGCACTTGGTTCTCCCAAAAATTGGCATTGGCCAAGTCCATTAGCAAAGGAATGTTGCCTAAGTTCTAAGTCCAATTGGTACACAGATCAAGCAAACAGTCCACACAAAAGTTTTTTAGGGTTTTTGTTGTTATTATGTACATTAATGGTCAAAGACCACACAGACAAGCAAAGGAACACAAAATAAAATATATCACACAATATGGTCCAAATGGACAGAATGAAAATTACATTAGCATAAATAATTAGAATGATATGTATAATGGCAAATTATAATAGAGTGCTAAAAGTAAATTGCATTAAAAGTAAGAGTTTGAAATTAAAAGTTAATAGTTTAATAAGTTAGAAGTTAGTTTTGTTTTGCTTTTGATTTCAAGACATTCTTTGGAGAACACTCAACCCACTTGTGTAACACCCTTCAAAAATACCCCAAATATTTAATTAAAACAACATATATAAATATATATATATCAATCAGAGTAAAGTGCAATTAAGGGTGTCACACAATCACTTCACACCATTCATCAAAATAACCGTCATGCTCTTTTATTAATTCAAAACATAAAGCATTTGCACAATACGCAGCGGATAGGAATCAAATCAATCATGCAAAACATGTAACACATTACATGTAAAATTATTCAATCAAGGTAAAACATCCCGTCCCGATGTTACATCTATCAGAGCATGACCCACTAGGAACTACACTAGACTCCAAGCACTAGCTCCTACTCAATCACTGCTCGTTACCTGAAAAATAGTTGTAAGGGTGAGTTCCTCAATCGATATAATAAGCATTATAAAATATCATGTCATGTTAAGTAATTTAACACATTAATCACCCTAATCACATCACACATTCAGTAACGGCACATCAACTCAAATATCATATTCAACACCATTGCAACTCATACTCATACTCAATATCAACACAAACACACGTATAATATTGGAATACATCCATTCATATTATACGCCATACATATATTATGCAATGAGACTCCATGCATGCGGTACCGACTATTTGTGAACATATAGTTCAACCTCACCGACCAAATCCAGGTACGGCTACCAAGCCCACTAGTCCCACTCATTTGAGACCTAGTGACTCACTCACTAATTCCTCACCATGGGAATTAGCTACCACCCCAAGGGCTATGCTATGCACGCTAATTCACCTAGCATGCAAACATCAACAACAGTCCATAATGACTAACTCACTAATTCCTCACCATGGGAATTAGCTACCACCATAAAGGCCACCATATGCATGCTAATCACCTAGCAATGCAATTCATCAACAATAATCAACAATGGACATATGCTCACACTCTAAGCCATAAACAGTCCATTCACAATTGCATACATAACATACACGTTCACAGCATTATGCATACAATCATACATCATTAGCATATTATCACGAAATCATATCATGTCATGTCAATTAGAAATCACAGCATTAGCACACTCTACTAATACATACACTGCTCAAAACAGCGGGAAATAATCCCTAATACATCCTACATCAGCTAGATTACATCACTCAGCCGAAATGACCAAAAACTGCACAACCACGGTTCAGAAAAAATCACAATCCTGCCCATACGCGTATTGCCTATGCCCATACGCGTATGGCGCATTTCCTCGCCCAACCCATACGCGTATCACCTGTCTCATACGCGTATGCTACGCGTACCACTCTCCCATACGCGTACCAACAGAGACAAATCTACGTTCAAAACATCATCTTCCTCACCCATACGCGTAAGGCCTCATCCATACGCGTACCAGCCATCTCATACGCGTATTGCCTAGTGCCATACGCGTATGACCAGAAACCAGAATTTCCAGATCTGCAATGGCTTTCTCTGCTACGAAATCTATCCAATTCAACCTTCCACAGTCCAATTTTACACAGTATCGTTCATATCATCCAACACAATTCATTCATATCATCTAACACGGATCATACACTTTCAATTTCACAAATTGCTAACCTTTCTACCTCTAATTCCTACGAATTTTCTTCTGTTATAATCTAAATTTCGTTCATCCCAAAAGTTCACAATTTCATCATGCATCATTCAAATCAGAGGCAAAACAATGGTTTATCACTACCCATTACATATTATCCCATAATACCCATTAAACGATGATAAACCCCCCTTACCTGAGTTAATCCGGCAATTGATTCTTTGACCCTCAAGCTTTTCCTTTCTTCAACCCTTGTTCTCTTGCTCTTTGCCCTTTTCCACTTTTGAGTCGTTCTATGTTTTCACGTGAAAACCTCTTTTTACCAAATGGGACCTTTTTACCGATTCCAACTTTTATTCCAATAATAATAATAATAATCCAATAATAATAATCCCAATAATATTCCAATAATAATCCAATTATTTAATTAAATTAATAAATATACTATTAACTTAATTTAAATAATTATCTTATTTTTATCGGGGTGTTACAACTCTCCCCCACTAAAGAGTTTTCGTCCTCGAAAACATACCTCAAGCGAATAACTCTGGATAGGATTCCTTCATCTGACTCTCAAGTTCACAGGTCACATTGCCACCTGCTGGTCCACCCCAAGCTACCTTTACCAAAGCAATCTCTTTACCCCGCAACTACTTCAACTCTCGATCCTCGATCCTCATAGGTGATGTTTCAACAGTCAGGTTATCTCTCACCTGTACATCATCTACTTGGACTACATGCGGCGGATCAGGAATGTACCTCCTCAACTGAGACACATGAAAAACCTCATGCAAATTAGCAAGTGACGGCGGTAAAGCGATACGATAGGCTACCTCCCCTATCCTCTCCAAAATCTGATAAGGACCAATAAATCGAGGTGTCAACTTCTTCGACTTCAAAGCTCGACCAACCCCAGTTATCGGAGTGACACGAAGAAACACATGATCTCCCTCTTGAAACTCAAGTGACTTCCTTCTCTTGTCGTGATAACTCTTCTGACGACTCTGAGCAATTCTCATCTTCTCCTGAATCATCTTAATCTTTTCCGTAGTTTGTTGAACAATCTCCGGTCCAACCACAGCACTCTCACCGGACTCATACCAACATAAAGGTGTCCGACATCTCCTACCATACAAAGCTTCAAACGGTGCCATACCAATGCTCGAATGAAAACTATTGTTGTAGGTAAACTCAATCAAAGGCAAATAACAATCCCAAGCACCTCCTTTTTCCAAAACACAAGCCCTCAAAAGATCCTCCAGTGACTGAATCGTCCTCTCAGTCTGACCATCAGTCTGCGGATGATATGCAGAACTCAATCTCAGCTTAGTTCCCAAAGCCCTCTGCAAACCTTCCCAGAACTTCGATGTAAATCTAGGATCTCTGTCTGAAACAATACTCGACGGAATACCATGCAAACTTACAATCTTCTCAATATACAACTCGGCTAATCTCTCTAACGGATAATCCATTCCGATCGGAATGAAATGAGCCGATTTTGTCAATCTGTCAACAATCACCCAAATAGCTTCAAAATTCTTACTTGTCCTCGGTAAACCAGAAACAAAATCCATACTGATACTATCCCACTTCCACTCTGGAATAGCCAACGGTTGCATTAGCCCAGACGGCTTCTGATGCTCAATCTTTGATTTCTGACAAGTCAAACAAGAATAAACAAAACTCGCAATTTCTCTTTTCATTCTCGGCCACCAAAATAACTTTTTCAAATCATGATACATCTTCGTAGCTCCAGGATGAATACTCAAGCCACTACGATGTCCTTCCTCAAGAATACTCTTCTTAAGTTCGGTAACATCCGGAATACACACCCGATTACCAAATTTCAAAACACCATTCTCATCAACTCTGAATTCACCACCTTGACCTTGACTCACGAGAGTCAACTTATCAACCAAAAGCACATCAGATTTATGACCCTCTCTAATTTCATCCAGAATACCACTCGTTAACTTCAACATTCCCAATTTAACACTATTGTGAGTACTCTCACACACCAAACTCAGGTCTCTAAACTGCTCAATTAGATCCAATTCCTTAACCATTAACATAGACATATGCAATGATTTCCGACTCAATGCATCAGCCACTACGTTTGCTTTACCCGGATGGTAATTCAAACCAAAGTCATAATCCTTCAGAAACTCTAACCATCTCCTCTATCTCATATTCAGCTCTTTCTGATCAAACAAATACTTTAAAATTTTATGGTCACTGAAAACCTCAAATCTTGACCCGTACAAGTAATGCCTCCATAACTTCAGAACAAATACCACAGCTGCCAACTCTAAATCGTGTGTCGGATAGTTCCTCTCATGAACCTTCAGCTGTCTCGAAGCATAAGCTATAACCTGCTTATTCTGCATCAACACACCACCCAAACCCAACAATGAAGCATCACAGTAGACCTCAAATGGTTCCGACGGACTGGGTAATATCAGAATAGGAGCAGTAGTCAACCTTCTCTTTAACTCTTGGAAACCTATTTCACATTTTGAGTCCCAAACAAACGCTTGCCCCTTTCTAGTCAATATCGTCAACGGTAACGCCAACTTAGAAAATCCCTCAATGAACTTCCTATAATAACCAGCCAAACCAAGAAAACTCCTTATCTCAGAAACTGACTTCGGAGCTTCCCACTTAGATACCGCTTCTATCTTAGAAGGATCAACAGCAACACCACCTCTTGAAATCACATGACCAAGAAAACTAACCTCTTCTAACCAAAATTCACACTTAGACAGTTTAGCAAATAACTTCTTATCTCGTAGAACTCCTAAAACCACTCTCAAATGCTCAGCATGCTCTTCTTCAGATTTTGAATACACCAAAATATCGTCAATAAACACCACAACAAACTTGTCTAGGTACGGATGGAAAATCCTATTCATATACTCCATGAATACTCCAGGCGCATTAGTCACACCAAAAGGCATCACAGAATACTCATAATGTCCATACCTTGTTCTGAAAGCAGTCTTCTGAATATCCTCAGTTTTCACACGTATCTGATGATACCCAGATCTCAAATCTATTTTGCTGAACACACTCGCACCAACCAACTGATCCATCAAATCATCAATCCTCGGCAAAGGATACCGATTCTTGATCGTCACTTTATTCAGTTGCCTGTAGTCCACACACAACCTCATAGTACCTTCTTTCTTCTTAACCAATAACACTGGTGCGCCCCACGGCGACACACTCGGACGAATAAATTTCTTATCCAACAGATCTTCCAACTGACTCTTCAGTTTAGTTAACTCAACAGCAGACATACGGTACGGAGCTATCGATATCGGCATAGTACCAGGTACCAAATCAATCGAGAACTCAACTTCCCGCTCTGGCGGTAATTCATTCACTTCTTCAGGAAACACATCAGGAAAATCACACACCACGGCTAGATCGCAAATCAGCAGTTTATCTTTAGCCTCCAAAGTCGCTAACAACATAAACAACTCTGCCCCATCTGCCACTGCCTCATTCACTTGCCTCGCTGATAGAAACAAACTCTTTCCTTCCTCAATCTCAGGAAAGATCACGGTCTTATCAAAACAATTGATAGAAACTCGCTTAAACACCAACCAGTTCATACCCAGGATAACATCAATCTGCACTAGTGGAAGACACACTAGGTCCATCCCAAAGTCTCTACCAAAAATACTCAAAGGACAATTCAAACAAACTGAAGTAGTAGTCACTGAACCCTTCGCAGGAGTATCAATCACCATACTTCCAGGCATCTCAGATATCTCTAATTTAAGTTTCACAACACAATCCAAGGATATAAAGGAATGAGTCGCACCTGTGTCAATAATAGCTACAAGAGGAAAGCCATTAATATAACACGTACCTCGGATCAAACGATTATCTGCAGAAGTCTCAGAACCCGATAAAGCAAAGACCTTGCCTCCCGACTGATTCTCTTTCTTCGGCTTAGGACACTGTGGGCTGATATGACCCACCTCTCCACAGTTGAAACAAGTCACAGTCTTCAACCGGCACTCTGCAGCCAAGTGACCACCTTTGCCACACTTGAAACACTTCTTCTCAGTACTGGTACACTCATGGATACGATGTCCAGCCTGACCACATCTGTAACACTTAACAAGGGCACTAGAGTCTCCCCCACTAGGCCTCCTCATCCCACTCTGTCTCTGGAAACCTTTGCCAGCTGCATACGGTTTCCCACGATCATTCTGATTCTTGCCTTTCCTATCAACCCTTTGCTGATAGCTCTCCGCTCTGGCCTTGGTATCCTGTTCAAAAATCCTGCAACAGTCAACCAAGTCAGAAAACACTCTAATCCGCTGATATCCAATAGCCTGCTTGATCTCGGGACGTAACCCGTTCTCAAACTTCACACACTTCGAAAATTCCCCAGTAGCCTCATTATAGGGAGTGTAATATTTCGACAGCTCTGTGAACTTAGCAGCATACTCAGTAACAGACCGATTGCCCTGCTTCAATTCCAAGAACTCTATCTCTTTCTTTCCTCTGACATCCTCTGGAAAGTACTTCTTCAAGAATCTCTCTGAACACCGCCCAAGTGATCTCAGCATTCCCAGCAGATTCCAACTCGGCGCGGGTAGCCACCCACCAATCATCTGCTTCCTCTGACAGCATATGCGTACCGAACCTGACCTTCTGGTTATCGGCACACTCAGTCACTCGGAAGATCCTCTCGATCTCCTTCAACCACTTCTGAGCGCCATCTGGATCGTATGCTCCCTTGAACATTGGAGGATTGTTCTTCTGGAACTCACTCAGTTGACGAGCAACTCCCAGTCCCACAACATTCGGATTTCCTCCAAGTACTCCAGCTAGCATACCCAGAGCCTCAGCAATCGCGGCATCGTCTCTACCTCTTCCAGCCATCTCTATTCTGAAAACCCAACAAGCTAAACAATAAGTACTGATAGGGTTACTCAACACCTATCCCGTACAGGGGAAACAGAATAATTACGACTCGACTCGACCGACTATGCTCTGATACCACTAATGTAACACCCTTCTAAAATACCCCAAATATTTAATTAAAACAACATATATAAATATATATATATCAATCAGAGTAAAGTGCAATTAAGGGTGTCACACAATCACTTCACACCATTCATCAAAATAACCGTCATGCTCTTTTATTAATTCAAAACATAAAGCATTTGCACAATACGCAGCGGATAGGAATCAAATCAATCATGCAAAACATGTAACACATTACATGTAAAATTATTCAATCAAGGTAAAACATCCCGTCCCGATGTTACATCTATCAGAGCATGACCCACTAGGAACTACACTAGACTCCAAGCACTAGCTCCTACTCAATCACTGCTCGTTACCTGAAAAATAGTTGTAAGGGTGAGTTCCTCAATCGATATAATAAGCATTATAAAATATCATGTCATGTTAAGTAATTTAACACATTAATCACCCTAATCACATCACACATTCAGTAACGGCACATCAACTCAAATATCATATTCAACACCATTGCAACTCATACTCATACTCAATATCAACACAAACACACGTATAATATTGGAATACATCCATTCATATTATACGCCATACATATATTATGCAATGAGACTCCATGCATGCGGTACCGACTATTTGTGAACATATAGTTCAACCTCACCGACCAAATCCAGGTACGGCTACCAAGCCCACTAGTCCCACTCATTTGAGACCTAGTGACTCACTCACTAATTCCTCACCATGGGAATTAGCTACCACCCCAAGGGCTATGCTATGCACACTAATTCACCTAGCATGCAAACATCAACAACAGTCCATAATGACTAACTCACTAATTCCTCACCATGGGAATTAGCTACAACCATAAAGGCCACCATATGCATGCTAATCACCTAGTAATGCAATTCATCAACAATAATCAACAATGGACATATGCTCACACTCTAAGCCATAAACAGTCCATTCACAATTGCATACATAACATACACGTTCACAGCATTATGCATACAATCATACATCATTAGCATATTATCACGAAATCATATCATGTCATGTCAATTAGAAATCACAGCATTAGCACACTCTACTAATACATACACTGCTCAAAACAGCGGGAAATAATCCCTAATACATCCTACATCAGCTAGATTACATCACTCAGCCGAAATGACCAAAAACTGCACAACCACGGTTCAGAAAAAATCACAATCCTGCCCATACGCGTATTGCCTATGCCCATACGCGTATGGCGCATTTCCTCGCCCAACCCATACGCGTATCACCTGTCTCATACGCGTATGCTACGCGTACCACTCTCCCATACGCGTACCAACAGAGACAAATCTACGTTCAAAACATCATCTTCCTCACCCATACGCGTAAGGCCTCATCCATACGCGTACCAGCCATCTCATACGCGTATTGCCTAGTGCCATACGCGTATGACCAGAAACCAGAATTTCCAGATCTGCAATGGCTTTCTCTGCTACGAAATCTATCCAATTCAACCTTCCACAGTCCAATTTTACATAGTATCGTTCATATCATCCAACACAATTCATTCATATCATCTAACACGGATCATACACTTTCAATTTCACAAATTGCTAAGCTTTTTACCTCTAATTCCTACGAATTTTCTTCTGTTATAATCTAAATTTCGTTCATCCCAAAAGTTCACAATTTCATCATGCATCATTCAAATGAGAGGCAAAACAATGGTTTATCACTACCCATTACATATTATCCCATAATACCCATTAAACGATGATAAACCCCCCTTACCTGAGTTAATCCGGCAATTGATTCTTTGACCCTCAAGCTTTTCCTTTCTTCAACCCTTGTTCTCTTGCTTTTTGCCCTTTTCCACTTTTGAGTCGTTCTCTGTTTTCACGTGAAAACCTCTTTTTACCAAATGGGACCTTTTTACCGATTCCAACTTTTATTCCAATAATAATAATAATCCAATAATAATAATCCCAATAATATTCCAATAATAATCCAATTATTTAATTAAATTAATAAATATACTATTAACTTAATTTAAATAATTATCTTATTTTTATCGGGGTGTTACAACTTGCACCAAGCATGGATCCTTGAACCAAAACATCTTCCAAAGGAAGGAAAGAAGGCCAAATTTCAACACAATACCATGGAAGAGAGGAGACTTACAATCTCACTAACTAGAATGCTTATGCCTTTTATGTCACAAATTTAGCGCTATGTTAAGCAATCGTAATTGGGCTTATGTAGAAGTCACAACTATTTGAGGTCGGACAATGGACTTTTGGTGTTAATGCATGTTGGAGACATAGTATTATGAACTATGCTAATTAAACATACCACACACAAAAATATGCAAAAGGTATGGCCTAATCTCATCCATACTCATGTTAATCTTTCAATTAACTAGCATTAGGACTTTGAGATGTCATTGGACAAATGGAAATGAATGAATGAATAAGGGGAATTAGATGAAGGGTAAGGGGATGAATGAGATCATAAATTGGTCAAAGGAGGACTTTTACCAAATTAATATCATTCATTCATTTTGGGAGATGGAATGTCCCATATTTTTTGGATCAATATGGAATTTAATATGAATTATTGAAGAAAATGCAATTAAAACAAAATATCAGAAATTCAAAAATATGTGGACCATCAGACCTCCCTCATTAATTGGGGTGGCATATCTGATGATCCAAAATGCGTGTTCCATGTGTTCCTGAGTCAACCGCATGGTACAAATGGTAATTAAAATAAGCGCTTCAGATTAAAATGTGAGACATGGATCCTATGGTTTAGAAGTGAGACACATCATCGCCGGACTGGTCAAGATGAACCATCAGCAAAATAAAAAAAGGGACATGATCTTGAAGAAAAAATGGCACTGAGCTCGAATCTGACCTCCAATTATTCCAATTCCAAATATACTGAGAGATATGTGGATTTGAAAATTGAGGTACATGATCTGAGTTGCTTCGATTTGACCTCAAAGCAACTCAATCTTCTTGCCTACATTGGTAGGACTTCAGACAACCAAAGAATCAATGGAATTGAGCAAGAATTTAGGAGAATCGAAGATTTTAAAATTTCTGCAAATTACCTTCAATGGATGTCTGAATTTGATGGATCTTGAGCTTGCTTGCACTTGGACTCACTTCAATCACTTGCAGGAAGAAAATGGAAAGGTTTAGAAGCAATGGATTCCTGGAGAATTGAATTCCAATACAATGGAGATTCAAGCTCAAATTCAAATGAATTTATCAGGTTTATCCTATGAGAGTGAAGGGTTTGTAGAGGGGGATCAAAGCAGGCGCAATGGTGTGTGTAATTCTGAGCACAAGGGCCTCAATTTATACACTCTCTCCACTTTCCAAAATTGGCAAATGATGATGGAATGGTGCATGGGCGCGTATAGGCCCATGAAATGATAGTTGAAGGTCCAAAATGATTGATCAGATGTGTTAAAGTTAGCTTAGATTGCAAGACACATGTGCATTGATGCCTGAAGATTGATCCATTCCAAATGATATCAGCCTGTTTAAGCCATGCGCAGCCTGTGCAAATGAATGAATTTGAGCTCTTTGGAAAGGTGAGATCAAGAAGAACAAGTTTTATGTTGAACACTTTTTCATTTGGAGCATGAAACTTGGAGAAATTTGAGGTGGAAGTTTGGAAAAATTTGACATATCAAAATTTTTCTAAGTGTCAAGCCATATGTCGCAATATTCCACCTTGCTTAACTTTTTATAGGAGCTTCCAATGAGAAAAGTGTCTTCATCAAAGTTGTTTCAATCTCAAAGAACTTAAAAATGGTAACCAATTTCATGTCATTCGGATTTGAAATGATAGAGTTATGCATTTTTGAAGTTTGGAAAAATCACTTGATCAATGGTAGAGGTCAAAAGTGACCTATAATGTAGCCTCATATCACATGCTCAAAAAAGTTGAATTATATCCCAATCCAAACATCAAAGTTGAAGTAGGCACATTAAATTTGGTTGTGCAACTTGGAAATCTTCCATATCATAAAAATTGAGCAAGTTATGGCCTTGTGAAGTTGACCTTCAAGTTAGGGTTTAGATAAAATGACCTATAATGTTTCAACATAGAAAATGATTTTACAAGAAAAACTAGCTCTAGGTCTCAACATGAAAGTTATTTAGAATGTCATTTAGAGTAATGTTTCTCTTGGAATCATTTTCATATGGTGAAAATTGTAGGAGATAGGGTCTAGGGAGACCTAGTTTTGATCAGATGAATTCATCTGGCCAACCACCATCAACCAACTTGCTAATTTCCAATCATCTTGACTTTCTTGGCTCATGGTAGACCATATATGCATAAGATGATGAAATTTGAAGTGTCACTTAAGGAATTTGATCAATTGGTAAGATAGCTTGTTGGAGAAGTTACTCAAGATACCCAGTCAAACTAGGGTTTCCAAGGCAAATCACCCTCAAACTCTTGAAGCAAACTTGATCGATATAACATGTAGAGAATATTGGGACTCATATATGATGCTCATAACCATTCTTGAATCAATTCTTGGTTGTGATCTTTGTTCATAAGGGTCCCAAACCCTAGATGTGATCTTGATGAATCAATGAGATCATGTCCTTCCTACAAAAGAGTTAGGCAAATGCAAAGACATATTTTTGGTATTTTGGTTAGTGAAATGGTAAAATGCAAGTATGATATAATCACAAAGATGCTTGGTGATCTCTCCCAAAACAAACCCAATGAAAAGGGGTAAGGAGGATGCCAAGGTGTGATCCCAATGCTTATGCTTATGATGAGAATGCATGAGGGATCTTAGGGTCAAAATTGGGGTCTTACACCCCCATGTCTTCTCTGAAGGATGCCAAAGAGGTTGTTCAGGCTGGTAGCACCGATAGATGGGGTCGCATTGTGGAAGTCATTAAGAACAAGAATAGAGCTGGGTTGGGATTTCAGCAAGGGCCACTCAAGGACAATGTAAAGGATATGAAAGAAGTTTTCCACAGTGGAGGGTTCATTCACAAGCATGATCAACACTCAGCTGCCATTATTGAAGATGATGATGAAGACGAGGCTTGTGCCAACTTTGTAACACACGGCTAGACTTACAATAACTGGATTGTTGTTGATGTTCCTGTTGTTATGCATAGTTCAAAATAATTTGATATATTATTTTAAGAAAAATCCTTCTCATATGCCTAACGGAGAAGTGAAACATTGTTGGGCATTTTTAATATTATCATCAATAAAATACAATTTTATTCATCCATATCTATGACATATCTATGATGTTTGTTTTTACTTTTTGCTTTTTCTGAAAATGTTAATCATAAAAAAAACATAAATAAATAATAATCTTTCCATCTGAATAATATTTGTTTGCACTTCTCTAAAATCAAAATATCAAATCATTATACAGGTTCGTTCTCAAACCCATTGAATGTAATGATCCTACTCTCTCTCCAAACTTTGATTTTCCAGTGTTTGAAGTTGAGGAAGAGAATGATGACGAAGAAGTATCTGATGAGTTATCTCGTTTGCTTGAGCACAAGGAAAAATCCATCCAGTCAGTAGATTGAATTAGTCAACTTGGGCTCCGATGATGATGTGAAGGAAGTCAAGATTGGGCCTCAACTGTTTCCAGAAGCTAAGAAGGGGTTGGTTGATCTTCTTAGAGAGTATTCTGATGTGTTTTCTTGGTCATATCAAGATATGTCTGGTTTGAATTCTGACATTTTGGAGCATAGATTTCCCTTGAAGCCAGAATTCCCGTCGGTCAAGCAGAAGTTGAGGAGAACTCATCACGATAAGGCGATGAAGATTAAGGAGGAAGTGTAGAAGTAGGTTGATGATGGGTTCCTTGTTACCCCCGAGTATCCGTAATGGGTGGCCAATATTGTGCTTGTTCCTAAGAAAGATTAAAAAGTTCGTATGTGTGTTGATTACAGAGATTTGAATAAAGCCAGACCGAAAGATGATTTTCCGCTGCCACACATTAATACAGCTAAATTCAAAGTCTTTTCGTTTATAGACGGATTTTTCGGTTATAATTAAATCAAGATGGAACCCAAAGATATGGAGAAGACCATATTCATTACCCCCTAGGGAGCATTTTGTTATCGAGTGATGCCTTTCGGTTTAAAGAATGTTGATGCAACATACCATAGGGCTATGACCACTATTTTCCATGATATGATGCATAAAGAGATTGAGGTCTATGTTGATGACATGATTTCTAAATCAAGAGATGAAGAAGAGCATGTTCAGCATTTTTTGAAGTTATTCCAGCATTTGAGGAAATATAAACTCCACTTGAATCCCAATAAATGTACTTTTGGTGTTTGCTCTGGTAAGTTGTTGAGCTTCATTGTCAGCGAGAAGGGTATTGAGGTTGATCCTGCCAAGGTGAAAGCAATACAAGAGATGATTTTCTCGGCCTCTTGAACTATATCTCGAGATTTATATCGCCTATGACTGTCACATGTGCGCCTATATTCAAGCTCCTTCGGAAAGATCAGTCTTGTGATTGGACCGAGGATTTCCATAAAGCTTTTGACAATATCAAGAAATATTTGCTTGAGCCTCCGGTTTAGTTTCCTCTTGTGGAAGGAAGACCTTTGATCATGTATTTGACTATCCTTGGAGAGAGTATGGGTTGTGTTCTTGGTCAGCAAGACAAATCTGGGAAGAAAGAATATGTAATTTACTACCTCAGTAAGAAGTTCACCGACTGTGAGACTCGGTATTCTATGCTTGAGAAGACATGTTGCACATTGGCTTGGGCTGCTAAGCGTCTGTGCTAGTATATGTTGAATCATATTACTTGGTTGATATCAAAAATGGATCAAATCAAGTATATTTTTGAGAAGCCTGCTTTAGCTGGTAGGATCACTCATTGGCAAATGTTGTTATCAGAGTATGATCTCAGAAAGCTATTAAAGGTAGTGTCTTGGCTGATCATTTGGATCACCAACCTATTGAAGATTATCAGTAAGTGCAGTATGATTTTCCCGACAAAGAGATTTTGTACGTGAAGATGAAAGATTGTGATGAAGCATTGCTTAAAGAAGTGTCGGAACCTGGTTCCCGTTGGGGCATTGTATTTGATGGAGTTGTTAATTCATATGGTAATGGCATTTGGGTGGTGATTATTACTCCTCAAGGAACTCATTTTCATCTTACAGCTAGATTGACCTTCAAATGAACAAACAATATGGCTAAGTATGAAGTATGCATTATGGGGCTTGAAGAGGCCATTGATCTCATAATTAAGTATCTTGACGTGTATGGAGATTCATCTTTGGTTGTGAATCATATCAAAGGTGAATGGGAGATGAATCAACCTGGTTTGATACCATATAAAGATTATGCGAGGAGGATATCAACTTTCTTTACAAAGTTGACTTCCGTGATTGTGGTGAAGTTTTGGAATGAAGTTCCCAATTTGACTGTGATGTGTCTTGATAGGCCAACTCATGTGTTTGCTGTTGAAGAGGTCAAAGATGAAAAGCCATGGTATTATGATATCAAATGTTTCCTTCAAAGTCAGATTTACCCTTCTGGGGAATCTTTAAAAGATAAGAAGACTTTGAGAAGATTAGCTGACAACTTCTACCTGAATGGAGATGTGTTTTAGAAAATAAACGTCGATCTGGTTTTGCTCAGATGCGTGGATAGACACGAAGCAGACTTATTGATGACATAAGTCCATGAAGGTTCCTTTGGTACTCATTCCAATGGACATGCTATGTAGAAGAAGATGTTGAGAGCAAGTTACTATTGGATGACAATGGAATCTGACTGTTGCAAGTTTGTGAAGAAATGCCACAAGTGTCAAATTTATGCAGATAAGATTCATGTTCCTCCGAGACTGTTGAATGTCATTTCCTCTCCATGGCCCTTCTCCATGTGGGGAATTGTTATGATTTGCATGATTGAGCATAAAGCTTCGAACAAACATCATTTCATTCTGGTGGCTATTAATTACTTCACAAAGTGGGTTGAAGTGGCATCGTATGCAAATGTGACTAAGCAGGTTGTGATTCAATTTATCAAGAATCATATTATATGTCGTTATGGTGTGCCAAGTATGATCATTACTGATAATGGATCAAACTTGAATAATAATATGGTGTAAGCTCTTTGCAAAGACTTCAAGATTTCACATCATAATTCTTCTCCCTAAAGACCCAAGATGAATGGGATTGTTGAACCTGCGAACAAGAACATTAAGAAAATTATTCAAAAGATGGTTATAACATACAAAGATTGGCATGAGATTCTCTCATTTTCTTTGCATGGGTATCATACATCTATCCGCACTTCAACAGGGGAAACCCCTTTCTCTCTTGTTTATGATATGGAAGTTCTGTTCCCCGTGGAAGTTGAGATCCCATTATTGCGTGTGTTGATGGAAGCCAAGTTGAGAGAGGTTGAATGGTGTCGGACCAGATATGACCAACTGAATTTGATTGAAGTAAAGAGATTGACCGCCATGTGTCATGGTCGGTTATATTAGCAAAGAATGAAGAAATCTTTTGATAAGAAGGTCAAGCCTCATGTGTTCAGAGAAGGTGAGCTAGTGCTCAAGAAGATTCTATCTTTCAAGTCTGATGTTAGGGAAAATTGGGCTCCTAATTATGAAGGACCATATGTTATTAAGAGAGCCTTTCCAGGCGGTGCATTGATTCTTACAACTATGGATGGTGAAGAGTACACTCGTCCTGTGAACGCCGACGCAGTCAAGAAATGCTTCGCCTAAGAAAGAAAAGAATAACTCGTTAAGTTGAAAACCCGAAAGGAAGGCTTAGGAAAAAATGAGCGTCTCGGTGGATTAACAACCCGAAAGGGTGATCCCGGAAAAAGTTAGAGATAAAAACAGAAAATTCATCCCGGTAGATTAAGTACCCACCTTAGGGCAATCTAGGCAAAAATTAAGGATTATGGTAAGTAACTGCATTCGGCTGGTCCTGATCTTTGAAGCAGTTTTGAGCAATCATTTGGTTCTGATTCATCATTCTCACCCAAAGACAAGAGCACAGTGGCTTTCAAAGTCGGCTGGAAGAGTAGTTGTCATTATATTCAATGTAGTCCTTTTCCATTTAAATTACCATTTTCAACTTTGTAAAGATCCATGGAGTCCCTCCATTTGTGGACTACCATTCCATTAAATAAATTTGAGATATTTTATCCAATTATTTCTATTCTTGTTTGATTCTATTTAATAAAATTAAATTTTTATGACGATAATTTTGAAATAAATAAATGAATAAATATTTTTCTGAAATGATAAGGCATTTACCTTAAGAACAACCGATTTCAAAAAAGGAATGTCAACACTAATCTCAAGGACGGTAAGTCTTGATGTGAGAAGCATTGTTGGTATTCCCCGAGCAGTGGTTTGGTGACTTTATCTCTACAACAGTTTGTTGTTCACCCCTGGTATGATTGATGGGTTTTCATCCCCAAATGAGTTGATGCATTATTCCCTTTACAATTCATCCTTCCCCAGATAAGACGTTCATGTTTTTTCATTTTTCTCAGTTTATGTATTGGTGAATGAACCCTGGATTATTGGGGAACCTTTATTTGGTCTCCAGATCCCCGACGCATTTATTTGTGTGTCACATAGCCGTGACAGTTTCTCCCCTACATGAGTCTGCCAATCCGATTGATATCTTGGTACCTTGGAACTAGGTTTATTTCTCAATCTCCAAGAAGAGTCTGATGACTATTGTTTTCCATTTGAGGAAGCTTTTGCTGATCTTTGTATCCCCATGTGGTCTTTGATTTGTCTGAAGGAGAATTGCGACCCAAAACGCAGCGGAAATTAAAATTTTCTCCTTTAGAGATCCTTACGAATGGTCATGATCAGTGATAGAATATTTACCTCTTGTAATGATCGAAACCTTTGGTGTAGATCTCTTGTGACGATCAAAACCTTTGATGCAGATCCACGAAGCGATCACGAACGTTGAACGATGACAACGTCTCTACTCAGTCCACACGAACGGGTTCCTTCAATCTCAGTGCTAGCTGGTATGAATGAAGGCTTTGAGTGAGAGAGAGAGAGAGAGAGTGAAAACGAAAAAGAATGCAACCGCAAATTTTTGCTTCTGCACAAGGGTTCTATTTATAGAACCACTTGTGTGGGCTTCAAGCTAAAAGCCCACTTAAGTGTATTTTGGCCCATATCTTATAATATGCCCAAAATCACGTAAGCCCATGGTACCTTACCATATTTCGTATTCTACTCAAGTACACCGTACTTTACGATGTTCTATAACTCACTTAAGGGCACCGTACCTTACGGTATTCCTTAGTTACTCTATCTCTCATCAATCCGTCCTTTATGTGTGACCCTGTAGGTTTTCGTGACGTTGGCAATTATATTAAATCACGCATTTAACATAATAAACAGTGAGCGGTATCTAGCAACACATCACTGCTACCCAAGACACGAAAATGTCATGTGATCTGACAATTCCTTCTATGATAATACTTATGTGTATAATTACCCTTTTGCCCTTATGTCTATATTGAACACAAGGCATAGACCGTGTCATCCTTGTCCAGTTCAATATTGGGCCCATAGACATTTATCCTGTTATGCAGGATGGGCAAATTCCATCTAGGTCACTCATGTCCCTCAGCATGCTTTGTGGAGTACCCATCAACTGTCTTTATGGTTATCCAGTTACGGGCAACGTTGGATCAGCAATAAAGCACTCGACTCTACACCTAGGATCCATAGTGGTTTCAGGTCGAAGAGTGGAATACACAATTATCACCATGAGAATAACTTATGACACCTTGCATAACTTTCTATATAGTATTCTCATAGCGGGTCAATCCGGTATAAATATTACTCCTAATATTCATGCCTATGTTTAAGACTTGATAACTCTTTATCCATGATCCATGAGATGTGATCATCAGTCTACAAACATAATAGTCTTAATGCTTTAATGTTATCCCACTTCACACTAAAGCTCGACTACGGATACTTTAGGAATAGTGTCCTTATGTTTAATGTGTTCTCATGATTAAGTCACATTTAATACATTAAACGGACTATCTATTCCAGAGACTTTATTAATCAACCATAATAAAGAGAATGCCTTTTATTATTCGATACAAGTACCAAAATGTATTGGCCTCTAGGGCTTACACCAACAATCTCCCACTAGCACTAGAGCCAATCAGGTATACCCCTTATTCCCATTGATCTAGTATGGCCATCATGCTTCTGCTGCGCAAGAGGCTTTGTCAGTGGGTCAGCTATATTGTCAAGTGTAGGTACTCTACATATTCTCACACAACGTCTAAGTATGTGTTTGGATCGTCGGTGAGATCTAGGCTCCTTAGCTTGTGCGATAGCACCATTGTTATCATAATAGAGACCAATGGGATCCACAATGCTAGGGACTATGCCAAGTTCACTAATGAACTTTTTGATCCAAACAACTCCCTTTTCTGCATTTGAGGCAGCAATATACTCGGCCTCGGTTGTAGAATCAGCAACTGTATCTTGCTTTGAACTTTTCAAGCTCACAGCACCACCATTTCAGCAAAACACATAACCATTGGAATCATTCATATTAAAGCGTCTCAGCACCTTGTCCATGTACTCTGACTTAGGCCAAGCATTTTATGATCTATCTCTATAGATTCTAATTCCTAATATATAGGCTGCTTCACCTAGGTCCTTCATAGAAAAGCATTTCCCCAACCAAGACTTTACTTGTTGCAGGGCAGGGATATAGTTTCCAATGAGTAATATGTCATCTACATATAATACCAGGATTACGATCATGCTCCCACTAACCTTCTTGTAGACACAAGGCTCATCTTCGTTCTTGATTAATCCATATTGTTTTACTGTTTCATCAAAACGAAGATTCCATGAGTAGGTCACAGGCTCATCTTGATCCATGAGTAATACATCACCTTGATCCATATATCTCAGGTAGGTGATGTATCCTGCCTGACCTACGTTGGTCTTGTTCTACTTGAGCAGGTTGCTCTTACACAACTACTTGTGTTTCCTGCTCCAATTCCTCCATAGGTGTGTCGATGCTTTGTGATTCTTGAATTTCTTCAAGCTCTACTTTCCTCCCACTGGTTCCTTTGGAAATAAAATCCTTTTCTAGGAAAACTCCAGTTCGAGCGACAAACACTTTGCCCTCAGAAGGATTGTAGAAGTAATACCCTCTTGTTTCTTTAGGATACCCCACAAATAAGCATTTGTCAGATTTGGGCTCAAGCTTAGTTGAAATTTGTCGTTTCACATAAACCTCGCAACCCCAAATCTTTATGTAAGACATATGTGGTTTCTTACCACTCCATATCTCATATGGTGTCTTATTAACCTTTTGGATGGAACATGGTTAAGTGTGTAAGCTGTTGTCAATAGTGCATGTCCGCAAATGGAGTTTGGAAGATCAACGTGACTCATCATGGATTTAACTCATTAGGTTTCATCCTTTTAGTATTAATGTTATAAGTTGGCATTACGAGATCAAGGACATATAGTCCATTGCTCACTTGTGCAGTAGCATAGAATATATCATTCAAATAAATTGAGCAACAATTGTTCTTTATTATAAATGAAAAACCAAACTTGTCCAAACAAGAAATGGAAATAATATTCCTGCTAATTGCAGATACATAATAACAGTTGTCTAACTGAATTATAAAACCACTAGGTAAAGTTAATAAGATCCTACGGCTAAAGTAGCAACCTTTGCTCCATTGCCAACTCGTAGGTCAACTTCACCTTTTGCCAAATCTCTACTCCCTTTCAGCCCCTGCACATTTGTACAAGTGTGAGAACCGCATCCAGTATCTAATACCCGTGATGCAGAAGTAGATGAATTAATAACAAAAATACCTGAAGTTGAAGTCTCTACTCCATTCTTCTTATCTTCCAGGTACTTTGGGCAGTTTCTCTTCCAGTGTCCGGTCTTACCGCAATGGAAGCAGGTGCCTTCTTTTGCTATGCCTCCATTAGGCTTCAAAGCAGCAACAGTGGGTATGGGTTTGGCAACTTCCTTGCCTTTCCCTTTATCACCCTGCTTAGTGGGCCTTTTGTTCTGTCTCTTTCCATTTTCGATCATCAGAATGGACTTCCCTTTTGACTTCAGATTCTGCTCGGCAGTTCTTAACATGGCGAGCAGTTCAGGAAGAGATTTGTCCATATCAATCATATTGAAATTTAGGACAAATTGACTGAAACTATCTGGCAACGATTGCAAGATCAAATCAGTCGCAAGTTCCTTTTCGAGGGGAAAACCCAATCTCTCAAGGTTTTCCACATACCCAATCATCTTGAGTACATGGGGACCTACAGGGGCTCCCTCAGCTAACTTGCTTTGGAAAAGGGCTTTTGAAACTTCAAACCTCTCATGCCTTGCTTGCTCTTGATAGAGCAGCTTCAGGTGTTCGATCATATCGAACGCTGACATGTTCTCATGTTGCTTTTGCAATTCTGAGTTCATGGTAGCCAGCATGAGACAAGCAGTTTCATTGGCATCATCGACATGCTTCTTATAAGCATCTCTTTCTGCCTTAGGTGCAGAACTAGGAGGTTCCTCTTCAGGAACAGGTGTCTCCAATACATACAGCTTTTTATCATGCTTGAGGACAATCCTCAGGTTTCGGTGCCAATCCAGGAAATTTGTCCCAGACAATTTTTCCTTGTCAAGGATTGATCGCAAGATGTTGTTAGAGGTGTTTGCTGTCATGGTTATCTACATAAGGATTAAGAAAATATAAGTATCATTGACATATTTAATTAGGCCTTTAATCAAATATGCTCCCACTATTTTACTCAAAACAAATGACCCTCATCATTTGATTCGGAAAATCCCGTTGGAAGATTTTCTAGTGGGTCGAGATCCATATTTCACTTCGTTCTAAGTCCGCGTAGGCGGATTACACAAAACTAGGTTATTTAGGTAGGAACTCCTTCCAATTGTATCTCATACAACTCTCGAAAATTTCAGTTGGGTGAATAACTCCTTATTCCAATCCATCATATGGATCATTCCCAACTCTTGCTTCTAAACATATATATAATCTTATTATAATTTGTTTAGTTAAGTTTGACCCATTGTTTTAACAGTTGGATATTACAATTATCCCATCGCACCTTACTAATATATAGATCATGCACCTCGCGTAGGCGAAACCTACATTATCCATTACTAGTCTTGATGAGTGTTAAAACTTGGAAAGCATAAACTTAATATTTTAGTTTGAGGGAATTGCAATTGTTATGATCTCACCGGCTTATTTATCATATAAATCGTCTCTCACATGCATCAACATACATTCACATGCATCAACATACATACACAATGAAACAGTTATGGCCCCTAGCGCAATTGTTCTCCCAAGCTAATGAGAGAACCTAAGCTAACCTAATAACGATCTAAGCTTCTCCAAGCAAGATCTTCAAGGTTGTCCTCCTTTAGTATTGAATTCTTCTCTAAGCTTCTCCAAGCAAGATCTTCAAGGTTGTCCTCCTTTGATCTTGAATTCTTCTCTTTTTTCATAACATTGTCTTCTTCTCTTTCTTCACAGTATTACATTCCAGAAGAAACTCGTTTTACATACGAGGGTTTGAGATGAGAAAAGAAGTTACATTAAGAGATCAAAAGGAGAGGCACGACACGCAGGTCGTATTTAAAAACCCAAAACAAAATAAAGGACAACTAAGGCCATAACTGATCACCACAAGGCAATAATAATAAACACATTGTTATTATTAAATTTTAATTCCTTTAATTAATTAAAACCAAATTAAATTTCGGCGACCGATCACACCAAAATTTTAATGAACAATTCATTTGAAATGGACATTGTTTTGCATGAACACAACCCTTGCGTAGTCACAAAACAGGAACCCCAAAATTTTGACTCTGGGAGTGTGACGACCGTCACAGGCGTGTGACGACCGTCACAGGCAATGTGAGTGTGACGAGCGTTACAGGACACGTTACGACCGTCACAGGTCAAAAACAAAACGCCTAGAATTCTGTGAGTGTGACGACTGTCACAAGTCCAGTTTGTTACGCTTGTTACGCTCGTCACACGAGCTTCACGCGGCCAAAATAACAGACTTTGAAACAGTCAACACGCTCGTCACACGAGCTTCACGCAGCCAAAATAACAAACTTTGAAACAGTCAACAGACGTGTTCCAAAAGCCCTAAATTCACAACTCTTTGACGGCACAACCCTTGCGCCGTCACCAACCCTAATGCGCCAATTTCAGACCGTCAAACACACCTCGATTGTTGATTCAGTATGATTGATCAACAGGTCATTGCTTCAACATACTAATGTCGGATTCCGAAGCAAATGACCATTGATCGCTCAAAGGAAAACAATCATTTAGTGTTCGAATGAATGAAACAGAAACAGTATATCAAATATACCGTACTTTGCATTAGGATTACTTATATCATATATAAGTTGATCGGTCTCAATTGCGTAACCTATGGACGATCGATGTATCGCTGCTTCACCATACTAATGTCGGATTCCGAAGCATAGTCAACATCAATCATCCAACTCGTACACTCATGATGCCAAATTTAATTTTCCGTTTAATTAATTGATTCATTCTGTCTTTTAATCATATTAATACAGAAATTAAACACCTATCTGATTCATGGTTTCGTAAGTGGCTCTGATACCACTGAAGGAGAATTGCGACCCAAAGCGCAGCGGAAATTAAAATTTTCTCCTTTAGAGATCCTTACGAATGGTCATGATCAGTGATAGAATATTTACCTCTTGTGATGATCGAAACCTTTGGTGTAGATCTCTTGTGACGATCAAAACCTTTGATGCAGATCCACGAAGCGATCACGAACGTTGAACGATGACAACGTCTCTACTCAGTCCACACGAACGGGTTCCTTCAATCTCAGTGCTAGCTGGTATGAATGAAGGCTTTGAGTGAGAGAGAGAGAGAGAGAGTGAAAACGAAAAAGAATGCAACCGCAAATTTTTGCTTCTGCACAAGGGTTCTATTTATAGAACCACTTGTGTGGGCTTCAAGCTAAAAGCCCACTTAAGTGTATTTTGGCCCATATCTTATAATATGCCCAAAATCACTTAAGCCCATGGTACCTTACCATATTTCGTATTCTACTCAAGTACACCGTACTTTACGATGTTCTATAACTCACTTAAGGGAACCGTACCTTACGGTATTCCTTAGTTACTCTATCTCTCATCAATCCGTCCTTTGTGTGTGACCCTGTAGGTTTTCGTGACGTTGGCAATTATATTAAATCACGCATTTAACATAATAAACAGTGAGCGGTATCTAGCAACACATCACTGCTACCCAAGACACGAAAATGTCATGTGATCTGACAATTCCTTCTGTGATAATACTTATGTGTATAATTACCCTTTTGCCCTTATGTCTATATTGAACACAAGGCATAGACCGTGTCATCCTTGTCCAGTTCAATATTGGGCCCATAGACATTTATCCTGTTATGCAGGATGGGCAAATTCCATCTAGGTCACTCATGTCCCTCAGCATGCTTTGTGGAGTACCCATCAACTGTCTTTATGGTTATCCAGTTACGGACAACGTTGGATCAGCAATAAAGCACTCGACTCTACACCTAGGATCCATAGTGGTTTCAGGTCGAAGAGTGGAATACACTATTATAACCATGAGAATAACTTATGACACCTTGCATAACTTTCTATATAGTATTCTCATAGCGGGTCAATCCGGTATAAATATTACTCCTAATATTCATGCCTATGTTTAAGACTTGATAACTCTTTATCCATGATCCATGAGATGTGATCATCAGTCTACAAACATAATAGTCTTAATGCTTTAATGTTATCCCACTTCACACTAAAGCTCGACTACGGATACTTTAGGAATAGTGTCCTTATGTTTAATGTGTTCTCATGATTAAGTCACACTTAATACATTAAACGGACTATCTATTCCAGGGACTTTATTAATCAACCATAATAAAGAGAATGCCTTTTATTATTCGATACAAGTACCAAAATGTATTGGCCTCTAGGGCTTACACCAACATTGTCATGGCAGATTGTTGTATCCCCATTGAAGCCTCACAAAGATGTTTCTGGATGGATTCTCTAGTAGATCATCTGGTTCTCCCCACTCAGAGGTTTACCTCTTATTATGACTTGAAACCCCAGCGAAATTCCATTTTCTAATAGAAGATTTCTTCCTTCAGGCAGTATTTGGTTCTGAGCAGTATTGTTGGTGTCCCCTGCAGGTTTGTCTCCTATTTGATATGGTATTAACTTAAAATTCCCCGTAGTGATGACTTGTTGCTTTGATAAGGATCCTCAGCAGATCCTTCTTTGTCTGCAATACTTTAGGTTGGACACATGTCTTCCATGCCTTTTCCCAGCCAGAGTTGATTTGAATATTTAGAGTTAGGATTTATATCCTCAATGATTTATTTTCATCCCTAGCAAGTTCTCCAATTGGTGCTTCCATCTTGTTGAGATTAGCTGAGTATCTAGTTGTGATGATTCAAATATTCATCATTTGTATCCTTTGTGCTCATTTGTCAGCATAATCATGTACATATTCATGCATATACATGCATAAAACACAACATCAAATATTTCATTGTGCCTTTTTATCGCATATACCTTTCTTCTGATCCCCTGCATTGGTGATATTATTTCCCCACACAAATTTGGTGTGTTTGTCCTCCTTCAAGTGTAGAGTGTCGGCCCCTTTAAGCAGAAAAAGTTTAGTTTTTCTTCTTCCGCACTGAGTTATTACCACATGGACGACTATTATTTCAGTTTCCTCTTGAGTTCATTATTTGGATGGAACCACTCCCCTTGAGTTATATCCTCATTGCGGTTGAGTCTTGTTTGACCGTTTCTTTCTACTTCTTACCTAGATGGATCTTTTGGTCGTCAAAGAGTATATTACCCAGTAACTTGTAATATTCTTCTTTTGTTGAGTATTTTACTCGTTTTAATTTATCTAGTAACCGGTAAAAGGTAATTTTTTTTCTCCCACGGATTCATTTTTTTTATTCCCCCAGAGAGTTTATCCTCGATATGTTTATCTCAACCGATGGCAGATACTCTCTCTTTGGTATTCTACCGAGTAAAAAGGTAGTTGTAATTCCTTCTTTCCCCAGAGAGTCTATCCTTGATATGTTCGCTTTAACCGGTGACAATTTTTCTCTTCTTTGCGTTATTCTACCCTGTAAAAAGGTAGTTGTAATTCCTATTTGCGGTATTCTGACAAGTAATGGCAGATATAAATCCTATTCTCCCCGCTGAGTCTATCCTTGATATGTTCACTTTAACCGGTGACATACACTTTCTCTTTGGTATTCTACCCAATAACCGGTAGTTGTAATTCCTATTTTCCCCGGCAATCTATCCTTGATATGTTCATCTTAACCGGTGATAGATATTCTTCCTTTTGAGTTTATCCTTGATATGTTCACTTTAACCGGTGATGGATACTCTATTTGGTCTTCTGCCTAGTACAGGTATTTTTAAATCCTATTTGGTTTCTTTTCCCAGTAGGGAATTCTTACCCAGTAGCCGGTGTAGCGATAAATTCATGACCATCAAGCTATGGATAAGCTAGACGTCAATAAAACCAGAGTCGCCACTGCGCTTTTATTATTTCCAAGGGAAAATGGAAAAGTACGAACAAAACCCAAAAGATAAGAAGTTTTCAAATCAAAACTAATAAAATGCCAGAGATTACAGGTAAGGGGGTTGGTTACACAGAGGAAAGGTGTTAGGCACCCAAAGTGTCCTAGGCACTCCTAGGGAGCCCTTTTTGGTATGCATACGTATTTTTGTACAAAAGATGTTTGCATTAAATAGAGTGGAAAGATGAGAAAAGAATTCATTAATTATATTTTTGTGTTTGACAAGACCTTCAAACTTGTGCCTACGTACCAATATAAAGTGAGGGATCAAAACCTCGTAGTTCATGGTAACAATTTCAAAATGAGTGCGTTGCTTTTAACAAAAATCTAAGTTTAACAAAGGCATAAGAGGCCTAAAAATGGTTTGAATGAGTGTTAGTTCTTTTTTGCTTTTAAAATTTTAAGTCAAGTATGATTAAGTTCATTTACAAGTTTAATTAAGAAAAGAGTTTAAAAATGCAATGGCATAAGGCCAAAGTTTCTAATTTGCAAAATGGTCTAAATTTAGAAAAAACAAACACAATCAAAGAAGATTTTAAAAGGAGGGAGAGATTTGAAATTAAAGAAATGGGACGGAGATGAAGAGACTAATCCTAAGCACAAATTTAAAATTTAAGAGTTGAAAAGATCTGACCAATGGGCTGCAATCCAATAGACAAGAATGTCATATAGAAATCCAAATTTCCCTTGGACTTTAGAATCAAGCAATATCAATACACAAATAGTAAGATGAAGAGCAAGGCATCAAATAAAGATAGCCACATCCAAGCTTAGCAACTTCATGATCTTCTTCATAAATCTTCCATGTATCAGATGACTTCAAAGATAAGCATTAGACATAGGTTCAAAGTAACAACTCCAAAAGATCATATTGCAGATGAACTCAAATGGGATCACAATACTTTCATCAGATGAAAGTTCACTTCACAAGCACTTGGTTTCATGAAAGTTGGCATTGGCCAAGTCCTTTTGCATAGGGAGTGTTGCCTAATTCTAAGTCCAATGTCTTAGAGCAAACCAACAGTCCCCACAAAATGTCTTTTAGGGTTTTTGTTGTTATTATGTACATTAAGGTCAAAAGAACACAAACAAGTATATACAATCACAAAATAATCACAAGATATGGCTCAAATGAGCAAAGTGAAAATGACATTAAAGTAAACAAGTTAAATGGTATGAATAATGGAAAATAAATAAGAGCTCAAAATTAAAGGGCATAAAAGTAAATGGCTTTAAATTAAATGTTAGTTGTTAGTTGATTAGAAGTTAGTATTGCTTTTGCTTTTGTTTTGTTTAAGTCGTTCCTTGGAGAATACTCAACCCATTATTCACAAGCATGAATCCTTGAACCAAGACATCTTCCAAAGGAAGGAAAAAAGGTCAAGTTTCCACACAATACCATGAAAGAGGGGAGAATTACAATCTCACTTACTAGAATGTTATTCCTTTTATGTCACAAATTTAGCGCTATGTTAAGCAATCGTAATTGGACTTATGTAGAAGTCACAACTATTTGTGGTCGGGCAATAGAAATTTTGGTGTTAATGCATGTTAGAGACATAGTATAATGGACTATGCTCCTAAAACATACCACACATAAAAAGAATATACAAAAGAGGTGGGCCTAATCTCATCCATACTTATGTTGATTTTGCAATCAACTAGCCTTAGGATATAGAGATATCATAGGTCCATGACATGAATGAATAGAGAAGGGGATTGAGATGAAGAGGGAGGGGGAATGGAATCAACACAAATTGGTCAAAAGAGGACTTTTATCAAGTTAAAATCATTCATTCATTTTGGGAGATGAAATGTATATTTCTCAATCCCATAAATCCAATGATTTTAACCTAACAAAGTCAAATCAACCTTGACCAAGGCCCAACAACACAAGTCAAACTCAACAAGTCAGGATTAGAAGCTCAACATAATTTATTTTGCAATTAAACAATTAAAATCAATTAAATAATGCATTAAATTAAATTATGGTTTGTCAAAATCCTAAAATCTCATCAAAACACCAAATAAATAGCCATGAGATTTATCATAGGTCAAATAAGGTCAAAGGACCTTGGAGAAAATTTTCATAATTTTTGGAAACTTAAAAGTATTTTTAAACAATTAAAAATATTCCCAAAATCAATTAAATCATGAAAAATATTAATAATGATCCAAAATATGATTTTAATTTAGAAAATGAAATAGGAATTTATTTAAAACTTTTGGGTGAAGCTCTCATAATTTTTGGATCAATATTAAATATAATATGAATGAATGAAAATAAACCAAATAAAATGAAAATCAGAAAATAAGAAAAAACGTGGACCACTTGATCTCCCTTATTAATTGAGGTGGCAGATCAAGTGGTTGCTAGCGCGCATTCCACCATACTCACGACTTAAAGCGTAACACAAGTGGTAATCAGTTTCAATGCGCGAGATTAGATCATTTCCTATGGATCAAGTGGCTCAGATGAATGCCAACTCACCACCGGAGCCAAAGCTCTGGTCTCCTTCTCCGATGAGCTTCACCGGACTAGTTCATCCGCAACCATCACCCAAATTAAAAATAAGGACATGAATTTAAAGTAAAAATGCCTCTGAGTTCGAATCTGGCCTCAATTTATCCTAACTCCAAGTATATTAAGAGATACAAGGAGTTGAAATTTGAGGTGCACGATCTGAGTTGCTTCGATTTGACCTCAAAGCAACTCAATCTTGTTACCTACATTGGTAGGACTTCAGACAACAAAAGATCCAAGAGAACTATGGAGAATTGAGTGAGAATCGAAGAGATGAAAAATCATGGAAAATACCTTCAATGCAGGTATGTGCTTGATTGATCTTTCTCTTTCTTTCTCTTGATCTTGTTCAGGACACTTGAAGGAGTAGAATTGAATGGATGAAAAGCTCAGGACTCTTGGAGTTTCGAATCTCAAAATAGTGAGATTCAAACTCAATTTCCAATGGAAATTTTAAAGGTTTACCTTTGAAATGAGAGGGTTTAAAGGTATGGATTCAAATCTGGCGCACAGGGTCCTCATTTCTGAGCATAGAGGGCTCTATTTATAGCAAAACCAATTGATATTTGCACACTTGAAATGGAATCCAAAAATAGAAATGTACATTGTATGGGTGCATGGGAGTGTAACAGGCCCATGTAATCACTTCTTATGATCCATAATTGAGTACAAGCCTTGCTGAGATCACATTGGAATGTCATGCATTGGTGTATGGAATGTTTAAGTTCAATTTGTGCCAAATGATCATTCATGTTCAAGCCATGCGCAACTCATTCAAATCTTGTCCAAGATGGATGAAATTGGACTTTTTGGAAAGGTTATATCAAGAGGAATAACTTTCATGTTGAACACTTTTTAATTTGAAGTGATTAATTTTGAGTTTGAAGTTGGGAAATCAAACATGTCAAAAAAAATTCTAAGTGTCAAGCCATATGTTCACTTATTCCACCTTGGCTAACTTTTTATGTGAGATTCAAATAAGAAAGGTTCCTTCATAAAAGTTTTATCTAAAATTCATTCAAAATGGTCACAAATTTAACCTCATTTGGATTTATTATGAAGGAGTTATGCATTTTTAAAGTTGGGGAAAATCAATTGTTCAATGGCATTGGTCCAAAATGACCTATAATGTATCCTCATATCAAATGCACATAAAAGTTGCATTTGCTCTTCCTCCAAACATAACCGTTTAAGTAGACATCTTGATTTGATTGTGCAAATTGGAAATATTTCATATCATAAAAATTGAGCAAGTTATGGTCTTGGGAAGTTGACCTCCAAATTAGGGTTTAGACAAAATGACCTATAATCTTTCATCATAAAAAATGACTTTCCAAGAAAAAATAGCTATAGACTTCAACATGAAAGTTGTTTGGAATGTCATTTAGAGTAACTTTTCTCCTTGAATCATTTTCATATGACAAACATTGTAGGAGATAGGGTCTAGAGAACCCAGTTTTAATCAGATGAATTCCTCTGGTCAACCACCATCAACCAACTTGCTAACTTGCAATTCTCTTGACTTTTGGGACTCATGGGAGATCATATATGCATAAGATGATGAAATTTGAAGTATCCGTAAAATATTTGATCAATTGTTGAAGAAGCTTGTTGAAGAAGGTACACAAGATACCCAGATGAATTAGGGTTTCCATGGCAAACCATCTCCAAACTCTTGATGATTACTTGATCAAAATAACACGTGAAGATAATGGGGATCCATATATTATGTCTAGAGCCATATTAGACCACTTCTTGGTTGAGCTCCTTGCAATGAGGGTCTTAAACCCTAGATGTGAACTTGATAGATCCAAGGTGAGCACATGCCCTACCTACAAAAGAGTTAGACAAATACAAAGACATATTTTTGATATTTTGGTTAGTAAATGATAAAGATACAAAGTATGATACAATCAAATAGTGCTTGGTGATCTCTCCCAATACAAACCCAATGAATTAGGGGTAAGGAGGATGCCAAGATGTGATCCCAATTCTAATGCATATGATGAGACAACATGAGGGATCTTAGGGTCAAAATTGGGGTCTCACAGCTGCCCCTATTGAAGGACGTTCTAACTGAGGAGATGAGGGTTTAAATCTTTGCATCGACTCAGTAGAATGGGCTTAAATAACAACATATAGAAACAAATTTTGGTCCATAAGAGACCTCATAATGCATATGAAATGTTATATTAAAATAATCTTTGTTGGGAGATATTGCCACAAAGGAAAAGAATCCTGAGAGACTGAAAGTCCATAGGAGTATAATGCATTCCGTAAGGAAAACTCACTCGGGAGACCGAGACTCTGGGGGGATGAAAAGGTTGCGCGTAGGCCAGGCTACGACTTTAAAAACAACTGGGGGACTCGAGGGATTCCATGAAAATAAACCAATGGAAAGACTCGGTCGGGGAACGAAAGGAACATCTGCAGGGGAAACGGGTAGATCAGAACAAAGCTGAAATACTCGAACTAAGCAGGAAACAATGATTTCACTAAGGAAATACGCACTCAAACTCAACTGGGGAAGAAAAGATCTTCAACACAGGAGGAGCATAAGTCTATTATCCATTACCAGTTGCTGGGTAAAGGAATAACAAAAATCTGACAGGGAGAACATCCGTTACCGGTTAGGGTAAACATATCAAGGATGACTTGCTGAAGGCAACCAGAAGGTGTATTCATTACCGGTTACTGGGTAAGAATAAACTGTTCTGGAAAAGCTAAAATAGGGTTTAAAACTACCGGCTACTAGGAAGAAAACCAAAGAGAGAGAGTATCTGTCACTGGTTAAAGTAAACGTATCAAGGATAGACTTAAAGGAAAGAAAATTCATCTTTGGTTAGGATGAACATATCAAGGATAGACTTGCTTGGGGGATCTAGGGAGAACATCCGTCACCGGTTTGGATGAACATATCAAGGATAAACTGCCTTACAAAATAGGAATTACATCTATCGAATGCTAGATAGAATACCAAAAAGAGAATATTTGTCATCGGTTAGGATGAACATATCAAGGATATATTTAGAGGGGAGAAATAGGAATTATATCTATCAGTTATTGGATAGAATACCAAAAAGAGAATATTCTTCATCAATTAGGATGAACATATCAAGGATAGACTCTACAACGAGGAGAAGAGCAGGATTTACAACTATCGGTTACTAGGCAGAAGACCGCAAAGAGAAGGAAACTCGTCATTGGTTAGGATGAACATATCAAGGATTAACCCTCTGAGGAATAAAATAGGGATTACAACTACCTTTTTATTGGATAGAAAACCAAAAAGAGAATATCCGTCACCGGTTAAGATGAACATATCAAGGATAAACTCAAAGCAGGGGAAGAAAGTATTTGTCATCGATTATGATGAACATATCAAGGACATACTTCCTGGGGAAACATGGACACGAATCCACTGGGGAAACAAAGGTTGTTCTTGTAGGGTATTGGGCATAAGTAACAAACATAAGAAGAATATTACCAGTTACTGGGCAAGAGACTCTCAGGGGACCAAAAGCTTCTATCTAGGTAAGATCTAGAAAGAAAAGGTCAATCAAAGGACTCAACCCAATGAGGATATAACCCAAGGGGAGTGGTTCCATCCATATAATCAACTGGGGAGGAAACTGAAATAATAATCATCCACGAGGAAATAACTTAGTGGGCAAAAGAGAAAGGTTAAAGTTTTTCTGCTTATTGGGCTGACACTCTACAATTGAAAGAGGACAGATACACCAAATCTGCCCGGGGAAAGGATACCACCATAGCAGAGGATCAAAGGCATAATGAATCATAAAGTGAAATGATGCAATAATGAAATTTATGAATATGTATATGTATATGTATATATGATGATCATGCTGACAAAACGATCACAAAGGATACAACTGTCGTTGGTCTGGATCATCGATACAACTCTCGACCACTCCACGCAAGAGGGAAACAACTGTTGGAGAAAAAATCAAACATCTTGAAGGCTCGACCCTGGCTGGGGAAGAAAAGAGAGGATCTGCTGAGGAAGTTACTACAAAGTCTGCGAGGAATTTTAGGTCAACACCATATATAATGGAAGACAACCCTGCAGAGGATAACACAATAGCTGCTCAGAATGAAGGAGCAATTCTGACGAGTTGTGGAGAAACAAAATTTTACCGAAACCATACAAATTGCTTGAATAACGCGCCTACAACTCAAGGGAGGCCAACAAACTCAGTTGGGGAAACCAACAAACTCAGCTAGGGATATCATCAAAAAACTCGGTTGTTGAAAGGCTGCTGAAACGCTGTTGAGGATGAAAAAAAAGAGTCACGGAAACTGCTTGGGGAGAACCAATAATGCTCATCACTTAGGGCTTACCATTTTTCAAACTGATGTTGATATTTATTTAAATGAGATTGATTTCTTAAAATAAATGCTTTTATATATTTAAGAAAATATGGTTTTAATTTCAATTTCAAAAATGATAATAATAAAAATTTAAATTTGTTTGGCTGAATAACAAATAAGAGTAGAAACAATTGGATAAAAAGCTTAACTTTATTTAATAGAATGGTAGTCTGTAAATGACAAGACTCCATAGATCTTTACAAAAGTTGAAAATTGGTACTTTACATGGAAAAGGGATACATTGAATACAATGATGAATAATCCTTCTACCAACTCTTGACGTCCACTGTGCTCTTGGTGCCGGCTAGGAATGATGAATCAGAATCACACATTATGCTCAAGAAAGTCTTCAAAACTGAAGATCAACGGGATGGAGTTAGTGGCGATAATCCCTATTTTTGCATAAATTTCCCCAAGGCGGGGTACTCAATTTATTGGGATGATTCTTTTCTGTTTTTATGTCTCTGATTTTTGCCCGGATCACCCTTTCGGGTTCAATCCAACCGAGACGCTCATTGTTGCCTAAGCCGCCTTTTTAGGTGTTCAACTTAGCGAGTTGTTCTTTTCTTCTTAGGTGAAGTATTTCTTGACTGCATTTGCATTCACAGGATGAGTGAACTCTTCACCATCCATAGTTATAAGAATCAAAGCACCGCCTGAAAAGGAACTCTTAACAATATATTGGCCTTCATAATTAGGAGTCCATTTGCCCCTAGAATCTGGTTTGAAAGATAGAATCTTCTTGAGCACAAGGTCATCTTCTCTGAACATACGAGGTCTGACCTTCTTATCAAAAGCTTTCTTCATTCTCTACTGATATAACTGACTATTTCACATGGCAGTCAATCTCTTCTCTTCAATTAAATTCAACTGGTCAAACCTGGTCTGACACCATTCAACTTCAGTCAACTTGGCTTCCATCAACACACAGTGATGGGATCTCAACCTTTACCGGGAGCACGATATCCAGGCCATAAACAAGTGAGAAAGGGGTTTCTCCTGTTAAAGTGAGGATGAATGTAAGATACCCATGCAAAGCAAATGGGAGCATCTCATGCCAATCTTTGTATGTCACAACTATCTTCTGGATGATCTTATTGATGTTCTTGTTTGCAACTTCAACAACCCCATTCATCTTAGGTCTGTAGGGAGAATAATTATGATGTGCGATTTTGAAGTCTTTGCCAAGAGCTTCCACCATATTGTTGTTCAAGTTTGATGCATCATCAGTAATGATCTTACTTGGCACACCATACCGACATATAATCTGATTTTTGATAAACCTCGCAACAACTTCCTTGGTTACATTCGCATGCGATGCCGCTTCAACCCACTTTATGAAGTAGTCAATAGCCACCAAAATGAAACGATGTCCATTCGACGCTTTGGGTTCAATCATGCCAATCATATCAATTCCCCACATGGAGAAAGGCCATGGAGAGGAAATGGCATTCAATAGTGTCGGAGGAACATGAATCTTATCTGCATAAATTTGACACTTATGGCATTTCTTCATAAATTTGCAACAGTCAGATTCCATTGTCAGCCAAACGTCACGTGCTCGCAACATCTTATTTGCCATAGCATGTCCATTGGAGTGAGTACCAACGAAACCTTCATGGACTTCAGTCATTAATAGGTCTGGTTCGTGTCTATCCACACATCTGAGAAGACCCATATCGAAGTTTCTCTTGTAAAGCACATTACCATTCAGGTAGAAATTGCCAGCTAATCTTCTCAAAGTCTTCTTATCTTTCTAAGATGCCCCAGGCGGGTAAATATGACTTTGGAGAAAACACTTGATATCAAAATACCACGGTTTTTCGTCTTTAACTTCTTCAATAGTAAACGCATGACCTGGCCTATCAAGACGCATCCTAGTGAGATTGGAAACTTCGTTCCAATACTTCACCATAATCATTGAAGCCAACGTTGCAAGAGCATCTTCCATCCGGTTTTCATCTCAAGGGATATGATGAAACTCAACCTTTGTAAAGAAAGCTGAAGTCCTTCTCGCATAATCTCTATATGGTAACAAACCTAGTTGATTCGTCTCCCATTCACCTTTGATTTGATTCACAACCAAAGTCGAACTCCATAGACATCTTGATACTTGATTCTGAGATCAATGGCCTCTTCTAGACCCATAATGCAAGCTTCATACGCAGCCATATTATTTGTACATTTGAAAGTTAATCTAGCTGTAAATGGAAAATGTGTGCCTTGAGGAGTAATAATCACTGCCCCAATGCTATTACCATATTGATTAAGAACTCCATCAAATACCATGCCCCAATGGGAACCAGGTTCTGGCCCTTCTTCAAGCAATGGTTCATCACAATCTTTCATTTTTAAGTACAAAATCTCTTCATCAGGAAAATCATACTGCACTGACTGGTAATCCTCAATCGGTTGGTGAGCCAAATGGTCAGCCAAGACACTACCCTTGATTGCTTTTTGAGATCGGTATTCAATATCATACTCTAATAACAACATCTGCAAACGGGCAATCCTTCCAGTTAAAGCAGGCTTCTCAAAAATATACTTGATTGGATCCATTCTGGATATCAACAAAGTGGTATGATTCAACATATATTGACACAGACTCTTAGCAACCCAATCCAATGTGCAACAAGTCTTCTCAAGCATAGAATACCGAGTCTCACAATCAGTGGATTTCTTACTGAGGTAGTAAATTGCATACTCTTTCTTTCCAGTTTCATCTTGCTGACCAAGAACACAACCCATACTTTCCTTAAGCACAATCAAATACATGATCAACGGTCTTCCTTCCACAGGCGGAGACAAAATCAGAGGCTCAAGCAGATACCATTTGAGACTATCAAAATCTTTCTGGAAGTCTTCGTTCCAATCACAAGACTGATCTTTCCGAAGAAGCTTGAATATAGGAGCACATGTGGCAGTCATGTGTGAAATGAATCTTGAGATATAATTCAATCGGCCGAGAAAACCTATGACTTGCTTCTCAGTTTTGGGCGCAGGCATCTCTTGTATTACTTTGACCTTGGCAGAATCAACTTCAATACCCTTCTCGCTGACATTAAAGCCCAACAGTTTACCAAAACGAACACCAAATGTACGCTTATTGGGATTCAAGCGGAGTTTATGTTTCCTCAAATGTTGGAATAACTTCAATAAATGCTCAACATGTTCCTCTTCAACAATGGATTTGGCAATCATATCATCAACATAAACTTCAATCTCTTTATGCATCATATCATGAAAAAGAGTAGTCATTGCCCTCTGGTAAGTTGCACCAACATTCTTTAAACCAAAAGGCATCACTCTATAACAGAATGTTCCCCGAGGTGTAATGAACGTGGTCTTCTCCATGTTTTCGGGTGCCATCTTGATCTGATTATATCCAGAAAATCCGTCCATAAACGAAAAGACTTTGAACTTAGCTATATTGTCTACCAACATGTCAATGTGTGGCAGAGGGAAATCATCTTTTGGACTGGCTTTATTCAAATCTCTATAGTCGACACACATACAGATTTTTCCATCCTTCTTCGGAACAGGTACAATATTGGCCACCCATTGCGGATACTCAGCGGTAACAAGGAAATCGACATCAATTTGCTTCTGCACTCCTCTTTGATCTTGACTGCCATATCAGGATGAGTTCTTCTCAACTTCTAATTGACTGGCGAGCATTCTGGCCTCAACGACAATCTTTGCTCCACAATCTCATAATCCAAACCAGGCATGTCTTGATAGGACCAAGCAAACACATCTGAATACTCTCGGAGAAGATCAATCAACCCCTTCTTCACTTCTGGACACAGTCGAGACCCAATCTTGACTTCCTTCACATCATCTTCGGAACCCAAGTTGACTACCTCAATCTTCTCTTCGAACGTCTGAATGGCTTTTTCCTCGTGCTCAAGTAGACGAGACAATTCATCATATACTTCTTCATCACTTTCTTCCTCAGCCTCAAACACAGAGAATTCAAAATTTGGCGAAGGAGTAGGCTCATTGTATTCAATGGGTTTAGAAACCAACCTGCATAATGATTTGATATTTCGATTTTAGAGAAGTGAATTGGTGACCAAATATTATGCAAATGGACAAATTATATTTATTGATTTATGTTTTTTGTGATTACCATTTTCGGAAAATCAAAAAGTAAAAATAAAACATCATAGATGTGGATGAATAGAATTAAACTTTATTGATGATCAAATTTGAAAATGCCCAAACAATGTTCACTTCCCCCTTAGGCATAGGAGAAGGATTTTCAAAAACAAATAAAAGCAATTACTTAGATCGATGCACAATAATAGGAACATCAACAACAGTCCAATTGTCACAAGCTTTTTCATGCGTCACAAAATTGGTGCAGTCTTTGTTTTCACCACCCTCGATCACAGTAGCTAAGTGTTGTTCATTACCATGAATGAACCCTCCTCTACGGAAACTGGGTTGCAAATCTTCATCTCTAACCACAGATGAACCTCGTTGGAATCCCAAACTGACTCTGGTCTTATTGTCGGTGACCTCTACCATTTGTCCCCACTGGTCAAAAATACCATCTTCAACAATCTTCTAAGCGTCTTTGAATAAGGACAGAGGTTCCCCAACTCTCTTTTCCTCAACAATAGATAGAGCTCGGAAAGGAGTTCCAATATCATCCTCATCTTCTACATAAGAGAAAGATGACAGGTGGCTTACCAACAAAGCCTTCTCCCCACCGACAATTACAAGCTTACCATTCTTGACAAACTTCATTTTCTGATGTAGCGTTGAAGTAACGACTCCTGCCTCATGTATCTATGGCCTTCCTAACAAGAAGCTATAGGCCGGGTGGATATCCATTACCTGGAAAGTAATTTGGAAATCACTCGGACCTATCTTCACCAAAAGATCCACTTCACCGATAACCGTCTTGCGAGAACCGTCAAAAGCTTTGACGATCACACCATTATATCTCATTGGAGCTCCTTGATACAACAATCTTGACAAGGTTGATTTCGGGAGTACATTTAATAAAGAACCAGTTTCAACCAATACATTTAAAAGAGCATCCTCCTTGAAGTTCATTGAAATGTGCAATGCCAGATTGTGATTTCTACCCTCCTCGGGGAGTTCTCCATCATAAAAGCTAAGATTGTTGCAGGAAGTGATGTTAGCCACAATATGAACGAATTGTTACACCATAAAATCATGTTCCATGTAAGCTTGTTCCAATAGTTTCTGCAATGCTTCTCTGTACGCTTCAGAGTTCATGAGCATAGACAACACTGAAATCTCGGAAGGAGTTTGGAGCAACTGCTCCACCATATTAAATTCTCTCTTTTTGATCAAACTAAGCACCCCATCATTATCGTTAGGCTTCAAACCACTGGATTCACCAGACTGACATCTTGGAGCACTAACAGGATCTACTGCAGGGACTTCAACCTTCTTACCGACTGAACAATCTTCCACATTCTTTGGGAACACCGGCCGATAAACTCGACCGTGACGGATCACCTTCGTAACATTAGCAATGCTCACAACAGAACTAGTCGTAGGTAAAGGAACCTCTTAAAAATTCTCTAACATGGTAGCATTATATTGATGCGGAACAACCTTATCAGATGCTTACGGGATGGGGCCTGCTAACCATATCACCAACGCGATACCGATCTATTACTGACATTATTACTACAGCTGCTGTCGAACTGGATTATTACCCTCTATGGAGTCTTGAATACTAGAACTATAACATTCACATTATTATTCACGTGATGGGACTGGAGAATCTGAATCATACCCTCATCCATCATCCTTTGGATGTCTCTCTTCACAACCACATAACCTCGAGAATTGACACTGCAAATTGCACAACCATTATGGTCATGCTCACAATCACTCACCAAATAGATATCCTTGTGCATCGTCACCAAGGACCTTCTAATGTAGCGGACATCAAATACCTTGAACTCCCCAGGATAGCCATATACCATGTTAATAGAAGGGTTACCATGAGCAGGTAGTGGATTAGCTTTGACATTAGGCGCAAAATCCTCAAAGGACACCATTCCACTCTTTACCAGCTTTGGGACTTCATACTTCACTGGGTAGCAATTCTCAATATCATGGCTAGGAGCCCCTTGGTGAAATGCATAGTGAAGCTCTGGCTTGTACCACCATGGAAGTGGTTCAGGAATCTGTGGAGGATTTCTTGGTTACAAAAGGTTCTTGAGAACCAATGATGGATACAATTCAACATAAGAAATAGGAATCGGGTCGAAAGAGACCTTCTTCCTCTCAAAGTTTTGTTGTTGTTAATGATTGTTGGTGTTGGTGTTGTTGTAGGTGTTTGTTCTTTGCAGTGGCTGTTGTTGACGTTTTAGTTGAATTGGTGTTGATTGATTGTTAGAAAATACCGAAGTGACAGTTGATACTTGATGATGGTGTTAATGGGATTGTGGATTCCTTCTAACATGAGGCCTCCCCTGCCTCCCAACAGATACTGCATTGGTCTCGTTCTCTTTCTTTTTGGCAAACTCACTTCCATACTTCTTGCTAGACGAAACCTCCTCTTTAGACAACCGTCCCTCTCGGACACCTTCTTCTAACCTCATCCCTATATTTACCATTTCGGTAAAATCACTGGGGGCACTGGAAATCATGCGCTCGTAGTAAAATAAGCTCAGGGTCTTGAGAAAAATCTTGGTCATCTCCTTTTCTTCCAAAGGAAGAGTAATCTGAGCGGCAAGCGCTCTCCATCATTGAGCATACTCCTTAAATGTCTCTTTGTCCTTCTGAGACAATAACCTCAACTGGTCCCTATCCGGAGCCATATCCTTATTATATCTGTACTGCTTCACGAAAGCCTCACCCATATCGTTGAATATACACACACTCGCACTATCCAAACCCATGTACCACCTCAGAGCGGCATTGAAGCGGTAAATTCATGATCGTCAAGTTATGGATAAGTTGTACATCAATTAAACAAGAGTCGCCACCGCACTTTTATTGTTTCAAAGGGAAAAGGGAAAAGTACGAACGAAACCCAAGAATAAGAAGTTTTCAAATCAAAACTTATAAAATGCCAGAGATTACAGGTAAGGGGGTTTGTTACACAGAGGAAAGGTGTTAGCACCCAAAGTGTCCTAGCTACTCCTAGGGAGCCCTTTCTTGTATGCATATGTGTTTTTGTATAAATTATGTTTGCAAACAAATAGAATGGATGGATGAGAAACGAATTCACTAATTATATTTTTGTGTTTGACAAGACATTCAGACTTTTGCCTACGTACCAACATAAAATGAGTGATCAAAACCTTGTAGTTCGTGGTATCAATTTTAAAGTGGATGCATTGCTTTTAACAAAAAAATTAAGTTTGAAAGGCACAAAGGCCTAAAACGATTTGAATGCGTGTTAGTTCTTTTTGGCTTTTGAAAATTTTAAGTCAAGTATAGTTAAGTTTATTTACAAGTTTGCTTAAGAAAAGAGTTTAAAAATGCAATGGCATAAGGCCAAAGTGTCTAGTTTTCAAAAATGGTCAAAGTTTAGAAATCAACAAACACAAGCAAAGAATATTTTAAAAGGAGGGAGAGATTTTGAAATTAAAGAAGTAGGAAAGAGACGAAGAGATAAATCCTAAGAACAAATTTAAAAGTTGAGAGTTGAAAAGATCTGACCAATGGGCTGCAATCCAATAGACAAGAATATCATATAGAAACCCAAATTTCCCTTGGACTTTAGAATCAAGCAACAAACAATGCACAAAATATCAACTTGAAGAGTAAGGCATCAAATAAATATAACCCCATCCAAGCTTAGCAACTCCATGATCTTCTTCAAATTTGCCCACGTAGCACATGAATTCCAAGATGGCATAAGTCACAGGTTCCAAATAACAACTTCACAATGATCATGTTGCAGATGAACTCAAATGGATCTTCAATATTGCATCAGATGAAGTTTCAATTCTCAAGCACTTGGTTTCATGAAAGTTGGCATTGGCCAAGTCCTTTGCATAGGGAGTGTTGCCTAAATTCTAAGTCCAATTGTCTCAGATCAAACCAACAGTCCACACAAGATACTTTTTTAGGGTTTTTGTTCTTTTTATGTACATTAATGTTCAAAGACCACACAAACAAACACAACATACACAAACAAAATATATCACAAAATATGGTCCAAGGGGACAAAGTGAAAATGACATTAACATAAAAAATTTGAATGGTATGAATAAAGGCAAATGAATAAACATAAAAAAAATAAAAATAAATAAAGTGCATTAAAATAAAGGACTTGAAATTAAATGTTAGTTGTTAATAAGTTAGAAGTTAGTATTTCTTTTTCTTTTTCTCTTTTGTTTAAGTTATTCTTTGGAGAACACTCAACCCACATATCACAAGTATGGATCATTAAACCAAGACATCTTCCAAAGGAAGGAAAAAAGGCCAAGTTTCCACACAATACCATGAAAGAGGGGAGACTTACAATAGAACTAACTAGAATGCTATGCCTTTTATGTCAAAATTTAGCGCTATGTTAAGCAATCGTAATTGGACTTATGTAGAAGTCACGACTATTTGAGGTCGGGAAATAGAATTTTGGTGTTAATGCATGTTAGAGACATAGTATGATGAACTATGCTCATGAAACATACCACAAAAAAAAATGCAAAGTGGGGGACCTAATCTCATCCATACTTATGTTGATTTTGCAATCAACTAACCTTAGGATATAGAGACATTATAGGGGCATGGCATGAATGCATAAAGAATGGGAATGAGATGAAGAGGGAGGGGGAATGGATCAAACACAAATTGTACAAAGGAGGACTTTTACCAAGTTAAGATCATTCATTCATTTTGGGAGATGGAATGTACATTCCATCAATCCCCTAAATCCAATGATCTTAAGTTAACAAAGTCAACTCAACCTTGACCAAGGCCCAACAACAAAAGTCAAACTCACGAAGGCAATTATAATGGCTCACACAATTAATTTGGCATTTAATCAATTAAAAACATTTAAAATAATGCATTAAATTAAATATGATTTGTCAATTTCCTAAAACCTTATCAAAACACCAAATAAATGGCTATGAGATTTATCATAGGTCAAACAAGGTCAAAGGACCTTGTAGAAAATTTTTCAGAATTTTTGGAAACTTAAAAGTATTTTTAAACAATTAAAATATTCAAAACATCAATTAAATCATGAAAAATATTAATAATGATCCAAAAAATAATTTTAATTCAGAAAATGAAAGAGGATTTTATTTAAATTTTTTTGGTGAAACTCTCATTTTTTTGGATCAATATTAAAATTAATATGAATTAATAAAAATCAAAGGAATAAAAATAAAAATAAGATAATCAGAAAAATGTGGACCACTTGAACTCCCTCATTAATTGAGGTGGTAGATCAACTGGTGGAGAACGTGCATTCCATGAATCGCGCTAGTCAACTGTCCACACGCTTGGTAATCACAATGACCGCTCCAGATTAAAAGGTATTAAAAGAAATCAATGGCTCTGAACACTTCCAGCTCATCGCCGGAGCCAAAAGCTGGTCATCTTCTCCGATGACCCTGGCTGGACTAGTTCAATCATCACCATATCATAAATGAAAAAGGAGGATACGATCTTAAAGAAAAAATGGCGTAGATCACGAATATCACCTCAATTTAACCTAACTCCAAATATATAGAGAAATATGTGGAGTTGAATTTTGAGGTGTGTCAACTGAGTTTCTTCGATTTGACCTCAAAGCAACTCAATCTTCTTGCCTACATTGGTAGGACTGCAGACAACCAATGATCCAAGAGAATTGATTAGAATTGAGAGAGAATCGAAGAGAAGAAAAATCTGGAAAAATACCTTCAATGTTGTGCTGAAATGGATCTCTCTTGCTTCAATTCGTGCTTGATCTTTCTTATGGAACTTATGGAAGTGGATTAAGAGTAATGCAAAGCTTTGGATCCTGGAGTTTTTGAATCTCCAAACAGTGAGATTCAAACTCACATTTCAATTGAAATTTTTCAGGTTTTCCTTTGAATGGTGAGGATTTGGAGCTAGGGACTCAAAGCTGGCGCACAAGGTCCTTCAAACTGAAGCATTTGACCTCTATTTATAGCAAATGGGAAGTGTTATTTGCACTCTTGAAATTACTTCCAAAATTGGCAGTGCAATGTACATGCTTGCATGGGCGTGTGCAGGCCCATGAAGCAACGCAAAAAGGTCCACAATCAACTGAAATGAGGTCTGCATGAAGCTTGGATTGCAAGGCAAAGTTATTTATATATTTGAAGCATGAATCTTGCCAACTGATATAGCCCTGTTTAAGCCATCCGCAGACCAATCAATCTTTGTCCAAAATGAATGAATTAAGACTCTTTTGAAAACTTTGATCAAGAGGAACAACTCTTATGTTGAACACTTTTCCATTTGGAACTTGTATCATGGTGAATTTTGAGGTGTAAGTTTGGAAATTTCAACATGTCAAAATATTTTCTAAGTGTAAAGCCACATGTTCAATTATTCCACGTTGCTTAACTTATTATGTGAGCTCCAAATGAGAAATGTTTCTTCATAAAAGTTGTATATATTTCAAAAAAATTCAAAATGGTCAAAAATTTGACATCATTTGGACTTGGGATGAGTGAGTTATGCATTTTTGAAGTTGAGGAAAATCACTTGTTCAATGGTATTGGTCCAAAATGACCTATAATGTATCCTCATATCACATGCTCATAAAAGTTGATTTAGCTTTCACTACAAACATAAAAGTTGAATTAGACACCTTGAATTTGATTTTGAAACTTAGAAATATTTCATATAATAAAAATTGAGGAAGTTATGGCGTTGGGAAGTTGACTTTCAAATTAGGGTTTAGACAAAATGACCTAGAATGTTTCAACATAGAAAATGACTTTTCATGCAAAATAAGCTCTAAACCCCAACATGAAAGTTGGCTGTAATGTCATTTAGATTAACGCTTCTCTTGGAAGAATTTTCATATGGTGAAAATTGTAGGAGATATGGTCTAGGGGGACCCAGTTTTGATCAGATGAATTCATTTGGCAAACCACCATCAACCAACTTGCTAACTTGAAACTATCTTGACTTTTTAGGCTCATGGTAGCTCATATATGCATAAGATGATGAATTTTAAAGTTCCCCATGAGAAATTTGATCAATTGGTAAAGAAGCTTGTTGAAGAAGTTACTCAAGATACCCAGATGAACTAAGGTTTCCAAGACAAATCAACTTGAAACTCTTGAAGAATGTTTGATCAAAATAACATGTAGAGATCATTGGGACTCATATATGATTCCTAGAGTCATTGTGGATCATTACTTGGTCGTGCTCTTAGCAATGAGGGTCTTAAACCCTATATGTGAACTTGATAGATAAAGGGTGATCATGCCCTACCTACAAAAGAGTTAGGCAAATGCAAAGACATATTTTTGGTATTTTGGTTAGTAAAACGATAAAATACAAGTATGATACAATCACATGGTGCTTGGTGATCTCTCCCAAAACAAACCCAATGAAGAGGGGTAAGGAGGATGCCAAGGTATGATCCCAATGCTAATGCATATGATGAGATAGCGTGAGGGATCTTAGGGTCCAAATTGGGGTCTTACAACTTCCCCTATTTTAGGACATTCTGACTGAGGAGGTGAAGGTTAAAATCTTCATATCGACTCAGTAGAATTGGCTTAAATAACAACATATAGAAAAAAAATTGGTCCCTAAGAGACCTCATGATGCATATGATATGAATGTAAAAGCAAACTCTCTACGGGGAAATGTTGCCACAAAAGAAAAGAAAATCAGAGAGACCGAAGGTCCGCAGGAGCATGATGCATTCCAGAAGGGAAAACTCACTGGGGAGACATAGACTCTAAGGGGATAAAAGAGGTTGTGCATAGGCCAGACTACGACTTAAAAACTGCTGGGAGACTATAGGGATTCCATGAAAAATGGAAAGACTCAAACGGAGAAACAAAAGACGTCTACAGGGGAAACATATAGATCAGAATAAAACTAAAATACTTAAATCATGCAGGAAAAGCAATTTCACTAAGGAAATACACACTCAACTCAACAGGGGAAGAAATAAACTTCAACATAGGAGGAGCAGAAATTTTATTATCCACTACCTATTGTAGGCAAGGAGATAATAAAAACTGACAGAGAGGACACCCGTTGTCGGTTAGGGTAAACATATCAAGGATGACTCACTGAGGGCCGCCAAAAGGTATATTCATCACCAGTTACTTGGGAAGAATAGGCATGCTGGGGAAAGACTGTAGAAATGGGATTTACAACTACCGGTTACTGGGAAGAAGACCAAAGACGAGAATATCTGTCATCAGTTAAGATGAACATATCAAGGATAAACTTTCCTGGGGATGTTAAGAAGGATACCCGTCATCAGTTAAGATGAACATATAAAGCATAAACCACCTGAAAAAAAAGTAGAAATTACATCTATCTAAATGCTGGATAGAATACCATCAAAGAGAATATTTGTCACCGGTTAAGATGAACATATCAAGGATAGACTCTGAGGGGAAGAAATAGGAATTAGATCTATCGGTTACTGGATAGAAGACCACAACAGAGGATATGAGTCACCCGTTAAGGTGAACATATCAAGGATAAACTTTGCAAAAGGGGAGAAAAAGTAGGATTTACAACTACCGGTTACTGGGCAGAAGACCGCAAAGAGAAGGAAACCCGTCATCAGTTAGGATGAACATATCAAGGATTAACCCTCTGGGGAATAAAATAGGGATTACAATTACCTTTTTACTGGGTAGAATACCAAAGATGAGAATATCTGTCATCGGTTAGGATGAACATATCAAGTATAAACTCAAATAAAGGGAAGCAAATATCTGTCACCGGTTAGGATGAACATATCAAGGATATACTTCCCGGGGATCGGGAAAACGAATCCGCTAGGGGAAAAGGTTACTTTTTTCGGGTATTGGGCAAGAAGTAATAAACTGCAAACTAAGAAGAATATTCCCAGTTACTGGGTAATAAACTTTTAGAAGACCTGAAATATCTATCTAGGTAAGATCTAGAAAGAAACGGTCAATCAAGACTCAACCCAATGAGGATATAACTCAAGGGGAGCAATTCCATCCAGATAATTAATTGGGGAGGAAGCTGAAACAAAAAATCATCCACGAGGAAATAACTCAGTGGGGAAGGGGGAGGATTAAAGTCTTTTTGCTTAGGGGGGCTGACACTCTATAATTGAAGGAGGACATACACCAAACTTGTATGGGGATAAAATACCACCATAACAGAGAATTAAAATCACAAGAATGAATCAACAAGTGTGATGATGCAATAATGAAATTATATGAGGGTATATATATATATATATATATATATATATATATATATATATATATATATATATATATATATATATATATATATATATATGTATATGTATATGTATATGTATATGTATATATGATGATTATGCTGACAACACGATCACGAAGGATACAAAGATGTCGCAGATTTGAATCATCGGTACAATTCTTGGCCAATCCACCAATGAGGGAAACAACTGCTGGAGAAAAGTGAAAACAATATCCCGAAGGCTCAACCCTTGTTGGGGAAATAAAGGAGATTTGCTGAGGAAAACCATTATCAAGTATGCGGGGAATTTTAGGTCAACACCATATCAAATGGGAGACAACCATGCATGGGATAAACACAAATAACTGCTCCGAAACCAGGAGGAAACTCTGATTGGGAGCGAATCTGATGGCGACTAGTGGGGATACCAAAGTCCTATTTGAACTACGCAAACTGTTGCAAAGAACCGTTCTTACTCTACTGGAGACCAAATATAAACTCTATTGGGAATACATATTAAACTCCGCAAAGGATTAATCAACCAACTCAGCTGGGGAGATGGAGAAAAATAATCTTCTAGAGAAAACAACAAACACTGAGTGCTGAACAATGATGTCGGGGATGAAAGAGAAATTGCGCCTATTGCTTGAGGAGAACCAATAATGCCCCACACTTAGGGCTTACTACTTTCGAGCCATTGTAGATTGATACGTCTCGTGACTGTATATAAAATATAGTCTATCGGATACTCGACTACAAGTGCACAATCTAGTCGTTTAGTTTTAAAAGATATCGAACCCACAGGGATCGATGGTCAAACTAATGCTATCGATGTTACTATGTTTAGCTAAGGCGATGATTTTTAGAGGTTTGGTTGAACAAAAATTAAATCTAAAAAAAATTAAGTTTTTAAGAAAATATCAATGAATGGATATCAGTATGCAACGCATTAATCGTCAGGGATTCGATAAATCGTCGGTGTATGTTTTAATTTCCAAATACCTTTCAGTAGAAAATATTCATTTAAAAGGCTTTATCTCACACTCTCGTGATTGTAGACTCGGACTATACTTTTAAGTCAGAATGTATGCTCTCGCTGTCCCATTTGAAGTTAAAAATACTTTTTGAAAATAGATAATTTCTTGTTGCTTTAAAAGTTCTCTCACTGTTTTTAAAATCAATGCCTAGTTTTTACTATCCAGTTCGACCCTCACGCTCTCGCGATTGTCGGTTCTAACCTTAGTTAATTTCCCACTCTCGTGGCAAAACCGTAATTAAATTCAAATTCAAATTCAAATTTAATTAAATTCAAATTAAAAACCACAACCAAAAGGTTTATTTGAGAAAAGAAGTTTACACCGATTATTATTAAATCTCATCTAATTAAATTGTTTACATACCGATACCGATAGTTTAGTCGGACATGTTAAATAATGCAAACACAGACGAACATAAACAAATTGACAATAAACCAAACATGATTATTTAATAATAAAGCAATAATAATAATAATTGAATAAAAACCTGGAACTTTAATAACTCAAATATGCCAAATCTTGAAGTATTTGAGCAGTCCTCCATAGGTTTGTAGGATTCTGCTTCTTCGAAACAATTGCTTAAACTAAATTAAATAATTTGCAGTAGTTCCCTAATGTAGGAAACTACTACTTTTGAATAAATAAAAAACAGAAAGGGAAAAGGAAAATCAAAGATCTGAACGGAATGGTAAACAAATTGCGGTAAAAGAAAACAATGATTGCTGAAGAAAAATAATGGAAAACGAAATTGCAATGGAAAAATAGATGCAGAGGAATAGGTTAAGAGTTGGCTTCAGAGAGGAAAAACAAGCGTGCCCGTAGGTTTCCAACTTCCATCCTTTTATAGTATCCATTTGGTCTTCATAGTTGAGAGAAATAAGGGTGACTTGGGTGAGTGAGAGATTCACGGGAAAGTGGGTTGAGGAGTGAAAAATGGGGCGTGTGGATCACTTCTATTTGAAAATTTCTTACGCTGTCTTTTCCTTTGTGACGGTCGTTGTGGGCCTGTGGCGTTCGTCACAACCAGGGCGTGACGATCGTGACGGGGCTTGTGACGAGCGTCACATGCACAAAATTTATACTTTCTGGTTTTTTTCTGCTGTTTATCTTCTGTTTCTTCTTCTTTTCCTTCCTTTTCTATACTTTGCTCAATTAAGAATGGGAATTGAAATACCCGTAAAAATAACTCGAACACTTGCGAAATAATCGGAATAGAAAAGAAAACGGTACGATTTTTGAATGTAAATCAAGGAAAATATACGATATATTTTCGCGTTATCAAACTCCCCTATACTTGAATCTTTGCTTGTCCTCAAACAAATAATCAGTATAAAATTCGAAACACCAGTGAAACACGAATACATGACACATTTCCAATTCGTACGTGGTTTTTAGGTATTTCGTTAGAATGACAGATACTCAAGTAAAACACTAAAGATACAGTGATGACACAGGCAACAAGCATTAACATAAATCTCTCCTTTATACAAACCAGTTCGAATCATGCTATTATAGCTTAACCTAATGCTTCTTGTTCCGAGTTCACCCGGTTTCATTCTAGTGCAATCATATTAAGCTCTTTTCCTTTACACGCACTTAGTGAAGTAGTCGGTTAGTGGCTTTGATCCTTTTTTAGCACGGGGTCTGGTACACTAGTGCGGTAACCCTTTATATATCCCAATTGAAGGTTGTGGGGGATCGAACCGGAGTTCGCCCTACCGAGTCCAGTACCAGGTACCTTTGAACCAACCGACAACAGGTTTCTTTTTCTTTCCTTTTGTATATCATGCAACAGTTTGTATGGTGCATTTTAAATTTCTCAACAGCAAAAGGATCTTCTCAATTCGTAGGCATCAATCACTTATATTAATTGGCTCTTCACATGGTTTGTGTTTAAGACGATGTTGACTGCTAGTATAAACTACTAGGGGTTAATCTAGAATGGAAACTTAAGGTATCAGTATAATGGGTATTCAAACTGATCTCGCAAAAGTGAGATATCTAAGGTGTCAAGACGGTATCAATCTTGTTAGATTTTTCTCAGCTTCCTAACAAAACCTATGTAAGACAACCTATATACTCGTAGGGTATGCATTTAACATGAAAACAAAAAAAAATTGTTATGGCAAATTAGATAGAAATAAATGAACGATTAGATAAACAAAGGACAAATTTTTTGTTATGGCTAAAAATAGAAACAAATAAACAAAAAACAAGGATTCCCTCCCATACTTAAATGAAGCATTGTCCTCAATGCAACAAACTAAAGTGGGGAAAGGTGAGAAATAAGAGGATCGCTACTCTTCGCCATGACGTTGGGCTCTGCATGCTCTAACTCTTGCTCGTGCACGTTCACTTCTACCATGCTGGGTAGGGTCCAACCCCACATGCTGAGTGTATTCCTGGATGGCATCAACATAATGTGTTAAGGCACTCATCTCTTCGGATAGTTCCTCCATCCCTTGGTCATGCCAGTTTGCATAGTTATACTGGTCTCTTTGTATTTGTTGGATCGCTTGCATCATTTCTGTTTGGCGCTCTTCCATACTTTTGTTATGGCGCAACATCTCAACATAGATATCGTCCATGGTGGCAGGTTGGCGCTCATTTCTTTGTTGGTTTCAAGAAGATGTCTCTGCAGCATGCTTGGGAGGTGGCTGTGGCACCTGTCGGTCCAACTCTTCTTCAATTTCATCAGCTCCATTATTGTTATTCTTCATTGGGCTCAGGAGCATTCAGATCAAAAATCCAATTTGCCATATTCTACGGATCTATACTATTCCTATTATGCAAAATGATGCATCGAACTATTTTTTTCCGAACCACAGGGTGGTATCTCCCATCGTCTCTGACTTTGATAAGGTGCGAGGAGCGACAATATTCGATATTGAGGAACTCGGGCGGCAAGGCAGGTAAGTTAGCAAGCATAATGCCGTGTTGCCTCTCATGCAGGCAGCCTGGATGTTGCATATCCCCCAGATTTAGGCCCAATGCTATGGAAGTGATGATTCCTCCAAAACAGAATGTCGTGTTGCCTCTCATGCATGCATCCTGGATGTTGGCCAAAAAGTGAACACACAGTGAAGGAAGAAAAGCTCCTTATAGTTTACCTTATGGTTGTTGACTCTTCCGAAGACCGTGTGTCCTAAGACTCGATTGAAATATCTGATAGCCGGGTTGTGAATGTACGTTGCATTGAGCGCATCCCATCTTGTGACGTTTACGTTGGTAAGACTATGCCATACTCCAAATGCTATTTCAGACCATCCGTCAGGGATACGGCAGTGAACTCCATCTCCATGTCGGAAACCAAGTATTTGCGCTATTTGTGTTTGGTTCAAGGAATACTCGGTACCGAACATTCTAAATATGGCGAGTCCGGTGAGAAACTGAGTTGCACCAGGAGGTGTTATGTAGGAGAACGAACTCAAGAATTCCAGGATCAGCGCTTCATATGTCAGCTGTGGGTTGGTGTAGAGCTACGTCAAACCAAAGATGTTAAACATCCATTCCACGTTATTTGAAAGCCCCAACTTCGTCAGACAGTCATTATCAACGTACCTCATAGGTTGAACTGAACGTTGATGGAACCCGAGGTAGTTGTCTCTTTGTCGTTCTCTGGCTTCTCCTTCTCTGAATATGATATTTGAAATGTTGGGAGCAGGTCTCTCTTGACGGGCCATGGAGTATGAAAAATGAGGTTTTGGTGGAAGAGATGGATTTCGTGAGTTATAGGAAACTCACTTGTTTCTTGCTTAAAATAGGAAGTGATGGAAGGGTTAATGGAGAAATAAGTGGGTTTGAGTGGGACAGTTAAGGAAAACAGAAGGAGTAGATGAGGTAGAAGAGGAGCAGTGCGACTGTTTAAATAAGGAAAACAGAACGCGCGTTCTGGAGTCGTGACGAACGTCACATACCTGTTACGGTCGTCACGCGTAATGGTCATGTGTAACGATCGTGACGCTTTATGTGACGATCGTCACATGCAACAGTCACATTTTTGTAGAAACGCCAAAAAATGAAACATTTACTACATGCTTAATTTCTATTTGTTTGCATGTTATGAGTGAATTATACTGTCAGTACCATAGAAAAAATAGAGATTATAATAACTAGAAGAAGGTAAAGACAGTAACAGTATAGAAACACAGTAATAAAGCAATTGCAGCAGCAGTACAAATAAAATAGCAGCAATATGGAAATAACAGCAGTAAAAATAACAAAATTAAACTGACGGAGGTGAATTAAATTGATCATAGAAGCAAAAGAAATAACAATGTCATTTAGATTAAATGTAAATACTAAAGTTAAATGTAACAATAAGAATTAAAAGAACAATAACAATAAAGTGCTCCCTCCCCACACTAAAACATAACAGCGTCCTCATTGCTTTAATATGAGTAGGAAAATTCAGCGATCGATGTAATTAACCACGGTGCTTCCCCAAAGAAGCTACAACCTGATTCAGGTGATCAAACTGTTCTATGGTGACATCCATTAAGCCTAAGACATCAAGGCGCTTTCATTTTAGTTCATCTTTCACATTAGTAATTTCAGTACGGAAACCATCCAAACGTGTAAGAATTATGGTCAGATTTTCGGCATAAGATGGAATTTCTGGTTCATTTAGACTATAGTAGTTTAGAGGGGTTTCAGGGTCAGATTCATCAATAGAGATAGGGTCATCTAAATACTCATAAATAGGTGGTGTCTCAGGAGGTGATGGTGGAGCAATGTGATGTTCATCTAAATCATATAGCCAGTTATATCAGTTATGAACACTCGTTCTCTCATGGTTTGGTAAGGTAAATAGCTGGACAACTTCATTATTAATTAGGTAGTCAAAAGTGTTCGGCCCAAGGTTTCCTAAAATTCTTCGGTCGAAGCAAAAGTCAATATCCATGGGTCGGATGTGTCCAAAAGGTGTACACTCGTTAAGTGGGCGTCTAAGTCTAATGGCATCAGCTATCATGGTTACTAGGCCGCTATTATGATTGGGGCGCGATTATTCTGTGCAAGGTAAACAAATCTTTCCATCATGATTGTTACAACATTGACATGTCGACCTTGGTCGACACAGAGTAAGATGAAAGGTTCATCCCGTGACACTAAGGTGTTGTTCTCTTCATTTCCAAACAGGGTGTGGGCTAGTATTTTGTGGAAGTAGCGGATAACAGGGTTGTGTATCACTTAAGAGTGCATATGGTGTGGGTCAGGGTGGTGATCTCCAGTTAAACTACCCCAAAAGTAATCTAAGTCAATGTCATCGATTAATTCCTCCTGGCGGGTAGTGAAAACAAATGGGCCACTAGGAAATCCTAGAAGGTCAGCAAGGTCTCAACGATTATAAGTCAAATCCATACCAACCAGCCTAAAGGAAATCAACCCTTTGTTGAGTCCGTAACCATGCTCGGGGTTGAAAACTAGGGAGCTAAGGAATTGTACGGTAATCTCACGGTATGTGACAAACCTTCTCTTAATAGCAGCATTCTCCCAACCTTGCTGGTTAAACATAAATAAGATACTATCGCGGATACCTAACCTATCCATGGTAGGTCCATCATAATATATGGATAAAGCCATATCTTTTGAGCTAAATAATGATAACGCCTTCTCTGAACTCTGCCTCTGAAAACTGTATCTACTTGTTGCATGATGAAAGTTAGTTACTAACTAGTTTTAAGTTTGCCTGTTAATCAGTATCCAATATTACTAAGTTAGTAACGAGAAACAACAAGTACATTATTGCATAGAATCAAGGAAAGGGAGCAAAATAAAAGTAATAATCAAAGAAGGAAAACACTTAAAATGCAAAACATAAAATTAACAAAATCAATAACAAATTAAAAAGAGGCGGGTTGTCTCCCACTAAGCAGTTACTTTAATGTCGTAAGTTCGACAGTAACGTTGCGATATATCAGTTTTGGGGTTGAGCGGGCAGCTCTATAAGTCTTAGACTATTTGAATAGTTTCTATTGTCAATATTATTATAATGCTTTAATCGCTGCCCGTTTACAATGAACGGTTCACTATTTCTACCCTTGATTTCTATCGTACCGCTTTTAAAATCTTTTGTAATTTTGAAAGGGCCTGACCATCTAGATTCAAGTTTTCCCGGAAAAAGCTTAAGTCTTGAATTAAATAGTAACACTACGTCGCCGACATTAAACTCTTTCCTAGATATACGTTTATCATGCCATTTTTTAGTTCGTTCTTTGTATCTCTTGGCATTCTCATAGGTGTCTAGTCTAAGTTCTTCCAATTCGTGAATGCCTAAAATTTGCTTCTCGCCTGCGGAAGTATAATTTAGATTTAGGGCCTTAATTTCCCAATAAGCTTTGTGTTCTAACTCCACATTGAGATGACATGATTTACCGTAGACTAATTTAAAGGGTGTGGTCCCTATTGGGGTCTTGTAGGCTCTCCTATATGCCCACAGAGCTTCATTTAGTTTAGATGACCAATCTTTTCTAGATATTCCGACAGTCTTTTCTAGAATTTGTTTGATCTCTCTATTCGAAACTGCGACTTGCCCACTGGTTTGTGGGTGATAAGGTGTTGCTACGTGGTGTTGGACTCCATACTTCAGAAGAAGTTTTCCAAAGATATTTGATATGAAATGGGATCCACCCTCACTAACTACTAGTTTTGGCATACCGAATCTAGGAAACATTACGTTCTTGAACAACTTAATCACTACTCGTATGTCATTTGTCGGAGAAGCTACAACATCGATCCATTTTGAAATGTAATCGACGACTACGAGTATGTACTTATTACCAAAAGAAGACGGGAATGGTCCCATGAAGTCAATCCCCCACACATCAAAGAATTCTACTTCTAAAATGCCTGTTTATGGACATCTTTCCATAGAGTAGGCCAAAAGAGGCCAGATTGTAAGATCTTAGCACATGTTTTTGAAGTGCTTGCGTGCCCACCATAGGGAGCAGAATGGCAATAAGAGATTATATTGTCTATTTCATCCTCAGGAACACATCGACCGAAAATACCGTCGGTACCTCTATTAAAAAGCAGAGGTTCATCCCAGTAGTATTGTTTTAGATCATGAAAGAATTTCTTCTTTTGTTGGTATAATAGGTCCGGTGGTAGTGCTCCAACAGCTAGGTACTTGACAAAGTCATCATACCATGACAAAGTTATATTCGTATGAATTTCTTCCACGAATTCTTCTATTTCGGTATCATTTAAGGTTAGCTCAGACATGTCGCTTTTCATTTGGGCTATAAGTCGTTCGTAAGGGAAATCATCATTGATTGGAATTTGTTCAGGCTTATTCCCTTCGGTTCGTGATAACTGGTCTGCTACTACGTTCTCAGTACCTTTCTTATCTTTTATTTCTAAGTCAAATTCTTGTAAGAGTAGGATCCATCTTAAGAGTCTTTGTTTGGCATCCTTATTACTTAGCAAATATCTAATAGTAGCGTGATCAGTATAGATGATGATTTTCGCTCCTACTAAGTCAGCCGAAATTTGTCTAAATCGAAAATAACGACTAGAAGTTCCTTTTCAGTGGTGGCGTAGTTCATTTGGGCAGGATCTAAGGTTCTACTTGTGTAGTAGATCGCATGAAGTTTTTTATCCTTTCTTTGTCCTAGCACTGAGCCTACGGCATAGTCACTCGCATCACACATGATTTTGAATGGTAATCTTCAGTCGGGTGGTGGTATGATGGTAATCTCATTGAATTTGATTTTGAAACTTGGAAATATTTCATCTCATAAAAATTGAGCAATTTATGGCCTTGGGAAGTTGACTTTCAAATTAGGGTTTAGACAAAATGACCTATAATTTTTCAACATAGAAAATGACTTTCCAAGAAAAATTATCTGTAGACCCCAACATGAAAGTTGTTTGGAATGTCATTTAGATTAATTTTTCTCTTGGAATCATTTTCATATGATGAAAATAGTAGGCGATATGGTCTAGAGGGACCCAGTTTTGATCAGATGAATTCATCTGGCCAACCACCATCAACCAACTTGCTAACTTGCAATTCTCATGACTTTTTAGGATCACGGTAGCTCATGTATGCATAAGATGATGAATTTTAAAGTTCCCCTTGATAAATTTGATCAATTGATGAAGAAGCTTGTTGAAGAAGTTACTCAAGATACCCAGATGAACTAGGGTTTCCAAGACAAATCAACTCCAAACTCTTGAAGAATGCCTCATGAAAACAACATGTAGAGATCATTGGCACTCATATATGATGCCTAAAGTCATTGTGGATCATTCCTTGGTTGTGCTCTTAGCAATGAGGGTTTTAAACCCCAGATGTGAGCTTGATAGATCAAAGGTGATCATGCCCTACCTACAAAAGAGATAGGCTAATGCAAAGACATATTTTTGGTATTTTGGTTAGTAAAATGATAAAATACAAGTATGATACAATCACATGGTGCTTTTTGATCTCTCCCAAAACAAACCCAATGAAGAGGGGTAAGGAGGACGCCAAGGTATGATCCAAATGTTAATGCATATGATGAGATTGCATGAGAGATCTTAGGGTCAAAATTGGGGTCTTACAGGCACCAGTCAGACTGTATTGGAAATAATCAATCAATAACTGATCATTATTAGTCTACATTGACATCTTTCTAGCATACATGATGAGATGACTTAGCGGACAAGTATTCCCCTTATACTTTTCAATGTTAGGGACTTTGAACTTTATCGGAATCTTCCAGGAACCAAGCAAAGTTCCGCAACACTCTTACCAAACAAATATTTTCCCCTCAAGGTCTTCAACTTCTTTCTCAGCTCAAGAAATTGGTCTTTCATTTCATCCATTTTTTCATAAACATCTGGACCCTCAGACGACTCAGAATGATAGATGGTGTCCTCAACACGGGGTAAAGTATGAACAACCGGTGGCGGCATAAACATGATCGAGCTAGATGTCGGCATGAAATGATTTTCCTCTGAGGAGGACGAGTTGCAAGCGTTGGAGACGATTGACTCTAAGCAGCTAACACTGACTCCATCATGGCATTCAGGCGGGAGATCTCGTCCTTCAAGTCTATGTTCTCTTGCTCTAGATGTTCCATGATTCTTGAGTGATTGGCGCGGGTACTGTATCGATGAGTCAGCTTGGCTGAAGCAGAGAAGAAGAACCAATAAGACATTTGGCGAAAGAGAAACCTGTATGCAAATGATGCATGAAATGCATTGCTTTGATTGTTTTAATTTTCAAGGAACTTACTGTTTAATTTGCAAATATATAAATAATAATAATTACACCATTTGATTGACCATAAAATCTCTTTTATTTATATAATTGGAAGGATTACACTGAGTACAATTTCAGAAACCAAAAATACAAAATACAAGAGAAAAGGAGACTAGTCATCCTAAGGACCCCTAACAATAACATCAAAAGATCGAACTGCAGGCGCGTACTTCCTTCAGATGCGTCAAATCTCAGACTCAAAAGAAGGCTTCATCTGAGTCTTCTAAAGGACAAGTTGATCAACAATCTCCTTTCAAGCAACGGAAGGCTGAGGCATACTAGAGGAAGATGAAACCTCTAGCTCTCTCTGTCTCTTCATTACTCGGTGTTCAAGAAGCTCAATAAGTGCGTCTTTGTCCTTATACTCAAGTTGCAACTCTTCATGCTTTCGGCTCAAAGCATGGAATCGCTTTTCCCACATATCCTTTTCTTGCTTCATCTTGGGAGTGCATCTTCCAACTCCTCTACATCTTGGTTAGGGATAGTTAATGGCTCAACTACAACCATAGAGATAGGTCTCTCACAAGCATAAGGCATCTTCAATTCCAAAGTTCTCTTCTTCACCCAAAGAGTGTAAGCTTCCAAAGCTACACAATTGCAAGAACCAAGCTCAGATCCTCCTTTCCTATGCACATTATGCCAAGCATGCACAATCTTCTCCTTCAAATATTGGGGATCTTTACCCTCTTGATAGAAAAGACCTTCTAACAAAGTGTTATTAGGTTTATCTCTCAAGGGGAACCCATGTTGAGGATGAGCCAAAGCAAGGTTATAGTTTATTCCTCCTTGTGTACCAATGAGAGGCACATTAGAGAACTCACCACAACTATCAATAATCTCCAAACTACTCAATGAAGAATCATACCAAACTATATCATCATTAGTGAGAGACATAAGTCTCTAAGACCACCTTAGACATTGCTTGTTCTCCACAAAAGTAGGCGTCTGTGGCACGTGTGAAATAAGCCACTTGTACAGAAGAGGGACACATCACACAATCATTCCACGGCCTTTAGAATTCCTTAGATGCAAAGAGAAGTACATATCACCCAACAGAGTAGGCACAAGATTCCCAACCAAGAAGATTCTAATGGTGTTAACATCAACAAAACACTCAATGTTAGGGAACAAATCTAAACCTAGATAAGCAACACAGAGATAGCTTCAAAATCATCCACACTACTGGCTTCAGCAAAGGCAGTAGCTTCCTTGATGAGGAACTCAGAAGTCAATCCAAATAATCCTCCTTTCTTCACCCAATGAGCCTCAATCTCACACTTCTTCAGGTGGAGAGCTTCAGCCATAAGATGAGATATGGGCATCTCTCCCAATCCACTAAAGGGAACTTTTCTAGAAACAGGTATTCCTAAGAGATGGGCATACTCATCCAACATAGGCACAAGCTGATAATCAGGAACTGAACCAACACACTCAAGAGTCCTTCAACCATATCAGCAAATAAAGCAGATAGAAGCTTTCCAGGACGTTGTTTGAAGTCCAAAGGATCTATTACAAAAGATGATAGCTTCCTTAACTATTTCATGTCGAAACATCTGAAACTGTACTTCTTAGTGTTCCTTCGTCCATAATTCCATGGTCTTAAAATATTTGAAAACATGACCTCAGTTCCTTGAAATTATTTTTCGTGTGATGAATGTTATGATGTGCATGAATGCATGGACTCAACAAACACAAATAAGGGATCACACACAAGGCAAACAAACAAAGGTCAAGGTATGAATCGAGTCATTGTTAAGATCAATCATCCATTTTGGTGGATTATGGTTTTCACCTTATCAACACCGAAGTTCCATTGATATTGACAAGACTTGATTGGATCAACCAAGAATCAAGGCTTTGTTGTGAGTCACGAGCATGGAGTGTGGGTAAGAACCATCCTAAAGGAGTGAACTAAGGATAAAAACATGTAGATCATGTTCTAAAAAGTTCCCAGAGTCTTAATTCCATCTATCGGATATTACAGGTTAGGATGACTGACTCATCAACCCATAATATTCTCAAGAGAAACTCGTCTGAGTGTAGTATCGTGTAATAACTATTATCAAGTCTACACTTGAACAGTCTCCGCACTACGTCCTAAATAGGCCAGAGGGGTTAAATGTTCTACCGTCCTCAGCTTCTCGGACCCGAAATCAGAGATAGTAATGCATAACCACAAATAACTTGTGTGACATTCATAACTCCAAAAGGGTCTCCACTGAGTAGATGAGTCTCAATCCAACTTGTTAAGGACTACTCCACACAAGTCGAAATGACTATACCATCCTCTTATCTTAATTGCACTCAAGTTCGGGTTAGAACTTATCTCACCACTCAGAGATCACCAAGCACAACAAGCAGATCATATCACACAAACAAATATAGATACATCAAATATACAAATATATTCACACAAAAAACTAGGCTAAACCCACAAGAGACTACTCCCCAACAGAGTCGCCACTTAATTTTTGTAGCGGTAAATTCATGACCATCAAGCTATGGATAAGCTAGACGTCAATAAAACCAAAGTCGCCACCACACATTTATTGTTTTCAAGGGAAAAGTATAAACAAAACCCCAAAGATAAGAAGTTTTCAAATCAAAACTTATAAAATGCCAGAGATTACAGGTAAGGGGGTTGGTTACATAGAGGGAAGGTGTTAGGAACCCAAAGTGTCCTAGGTACTCCTAGGGACCCCTTTTTTGTGTAGATATGTATTTTTGTACAAAAGATGTTTGCAATAAATATAGTGGAGAGATGAGAAAAGAATTTATTAATTATATTTTTGTGTTTGACAAGACCTTCAGACTTGTGCCTACATGCCAACATAAAATGAGGGATCAAAACCTTGTAGTTTATGGTAACAATTTCAAAATGTGTGCATTGCTTTTAACAAAAATTTAAGTTTAACAAATGCACAGGAGGCCTAAAAATGGTTTGAATGAGTGTTAATTCTTTTTGGATTTTTAAATTTTAAGTCATGTATGATTAAGTCCATTTACAAGTTTAATTAAGAAAAGAGTCTAAAAATGCAATGGCATAAGGCCAAAGTTTCTAATTTGCAAAATGGTCTAAATTTAGAAAAAACAAAAACAATCAAAGAAGATTTTAAAAGGAGGGAGAGATTTATAATTAAAGAAATGGGGAGGAGATGAAGAGACTAATCCTAAGCACAAATTTAAAAGTTAAGAGTTGAAAAGATCTGACCAATGGGCAGCAATCCAATAGACAAGAATGTCATATAGAAACCCAAATTTCCCTTGGGCTTTAGAATCAAGCAATATCAATACACAAATAGTAAGATGAAGAGCAAGGCATCAAATAAAGATAGCCACATCCAAGCTTAGCAACTTCATGATCTTCTTCATAAATCTTCCATGTATCAGATGACTTCAAAGATAAGCATTAGACACGGGTTCAAAGTAACAACTCCAAAAGATCATGTTGCAGATGAACTCAAATGGGATCACAATACTTGCATCAGATGAAAGTTCACTTCACAAGCACTTGGTTTTATGAAAGTTGGCATTGGCCAAGTCCTTTTGCATAGGGAGTGTTACCTAATTCTAAGTCCAATGTCTTAGAGTAAACCAATAGTCCACACAAAATGTCTTTTAGGGCTTTTCTTGTTATTATGTATATTAAGGTCAAAAGAACTCAAACAAGTATATACAATCACAGAATAATCACAAGATATGGCTCAAATGAGCAAAGTGAAAATGACATTAAAGTAAACAAGTTAAATGGTATGAATAATGGCAAATGAATAAGAGCTCAAAATTAAAGTGCATAAAAGTAAATGGCTTGAAATTAAATGTTATTTTTTAGTTGATTAGAAGTTAGTATTGCTTTTGCTTTTGTTTTGTTTAATTCATTCTTTGGAGAACACTCAACCCACTATTCACAAGCATGAATCCTTGAACCAAGACATCTTCCAAAGGAAGGAAAAAAGGCCAAGTTTCCACACAATACCATGAAAGAGGGGAGACTTATAATCTCACATACTAGAATGTTATGCCTTTTATGTCACAAATTTAATGATATGTTAAGCAATCGTAATTGAACTTATGTAGAAGTCACAACTATTTGAGGTCGGGCAATAGAAATTTTGGTGTTAATGCATGCTAGAGACATAGTATAATGGACTATGCTCCTAAAACATACCACACACAAAAAGAATATGCAAAAGAGGTGGACTTAATCGCATCCACATTTATGTTGATTTTGCAATCCACTAGCCTTAGGATATAGAGATATCATAGGTTCCTGACATGAATGAATAGAGAAGGGGATTGAGATGAAGAGGGAGGGGGAATGGAATCAACACAAATTGGTCATAGGAGGACTTTTATCAAATTAAAATCATTCATTCAATTTGGGAGATGAAATGTATATTTCATCATTCCCCTAAATCCAATGATTTTAACCTAAGAAAGTCAAATCAACCTTGACCAAGCCCTAACGACCCAAGTCAAACTCAACAAGTCAAGATTAGAATCTCAACACAATTTATTTTTCAATTAAACAATTAAAATCAATTAAATAATGCATTGAATTAAATTATGGTTTGTCAAAATCCTAAAATCTCATCAAAACACCAAATAAATTAGCATGAGATTTATCATAGGTCAAACAAGGTCAAAGGACCTTGGAGAAAAAATTTCATCTTTTTTGGAAACTTAAAAGTATTTTTAAACAATTAAAAATATTCACAAAATCAACTAAATCATGAAAAATATTAATAATGATCCAAAAAATAATTTTAATTCAGAAAATGAAAGAGGAATTGATTTAATTTTATTTGGTGAAACTCTCATATTTTTTGGATCAATATTAAAATTAATATGAATTAATGAAAATAAACCAAATAAAATGAAAATCAGAAAATAGGAAAAAACGTGGACCACTTGATCTCCCTCATTAATTGAGGTGGAATATCAAGTGGCTATTAGCGCGCATTCCACCATAGTCACGAGTCAAAGAGTAACACAAGTGGTAATAAGTTTCAACGCACGAGATTAGACCATCTCCAATGGATCAAGTGGCTCAGATGAATGCCATTTCACCGCCGGAGCCAAAGCTCCGGTCTCCTTCTCCGATGAGCTTCACCGGACTGGTTCATCCGCAACCATCACCAAAATTAAAAATAAGGACATGAATTTAAAGTAAAAATGCCCTTGAGTTCGAATATGGCCTCAATTTATCCTAACTCCATGTATATTGAGAGATACAAGGAGGTGAAATTTAAGGTGCACAATCTGAGTTGCTTCGATTTGACCTCAAAGCAACTCAATCTTGTTGCCTACATTGGTAGGACTTCAGACAACCAAAGATCCAAGAGAATTATGGAGAATTAAGTGAGAATCGAAGAGATGAAAAATTCTGGAAAGTACCTTTAATGCAGGTCTGTGCTTGATTGATCTTGCTCTTGATCTTGTTCAGGACACTTGAAGGAGTAGAATCGAATGGATGAAAAGCTCAGGACTCTTGGTGTTTCAAATCACAAAATAGTGAGATTCAAACTCATTTTCCAATGGAAATTATCAAGGTTATCCTTTGAAATGAGAGGGTTTGAAGGTATGAATTCAAAGTTGGCGCGTATGGTCCTCATTTCTAAGCATAGAGGGCTCTATTTATAGAAAAACCAATTGATATTTGCACACTTGAAATGGAATCCAAAAATAGCAACGTACATTGCATGGGTGCATGGGCGTGTAACAAGCCCATGTAATCACTTCTTCTGATCCATAATTGAGTACAAGCCTTGCTGAGATCACATTGGAATGTCATGCATTGGTGTATGGAATGTTTAAGTTCAATTTGTGCCAAATGATCATTCATGTTCAAGCCATGCGCAACCTATTCAAATCTTGTCCAAAGTGGATGAAATTGGACTTTATGGAAAGCTTAAATGAAGAGGAACAACTTTCATTTTGAACACTTTTTAATTTTAAGCGTGGATCATGAAGACTTTTGAGGTGGAAGTTGGGAAAATCAAACATGTCAAAAAAATTCTAAGTGTCAAGCCATATGTTCACTTATTCCACCTTGGCTAACTTTCTATGTGAGCTTCAAATGAGAAAGGTTCCTTCATAAAAGTTGTATCTCTCTCAAATTAATTCAAAATTGTCACAAATTTGAACTCATTTGGATTTAGTATGAAGGTGTTATGCATTTTTGAAGTTGAGGAAAATCACTTGTTCAATGGCATTGGTCCAAAATGACCTATAATGTATCCTCATATCACATGCACATAAAAGTTGAATTTGATCTTCCTAAAAACATCAAAGTTGAAGTATACATCTTTATTGGATTGTAAAAATTGGAAATATTTCATATCATAAAAATTGCGCAAGTTATGGTCTTGGGAAGTTGACCTCCAAATTAGGGTTTAGACAAAATGACCTATAATCTTTCATCTCAAAAAATGTCTTTCCATGTAAAACTAGCTCTCTACTTCAACATGAAAGTTGTTTGGAATTTCATTTAGAGTATCTTTTCTCTTGGAATAATTTTCATATGACAAAATTTGTAGGCGATAGGGTCTAGGGAACCTAGATTTGATCAGATGAATTCCTCTGGTCAACCACCATCAACCAACTTACTAACTTGCAACTCTCTTAACTTTTTGGACTCATGGGAGATCATATATACATAATATGATGAAATTTTAAGTATCCCTTGAAATATTTGATCAATTGTTGAAGAAGCTTGTTGAAGAAGTTACACAAGATGAAATAGGGTTTCCAGGGCAAATTATCTCCAAACTCTTGATGATTACTTGATCAAAATAACATTTTAAGCTCATGGGGATCCATATATGATATCTAGAGCCATATTAGACCACTTATTGGTTGAGCTCCTTGCAATGAGGGTCTTAAAACCCTAGATGTGAGCTTGATAGATCCAAGGTGAGCACATGCCCTACCTACAAAAGAGTTAGACAAATACAAATACATATTTTTGATATTTTGGTTAGTAAATGATAAAGATACAAAGTATGATATAATCAAATAGTGCTTGGTGATCTCTCCCAATACAAACCCAATGAATAAGGGGTAAGGAGGATGCCAAGATGTGAACCCAATGCTAATGCATATGATGAGACAACATGAGGGATCTTAGGGTCAAAATTGGGGTCTTACAGCCGATAATGAATATGTCTTATTTTTATCAGCGAGCCATCCCTGATATGTTTACCCTAATCGGTAACGGATGTCTCTCTTCCAGAGTGTACTATTTTCTTACCCAGTAACCGATAGTAGATAATATATCTCTTTTATTTATGTGTTGAAGTTTTTTCTTCCCCAATTGAGTTTGGTTTCGTATTTCTTTGAGAAATCGATTTCCCTTTCACGTTTGAGTATTTGAGTCTTATCCTGATTTACGCATTTTCCCAGCAGGTGTTTCTTGTTGTATTGGTGTTATCCCAATACATGCATATTTCCTTTTTTCCCCAAACCGAGTCTTTCCATTGATTTATTTTCGTGAAAATCCCCTAGTGTCTCTAGTAGTTTTCAAGTTGTAGCTTGACCTACACATAGCTTTTTATCCCCCAGAGTCTTTGTCTCCTCAGTGAGCTTTCCTTATTGAATGCATTATGCTCCTATGGATTTTCAGTATCTCCATATTCTTTTCCTTTGTGGAAATATATTCCACATAAAGATTATTTTAACATTCATATCATATGCATCATGAGGTCTCTTAGGGACCAATTTTTTTTTTCTCGTTGTTGTTATTTAAGTCCATTCTACCTAGTTGATACGAAGATTTTAACCTTCACATCCTCAACTAGAATGTCCTTAAATAGGGGCAGTTGTAAGTCCCCAATTTTGACCCTAAGATCCCTCATGTTATCTCATCATTTTCATTGGCTTTGGGGTCACACCTTGGTATCCTCCTTACCCCTCATTCATTGGGTTTGTATTGTGAGAGATCACCAAGCACTTTTGATTCTATCATAGTTTATTTTTCTTTGTGTACTAACGAAAATACCAAAAATATGTCTATGTGTAGCTTTGTTTCTTTTGTAGGCGTGTGTGTCCATCTGTGCCCCCACCAAGTTCACAACTAGGGTTTGAGACCCTCAATGCAATAGATCAATCAAGGAAATGTTCACAATAATTCTAAGCATCATATATGGTTCCCCATATTCTTCATTTGTCAATTTGATCTATAGCTCCTCAAGAGATTGAAACCTGTTTGCCTTGGAAACCCTAATTCATCTAGATATCATGTGTGACTTCCTCAGCAAGTTTCCTCATCAATTGGTCAAAGATATTATGGTATACTTCATTATTCTTCATATTAAGCATATATGATTCTACATGAGCCCAAAGAGAAAAATAACTTCAAGTTTGCAAGTTGGTTCAAAGAGGTTGACTAGAGAAAGTCAACTGGTCAAAACTGGGGTTCCAAAGACCCTATCTCCTATATTTTTTGTCATATGAAAATGATTCCACGATAAACATTAGTCTATATGACATTCCAAACAAATTTAATGTTGACATCAAGAGCTAATTTTTCTTGGAAATTCATTTTTTATGGTGAAAGATTATAGGTCATTTTGTCTATTCCCTAGTTAGGAGGTCAACTTCCACAAACCATAACTTGCTCAATTTTTATCATATGAAGGCCATCCAAGTTTCATGATCAAATTAATGATGTATTCTCAAACTTTACTTCCTTTATAAAGATAAAATTCAATATGCAAGGACATGTTCCAAGAAGAATTATTATAGGTCATTTTGGGCCATCATCATTGAACAAGCATTTTTCCTCAACTTCTAAAATCCATAACTCCTTCATGAAAAATCCAAATGGTGTCACATTTGTTAACAAATTGAATAGGAGTAAATGATCTACAACTTTGGTGAAGAAACAAGTTTAATTTGAAGCTCATAGAAAACATTATTCAAGGTGGAAGAATTGGTCATTTGACTTTATACTTAGAAAAGTTTAAATCATCTTTGATTTTTCCAACTTCCACCTTAAAATTCATGATGATCCAAGTTCCAAATGGAAAAAATTTCAACAACAAAGTTGTTCCCCTTCATGTCACCTTTCTAAAGAGTATAATATCATGACATTTAGATCAAAATTGAGGGACCTGCCCATGGTTCCTTTGCTTGGTTTGTTTTGGCAATTTTTGTACTTAAATGATAATTCACATTTCATGGCTTCATGATAGGACTTCAGCATCATTTGCACACAAATTGGAATTGGATCACATCATTTTTTGTGCCTTGTTGCATTCCCATGCAACCATGCACATGATTTTCTATTTTTGATAGTTTTTTGAAATGCTGTGAAAATGAATGCAAGAGCCTATAAATACATTGCCTCCTGCTCAGAAAGGAGGAGTGTAAGAACCAACTTTTGACCCTAATATCCCTCATGCTATCTCATCATTTTCATTGGCTTTGTGATCACATCTTGGCATCCTCCTTACCCCTCATTTGCAAGAGCATATATGTCTTTGTTTCTTTTGTAGGTAGTGTGTGTGTGTGTCCACTTATGCCTCATCAAGCTCACAACTAGAGTTTCTCTTAATGCAAGAGATCAATCAAGGAAATATTCACATTGGTTATAAACATAATATATGGATCCCCATTTTTTTTCATTTATAATTTTGATCCAGAACTCATCAAGAGTTTGAAGCTTGTTTACCTTGGAAGCCCTAATTCATCAGGGTATCTTGTGTGACTTCCTTAGGAAGTTTCTTCATCAATTGGTCAAAGATATCAAGGGATACTTCATTTTACATCATTTTATGCATATATGATCCTACATGAGTCCCAAAGATCAAGAAAACTTAAAGTTTGCAAGTTGGCTCAAAGAGGTTGACCAGAGAAAGTCAAATGGTCAAAACTAGGGTTCCCTAGACCCTATCTCCTACAAGTTTTGTCACATCAAAATGATTCCAAGAGATACATTACTATTTATTGAATTCCAAACAACTTTCATGTTGACATCAAAGGCTAGTTTTTCTTTTAAAGTCATTGTTTATGCTGAAATATTATAGGTCATTTTGTCTGTGCCCTAGTTAGGAGGTCAACTTCCAAGGACCATAACTTGCTCAATTTTTATGATATGAAGGCCATCCAAGTTTTATGATCAAATTCAAGATGTCCTATCTAACCTTTATTCTTTAAGAAATGTCAAAACAAACTTTCAAGGGCATGTGCCAAGAGGAAACATTATAGGTCCTATTGGGCCATCATCATTGAACAAGCAATTTTCTCCAACTTCTAAAAAGCATAACTCCCTCATGACAAATCCAAATGATGTCGAATTTGTTACCAAATTGAAGAGGGATGAAAGAGACCATTTTTACTTAGAGCTCATAGAAAAAGTTATTCAAGGTGGAAGAAGTGGTCATTTGACTTTGTACTTAGAAAATTTCAATTATGTTTGATTTCTCCAACTTCCACCTCAAAATTAATCATGATACAACATCCAAATGAAAATGTGCTAAACATCAAAGTTGTTCCCCTTGATGTTACCTTTCCAGAAAGTCCCAGATCACCTCATTTGGACAAGAATTCAGGGACTTGCGCGTGGTTATTTTGTTGGGTTTGTTTCGGCATGTTTTGAATTAAAGTAACCATTTCCTTTTGCATGCTTACATGTTATTATTTTAGGATCCATTATGCATAAATTGGAGTGAGATTACATCATGATTTAGGCCAAAATCAATGCCCATGCATCAATGTTGCTAAATTTGGTAAAATCTTTAAGTATGTGAAAAGCAATGCATAACCATATAACTACATGACCATTATGATCAGGATAGGGACCCCTTTTGTCCAACCTTGGAAGCATTGCCTCCCTAACCTCCATTAAAGGATAAACTTGAAGATTTAACTTAAAATAGAGTTTCAATTCTCCTTCTATTTTGAGATTGAAATCCCAAGAATCCAGTTCGGTGTGGTCCACCGGAGAAGATGATCGGGGCCCTAGCTCCGGTAATGCGTTGGCACCCTCCAAACCTGTTGATCTAGTCTCATGTTCTAATCATGGGCCTCGCTTTTGAATACCACGCGTGTACACGCGTTGACTGAGGTGTTTGATGGAAGTGTGCCCTTGGCCATCAGAACTGCCACCTCAATTAATGAGGGAGGTCTGATGGCCCTTGTTTTATTTTATTTTATTATATTTTCTTATTTTCTATTTAATCCTCTTATTTTGTTTAATTCATAATAATTTCATTTTTATTCCAAAAAATATAGGACTTTCACCAAAAATCTTTAAATATTTTTCTCTTTCGTATTTTGAAGTAAAAATATTTTTTGGATTAATTTTGGTATTTTTCATGAATCAAATGTTTTGTGCATATTTTTAATTGTTTTAAAATACTTCTAACTTTCTAAAAATTGTGAATTTTTTTGTCTAAGGTCCTTTGACCTTGTTTGACCTAGGATAAATCCCTTGGCCATTTATTTGGTGTTTTGAAGGGATTTCAGGTTTTTTCCATATTAAAATGCATTTTAATTCATTTTTAATTGATTAAATGTTTAAAAATATTTTTGAGCCATTTTTATGGTCTTGTGATGTTTGACTTTCTGTTTGGGCCTTGGTCATGGTTGATTTGACTTTTTTTGATCAAAACCATTAGATTTAGGGGATTTATGAAATGTACATTTCATCTTCCAAAGTGAATGAATGGTATTGATCAAATGAAATTACTCTCAGGATCAATTGGTGTTTCTATTTCCCATTCCCTCTTCATCTTCACCCCTATTCTCCCACATCCCCTCATGTGACCAATGATTTCTCTAATGTATAAATGCTAATTGATTCATCAATGACCTTGTGTCAGATGAATCAATATAAGTCTGACTCAAATAGGTCCTTCTCATTTTGTTTTAGTGTGTGGTATGTTTTAGGAGTTTGGTCCCTTGTACCAAATCTCTAACATGCATTAACACCTATATTTTTATTGTCAGATCTCAGATATTTGTGACTTCTACATAAATACAATTACGATTGCTTAACATAGAGCTAAATTTGATCAAGAAGGCATGAAATTCTAGTAAGTGAGATTATAAGTCTCCCATTCTTCATGGCATTGTATGGAGACTTGACCTTTTTTCCTTTCATGAGTGCTAGTGGCATACTTGTTGAATTATCCAAGTTAGAGCCCTTCTCATGGAAGATGTCTTGGTTCAAGGATTCATACTTGTGAATGAATGGTTGAGTGTTCTCCAAAGAATAACTTAATCAATTAAAATTCAACATTAACATTTGACTAACCATTGACTAAATCTTATTAACATTGCTTTACTTTCAAGTCATTTACTTAATGCAATTTAAATTCAAGCACCTTTATCATTCATTTCCATTTACATTTCATGCAAAATGTTTATGTTTCAGTCATTTTCACTTTGCTCACTTGAGCCATATCATTTGTATTTGTATATATTATTGTGTGCTTTTGATTTTGTTTTGTTTGTGGTTTTCGGATCTTAAAAATACTTAATAAATAACAAAAAACCTAAAAATATATGTTGGTGGACTTTGAATTGATATGAACTTTTGGTCTTAGAACTAGGCAACATTCCATGTGCTAAAGGACTTGGCTAATGCCAACATCTGAGACTGAACTATCTTTGAATGTGCCTTCATCTAATGCACGACCTTGAATATCTTTGATTCATATGCTACTTTGTCTCTGTGCTTAATTGTTATTTTGTTATTATTGTCTATGTTTGATGTTTTGTTCTGAGTTGATCAAGAAATATTTCATACGATACATTGGAAGACACTGAAGAATGTTAGTTGTTGGAGTGCTTTCTTGGATATGACTATCTTTATTTGATGCCTTGGTTTTCACTTAATGCTTGGATATTTCTCATTGCTTATGGCTTATCAAAGTCCAGAGGAAAATGGGTTTCTATATTACATTCTTGTCTGTTGGATTGCATCCCATTGGTCAGATCTTTTCAACTCTTAAACTTTTAAAGTTTGCTCAGGGTAGTCTCTTCATCTCCTTCCACTTTCTTTAATTTCAAAATATCTCCCTCTTTTCAAAAAAAATCTTTGCTTGAGATTTCAAACTTAGACATATTTTAATGATTAGAAACTTTGGCCTTATGCCATTGAATTTTTCAGACTTTTTCTTAAATAAATCTTGTAAATAAACTTAACTACATTGACTTAAATTTCAAAAAGAGAAAAAAGAATTAACAACCCCATTCAATTTTTTTTTGCCTTTTGTGCCTTTTCATCTAAACTTTTGTTAAAATCAATTCACCAATTTCTTTGAAATTTTTATCATGAACTACAGGATTTTGAGCCCTCATTTTTATGTTGGTACGTTGGTATAAGACCGAAGGTCTTGTCAAAGACAAAAATATAATCAATGAATTCTTTTCTCATCCACACATTCTTTATTTGATCAAACAACATTTAGATCAAAAAACATATGCTCACCAAAAAGGGCTCCCAAGGAGTACCTAGGACACTTTGGGTGCTAACACCTTCATTTTGTGTAACCAACCCCCTTACCTGTAATCTCTGGCAATTTATTAGTTTTGATTTGAAAACTTCTTATCTTTGGGTTTTGTTCGTGCTTTTTCCTTATCCTTTGGAAACAATAAAAGCGCGGTGGCGACTCTAGTTTTATTGACGTCAAGTTTATCCATAGTTTGATGGAATTGAATTTACTGCTACAAGGAGACCTTGCCCAATCTTTGCTCCTGTAACCTTACCATCACCATTAGAGAATAATCTTGAAGGTTTTCATTTGAAAATCGAGTTTCAATTTCACTTTGGTTTTTAAGTTGAAACTCCAAGAGTCCAAGCCGTCTGAGCTCTCATTTCATCTCCTATAAACAAGTAGAGGCAACCCCAAGCCAATTGAGATATAGATCGAGCTTCATCACTGGAAATAGAATGTGATTTTTATGAAACTTTCTCTCTTTGATTCTCTCTTAATTCTCCATCATTTTCATTAATTTTTGGTTGGATGAAGTCCTACCAATGTAGGCAACAAGATTGAGGTGCTTTGAGGCTAAATCGAAGCAACTCAGATCATTCACCTCAAACTTTAAATCCACGTATATTTCAATGTACTTGGAATTGAGGGAAATTGAGTCCAGATTCGGGCTCCTGAGCATTTTTCCTTTAAATTAGTGTACTCACTTTTCATTTTCATGGAGGATGTGGTGGACCAGTCTGGTGAGGTCCACCAGAGAACAAGACAGGAGCTAGGGCTCCGGTGGTGTGTTGGCACCTTCCCAACCATTTGATCATGCACCCACGTTTTAATCAGGTCCTTTGATTTTAATTACCATCCATGCGCATTCATTGACTAAGGCGTTTGGTGGATAGCGCACGTTGGCCATCAGATTTTCCACCTCAATTAATAGGGGAGATCTGATGGCCCTTGTTTCTTCCAATTTTATTTTAATTTCTGATTTTATGTTTAATCTATTTATGTTATTTCATTCATAGAAATTTCATTTTTAATCCAAAAATTATGTGACTATCACCAAAAATCTTTAAATATTTAACTCTTCCATATTTTGAATTAAAATCATTTTTTGGATTAATTTTGATATTTTTTGTGAATTAAATGATTTTTGACTTGTTTTTAAAAATTTTTAAATACTTCTGACTTTTCAAAAATTCTAAAAATATTTCTCTAAGGTCCTTTGACCTTCTTTAACCTATGTTAAATCCCTTGGTCATTTATTTGGTGATTTGGAGGGATTTGAGGTTTTATCCATTTAAAAATGCATTTTTATTCATTTTAAAATTAATTTCAATTGATTAATTAATTAATTGTTTAAAAATATTGTTGAGCCATTTAATTGATCTTGTGATGTTTGACTTTCTGTTTGGTCTTGGTCATAGTTGATTTGACTTTTTTTTGATCGATACTATTGGATTTAGGGGTTGAGAAAATGTACATTTTATCCCCCAAAATGAATGGATAATATTGATCAGATGAAATTCCCCCTATGATCAATTTGGGTTTCTATTTTCACATCCCTCTTCATCTTCATCCCTATTTTTTCTCAACCCATAATTGACCAATGAATCTCTTCAAGTCAAAGTGATAGTTGATTCTTCAATGACCTTGTGTTAGATGAATCAACATGAGCCTGAATGAGATAGGTCCCTCCCATTTTTTTAGTGTGTGGTATGTTTTAGGAGCTTGGTTCTTTGTTCCAAGTCTCTAACATGCATTAACACCAATATCTTTATTGCCCGACCTCAGATAGTTGTGACTTCTACATAAATATAATTACGATTGCTTAACATAGAGCTAAATTTGTTCCGCAAGGCATATCATTCTAGTAAGTGAGATTGTAAGTCTCCCATTCTTCATGGCATTGTGTGATAACTTGACCTTTTTTCCATTCATGAGAGCTAGTGACATACTTGTTGATTTATCCATGTTGAAGCACTTCTCATGGACGATGTCTTGGTTCATGGATTCATACTTGTGAATGAATGGTTGAGTGTTCTCCAAAGAATGACTTAAACAATTAAAACTCTTCCCTAAAAATTGACTAACTTCTTATTAACATTACTTTAATTTCAAGTCATTTACTTAATGCAATTTAAATTTCAGCACCTCTATTATTCATTGACATTTACATTTCATGCTAGATGTTTATGCTTCAGTCATTTTTACTTTGCTCACTTGAACCCTATCTTTTGATTGTATATATTTGTTTGCTTGGGATTTTTGTTCTGTTTATGGTCTTAGGACCTTAAAATAATTAATAACTAGAAAACCCAAAAGAATATGTTAGTGGACTACCAGACTTGATATGAACTTTTGGACTTAGAAGTAAGAAATTTCCCTAAGCTAAAGGGCTTGGCCAATGCCATTATTCTGGGACTGAGATATCTTTAACAGTGCCTTTCATCTTATACAAGCCTGGAGTGCTCCTGATTCATTTGTTACCTTGTCTCTATATTTGATTATATGTTCTTATTATTGTTTATGTCTGATGATTGTTCTGAGTTGATCAAGGAATATTTCATATGATACATTGGAAGACATTAAAGACTAATAGCTATTGGAATGCTTGCCTGGATATTATATCTATCTTTATTTAATGTTTTGGTCTTCATATGGTTTGCATGGATAGTTTTTACACTTGTTTCTTTCGAAAGTCCAAAGGAAAATGGGTTTCTATATTAGATTCTTGTCTGTTAGATTGCATCCCATTGGTCAGATCTTTTCAACTCTTAACTTTTAATTTTTGTCTAGGATAGTCCCTTCATCTCCTCCCACTTCTTAAATTTTAAAATCTCTTCCTCTTTTCAAAAATCTTCTTTGCTTGTTTTTCTTAACTCAGACATGTTTTAACAATTAGAAACCCTGGTCTTATGCCATTAAATTTTCAAACATTTCTTAAATTAAACTTGTGAACAAACTTAACCATACTGACTTTAATTTAAAAAAGAAATACAAAAATAACTAACAACACCATTCAAATCTTTGGCCTTTTGTGCCTTTCTCTGTTTAAACTTTTGTTAAAACCAATTCGCCAACCTTCTTTGAAAATTTTACCACGAACTACAGGGTTTTGATCCCTCATTTTTATGTTGGTACATAGGCATAAGACCGAAGGTCTTGTCAAATACAAAAATATAATTAATGAATTCTTTTCTCATCCACCCACTCTATATTTTACCAAACATAATTTTGACCAAAACACTTTCATAAACAAAAAAGGGCTCCGTAGGAGTACCTAGGACACTTTAGGTGTTAACACCTTCCCTCTATGTAACCAACCCACTTACCTGTAATCTCCATCATTTTATTAGTTTTGATTTGAAAACTTCTTATCTTTGGGTTTTGTTCGTACTTTTCCCTTTTCCTTTGGAAACAATAAAAGTGCGGTGGTGACTCTGGTTTTATTGATGTCAAGTTTCTCCGTAGCTTAATGGTCATGAATTTACCACTACAGTCTTTAGGTAAGATATGAATCTAGCTATGTAGTTCAACCTCCGTAGGAATCCTCAAACTTCCTTCTCGGTTTTGGGTGCAGGCATAGCTTGTATGTCCTTTAGTTTCTAGGGATCTACTTTAGTGCCACGTTGGCTGGCGATAAAACGTAGTAATTTTCTAGATCTACTTCAATGCCAGATCTTAAAAAGATGATCCTCTTCGGATTGATATTTGGCGATCATGTCATCAACGTAGACCTCGATCTCTCTATGGATCATATCTTAAAAGAGAGTGAGCATGGCTTATTGATATATTGCGGCGGCGGTCATCAATCCAAAGGGCATGACCTTGTAGTAGAAGGTGCCACATGGGGTTATGAAAGTGGTTTTCTCCATATCTTCTTGAACCATTCGGATTTGGTTGTCACCCGAAAATCCATACATAAAGGAGAAAACAGAGAATTGAGTAGTGTTGTCCAGTAGCACATCAATGAGGGGTAGTGGGAAGTTGTCTTTGGGACTTTCTCTATTCAGATCTCTATAATTTACATACATCCTTACCTTTTCGTCCTTCTTGTGTACGGGCACAATGTTGGCAATCCACTGGGGGTAGTTGGCGACTGCTAGAAAGCTAACGTTGAGCTATTTTTGTACCTCCTCTTTGATCTTCATAGCCATGACAGGGCGAGTCCTTCGTAGATTTTTCTTCATAGGAGGTCACTCTTCTCTAAGGGGTAGATGATGGAACATGATATCAGTATCGAGGTTGGGCATGTCTTGGTACGACCAAGCGAACACATCCGTGTAATCCTTCAAGATTTTGATCAACTTTGTCTTGACCTCTACTTTTAGAGACGAGCCTATTCTGACTTCCTTATCTTCCTCACTTGTTTCGAGGTTGACCATTTCAATTGACTCTTAATGCGACTGGATGACCTTTTCCTCTTACTTGAGAAGTCTGGCTAAATCTTCGTTGCAATCCTCATCAACATGATTAATCGGGTTATAAAAGTTATATGAGACTATAGAAGAATTGTCATTGGTGGTTGTCGAGGGTGATCTTCATGATTTATGGTTCATGCTTTTATTGATATGAAAGAAAGAAAAATAATTTTAAGGAAAAGAATATTGCCATTTTTTTTGAAAGTGGAATAAATAAAATGAAAGACAGGGATCACAAAATTGAATGCGAAACGTGGATTTTTCATTAATGATCATCAAAAGGGAATTTCATTGAGGCCCTACAAATGGTTCCCCCATGCCTTGGGCGTGACATGGGTTCTTGTTGATTTGATTAAAAACAGGAAAACTAACAAGGAAATTACATCTTAATTACGGTTACTTCAGGTACTTCCATCATGGTCCACTTGGTGGAACCCCTTCCTTCGGCCTTCATGAATATGAATTCGGAATCTTCTTCCTCATCTTCCTCCAAAGCACATACATGGCCGTCAACAAGGTGGGCGGCACTAGAGAAGTATTCAGATAGAGGGAGCACTGACCCCTTCATAATATTAGCGCATGCTTCTTCAAATTATGGGAATTGTATCCCAATCCCAGTTGATCCTTATTTTTTGGGAGCTCAAGCATTCTTCCCCATCCCTAGGGGTGTCCATTCTTTAAGATTGTCAAAGCATCTTTAAGGGAGGCCATCGGAAATTCATCATTCTTGGGTTCATCCCCCGCAGAGCTAACCATTTCAACATTTACAACCTCAAATGACTGAAATGGGATTTCCTTCATTTCTCCTTCTCCATCAACATATTTGAAATATGCAAGATGACTCACCAGAATATCCTGTTTATCTTCTACGACCACCAGTTTGTCGCCGACCAGAAATTTCAACCGTTGATGGAGCATTGATGTAATATCTCCGACTGAGTGAATGCAAGGCCTTCCAAGTAGGCATTTGTATGTCGGATGGATATCCATAACAAAGAAAGTGATGATGAGTTAATGGGTACCAATTTTCATGGGCATATCCACTTCACCGATCACGGTCCTCCTTGACCCATCAAAAGCTCTCACAATCATTTCACTTGGTTTTTATCACGAGTCCTTCAATGGTTAACTTAGCAAGAGACCCCTTAGGCATCACACCGAGGGAGGATCCAGTGTCCATCAAAATTCTTAATAGAACTGTGTCCATGCACTCGATAGAAATATGGAGATCCTTATTATGATTTCCTCCCTCGGCGGGGAGCTCCTCGTCACTAAAACCCAAGCTCAAATTGGTGGTTATGTTATTAACCACTCCTTCAAACTAGCATACTGAGATTTCTTGGGGTACATGGGTTGCTTTCAAGAAATTCACCAAGGCATCCCTATGTGCTTCTGAGCACATCAATAGAGACAACATCGAGATTTCTTATGGTGTTTGCTTGAGTTGATCAACCCCATTGGTAGGCAGTGAGTCTAGATTTTGCTGAGTATCATTAATTTGTTTTCCCTTGTCTAAGTTTGAGGATTGCTAGTACCAATTGGTGGAGGTGTATATGCAAAGATCTTTCCACTTCTTGTGACCCAACCACTTCCATTAATGTTGATTATCGGGTCATTGGACTTGATTGGTTCTTCTTGAATTTTCTGGCCATGAATCTAGACCGAAGAGTCATACACCCATGGTATTGCCTTGGTGTCTTTATAAGGGAACTGTGTTGAGACTATAATTATCATTGGAGCAACAGGTTTTGCTGAGAGAGTTAATTCGGAGAGACTATATGGAATTCATAGAGGTGGAACTTCTTCGTATGGTATCCCGAGTGTGGATATATACTTGATTGTAGAGGGTCGATCAATCAAAAGGATTCCTTGATTTATCAGGTCTTGAATGGTTATCTTCAAACTTTAACATTGTTATGGATCAACTGAACATAATTCATAAGTTGGTGCGCACACTGGAAATGTGTCATTCTTCATCAATACTTTCTTGTTTTCAATGAGTGGAGTCCTTAATTACTTAATAGTGCCTATCACCTTTCAACCATTGTCAAATTCTACAATGTTCACATTTATAGGATTGTGGGTAGGCATATGATTTTTGTTTACATTCGAGTCGTTAGGCGCGAACGTAATTACCTTCGAGTCACTCAAATCTTGGACTTTGTACTTTAGAGCTTTGCAATTTTCAATAGATTGTTCGGGAGCCCCAGAATGAAACTCACAACAGGAATTTGCATCATATCCATGTGAAAGGACTACTAGTGGGGGTCCTACCTGCCTTAGTTGAACAAGAGATCCTCTTAATAAGTATGGTAAAATATGGTTGTACGACATATGAACTAGGTAAAATCTTCTTTCATGCCTCCTTTTCCTTTGTTAGTGTAAGACCCTAATTTTTTCCCTAAGATCCCTCATGGCATCATAACATTGCATTGCATAGCCTCAAGGATCATTGAGCATCTTGGCTCCCTTTCCCTTTGGGTAGGGATCTCTTGTGAGTGGTTTGAGATCACCAAGCATGCTTGAATTGTATATCATTGCTTTTCTTGTTTTATTTACTAACCAAAAGCACAAAAATATGTCACTAACATCTTTTGTTTGTAGCTTAAGCAATCACCAGGTCAAGAGCTTCAAGAAGCTCCTTTGTGCAAGATGTCGCATCCGCGAAAAACAACCGGCGGGAAAAGACACAGAGCCGCCACCGTGCGTTATTTATCCCAAAGGAGGGAAAGGAAACACTTGAAGTAAACCTGGAAAGGAAATGGTCTTACGACCAGAGATTGCAAGGATCGGGAGTTGGTTACCCAATGGGAAGGTATTAGCACCCCTCACGTCCGTCGTACTCGACGGGATCCACACTCAAAAGAATAGAATAAGGTTGCTGAATAACTGCTCAATGAATGCATACACACTGGAATAAAACACGAGATGAAGGAAAACGGAGAAAGCGGACTCGGTAGGATGTCGCATCCTGGGCCTACGTAGTTTGTCATAAACAAACATCAGAGTCGACGTAGTTCGGGGAAATGGGGAACGTGCTCGCTAGGACATCGCATCCTATGCATACGTATTTCCTCTAACCAGAGTAAGAATCAGAGCACCCGTAGCTCGGCTAACGCACGCCGAAACAAAACACTGAAATGAGACGCTAAGACGTCAAACGAAACACACAAATGGAAACGGAATGCCAATAAATGGGTTTACATCCAACTCCAGACAAGCAAACGCAAACAGGAAACCAAATGCCAATAGATGGACTTACATCAGACTCCGAACAAACAACAAACAAACGGGAAACCGAATGCCAATAGATGGACTTACATCAGACTCTAGATAAACGCACACGAAAAGAAGAAGGGTCTCGATTGCAACTAGGGAAAGAGAAAAGGAAGGTCTCGATCGCAACGAGGGCGAGAGAAAAGAAGGATTAATGTTAGTCATTAGTCAAACTCGACAAGACATCGCATCTCGTGCCTACGTATATCATCTGAACATGAGAATCAGAGTTGCCGTAGTTCGGCTAAACTATTTCTGTTTGTTTCGTGTTTTTTAGGTGAACAACGTTACTACACAATCTACTGGATGCTCGACCTTTGGAGACTTACTCACCTGTAGTAGAAGGAGTCAACGTGTCCTTAAGAGAAGATAATGTTTTTTTGTGTTTTAGGATGCTCACACAAGAAAGGATGTCCTAGACGAAGGAACTGTGCTACCTTAATCAACATGCAAACGAGAGACTATGTGAAGTCTAGCAATCCTATGGGGATACAATCACACCACACAAACACATACAACATGAAGTAAACACACCAACAAGGGGGCTCAAACATCAAGGGTGAGGCTTTAGTCAAGGGGTCATATCAACCTCGACAAACAAGCCACTGGAAGGATATGCTGAAGTTCTTAACCATTGACATTGACCGTCATTGTGAGCAGATGAAAGGGTAATGAGGATAAGACCTCATGGCTCTTAACCCGGGTCTGGGTGAGCTTCGATCAATGAAAACGTGGGGATCCAGAATGTGGGACCCTACTCCACTTGACTGACTCTATATACAAGATCTTGGGTTAGGTTCAAGAGCCTCAGCACGTAGTGCAATCATAATGAACGACTCAAACGATTAGCAGGGGATTGATTTCTAATCCCTTCTATCTGCCAATTGCCTCTTCACTTAGGAGGACTTGAAGTACATGGCACAAATATAAACAAACACAGTCATTGCCTCTTAAGGAGGACTTCAGCCAAATGCCTGCCAAAAGAAACGACAGGGCTTCCAGACTACATGGAGTTAGGGGATGATTACCTAGGTGGTATGCCAACCACAAGCAAAGCATAGCTCAAGCAATGAGCTAAAGCAACTAAAGTACCTGTAAGAAAGTCAAACAAGTCAATATCATATTCAGACAAACAAAACAGTCAATCAACAGTGTTACAACCAATATGCACACGAGGCAAGTCAACAACTCAAGTGAATTCATCACCAAGGTACCTACAACACACAAAGGTTAGTGGACAAAGCCAATTTACATCTCAAGTCATAAGATTGCATCAACCACTAGAGCTAATAGCTTGAACCTGAAATACAAAGCTCAACAGATGAGTACAAACCACTAGTACCAAGACTAGGGTCAAAGACAAAGCAAAAAGTCAAAACAGCAGCCAATATTCAACATGAAGCACATTTATTCAAGTAAGATCATATCCTAAAAAGGACCAAACTCAAATCCTAAGGAAAATCCATCTAATGATCATCCTAAGGCAAAGGCAATCACAAAGCACACAATTGGACATCAAGAGTAGAAATTTTATATTAAAACAGAAATGAATCAAATAACCATGGAAATTTTTATGTGCACACAACATGTTAAACACAAGCATCATGCAAAAATCTAGAAACAGAAAAGATCAATTGACATGTCAATGAAAATGAACAAGATCAACATCAAATTGTGTGCCACACATTGTCACACCATACATCCATGTGCCTAAAACAGAGATGGAAAATGCTAAAAATGCCAAACAAAATCTCACAAATCATGCAACATGTTGGGACTCAGCATATTAAATTTCATGGCAATTGGACAATTATTGAGCATTTCACAAAAGAATTGGTACAACATGTCACATTTTGCATCACATTCAAACAATCAAGCATATTTCAAATTTCCAGCAATGCAAAAATTATGAAATAAATGCCACAAAATAATAGACATCAAGATGAACATGTAGGAAAAATTTCATTCAATTTGGATCAATATTCTATTTGTTATGATTTTTTGAATTAATGAACAAAAAATGAAATAATGTTGAATAAATTGGAAAATGTTTGACCAAATTTGAAAACAAATGCTGGAGGTGAGGATCGAACCAGGTACACATTAAAATAGAGGCGCTGGAAAAATAAAATTCAGATATGCTGGAGCCAAGAATCGAAGGGAGGTATAAGGTTGCAAGCGCGTTTAGTCATCAAAACGCAGTTGTTTGGCTATGGCAATTAAATGGATTTCACAAACACTCACGCACGGGATCGAACCGAGGAGCACGTTTGGAGATGAAACGCAGTCGTTTGGTTTAAGTGGATGGATTAAGGTGAAAATACAAGCGCGCTCGCTGGGAATCGAATAGGTGAGGCCAAAGCTATGGGCGCTTCTACAGTGAAAATCCAACGCGTGAACCAGAAACCCTAGCCACGGTGGAGGAGCGGTGGTTTCTACCGTCTTCTTCATGGAGACGGTGGCGCTACAGTAATGTTCTTCAAAAAATTTCCAGAAACGCACATACGATACATCATTAGAACCGACTCATCACGCACAACACAGATCAACGATTATTTTCAGCTAAAAGTCCATGGATAGAGAGAATCGAATGAAAACATTATCATGCATCAAACTTTAAACATTCATATCTCACTCAATATTCCACCATTTTCAATGAATTTTATATCAGAATGATCAGTGTTCCAAGATCTACACAATTATGGTAATAAAAACAAGAATTAAGATGATCGAATTTCTAACCTCTTGAAGAACAGTGAGTTGAAAACGCGTGCTACAGCTCTCTCCAGCTCCAGATATCCTTCCTCAACCATGCCATGAAGTCTGGGACACGAATTGATGCTTGAATTGGTCTGGATTTAGCTGAAACTCAAAACTCCATGTTCATGTGTTCATGCATGATTTGCTTGATTCTTGGTCAATTCCTTGAATCCACAACTTGATCCCTACTAAAAAATGATCCAGGAACACGAATATGCAATAAAATTGAGGTGTTATGTGAAGAATTTTCAAATTTGGAATGAGAGGAAAATTGGAGGGAAAAATGATTCTAGATCTAGAACTTGTTAGAATGAGCAAAACAGTTACAATTAAGCTTATATATGACATGTTAATTATGTTGTAATCATGATTAGGCATTGGCTAATGAAAAATTAAGAAGATATGAGGTGTGATGCACAATTGGTAAATTCACCTTATGCATGACAAATGGACGTGAACAGTGCACATGCATGGTTCAATTACACTTAAAATGAGCTTATGAACATGATAGGATTGGAATTAAACTCATATGATCAACCAAATTCAAATTCTTCATTTTCCCTCCAAAAAAGCACATGCATGGCCAAATGATCATGTGACATTATTTCATGCAATGCAATGATGGATTTGGAAAATATAGGTCATGACATGCAATTTTCAAAAGGAGTGGCCTAAATTGGAGTTTTAGATCAAAAGTTTTGGCACTTTGAAGTTTCATGCACACTTGGTGACCATTTGCTCATAACTCCTCAACCCTTCATCAGATACTCATGATCTTGGACTTTTTGGAAATGGGAGAGAAAGATATTCAACTTTAATGTTGGACAAAAATTTCATTTGAAGTTTCTTTGATGTTGGAAAGTCAAGTTGAATGTGGTCCAAAAACTTGCCATTTTTGGAAACTTGAAATTACATGTCACTTTCCATTTTGGGAAACTTTTGATCTGGCTTCAAATTCTTCAAGGTAGATGTTTGACATGATGAATAAACCTCTTTTGGACATGAATGAAGTGCCTCAAACCATTTCTCCACCTCCTAGCCCTCAGTTGACTTTCAGTTGACTTGCATGGGCCTCAGATGACCTGGAAATGCACTGATAACTTTTGAGCCTCTAACACTTGGTCATGTTGCTTCAAAATGAACCTTGATTCATATGAGCCCTCTAGAAAACTCATGTGGCCTCCAACTCAAGGAAAACCTTGCCTTTTGCACTGATGATTCTCTTGATACCAATGTTGGATTGCCATGATGCAATGCAAAATAAAATGATATATGACCTAAAAAATGAAATGAATGCATGGGGGTGCAAATTTGAGGTGCTACACAAGAGATGAGGTATTTTCTTGAGATGAGGATCACATGATTATTATAAGGAGCTTACATGAGCTAGGGTTTCATTTTGAAGCAATTTCACCGAGTGGTAGAGGCTCAAGTTAATCAAGACATTTCAAGGTCATCTGAGGACCAAAAGTCAATTGTGCAGTCAACTGAGGGCTATGAGGTGGGGAAATGAGTTGAGACACCTCAATCATGTCCAAATGGGGTCTATTCATCATTCTAAGCATCCATCTTGAAGATTCAAAGGTCATGGCAAAAGTTACTAAAAATGGAAAATGACCTATAATTCAAAGTTTCCAAATTTGGCAAGTTTTAGTCCACTTTCAACTTGACTTGTCAATGTCAAAGAAGTTTCAAATGGATTTTTGGTGAACATGAAAGTTGTATATTGTTGTCTCCCCTTTCCAAAAAGTCCTAATTCATGTCCATATGATGAATGGTTGAGAAGTTATGGTCATTTGATCACAAAGTGTGCATGGAAATTCAAAATGGCATAACTTTTGATGTAATGCTTCAAATTGGTTCATTCTTTTTGCAAAATGCTTCTCATGTTCAAGACATCTCAAAATGAGCTTTGCCATGCATGGGAAAAGTGTGTATGCTCATTATTTCACACATGTTCATATTGAAGAAAATCTTCACCATTCATTTTTGGCTTAAGATGCAAGCAAATTGATCTTCAAATCCTAGTCCTTGGTTGTTCATGAGTGAATTCCAACCATAACATGGAGCCGATCACGTGTATTATGGGCATGTGAGCTCATTTTGCATTTTTTCAAATTGCTTTATATCTCACTAATCATGATTACCAATGGAAAAGATGATTAGCATTGTCATTAGCATGGAGTATAAGTAGCAAAACCCCAATCATAACTGCAAGAACGACCATTTCAGATCCAAATTCAAGAACTCTCTCAAAAACTCTCTCTCTTCGATTTGCATTTTTCTCCATATAACTCTCAAAGATCTTTGCATATTCTTGATCCTCATGCTTCACTGAGCAAGAATCATCCACTGTTTGGAGCAATTCAGCCAGAATTCGAGCAGATCAAGAGCATTCTCATGGCAATGGAATTTGGAAATTGAAGTAGATTCAAGAGGTTTCAAGAGTTGCTTTTTGCATAAAGCTTCAAAGGAAGTGCATAGGAGTGGATCTGGAGCAGTAAAGCTTGAGAGATCGCGGTTACAGAAAGCTCCATTCCAAGGTGACTCAATTTTCGATCTCTCCTTTTGCTGTTTTTTTATCATAGACTTGTAGATCGTGCCGTGTAGATCATATACATATGTTTAGAATTGAAATTGAGTGAGTATTGAAGATGTTAGGTTGACTGAAAGTTTGGATCTAGAAAATGTCTCCCTTCGATCTGCAAAATCCAGGGAGAATTAGGAAAAATTGATGTGATATTTGGAATCTACGTTGAGAATTGAGTGGAATGATATAGGCCTTGTGGAATTCTGGAAATTTTTTTGGCGGCGCCACCGTTGGTTCGTCGGAGAAGACGACCGGAGCAGAGCTCCGGCGTCTGTGTGTGTTAGGGTTTTGGTGACGTGTGTGCCATGTGGATCCTAGCGTGGAAGCTTGATTGGATATGAATGCCTTGACCAAAGCCACGCGTGTCTTGACTGCTGACTGGGATGCTGAGTCGTTTAATGAAACGACGCGTTTTGGTAGTTTGAATGTGGAACGTTGATCTCCCAAGCGCGCCAGATCCAAGGGCGTGTGTTTTTTCTGGATTTTATTTGAATTATATTATTTCCCTCCATTTTCCATGCATTATCCAATTATTTTGATCATTTTAGAAAATTCATAAAAAATGAAAAAATGATCCAAATGAGTTCCAATTTGTTTTCATAGATTTATATTGATGTCTATTTTTTTATGGTGCTGATTTCATGAAGTCTGGATGTCTGGATTTTTATGTGTGAATTTTTGAATCCATGTGGTGCCAAATTGATATAGTGTATTCAATGTATTGTGAAATCCTCATTTTTGAGCCTTTTGATCCAATTTTTTGCATGCTTGACATTCATACATGACATGAATTATTGATCACTGGTTTGGATTTTTTTCTCACATGTTATCATCATTTTTGACACATAGAGAAAAATGTGACAATTTGTGTCACATTTTTTACATTGAATTGGTGCATTTTTGATCACATAGCATTTGCATCATTCTGGATTTGACCTTTTGCATGTTGAACATTCATGGCATGAGAAACTTATACAAAAAATCTCAAAGTCATTGCATGCATTTCTGATTTGGTATGAATTTTCTAAGTTGGAAGCTCATTTTGTGCATATTTTTGAGGCTTTTTGAAGCATTTGAATGATATTTGGAGTATGGTGGATCTTTGGCCATGGTGATGGGTGTTTAGGGGTTCATATGGTTCTGTTTGGGGCTTGTGATTTAATTCATCTCATGCCATTGGTTGTTTATGCTTTGTTGTGTTGATTGGATGTACATAAGCTAACTTTGTTGTTTTGTGTCAGGATTGGATACTTAGCATTGATGATTGGGTTTGCTCTCACCTTGTGAGATGCATTGAGTTCTAACCTATCTTTGTTTTGTAGGGTTTTAAGTGATGTGGTGAGCTCATTTGAGTGCAAGGGCACTTATGCACTGAATTGTGTAACTGTTAGAGGATTTGACTGTTTATTTTCTGGTTTTATGACTGAAGTACTGACTGTTTAGTCTTTGTACAGGTACCTTAGTTGCTTGCTTGCTTTTGCTCTTGCTTGAGCATTGGATTGTGGTTGACACACCACTCAGGTAGTTAGCTTCTTACTTCATGTAGTCTGAAGTCCTGTCACCTTTTTTGGCAGGCATTTTGCTGGCAAGTCCTCCTTCAGAGGCTCTGTTTGTGTTTGTTTAAAATTGTTCTCAAAGACCTCCAAGAAGAGGCATGTGTTATTTGTTAAGACCTCCAAGAGAAGAGGCAATTGACGGATATAAGGGATTAGTAGCCAATCCCCCGTTATTCAGTGCGTCGTTCTTTATTCTCGCACTACGTGCTGATGCTTCTGAACATGTGCCCCAAATCTTTGTCCAGAGTCTGTCAAGTGGAAAAGGATCCCACTTTCTGGATCCCCACGTTTTCTTTGTCATGAGCTCACCCTGGCCAGGGTTAAGAGCATGAGGTCTCATCCTCATTACCGATTTGATCAGCTTCACCCTAACGTTCAATGTTAGTGGTTAAGAGCTACATATTACCCTTTACAGTTTGGCTTGTTTGTCGAGGTTGACATGACCCCTCTTGACTAAAGCTCACCCATTGTTTGAGCCTCTTGTATGGATATAGTGTATGATGTTTGTTTACTTGTGAGTTAAGTTCTTGTTAGAGACCTCAACTTAGGGATGTTGATTGCATGACAACTATTAGGATCGAGTCCTAATCTCCCTATTAGTTTGTTGTTTCCCTGGTCTCTGGTTTGGAGAGTGCTTTACCCCATGGAACTTTTGATGTGTGTGCTCTTGAACTAGGAGTTTCCATTTGATCTTAATTGGAGGATCATTACCATGTTCATCCAAGTAGAAGATACAAGATACATTGAGGATCTCTTATGAGACTTGTTTGATCGCTTATACTTTGTGCTTGCCTATTCCAAAGGATGGGAGCTACTTGGATCATCAATATTATCTCAAGAGAGGAACTCCTAGTGTGGTTTCATTTCTTATCCCTCACCTTTTTGTTTTCCTTAGGACTTAGCCCTTCTTCTTCATCTCTCCACTCTAACCCAAGCAAAAACCCCTTTTGTGCAAACATTTAACCTTTGTTTTCAACATTAGAAACCTAAGCCTTATGCTTTTGATTTTTAAACTTTCTTTTCATAACACTCATTTTCAATTGAATCTTTAAGTTAACTTTGACTACTTTTGTATATACTTCTAATTGGTAAATATAACCCATTCAAGTTTCCCTTTTGTGGTTCCAATGGACACTTTCTTAATCAAAATTTTCCATAACCTTTAGCTATTAGGTTTGAGTTATCCTTGTGGTAGATGTAATACTCACTTATATCCTTAGTGATGGACAACGAGTCTTCCATGCTTATTATAGGGTTAACCCCTCACTAGCATGTTGAAGCTATTCTCACATGGTGGATTTGTGGTTTGGTTGAGTTTTCTCCCTTTGATGACAAAAGACCTTAAGGCTTTTGGACCAATCAATTCACCAATTTGTTTTGAGATTTTTACCCCGAACTACGAGGTTTTGATCCTAATCTTTTTATAAGAGGGTACGTAGGCAATGGGTGTATCCATCCAAACACAAAATGTAAATAACTTGTACATTCTCTTCTCATCTCTTCAATAATGTTTGCACAAATAAAATTTTCACCAGACAAACTACCTTGCAACAAGTATGAAAAGGGCTCCCTAGGAGTAACTAGGATGTTTTGGGTGCCAAACACCTTCCCATTGCATAACCAACCCCCTTACCCAGATCTCTATTTCTTTTACTAGTTTTTGTTAAAACTATTAGGTTTTTGTTTGCTTTCTAACCATTCCTTTGGATAAATAGAAGTGTGGTGGCGACTCGACTTGTATGGTTTACCTTGGATTTTGTCAATATTTCTAATGGTAACGAATACCCCGCTACAGAAAAGTGGCGACTCTGCTGGGGAAAGCCTAGTGGGTTTTGCCAACTTTTCATACTTGTTGTATTGTATTGTTTTGTGACATATTTTTGTGCAATTTGGGATTACTGTATTGTATGTAATGATTGATTTGCTTGATATTAATTCCTTGTATGCTTGGTGATCTTTGTGAGATGAGTTCTATACCCGGACTCGAGTTCACTTAGGATAGGAGAATGGCGTAGTCTTGTTGACTTGTGTGGAGTTATTCCTTAGCAAGTTGACTTGCAAGTCCATTCACTTGGTGGAGGTCATGTTGGGATCAATAATGTCACACAAGTATGTTATGGTTAGACATTACTCTTTCTAATATAGACCTTAGAAGCCAAGGACCTTAGTTTACCAAGCCCATCTTGGCCTATTTTTAGGATGTAGTGCGAAAGTCGTTCAAATGTAAGATATGATGCGATTGTTACGCGATACTACACTCATAAGAGTCTCTCTTGAGAATATTTTTGGAATACGAGTAGTCGTTTCTCCGATGATATCCGAAAGATGGGATGATGACTATGGGAACCTCTTGTAGAACATGTTTGGCAGGTTTAAACCCTAGTACATTCCCTTTGGGTGGTTCTTAACCGAGACTCCATGCTCGTGACTTGAAACAAACCCTTGATTCATGGTTGATCCGTTCATATATCCTTAATATCAATGGAACTTGGGTGTTGATAAGGTGTAAACCATAATCCACCAAAATGGATGATTGATATTAAGGATAGTATGATCCATCCCATGACCTTCGTTTGGTGTGCTTTGCGTGATCCTTGAGTGTGATTGTTGCATTCATACACTCAAGGAACTTAAGGGGTTTATTTGCAAAATTTTCAGACATGGAAAGACAAAGAAGGAATACAAAGAAGTACAACTTCAGACAACCAGATTTGAAAGAGTTAAGGAATCTGACATCCTATGTATTAGATCCCTTGGGTTTCAAGGCTCGTTTTGGGAAGCTTCTTCCTCTTCTGACTACTCAGGTGGATGAAGGATTAATGAGCGTATTGGTGCAGTTTTATGATCCCTTGTACCATTGCTTCACGTTTCCGGACTTCCAGCTTTTGCCTACACTTGAGGAGTATGCTTATCTTATGAGTATACCTATCCTGGATCAGTTGCCGTTCAGTGGCTTGGAGAGTATTCCTACTTCTCAAGAGATAGCTGACATGTTGCACATAGATGAATCTCTGGTTGGTGCTCATATGACTACCAAAGGTGGAATTCAAGGTCTCCCTTCTGAGTTCCTCATTGCTCAAGCTACTGTTTATGGGAAGGCCATGAGTGAGGATGCCTTTGAAGCCATATTTGTACTTCTCATCTATTAGGATCTTCTCCGCTCTTAATCCCGTTCCGACTCTGTTGGGTGATACCTATTTCTCTTTGCATATGAGGAATGCAAAGGGTGGTGGTGCCATTGTGTGCTATTTGCCTCTGTTGTATAAGTGGTTTATTTCTCACTTACCTCAGACGGTCGCTTTTAAGGAGAACAAGGGATGTCTACGGTGGTCCACGAGACTCATGTCTCTCACTAATGATGATATCTCTTGGTATAACCGTGTATATGATGGTGTGCAGATTATTGACTCTTGTGGTGAATTCTCCAATGTGCCTCTTCTTGGTACATGTGGTGGGATTAACTACAACCCTGTTTTAGCACGTCGTCAGCTTGGGTTCCCCCTAAAGGATAAACCTAATAACATTATGTTAGAGGGTGTGTTCTTTCAGGAGGGTAAAGATCCACAAGGCTTGAAGGGCAGAATGGTTCGCGCTTGGCGCAAGGTTCATAAGAAAGGAAGGAAGGAGTTGGGTCCTAAGAATTGCATTGCTTTGGAGCCTTACACTGCTTGGGTAAGGAGGAGAGCATCTGAGTATCTCATGCCTTACGAATATCCGATACCTACACCCTTGGTTGTGGCTGGGCCTTCAACCCTCCCTAACCAAGGAGTAGAGGAGTTGAGAAACGAAGACCTATCACGTGGCTGGATCTGTGAAAGGGAAGAGTTGCTTCAGCTGATTAAGGAGAAGGATGCTTTGATAGAGTTCCTCTAACATCAGATTATTGATGATCCTGATGATGCATGGACTTCTTTACTTCCTCAGTCTTCCAAGTTTTGGAAGAGGAAGTACGATCGACTCGCCAAGGAAAAGGCAGATATGGAGGCAGCTTACGAGAAGGAGGTGAAGAGACTTCGTGCATCTTTTCTTCCTGTGTCCCGACCTTTAGATGATTGTTTCTAGGGATCCATAGGATGATTATTTTCCTTTTCTCTTGTATATGATTGACAATGCCGTATTTCTTTTCCCTGATGTTATTTGATGAGATATTTCCATATGTGATAAATGCTTAATATTTCCAAAATTTGCAAATAAAACCCTAGAGTTCCTTTGAAATAAAAACAAATCATATGCACAAGCATTACATGCATCATATGCATAAGAAGGTTTTGGTTCCCGGTTTCTGGTCCTGTGGTCTAACTCTGTGCTCTTCATATATTTTAAAGACAAGCTGACTCACGGGTACTACACTAGAGCCAACTCTTCAAGACTGATGGATCATCTAGAGCAAGAGAACCGTGAACTCAAAGAAGAAGTCGCCAGACTGAGTGCTTAGATGGAATCATTCCTGGCTGCCCAGAGCCAGTCTTCTCCAACACCTTCAACTCCTCCCTAGAGGACAATCATCTCTGAGATTGTTTCCTCAACTATGCCTGCAGCCAGTGCATATTTTGCTCTAGCCTCTATGCCAACCGGATTCCCGTGGGGGATGCCTCCCAATTTCATGCCTGAGGGCCCTGCTCCAACGTTTTGCTTCTATGCCGACATCTAGCCCGGTCCTTGTTGTTCCTCCGCCTGTTGTGCATACCATGCCTAGGGTAGACGACACCATCTATCATCCTGAGCCGTCTGAGGGCCCATATGTCCATGAGAAGATGGACGCTATGAACGACCAATTTCTTGAGCTTCGCAAGGAATTGAAGACTCTTAGAGGAAAGGATCTCTTTGGCAAGTCTGCTGCCGAATTATCTTGGTTTCCAATGTGAAGATCCCTATGAAATTCAAGGTCCCTGACTTTGAAAAATACAAGGGGAACACCTGTCCTCTCAGCCACCTGGTCATGTATGCCAGGAAGATGTCAACTCAGACTGATAATGACCAATTGCTCATCCACTACTTTCAGGACAGTCTGTCTGGTGCCGTTATGCGCTGGTATATGGGGCTGGACAGTGCGAACATTCGATCCTTCAACGACCTTGGCGAGGCCTTCGTCAAGCTGTACAAATACAATATGGATATGGCTCCCGATAGGGATCAATTGAGGGCCATGTCCTAGAAGGACAAAGAAACATTCAAAGAGTATGCCCAGAGGTGGCGAGAGTTGGCAGCACAGATCATGCCTCCGCTAGAAGAGAAGGAAATGACCAAGATTTTTCTGAAGACCTTGAGTTCATTCTATTATGAGCGGATGATCGCTAGCGCTTCTTCTGACATCACCGAGATGGTGAATATGGGGATGCGGTTAGAAGAAGGGGTTAGAGAATGACGTCTAACCAAGGAAGAAGGTTCTTCTGCCAAACGTTATGGGGCGTTTGCAAAGAAGAAAGATGGAGAGGCACATGTTGTGACCTCCCATGTGAAACGTAGAAGACACTCTGTGAGGAGGAAGACTGTGCGTCCTACCGGTAACCAACACCAGGTGGCTCACATAGCACCTGTTTTCTGAGACAACCAACAGTATCAGTAACATAGCAACAATCAATAATCACCTCAGCAATATCAACAACAACAGCACCGTCCGCAACAGCAGGCCTATCAGCCTCGAAACAAAAATCAAACCAGCACAAGTTATTTGAGGAAAAAGGTCACTTTTGATCCTATTCCAATGACGTACGCAGAACTATATCCCTCTTTGATAGAGAGGAAGTTGATTACTCCGAGAGACCCACCAGCTATACCTGCTAACCCTCAGTGGTGGTATAAGCCTAAATTGCATTGTGTATACCACTCTGGTGCTCCCGGCCACGACGTGGAGAATTACTATCCTTTGAAGACCAAGGTTCAAGACCTTGTGAGGTGTGGCATCCTGTGTTTTGAGGACGTAAGTCCTAATGTGAAGAAGAACCCATTGCCCGAGCATGGGAAATCTGTTAACATGGTCCAGGGTTGCCCTGGCAAGTACAAAGTCAAATATGTCAGTCATATTCGACAATCGTTGGTTGAAATGCATCGTTTGCTATGCGAGTACAGTCACTATGAGCACGATCATGATAGATGTCGAGTCTGCTCTGTTGACCGATTGGGTTGTCACCAGGTGCGCAAAGATCTTTAGGAAATGCTGGACAAAGGAGTCATTGAGATTATTCAGAATAGGAATGTTGACGAAGATGAGCCAGAGGTCAACGTAATTTCCCCAGTATTCTGGATGCCCGAGCCTGTTATTATCAAGTATGATGGTAGCAAGCAGAAGGTCTCTCCTACCCTGAGCATTAAGCTTGTCGGTCCAGTACCGTATTCATCTGAAAAGGCAATTCCCTTTTGTTACAACGTTGTTGCTGTAGAAGATGGGAAAGAGGTGACTTTGCCACCCTCTTCTGTTGTGAATATTGCTGACGTAAGTGGTTTGACCCGCAGCGGTCGTGTGTTTTCAGCACTACCGAAGCCCCAGGCTAAACCTGATTTTGTTGAACGCCCGATTGGGAATGTTGTAGGCACCCCGAATCTGGCACCTATTGTTAAGCCCTCCTCTGTACTAAAAGCTCCTACTTCTGTTGGCCCTAGCGGCAATGTGAAAGAAGACTGTGATGAGATGTTGAGGCTCATCAAGAAGAGTGAGTACAATGTTGTAGACCAGCTTCTACAAACGCCATCCAAGATATCTATGTTATCATTACTCCTGAATTCAGAACCACATAGAGAGGCTCTGCAGAAAGTTTTGGATGTGGCATATGTAGATCATGATGTCACAATAGAACAGTTCGATAGCATTGTTGCAAACATTACTGCTTGTAACAATTTGAGTTTCTGTGACTCTAATCTCCTTGAGGAGGGAAGAGACCACAACTTGGCTTTACACATATCCATGAATTGTAGAGATAACGCCATGTCCAATGTGTTGGTGGACACTGGGTCATCCCTAAATGTATTGCCAAAAACCACTCTCCCAAAACTGTCTTATCAAGGGCCTCCCATGAGGCAGAGTGGGGTAGTTGTGAAAGCTTTCGATGGGTCTCGAAAGATTGTGATTGGGGAAGTTGATCTCCCTATCAATATTGGACCAAGTGATTTCCAAATTACCTTCCAGGTTATGGACATTCACCCATCGTACAGTTGTCTCCTAGGTAGACCATGGATTCACGAGGCTGGTGCCGTGACATCTACCCTACACCAGAAGCTGAAATTTGTGAAGAATAAGAAACTGGTGGTGGTAGGGGGAGCAAAATCTTTCCTGGTTAGCCATTTGTCTTCCTTCTCATACATAGATGCTGAAGATGAAGTTGGAACTCCTTTCCAAGCTTTATCTATAGCTGAGCCTGTTGAGAAAAGAATTCCTTCATTTACTTCCTATAGAGATACCAAGTTGGCCATTGAGTGTGGTGCAATTGCTGGTCTATGAAAAATGATTGAGCTGGAAGACAATAAGTCTCGGGCTGAAATAGGCTTTTCTTCTGGGGTTTTCAATGAGAGAGGGTTGTTCAAGAGTGGAGGTTTTATCCACACCGGTCAGGAGGAAGAAGTTGTTGCTGTTTTGGAAGAAGATACAGAGGATTCTGAAAATTTCATCATCCCTGGAGGGGTCTGCAACAATTGGGTCGCTGTGGATATTCCTACAGTTATCCACAAGTCAACGTAATGATCACTTTGTTTAAAAAACCCTTCTCCCATGCCAAAAGGAGAAGTGATGACATTGTTGGCAACATAAATACAGTGATATTTTCATTCAATAAATTCATGTTAAATGTTTGTTTTTCCAATTATTTTCCCTTTTTGCTTTTTGCATGAAATTGGTGATCATATAAAACCCTAAAAATAGAATAAAATCAATCTTTTCATCTGCATAATGATTTGCCTTGTTTGAATTCTGAAGCTTGTCATATCCAAAATCATTATGCAGGTTGATCAAACCCATTGAACATAATGATCCAACACCATCTCCCAATTTTGAATTCCCTGTATTTGAGGCAGAGGAAGATGATGGTGAAGAGATTCCTGACGAGATTACCCGTCTACTTGAGCATGAAAAGAAGATCATTCAGCCGCATCTTGAGAATCTGGAAACAGTCAACTTGGGGTCTGAGGATTGTGTGCGAGAAGTGAAGATTGGGGCACTCCTGGAAGAATCTGTTAAGAAGGGGTTGATTGAATTGCTACGAGAATATGTCGATATCTTTGCTTGGTCGTATGAAGACATGCCCAGTCTAGATACAAATATTGTGCAACATTTCCTACCCTTGAAGCCTGAGTGCGTGCCTGTGAAGCAGAAGCTCAGAAGAACTCATCCTGATATGGTAGTGAAGATCAAAGAGGAAGTTCAGAAGAAAATTGATGCAGGGTTCCTGGTGACTTCTACATATCCTCAATGGGTGGCTAATATTGTGCCCGTGCCTAAGAAAGACGGAAAAGTCCGGATGTGTGTGGATTATAGAGATTTGAATAAAGCTAGTCCGAAAGATGATTTTCCTCTACCACACATTGATATGTTGGTAGATAATACAGCTAAATTCAATGTCTTCTCATTTATGGATGGATTTTCCGGATATAATCAGATTAAGATGGCACCCGAGGATATGGAGAAGACAACATTCATCACACCTTGGGGAACATTCTGTTATCGAGTGATGCCCTTCGGTTTGAAGAACGCCGGAGCCACGTATCAACGAGCTATGACCACCTTGTTCCATGATATGATGCACAAGGAGATTGAGGTATATGTTGATGATATGATTTCTAAGTCGAGAACGGAAGTGGAACATGTAGAGCACTTGTTGAAGCTTTTTCAGCGTTTGAGGAAGAACAAGCTTCGTCTGAATCCCAACAAGTGTACATTTGGAGTCCGTTCTGGCAAGTTATTGGGCTTCATTATCAGCGAAAGAGGTATTGAGGTTGATCCTGCAAAGGTCAAAGCAATACAAGAGATGCCTGCGCCCAAAACTGAGAAGCAAGTCCGAGGTTTTCTTGGCCGCTTGAATTATATTTCCAGGTTCATATCCCACATGACTGCCACATGTGCGCCGATATTCAAGCTCCTCCGGAAAGATCAGTCCCATGATTGGACCGAGGATTTCCAGAAAGCTTTCGACAGTATCAAAGAGTATCTGTGTGAACCTCCAATCCTGTCTCCGCATGTAGAAGGAAGACCTTTGATCATATATCTGACAGTTCTTGAAGACTCGATGGGTTGTGTACTTGGTCAGCAAGACGGATCAGGGCAGAAAGAGTATGCCATCTACTACCTAAGTAAGAAGTTCACTGATTGTGAGTCTCGATACTCAATGCTTGAGAAGACATGATGTGCTTTGGCTTGGGCCACTAAGCGTTTACGCCAGTATATGATAAATCATATAACTTGGTTGATATCCAGAATGGATCCAATCAAGTATATATTTGAGAAGCCTGCTTTAACTGGGAGGATTTCCCGTTGGCAGATGTTGTTGTCTGAGTATGATATTGAGTATCGAGCTCAGAAGGCTATTAAAGGTAGTATCTTGGCTGACCACTTGGCACATCAGCCTATTGAGGATTATCAGTCAGTTCAGTATAACTTCCCAGATGAGGAGATTTTGTATTTGAAGATGAAAGATTGTGATGAGCCTACACTCGACGAAGGGCCAGAGGCTGGTTCCAGATGGAGGATGGTATTTGATGGCGCTGTAAATCAGTATGGAAATGGTATTGGGGGCAGTAATCATTATTCCTCAGGGCACACATATTCCTTTTACAGCAAGGCTAACTTTCAAATGCGCGAATAATATGGCTGAGTACGAGGCCTGTATTATGCGATTGGAGGAATGCATTGATCTAAGGATCAAGCATCTTGATGTTTATGGTGATTCGGCCCTCGTTGTCAATCAGATCAAGGGTGAATGGGAGACGAATCAGCCTGGTATCATTCCCTACAGAGATTATGTGAGGAGGATTTCAACGTTCTTTACTGAGGTTGACTTCCATCATATTCCTCGAGATGAGAATCGGATGGCAGACGCTCTTGCTACGCTAGCCTCGATGATTGTGGTTAAATATTGGAATGAAGTTTCCAATATCACCGTGATGCCCTTGGATAGACCAGCTCATGTATTTGCAGTTGAAGAAATGAAGGATGATAAACCATGGTATTATGACATCAAGTGCTTCCTCCAGAACAGGGTTTATCCGCCTGGGGCATCTGTGAAAGATAGGAAGACTTTGAGAAGATTGTCAGGCAGTTTCTACCTCAATGGCGAAGTGCTTTATAAGAGGAATTTTGACATGCTTCTGCTCAGATGCGTGGATAGACACGAAGCAGACCTGTTGATGACTGAGGTCCATGAAGGTTCATTTGGTACCCATTCCAATGGACATGCCATGGCTAGAAAGATGTTGAGAGCAGGCTACTATTGGCTGATAATGGAGTCTGACTGCTGCAAATATGTAAAGAAATGCCATAAGTGTCAGATTTATGCGGATAAGATTCATATTCCCCTGACACTTCTGAATGTAATTTCATCACCATGGCCTTTCTCTATGTGGGGAATTGACATGATTGGCATGATAGAGCCGAAAGCGTCCAATGGACACAGGTTTATTCTCGTAGCAATTGATTACTTTACCAAGTGGGTTGAAGCGGCATCATATGCAAATGTGACCAGGCAAGTGGTCGTGAAGTTTATCAAGAATCAACTCATATGCCGTTATGGTGTGCTAGATAAGATCATTACTGATAATGTATCCAACTTGAATAACAAGATGATGAAAGAGTTATGTAGTGAGTTCAAGATTGCACACCATAATTCTTCTCCTTATAGACCCAAGATGAATGGGGCTGTTGAAGCTGCTAATAAGAATATCAAGAAAATTATCCAAAAGATGGTTATTACGTACAAAGATTGGCATGAGATGCTGCCATTTGCTTTGCATGGATATCGTACATCTGTCCGCACTTCAACAGGGGCAACCCCTTTCTCTCTTGTTTATGGCTTGGAGGCCATACTCCCAGTAGAGGTGGAGATCCCATCAATGAGAGTCTTGATGGATGCCAAGTTGACCGATGCTGAATGGGTTCAGAGTCGCTATGACCAGCTAAATTTGAATGAAGAGAAGAGATTGACTTCCATGTGTCATGGTCAGTTGTATCAGCAGAGAATGAAGAAGGCTTTTGATAAGAAGGTCAAGCCTCGCGTGTTCCGAGAGGGCGACCTCGTGCTCAAGAAGGTCTTGTCTTTCGCGCCCGATTCCAGGGGAAAGTGGACTCCAAACTATGAAGGTCCATATGTTGTTAAGAGAGCCTTTTCAGGCGGTGCGTTGATACTTACAACTATGGATGGGGAGGATTTCACTCGTCCTGTGAATTCAGATGCAGTCAAGAAATACTTCGCCTAAAAATAAAAACAGAATAGCTCGCTAAGTTGAAAACCCGAAAGGGCGGCTTAGGCAAAAATGAGCGTCTCGGTGGATTGAAAACCCGAAAGCGCGATCCAGGCAAAAGTTAGAGACATAAAAAATGAATATATGCATCCCGCTAGATTGAGTACCTCATCCTGGGGCAATCTAGGCAAAAATTAGGGATTTGGCAAGTAATTGCGGCCTGACAAGACTTTGTTCTACAACTGTCATCCATCAAAGATTCTTGTTGATTCGTCGTCAACCAAAGCTTCGAATACATCTAATTCAGAATTGGTAGAGAAATGGTCATTATGTTCAATGTAGCCCTTTTCCAATATATATCACCATTTTCAAACTTGTAAAGATCTATGGAGTCTTGCCATTTGCAGGCTACCATTCCATCAAACGAATTTGAGCCTTTTATCCAACTATTTGCACTCTTATTTGTTTCTATTCAACAAACGTTTTACATTTTTTTAATTGAGAAAATATCATTGTTTTAAATAAATGAATTTTTCATAACTTGTTTTTTAAACAAAGTGAACATTCACAATGACAAAAGGATACTTAGGAGATCCTCAGTGCTCTCCCAAGGGTGGTATGATCCCCAACAGGGTAAGACATTTGTTCATATCCCTGGCATGACTGTATCTTCTTCCTCCGAAGCCCCTTTTATGGTTCATCCCCGAGTGGTATGCTTGTTGAGATGTTCACCACTCTCCCCTACAGTGGAAGAGCGATCTTTTCTCCTCAGCAGGTGTGATCTCCTTGGTGAGTTTGGTACTTTGTGTCGGATCACTAGATTCCTCTTATATCTCTCAGATGGATTCCTCAATAGAGTTGCTTTTGTGGCAGTTTCTGCCTGTGCAATGAACTTTTTTCCCCAGCCGGATTGACTGATGATTCATCCCCCAGAGATTTTGTGATTTCCTGGTATCTTTGATTCCCCAGCAGATTGGATACTCTCCATTGGAATTTTGGGCTTCCTCCCTTGAGATGTAGTACCGGACGGCTGTGTGCCTTTTCCTTTAGAGCTGTTTGTGTTAGAATGTCTGTTTGTCAACATTCATCATACATAAATCACGCATATGTGCATATAACCTTGAAAATTTTGGATATTCATATTGCATTTTTTTGCCATATATCTATTGTTTGTTATCCTCTGCTAGTTAGTAATACATTTCCCAAGCAGATGTCGGTGTCTGATCCCTCAATATAGAGTCAACCCCTTTAAGCAGAAAGTGTTTATCTTTCCTGCCATATTCCCCACTGAGTTATATCCTCGTGGACGACGGTTGTTTCTGCTTCCTCCCAACACATATATTGGGATGGGTTCCCCTATTGAGTTATATCCTCATTAGGATGAGTCTCGATTCAGTTTGCCTTTTTGGTTTAATCCTAAATTGGCCTCTTGTGACTGTCTTTGGTGTTTCCCTGTGGTAAATGAATAATTGCTCAGTAATCAATAATTACTCACCTTATCCTCAACGGAGTTTGTGGTTTTCTACCCTTATACCGGTAGTTGTAAACCCTATTTTCCCCCCTTTGCAGAGTTAACCATTGTTGTTCATCCTAGTTGATGACGGTTACTCTTCCGTGGTTTTCTACCCAGTATTCGGTAGATGTAATCCCCTATTTGACGGTTATCATTATCCAATATTCGGTATTGATATTCCCTCCTTCTTTTGGATATTTCCTCTAATTAAGCAATTTTATCCCCAGCGGGTCCTCTTTCATTTACCGTTTGCCGGTGATGTTTGTTGCTCCCCTTGTTTGGTCATCATTATATACCTAGTTTTGGTATCCCGATGCCTTTCTCTGTCGGTTGATTTATCCTTTATTAACCCAGTAACCGGTTGTGGATAATCTTCCATGCGAGTATATTATCTATGTTCCGACGGTAATAGATAATATATCTCATGCACTCTTTGGTCGAAGCCTTTTGTTCTTCCCCAGTCGAGTAAGATTCGTATCCCTGTTTTGGAATCGAATGTCCATCCCATAATTGAGTTTGCGTTCTTCCCTCTTTTTGGTTGATGAGCGTTTTGGGAATATTCCCCAATTCATGCTTTGGTTGGTCACCTATTATATGCCCAGTAACCGGTATCCTTGGTGTTCCTTCCTTCTGCTCCCTATTATGACTTTGGTCCCCTGTGGAGTCAGATTTTCCTGAGTTGAGATATACCTTTTAGGTCTTCCTCAGATGATTTGGTTGATTGATATCTCTCACCCTTATACCGGTCTTAGATATTCATTCTTCCCGAGCTTGTTGTTCTCTCACCCTTATACCGGTGATCAGATCACATGTCTCATTGAGCTTGTTACCTAGTAACCGGTAACACCTCATCCCGCTGCTCCCCTAGTAGAGTCTTTTTAGACATCCCCGGCGAGGTATCTGTTGTGGATCGCCTTTTGCTGTGTTGGCATATTCCCCAACACATGCACTTTCGAGTCAGCTCGATGTCCTTCCATTGGGTTTACTCCCTTTGGGATTCTGTTCCCCAAGTTTCAAGTCGTGACCTGCTCACGCGTTTTCATCCCTTTACTCCCCGGCAGAGTCCCTTCCCCATGGAGTGGATAACTCATAGGGATTATCAAATTCCTTCTGATCTTTTCTTCTTTGTGGACACATATCCCCACAGAGTTTGTTTGTTGTGCATACATACATTTGCATTATGAGGTCTCTTAGGGACCAAAATTTGTCTCTTTGTTATTATTTAAGCCCATTCTACCTCGTCGAGACGAAGATTTTAACCTTCACTTCTCCGGCTAGAATGACCTTAAATAGGGGCATCTGTAAGACCCCAATTTTGTCCCTAAGATCCCTCATGGCATCATAACATTGCATTGCATAGCCTCAAGGATCATTGTGCATCTTGGCTCCCTTTCCCTTTGGGTAGGGATCTCTTGTGAGTGGTTTAAAATTACCAAGCATGCTTGAATTGTATATCATTGCTTTTCTTGTTTTATTTACTAACCAAAAGCACAAAAATATGTCACTAACATCTTTTGTTTGTAGCTTAAGCAATCACCAGGTCAAGAGCTTCAAGAAGATCCTTTGTGCAAGAGATGAGGTATTTTCTTGAGATGAGGATCACATGATTATTATAAGGAGATTACATGAGCTAGGGTTTCATTTTGAAGCAATTTCACCGAGTGGTAGAGGCTCAAGTTAATCAAGACATTTCAAGGTCATCTGAGGACCAAAAGTCAACTGTGCAGTCAATTGAGGGCTATGAGGTGGGGAAATGAGTTGAGACACCTAAATCATGTTCAAAGGTCATGGCAAAAGTTACTAAAAATGGAAAATGACCTATAATTCAAAGTTTCCAAATTTGGCAAGTTTTAGTCCACTTTCAACTTAACTTGTCAATGTCAAAGAAGTTTCAAAAGGATTTTTGGTGAACATGGAAGTTGTAGATTTTTGTCTCCCCTTTCCAAAAAGTCCAAATTCATGTTCATATGATGAATGGTTGAGAAGTTATGGTCATTTGATCACAAAGTGTGCATGGAAATTCAAAATGGCATAACTTTTGATGTAATGCTTCAAATTGGTTCATTCTTTTTGCAAAATGCTTCAAGACATCTCAAAATGAGCTTTGCCATGCATGGGAAAGTGTGTATCCTCATTATTTCACACATGTTCATATTGAAGAAAATCTTCACCATTCATTTTTGGCTTAAGATGCAAGCAAATTGATCTTCAAATCCTAGCCCTTGGTTGTTCATGAGTGAATTCCAATCATAACATGGAGCTGATCACGTGTATTATGGGCATGTGAGCTCATTTTGCATTTTTTCAAATTGCTTCATTATCTCACTAATCATGATTAACCAATGGAAAAGATGATTAGCATTGTCATTAGCATGGAGTATAAGTACCAAAACCCTAATCATAACGGCAAGAACGACCATTTCAGATCCAAATTCAAGAACTCTCTCAAAAACTCTCTCTCTTCGATTTGCATTTTTCTCCACATAACTCTCAAAGATCTTTGCATATTCTTGATCCTCATGCTTCACTGAGCAAGAATCATCCACTGTTTGGAGCAATTCAGCCAGAATTCGAGCAGATCAAGAGCATTCTCATGGCAATGGAATTTGGAAATTGAAGTAGATTCAAGAGGTTTCAACCGTTGATTTTTGCATAAAGCTTCAAAGGAAGTGCATAGGAGTGGATCTGGAGCAGTAGAGCTTGAGAGATCGCGGTTACAGAAAGCTCCATTCCAAGGTGACTCAATTTTCGATCTCTCCTTTTGGTGTTTTTTTATCATAGACTTGTAGATCGTGATGTGTAGATCATGTACATATGTTTAGAATTGAAATTGGGTGAGTATTGAAGATGTTAGGTTGACTGAAAGTTTGGATCTAGAAAATGTTTCCCTTCGATCTGCAAAATCCAGGGAGAATTAGGAGAAATTGATGTGATATTCGGAATCTACGTTGAGGACTGAGTGGAATGATATAGGCCTTGTGGAATTCTGGAAATTTTTGTGGCGGCGCCACCGTTGGTTCGTTGGAGAAGACGACCGGAGCAGAGCTCCGGCGTCTGTGTGTGTTAGGGTTTTGGTGACGTGTGTGCCATGTGGATCCTAGCGTGGAAGCTTGATTGGATATGAATGCCTTCACCAAAGCCACGCGTGTCTTGACTGCTGACTGGGATGCTGAGTCGTTTAATGAAACAGCGCATTTTAGTAGTTTGAATGTGGAGCGTTGATCTCCCAAGCGCGCCAGATCCAAGGGCGTGTGTTTTTTCTGGATTTTATTTGAATTATATTATTTCCCTCCATTTTCCATGCATTATCCAATTATTTTGATCATTTTAGAAAATTCATAAAAAATGAAAAAATGATCCAAATGAGTTCCAATTTGTTTTCATAGATTTGTATTGATGTCTATTTTTTTATGGTGTTGATTTCATGAATTCTGGATGTCTAGATTTTTATGTATGAATTTTTGAATCCATGTGGTGCCAAATTGATATAGTGTATTCAATGTATTGTGAAATCCTCATTTTTGAGCCTTTTGATCCAATTTTTTGCATGCTTGACATTCATACATGACATGAATTATTGGTCACTGGTTTGGATTTTGTCTCACATGTTATCATCATTTTTGACACATAGAGAAAAATGTGACAATTTGTGTCACATTTTTGACGTTGAATTGGTGCATTTTTGATCACATAGCATTTGCATCATTCTGGATTTGACCTTTTGCATGTTGAACATTCATGGCATGAGAAACTTATACAAAAAATCTCAAAGTCATTGCATGCATTTCTAATTTGGTATGAATTTTCTAAGTTGGAAGCTCATTTTATGCATGTTTTTGAGGCCTTTTGAAGCATTTGAATGATATTTGGAGTATGATGATGGGTGTTTAGGGGTTCATATGGTTCTGTTTGGGGATTGTAATTTGATTCATCTCATGCCATTGGTTGTTTATGCTTTGTTGTGTTGATTGGATGTACATAAGCTAACTTTGTTGTTTTGTTTCAGGATTGGATACTTAGCATTGATGATTGGGTTTGCTCTCACCTTGTGAGATGCATTGAGTTCTAACCTATGTTTGTTTTGTAGGGTTTTAAGTGATGTGGTGAGCTCAGGAGCTCATTTGAGTGCAAGGGCACTTATGCACTGAATTGTGTAACTGTTAGAGGATTTGACTGTTTGTTTTCTGGTTTTATGACTGAAGTACTGACTGTTTAGTCTTTGTACAGGTACCTTAGTTGCTTGCTTGCTTTTGCTCTTTCTTGAGCATTGGATTGTGGTTGGCACACCACTCAGGTAGTTAGCTTCTTACTTCATGTAGTCTGAAGTCATGTCACCTTTTTTGGCAGGCATTTTGCTGGCAAGTCCTCCTTCAGAGGCTCTATTTGTGTTTGTTTAAAATTGTGCTCAAAGACCTCCAAGAAGAGGCATGTGTTATTTGTTAAGACCTCCAAGAGAAGAGGCAATTGACGGATATAAGGGATTAGTAGCCAATCCCCAGTTATTCAGTGTGTCGTTCTTTATGCTCGCACTACGTGTTGATGCTTCTGAACATGTGCCCCAGATCTTTGTCCAGAGTCTGTCAAGTGCAAAAGGATCCCACTTTCTGGATCCCCACGCTTTCTTTGTCATGAGCTCACCCTGGCCAGGGGTAAGAGCATGAGGTCTCATCCTCATTACCGATTTGATCAGCTTCACCCTAACATTCAATGTTAGTGGTTAAGAGCTACAGATTACCTTTTCCAGTTTGGCTTGTTTGCCGAGGTTGACATGACCCCTCTTGACTAAAGCCCACCCATTGTTTGAGCCTCTTGTATGGATATAGTGTGTGATGTTTGTTTACTTGTGAGTTAAGTTCTTGTTAGAGACCTCAACTTAGGGATGTTGATTGCATGACAACTATTAGGCTCGAGTCTTAATCTCCCTATTAGTTTGTTGTTTCCCTGGTCTCTGGTTAGGAGAGTGCTTTACCCCATGGAACTTTTGATGTGTGTGCTCTTGAACTAGGAGTTTCCATTTGAGCTTAATTGGAGGATCAATACCATGTTCATCCAAGTAGAAGATACAAGATACATTGAGGATCTCTTATGAGACTTGTTTGATTGCTTATACTTTGTGCTTGCCTATTCCAAAGGATGGGAGCTACATGGATCATCAATATGATCTCAAGAGAGGAACTCCTAGTGTGGTTTCATTTCTTATCCCTCACCTTTTTGTTTTCCTTAGGACTTAGCCCTTCTTCTTCATCTCTCCATTCTAACCCAAGCCAAAACCCCTTTTGTGCAAACATTTAACCTTTGTTTTCAACATTAGAAACCTAAGCCTTATGCTTTTGATTTTCAAACTTTCTTTTCATAACACTCATTTTGAATTGAATCTTTAAGTTAACTTTGACTACTTTTGTATATACTTCTAATTGGTAAATATAACCCATTCAAGTTTCCCTTTTGTGGTTCCAATGGACACTTTCTTAATCAAAATTTTCCATAACCTTTAGCTATTAGGTTTGAGTTATCCTTGTGGTAGATGTAATACTCACCTATATCCTTAGTGATGGACAATGAATCTTCCATGCTTATTATAGGGTTAACCCCTCACTAGCATGTTGAAGTTATCCTCACATGGTGGATTTGTGGTTTGGTTGAGTTTTCTCCCTTTGATAACAAAAGACCTTAAGGCTTTTGGACCAATCAATTCACCAATTTGTTTTGAGATTTTTACCCCGAACTACGAGGTTTTGATCCTAATCTTTTTATAAGAGGGTACGTAGGCAATGGGTTTATCCATCCAAACACAAAATGTAAATAACTTGTACATTCTCTTCTCATCTCTTCAATCATGTTTGCACAAATAAAATTTTCACCAGAGAAACTACCTTGCAACAAGTATGAAAAGGGCTCCCTAGGAGTACCTAGGATGTTTTGGGTGCCTAACACCTTCCCATTGCATAACCAACCCCCTTACCCAGATCTCTGTTTCTTTTACTAGTTTTTGTTGAAACTATTAGGTTTTTGTTTGCTTTCTAACCATTCTTTTGGATAAATAGAAGTGCGGTGGCGACTCGACTTGTATGGTTTACCTTGGATTTAGTCAATATTTCTAATGGTAACGAATACCCCGCTACAGTTAGTGTTGATGTTATGGAGTTTGCTGCCGACGTTGTTGTTGATAACATGGTTGTTGATGTTGTTGAATAGGGATCATAAACGATTGTTGTTGAACTTGTTGAACGGGGCCCACAATGGCCACTTGTTGATATGTTAGAGTCCTAGTTTGGACGACTGCGACTACATTAGTCTCGCCTTATCTTTTATTTCCATATGGGACGAAGGGTTTCTTTGTCACACTGGATGTACTTGCAAGGTTTTTTATCTTGCCCATTTTGATCATGTTCTCAATTTTTTCACCGGCCAAGACCAAATAAGAAAAGCCGGAGGAGGTACTTCCTATCTGTAGCGATGTATTTGTCACTTTATGATTTATTGATTAAACCAAAAGCAAGGCATACAAAGAATCGAGTCGCCACCGCACTTTTATTTATCCTAAGGAATGGCTAAAAAGCGAACAAAAGCCTGAGAAGTTTTACACATAGAAAACTAATGAAAAGATCAGAGAATCTGGGTAAGGGGTAAATTACGCAATGGGAAGGTGTTAGGCACCCAAAACGTCCTAGGTACTCCTAGGGAGCCCTTTTCACAATTGTTGTATGAAAATGTTTATTTGTTATGAAAATATTATTGTGCAAACATGAATGGGAAGATGAGAAAAGAATATACAATTTTTATTGTTTTTGTGTTTGAACGGATGAACCCGTTGCCTACGTACCTTCCATGAAAGGTAAGGATCAAAACGCCGTAGTTCGGCTAAAAGATTTCCAAAAGTTAGTGGATTCAATTATAAACACAAGCCTTAAGGTCTTACGTTATCCACGGGAGAAAACTCAACCTTATGAAACAACGAGTCCACCATGTGAGAAAAGCTTCAACTTGCTAGTGAGGGGTTAACCCTATAATAAGCAAGGAAGACTTACAATTCAATCAACTAAGGACAAATAGGTGAGATTAACATCAACCAACTAGGATAAATCAAACCTATGGCTAATGTATGAAAACTTAACAAGAATGGACAAAGCCACAAAACAATTGAATGGGTGAAGTTAATTGATTATGAGTATTTACAAAAGGAAGGTCAAAGTATGATTAAGATTGATTCAAAAGAAGTATTATGAAATGGAGTTTGAAAAGTCAAGGACTTAGGGTCCAGGTTTCTAATTTGAAAGCATGAAGGTGTTTGCACAATATTTATCTCAAGTTTTGAAAGCAATGTGTGAAAAGGTTTAGGACACAGAGGGATGAATGGATGAAGATGGAGTGTAAAACTTCCTAGAAGGTTCACCTCTTGAGATCATATAGAAGATGATTCAAGTGTGTCCTTTGGAATAGGCAATGAGCAATAATAAACAAGCAAAGCAAAGGAAGAAAGTCGACAAAAGCGGATACCGGATGCCAATTATTGGACTTATACCAATCTCCTAAAATAGAACTGGATATCAAAGGCCACTCTATGGACTTATACCAATCTCCTCAACAAAGAAATAAAAAGTGGATACCGGATGCCAATCTATCTGGACTTATACCAATCTCCAAAATAACAAAACAAACACTTGGATGTCAGATGCCAATCTATCTGGGCTTACTCTAACCTCCAACATATGATCATGGGAAAACAAATGCCAAATTACATGGACTTACAATTGCATCCTCACATACAACAAACAAATGCATCAAGCAGGGAGAAGATGAGTGGCCAATGAAATGGTCTTATACTCACTTCCATATCATAGGAACAATGGCGAATGAATGGTCTTACAATTGTCCTCAATGGGCAAACAACAAAGATATGTCACAAAGACAAATGAAATGATCATGCACTAATGAGCAATTAATGATGATAAATGCACAAAACATGCAAGCAGACATGTATAACTGAACTAAGTAATCAATCAACCAAAGTCATTCAGCACACTCTATAACCAAACAAATAGGCTCATACAAAGGGTTAGGCATTGAAGCCAACTGGAATAGGGTTAATGGTGTTCTTAACCTTGACATTGAGAGACAAGGTGAAGCAGATGAAAGGATATGAGGGGTGTGCCTCATGCTCTTATCCCTGGTCAGGGAGAGCTTTGAATATTAGAAGGTGTGGGAGTTCAGAAAGTAGGAACTCTCTCCACAGATTATTGACTCGATTGATCTTGGGTTTTTACTCACTATGCATCAACACATGTGGTGTGAGCAAGGTGAGTGACACACAGAATAGTAGGAGATAGGTTACATATCTCTTGGATTCTACCAATTGCCTTATTTAAAGGACTTTTCCTGCTTGGGACAAAAGTAAACAAGCACAAACATCGCCTCTTAAGGAGGACTTCAGACAGTTGCCTGGCCAAGTAACAGGCCAGGTCTTCCAGACTACATGAGGACAAGAGATTCTACCTCAATGCAAATGCTATCAAGCAAAGCAATGCAAGTTCTCAAAGAACTAATAGCAACTAATGGTACCTGAAATCAATCAAATAAAATCAGTATACAACTCAAATTCAAAACCAATATAAGATAAGGATCAACAGTCAACACAATCAGTCAAATGTGTAATGCACAAAGCTCAAAGCATATGAGCTAAGCATCCTACAAAACAAACAAGTTAGTTCATGATAATCAATCAAACTCAATCAATTTGCATTAATCCCCTTAAAGAATTTGCTTCTTAACCTGAAAAGCAAACTCAAACATGAGAAACAAGACCACTAGGACAAGCCTAGGGTCAAAAGGAGATAAAAAATCCAAAACAGCAAGTGAAAGCTATCCAAAATCAAGTTCAAACAATTAAGAAACAAACTCAAGTGGTTTCACATTCATCTCATTCATCATTATCATTTCACAAACAAATTAGGTCAAAGCATGTCATATAGAACCTCAAAGAAGTCAACAGAAAGACTCCACTCAAATCCAATCACAAACATTTCAATAAATCCTCAAATAATTCATGATCAAACATCATCCATAACATGATAAGCATACCAAATTTCAGCTCATTTGGAGAAAGGGAAGTAGGACAATGAAAATCAGAAAGTCAAAGCAAGTTTAAGCAAACTCATACAAAGCATCAAAACATGCACCAACTTCAATTAATCATAAAACAGAAACAAAACATGATAAATGAATGGGACCAAAGCCATGATAAACTTCAACATGTCTTCATTACTCATGCCAAATTTCACACCCATCCAATTAATAACCAGAATTTCACAAACCAAATACAAACATGTATCACAAAAAATCAACAAATGGCCAAACAGGGGAGAAAATTCCAATCGAATAGGAAATGCCATCAATAATTCCAGAAAAATTCACATGTATTCTCAACATCCATAAGTATATTCATGCAAAAATCCAGACCAGTTTGAGTTCAATAAGCATGGTAATTAAAATCATGCAGTTGGACATGAATGGTGTGACACAAATTGTCACACCTCTATTCAAAAAATCATATCTCATTAACCAGCAATGATAAAATCACAAACTCTATACCAAAATCACCATGAACATGTCTAGTTTAAGCAAAAAAAAATTCAGAGGCATTGGATTAAGTATCATTATTTCACAAGCAAAATGGCATGGCATACACAAAATGGACACACATGAACAAACCCTAGCACATTTGAAAATCCACACGTGCAAAAAATCTGGAAAAAACACCATAATAAACTAGAGATCATGAGGAGCATTTCACAAAATATCCCATCAAATTTGGACAAGTATTGAGTGACTTATGAATTTTCTAAAATCAACATGCCAAGTGAAATAAAAATTGAAATAAGAAAATGATTTAAATGAAATAAATATCTGCAGTGGCAAACTTGTAATTAACCGGCCCCTTAAGTGAAACACCGCGTTTCACTTAAGGGCGTGTCGCGCGCTTACTGGTGCATGGCCAATGAAACAGTGACCTCATGCAAAACGAAAACTCCAAATGGCCAAACACGATTCTGGGTTGAAGGAAAACTAGGGTTTATGCACTGTTCACCCTGTTCATCAATCGTGATGAACTTTTGTTCCAGATTTGGAAAATGAAAACATCATTTGAAACATCTCGCAGAGTACATCAACAATACAACAATCATTAACCCTAATTCAAACTAACAAGGATGAATCGAGCAAAATAACATCTAAACATCAAATTTCATTTCAACACATCTCTCTTAATACTCAACCATTTTCCACGATTCAAAGCTCATTACAACCAGCATGGAAAGATCTTTAACAAGCATATCATGATTTTAACAATGGCTAGGTTCAAATTTTTACCAGATTTGAAGAACAGTGTGGATTTCGTGGTTGTTTGGCTGTGATGAGTTGAAACAGAAGCTCCTTCAAGTTCCAGATGATGAATAGAGGGAGAATCGTGGCTCAAACTTGCTTGGTGATGTCCAAATCAAAAGCTGCCATGTGAGAGGTCCAATGGAACAGTAGCGGTTTCTTGCTTTACAGTGATGAAATGATGCTTGCCAAAGCTCCAAAAATGTTGGTAGATGATGGCACAGTGAACCAGGGCACGAGTCTTTTGGCAATTTTTTCAGAAAAATCCAAGTGAAGAATGAGAGTTTTTGAGAGAAAAAGAAATTCATATCTGATTTGTAAAAATGTGGCTAGGGTTTTTCAGTCTGAAACAGGTCATATATACTCTGATTAACAATGCTTAAGCTTGGTTAATGAAGTGGTAAGAGAAATTAGCTTAAATGAAGGTGTTTTGGTCAATTGGCAAAAACACTCAAGTTGCATGTGCATGGCATGCTACAGTGCGAAAATGGGCCTAGACACATCCCAAATTTGGTTTTTGATCAATTGCAAATGGTAGAAAATGTAGGCAATGATTAATTTGAAAGTCAATTTTTCACCTCTCCCTTTTTAAATTCAATGCGCTTGAAAAAGGCCATTTTGATTGGATGATTTTTGGTGAAATGTGATGAAGGATTTAGATAGAGCATGTCAAATGTGACTTGTAGCAAAAAACCTCACTCAATTTGGCCAAATGGTTTGGAAGTTATCTTACTTTGAAGTTCAAAAATTCTTGAGAAAGATTTGATCATAACTTGCCAACCACACATGAGAAATGAGTGTTCTTGGACTTTTTGGAAATGGGAGAACAAGATCTTCAACTTTCATGTTTGACAAAAATTCATTTGAACCTTGTATGATGAAGTAATTTTGAGGAGAAGAACTTTCCATTTTTGGCAAATTCCAATTACAGGTCAACTTACTATTTTGGGAAACTTTTGTCTGACCTCAAATCCTTCAATGTGGATGTTTGACATGTTATATGAGGCTTATATGGACATGAATGAGACCTCTCAAACCAATTCCCACCATCAAATCACTGATTAAATGCACAGTTGACCACAGTTGACTTTGCTAGGGTTTTGGTTGACTGAACCATGTTCTGATGAATTCCAAGCCCCTACCACTTGAGATCTTGATTCAAAATGATGTCACAACTCATATGAACTCTTGATGAATGATCATGGTGCCCAAATTCTTCAAGAATAGCCACCATCTATTGCTCAATGACTGTTTTGACTGATTTGACCTAGCTGGCTTCATCTGTAAGTAACATGGTTAGATGACAATATTTTTGTACTTTTGGTTAATAAACAGATGAAAAGCAATGATATACAAATGCAATACATGCTTGGTGATCAAGAACCACACTCACAAGATAACCCACCCACTAGGAGGGAAGCAAAGGTGTACAAAGATCCTTGAGGCAATGATATGATATGATATGATGCCATGAGGGATCTTAGGGACAAAATTGGGGTCTTACAGATGCCCCTATTTAAGGTCATTCTAGCCGGAGAAGTGAATTTTAGAAATCTTCATCTCGACGCGGTAGAATGGGCTTAAATAACAGTAATGAGACAAATTTTGGTCCCTAAGAGACCTCATGATGCAAATGTATGTATGCAAAAGACACAAACTCTGTGGGGATACAGTTCACACAGAAGAAAAGACGATCCATCAGAGTAATACACTCACCAGGAACAGAGACTCTAACAAGATTCTCATTGGGGATAGTAAAAGAAAAAGAATGTGTGAGCAGGACACGACTTCAAGTTGGGGAAAAACAAAACTGACACGGCGTGAACAAGACACGACTCTGATTAGGGTAATAACAGAAATCAGACTGGAGACCTCACTGGGGAGTGAAGGACTCACACTGGGGAAAAGAAAATCCCAAAGGAAGAACATCCATTGGAGAGACACAAGCTGACTCTTGGGAAGAAGCAAAAGGAAACTCCCCTGGGGAAAGCACCAAAGAATGAGGTGTTACCGGTATAAGGGTAACAAACTCAGGAAGAATGAATATCTAAGACCGGTATAAGGGTGAGAGATATCAATCAACCAAACGTCTGAGAAAGACCTGAAAAAGGTACATAAACTCAGGAAAATCTGACTCCACAAGGGACCAAAGTCATAATAGGGAGCAGAAAGGAAGGAACACCAGGGATACCGAGGTATATAATAGGTGACCGACCAAAGCGTGAATTGGTATATATGCCAAAACACTCATCATCCGAAAGGAGGGCTTGAAAAAGCAAATCGACTTACAGGATGGACATTCGAATCCACAACGGGAAAACGAACCTTACTCAACTGGGGACACAAACCCAAAGAGTGCATGAGATATAATATCCATTACCGGCAGACCGTGGATAAGAATACTCGCATGAGATATATTATCTATTACCGTCAAAACGTAGATAATAAACTCGCATGGTAAGAAACACCAGAGATACCGAAGCATATAATAGGTGATCTACCGAAAACGTGGATTGGTATATATGCCAAAACACTCATCATCCAAAACCCAAACTGGTTTAAGGATGGATATTCGATTCTACAAAGAATACGAATCTTGCTCAGCTGGGGAAAATCAACAAAGGACTCCAACCAAAGAGCGCATGAGACATACTAATCATTACCGGCAGACCGTGAATAATATACTCGAAAGGAAAAGACACCAGAGATACCGAAGTATATAATAGGTGACTAACCAAAAAGAGAGACAATCGATACCAAGCATCCGGGTAAACGAAAGACAACTCAAAGGGATAAATTGCAAGCATCCGGCAATTATCCAACAATAAAGAATTTTTGACTCCGCAAAAGGAAGCACGAATCTTACTCGACCAGGGAAACACAAAACGCTTCGACTGAAGAGTGCATGAGATATATTATTCATTACCGGCAGACCGTGAATAATATACTCGCATGGAAGATTATCCACAACCGGTTACTGGGTTAATAAAGGATAAATCAACCGAAAAGAAAAAGCATCGGGATACCAAACTAGGTATATAATGATGACCAATCAAAGGGAACAACAACATTACCAACACAAGGGTAAATGAAAGAAGACCCGCTAGGGATAAATTGCAAGCATCCGGCAATTATCCACAACTGTACCACAAGGCACAAATTCCGCTGGGGAGAAAGAATCAACACCTGGGATTTACAACTACCGAATACGGGGTAGAATACCATAGACTCAACTAGGGATGGGGGCCAGAACAGCACACAATCCACCGACAACCAGAACGAACCACAAAGGTTACCTCTGTTAGGGAAAAAGAGATAGGACTTACAACTACCGAATACGGGGTAATAGCCATACTCTGATGGGGATAACCATGAATTAGGGTTTACATCTACCGAATACGAGGTAGAAAACCAAAAAACTTGCCGAGGAATAAAAGGTATATAACCACCAATTCCGCTGAAAGGGCAAAGAACATAGGACTTACAAATACCGGTATAAGGGTAGAGGCCCGAAAAACTCCGCTGGGGAACAACCCACTGGGAAACACAAGACAGTTTGACAAAAAGTCAATTCGGGAATAATCCGAAAAGACAGACTGAATTAGGACACGTCCTAATGAGGATGTAACTCAAATAGGAAAATCCATCCCAATATATATGCTGGGAGGAAACGGAAGAAACCGTCATCCACGAGGATATATCTCAGTGGGGAACTGCAGAAGGAAAGACAACAGACACTTTCTGCTTATGGGGCTGACTCTATATGGAGAGATTTAACACCGGACATCTGCTATGGAGATCTATTAAGGATCTGCACCACCAGCAGGAGACAACAAACAAAAGATATATGTGTAACACATCAAAATTTGCCCTCCTCTCTTGGGACTAGCTTAACATATTGCATTGCATTTCAGGTCATTAGGCATTGCATATTGCATATCATGTGGTTACATTGTGCAAATCATCCTCCTAAGTCTTGATCAGAAAATGAAGAGGTCATGATGCAAGTTAGGGTTTCATTGGACTGGATCACTAATCATCTGAGGATGGTGATTTAAATTAGGGTTTTTGATTCTCAGGGAGATTGATCTACATCTTGGTTGAAATGATACATCATCACCATCATGGTCTTGTTATCGTCCAGAGGATTCAGAAGATTGATCATATACCTTGAGATTAGGGTTTTGACCACTGGTCAACCCTAATCAGTTGCATTGGGCCAATCAGGGCATGGCAAGGAGATGGGGTCTACAATGGATATGGGGACCATCATGTGATTATATTGAGCTTATGGAAGCTAGGGTTTCATCATTGAGCCATTTCATCAAGAGTTTGAGGCTCAACTTGATTAGTGCGTAGCCAAATTCATCTATCAATCAGAAAAGTCAACCGTGGTCAACTGTGCCAGGATTGATGGATTTGGAGGTGGGAGAGAGTTGGATACACTTCATTCATGTCTAAACAAGTTTCATTTGACATTTCAAACATCAAGAATGAAGAAAATAAAGTCAGGAGAAAACTTTCCAAAAATAGAAAGTGACTTGTAATTGAAAACTGCCAAAAATGGAAAGTTTTCCTCCTCAAAATTACGTGTCCAAAAATGCTTCAAATGAAATTTTGTCCAACATGAAAGTTGTAGATCTTGATCTCACCTTTCCAAAAAGTCAAAGAACATGAATTTCTCATTTGTGGTTGGCAAGTTATGGATTGATCTAAGCACAAAAAAGTTGAATTTCAAAGTGGCATAACTCTTGATTCACAAGGCCAATTCATGTGGTTATTTTTTTGAGCAAACTCCATTTTACATGTACTATCATAATCCATCATCACATTTTATGAAAACTCATCACATAAAAAGTCCATTTTTCAAGTGATTTAATTTTAAAAAGTGGAGGGAAAAAGTGATTTTGAGAAATATTCATGGTTTACACATAATTTCACTTGCATTGGCTTACAAACATCATTTGAAACTTGCTTCAAAACATAATTTTTGAGTAAATTTGAAGGAAAACTCATGCACTATTCACCATGCATTTTCATGCATAGGGTGAAAACTCAATTTGCCAAAACACTCCCTAATTCATTCATTTCATTAACATTTGGCTTAAGTGTGATTAGAGAGTGATTAGTAGAGCATATATATACTCTAATCATAACAGAATTTGAGAGGTTAATCACTTTTTCACCATTTTTGGATCTTGAAACTTTTTCCCTCCAAAATTTTCTCTCAATCAAAACTTGAAAATTCTCCATATAGCATAGCATTTTTCTTCCATATTCTGGTTTATTGAGTGTAGTGGATGAAGAATCAAGCATTGGATCATCAAATTCGAGCAAAATTTGTGTACATTTCAAGCAAACTCATGAAGATGTAAGTGGAAAATTAATCAAGATCTAGTTCGTTTCAAGCTTCAATTCACACCTAAAGCTTCAAGTTATCATCTCAGGAGCTGATTTGGATCATTTAAAGCCTTGGATCGTGCACATTTAGGGACTGCTCTTCAAGAGGTTCAGTTTTCGAATCTCTCAATTCTTAATTCCATTAACATGTTTAGATAGAGTTTTTCATGCTGATTAATCTGATATAAAATTCGTGTGAAATGGATAAAAAATGAATGAGTTATGCTTGCTTAAAGTTTGACATGTCAAAATGTTTTTGCTCGGATCTCTTAATCCATGGATTGTTAGGTTTAGATATTGATTGATCTGTAATCTACATTGAAAGAGCTTTCTGTTGATGTATGCATCTCAAAATTCTTGAAAATTTTCTGAACACAGCTCCGCCGTCTTCGCGAAGAAGATGGTGGAAACCACCGCTGGCCATACGCGTATCACTATGCGCCATACGCGTATCACTGAGCCACCACTGGCCATACGCGTTTCACTGTGCACCATACGCGTATCACCTGCAGCATGTTTTCAAACTTAAATCCATTTTATTTTTCCCTCCAATTTCCATATGCATTGTTTTCCAAACTTCAAAAATTCATAAGTTCTTCATTTTTTGTCCAAATTTGATGAGACTTTTTGCATTATTCTCCTTGTGATGTGTAATTCTTTATGGTGATTTTTAATATTTTTGTGCACGTGTGGAAAAATAAATTGCCTAGGGATTGTTTGAATGTATCATTTGTGTACCATGCTCACCATATCATTCATAAAATGATGATGCTTTCAAATAAATGGATGAAAATTTTTGTGCTTATTCTGAACATGTTGATGGTGATTTTCATGTAGAGTTTGTGAATTTTGGATGCTTGGTTGATTAGATATGAATTTTTGGATTAAGGTGTGACAATTTGTGTCACACCAAGCTAGGTCAACTTTCTGATTTTATTTGCATGGCCTAGAAATGTTTGATTGGGTTGATTTTTTGCATGAATGATCATTGATATGTCAAGATAACATGTGATTTTTTCTGGAAATATTGGTTGCATTTTCAAATTGATTGATGATTTTTTTCCCTGTTGGTTCATTTTGCAACATTGTGTGATACATGTTTGTATTTCTTTTGTGAAATTCTCATATGGTATTGGATGAAGATGAAATTTGGTATGAGCATTGTAGACACATTATAGGACATCGTGGTTTTGATCCCATTCATTTCTTAATTGTTGTTACTGTTTTATGATTTATGGAAGTTGATGCTTGTGTTGATGCCTTGAATTGGCTTGTATAAATGTGTCTGGACTTCTTGATTTTCATTGACCTACTTTCTTTTGTCCAATTAAGCTGAAAATTGACATGCTACTTGTTGATTGTGTCCTGTTTAGGTGTGATTTATTTGAGGATTTTTGGAATTGTTTTGGTATGCTTTTGAGTGAGATAGTTCTGTTTGGTTAATTGAAGTTGCAAATTGCATGATTGATGTTAAATTGTGCATGAAATGATAATGGTGAATGGTATGAGCATGGGACCAATTGCATTTGCTTTTGAATTGTTTTAATGTGATTTTGGTTGAATATTACTTGCTGTTTAGAATTTTTTATCCCTTTTGGACCCTAGGCTTGGCCTAGTGGTCTTGTTTCTCACATTTGGTTTGGATTTTCAGGATGAAATGCACAATGCTTAAGGAGATTGCTTCAAGGCAATTTGAATTGAGTTTGGTTGATATTTATAAACTAACTTGACTTTGTTTTGTAGGGATTGATGCTTGAGATTGAGCTTATAGCTTGCACTTGTGTGCATTAACTTGTGTTGTCTGTATAGATTGACATTTGCTGTTTATTGTTGGTTTGTCTGAGTACTGATGATACTTGATTGATTTCAGGTACATTTAGTCGCTTACAGTTCTTTAAGAACTTGCTTGCTGCTGCTTGGTTTTTAAACCACTTGAGGTAGGACTTCTATTCTCCATGTAGTCTGGAAGACCTGGCCTGTTACTTGGCCAGGCAACAGTCTGAAGTCCTCCTTAAGAGGCGATGTTTGTGGTTGTTTACATTTGTGCCAAGCAGGTAAAGACCTCTATGAGGCAATTGGTGGATCAAAGGGATATGCAATCTATCCCCCACTATTCTGTTGAGTCGTCCCCCTGCTCACACGGCTGTGTGTTGATGCATTGGGACACAAACCCAAGATCTTGTGCTGTTGCACAATCGAGTCAGAGTCTTTGAGCGTAGAAGGGTCCCTCCATTCTGGACCCACGCTCCTTTGTCTGAAGCTCTCCCTGGTCAGGGATAAGAGCTGTGAAGTCTAATATTCACTCACCTTTCATCTGCTTCACCTTAGCCTCGCAATGGCAAGGTTAAGAGCGAACACTACCCATGTACAGATGACTTGCTTCGGCAGTCAAACCCATTGTTTGAGCCCACTTGATTGGCTATAGTGCGTGCTATGTGAATATTTGTTTGAAATGCTTGTTTTGATTGATTGATGCTTGCATGCTTGCTTTCTTCCTGGATAGGATTAGCTTGCTGTTGTGCAAGTAGGTAGAAACCTGAACATAGGGTAATGATGCATGATAACACTAGGCTCGAGTACAGCTCCCTGGTAGTGTGTCTTCCCTTGGTTTCTGGCTAGAATTTCTTTCCCTTTCAGGGGAACTACATCGCCCTGATCCTCGTTCCAGACGAGGTATGTAGGCAGGGGACCGTGCGAGGTCTCTCCGGGCACTTTTTTTTCTTTTTGTGTGTGTTTGCTTGTTATCTTCTTGTGTGTCAGGATATGGACGTAAGCCAAGCGATTGGCTGTACGTATCCTGATTGTGTTTGTTTGGTTCGGAAGCTGACGTAATTCCATCGAGTGGTTGTCGGGTTCCAGGTTTGCCTGTGGGTGTGTGTGTCTTGTTTGGCGTGCGTGAGCCGAACTACGGCAGCTCTGATTCTCGTTCCAGACGAGATACGTAGGCATAGGATGCGACGTCCTATCGAGCTCTCTTCCTCTTAACCCCACCTGTGTTGTCTTCGGTGCGTGTGTGTGTGGTGTTTTAGCAACCTTTTATTTTCTTAGAGCATGGATCCCGTCGAGTACGACGGACGTGAGGGGTGCTAATACCTTCCCCTTGCGTAACCGACTCCCTTACCCTTTCTCTTTGGTCGCGAGACCATGCTTTTTCCAGGTTTCTCTGAGCGTTTCCTTTCCCTATCTTGGGATAAATAACGCGCAGTGGCGGCTCTGTGTTGTTTTTTTTGTTTCAGCCCGCCGGTTGTTTTTCGCGGATGCGACAGCTGGCGACTCTGCTGGGGAAACACGGATGTTGACCTGTGCTGGTCCATTGTCCCTAAGCGAGTCCTTCCTAGCGTTCTAGGATAGTTTAGGTTGCTTGTGATGCTTGTTTTATTGCATTTATTATTCTAACCTGTATATATTTGCATGCATCATACTATCGTGTTGCCGTCCTCTGTGCAGGTGGTTCCTCTGTTTGGGGTGGGTGTTCTGAGTGGGGCTAAAACCCAGGCCCGAGTATACACCTAGGATTAGTGTGGTCTCATGTCGCTCACATGCCGGTTGGGCACATTGTTGCGACGTGACATACCACAAGCCGGACGAGTTTCATCTGAGAAGTGCTCTTCCAGTGGGGTTTTTCCACTTTGGTTGGGTTATCTCTTTTGAGCTATTGACTCTGGTAACCGATCATTTCCCGGATCTTTGGTTCAGACGATCTCAGGAGAGCTACAATGGCACACCCGAAAGGGCAAACCCATTGAGTATCTCTGCCCGATTGTCGAGACTATTATCCGCCTTAGGATGACCTGATTAGAATTTACCTGTGAGGGGAGGGTGATTCTTACAGATGCATGTTCTGTTGGTGACTCAGATGGTGACTTTTGTTCCGTGGATCAGAGTCCTATTTATAAGTTGGATTTATGGCCTTTTATTTCTGAGACGCCGGAGTGCTGTCCGTATTATTTATCAGTGGGGATCCGTTTATTTCAGGATTCCCCAGGCCGATTCAGATGATTATGGGTATCTGCTCAGAGATTGTCTGATGATGATGATGATGATGTATCTGTCTTCCGTTTATTTCGGAACCCTTGAGATGGATTGGTGGTTACTTGTTCCCTCAGATGGTTATGATCAGTTCAGAGATCAGGGCTGTGGTTCAGTGCAGATGATCAGATGGCTTGGAGGATGGCAATGCATTGCATTCATTCATCAGCATCATTACATAATGCATTTATTTGCATCTAACACATGTTTACCCATATGCAGGGACCCTTTTGATCGAGATCCTGGTTGAGAGACTTTCTGCCCAGATATGAGAAGACCCGGTTTGAAGGATGATGTTGCTTACAGTTTCTTCGACCCAGAGATCAGTGTGCTGAAGGGTATGATAGCTTTGATTGCTCCCGACCATGTGGGGATGTTTCGTGAGGTGTATGGGGGTATTCTGAAGATGGTTTTCAGACTCACTGACAGAGACAGGAGCGTCGTTCATACTCTTCTCCAGTTCTATGATCCTGAGCTGAGGTGTTTTGTTTTCCCAGACTACTTACTCGGGCCGCTGATGGAGGATTATGCTGATATTTTGGGTATTCAGATCAGAGATCAGGTGCCTTTCTATGCTACTAAGGAGGAACCTGATATTGGAGGGATTGTCCGTGCTCTTTATTTGAGTCCGGAGATGGTGAAGGGTAATCTGAAAGAGAAGGGGAAGTTGCCTGGTTTTCATCTGAGTTTCTTAGAAGCTAAGGCTAAGGAGCAGGCGGAGTTGGGTAATTGGGAAGCTGTCTGTGCTTTGATTGCTGCGGGCATTTATGGGATCATTCTGTTTCCGAACCAGAAGAACTTCGTGGATATTAATGCCATTCGCTTGTTTGTTCGAGGAAATCCTATTCCCACCTTGATTGGAGATGTATATTACTCGGTTCATAACCGGAACGAGAAGAGGCGTGGGGGATTGATTCGATGCTGCGCTCAGTTGCTATACAAGTGGTTTATGGGTTATTTGCCGTCTAAGGGTGCTTTTGTTCTTCTCGGTCAGAATGTTAATTGGGCGACCAAGCTGATGGGTTTGAGGGTCAAAGACATAGATTAGACTCATAGTAGTGGGGTTGGACAAGACTTTATCTGCAGTTGTAGGGGTTTTCCCAATGTACCGCTTATAGGAGTTCAGGGTTGCATTAATTATAACCCGACACTTCTTAAGAGGCAGATGGGATTTGCTATGGAGCTTCCTCCGTACAAAAGTGAGGTTCAGGAATCTGTGTATTTCCCAGTTGAGGGTAATCAGGCCCAGGTGAAGCAGGTAACTGAGGCATGGCGCAACATTCAAACGAAAGGCAAGGTTTCCTGGGGTAGAGCTAATAACAGATCTTTTCCTCCGTTCGATGACTGGCTCAGTAAGAGAGTGGAGCTTACTTGTTTACCGTTTCCTATGGTTGATCCTTGGTATCCGTTGATTGAGGAGACTCCTTCTACTGTCAGTATGGACGAGTTCTTAGAGATGGAGCGGGAGAGAGATCAGTTGCTTGCAGAAAAGACGGAATTGGAGATGAGTGTTGCTCGGGTTCAGAGGGTTAACCAGGAGATCAGAGCGAAGATGGAAGATCAAGACAAGCGGCATGCCTTGGAAGCAAAGCGTTTTGAGATGGATACTGCTTACTATGGGAAGGTCAGTCAAGCTTTGGCATCTTCAACAAAGGAGCATGACATCACCAAAGAGAGATTAGCTAGAGCTTCAAAGGTCATTGAAGATGAGAAGAGGAGGCAGATCCTCGTGAGAGATCAGAGAGATGCTAGAGCCAGAGTCCTTGCTGCAGGATGGGAGGCAGAGAATCTGAAGATCATCGCCGAGAGAGATCATTACATTGCTGAGAGAGATCATTACTTCAGGCAGATGAAGATTCACCAGAAGGAGGTGGGGAGATTACAGCAGGAGAACACCGAGCTCAGGTTCGCCGTAGAGTTCGCGAAGATGGAAGATGAGATAAGGCCATCTGTGGGACCCTCATCCGGCTAGATCTTTTATTTTGTGGTGGATTACCGTCAAGCTTGTTGACGGAATTCGTTTGCTTGTATTTCTTTCCCGATTCTGGAGATTTATATCTGATTTGATGTATGACTATGGCACTTATTGTGCATTTTGTTATGTGATGTTGATTTTCATTCAGTGATGGATCTTCAAGCTTTATTTGCTTTACCGTATGCACTCACACAAGCACACACATGGTTGGGCGGTATCTTGCTAAATCATATAACTCTGATCTGTGTGATGAAATCAAATGCTGAATATCAGTATATTGCTGCCGAATTGTTATTTGTCTCAATGATGCCAGGATCAAGAGACAAAGTGTTCCTCATGTGGATAAACACTGCATTCATGCATTGATCATAATAACTTGTGTTTTATTTTGCAGGTATCTGTTGCTAACGTGCTTGATTATTTCAGGAATCATTGCTCGCGCTCGTAGAACTGTACCTTTGCACTCAACCCGTCCTCACAGATATTTCACAAGGCGCAATACTCCCAGGCTGATGGATCTTCCAAATACAGACATCCTCGAGATAAAAGACAAGATGAACGAGCTGATCAACATCATGCAAGGCTTTGCGGTTGGTCAGAAGGCGTTAGCAGATAAGGTTGAAAAGCTCGAGCGGGCTTCTGCAGCAAATAGTGGTGTAAACCTGGATGGTGTCTCCAACCAGGGGCTGGGGTCTCGTGACGGTGGAAAGAGAACGACTGTTGGTGTAGTGAATAATGTCGCTGGTTTTGGTACTGCTGGTGGTCAGCCTGGGCCCGGTCTGGGGCAGAATATGAAGGACGGTCTGTTGCCTCCATTCTACGGGTTTGATGAGGACAGAGAGGAAGACAGGGAAGCAGACCAGTTCTCAATGCATAATGAGCCTTTCGGTCAATACAGTGCTCCTCCTCAGAACAAAGAGATTCAGCTGCTGGCTGAGAAGATCAAGGTGCTGGAAAGCTATGCCACTCCGGGGGTGGTCAATATGTCGAACATGGGGCTGGTTTAGGGGATTGTGATCCCGCAAAAGTTTAAAGCGCCCGCGTTTGATCGGTACAATGGAAGCTCATGTCCTGAGACTCATCTACAAGCTTTTGTCCGCAAGATCTCTGCGTATACCATGAATCAGAAGTTGTGGATGTACTTTTTCCAGGACAGCCTGTCCGGAGGCTCACTGGAATGGTATACCAAGCTGAAATCTGCTGATATCAAGAACTGGCAGGATCTTGGGGACGCATTCTTTAAACAGTATCAGTTCAATGCTGATATGGCCCCGAGTTGTACCCAGCTGCAGGGTATGTCTCAGAAAAACAATGAGGGGTTTAAAGAATATGCCCAGAGATGGAGGGAGTTGGCTGCCAGAGTGCAACCTCCACTTGTTGATAGAGAGATGTCTGATTTGTTCATGGGGACCCTACAGGGGGCTTATGCTGAAAGGATGGTTGGTTGTCCGGTGACCAACTTTTCTGATATTGTTGTGGCAGGGGAAAGAATTGAGAGCTGGCTGAAGCTCGGGAAGATTCAGGGTAACGCCTCTTCTTCAGGATCGAAAAAGCCGTTTGGTAATGGTGGCCAGAGGAAGAAAGAGGGCGATACTAGCGCCGTGTATGCTCAACGAGGACCCAGTAGGGATCGTTACTTCCAGCACACTGTTGCGGTAACTATTCCTGCTGAGCAACAACCACAGCAGCAACAACCGCAACAACAGAGACAACCGTTTCAGCAGCGGCCTCAGAGGGCTGGTTATCAGGTACGGGGGAGAGCAGTTGACAGGCAGTTCGACAGGCCACCGGTGACTTATTCCTTCCTGTTCAAAAAGTTGATGGACTTGGGGCTAGTACAGACCAGAACACTGGCACCTTTGAGACCTGATCAAAGGCCAGCTAATTATGATGAAAATGCCAAATGCGAATTCCATTCGGGTGCTCCCGGACACAATATAGAGAACTGTAAAGCTTTTAAGCACACAGTTCAAGACCTGGTGGATTCGAAAGCAATCAACTTTGCACCATCTCCCAATGTCAATGCTAATCCCATGCCTGCGCATGGTCAAAGGGGGGTGAATGTTATTTCTGGAGAGAATAGAGTTGGGTTGTCTACTGTTGATCAGTTGAAGACTCCTCTGGCTGAGGTTAAACGGCAGTTGATGTTGAATGGGGTCTACCCGGGCTGTAATGATAATTGTGCTGAGTGCATTGATTCTGTCAATGGGTGTGAATGGTTGAGGAAGACTGTCCAGGGTCTGATGGACGAGGGGAGTATTCTAATTGAGAAGGCTGATAAGGGGAAAGATGAGGTCTCCACCATAACAATTTACTTTGATCCGGTGGATTTGTCAAATCTAGCTGAGGCGGCTCCAGTTACCATCACGGTACCTGGACCGATTCCGTATGACAAAGATGATGCCGTGCCATGGCATTATGGTGGAGAGGTCTACTACAATGGTGAGAAGGTGGAAGATCAGGCTGCAAGTGAAACCACCGTTTCAAAGGTGGATAATGCCGGTACCAGCGGTTTCACTCGTAGTGGCAGATTATTTCCTCCAGAAGCCCTGAGGGGAGGAGAGGGAGAAAAAGAGAAAAAAGAAAAGGCTGAGGCTTTAGCCAGGGCAAAAGGAAAAGCTGTGGTGAATGAGGGTACTCCAGTAGTGACACCGGCGCCATTTGGGTCGGATGAAAAACTTGATGATGATGCAGAGGAATTTTTGAGGATCATCAAGAAGTCTGAGTACAAACTGGTTGATCATTTGCAGCAGACTCCTTCCAAAATATCGATTTTGTCATTGCTGTTGAGTTCTGAGGGGCACAGGGAGGCTTTGTTGAAAATTCTGAAGAAAGCCTATGTTCCTCGGGAAATAACAATTAATCAGTTGGAAACAGTCGTGTCTAACGTGCATGCCAGCCATGGGTTGGGTTTTACAGACATGGACCTGACTGTGGATGGGAGGAATCACAATAGGGCTCTACACATTGCAATAGAATGTAAAGGGGCCGTGCTTTCACATGTGCTGGTTGATACCGGCTCCTCTTTGAATGTGTTGCCAAAGAAGGCTCTAGCGAAGCTAAACTGTGATGGGCTGATTTTGACTCCGACTGATTTGATTGTGCGGGCTTTCGACGGGTCGAAGCGGACCGTGTTTGGAGAGGTTGAGCTGCCAGTGAAGATTGGACCAGAGGTGTTCAAGTCGACATTCTATGTCATGGATATTCAGCCGGCATACAGTTGCTTGTTGGGTAGACCATGGATTCATGCTGCTGGGGCAGTAACCTCGACTTTGCACCAGAAGCTGAAGTACATCTGGGAGGGCCAAGTCGTCACTGTGTGCGGAGAAGAGGACATCTTTGTCAGCCACCTGTCCTCGTTCAAATATGTGGAGATGGACGGCGAAATCTGGGAGACGCCTAGTCAAGCTTTCGAAACCATTAAGGTGGAGAATGCTTTGTTTGCAAAAGAAGAAGAGAAACCGTCCATTGCTTCATACAAGCAGGCTGTTGAGGTGGTGAAGAATGGAGAGGCTCCTGGTTGGGGCAGAATGATGGAGGTCCCTGCGAAGAAGGACCGATTTGGAGTGGGGTATCAGCCGGGCCGAGGCTCAGGACCAGGCAGAGGACGTCGTGCGTCAGTCACCTTCACAAGTGCCGGAATGCTGGATCCGGATCACATCTGCATGATGAGTGATGATGCTGATGGCGACTGTGACATGGACCGGTGGATAAAGCCGTGCGCACCAGGGATGGGAATCCAGAACTGGAAGGCTGAAAAGATCATCCGGGTCACTCTGCTGGAAGAGTAATATTTTTCCTGTTTTTCAGTTTATATGCATGAAAGCCTTGCGTGTTGCCCGACACGTAATGGTTCATTGTAAGGGCCACCTCATGTTTAAATTTGCAAATTCGCATCATGAATAAAAGGATGTTTTTCAATTAAAAGCGGTGTTCCCTGTTTTTCTTTTATTTTTGCAGTTTAAAAATAAAAACAAAATAAAAATGGCAATGTTTTCATTTTTTCTTTTATTTTTGTCACACCGGTTCTAAAGCAATGCATGAATCAACATTCACGCATATGCGATATCTCTCCGGATCTCATTGATAACAATCCTGTTACACCCTTGTATGACTTCGATAATCCAATCTATCTTGCTGAAGAAGAAGACGAAGAAGATTGTGAATTGCCAGGGGAATTAGCCAGGTTGTTGAAACAAGAGGAGAAGGTGATTCAGCCGCACGAAGAGCCGATCGAGGTTGTGAATCTGGGTACCGACGAGGTCAAGAAAGAGGTGAAAATCGGGGCTGCTTTGGAGGAAAGTGTTAAGAGCAGATTGGTAGTGTTGTTGAAAGAGTATGTCGACATCTTTGCCTGGTCTTATCAAGATATGCCAGGGTTGGATACCGATATTGTTGTGCACAAGCTACCGTTGAGAGCAGATTGTCCTCCAGTGAAGCAGAAGTTGCGCAGAACTCGACCTGATATGGCGATGAAAATCAAAGAAGAAGTAAAAGCAGTGGGATGCTGGTTTCCTTGCTGTCACTAATTATCCGCCATGGGTTGCGAACATCGTGCCAGTCCCGAAGAAGGATGGGAAAGTGAGAATGTGTGTGGACTACCGGGATCTAAATAGAGCTAGTCCGAAAGATGATTTTCCGCTACCTCACATTGATGTGTTGGTAGATAATACAACTCAATTCTCGGTGTTTTCCTTCATGGATGGCTTTTCTGGCTATAATCAAATCAAAATGTCGCCAGATGATATGGAGAAAACCACGTTCATTACACCGTGGGGTACCTTTTGTTACAAGGTGATGCCATTTGGTCTCAAGAACGCCGGTGCTACTTATCAGAGGGCCATGGTGACTTTGTTTCATGATATGATTCATCATGAAATAGAATATTATGTTGATGACATGATAGCAAAGTCCCAAACAGAAGAGGGGCATTTGGTAGATCTGGCCAAGTTGTTCGACCGGTTGAGACAGTTCAGACTGAGGTTGAATCCGAACAAGTGCACGTTCGGAGTGCGGTCCGGTAAATTGCTGGGGTTCATTGTAAGCGAGAAAGGAATCGAGGTTGATCCTGCCAAAGTAAAAGCAATAAGAGAAATGCCTGAACCGAGAACAGAGAAGGAGGTTCGTGGTTTCTTAGGTAGATTGAACTACATTTCACGGTTCATATCTCACCTAACAGCCACGTGTGAACCGATTTTCAAGTTGTTGAGAAAAGATCAAACGGTCAGGTGGAATGATGATTGCCAAGCGGCATTTGAAAAAATAAAAGAGTATTTGCAGGAGCCTCCGATTCTGATGCCTCCTGTGGAGGGAAGACCGTTAATTCTGTACCTGACAGTCCTCGAGGGGTCTATGGGGTGTGTATTGGGGCAGCATGACGAGTCTGGTCGAAAAGAGCATGCCATATACTACCTTAGCAAAAAGTTTACCGACTGTGAAACAAGATATTCACTGCTCGAGAAAACTTGTTGTGCTTTGGTCTGGGCTGCTCGCCGACTAAGGCAGTACATGCTGGTTCATACCACTTTGTTGATTTCCAAGATGGATCCAATCAAGTACATTTTTGAAAAGCCAGCATTGACTGGACGGGTTGCGAGGTGGCAAATGATTTTGACTGAATATGATATACAGTATACATCTCAGAAGGCGATCAAGGGGAGTGTATTGTCTGATTACCTCGCCCAGCAACCCATTGATGATTATCAACCGATGAAGTTTGAGTTCCCTGATGAGGACATCATGTTTCTCAAATCGAAAGGTTGCGAGGAACCAATCCCGGAGGAGGGGCCTGACCCTGAATCCGAATGGATTTTGATGTTTGATGGGGCCGTTAACGTGAATGGAAGCGGTGTTGTTGCTGTTTTGGTTACGCCGAAAGGATCCCATATTCCTTTTGCTGCCCGGCTAACATTTGAGTGCACCAACAACGTGGCTGAATACGAAGCTTGTATATTGGGGATTGAGGAGGCGATTGATTTGAGGATCAAGAACCTTGTCATATATGGAGATTCAGCTCTGGTGATAAATCAGGTTAACGAAAAATGGTATACGCATCAATCTCATTTAGTTCCGTATCGAGATTATACGAGGAGATTGTTGACGTTTTTTACCAAGGTGAAGATGCATCATGTGCCTAGAGAGGAGAATCCGTTGGCAGATGCTTTGGCTACTCTGGCCGCCCTGATTAAGGTGCATAGGTGGAATCAGTTCCCCAGTGTTGAAGTAGGTCGTCTGGATAGACCGGCTTATGTGTTTGCTGTTGATACAGCGCCCGATGATGAGAAGCCATGGTATTATGATATCAAGCGCTATCTAGAAACTCAAGAGTATCCTGAGGGAGCATCGAAAAAGGACCGAAAGACTCTGCGGAGGTTGGCCATGGTGTTCTACCTGAACAAGGATGGGGTTTTGTACAAGAGGAATTTCGATTGGGTCTTGCTCAGATGTGTTGATGATAGAGAAGCAAGCCAATTGATGAAAGAGGTTCACGAAGGATCGTTCGGTACCCATGCCAGTGGGAATGCGATGGTAAAGAAGCTGCTGAGGGCAGGCTATTATTGGATGACAATGGAGGCCCAATGTTTCAATTTCGTGCGGAAGTGTCATAAATGCCAGATTTATGCTGATAAGGTGCACGTGCCTCCGAATCCATTGAGTTTAATGTCGTCTCCGTGGCCGTTTGCTATGTGGGGCATTGATATGATCGGGAAGATCGAGCCTACTGCTTCGAATGGGCACAGGTTTATATTAGTGGCTATTGACTACTTCACCAAGTGGGTTGAAGCAGCCTCTTATACGAACGTGACGAAGCAGGTCGTTGCCAGATTTCTCAAGAGAGACATTATTTGCCGATATGGGGTTCCCGAGAGAATCATTACTGATAATGGTTCAAATTTGAACAATAAGATGATGGCAGAGCTGTGCCGGGAATTCAAGATCGAGCATCACAATTCTTCTCCCTATCGTCCGAAGATGAATGGGGCGGTTGAGGCAGCCAACAAGAACATAAAGAAGATTGCGCAGAAAATGGTGGTAACCTATAAAGACTGGCATGAGATGTTGCCGTTTGCGTTGCATGGGTATCGAACGTCGGTGCGTACATCTACTGGGGCAACTCCTTTCTCATTGGTATATGGAATGGAGGTTGTATTACCTGTTGAGGTTCAGATTCCCTCTTTGAGAGTCCTGATGGACGTGAAATTGCAAGAGGCTGAATGGGTAAGGACCCGGTATGAAGAGCTAAGCCTGATAGAGGAAAAAAGGCTGGCAGCCATCTGTCATGGGCAGTTGTACCAGCAAAGGATGAAGCGTGCTTTTGACAAGAAGGTGTGACCTCGGGTATATCACGTGGGTGATATGGTGCTGAAGAGGATCCTTCCTCCTCAAAACGATCGAAGGAGCAAATGGACACCCAATTATGAAGGTCCATTCGTGGTCAAGAAGGTTTTCTCTGGTGGAGCCTTGTTGCTAACGACCATGGATGGCGAGGATTTTCCATCCCCTGTGAATGCGGATGCAGTTAAAAAATACTTCGTATAAAAAGACCCGCTGGACGAAAAGAATAAAATAGTCCAGGAAAAAATGGGCATCCCGGCGAACCAAAAACAGAAAGAAAAGGTTCGGGCAAAAATTAGGGATAAAAAGGAAAAATGTACACCCGGTAAGTCGAAAACCTGAAAAGGCGACTTGGGCAAAAATGGGTATCCCGGTGGACTGAAAACCCGAAAGGGCGGTCCAGGCAAAAGAGGGATTGAAACGAACAACTGCGTCCAGCATGATCGTTTGCTTTGGTTAGAGCATCATGGATAATACCCTGTAGGGATCAGTCGGAAACGTCTTGTTCAGAAGGCAGAAAGCAAGGAGAGTCTGAGGACATATGGGGTGTAACCGAGTTGGAACTCGATGAGATTACAGGTTTCACATTGCCATTAGGATAGATTTTTCCTTTTGTGCAATTACCTCTTTTCAGGAATTGCTTCCTTTGTATCGCTCAATTTGAGCCACATTTTTTTCAATCAATAAAATGCATATTCAGTCAAATAATTTTGTTTTTGTTTTCATTACCGCTTTGATTGCAAAAACATCCGATTATTTTGATAACGAATCTTTGCATTTTAAGACATACAGGTCCCTTCCAATGCATGTTTATAAGATTGAAAGCTTGAAATCTTATTCGGAAGGTTGAGTGACCCAAGTGTTGTAATCTTGACACGCCTGGGGCCCGGTTTTATCTAACGATCTGTTTTGCAGGAACTGTTAGATATTTTTCACTCACTTGCAGGTTGTGATGTGGAAGCTGTTGACAAAACAAATCCCTATGGAGTCCGATCAGGGACGAATGAATGTGAAGGGATGACGGAGAGACGTTGAGACGTGCGACGACCTTGGGAATTAATCAAGAAGACTCTTCAAAGTCGGAAGATTGAAAAGTCTGTATAATCCCAGGAGTACGCTTTCCGTCGAGCGCGGAGCGATTGGGAATACAAGATGATGGAGCAGAAAAGGTCCAGACGAGTCTGGGAATTCTCGAGAGTGGAAAGTCGGTACGAGATTGGGAGGTGGATACCATGGTCCGACGAGTCGACGGGTGTTCTGTACCAACTTTTCTCATTTCCCAGCTAAGTCCCCAAGCAGAATTAGAGGACTAACTCCCTAGCAGATCCAAGGTCTGTGGGTCCCCTAGCTGAGTCAGGATGGTTATCCCCGGCAGGTTTAAAACGGTGTTTCCTTGGCAGTCATGCCCGAAGGTTGATATTCCCCGAGTGGAGCGGGTTTTTAATGAAATATATCTCCAGCAGTGTTCATCCTACCAGTGGATGGGATGAGTTTCCGTAGCAGACTCATATCTACATCCCCAGCTGAGTTGATTCTACCTATGGGTTGCATGGGTTGTCCCCAGCGGAGTGGCATTCGCTTCCCTAGCAGGGTCAGGATGGTTATCCCCAGCAGGTGTCAGATCGATGCTTCCCCAGTCGCCAGGCCTGAAGGTGGCTGTTTCCCAGCAGAGTATCTGTGAGCATTTCCCCAGTGAAGTCGTCAGGTATCTGTGAGGGTTTCTCGAAGCAGAGTCGAGATTTATATCCTCAGCAAGTCGAAGATTGTTGTATCCCCACAGAGTGTTGGTGGTTCTTATCCCCAGCAGTTTCTCGAGCGGATTGGGTGCAAAGGAAGTTCTTCCCTAGCAAGGGTTACCTTCTCCCGGCAGCAGCATTATTCTCCCAGCAGGGTGAAGATCGGAGTATTGACGAGTTCCTCAGCAGAGTGTCTCGTGCTCCCCAGAAGAGTCCCTTGAGGGGGATACTTTTTATGCATTCATCATGTAGAAATAGCATAGCATGTTGCATAGAAAAAATAAATCGCGTAGCATTTCCATGATTATGGAACATTACGCAGAAAAATCGATCATGCATCATATTGCAAGCATAGAGCTAGTCTCAAACCGTGGTTACTGTTTGAGAGGTGATTTTATCCGCAATGCAAGGTGTTACTCCGAGGAGTTTAGCCACAAGATTGAATCAGAGGATATTCCCCAGTAGTGCGATACTGGAGAAGGCATTTTTTCCGTCAAGCAGAGATGGGAAGTGTTATGTGATCAGCGTAATTCAAGTCGTGGTTACCGCTTGGATTTTTTGTTTCGCTGGATGGTGAAGATGTTACTCTAAGGAGTTCAGCATCATGATGTCAGATCAGCAATGTTCTCCAGTAGTGCGATACTGGATGAGTTTTTCCGTCGGACGGAGATGGAAGTGAAATCGAAGGACGTTACGCGATCAGCGCGATTTTCGGGGTTCAACCGGAGAAAAGGAAGTGTTGAGGCATTTTCTGGGGTTCATATGGAGATTGGAGTTGAAGATTACATCCGGGATGAGGTCCTCAGGATTATCTTCTGTTCATTTGTCACCTTAGACTTTGGCGGATGCCAATGGAGGTCGTTATAGGTGTCTTCGGATGAAGAGATGCACATGTTACCTTCCTTTTGTGAAGGTTTACCCTCTGATATGTCGCCCTCAGAGTGGTGTTTGGTGTTATTTCCGTTGTTGCCAGCGGAATTATCACGAGAGATGGGAGAACGGGGTTCAAATGGAGAAAAGGAAGTGTTGAGGCATTTTCTGGAGAACGGGGTTCAAATGGAGAAAAGGAAGTGTTGAGGCATTTTCTGGAGAACGGGGTTCAAATGGAGAAAAGGAAATGTTGCGACATTTTCTGGAGATCGGGGTTCAAACGGAGAAAAGGAAGTGTTGAGGCATTTTCTGGAGATTGGGGTCCAAATGGAGAAAAGGAGACACGAGGTGTTTTCTGGAGAATGGGGTTCACAATGGCGATCGCGAGTTATCGTCAGGCGACTGGGGTTCAAATGGAGAAAAGGAGACACGAGGTGTTTTCTGGAGAGTGGGGTTCATTATTTTGGCAAACAGGAGAATGGGGTTCAAATGCAATGATCAGGGATCAGTTGCGCGAAAGAAAATTTTGGGGTTCAAGAAAATGGAAAAAAGATAAGAAAGTTTGGGGTTCAAGGAAAAAAAAAAGGGAGTAATAATAATCCCCAGCGGATGTGGTGTTCAGACCATGGTTATCCCTGCGTTACCATTTATTTTGGTATCCAGGTCGACGTTGCTGTTTCGGTGATCAGGCCGACTTTTTCCGTACCAGACGGATTCTTCTTTGAAGATTGTGTTCTTTGCCGATTCTGACAGGCATTGTTGATTATTTCCCTTCAGAGTGCAAATTGTTCGTCTGTTCTTGGTATTCAATCACTCTTCATCCTGATCATCTGAAAGCTGAGGCTATTCATATCGACAGGTTCACAGTGGATTGAATAGGGGCAGCTGTAACACATCAAAATTTGCCCTCCTCTCTTGGGACTAGCTTAACATATTGCATTGCATTTCAGGTCATTAGGCATTGCATATTGCATATCATGTGGTTACATTGTGCAAATCATCCTCCTAAGTCTTTATCAGAAAATGAAGAGGTCATGATGCAAGCTAGGGTTTCATTGGACTGGATCACTAATCATCTGAGGATGGTGATTTAAATTAGGGTTTTTGATTCTCAGGGAGATTGATCTACATCTTGGTTGAAATGATACATCATCACCATCATGGTCTTGTTATCATCCAGAGGATTCAGAAGATTGATCATATACCTTGAGATTAGGGTTTTCACCACTGGTCAACCCTAATCAGTTGTATTGGGCCAATCAGGGTATGGCAAGGAGATGGGGTCTACAATGGATATGGGGACCATCATGTGATTATATTGAGCTTATGGAAGCTAGGGTTTCATCATTGAGCCATTTCATCAAGAGTTTGAGGCTCAACTTGATTAGTGCGTAGCCAAATTCATCTATCAATCAGAAAAGTCAACCGTGGTCAACTGTGCCAGGATTGATGGATTTGGAGGTGGGAGAGAGTTGGATACACTTCATTCATGTCTAAACAAGTTTCATTTGACATTTCAAACATCAAGAATGAAGAAAATAAAGTCAGGAGAAAACTTTCCAAAAATAGAAAGTGACTTGTAATTGAAAACTGCCAAAAATGGAAAGTTTTCCTCCTCAAAATTACGTGTCCAAAAATGCTTCAAATGAAATTTTGTCCAACATGAAAGTTGTAGATCTTGCTCTCACCTTTCCAAAAAGTCCAAGAACATGAATTTCTCATTTGTGGTTGGCAAGTTATGGATTGATCTAAGCACAAAAAAGTTGAATTTCAAAATGGCATAACTCTTGATTCACAAGGCCAATTCATGTGGTTATTTTTTTGAGCAAACTCCATTTTACATGTACTATCATAATCCATCATCACATTTTATGAAAACTCATCACATAAAAAGTCCATTTTTCAAGTGATTTAATTTTAAAAAGTGGAGGGAAAAAGTGATTTTGAGAAATATTCATGGTTTACACATAATTTCACTTGCATTGGCTTACAAACATCATTTGAAACTTGCTTCAAAACATATTTTTTGAGTAAATTTGAAGGAAAACTCATGCACTATTCACCATGCATTTTCATGCATAGGGTGAAAACTCAATTTGCCAAAACACTCCCTAATTCATTCATTTCATTAACATTTGGCTTAAGTGTGATTAGAGAGTGATTAGTAGAGCATATATATACTCTAATCATAACAGAATTTGAGAGGTTAATCACTTTTTCACCATTTTTGGATCTTGAAACTTTTTCCCTCCAAAATTTTCTCTCAATCAAAACATGAAAATTCTCCACATAGCATAGCATTTTTCTTCCATATTCTGGTTTATTGAGTGTAGTGGATGAAGAATCAAGCATTGGATCATCAAATTCGAGCAAAATTTATGTACATTTCAAGCAAGCTCATGAAGATGGAAATGGAAAATTAATCAAGATCTAGTTCGTTTCAAGCTTCAATTCACACATAAAGCTTCAAGTTATCATCTCAGGAGCTGATTTGGATCATTTAAAGCCTTGGATCGTGCACATTTAGGGACTGCTCTTCAAGAGGTTCAGTTTTCGAATCTCTCAATTCTTAATTCCATTAACATGTTTAGATAGAGTTTTTCATGCTGATTAATCTGATATAAAATTCGTGTGAAATGGATAAAAAATGAATGAGTTATGCTTGCTTAAAGTTTGACATGTCAAAATGTTTTTGCTCGGATCTCTTAATCCATGGATTGGTAGGTTTAGATATTGATTGATCTGTAATCTACATTGAAAGAGCTTTCTGTTGATGTATGCATCTCAAAATTCTGGAAAATTTTCTGAACACAGCTCCGCCGTCTTCGCGAAGAAGATGGTGGAAACCACCGCTGGCCATACGCGTATCACTATGCGCCATACGCGTATCACTGTGCGCCATACGCGTATCACTATGCGCCATACGAGTATCACTGAGCCACCACTGGCCATACGCGTATCACTGTGCACCATACGCGTATCACCTGCAGCATGTTTTCAAACTTAAATCCATTTTATTTTTCCCTCCAATTTCCATATGCATTGTTTTCCAAACTTCAAAAATTCATAAGTTCTTCATTTTTTGTCCAAATTTGATGAGACTTTTTGCATTATTCTCCTTGTGATGTGTAGTTTTTTATGGTGATTTTTAATATTTTTTTGCACGTGTGGAAAAATAAATTGCCTAGGGATTGTTTGAATGTATCATTTGTGTACCATGCTCACCATATCATTCATAAAATGATGATGCTTTCAAATAAATGGATGAAATTTTTTGTGCTTATTCTGAACATGTTGATGGTGATTTTCATGTAGAGTTTGTGAATTTTGGATGCTTGGTTGATTAGATATGAATTTTTGGATTAAGGTGTGACAATTTGTGTCACACCAAGCTAGGTCAACTTTCTGATTTTATTTGCATGGCCTAGAAATGTTTGATTGGGTTGATTTTTTGCATGAATGATCATTGATATGTCAAGATAACATGTGACTTTTTCTGGAACTATTGGTTGCATTTTCAAATTGATTGATGATTTTTTTCCCTGTTGGTTCATTTTGCAACATTGTGTGATACATGTTTGTATTTCTTTTGTGAAATTCTCATATGGTATTGGATGAAGATGAAATTTGGTATGAGCATTGTAGACACATTATAAGACATCGTGGTTTTGATCCCATTCATTTCTTAATTGTTGTTACTGTTTTATGATTTATGGAAGTTGATGCTTGTGTTGATGCCTTGAATTGGCTTGTATAAATGTGTCTGGACTTCTTGATTTTCATTGACCTACTTTCTTTTGTCCAATTAAGCTGAAAATTGACATGCTACTTGTTGATTGTGTCCTGTTTAGGTGTGATTTATTTGAGGATTTTTGGAATTGTTTTGGTATGCTTTTGAGTGAGATAGTTCTGTTTGGTTAATTGAAGTTGCAAATTGCATGATTGATGTTAAATTGTGCATGAAATGATAATGGTGAATGGTATGAGCATGGGACCAATTGCATTTGCTTTTGAATTGTTTTAATGTGATTTTGGTTGAATATTACTTGCTGTTTAGAATTTTTTATCCCTTTTGGACCCTAGGCTTGGCCTAGTGGTCTTGTTTCTCACATTTGGTTTGGATTTTCAGGATGAAATGCATAATGCTTAAGGAGATTGCTTCAAGGCAATTTGAATTGAGTTTGGTTGATGTTTATAAACTAACTTGACTTTGTTTTGTAGGGATTGATGCTTGAGATTGAGCTTATAGCTTGCACTTGTGTGCATTAACTTGTGTTGTCTGTATAGATTGACATTTGCTGTTTATTGTTGGTTTGTCTGAGTACTGATGATACTTGATTGATTTCAGGTACATTTAGTCGCTTACAGTTCTTTAAGAACTTGCTTGCTGCTGCTTGGTTTTTAAACCACTTGAGGTAGGACTTCTATTCTCCATGTAGTCTGGAAGACCTGGCCTGTTACTTGGCCAGGCAACAGTCTGAAGTCCTCCTTAAGAGGCGATGTTTGTGGTTGTTTACATTTGTGCCAAGCAGGTAAAGACCTCTATGAGGCAATTGGTGGATCAAAGGGATATGCAATCTATCCCCCACTATTCTGTTGAGTCGTCCCCCTGCTCACACGGCTGTGTGTTGATGCATTGGGACACAAACCCAAGATCTTGTGCTGTTGCACAATCGAGTCAGAGTCTTTGAGCGTAGAAGGGTCCCTCCATTCTGGACCCACGCTCCTTTGTCTGAAGCTCTCCCTGGTCAGGGATAAGAGCTGTGAAGTCTAATATTCACTCACCTTTCATCTGCTTCACCTTAGCCTCGCAATGGCAAGGTTAAGAGCGAACACTACCCATGTACAGATGACTTGCTTCGGCAGTCAAACCCATTGTTTGAGCCCACTTGATTGGCTATAGTGCGTGCTATGTGAATATTTGTTTGAAATGCTTGTTTTGATTGATTGATGCTTGCATGCTTGCTTTCTTCCTGGATAGGATTAGCTTGCTGTTGTGCAAGTAGGTAGAAACCTGAACATAGGGTAATGATGCATGATAACACTAGGCTCGAGTACAGCTCCCTGGTAGTGTGTCTTCCCTTGGTTTCTGGCTAGAATTTCTTTCCCTTTCAGGGGAACTACATCGCCCTGATCCTCGTTCCAGACGAGGTATGTAGGCAGGGGACCGTGCGAGGTCTCTCAGGGCACTTTTTTTTTCTTTTTGTGTGTGTTTGCTTGTTATCTTCTTCTGTGTCAGGATATGGACGTAAGCCCAGCGATTGGCTGTACGTATCCTGATTGTGTTTGTTTGGTTCGGAAGCTGACGTAATTCCATCGAGTGGTTGTCAGGTTCCAGGTTTGCCTGTGGGTGTGTGTGTCTTGTTTGGCGTGCGTGAGCCGAACTACGGCAGCTCTGATTCTCGTTCCAGACGAGATACGTAGGCATAGGATGTGACGTCCTATCGAGCTCTCTTCCTCTTAACCCCACCTGTGTTGTCTTCGGTGCGTGTGTGTGTGGTGTTTTAGCAACCTTTTCTTTTCTTAGAGCGTGGATCCCGTCGAGTACGACGGACGTGAGGGGTGCTAATACCTTCCCCTTGCGTAACCGACTCCCTTACCCTTTCTCTTTGGTCGCGAGACCATGCTTTTTCCAGGTTTCTCTGAGCGTTTCCTTTCCCTATCTTGGGATAAATAACGCGCAGTGGCGGCTCTGTGTTATTTTTTTTGTTTCAGCCCGCCGGTTGTTTTTCGCGGATGCGACAATATGGAAACCAATGCAACATGAATATCTGAATGTTTAAGAGTATGCATGAATATGCGTGATTTATGTTTGATGAATGCTGACAAAACAGACATATCTAACACAAATAGGTCCAGGAACCAAACGCCCGGTACTATACTTCCAGGGGAGAACCAACTGGAAAGCCAATCTGCGAAGATCTATATGCCATAAAGCATAGATCTGTGGGTACTGCTGGGGGAAGCAGAGGATTAGAGATATCAGGAAACACCAAATCTCTGAGTGACGGATCAGCAAACAACCCAACCAGGGTACAGAAAGTCACAACGGGCAAAACAGCCACCAAGACGAATCTGTTGGGGAACAAGAGAAAATCTCAAAGATCCGCAGGGGATCTCAGCATCAACTGAGAAACAAAGAGCTTTGTAACTCCAAACAACTCCGAGGAACAACCCACTGAAGGAGAATAACATCATCCAAGTAGAATCCAACTGCATAAGCAACTCTACTGGGGAAAACTGCTGCTGGAGAAAACTGAGTCTTCAACAACACTCTGCTTGCAACTATGCTGGGGAACAACCCCATCACAAGATTTGGAGAAAGAAGATACAACCAAACCAGGAATATGAACCAAATGTCTTACCTGTTGGAGATCATGCCACCCTTGGGAGAGCACTGAGATATTCTTGAGTATCCTTTCAACCTTATGGATATTCACTTTGTTTAAAAACAACAAATTTTGAAAAATTTGATTTGTTTAAAAACAATGATATTTTATCAATTAAAACATGCAAAACATTTGTTGAATTGAAACAAATAAGAGTGCAAATAATTGGATAAAAGCTCAAATTCATTTGATGGAATGGTAGCCTGCAAATGGCAAGACTTCATAGATCTGTACAAATTTGAAATCAGTGATGTATATTGGAAGAGGGATACATTGAACATAATGATCCTTTCTCTACCAATTTGAATCTCGATGTATTCGAAGCTTCAGTTTGACGACGAGTCGAGAATCCTCTGACGAAATGACAGCTGTGGAACAGAAAGTCTTGTCAGGATGCAGTTACTTGCCAAATCCCTAATTTTTGCCAAGATTGCCCCAGGGTGAGGTACTCAATCTAGCGGGATGCAAATATTCTTTTTTCAAGTCTCTAATTTTTGCCTGGATTACCCTTGCGGGTTTTCCACCGAGACGCTCATTTTTGCCTAAGCCGCCCTTTCGGGTTTTCAACTTAGCGAGCTATTCTGTTTTTCATCTTTTGCATATACTTTTATTTTTTAGGCAAAGTATTTCTTGACTGCATCTGAATTCACAGGACGAGTGAAATCCTCCCCATCCATTGTTGTAAGCATCAAAGCTACGCCTAAAAAGGCTCTCTTAACAACATATGGACCCTCGTAGTTTGGAGTCCACTTGCCCCTGGAATCGGGCGCGAAAGACAAAACTTTCTTGAGCACGAGGTCACCTTCTCGGAACACACGAGGCTTGACCTTCTTATCGAATGCTTTCTTCATTCTCTGCTGATATAACTGACCATGACACATGGCAGCTAACCGTTTCTCTTCAATCAAATTCAATTAGTCATAACGACTCTGAATCCATTCAGCATCAGTCAACTTGGCTTCCATCAAAACTCTCATTGATGGGATCTCCACCTCTATTGGGAGAACAACTTCCATGCCATAAACAAGAGAGAAAGGGGTTGCCCCTGTTGAAGTGCGTACAGATGTACGATATCCATGCAAAGCAAATGGCAGCATCTCATGTCAATCTTTGTACGTAACAGTCATCTTCTGGATAATCTTCTTGATATTCTTATTAGCAGCTTCAACAACCCCATTCATCTTAGGTCTGTAGGGAGAGGAATTATGGTGTGCAATCTTGAATTCAGCGCACAACTCATCCATCATCTTATTGTTCAGATTAGATCCATTATCAGTAATGATCCTCTCTGGCACACCATAACGGCAAATCAGCTGGTTCTTGATAAACTTCACAACCACCTTCCTGGTTACATTCACATACGAAGCGGCTTCAACCCATTTGGTGAAGTAATCAATTGCTACGAGAATAAACCTGTGTCCGTTGGACGCTTTCGGCTCAATCATGCCGATCATGTCGATTCCCCACATAGAGAAAGGCCATGGTGATGAAATCACATTCAGAAGTGTCGGAGGAATATGAATCTTATCCGCATAAATTTGACACTTGTGACATTTCTTCACATACTTGCAACAGTCAGACTCCATTGTCAGCCAATAGTAGCCTGCTCTCAACATCTTCTTAGCCATGGCATGTCCATTGGAATGAGTACCAAATGAACCCTCATGGACCTCAGTCATCAATAGGTTTGCTTCGTGTCTATCCACGCATCTGAGCAAAACCATATCAAAATTTCTCTTATACATCACTTCACCACTGAGGTAGAAACTGCCTGACAACCTTCTCAAAGTTTTCCTATCTTTCACAGATGCCCCAGGTGGGTAGACCTGGTTCTGGAGGAAATTCTTGATATCAAAATACCAAGGCTTGTCATCTTTCACTTCTTCGATCGCAAATATGTGAGCTGGTCTGTCCAAGCGCATCACAGTAATATTGGGGACATCATTCCACCATCTGACTACAATCATGGAAGCAAGCGTAGCAAGCGCATCTGCCATCCGATTATCCTCTCGAGGAATGTGATAAAATTCAACTTCTGTGAAGAATGTTGAAATCCTCCTTGCATAATCTCTGTACGGGATGAGACCAAGTTGATTCGTCTCCCATTCTCCCTTGATCTGATTAACAACCAGGGCCGAATCACCATACACATCAAGATACTTGATTCTCAAATCAATGCATTCTTCAAGTCCCATAATACAGGCTTCGTACTCCGCCATATTATTCGTGCATTTGAAAGTTAGCCTTGCTGTAAACGGAATATGCGAACCTTGAGGAGTAATGATCACCGCCCCAATTCCGTTTCCATATTGATTAACAGCGCCATCAAACACCATCGTCCATCTGGAACCAGGTTCCGGACCTTCATCAAGTGTAGGCTCATCACAATCTTTCATCTTCAAATACAGAATTTCCTCATCAGGGAAGTCATACTGAACAGACTGATGATCTTCGATCGGCTGGTGCGCTAAATGGTCAGCCAAGATACTACCTTTGATAGCTTTCTGAGCTCGATACTCAATATCATACTCAGACAACAACATCTACCAACGGGCAATCCTCCCAGTTAAAGCAGGCTTCTCGAAGATATACTTAATCGGATCCATTCTGGATATCAACCAAGTTGTATGATTTATCATGTACTGGCGCAAACGCTTAGCAGCCCAAGCCAAAGCACAACACGTCTTCTCAAGCACAGAGTATCGGGACTCACAATCAGTAAACTTCTTACTGAGGTAGTATATAGCAAATTCTTTCTTCCCTGATTCATCTTGTTGACCGAGTACACAACCCATCGAGTCTTCAAGAACTGTCAAGTACATAATCAGAGGTCTTCCTTCCACGGGCGGCGACAAGATCGGAGGTTCAGACAGATATTCTTTGATACTGTCGAAAGCTTTCTGGCAATCCTCGGTCCAATCATGTGACTGATCTTTCCGAAGAAGCTTGAATATCGGCGCACATGTGGCAGTCATGTGGGATATAAATCTGGAAATGTAGTTCAAGCGGCCAAGAAAACCTTAGACTTGCTTCTCAGTTTTGGGTGCAGGCATCTCTTGTATTGCTTTGACCTTTGCAGGATCAACCTCAATACCTCTTTCACTTACCACAAAACCCAACAATTTGCCGGAACGGACTCCAAATGTACATTTGTTCGGATTCAGGCGAAGTTTAAACTTCCTCAAACGCTGAAAAAGCTTCAACAAATGCTCAATATGCTCAACTTCCGTTCGGGACTTAGCAATCATATCATCAACATAGACCTCTATATCCTTGTGCATCATATCATGAAACAAGGTAGTCATAGCTCGTTGATACGTGGCTCCGGCGTTCTTCAAACCGAAGGGCATCACTCGATAACAGAATGTTCCCCAAGGTGTGATGAATGTTGTCTTCTCCATATCCTCGGGTGCCATTTTGATTTGATTATATCCGGAAAATCCGTCCATAAACGAAAAGACTTTGAATTTAGCTGTATTGTCTACCAACATGTCAATGTGTGGTAGAGGAAAATCATCTTTCGGGCTAGCCTTATTCAAATCTCTATAATCAACGCACATACGGAATTTTCCGTCCTTCTTAGGAACAAGCACAATATTAGCCACCCATTGAGGATATGTAGAAGTCACCAGAAACCCCGCATCAATTTGCTTCTGAACTTCCTCTTTGATCTTCACTGCCATATCTGGATGAGTTCTTCTGAGCTTCTGCTTCACAGGCACGCACTCAGGCTTCAAAGGCAGGAAATGTTGCACAATATCTGTATCTAAACCCGACATGTCTTCATAGGACCAAGCAAATATATTTGAATATTCTCGTAGCAAGCTGATCAAATCTTCCTTGACAGACCCTTCAAGAAGTGCCCCAATCTTCACCAGACGAACACAATCCTCAGACCCCAAGTTGACTGTTTCCAAGTCTTCGAGATACGGCTGAATGACCTTCTCTTCGTGCTCAAGGAGACGGGTAATCTCGTCAGGAATCCCCTCAACGTCATCCTCCTCTGCCTCAAATACAGGGAATTCAAAATTGGGAGATGGCGTTGGATCATTATGTTCAATGGGTTTTAGGATCAACCTGCATAATGATTTTGGTTAAGGAAAAACTTTAGAATTTAAACAAGCAAATCATTATGTAGATGAAAAGATTGCTTTTATTCTTGTTTTTATGGGTTTTTTGTGATCACTGATTTTATGCAAAAGCAAAAAGTGAAAACAAAGGAAAAACAAATGTTTAACAATGCATTAATTGAATGAAAACATCATTGTATATATGCTTTGCCAACAATGTCATCACTTCTCCTTTTGGCATGGGAGAAGGGTTTTAAACAAAGTTAACAATTACTCTGATCTATGGATGACCGTAGGAACATCTACAGCGACCCAATTGTGGCAGACGCCACCAGGAATAACGAAGTTGTTCACGTCTTCTGCATCCTCTTCCAAGATAGCAGCAGCTTCCTCCTCAGGTTGATCAGCATGGATGAATCCTCCACTTGTGAACAAACCTTGCTCATTACATGCCCCAGAACAGTAGCCAATGCCAGCCCAGGATCTATTATCTTCAAGCTCGATCACCTTCCCTAAACCAGCAACTGCGCCACATTCAATGGCCAGCTTTGCATCACGGTAGGAAGTGAATGAAGGAGACTTCTTCTCGATTGGTTCATCAATAGATAAAGCTTGGAATGGCGTTCCAACTTCATCTTCAGCGTCAATGTACGAGAAAGAAGACAAATGGCTAACCAGGAGAGCCTTTTCTCCCCCTACCACCACCAGTTTCTTATTTTTGACAAATTTCAACTTCTGGTGTAGGGTGGATGTCACGGCGCCAGCCTCATGAATCCATGGTCTGCCTAAGAGACAGCTATAAGATGGGTGGATATCCATTACCTGGAAGGTAACTTGGAAATCACTTGGTCCAATTTTGATTGGGAGATCAACTTCCCCAATCACTGTCTTACGCGACCCATCGAATGCTTTCACAACAACCCCACTCTGCCTCATAGGAGGACCTTGATATGTCTTTGGCAATACATTTAAAGAAGATCCAGTGTCCACCAGCACATTGGACATGGCATCAGATTTTCAATTCATGGAGATATGTAAAGCCATGTTGTGGTCTCTTCCCTCCTCAGGGAGATCAGCGTCACAAAAGCTCAAAGTGTTGCAAGCGGTAATGTTTGCAACAATACTATAAAATTGCTCAATGGTGACATCGTGATCAACATACGCCAGATCCAAGACTTTCTACAGAGCCTCCCTATGGGGTTCTGAATTCAGCAGCAGAGAAAGAATGGAAATCTTGGATGGCGTTTGTAGAAGCTGGTCTACAACGTTGTACTCACTCTTCTTGATGAGCCTTAGCATCTCATCAGATTCTTCATCTACAATGCCACTCGGGCCAACTGAAGAAACGGGAGTTTTTTGTACATAGGAGGATGGTTTGGCAACATCACGTGCCTGATTCTGAATATTAACAGCGGTCCCTACAGGACGCTCAACAGTATCAGAAGCAACAGCCTTAGGAGGCGCAGAAAACACACGACCACTTCGGGTCAACCCACTTACATCAGCGACGTTGGTCACGGAAGTTGAAGGCAAAGGCACTTCTACCCCATCTTGCACAGCAACAGGATTGTATCTGAATGGTACGGCTCTGTCTGAAGAGTAAGGCACAGGGCCTGCAGGTTTAATGACCAAAGAAGGGGAAGCCTTCGGCTTGCTGCTATTGTAACGAATAACAACAGGCTCGGGCAGCTTGAACACTGGTGAAATCACATTCACTTCAGGCTCGTCTTCATCAACGTTGCGATTCTGCAGAATCTCAATGGTACCCTCATCCAACAACTTTTGGAGTTCTCTTCGTACTTGATCGCAACCCAAGCGGTTAACCGAGCAGATGCGACACTTGTCGTGGTCATGCTCCATGTAGCTGTACTGACACAACAACCGATGTAATTCAACCAACGACTGCCTAATGTGGCTTACATATCTGACCTTGTACTTCCCAAGGCATTCCTGAACCATATTAACTGACTTCCCATGTGCAGGCAATGGGTTCTTGGTGACATTCGGGCTTGAATCTTCAAAACTCAAGATTCCACATCTCATAAGGTCTTGAACCTTAGTCTTGAGTGGGTAGCAATTCTCAATGTTATGACCCGGAGCACCGGAATGGTAAACACAATGCTGATCTGGTTTATACCACCATTGTGGATTTGCAGGAATGGCAGGGGGATCCCTGGGAGAAACCAATTTCCTTTCCAACAAGGAAGGATAAAGCTCTGCATATGTCATAGGAATTGGATCGAAGTTGATCTTCTTCCTATCATAACTCAAGTTAGCTTGATTGGTTGTACTTCCACGAGGTTGGTAAGCCTGTTGCTGTGGACGGTGTTGTTGCTGGTACTGAGGCTGTTGGTATTGTTGCTGATGCTGATATTGCTAATGTTGCTGAGCATTGTCTTTAAAGACAGGTGCTATATGAGCCACCTGGTGCTGATGACCGGCACGACGTGCAGGCTTTCTCTGAGCAGAGGGTCTTCGGTGCTTGGGATGGGATTGCACAGCATGTGCTTCCCCATCCTTCCTCTTAAACGCCCCATATCGTTTAGAGGAAGAGCTCTCATCCTTCACCAATCGTCCCTCACGGACACCTTCCTCAAGACGCATCCCCATGTTCACCATCTCGGTGAAATCAGAGGGAGCGCTTGCTACCATCCACTCATAATAGAATGAGCCAAGAGTCTTCAAAAAGATCTTGGTCATTTCTTTCTCCTCCAGCGGTGGAGTAATCTGAGCTGCCAGCTCTCGCCACCTCTGGGCGTACTCCTTGAAAGTTTCCTTGTCCTTCTGCGACATGGACCTGAGTTGGTCTCGGTCAGGCGCCATATCGACGTTATACTTATACTGCTTGACGAAGGCCTCGCCAAGGTCGTTGAAGGATCTGATATTGGCACTGTCTAAGCTCATGTACCATCTGAGCGCGGCACCGGACAGACTGTCTTGGAAATAATGAATCAGAAGCTAATCATTATCAGTCTGGGTAGACATCTTCCTGGCATACATGACCAGGTGAGCGAGTGGACAGGTGTTCCCTTTATACTTTTCAAAGTCAGGTACTTTGAATTTAATCGGTATCTTCACACCAGGAACAAGGCACAACTCGGCAGCAGACTTGCCGAACAAATCTTTACCTCGAAGAGTCCTCAATTCCTTTCTCAGCTCGAGGAATTGGTCGTTCATCTTTTCATAAACGTCCGGGCCCTCTGACGGCTCGGAGTGATAGATGGTGTCGTCTACCCTTGGCATGGTATGCACGACAGGAGGAGCGGAAACAGGGACCGGGCTAGATGCCGGCATATGAACAAAAGTTGGAGCGGGCCGATCAGGCATAAAACCTGGAGGCATTCCCCAAGGGAACCCGGCTGGCATAGCATTGGGCACCTGATGAGCACTGACTGGCACAGTCGAAGCGACGACCTCTGAGATGACCGTTCTCTGGGCAGGCGTTGCAGGCGGTTGAGCAGGTTGATTTTGAGCAGCGAGGAGTTGCTCCATCAAAGCGCCAAGTCTGGCGACCTCTTCCTTCAGTTCTCTGTTCATTTGTTCTAGCTTCTCCATAACTCTCGCAGAATTGACTCGAGTATAATACCGGTGAGTCAACTTGTCTTCAAAATAAATGAAGAACACAGAGTTAGGACAAGAAGACCAGAAACAAAGGGTACCTGCTTATGCAAAATGATGCGTGAAATGCTTGTGCAGATGCTTTGTTTATTTTCAAGGAACCCTCAGGGTATCATTTGCAATATTTTGGATAGTTAAAGCATTTTAATTTCTCACGGAAAATATTTCATTCAATATATCGAGACAAAGAAGTACAGCATTTTTGATCATTACAAAGAGAAAAGGGAAACAACATCCTATGGATCCCTAGAAGCTCGGGATGCTGGAAGGCGAGAAGTACACAACTTCTTGATCTCTCTCTCATAGGCTGCTTCCATATCTTCTTTCTCCTTTACAAGTCGATCATACCTCCTCTTCCAGAATTTGGAAGACTGAGGAAGCAGAGAGGTCCAAGTGTCATTCGGATCGTCGATCACTCGATGCTCGAGGAACTCAATCATAGCGTCCTTCTCCTTAAGCTGCTGAAGCAATTCTTCTCTTTCACGGATCCAAGCACATGAAAGGTCTTCTTCTCTCAACTCCTCTACACGTTGGGTAGGGAGGGTTGAAGGCCCAGCCACATCCAACGGTGTAGGTCTCGGGTGATCATATGGCATCAAGTACACGGCAGCTCTCTGTCTGACCCAAGAGGTGTATGGCTCCAAAGCAATGCAGTTCTTTGGACCCAACTCGTTCCTACTCTTCTTGTGAATACTGCGCCAAGCACGGACAAATCTGGCTTTCAGGCCTTGGGGATCTTTACCCTCCTGGAAGAACACACCTTCTAACAGAATGTTATGAGGTTTATCCTTTAGGGGGAACCCAAGCTGACGTCGTGCGAGAATAGGATTGTAGCTGATCCCACCACATGTGCCAAGAAGAGGCACATTAGGGAATTCACCACAATAGTCAATGATCTGGATGGTATCATACACGCGATCATACCAAGTGATATCATCATTGGTGAGAGACATAAGTCTCTGAGACCACCGTAGACATCCCTTGTTCTCCTTGAAAGCAACTGTCTGCGGCAAGTGCGAAATAAACCACTTGTACAGCAGAGGTAGACAACAGACAATAACTCCTCCACCCTTTGCGTTCCTCAAATGCAAAGAGACATAGGCATCGCCCAACAAAGTCGGAACGGGATTAAGAACTGAGAAGATCCTAATGGCGTTCATGTCCACGAACTTGTCGAAGTTGGGAAACAACACCAATCCATAGATGAGCAACACAAACAAAGCCTCAAAGGCATCCTCACTCATGGCCTTCCCATAAAAGGTAGCTTGAGCAACGAGGAACTCGGAAGGAAAACCCTGAATTCCGCCTTTGGTAGTCAGATTAGCCCTAATCAAATCTTCATCTATGTGCAACAAGTTGGCCATCTCTCGAGCAGTCGGAATATTCTCTAGGCCACTGAACGACACTTGATCCAGAATCGGAATCCCAATGAGATGAGAATACTCCTCCAAGGTAGGCAGCAACTGGAAATCCGGGAAAGAGAAGCAGTGATACAACGGATCATAAAACTGAGCCAGAGTACTCATCAGCCCTTCGTCAACCTGAGTAGTCAGCAGAGGTAGAAGCTTCCCATAGCGAGCTTTGAAACCCAAGGGATCTAATACATAAGATGTCAGATTCCTTAATTCTTTTACATCGGGCTGTCTAAAGCTGTACTTCTTTGTATGCCTTTTTGGTCTTTCCATGTCTGAAAATTTTGCAAATAAACCCTTTTAAGTTCCTTGAAAATTTTCTTTTTTTTCTGAGGACATGAAGTGCAGATGAATGCATGAATGCATGAATGCAACAATCACACTCAAGGATCAAACAAATCACACCAAACAAAGGTCATGGGAAAGCTCATTGTATCCCTAATATCAATCATCCATTTTGGTGGATTTAGGTTTTCACCTTATCGACACCCAAGTTCCATTGATATTAACGATACATGAACCGGCTCGAACATCCTTAATATCAACCATCCGTTTTGGGGGATTTAGTTTTTACACCTGATCAACACCCAGGTTCCATTGATATTAAGGTTGTCTGAACGACTCAACCACGAATCACGGGTTTGCTGAGAGTCACGAGCATGGAGTCTCGGTTAAGAACCACCCAAAGGGAGTGTACTAGGGTTTAAACCTACCAGACATGTTCTACCAGAGGTTCCCATAATCATCGTTCCATCTTTCGAATATTATCGGAGGAACGAATACTCGTATTCCAAAAATATTCTCAAGAGAAACTCTTATGAGTGTAGTATCGCGTAACAATCGCATCAGAACTTACATCTGAACGACCTCCGCACTACGTCCTAAAAATAGGCCAAGATGGGCTTGGTAAACTACGGTCCTTGGCTTTTGCGGCACATGATTGAAAGAATAATGCCTAACCACAAATAACTTGTGTGACATTATTAATCCAACATGACCTCCACCAAGTGAATGGACTCGCAAGTCAACTGGCTAAGGAATACTCCACACCAGTCAACGAGACTATGCCATTCTCCTATCCTAGAGTGCACTCGAGTTCGGGTATAGAACTCATCTCACAGATCACCAAAGCAAACAGCAATTGTATATCAAGCAATTCAAACATTACAATCAATACAGTTATCCCAAATGGTACAAAAATATGTCATATAACAAATAATAATATAACACAACAGGGGTGAAAAGTAGGCAATACCACCAAGGATTATTCAATTTCCCCAGCAGAGTCGCCACTTTTCTGTAGCGGTGTATTCGTCACTTTATGATTTATTGATTAAACCAAAAGCAAGGCATACAAAGAATCGAGTCGCCACCGCACTTTTATTTATCCTAAGGAATGGCTAAAAAGCGAACAAAAGCCTGAGAAGTTTTACACATAGAAAACTAATGAAAAGATCAGAGAATCTGGGTAAGGGGTAAATTACGCAATGGGAAGGTGTTAGGCACCCAAAACGTCCTAGGTACTCCTAGGGAGCCCTTTTCACAATTGTTGTATGAAAATGTTTATTTGTTATGAAAATATTATTGTGCAAACATGAATGGGAAGATGAGAAAAGAATATACAATTTTTATTGTTTTTGTGTTTGAACGGATGAACCCGTTGCCTACGTACCTTCCATGAAAGGTAAGGATCAAAACGCCGTAGTTCGGCTAAAAGATTTCCAAAAGTTAGTGGATTCAATTATAAACACAAGCCTTAAGGTCTTACGTTATCCACGGGAGAAAACTCAACCTTATGAAACAACGAGTCCACCATGTGAGAAAAGCTTTAACTTGCTAGTGAGGGGTTAACCCTATAATAAGCAAGGAAGACTTACAATTCAATCAACTAAGGAAAAATAGGTGAGATTAACATCAACCAACTAGGATAAATCAAACCTATGGCTAATGTATGAAAACTTAACAAGAATGGACAAAGCCACAAAACAATTGAATGGGTGAAGTTAATTGATTATGAGTATTTACAAAAGGAAGGTCAAAGTATGATTAAGATTGATTCAAAAGAAGTATTATGAAATGGAGTTTGAAAAGTCAAGGACTTAGGGTCCAGGTTTCTAATTTGAAAGCATGAAGGTCTTTGCACAATATTTATCTCAAGTTTTGAAAGCAATGTGTGAAAAGGTTTAGGACACAGAGGGATGAATGGATGAAGATGGAGTGTAAAACTTCGTAGAAGGTTCACCTCTTGAGATCATATAGAAGATGATTCAAGTGTGTCCTTTGGAATAGGCAATGAGCAATAATAAACAAGCAAAGCAAAGGAAGAAAGTCGACAAAAGCGGATACCGGATGCCAATTATTGGACTTATACCAATCTCCTAAAACAGAACTGGATATCAAAGGCCACTCTATGGACTTATACCAATCTCCTCAACAAAGAAATAAAAAGTGGATACCGGATGCCAATCTATCTGGACTTATACAAATCTCCAAAATAACAAAACAAACACTTGGATGTCAGATGCCAATCTATCTGGGCTTACTCTAACCTCCAACATATGATCATGGGAAAACAAATGCCAAATTACATGGACTTACAATTGCATCCTCACATACAACAAACAAATGCATCAAGCAGAGAGAAGATGAGTGGCCAATGAAATGGTCTTATACTCACTTCCATATCATAGGAACAATGACCAATGAATGGTCTTACAATTGTCCTTAATGGGCAAACAACAAAGATATGTCACAAAGACAAATGAAATGATCATGCACTAATGAGCAATTAATGATGATAAATGCACAAAACATGCAAGCAGACATGTATAACTGAACTAAGTAATCAATCAACCAAAGTCATTCAGCACACTCTATAACCAAACAAATAGGCTCATACAAAGGGTTAGGCATTGAAGCCAACTGGAATAGGGTTAATGGTGCTCTTAACCTTGACATTGAGAGCCAAGGTGAAGCAAATGAAAGGATATGAGGGGTGTGCCTCATGCTCTTATCCCTGGTCAGGGAGAGCTTTGAATATCAGAAGGTGTGGGAGTTCAGAAAGTAGGAACTCTCTCCACAGATTATTGACTCGATTGATCTTGGGTTTTTACTCACTATGCATCAACACATGTGGTGTGAGCAAGGTGAGTGACACACAGAATAGTAGAAGATAGGTTACATATCTCTTGGATTCTACCAATTGCCTTATTTAAAGGACTTTTCCTGCTTGGGACAAAAGTAAACAAGCACAAACATCGCCTCTTAAGGAGGACTTCAGACAGTTGCCTGGCCAAGTAACAGGCCAGGTCTTCCAGACTACATGAGGACAAGAGATTCTACCTCAATGCAAATGCTATCAAGCAAAGCAATGCAAGTTCTCAAAGAACTAATAGCAACTAATGGTACCTGAAATCAATCAAATAAAATCAGTATACAACTCAAATTCAAAACCAATATAAGATAAGGATCAACAGTCAACACAATCAGTCAAATGTGTAATGCACAAAGCTCAAAGCATATGAGCTAAGCATCCTACAAAACAAACAAGTTAGTTCATGATAATCAATCAAACTCAATCAATTTGCATTAATCCCCTTAAAGCATTTGCTTCTTAACCTGAAAAGCAAACTCAAACATGAGAAACAAAACCACTAGGACAAGCCTAGGGTCAAAAGGAGATAAAAAATCCAAAACAGCAAGTGAAAGCTATCCAAAATCAAGTTCAAACAATTAAGAAACAAACTCAAGTGGTTTCACATTCATCTCATTCATCATTATTATTTCACAAACAAATTAGGTCAAAGCATGTCATATAGAACCTCAAAGAAGTCAACAGAAAGACTCCACTCAAAATCCAATCACAAACATTTCAATAAATCCTCAAATAATTCATGATCAAACATCATCCATAACATGATAATCATACCAAATTTCAGCTCATTTGGATAAAGGGAAGTAGGTCAATGAAAATCAGAAAGTCAAAGCAAGTTTAAGCAAACTCATACAAAGCATCAAAACATGCACCAACTTCAATTAATCATAAAACAGAAACAAAACATGATAAATGAATGGGACCAAATCCATGATAAACTTCAAGATGTCTACATTACTCATGCCAAATTTCACACCCATCCAATTAATAACCAGAATTTCACAAACCAAATACAAACATGTATCACAAAAAATCAACAAATGGCCAAACAGGGGAGTAAATTCCAATCGAATAGGAAATGCCATCAATAATTCCAGAAAAATTCACATGTATTCTCAACATCCATAAGTATATTCATGCAAAAATCCAGACCATTTTGAGTTCAATAAGCATGGTAATTAAAATCATGAAGTTGGACATGAATGGTGTGACACAAATTGTCACACCTCTATTCAAAAAATCATATCTCATTAACCAGCAATGATAAAATCACAAACTCTATACCAAAATCACCATGAACTTGTCTAGTTTAAGCACAAAAAATTTCAGAGGCATTAGATTAAGTATCATTATTTCACAAGCAAAATGGCATGGCATACACAAATTGGACACACATGAACAAACCCTAGCACATTTAAAAATCCACACGTGCAAAAAATCTGGAAGAAACACCATAATAAACTAGAGATCATGAGGAGCATTTCACAAAAAATCCCATCAAATTTGGACAAGTATTGAGTGACTTATGAATTTTCTAAAATCAACATGCCAAGTGAAATAAAAATTGAAATAAGAAAATGATTTAAATGAAAAAAATATCTGCAGTGGCAAACTTGTAATTAACCGGCCCCTTAAGTGAAACGCCGCGTTTCACTTAAGGGCGTGTCACGTGCTTACTGGTGCATGGCCAATGAAACAGTGACCTCATGCAAAACGAAAACTCCAAATGGCTAAACACGATTCTGGGTTGAAGGAAAACTAGGGTTTATGCACTGTTCACCCTGTTCATCAATCGTGATGAACTTTTGTTCCAGATTTGGAAAATGAAAACATCATTTGAAACATCTCGCAGAGTACATCAACAATACAACAATCATTAACCCTAATTCGAACTAACAAGGATGAATCGAGCAAAATAACATCTAAACATCAAATTTCATTTCAACACATCTCTCTTAATACTCAACCATTTTCCACGATTCAAAGCTCATTACAACCAGCATGGAAAGATCTTTAACAAGCATATCATGATTTTAACAATGGCTAGGTTCGAATTTTACCAGATTTGAAGAACAGTGTGGATTTCGTGGTTGTTTGGCTGTGATGAGTTGAAACAGAAGCTCCTTCAAGTTCCAGATGATGAATAGAGGGAGAATCGTGGCTCAAACTTGCTTGGTGATGTCCAAATCAAAAGCTTCCATGTGAGAGGTCCAATGGAACAGTAGCGGTTTCTTGCTTTACAGTGATGAAATGATGCTTGCCAAAGCTCCAAAAATGTTGGTAGATGATGGCACAGTGAACCAGGGCACGAGTCTTTTGGCAATTTTTTCAGAAAAATCCAAGTGAAGAATGAGAGTTTTTGAGAGAAAAAGAAATTCAGATCTGATTTGTAAAAATGTGGCTAGGGTTTTTCAGTCTGAAATAGGTCATATATACTCTGATTAACAATGCTTAAGCTTGGTTAATGAAGTGGTAAATGAAATTAGCTTAAATGAAGGTGTTTTGGTCAATTGGCAAAAACACTCAAGTTGCATGTGCATGGCATGCTACAGTGCGAAAATGGGCCTAGACACATCCCAAATTTGGTTTTTGATCAATTGCAAATGGTAGAAAATGTAGGCAATGATTAATTTGAAAGTCAATTTTTCACCTCTCCCTTTTTAAATTCAATTCACTTGAAAAAGGCCATTTTGATTGGATGATTTTTGGTGAAATGTGATGAAGGATTTGGATAGAGCATGTCAAATGTGACTTGTAGCAAAAAACCTCACTCAATTTGGCCAAATGGTTTGGAAGTTATCTTACTTTGAAGTTCAAAAATTCTTGAGAAAGATTTGATCATAACTTGCCAACCACACATGAGAAATGAGTGTTCTTGGACTTTTTGGAAATGGGAGAACAAGATCTTCAACTTTCATGTTTGACAAAAATTCATATGAAGCTTGTATGATGAAGTAATTTTGAGGAGAAGAACTTTCCATTTTTGGCAAATTCCAATTACAGGTCAACTTACTATTTTGGGAAACTTTTGTCTGACCTCAAATCCTTCAATGTGGATGTTTGACATGTTATATGAGGCTTATATGGACATGAATGAGACCTCTCAATCCAATTCCCACCATCAAATCACTGATTAAATACACAGTTGACCACAATTGACTTTGCTAGGGTTTTGGTTGACTGAACCATGTTCTGATGAATTCCAAGCCCCTACCACTTGAGATCTTGATTCAAAATGATGTCACAACTCATATGAACTCTTGATGAATGATCATGGTGCCCAAATTCTTCAAGAATGGCCACCATCTATTGCTCAATGACTGTTTTGACTGATTTGACCTAGCTGGCTTCATCTGTAAGTAACATGGTTAGATGACAATATTTTTGTACTTTTGGTTAATAAACAGATGAAAAGCAATGATATACAAATGCAATACATGCTTGGTGATCAAGAACCACACTCACAAGATAACCCACCCACTAGGAGGGAAGCAAAGGTGTACAAAGATCCTTGAGGCAATGATATGATATGATATGATGCCATGAGGGATCTTAGGGACAAAATTGGGGTCTTACACTATCATCCTATCATTATACGGACCTCGTAATTTGCCCATTAACATGTCAATTAACTCTCTTTCTAACAATGGTGGTTGTACCCGGGCTACGAGTTCCCTCAATCTCTAGGCGTACTCTTTAATGGTCTCCTTGGACTTCTGCGTCATATTTTGCCACTGCATGCAGTTTGGCGCCATATCAGTGTTGTACTGATAGTATTTAAGGAATAACTTGGTAATCTCTCTCCAAGTACAGATGTGAGTACCCTCAAGTTGCATATAGCACTTTAATGACGCCCCACTTAGAAAATATGGGAAAAAGTGCATGATAAGTGTATCATCATTAGAATAGGAAGCCATCTTCGTATAATAGGTCTGAACGTGTATCCTCAGATCACTGGTGCCATTGTACTTCTCAAAGTCGGGGACTTTGAATTTGGATGGGATAACCATGCCAGGCACTAGGCACATATCAGTTGCATCAAGACCTAATGCATCAGTACTCTCCATTGCTTTTAATTTCTCCTCAATGGCCCTCAGTTTCTTCTCCACTTCATTGGTCGCGGGACCAAAAGCATCATATTGGGAGGCATCCTTTGGACTTAAGAAAGCATCGCGTTGATCATCTACCTCAACAACAGGGGGATGTAGATTGACCGGTGGGACACCTCCGAGTGCACCTATATGGACCGCCGAGTGAGCACACTAGTTCATGTGTTCTTGTATCTTTTCCATAATCCCTTGGCCCCTAGCGACCACTTGGATTGTCTCCATTAGTTTCCCCATTTGGGACCTCACTTGGGATACTTCCTCTTGAAGTGCGGCTTGGTTTTGATGAAGCTTCTCCATGATGACTTGTTGTTGTCTTCGCGTCTTGTACCAGAAAGTCAGCTTTGAAGTATGGTTTTGATCTGAAAAGGGTGGATGGATGAGTGTTTTTGTTTTGTTTTCGAAAGATGCAAGTGATTCATGAATGTTTTATTATTACTTTTGTTTTTATGTTAAAGCAAAGCTCTTTTAGTTAATCGTGTTTATTCATCACGAAAAATACTTACCGATTTATAGTTGCAATCAAAGGTAAAGGAAAGCATACTAGAATAAATCATCAATAGTTTATATTCATCCTTTGAAGGGAAATCAAACATGTTACAAATACATATAAACTTCAAAGTACAAGTAGATGAGACAGATAAGCTAGCTATATGTCAACCCTAAAAGTGACCCCTTGAGACTTACGCAGAGCCTCAATATCGGTGATGAGTTCGGCCATCGTCCTCTTGTAGAATTTGACGAAGTGGTAGACCTCCTCATGGGTATTAACCGGGCACATGATTAAATCAGTTTCCTTCAACTTGTCGGGAAAGTCTTGGAGAGTGTAATTTGTTAGCACCGCCATGTTGGCATATTTGTCCGTCCATTCATTGTAAAGGTTTTGGAGATTATGGATGATTTCATTCCTTTGAGGAATAGAAGCTTCGGCTCCATGGCATTGCTCCTCCCAATATATACGTTGGTTTTGCAATTCTATGTATGCTTGATCATAGATCCCCATCTTTAAGTTCTTGATTTGCTCACAAGATCGTCCAAGGTTGAACTGCTCGCGCAAGAAACTTCGGTGAATCTTTTCTCTCTCTAGTTATTCCTTAGCCGATAGGTCCTTACACTCCTTGAGAGTGGTCCTAAGCTCGAGGATTTGGGATTTGTAATCCTCCCTCTCTTCTTTCTTCATATCTTTAGACCTCTCAACGGTCTTCTAAAGGTCCTTGATAGTTAAGAACGCTTGATCCTAGTTTTCGTTGCAGAAGTCTAGCTCAAAATTAGCTCCTTATAGAGCTCCACTAACCCAAAGTCTCTAGCCCTAGGCTACTCAGAGTCTTTTCTTGCTATATTTGAACTTTTCACATACTTATTTTCCTTGACTTCCAAGACGTGGTTACGTTACTTGACACAATTTATTTGGACTCATAATTGAGTATTTTCCATCTCAAACTCTTTGATTTCATTGGTAAGTTTGTCCATGTCCTCTTGTAGGATAGGCTCGGGCTCAGGCATCAACGGGAATGAAGAAGGATCAAACAGAAATGGCATCTTGACTACCTTATCCCTCTCTTTTACCCACCCAAAATAGGTTTCCATGACTAGTGTAGCGGTGCATTCGTGACCATCGAGCTATGGGTAAACCCGACGTCAATTGAAAAATCAGAGTCGCCGCTATGCCTTATTTATTTCCAAAGGAAAAGGGAAAAGTATGAACAAAACCCAAATATAAGAAATTTTCAAATCAAAACTAATAAAATATCAGAGATTATAGGTAAGGGGGTTGGTTACACAGAGGGAAGGTATTAGCACCCAAAGTGTCCTAGGTACTCCTAGGGAGCCCTTTTTGTGTGCAAGTGTTTTTGTTGAAAATATGTTTGATAGAAAAATAGATTGGGGGACGAGAAAAGAATTCATTTATTATACTTTTGTGTTTTACAAGACCTTCGGTCTTATACCTACGTACCGACATAAAAATGAGGGATCAAAAACCCGTAGTTCGTGGTAAAAATTTCAAAGAAGTTGGTGAATTGATTTTCACAAAAGTTCTAATAAAAAGAGAACAAAATGGCCAAAATACTTGAATGGATTTGTTAGTTCTTTTTGTCTTTTTGAAATTGAGGTCAATATGATTAAGTTTATTTACATGGTTTAATTAAGAAAATGTTTTCAAAATCAATGGCATAAGGCCAAAATTTCTACTCATTAAAACATGTATAAGTTGAAAACACAAACAAATAAAGTTTTTAAAAGGAGGGAGAGATTTTGAAATATAAAAAACAAAGGAGGAGATGAAGGGACTATCCTAGACAAAAATTAAAAGTTAAGAGTTGAAAAGGTCTGACCAATGGGAAGCAATCCACAAGACAAGAATGTCAGATAGAAACCCATTTCCTTTGGAATTTTGAGTAAGCAACAAGCGTAAAAATCATTCAAGCAAATAATATAAATACCCAATCATCAAATAAAGATAACCATAATATCCAAGCAAACACTCCAATAGTAAGCAGTCTTCAAATGTATCAGATGAAAAAATTTCTTTGGTAAACTCACAGAAACAATCACCAGACATAAACAATAATAACAGTATAATAATCAAGCACAAAGACAAAATGATAGATGAACTAGGAGCACTCAAGGTTTGCATCAGATGTTAGGCACAATCAAGGATATCTCAGTCTAAAAATGATGGCATTTGCCAAGTCCTTTAAAGCATATGGAATGTTGCCTAATTCTAAGTCCAAGAGTTCAAATCAAGTCCAACAGTTCACCAACATATTTTTTTAGAGTTTTTGTTGTTATTAAGTATTTTAAGGTCCTAAGACCACAAACAGAAACAAATCACAAGCACACAATATATACTATCACAAGATATGGCTCAAGTGAGCAAAAAAAAATACTGAAACATAAACAAGTTGCATGAGATGTAAATGGAAAAGAATAATAAAGGTTATGAAATTTAAATTTGCATTAAGTAAATAAATTGAAAGTAAAGAAATGTTAATGAAATTTTATTCAAATGTTAGGGAAGAGTTTAATTGTTTAAGCCATTCTTTGGAGAATACTTAACCATTCATTCACAAGTATGAAGACACGAACCAAGACATCATCCATGAGAAGGGCTCCAACTTGGATAATTCAACAAGTATGCCACTAACTCTCATAAATGGAAAAAAGGTCAAGCCTTTACACAATGCCATGAAGAATGGGAGACTTACAATCTCACTTACTAGAATGATATGCCTTCCGGGATAAATTTCGCTCTATGTTAAGCAATCGTAATTGGACTTATGTAGAACTCACAATTATCTGAGGACAGGAAATAATGATATTGGTGTTGATGCATGTTAGGGACTTGGTACAAAGAACCAAGCTCCTAAAACATACCACACACTAAAATAATGATGGGATGGACCTAACTCAATCCAACTCATGTTTTATTCATCTGACACAAGGTCATTGATGAATTAACTAGAATTTGGACATTATAGAAATCATTGGTCAATGATGGATTGAGAAAGAATAGGCATGAAGATGAAGAGGGTTGGGGTAATAGAAACCCAAAGTGATCACGGGAGGAAATTCATCTTATCAATACTATTCATTCGTCTTGAGGGATGAAATATACATTTCATCAACCCCCTAAATCCAATAGTATTGATCAAATAAAAGTTCAAATCAACCATGATCAATGCCAAACAGAAAGTTAAACATCACAAAGTCAATAAAATGGCTCAACAACATTTTTAATCAATTAAACAAATGGAAATCAATTTTAAAATGAATTAAAATGCAATTTTAAAAGGACCAAACCTCAAATCCCTTCAAATCACCAAATAAGTGGCCAAGGCATTTATCCTAGGACAAACAAGGTCTAAGGACCTTAGAAAAAACAATTTAGAATTTTTGGAAAGTCAGAAGTTTTTTAAAATATTTAAAAACAATTCAAAAATCATTTAATTCACAGAATATCAAAATTAATCCAAAAAAATATTTTAATTCAAAATATGGAAGAGGAAAGTATTTAAAGTTTTTTGGTGAAAGTCCCATATTTGTTGGATTAAAAATGAATTTAATATGAATTAAACAAAATAAAGGTATTAAAAAATAAAGTCAAAATTAATAAAATAAATGGAAAGAACATGGACTATCAGATCTACCTCATTAATTGAGGTGCTAGATCTAATGGCCACGCGCATAGGGTGTATGGAACAATTGAGTCAACGCATAGCAGAATGGGTAATTAAAACCAAAGGCCAGGATTAGATCATTGGACCATGATCAGATGGATGTGAAGTTGCCAAGACACCACTGGAGCCCTAGCTCTAGTCATCTTCTATGGTGAATCTCACCGGACTAGTCCACGATGAACCTCCATAAAAATGAAAAGTGAGTACACTCTATTAAAGAGAAAACCACCAGGAATCCAAATCTAACCTCAAAATTCTCCAATTCCAAGTATATTGAAAGATACATGGATTTGACAATTGAGGAGTATGACCCGAGTTGCTTCGATTTGACCTCAAAGCAACTCAATCTTGTTTCCTACATTGGTAGGTCTTTAGACAACCCAAGATCAATCAAAATGGTGGAGAAAAGAAGGAGAATCGAAGAAGAGAAAAATCTAAAAATTCACCTTCGGTTTGCTTCAATTGAGCTAGTTCTTGCTTTAAATTTCGCTTGGCTTGCTTCTATCCACTTGCAGGAGATGACTTGGATGCAAAAATGGCTTTGGATCCTTGGAGTTTCAATCCCAAAATATAAGGGGTATTCAAACTTGATTTCAAGAGAAATCATCAAGGTGTTCTATCAATGGAGGGTGAGGGTGTTTACAGATCAAAGCTTGGGCCAAGGGTCCCTGATTCTGAGCAGAATGAGATGCACTTATAGGCTTGGCAATTGATTTTCACACACTTCCATTCAAATGCCAAAACTAGCAATTATAGTGTGCATGCTTGCATGGGCGTGTGATAGGCCCATGAAATGATTGGAGTTGGTCCAAAATAATATGTAAACCAACCTGAAACAATAGCATGAAGTCATGCATTAGTGAAATGAATGTTGATCATGGAATTTACCAAATGATGCCATACATTACACCCATGTGCAATTCCTTCAAAAATGTTCCAAATGGCATGATATTAGATGCTTTTGAAAGGTAACATGAAGGGGAACAACTTTGTTGTGGAAGACTTTTCAATTTGGAGACTAGATCATGATTAATTTTAAGGTGGAATTTGGAGAAATCAAACATAATTGAAAATTTTCTAAGTATAAAGTCAAATGACCACTTTTTCCACCTTGAATAACTTTTTCTATGAGCTTCAAATGAAAATGATTCCTCCATAAAAGTTGTAGATCATTCATTATTTTTAAATTTGGTCACAAATTTGACACCATTTGAATCTTTCTTGATGGAGTTATGGATTTTAGAAGTTGAGGAAAATTGCTTGTTCAATGATGATGGCCCAAAATGACCTATAATGTTTCCCCTTAGTACATGCCTTTGCAATATGAATTTGACATTTCTCAAAGAAGAAAAGTTGGAGAAGGCATCTTTACTTTAATCATGAAAATTGGATAGCCTTTATATCATAAACATTGAGAAATTTATGGTTCTTGGAAGTTGTTCTTCTATCTAGGGCACAAACAAAATGACCTATAATCTTTCACCATACAAAATGACTTTCCAAGAAAAATTAGATCTCAATGTCAAAATGAAAGTTGTTCAGAAGGTCATAAAGAGTAACGTTTATCTTAGAATCATTTTCATATGACAAAAATTGTAGGAGATAGGGTCTAGGGAACCCTAGATTTGACCAGTTGACTTTCTCCGGTCAACCTCTTTGAACCAACTTGCAAACTTGAAGTTATTTTTCTATTTGGGGATCATGGAGGATAATATAACCATAAGATGATGTATCATGAAGTATCCTTTTAAATATTTGACCAATTGTTAAAGAAACTTGTTGAATAGGTCACACAAGATACCTAGATGAATTAGGGCTTCCAAGGCAAATAAGCTTCAAACTCTTGATGAAGTCTTGATCAAATTGACAAATAAAGTAAATGAGGATACATATATGATGCTTAGAACCAATGCGTTACTTTCCTTGATTGATCCCTTTGCATTGAGGGTCTCAAACCCTAGTTATGAGTTTGATAAGGGACAGGTGGTCACACACACTACCTATAAAAGAAACAAAGCTACACTAGACATATTTTGGGTATTTTTGTTAGTAAACAAATAAAAAAAGTATGATACATTCATATGTGTTTGTTGATCTCTCCCAATGCAAACCCAATGAATGAGGGGTGAGGAGGATACCAAGGTGTGAGCCCAAAGCCAATGTAAAATGATGAGATAGCATGAGGGATATTAGGGTCAAAATTGGGGTCTTACAACTGCCCCTATTTAAGGACGTTCTAGATGAGGATGTGAAGGTTAAAATCTTCGTATCAACTCAGTAGAATGGACTTAAATAATAATATCAAGAAACAAATGTTGGTCCCTAAGAGGCCTCATGATGCATATGATATGAATGTTAAAGTAATCTTTGTGGGGAATATATTGCTACAAATGAAAATAATCTGGAGAGACTAGAAATCCACAGGAGCATAATGCATTCCATAAGGAAAGCTCACTAGGGATACATAGAATCTAGGGATAAAAGTTGTGTGTAGGACAAGTTACGACTTAAAACTGCTGGAGACGCGAGGGGATTTCCATCAAAATAAATCAATGGAAAGACTCAGACTGGGGATAAAGCTATCTTCAGGGGACGGGAGTAGATCATAACAAAGCCGAAATACTCAAGCCAAAAGGAAATTGGATTTCGCGAAGAAACACGAACCCTAACTCAACCGAGGAAGAAAAACTTCAACACAAGAGTAAAAGACACATATTATTTACCAGCGGTTACTGGGTAAGAAGATAATACACTCAGACAAAAGGACATATGTTACTAGTTAGGGTAAACATATCAAGGATGACTCGTTGAGGAAAATAAGGAATATTAATTACCGGTTACTCAATAAGAATAACCTACTGGGAAAAAAGAAACCAAATAGGATTTACAACTACCTTTTACTGGGTAGAAGACCAAAGAGAGAGTATTCGTCACCGGTTAGAGTGAACATATCAAGGATAAACTCAAAGGGAAGAATATCTGTCATCGGTTAGGATGAGCATATCAAGGATAGACCACCTGGGGAAAGAGGAAGAATATTTGTCATCGCTTAAGATGAACATATCAAGGATACACCATCAATAGAAATAGGATTTACAACTACCGGTTACTGGGTAGAATACCAAAGAGAGAATATCCGTCATCGGTTAAGATGAGCATATCAAGGATAGATTCAGAGAAAGAATATTCTTTAGGATGAACATATCAAGGATAAACATTGTTGGGAAAGAATGGATTACAACCACCGGTTACTGGGTAGAATACCAAATAGAGAATATCTATCACCAGTTAAGATAAACATATCAAGGATAGACTCAGAGGGGAGAATAAAATTTATATCTTCCATTACTGGACAGACTACCGCAAATAGGAATTACAACTACCTTTTTACTAGGTAGAAAACCAGAAAGAAGAGAAAATCTGTCACCGGTTAAAGTAAGCGTATCAAGGATAGACTCTCTGGAAATAATAGCAATTACAACTACCTCTTTACTGGGTAGTATACCAGACAGGAATAATATTTATCACCGGTTAAGATGAACATATCAAGGATATACTTGTTGGGGAAACGTAAAAATGAATTTGTTGGGGATTATACAGGTAAAGTTCTCAACGTCGAGAAGGATATTACCAGTTACTGGGTAATCAACTCTTGGGGTTATCTAGGTAAGAACTAGAAAGAAATGGTCAAACAAGACTCAACCAAATGAGGATATAGCTCAAGGGGAGTGGTTTCATACATATAATGAACTAGGGAGGAAACTAAAATAATAATCATCCACGAGGAAATAACTCAGTGAGGAAGAAGAAAGGATTAACTCTTTCTACTTAAGGGGCTGACACTCTACAATTGAGAGAGGACAGACACACCAAATCTGCAAGGGGAAATAATATCACCAAAGCAGGGGATCAGAAAAAAAGTCATGGTGACAAAAATGCATAATGAAATATCTGATGCTATGTTTTATGCATGAATATGCATGAGTATGTATATGATTATGTTGTCAAATGAACACAAAGGATACAAACAAATGATGATTTGAATCATCATAACAAGATACTCGGCTAGTCTCATGAAGATGGAAACACCAACTAGAGAACCTGCTAGGGATGAAAATAAATCATCGAGGATAAAAAAACTCCTAGCCCAAAATAAATTCAAATTTGGTTGGTGAAAGACATGGAGAACATGCATCCGACCAAACACTATTGAAAACTCAGCGTTTTGAGGGATTGAAGTATATATATATATATATATATATATATATATATATTCATAGCAAACAAGTTTGACTTAAACTCAACTCTCAAAAGAGGAGGAGATAATGATAGGGGATAAGCACTACTTAAAACTCAAAACTCTCTAGGAGAGGAGACAAATACATACTGGAAAACCCCGCAGGGGATGAAAGAACTATTGAAAATATAAACCTAACATGCTGAGGATAAAGGAGATCTGCTGATGATTCCTATCTCAAGCTGAGGGATATATATATATTTCAAAATAATAAGTCAACATTGTTGGGGATTTTAGGTCAACATCATATCAGATGGGAGACAACCCTACAAGGGACAACATCAATACTACTTAGAATCAAATATTGTCTGAATGAAGAGAACTTCTATCAAAAGATGAAACTCCACCGGGGATCCAAATCACAACAATAGTGGGGATTCAGGCAAACTGCTGATGATTTCATCGAAAATTAAACTCTATGGGGCCTCCGCTGAGGATTCAACATTCTTCCAAGACAAAACGAAGGTCACTCGGGGATATAAATCAATGAACAATTCTTCAAAAGGAAAGCTACAATCATCAGACTATTCTTGGAAATTGAGAAATAACCCAATTCCAAGGTACAGAAGAAATCCATCGGATCTGCAGACTCACGCTGGGGAGAAACTACCACGGCTATGCAACTAAATAAAGATGTTGGGGATCTGCAAACCAAATAAAGATTTCACAGGGATCCAGGGTCCATTCACAAACACAAATGCAAACGAAGATCATAAATCTTAAGTTTGGGACATATGATGAACTACAACTAGATCAACACATCAATTGTATTGGAGATAAATGATAAACCGCTTAGGGAGAAACCCAATTAATGTTATTGTGGATGATAAACTGCTTGGGGAGCAACTCGTCAACCAAATTTCGGGGATGAACAATGAACTGTTAGGGAGCTAAAATCACTGACCAACTGCTTGGGGAAGACAACAATGCTTCACTCATCAAGACTTTACCGTTCTTAGATTGATGTTGACATTCCTTTTTAAAATCGATGTTCTTAAAGTAAATTCCTTATTATTTCATAAAAATGTTTATTCATTATTTTATTTATTTCAAAATTATCATCACAAAACTTCAATTTTATTAAACACAAACAAATAAGAATAGAAATAATTTGATAAAAGCTCAACTTTATTTAATAGAATGCTAGTCTGCAAATGGAAGGACTCCATGGATCTTTACAAAGTTTGAAAATAGTAATTTACATGGAAAAGGGTTATATTGAATATAATGATCACTACTCTCCCTACCATCTTTGAAATCCATTGTGCTCTTGTCTTTGGTTGAGAATGATGAATCGGAACTAAATGACTGTTTAGAGCTACTTCAACGATCAAGATCAGCCGGATGCAATTACTTGCCATAATCCTTATTTTTTCCTAGATTATCCCAAGGTGGGGTAAAAAATATACCAGGATAAATTTTCTATTTTATGTCTCTAACTTTTTCCTGGATCTCCCTTTCGGGTTTTCAATACACCGAGACCCTCATTTTTTCCTAAGCCGCCCTTTCGGGTGTAACACCCCAAAATTTGCCCTCCTCATTCATGCATTCATTTAGCATTTCATATTGCATTTCATCATGTCAATCAGAATTAGATCCAAGAAACTTTTTTTTAAAAAAAGGAAAAAAAAAAGAAAAAAAAGAAAAAAAACAACGAAAAATAAATAAATAAATAAAAATAATAATAAAAAAAATAATAAATAAAATATAATGGAAAAACTTGGACTTGGACCTTTCTCATTTGAGCCCACAAAGCCATGAAAATCAGGTTATAAAAGAGGGAGATCAGACAAAAAAAGGAAGAGAAGCAAAATACTCTGAGGTTTCCTTGGAACAAAACCCTGGACAAAACCTAAAGAGAAACCTGACAGAGAACTCAGAGCAACCCCTAGGCAGCTCTGAAAAATTCAATCTGACTCACACACTTTCATCTCACGCAAAACCTAACATTGCCTTGCAAACCCAACCGTGCCATTTGATTTCAACCGGTCTCTCCCATCAGGTTTGCCTCATTCCCATGATTTTATGCTCTTAATTTGGATCATCTGAATGTATGAGGTATGATGGATGAATTTCATTATGTTTTTGCCCACGTGTTTAATTATGCATGAATGGGTGAAACCTATGCCTTGAATGTTTAGTCACATGATTTCTGAAATGTATGCCACAGGGTTTGAGGTTTCTGAAACCATACTGTTATCCATGAAAAAAATGCTTATCGTGTTTCACTAACCCTTTTGTTGAGTTTTTGTGAGGGCTCACAGACTCTTGCAGAAATGGTTTGCATGGTTTTCCCACTTTATTTGTGGGATACCCCCTGGAGGTTCATTCCGATTACCTGTACTGACTCACCTTTCTTTGATGGCATTAGCTTGGGAGATCCCTGGGTTTCTTACTCCTTTAATTGTTGTTACTTCGGATCTTTATCCGTGTGGTACTTTGACCTCTTTTCCGCATTTTATCGCTTTCTTAGCTGGAAGACCTCGATAGGAGGCATTTGTTTCCTTTTGTTTATTTACTTCTGAGCCCCTTGTTGGCACATTTACTTTATACATGTTTGTTTTGTATGTGTTCGTATCCCTGCAGGTAGCGCGGTTCCTTCGTCAAGGACTGCCTTTTTTGCCCTTGAGCATCCCAAACCCTAGAACCCAAAGCAACACGTTAACTCCTTCTACTACAAGCGAGTAAGTCTCCAAAGGTCGAGCATCCGGTAGATTGCGTAGTGACGTCGTTCGTCCAAAACCCAATCCATAACCCCGTAGTTAGCCGAACTACGTTCTGCTCTGATTCTCAGGCCAGATGAGATACGTAGGCATAAGACGCGATGTCTTAGCGAGCACACATCCCCCTAACCCCTAGGTAGCCGAGCTACGAAGACTCTGATTCTCATATTCAGTTGAGATACGTATGCAGTGGATGCGACATCCGCGCGAGTCATTTTCATTTAACCCTTTTTTTTTGGTAAACAGCACAAGATAAACTCACACCCTTTAGACAAGAATTACAAAAGTGGATCCCGTAGAGTACTACGGATGCGTAGGGGTGCTAATACCTTCCCTTCGCATAACCGACTCTCGAACCCAAGATTTGGATGCAAGACCCCGTCTTGTCCTTTCCTTTTTCAGGTTTACTTCGAGCGTTTCCTTTCCCTCCTTTGGGATGAATAACGCACGGTGGCGACTCTTCTGTCATTTTCTTTCGCCGGTTGTTTTTTCGCGCACTGTATTTTTCAGGTTGAGACAGCTGGCGACTCTGTTGGGGATTGAAAGAAGTTGACCTCTTGCTGGTCCATCTTCCCTAAGCGAGTCCCTCCTAGCTTGTGTGATTTCTAGTTTATTGGGTGTTCATGCTTTTGTACATTTATTTGCTTACTTGCTTGCATGCATCTGTTGTATCTGTTGGATCTGTTTGTTTGTTTGTTGGGATGGGGTGTTCTATGAGAGATAAGCCCATTACCCAGGCTTGAGTGTACACACAGGTTTTAGAGTGGATAATCATGAGGCTTGCGTGGCGTGTTGCTACGTTAAGTCGTTCGTGAAGAACCACACCCAGACGAGGTTTCTTTTGGAGATATTATGTCTTATGGGTGTTCCGTAACGGCAGGATGTTCCTCTAGAAATCGTCGACTCTGGTGACCATTTCCCGAGAACTCAGTCGAGGCCTCTCCTCCAAGACGTGATTATGTTAGCTCTGGTGGGCGCATTCTCGATGCTCAATCTGAGGATCCCGAGACTGGAAACTTGCTATTAGGATATCCTGTTGAGGGGAGTCAATGGAGGTCTTTTGTCCCGTAATAATACCAAACCTTCAGTGGTAAACGTATTATTCGCGACTGAAGGGCTGAAGCTGAGGAACTTCTTTTCTTAGAACCTACCAGTGAGGGGCGGGCTAAATTCAGGAAACCTTAACCTCCAACCAACCCGGTTTTCTGGAGCAGAGTTTTGGTCTTGTATTATATTCCTCAGTGAATTTCTCTGCAGACAGTGCAACCTGACAGATGTTCAAGCGGATCCATCAATTCTGATTGACATGCCTTTGCATTGCATAACATCATCTGCATATTTGCATCCAACATCTCATGCTTATTCATTTACAGGGTATTCCCTTTCAAAACGGGGGTGCCTTAAAACTGAACAAGCAGTGCATCACATATCATGCATATTAACCCTTGTCTATTTTACAGGTGTCACCGCAGTGCCTAATGTTTGTTCCCTGTATCAGGAAGTTATTGGTCCCAAGCGAGTCTACAGGTACCCGACAAAGGAAAATCGTCCACAGCTAGCGATGGACCAAGTACAGAAAGAGCTGGCTGATATGCGTGAAAGGATGGATCAGTTCATGACATTGATGACTGGTATGGCAAAAGGCTAGGAAAAGCTGAGGGAATTGGTTGAGCAACCGAGACCCGATCCAGAGGTGGAGATACCAAATGCTGAGGGAAACGCTGGTAACCCTAGGAACGTTGATAACCCTGTGAACACTGGTAACGCGGGTAACGCAAATGCTGATGGAAACCCGGGTAATGTTGGCAACACAGGGAATGTTGGAAATGGTATTGGCGGAAGGTACAATGTGAATCAAGGAATTCGGATTAACGGGCGCCCAGTTACTGAAGATTATCAGTATGATCAATTTTCTTTGCACGACGAGGCCCTCGAGACCACTCGCCGTATGGATGAGCTTGCTGAGAAGCTCAAATCTTTGGAGTCTCAAAATTCCTTAGGCTTTGATGTCACAAATCTTGGTCTGGTTCAGGGAGTAAGGATTCCTCACAAGTTCAAACCCCCTACTTTTGAGAAATACAACGGGGCTTCTTGCCCACGCACTCATCTCCAATCTTATCTGGGAAGGTTGGGAGCTCACATGGAAGATGAAAAGCTGTGGATGTACTATTTTGAAGACAGTCTAACTGGAGCTTCTCGTGAATGGTATTCTCATTTGTCTCGTACTACCATCAAGAGCTGGAAAGACTTGGCAGAGGCTTTTGTCAAGCAATATCAATACAACCTGGACATGGCTCCAAATCGGACCTTGTTACAAGGTATGTCTCAGACTGCCAAGGAAACCTTTAGAGAGTATGCTCAGCATTGGAGACAGATTGCTGCGTCCATCCAACCCCCTATGTCTGAAAGGGAGATGGCGGACATGTTCATGAACACTCTTCAAGGCAATTATATTGAGAGATTGGCTGCTTTCCCGTCAATCAGCTTTGCAGAGATAGTAATTGCTGGAGAAAGAATCGAGAGTCTGTTGAAGATGGGCCGAATTCAAGACAATAGTGCTTCCAACTCATCAGGTCCCAAGAGACCGTTTGCTGGTAACGGTCAGCGAAGAAAAGAAGGCGAGGCAAGCGTTGTGTATGCCGACAGAGGCAGGGGTAGAGGACACCCTAATTATTATCAAGATCAAGTGGCCGCAGTCACTATTCCAACACCTCTTCCTCAACCGCAATATCATCCGCAACAACAACCCAGGTACAACAATCAACAACAAGGAGGTAATCCGGGTCAGCAGAGACACTATCAACAACGTCCAAGGCAGACGGACCGGGTCATCGAACCAATCCCAATGCCTTATTCAGTATTACTTCCCAAGCTGATTGACATGAATCTGATTACGTTGAGAACACTGGCCCCACCAATCGATCCCAATAATTTTCCTAGAGGTTATGATGTCAACGCCAGATGTGCTTTTCACTCCAACGCACCTGGCCATACTACAGATAATTGCAAGGCTCTCCAGTTAAAGGTACAAGATTTGAGAGATGCCCAGGCTATCAATTTTGCTCCGGTGCCTAATGTTATCCAGAACCCGATGTCGGCTCACGGCGGGCAGAGGATTAATGTTTTTGATAGTGGGGAAACTTTGAATTTGGTTTCGGATGTGACTAAGGTGAAAACTTCGCTATCGGTGGTTAAAGACCGACTTCTGAAAGGACAAATTTTCCCGGGCTGTGGGGAAGAATGCAGAAATTGTCAAGCTGCCGAAAACGGATGTGATAGTTTGAGAAGGGGTATTCAGCAACTGATAGATGAAGGTTGTCTTCAGTTCCATCAGGCCCGTCCAGTGAAGAATGATGTATCGACGGTGACGTTTTATTTCACTCCTGAAGAAATATATGTTCCCGAGAGACTCGCTCCGACAACAATATATTTACCAGAAAGTACAGAACCAGCAACGGTGAACATCAAAAGTTCAGCACCAGTTGCAATTTACTCTGACAGCCCTCAACCGACTTTGGTTGGTCCGATCACCATCACAATACCAGGACCCGTTCCGTATGAGAAAGACAGTGCTATCACGTGGCACTATGGGGCTGATATCTACTACCAGGGGCAAAAAGTTAACGAAGAAGACATTGACATTGGTAGCTCCGCTGTAGACAATGTTGGACGGGTTGGTGGCTTCACTCGCAGTGGACGCCTATTTGCACCATCAACATTACGCGCGAATACTGAAGCCGAGGCAGCTGCCAAGGCTAAAGGGAAACAGATGGCCGCCGAAGAGGTTACTACTGAGGAAAATCCTCCTAAGACCGCATTCGAGAAGGAAGTGGATGAGTTTATGAGGATTATCAAGAAAAGTGACTACAAGGTAGTCGACCAGCTAAATCAGACACCCTCAAAGATCTCCATTCTGTCACTATTGATGTGCTCTAAGGCGCACAGAGAAGCCTTGTTGAAAGTACTGAATATGGCCTATGTTCCACCAGAGATAACTGTTAACCAGCTGGAGTCGGTAGTTTCCAATGTAAATGCTAGCCGGGGGCTAGGTTTCCCCGATAATGACCTGACATCTGAGGGCAGGAATCACAACAAAGCCTTGCATATCACAATGGAGTGCAAAGGGGTGGTGTTTTCCCATGTTTTGGTTGATACAGGCTCTTCTCTGAATGTTCTTCCAAAGAAAACCTTAATGAAGTTAGATTGCGATGACACCATCCTGAGGCCAAGTAACTTAGTTGTGAGGGCTTTTGATGGCTCTAAGAGAGCTATCTTTGGCGAAGTTGAGTTGCCAGTTAAGATTGGACCGCAGGTGTTCAAGAGCACCTTTTATGTGATGGATATCCAGCCTGCCTACAGCTGTCTGCTAGGTCGGCCTTGGATTCATGTTGCCGGTGTTGTTACTTCTACCCTCCACCAGAAGCTCAAATATGAACTAGAAGGTCAGGTCGTCACTGTCTGTGGTGAAGAGGATATTTTTGTTAGCCACCTGTCTACATTTAAGTATGTAGAGATGGACGGCGAGATGCACGAGATGCTGTGTCAGGACTTCGAAGCCATAAACATCAATGAGGTCGCGCCCGAAGCTGTCTTTTCACCTGAGTTTAAGAAGGTCGGGACTTCTATCTCTTCATACAAGGAAGTTGTCGAAGTGGTTAAAGCTGGTAATGCCCAAGGCTGGGGAAAATTTGTGGAGCCAGTCATCAAAGAAGACAAGCTTGGATTGGGGTATGCTCCGGGATCTCAGAAGAATGAAACCGGTACTCTCTCCAGTGGGGGTTTGGTTTCTCCCCACATCGTCAATGCTGCAGATGAAGACAAGGCTGACAGCGACTGTGACTTAGATAGCTGGATTCGCCTGTGTGTCCCGGGAGAAAAGCTCGACAATTGGTCGTCTGAAAAAACCGTCCGGGTTACTCTACTGAAAGAGTGATTTTTATTGTTTTCCTTTATTACATACATAATAAAGTCTTACACTTTGCCCAAGGTGTAACGGCTCATTTGTAGGACCATCCATTTAGTTACATTTCACAATTATTTTTATCATCAATAAAGGACGGCTTTTGCAAACAATTTTGTGTTCTCTTTCTTTCAGTTTTTTTTACTTTTACAAAAAAATGGCAATGTTTCTTTTTTCGTTTTTTCTTTCTTTCCAAAAAAAAATCTCTCATTCTAAGGTAAAGCATGATCCTCCATCATGCAGAGCTGACCACTCGGATCTCACTACTAACGACACTGCTATGGCCAAGTATGACTTCGACAATCCTATCTATTAAGCCGAAGAAGGGGTTGAGGAGATTGTGAATTACCTGAAGGGTTAGCCAGATTGTTGAAACAGGAGGACCGAGCTATTACACCTTATCAGGAGGTGATTGAGACCGTCAACATCGGTACCGCAGACGACAAGAAAGAGATCAAGATCGGGGCAAGTCTACAGGCTGAGAGGAAAGACCGTTGATCATGTACTTGACTGTGTTAAAAAGGTCAATGGGTTGTGTGCTCGGTCAGCATGACGAGTCAAGTCGAAAAGAGCATGCAATATACTACCTTAGCAAAAGCTTACCGACTGTGAACAAAGATACTCATTGCTCGAGAAAACTTTCCGCGCTTTGGCATGGGCTGCTCGCCGACTAAGACAGTATATGTTGACTCACACGACTCTATTGATATCAAAAATGGATCCAGTCAAGTATATTTTTGAAAAGCCAGCACTTACCGGAAATGTTATTAGGTGACAAACGATACTGACAGAGTATGACATCCAATACACTTCACAAAAAGCCATCAAGGGAAGTGTCTTGTCAGACTATCTTGCAGAGCAACCGATTGATGATAACCAACCTATGAGGTTTGACTTTCCTGATGAGGACATCATGTTTCTCAAATCGAAAGATTGAGAGGAACCACTCTCGGAGGAGGGGCCTGACCCTGAATCTAAATAGGTTATGATGTTTGATGGGGCGGTCCACGTCAATGGTCGCGGAGTTGGTGTAGTGTTGATCACACCGGAAGGGGTTTCATATGCCATTTGGTGCCAGAATAACTTTTCCAACAATGAAGCCGAATACGAAGCTGGTATCCTAAGACTTGAGGAAGCCGTCAATATACAGATTAAAACCCTGGATGTATACGGGGATTCAGCTTTGGTCATCAATCAAACCAACGGGAAATGGTATACACCTCAGCCTCATCTGGCTCCTTACAGAGACTACACGAGAAGATTGTTGACTTTCTTTTGAAAAAAACCAATTTGCTGATGCTTTGTTTACCTTGTCTTTGATGATTAAGGTGCTATGCTGGAACTACGTACCCAGAATTAACGTATCTCGGTCAGAGACGAATGAAGAAAGCATTTGGTCAGAAAGTGCGCCCTCGGGGGTATCAAGTCGGTGAATTGGTACTCAAAAGATTTCTTCCTCCCAACACAGATCACAGGGGCAAATGGACACCGAACTATGAGGGTCCGTACGTGGTTAAAAGGATTTTCTATGGAGGAGCTTTGATGCTAACAACCATGGATGGCGAAGGATTCCCGTCCCCTATTAACTCAGACGCAGTTTAAAAAAAAGTACTTCGCATAAAATAGACCCGCTGGACGATAAAAAGAATAGTCCAGGCAAAAAAAGGGCATCCCGACGAACCAAAAAAAAAAGAATAAAGAGGTTCGGGAAAAAATTAGGGATATAAAAAAAGAGTACACCCGGTGAGTCGAAAACCCAAAAGGGCGGCTCAGACAAAAATGGGTATCCCGGTGGATTGAAAACCCGAAAAGGGGGTGATCCAAGCAAAAGTTAGGGAATAAGAGAATGACTGTGATCTGAGTTCATCAGTGTTATATCACCGTTTCATTCAATCTGGCAATCTTCGAAGGTTAAAGATCGACTAATCATCCACTTCAGAAAGCAAGATGAGCAGAGCGTCTGGAGGACATACGAGCCATAACAGAGTCGAAACTCGGTGGGACCCCGTATCCCCATTGCCATTAGGATAGTTCTCTTTTTATAGCGATCACCTCTTTTCAGGGATCAGCTTCCTGATACCCTCGCCTATTCCTGGCACAAATTTTCTCCCCAGTAAGAGTCGAATAATTCAGTTAAAGAGCCTCTTTATTTTTCATTTATCAGTTTGTTTGCAAAAATGTCCGAATTTTTGATAAAACATATTGCATATGAACATAATGGTGGCTTTTGCAGATGATTTGCATAGGAAAACATTTAAAATTGCTTTGAATGTGCTTAATCCCGGACGGTGAATTCAAACCGAGTAATTCCCCCGAGGCATACGTGTATTTTTGGTTGCAGGTCACAGGAACCGGATTCCAAGTCATGAATCCTCATCCCCAAGCGGTTGACAAAGTCTCTCCTCAGCAGAGCAGGTTCCCCAACAGAGTTGACAGTATCCATACTATATATCCCCAGCGGAGTTGACAGTGTCAGACTGTATCTTCCTAGCAACAGCGGAGTGGTTGCATAACCAACAAATGAGAGGGTGGTGTTCCCAGTGTTCATCTCATTCCCCAGCAGATTATTTTTAACAAATTTGTTAATCCCCAGCTTGAGGGCGATTAGCAAGTTCATATCCCCAACAAAGGTCGTTTCCTACGACATTTCCCCAGGAAGTGTTTTCCCCACAGACTCTTCTCATAGAGCCTCGCCGAACAAAGTTTCCATAGTTGATACTCCCCCCGCAAGGTCAACTTTTCGAGCAGCCAATTTATTTTTGGTGGCTCATTGGTCCCGGCAGACGGATCATCCCCCACAGAGCATTCAAGGATTGATACAGCGATCTGTTCCCTACCGGAGTTTGCTTCCCCAAGCAGATTTCTTTTTACATCATGCATAACATTTGCATTTGCATGCATATCATATCAAGCATACACATAAGCTGATAAACAGGTTCTTCGAAGCAGACTGAAGAATTACTTTACAACCAAGGTCATGAGATCCAGCCAGAGGATCAAGCGTGAGTGATCCAGCCTGAGGGTCGTTTTGAAGATTCAGCCTGAGCATCGTTTTCCAGTGATCCAGCCTGAGGGTCATTTTGAAGATTCAGCCTGAGAATCGTGTTCCAGTGATCCAGCCTGAGGGTCATTCCGAAGATTCAGCCTGAGAATCGTGTTCCAGTGTTCCAGCCTGAGGGTCATTTCGAAGATTCAGCCTGAGAATCGTGTTCCAGTAAGCCAGCCTAAGGCTCAATTTGAAGATTCCCCAGTGAAGTCTCCTACAAGCTTTATTTCCCCAGCAAGCCCAAGTCTAATTGAGGAGTCGTTACAACATGTTCTAGCCCGAAGAATATGTACGAAGCCCAAAAGTGGAATATTCTCGAAGCTGCATATCTAATATGAAGGTTGGGTGTAGATTTCAAAAGAGGGTCAACCAGCGCATGCCTCAGATGCGGGATCCTAATGATGAGAATTTATCATCAAAACAATCCAGATCTAGCCAGAAGATCGAAGTAGATTCAGCCAGAGAATCGAAACAAAGGAGATCTAGCCAGAAGATCGAAGAAGATCTAGCCAGAAGATCGAAGTCAGGTCTAGCCCGAAGACCAGAAATAGATTCAGCCAGAGAATCGAAACAATTTAGATCTAGCCAGAAGATCGAAGTAGGTTCAGCCAGAGAATCAAAGGAAATAGATTCAGCCAGAGAATCGAAACGAAGGAGATCTAGCCAGAAGATCGAAGAAGATCTAGCCAGAAGATCAAAATCGTATCCAGCCCGAGGATCAAAATTAATATCCAACCAGAGGACTAAATTGAGTATAGGTTCAGCCAGAGGATCGAAACTCCAGATTAAGCCAGAAGACTGATTCAGATCCAGTCAGAGGATCGGAAGAAAAATAAACAGCGCAATGTATTTCCGCGTTTTTGTGGTGTTCTCGAAGCGCAAATTTTCGGTCTGTCTTTGGTATTCAATCACAGCTCACCCCGTTTGTCTGATAAGCTGTTCGCTTTCATCCTACTCGGGTTAGCTGATGATTGAAAAGGGGCAGCTGTAACACCCCAAAATTTGCCGTCCTCATTCATGCATTCATTTAGCATTTCATATTGCATTTCATCATGTTAATCAGAGTTAGATCCAAGAAACTTTTTTTAAAAAAAAGAAAAAAAAAGAAAAAAAAGAAAAAAAAAACGAAGAAAAAAAAGAATTAAATAAAAAAAAAAGAAAAAAAAATAATTTACAAAAAAAAAAATTAAATAAAATTAATAATAAAAATATAATAAATAAAATATAATGGAAAAACTTGGACTTGGACCTCTCTCATTTGAGCCCACAAAGCCATGAAAATCAGGTTATAAAAGAGGGAGATCAGACAGAAAAAGGAAGAGAAGCAAAATACTCTGTGGTTTCCTTGGAACAAAACCCTGGACAAAACGTGAAGAGAAACCTGACAGAGAACTCAGAGCAACCCCCAGGCAGCTCTGAAAAATTCAATCTGACTCACACACTTTCATCTCACGCAAACCCTAACATTGTCTTGCAAACCCAACCGTGCCATTTGATTTCAACCGGTCTCTCCCATCAAGTTTGCCTCATTCCCATGATTTTATGCTCTTAATTTAGATCATCTGAATGTATGAGGTATGATGGATGAATTTCATTATGTTTTTGCCCACGGGTTTAATTATGCATGAATGGGTGAAACTTATGCCTTGAATGTTTAATCACATGATTTCTGAAATGTATGCCACAGGGTTTGAGGTTTCTGAAACCATACTGTTATCCATGAAAAAAATGCTTATCGTGTTTCACTAACCCTTTTGTTGAGTTTTTGTGAGGGCTCACAGACTCTTGCAGAGATGGTTTGCGTGGTTTTCCCACTTTATTTGTGGGATACCCCCGGGAGGTTCATTCCGATTACCTGTACTGACTCACCTTTCTTTGATGGCATTAGCTTGGGAGATCCCTGGGTTTCTTACTCCTTTAACTGCTGTTACTTCGGATCTTTATCCGTGTGGTACTTTTACCTCTTTTCCGCATTTTATCGCTTTCTTAGCTGGAAGACCTCGATAGGAGGCATTTGTTTTCTTTTGTTTATTTACTTCTGAGCCCCTTGTTGGCACATTTACTTTATACATGTTTGTTTTGTATGTGTTCGTATCCCTGCAGGTAGCGCGGTTCCTTCGTCAAGGACTGCCTTTTTTTCCCTTGAGCATCCCAAACCCTAGAACCCAAAGCAACACGTTAACTCCTTCTACTACAGGCAAGTAAGTCTCCAAAGGTCGAGCATCCGGTAGATTGCGTAGTGACGTCGTTCGTCCAACACCCAATCCATAACCCCGTAGTTAGCCGAACTACGTTTTGCTCTGATTCTCAGGCCAGATGAGATACGTAGGCATAAGACGCGATGTCTTAGCGAGCACACATCCCCCTAACCCCTAGGTAGCTGAGCTACGAAGACTCTGATTCTCATATTCAGTTGAGATACGTATGCAGTGGATGCGACATCAGCGCGAGTCATTTTCATTTAACCCTTTTTTTTGGTAAACAACACAATATAAACTCACACCCTTTAGACAAGAATTACAAAAGTGGATCCCGTAGAGTACTACGGATGCGTAGGGGTGCTAATACCTTCCCTTCGCATAATCGACTCTCGAACCCAAGATTTGGTTGCAAGACCCCATCTTGTCCTTTCCTTTTTCAGGTTTACTTCAAGCGTTTCCTTTCCCTCCTTTGGGATGAATAACGCACGGTGGCGACTCTTCTGTCATTTTCTTTCGCCAGTTGTTTTTTCGCGCACTGTATTTTTCAGGTTGCGACATCGGGTTGTCAACTTAGCGAGTTATTCTTTTCTTTTTTAGGCGGAGTATTTCTTGATTGCATCGGCATACACAGGACGTGTGAACTCTTCACCATCCATAATTGTAAGAATCAATGCACCGCTTGAATAGGCTCTCTTAAAAACATATGGGCCTTCATAATTAGGAGTCCATTTTCCCCTAGCATCAGGTTTGAAAGATAGAATCTTCTTGAGCACGAGGTCACCTTCTCTGAACACATGAGGCTTGATCTTCTTATCAAAAGCTTTCTTCATTCTCTGCTGATATAAATGACCATGACACATGGCAGCCAATCTCTTCTCTTCAATCACATTGAGTTGGTCAAACCTGGTCTGACACCATTCAGCTCCATTGAAATTGGCTTCCATCCGCACATGCAATGATGGGATCTCAACCTCCACGAGGAGCACAACTTCCATGCCATAAACAAGAGATAAAGGGGTTACCCCTGTTGAAGTGCACACCGATGTACGGTACCCATGCAAAGCAAATGAGAGCATTTTAGGCCAATCTCTGTATGTCACAACCATCTTCTAAATAATCTTCTTAATGTTCTTGTTCGCAGCTTGAACAACCCCATTCATCTTGGGTCTGTAGGGAGAAGAATTATGATGTGCAATCTTTAAGTCTCTGCAAAGAGCTTCCACCATATTGTTATTCATGTTAGATCCATTATCAATAATGATCTTACTTGGCACACCATAACAGGATATAATTTGATTCTTAATAAACCTCACAACAACTTGCTTGGTCACATTCGCATACGATGCCGTTTCAACCCACTTTGTGAAGTAATCAATAACCACTAAAATGAAACGATGTTCGTTCGAAGCTTTGGGCTCAATCATGCCAATCATATCAACTCCCTACATGGAGAAGGGTCGTGGGGGAGGAAATGACATTCAACAATGTCGAAGGAATATGCAACAGTTAGATTCCATTGTCAGCCAATAGTAACTTACTTTCAACATCTTCTTATCCATAGCATGTCCGTTAGAATGAGTACCAAAGGAACCGTCATTTACTTCAGTGATCAATATGTCTGCTTCGTGTCTATCCACACATTTAAGCAAAATCATATCGTGGTTTCTCTTATAAAGCACATCACCATTCAGGTAGAAGTTGCCAGCCAATCTTCTTAAAGTCTTCTTACCTTTCTACGATGCCCTAGACGAGAAAATTTGACTTTGGAGGAAACACTTGATATCATAATACCATGGCTTTTCATCTTTGACTTCTTCAACATTAAACACATGAGATGGCCTATCAAGATGCATCACAGTTAGATTGGGAACTTCATCAAAATACTTCACCACAATCATGGAAGCCAATGTTGCAAGAGCTCCTGCCATCCAGTTTTCATCTCGAGGGATATGATGAAACTCAACCTTTATAAATAAAGTTGATATCCTCCTCGCATAATCTCTATATGGTATCAAATCGGGTTGATTCTTCTCCCATTCACCTTTGATCTGATTCACAACCAAAGTTGAATCTCCATAGACATCAAGATATTTAATTCTAAGATCAATGGCCTCTTCAAGCCCCATAATGCAAGCTTCATACTGAGACATATTGTTCGTACATTTGAAGGTCAATCTAGTTGTAAATCGAAAATGAGTGCCTCGAGGAGTAATAATCACTGCCTCAATGCCATTAGCATATGAACTAACAACTCCATCAAATACCATGCCCCAATGGGAACCAAGTTTTGGCCCTTCTTCAAGCAACGGTCCATCACAATCCTTCATCTTCAAGTACAAAATCTCTTCGTCAGGAAAATCATACTACACTGACTGATAATCTTCAATAGGTTGCTGAGCCAAATGGTCAGCTAAGACACTACCTTTAATAGCTTTCTGAGATCGGTATTCGATATCATACTCTGATAACAACATATTCCAACGGGCAATCCTCCCAGTTAAATAAGGCTTCTCAAAAATGTACTTGATTGGATCCATCTTGGATATCAACCAAGTAGTACCATTCAACATATATTGGCCCAGACGCTTAGCAGCCCAAGCCAATGCACAACATGTCTTCTCAAGCATAAAATACCGAGCTCAGACTCGATGAACTTCTTACTAAGGTAGTAAATTTCAAACTCTTTCTTCCCAGATTCATCTTGTTGACCCATACTCGCATCAAGCACAGTCAAATACATGATCAACGGTCTTCCTTTAGCAGGTGGAGACAAAATCGGAGGCTCAAGCAGATAGTCCTTGATACTATCAAAGGCTTTATTGAAATCCTCGGCCCAATCACAAGACTGATCTTTCCAAATAATCTTGAAGATAGGCGCACATGTGGTAGTCGTATGCGATATAAATCTTGAGATATAGTTCAAGCAGCCGGAAAAAACTCTGACTTTCTTCTCAATTTTGGGCACATGCATCTCTTGTATTGCTTTGACCTTGGCAGGATCAACCTCAAAACCCTTCTCGTTGAAAATAAAGCCCAACACCTTACCAGAATGAACACCAAATGTACACTTATTGGGATTCAAGCGGAGTTTATACTTCCTCAAACGCTGGAAGAACTTCAACAAATGCTTAACATGCTCTTCTTCATCTCTTGATTTAGCAATCATATCATCGACATAGACCTCAATCTCTTTATGCATCATAACATGGAAAAGAGTGGTCATGGCTCTCTGGTACGTTGCACCATCATTCTTTAAACCTAAGGGCATCACTCGATAATAGAATATTCCCCAAGGTGTAATGAATATGGTCTTCTCCATATCTTCGGGTGCCATCTTGATCTGATTATAATCGGAAAGTCCATGCCTAAATGAAAAGACTTTGAATTTAGATGTATTGTCTACCAAGATATCAATATGTGGCAGAGGGAAATCATATTTCGGATAGGCTTTATTCAAATCTCTATAATCAACACACATACAGACTTTTCCATCTTTCTTAGGAACAAGCACAATGTTGGCCACCAACTGCGGATACTTGGAGGTAACAAGGAAACTAGCATCAATCTACTTCTGCACTTACTCCTTGATTTTCACTGCCATATCAAGGTGAGTTCTTCTTAATTTCTACTTGACCGGCGGTCATCCTTGCTTCAAAGGCAATCTATACTCCATAATATCAAAATCTGAACCTGACATATCTTGATAGGACTAAGCAAACACATATGATTATTCACAGAGAAGATCAATCAACCCCTTCTTAACCTCTGGACATAGTTGAGACCCAATCTTGACTTCCTTCACATCATCCTCGGAACCCATGTTGACTAATTCAATCTTTTCTTCAAATGGATGAATGCCTTTTTCCTCGCGCTCAAGCAAACAGGACAACTCATCAGATATGTCTTTAGCATCATTCTCTTTCTCAGCTTCAAACATAGGGAAATCAAAGTTTGGAGAAGGAGTAGGATCATTACATTCAATGGGTTTGAGAACCAACCTATATAATCATTTGATATTTTTAAATTTAGAGAAATGGAGTGCAAACAAATATTATGCGGATATGGGAAAAATTGTTCTTATTTATGTTTTTTTATTACCATTTTCAGAAAAAGCAAAAAGTAAAAATAAACATCATAGATGTGGATGAATAAAATTTTATTTTTATTGATGATAATAAGGAAATGCCCAACAATGTTTCACTTCTCCCTTAGGCATATGAGAAGGATTTTTCTTAACAATAAAACAATTACTTTGAATGATGTACAATGACAAGAATGTCTACAGCAACCCAATTGTTGCAGGTTTGTCCGTGTGTCACAAAATTGGCACGCACTTCGTCTTCATCACTGCCCTAAATAATTGTAGCTAAATGTTGATCATCCTTGGGAATGAACCCTCCACTGTGAAAAACTGGATGCATATTCTTGATACTGGCGCTGCATGGACCTTGTTGAAATCCCAACCTAGCTTTGTTCTTGGTTTCCAAAACTTCTACAACACGACTCACTTATCGGTGCTTCCAACCTGAATAAACTCTTGCGCATCCTTTAAAGAGTACATGCATGCCCTAGTCTTCTTTAATTCATCAACAGTAGACAAAGCTTGGAATGACATTCCAACTTCCACCTCAGCTTCGACATAGGTGAAGGATGACATATGGCTCACTAGAAGCGTTTTTCCCCTACCAACAACGACAAGCTTTCCGTTCTTAACAAATTTCAGCTTCTGATGAAAGGTAAACGTTACGGCGCCAACCTCGTTGATCTATGACCACCCCGAACAAGTAGCTGTAGGCCAGGTGAATGTCCATTACTTGAAAAGTAATTTGAAAATCACTCGGACCTATCTTAACTGGAAGGTCCACCTCTCGAATGACAGTTTTCCGACAATCGTCAAACGCTTTAACCACAACACCATTATACCTCATTGGTTCTCCTTGATAAGACAGTCTTGCTAGAGTTGACTTGGGCAACACATTTAATGATGAACCAGTATCAACCAATACGTTGGGCAGAGCATCCTATTTGCAGTTCATTGAAATGTGGAGCGCCAAGTTGTGATTTCTACCTTCCTCCGGAAGTTCTTTGTCACAAAAGCTCAGGTTATTACAGGAAGTAATGTTGGCAACAATATGGTCAAACTGATCCCTATTAACATAGTGCTCTACATAGGCTTGTTCCAATAATTACTGCAAAGCCTCTCTATGTGCTTCAGAATTTTCATCAGTAATGACAACACATAAATCTTTGACGACGTCTGGAGCAGCTGCTCCACAGTGTTGAATTCACTTTTAATCAAAAGAAGTACCTCATCATCATCATCATCATTAACTTTTAACCTGTTGGATTCACCAGATTGACAAGTTATACCTCTAACTAGATCAACTGTAGGAACTTCTTCTTTCTTACCCACTAAAACATCTTCCCAAATTGTTGGAGATACAAGAACAAAAACATGACCATTGCGGGTCACCTTCACTACATCTACAATGATTCCCACTGAATTTGCAGCAGGAAGAGGAAACTTTTGCCCATTCTAAATCATAGTAGCATTGTACTTATATGGCACAACTTTATCGGATAAATAGGGGATGGGGCCCTCTAACCGTATAACCAACGGTGATACTGATCTGTTAACATTCTTGTTGATGTTGCTGTCAAATTCAATAACTACCCGCACAGGGGTTTTGAACACCGGTACTATAGCATTTACATCATTGTCCATATACCTGGATTGTTGAACTTGAATAACATTTTCGTCCATCAGTTTTTGAATATCCCTCTTAACAATTACACATCCTCAAGGGTTGACGCTACAAATAAGACAACCATCATGGTCATGTTCACAATCATTTACCAAGCAAAAATCCTTATGAATTTCCACCAACGACCTCTAGATACGACGCACATCAAAAACCCTGAAATTTCCAGGACAATTGTCTACCATGTTCACAGAAGCATTGCCATGAGCAGGCAACAAATTTTCTTTAATATTTGGCGTTATATCCTCAAATTACACCATACCACTTTTGGTAAGCTTTTTAGCCTCGTACTTTAAAGGATATAAATTTTCAATATCGTGGCCAGGAGCTCCCTGATGAAAAGCACAATGCAAGTCAGGCTTGAACCACCATGGAAAAGGTCTAGGAGTTTGTGGAGGATTTCTGGGTTGAATTAAACTTTTGACTACCAAGGAAGGGTACAATTATGCATACGTCATAGGAATAAGGTCAAAAGAGACCTTCTTCCTCTCAAAATTTTGATGGTGATTGTTGTTGTAGTTGGTACGCTGTTGTGGTTGTTGTTGATGTTGTTGCTGAACAGGAACTTATTGATTTGTTGAATTATTAGTAAACATAAGAATTACTGACGATACTTGATGATAATGTTGACGAGACTGGGAATTCTTCTTCACAAGAGGCCTCATCTGCCTCCCCGCAGACACTGCATTGGTTTTTGCTTCCTTCCTTTTGGAGAAACTACCACCATATTTATTGCTCAAAAAAGCTTCATCTTTAGACAACCGTACCTCTTGGAAACCCTTTTCCAATCTCATCCCCATGTTCACAATCTCGGTGAAATCATTAGGGGCACTTGCAATCATACGTTCATAGTAAAATGAACTCAACATCTTTAAAAATATCTTGGTTATTTCTTTCTCCTCCAGTGGTGGACTAATTTGAGCAGTCATCTCTCTCCATCTTTGGGCGTACTCCTTGAACGTCTCTTTTATTTCTAGGACATTGATCTTAACTAATCTTGATCCAGAGCCATATCAATATTATACTTGTATTGCTTGACAATGGCCTTGCTCAAGTCATTAAAAGTACGGACACTGTCACTGTCTAATCCCATATACCACCAAAGTGCAACACCAATTAAATTATCCTGAAAGTAATTGATGAGTAGTTGATCATTGTCGGCCTGAGTAGACATCTTTCGAGCATACATGATAAGATGGCTCAGAGGTAAAGTATTCCCTTTATACTTTTCAAAGTCTGGGACCTTGAACTTCACCAGAATCTTGACATTAGGCACCAAACACAGCTCAGGAGCACTCTTGCCGAACAAATCCTTCCCCCTTAGGGTGTTCAATTCCTTGTGTAGCTCCAGAAGTTAATCCTTCATCTTGTTCATATTCTCATAAACATCAGGACCTTCAGAAGGCTAGGAATGATAGATGATTTCCTCTACACGAGGTAGAGTATGCATAATAGGAGGAGGCACGAACAAAACCGGGCTAGATGCCGATAGAGAAGCAAATGTTGGAGTGTACCCTTCAAGCACAGAGTATGGTGGCATTCCCCTAGGGAACCCAACAGGCATGGCAGGAGCATACTGGCTAGCCACCATAGGCATATACGTTGAAGCAATCTCTGAAATAATAGTCCTTTGAGGAGGAGGAGTTGCAGGAGGCGGAGATGGTTGATTTTAAGCAGCAATCACTTATTCCATCAACGCAGCGAGTCTGGAAATCTCATCCTTAATTTCTTTGTTCTCTTGTTCAAGATGCTCCATTCTTTTCTAGCGATTAGCGCGAGTGTAGTATTGATGAGTCAGCTTGACTGATGCGCAGAAGAAGAACCCATAAGACATCTGGCTGAAGAAAACCTGTTGTGCAAATGATGCATGAAATTCACTATTTTTTATTTTAATTTTCAAGGAACATATATGGTCCTTTTTGCAAATATAACAATAATCAATAATAATAACCATTTTAACAATAAAATCTCTTTTTATTCATAAAATTTGGAAGGATTACACTGAGTACAATTTCATAAACCAAAAATACAAATACAGGAGAAAAGGAAAAACATCATCCTAAGGATCCCTAGCAACTGAATGAGCTGAATTGTTCAATGGAGTATACTTCCTTCTAATGCGCCTGATCTCAGACTCAAAGGATGTTTGCGTCTGAGCTTTCTCGAGGACGAGTCGATCAACAATCTTCTTCCAAGCACCTGAAGGCTAAGGAATACTGGAGTAAAATAAATCCTCTGATCTCCCCGTCTCTTCACTGCACGCTCTTCAAGAACCTCAATAAGTGCATCTTTGTCTCTCAACTTAATCTGCAACTTTACATGGTTGCGGTTCAAAGTATGGAACCCCTCTTCCCATAAATCTCTTTCTTGCTTCATCTTGGAGAGTGAATCTTCCAACTCCTCTACATCTTGGTTAGGGAGAGTTGATGGCCCAACCATAACCACAAACATAGGTCTTTCGCAGGCCTATGGCATGTAGAACTCGAAAGCTCTCTTCTTCACCCAACTAAGTTAAGCTTCCATAGCTACATAATTGCACGGACCAAGATCGAATCATCCTTTCCTATGCACATTATGCTAAGCATGCACTATTCTATTATTCAAATGTTGGGGATCTTTACCCTCTTAATAGAATAAACCCTCTAACTTAATTCTATTAGGTTTATCTCTCGAGGGGAACCCAAGCTGACGATGAGCCAATATTGGGTTGTAGCTGATTCCTCCTTGTGTACCAATGAGAGGCACATTAGAGAATTCACCATGACTATCAATAATATCCACGCCATCAAAAGAAGAATCATACCAAACAATATCATCATTAGTGAGAGACATAAGTCTCTGAGACCACCATAGACATTGTTGGTTTTCCAAAAAAGTTGGTGTCTGAGGCAAGTGTGAAATAAACCACTTGTATAAAAGAGGAACATAACACACAATGGTTCCTTCACCTTTAGAATTCCTCAAATGCAAAGAGGAATATGTGTCACCCAACAACGTCGGAACAAGATTCCCAATCAAGAACATTCTAATGGTGTTAACATTAACAAAATTGACAATGTTAGGGAACAAAGTTAGGCCATGGATGAGCAATACAAAGATAACCTCAAAAGAATCCATGCTACCTGCTTGAGCAAAAGAAGTAGCTTTACCAATCAGAAACTCATAAGACAACCTTTGAATCCCTCATTTCTTCACCAAATTAGCATCAATCTCAGATTTCTTCAAATTAAGATCTTCAGCTATGACTCGAGATCTCAGAATCTCCTCCAATCCACTGAAAGGTACCTTGTTAGACACGGGCATTCCCAAGAGATAGGCATACTCTTCCAACATAGGCATAAGTTGGAAATCCGGAAAAGTGAAGCATCGGTAAAGAGGGTCATAAAATTGGACCAAGACACTCAACAGCCCTTCAACCACATCAGTAGATAATACATACAAAATCTTCCCATGACGTTGCTTGAAATCCAAGGGATCTAATATAAAGGATGATAGCTTCCTAAACTCCTTCAAATCAGAACATCTGAAATTGTACTTTTTAGTGTTCCTTCGTCCACAATCCATTGTCTGAAAATTATTTGCAAATAAGAGCTTAGTTCCATGAAAAATTATGGTTGTGATGAATGTAATGATGCGCATGAATGCATGAATGCAACAACCACACACAAAGGGATCACACATAAGGAAAACACAAAGGTCATGGGATGAATCAAGTCATCATCAAGATCAATAATCCATTTTGGTGGATTATGGTTTTTCACCTTATCAACACCCAAGATTCATTCATTTTGACGAGCCCGATCGGATCAAACAAGAATCAAAGGGTTTGTTGTGAGTCGCTGTAAGACCCCAATTTTGACCCTAAGATCCCTCATGCAATCTCATCATATGCATTAGCATTGGGATCATACCTTAGCATCCTCCTTACCCCTCTTTCATTGGGTTTGTTTTGGGAGAGATCACCAAGCACCATGTGATTGTATCATACTTGTATATTATCATTTTACTAACCAAAATACCAAAAAAATATGCCTTTGCATTTTCCTAACTCTTTTGTAGTTAGGGCATGATCACCTTTGATCTATCAAGTTCACATCTAGGGTTTAAGACCCTCATTTCTAAGAGCACAACCAGGAATGATCCACAAAGGCTCTAACCATCATATATGAGTCCCAATTATCTCTACATGTTATTTTGATCAAGCATTCTTCAAGAGTTGGGAGTTGGTTTGCCTTGGAAACCCTAATTTATCTGGGTATCTTGAGTAACTTCACCACCAATTGATCAAATTTATCAAGGGGCACTTCAAATTTCATAATCTTATGCATATGTGATCTACCATGAGCCTAAAAAGTCAAGAGAATTGCAAGTTAGCAAGTTGGTTGATGGTGGTTGGCCAGATGAGTTCATTTGATCAAAACTGGGTCACCCTAGACCCTTTATCCTACGATTTTCATCATATGAAAATAATTCCAAGAGAAACGTTACTCTAAATTAAATTTCAAACAACTTTCATGTTGAGGTCTAGAGCTAATTTTTCTTGGAAAGTCATCTTCTATGTTGAAACATTATAGGTCATTTTTCCTAAACCCTAATTTGAAAGTCTTCCCAAGGCCATAACATGCTCAATTTTTATGATATGAAAGACTTCCAAGTTTCACAATCAAATGCAAGGTGTCTACATCAACTTTGATGTTTGGAGTAAGAACTAATTCAACTTTTATGAGCATGTGATATGAGGATACATTATAGGTCATTTTGGACGAATACCATTGAATAAGTGATTTTCCTCAACTTCAAAAATGCATAACTCACTCATCCTAAATCCAAATGATGTGAAATTAGTTACCATTTTCAAGGTTTTTGAAAGAGATACAACTTTTATGAAGACACTTTTCTCATTTGGAGCTCACATAAGAAGTAGGCAAGGTGGAATAATTGAACATGTGCCTTGACACTTAGAATACATTTTGACATGTTGAAATTTCCAAACTTCCACCTCAAAATTAACCATTATAAAAGTTCCAAATGGAAAAGTGTTCAACATAAGAGTTGTTCCTCTTGATCTAAGCTTTCCAAAGAGTCTTAATTCACTCTTTTTGGACAAAGTTTGATGGGTCCGCACATGGATTAAACAGGTATGTATCAGTTGGCAAGATTTATGATTCAAATGTTCAAACAACTTTGCCTTGCCATCCAAGCTTCATGCAGACCTCATTTCATTTGATTGTGGACCAAATTGGATTGCTTCCTGGGCCTACACTTCATGGGCCTGCACACGCCCATGCAAGCATGTGCATTGCATTGCCAATCTTGGAGAATTTTTGAAGTGTGCAAATAACACTTCTCATTGCTATAAATAGAGGTCTGATGCCTCAGTTCAAAGGACCTTGCGTGCCAGCTTTGCCTTCAACCTTCCAAACCCTCGCAATTCAAAGGAAAACTTGAGAAATTTCAATTGAAATTTGAGTTTGAATCTCACTATTTAGAGATTCTAAAACTCCAAGATCCAAAGCTTTGCATTACTCTTATGCCACTTCCACAAGCTCCATAAGCAAGATCAAGCTCGAATTGAAGCAAGAGAGATCCATTTCTGCACAATATTGAAGGTATTTTTCCAGATTTTTCTTCTTTTCGATTCTCTCTCAATTCTCATTGGCTCTCTTGGATCCTTGGTTGTCTGAAGTCCTACCAATGTAGGCAAGAAGATTGAGTTGTTTTTAGGTCAAACCGAAGCAACTCAGTTGACACACCTCAAAATTCAACTCCACGTATCTCTCTATATATTTGGAGTTAGTTAAAATTGAGGTGATATTCGTGATCTACGCCATTTTTTTCTTTAAGATCATGTCCTCTTTTTTCATTTATGATGTGGTGAATATTGAACCAGTCCGGCCAGGGTCACCGGAGAAGATGATCGGCCTTTGAGTCCGGCGATGCGCTGGAAGTGTTCAGAGCCATTAGATGAGTTCAAAATCTTTTAATCAGGAGCTTACATTGTGATTACACAGCGTGTGATCAGTTGACTCAAGCCCATCATGGAACGCGCGCTCCTCACCACTTGATCTGCCACCTCAATTAATGAGGGAGATCAAGTGGTCCATATTTTTTTGATTATCTGATTTTTATTTTTATTCCTTGGATTTTCATTAATTCATATGAATTTTAATATTGATCCAAAAAATATGAGAGTTTCACCAATTTTTTTAAAATAAAACCCTCTTTCATTTTCGGAAATAACATTTATTTTTTGGATCATTATTAATATTTTTCATGATTTATTTAATCTTGTAAATATTTTTAATTGTTTAAAAATATTTTTAAGTTTCCAAAAATTCTTAAATTTTTTCTCCAAAGTCCTTTGACCTTTTTTGACCTATGATAAATCTCATGGCCATTTCTTTGGTGTTTTGATGAGGTTTTAGGAAATTGACCAACCATATTTAATTTAATGCAATATTTTTAATATTTTTAATTGTTTAAATGCCAAATTAATTGTGTAGAGCCATTTTAATTGACTTTGTGAGTTTAACTTGTGTTGTTAGGCCTTGGTCAAGGTTGATTTGACTTTGTTAGGTTAAGATCATTGAATTTAGGGGATCGATGGAATGTACATTCCATATCCCAAAATAAATGAATGATCTTAACTTGGTAAAAGTCTTCCTTTGTCCAATTTGAATTTGATCCATTCCCCCTCCCTCTTCATCTCATTCCCCTTCTTTATGCATTCATGTCATGGACCTATAATAACTATATATCCTAAGGCTAGTTGATTGAAAAATCAACATAAGTATGGATGAGATTAGGTCCACCCCAATTTGCATATTCTTTTTGTGTGTGGTATGTTTCATGAGCATAGTTCATCATACCATGTCTCTAACATGCATTAACACCAAAATTCTATTGCCCGAACTCAAATAGTTGTGACTTCTACATAAGTCCAATTACGATTGCTTAACATAACGCCAAATTTTGACATAAAAGGCATAGTATTCTAGTTAGCGAGATTATAAGTCTCCCATCTTTCATGGTATTGTGTGGAAACATGGCCTTTTTTCCTTCCTTTATTTACTGCCTTGCTCTTCAAGTTGATATTTTGTGCATTCTTTGTTGCTTGATTCTAAAGTCCAAGGGAATTGTAGGATTCGATATGACATTCTTGTCTATTAGATTGCAGTCCATTGGTCAGATCTTTTCAACTCTCAAATTTTAATTTTGTGCTTAGAATTAGTCTCTTCATCTATTAGATTGCAGTCCATTGGTCAGATCTTTACTTGTGTCTGTTTTCTAAACTTTGACCACTTTTGCTAACAAGAAACTTTGGCCTGATGCCATTGCATTTTTAAACTCATTTTCTTAATCAACCTTGTAAATAAACTTTACTATACTTGACTTACAATTTCAAAAGCCAAAAGGAACTAACTCATTCAAACTATTTTTAGGCCTTTGTGCCTTTCAAACTTAAATTTTTGTTAAAAGCAATACACTCACTTTGAAATTGATACCACGAACTACGAGGTTTTGATCCCTCATTTTAATGTTGGTACCTAGGCATAAGTCCTAAGGTCTTGTCAAACGCAAAAATATAATTAATGAATTCTTTTCTCATCCCCCATTCTATTTGTTTGCAAACATCATTTTGTACAAAAACACATATGCACACAAGAAAGGGCTCCCTAGGAGTACCTAGGACACTTTGGGTGCTAACACCTTCCCTTTGTCTAACCAACCCCCTTACCTGTAATCTCTGGCATTTTATTAGTTTTGATATGAAAACTTCTTATTTTTGGGTTTTGTTCGTAATTTTCCCTTTTCCCTTGGAAACAATAAAAGCACGGTGGCGACTCTTGTTTATTTGATGTTTAGCTTATCCATAGGTTAATGATCATGAATTTTCCACTACAGAAATTAAGTGGCGACTCTGTTGGGGAGTAGTCTCTAGTGGGTTTATCCTACTTTTTGTGTATATATAACTGTAACTTTGATGTTTGTATATTTGTTTGTATGATATAATCTGCTTGTTGTGATTGGTGATCTTTGAGTGGTGAGATAAGTTCTAACCCGAACTTGAGTGCAATTAAGATAGGAGGATGGTATAGTCATGTCCGACTTGTGTGGAGTAGTCCTTAACAAGTTGGCTTGAGACCCATCTACATAGTGGAGACCCCTTTGGATTTGGGAGTGTCTCACAAGTATTTGTGGTTAGGCATTACTATCTCTAATTTAAGGTCCAAGAAGCTAAGGACCGTAGAACGTTTAACCGCTCTTGGCCTATTTAGGACGTAGTGCAGAGACTGTTCAGGTGTAGACTTGATAACAGTTGTTATGTGATACTACACTCAGACGAGTTTCTATTGAGAATATTATGGATTGATGAGTCAGTCATCCTAACCTATAATATCCGATTGCTGGAATTAAGACTCTGGGAACTTTTTAGAACATGATCTACAGGTTTTTATCCTTAGTTAACTCCTTTGGGATGGTTCTTACCCAGACTGCATGCTCGTGACTCACAACAAACCCTTGATTCTTGGTTGATTCAATCAAGTCTTGTCAATATCAATGGAACTTGGGTGTTGATAAGGTGTAAATCATAATCCACCAAAATGGATGATTGATCTTGACAATGACTTGATTCATCCCTTAACCTTTGTTTGTTTGCCTTGTGTGTGATCCCTTATTTGTGATTGTTGCATTCATGCATTCATAATCATAACCATTCATCACACCAGAAGAAAAAAATTCAACGAACTGAGGTGTTATTTGCAAATATTTCCAGACCATGGATTATGGACGAAGGAACACTAAGAAGTACGATTTCAGATGTCCTGATTTGAAAGAGTTAAGGAAGCTAGCATCTTTTGTATTAGATACCGTGGACTTCAAACAACGCCATGGGAAGCTTCTGTCTATCTTGTTTGTTGATGTGGTTGAAGGAGTCTTGAGTGTATTGGTGTAGTTTTATGACCCTCTCTACAATTGCTTCACTTTTCCGGATTATCAGCTTGTGCCTACGTTGGAGGAGTATGCCCATCTTTTGGGAATACCTGTTTCTAGCAAAGTCTCGTTTAATGGATTGGAAGAGATTCCCAGATCTCATCTTATTGCTGAAGCTCTTCACTTGAAGAAGTCTGAGATAAAGGCTCATTGGGTGAAGAAAGGAGGATTGTTTGGGTTTCCTTCTGATTTCCTCATCAAGGAAGCTACTGCCTTTGCTCAAGCCGGTAGTGTGGATGCTTTTGAAGCTGTCTTTGTGTTACTCATCTATGGATTAGCTTTGTTCCCTAACATTGACAGTTTTTTTGATGTTAACGCCATTAGAATTTTTTTGATTGGGAATCATGTGCCTACTTTGTTGGGTGATATGTACTTCTCTTTGCATCTAAGGAATTCTAAAGGTGGTGGAACGATTGTCTATTGCATTCCTCTTCTGTACAAGTGGTTTATTTCGCACTTGCCTCAGACACCTGCTTTTGTAGAGAACAAACAATGTCTACGGTGGTCTCAGAGACTTATGTCTCTCACTAATGATGATATAGTTTGGTATGATCCCTTATTAAGAAGTTTGGAGATTATTGACTGTTGTGGTGAATTCTCTAATGTGCCTCTCATTGGTACACAAGGAGGAATTAACTTCAACCCTACTTTTGCTCGTCGTCAACTTAGGTTCCCCTTGAGAGACAAACCTAATAAAACTTTCTTAGAAGGTATTTTCTATCAAGAGGGTAAAGATCCCCAACATTTGAAGCAGAAGATTATGCATGCTTGGCATAATGTGCGTAGGAAAGGAAGATCTGAGCTTGGTCCGTGCAATTTTGTAGCTTTGGAAGCTTACATTCTTTGGGTGAAGAAGAGAGCTTTGGAGTTGAAGATGACTTATCCTTATGAGAGATCTATGTCTATGGTTGTGGTTGAGCCATTAACTCTCCCTAACCAAGATATAGAAGAGTTGGAAGACGCGCTCGCCAAGATGAAACAAGACAAGGATATGTGGGAAGAGCGTTTCCATGCTTTAAGCCAAAAGCATGAGGACTTGCAGCTTGAGTCTAAGGACAAAGATGCATTTATTGAGCTACTTGAAGACCGAGTAACAAAGAGACAAAGAGAACCAGAGGTTTCATCTTCCTCTATTATGCCTCATCCTTCCGTTGCTTGGAAGAAGATTTATGATCAGTTTTTCCTCGAGAAGACTCAGATGAAGGCTTCTTTTGAGACCGAGATCCGACGCATTCGAAGGAAGTACACGCCTTCATCCAAATCTTCTGACATTGTTGTTAGGGATCCTTAGGATGACTAGTCTCCTTTTTTCTTGTATTTTTCATTTGGTTTCTGAAGTTGTACTCAGTGTAATCCTTCCAATTTTATAAATAAAAGAGATTTTTATGGTCATATCAAATTTTTGCAATTATTGTTGAATATATATAAATATATATATATATATATATATATATATATATATATATATATATATATATATATATATTTGAAAATAATATAGTAAGTTCCTTGAAAATAAAAACAATAAAGCATTGCATTTCATGCATCATTTTCATAAGCAGGTTTTTCTTTTGCTAGATGTCTCATTGGTATTTCGTTTGTGCTTCAGCCAAGCTAACTCATCGATACAATACTCGCGCCAATCACTCCAGAATCATGGAACATCTTGAGCAAGAGAATAAAGACTTGAAAGTGGAGATCGCCCACTTGACTGCCATGATGGAGTCGGTATTAGCTGCTCAGAGCCAATCTTCTCCAACGCCTGCAACTCCTCCTCCTCAAATGACTGTTATTTTCGAGGTGGCTACCTCTACCATTCATGCAACTGCTGCTCACTTTTCACCCAACTTGCCTGCCGGATTCCCGTGGGGAATGCCGCCAAACTTTGTGCCTGAAGGTTTTGCACCTACATTTGCTTATATGTCGGCATCTAACCCGGTCATGTCTGTGACGCCGCCTGTTGTGCATACCCTGCCTCGTGTAGAAGACACCATCTATCATTTTGAGCCGTCTGAGGGCCCGGATGTGTATGAGAAGACGGATTAGATGAAAGATCAATTTCTTGAGCTGCGCAAGAAGTTGAAAACTCTGAGGGGTAAGGACCTATTCGGGAAGAGTGTTGCAGAACTGTGTTTGATTCCAAATGTGAAGATTCCAGTGAAATTCAAAGTGCTTGACTTTGAAAAATACAAGGGGAATACACGTCCACTCAGTCATTTGGTGATGTTTGCTAGAAATATGTCTACGCAAACAGATAATGATCAGCTGTTGATCCATTATTTTCAAGATAATCTGACCGGTGCCGCTTTAAGGTGGTACATGGTGTAACACCCTTCTAAAATACCCCAAATAATTAATTAAAATAACAATATATATATATCAATCAGAGTAATTATGCAGTTCAAGGGTGTCACACAACACTTCACACCATTCACCATAATAACAGTCATGCTCTTTTTATTAAAACAAAATATAAAGCATTTGCACAATACGCAGCGGATAGAGATCAACTCAATCATGTCAAAACATGTAACACATTACATGAAAACTGGTTCAACAATCATCAACAACACAATTAAAACATCCCATCCCGATGTTACATCTATCAGAGCATGACCCACTAAGGAGACTACACTAGACTCCAAGCATTAGCTTCTACTCAACTCATTGCTCGTTACTTGAAAAATAGTTGTAAGGGTGAGTTCCTCAATCGATATAATAAGCATTATAAAATATCATGTAATGCTAAGTAATTAAACACACTTCATCACCCTAATCATAACACACACATTCAGTAACGGCACATCAGCTCAAACATCATACTCAACAGTAACATATAGCATATGTATAATCTCAAATCATACTCAACATCAACACCACAACACACAACACACGTATAATACTGGAATACATCCATTCATATTATACGCCATACATACATTATGCAATGAGACTCCATGCATGCAGTACCGACTATTCATGAACGTATAGTTCAATTCACCGATCAAACCCAGATACGGCTACCAAGCTCACTAGTCCCACTCATTTGAGACCTAGTGACTCACTCACCAATTCCTCACCATGGGAATTAGCTACCACCCCAAGGGCTATGCTATGCACGCTAATCACCTAGCATGCAAACATCAACAACAATCAACAATGATCTACTCACTAATTCCTCACCATGGGAATTAGCTACCACCATAAAGGCCACAATATGCATGCTAATTCACCTAGCAATGCAACATCATCAACAATGATCCACAATGGACATATGCTCACACTCTAAGCCATAAAATAGTCCATTCACAATACATGCATAATATATATATATTCACAACATTATGCATTTTCACACATTATCAACATATTTATCACATAAGCATATCATGTCATGCCAAATAATCAACCACAGTATTAGCACACTCTACTAATACCCCTACTGCTCAAAACAACGGGAAAAGATCCCTACTATATCGCACACCGATATAGGCCAACCCTCAAACCTGTACACAACATTTAAAATATCCATTTTTCCACTTTTTAACAGTGTTAACCGGTTAACGCCCTGGGTTAACCGGTTAACGCAGCACAAACACACTTTCTGGCAAAACGCAACAGTGTTAACCGGTTAACGCCCTGGGTTAACCGGTTAACGCAGACAAAACAACAGTTTTTCACAATTTATAACAGTGTTAACCGGTTAACACCCTGGGTTAACCGGTTAACGCAAGACAGAAAGCTGTCCCTGCGCTAACACAAGGCAGAATGCAGAATTCTCCGCATTTTCTGCCGTTGGAGGACTTCCGGACCTCCGATTCCAATTCCGTAAAAAGCTACACGTCCAGCAAATTACGACACACACAATTATCGATTCAATTACAGTTTTCACTCAACTTATTCATCACAATTTCTCAGCATTCCAAATCCCAATTAGGGTCCATTCAACGGTTTATCACTACCCATTACATGCTAACCCATAATACCCATTAAACGACGATAAATACCCCTTACCTGAGTTAATCCGGCGAATCTTTAAGCTTCAGCTCTTCCCTTCTTCAACCTCCCTCCTCTTGCTCTGCCTCTTTGCTCTTTTCCTCTTTCTCAATCGCTTCTCTGTTTTCACGTGAAAACTCTTTTTACCAAAAAATGGGATTCTTTTTCCTTATTTCCACTTATATATTTTCCAAAATAATAATAATAATAATAATCCAAAAATTCCAATTATTTAATTAAATTAATAAATATAATATTAATTTAAATTAAATAATTATCTTATTTTTATTGGGGTGTTACACATGGGGTTGGATAGTGCGAGCATCCCGACGTTCAACGATTTAGGCGAAGCATTTGTGAAGCAGTATAAATATAATGTTGATATGGCTCCCGATAGAGATCAGTTGAGATCATTGTCTCAGAAAGACAAAGAGACATTCAAGGAGTATGCGCAGAGGTGGATAGAACTTGCTGCCCAGATTACCCCTCCTTTAGAGGAAAAGAAGATGACTAAGATTTTTCTTAAGACCCCGAGCTCATTTTATTATGAGAGGATGATTTCCAGTTCCCCCAGTGACTTTATCGAAATAGTAAACATGGGGATAAGGCTCGAAGAAGGTGTCCAAGAGGGACAATTATCTAGAGAGGAGGTGTCATCCAGCAAGAGGTATGGCAGCAGTTTTAGCGGGAAGAAGTACAGTGAAGCTAATGAAGTTTCAAGTGGGAGGCAAAAGAGGCCTCAGATTAGAAGAAATCAACCACCCTGTCAACATCATCATCAAGTATCTTAAGTTATTCCTGTATTTTCTGCAAATCAATCAGCACCAGTTCAGCAACAACAACGTTAACAACAACAACCACATCAACAAACAAACACCTATAACAACAACAATACCAATAATCATCAACAACACAATTTTGAGAGGAAGAAGGTCTCTTTCGACCCTATTCCCCTGACATATGAAAAACTATATCCCTCTTTCGTTCTCAAGAACCTATTACAACCAAGAAATCCTCCGCAAATCCCCGAACCACTTCCGTGGTGGTACGAACTGGAATTCCGTTGTTCTTTCCATCAAGGAGCTCCTGGATATGACATAGAGAATTGCTACCCTCTCAAGTATGAAGTTTAGAAGCTGGTTAAGAGTGGAGTGGTGTCCTTTGAGGACCGAGCGCCGAATGTTAAAGCTAACCCACTACCTGCCCATGGAAATTTATCTGTTAATATGGTGGACAGTTGTCCAGGGGAGTTCAAAGTATTCGATGTACGCTTCATAAGAAGATCCTTGGTGAAGATGCACAAGGATATTTGCTTGGTTAGTGATTGTGAGCATGACCATGATGGTTGTGCTATCAGTAGTGTCAATCCCAGAGGATGTATAGTTATGAAGAGAGACATACAAAGGTTTATGGATGAAGGCTTGATCCAAATTATTCAATCCCGTCACATAGATGACGATGTCAATGTAATAGTACCAGTTTTCAAAACTCCTGAGAGAGTGGTTATTCAGTATGATAGTAGTAGTAGTAACAGTGTCAGCAAGAGATCAATATCATCATTGGTTATACGGTTGGCGGGTCTAGTCCCGTATGCATCCGATAAAGCTGTTCCTTATCAATATAATGTGACTATGGTGAAAGATGGTTAAGAGGTTCCGTTACCTACAACCAGTTCTATTGTACCCATTGCTGATGTTACTAAGGTGACCCGCAATGGTCGTGTGTTTGGGTTGGTGTTCCCAAAGAATGTAGAAGATTTAACTATCGATAAGAATATGGATGTACCTCTTGTAGAATCAGTTAGTGCTCCAAGGTGTCAGTCTGGTGAATCCAGCAGCTTGTAGCCTAATGACGATGATGAGGTACTCAGGCTGATAAAGAAGAGTGAGTTCAATGTGGTGGAGAAGCTTCTCCAAACCCCCTCAAAGATTTCAGTGTTGTCTCTATTAATGAATTCAGAAGTGCACAGAGAAGCACTGCAAAGAGTTCTAGAGCAAGTGTTTGTGAAACATGATGTTACGGTGGATCAGTTCGATCATATTGTAGCTAACATCACATCATGCAATAATCTCAGTTTCTGTGATGAAGAACTTCCTGAAGAGGGTAGGAATCATAACTTGGCTTTGCATATCTCCATGAACTGCAAAGGTGATGCTTTGTCAAATGTGCTAGTTGACACAAGATATTTGTTTAATGTGATGCCAAAGTTAACATTGTTTAAGTTGTCATATCAAGGAGCGCCTATGAGATATAGTGGCGTGATCGTCAAAGCTTTTGACGGTTCGCGCAAAACTGTGATTGGTGAAGTGGACCTTCCGGTGAGGATAGGTCCGAGTGACTTGCAGATTACGTTTCAAGGAATGTATATCCACCCGGCCTACAAATGTCTGTTGGGAAGGCCATGGATCCACGAGGTTGGGGATGTTACCTCCATGTTGCATCAAAAGCTCATGTTTGTCAAGAATGGGATGTTAGTCATTGTTGGCGGGGAGAAGGCACTGCTAGTCAGCAACCTGTCATCTTTCTCTTATGTTGAAGCTGAAGATGAGGTTGGAACTCCGTTCCAAGCCTTATCTATTGCTATTGAAAAGAGAGTTGGGGCACCCATGTCCTCATTCAATGATGCAAGGAAGATTGTTGAAGATGGAAATGTTGATCAGTGGGGAATGATGGTAGAGGTCTCTGATAACAAGAACAAAACCGGTTTGGGCTTCCAGCAAGGTTTGTCAGCTGCCAAATCTGATGATGTGAAACTCAACTTCTGTAGCAAAGGGTTCATTCATGGCAATGAACAACACTTAGTTGTTGTGCTAGAGGATGACGAAGAGGAAGACTGCACCAATTTTGTGATGCATAAAAAAGCTTGCAACAATTGAACTGCTATTGATATTCCTGTTATTATGCATTGATCTAAGTAATTGCTTTTATATGTTTTTGAAAATCCTTCTCCTATGCCTAAGTGAGAAGTGAACATTGTTTAGGCATTTTCAATTTGATCATTAATAAAATATAATTCTACCCATCCACATTTATGATGTTTTGTTTTTTTACTTTTTGCTTTCTTCTAAAAATGGTAATCATTAAGAACATAAATAAATAATATAATTGTCCATCTGCATAATATTTGGTCACAAATTCACTTCTTTAAAATCAAAATATCAAATCATTATGCAAGTTGGTTTCTAACCCCATTGAATACAATGATCCTTCTCCTTCTCCAAATTTTTAATTCCCTGTGTTTGAGGTTGAGGAGGAAAGTGATGAAGAAGTGAGTGATGAATTGTCTCGTCTTCTTGAGCGTGAAGGAAAAACCATTAAGCCACTTGAAGAGCAGATTGAGCTAGTCAACTTGGGTTCCGAAGATGATGTGAAGGAAGTCAAGACTGGGTCTCGATTGTGTCCAGAGGTTAAGAAGGGGTTGATTGATCTTCTTAGAGAGTATTTAGATGTGTTTTCTTGGTCCTATCAAGACATGCCTGGTGTGGATTCTGAGATAATGGAGCATAGATTTCCGTTAAAGCCAGAATGCCCGCCAGTCAAGCAGAAGTTGAGAAGAACTCATCCTGCTATGACATTGAAGATCAAAGAAGAAGTGCAAAATAAAATTGATGTCGGTTTCCTTGTGACTACTGAGTATCCGCAGTGGGTGCCAATATTGTGCCCGTTCTGAAGAAGGATGGAAAAGTCTGTATGTGCATTGATTACAGAGATTTGAATAAAGTCAGTCTGAAAGATGATTTCTCTCCGCCACACATTGATATGTTGGTAGACAATACAACTAAATTCAAAGTCTTTTCGTTTATGGACTGATTTTACGGATATAATCAAATCAAGATGGCACCCGAAGATATGGGGAAGACCATATTCATGACACCTTAGGGAACATTCTGTTATAGAGTGATGCCTTTCAGTTTGAAGATTGCTGGTGCAACTTACCAAAGAGCAATGACTACTCTTTTTCATGATATGATGCATAAAGAGATTGAAGTTTATGTCGATGACATGATTGCTAAATCTATTGATGAAGAAAAACATGTTGAACATTTGTTGAAACCATTCCAGCGTTTAAGGAAGTATAAACTCCGCTTGACTCCCAATAAATGTACTTTTGGTGTTCGTTTTGGTAATTTGTTGGGCTTTATTGTCAGCGAGAAGGGTATTAAAGTAGATCCTGCCAAGGTCAAAGCAATGCAAGAGATGCCTGCGCCCAAAACTGAGAAACAAGTCAGAGGTTTTCTCGGTCGCTTGAATTATATCTCAAGATTCATTTCACACATGACTGCCACATGTGCACCTATATTCAAGCTTCTTCGGGAAGATCAGTCTTGTGATTGGACCGAAGATTGCCAGAAAGATTTTGACAATATCAAGGAATATTTTCTTGAGCCTCCAATTTTGTCTCCACCTGTTGAAGCAAGACCCTTGATCATGTATTTGACTGTGCTTGAAGAGAGTATGGGTTATGTTCTTGGTCAGAAAGATGAGACTGGAAAGAAAGAATTTGAACTATACTACCTCAGTAAGAAGTTAACCGACTGTGAGACTCGGTATTCTATGCTAGAGAAGACTTGTTGCGCATTGGCTTGGGCTGCTAGGTGTCTGCGTCAATATATGTTGAATCATGCCACTTGGTTGATATCCAAAATGGATCCAATCAAGTATATATTTGAGAAGCCTGCTTTAACTAGGAGGATTTCCCGTTGGCAGATGTTGCTATCAGAGTATGATATTGAATACCGATCTTAGAAAGTGATCAAAGGTAGTGTCTTGGCTGACCATTTGGCTCACCAACCGGTTAGTGTAGTATGATTTTCCTGACAAAGAGATCTTGTACTTAAAAATTAAAGATTGTGATGAACCATTGCTCGGAGAAGGTCCGGAACCTCGTTCCCGTTGGGACATGGTATTTGATGGAGCTGTTAATCAATATGGTAATGGCATTGGGGAAGTGATTAATACTCCTCATGGCACGCATTTTCCATTTATAACTAGATTGACTTTCAAGTGTACAAACAATATGGCAGAATATGAAGTTTGCATTATGGGGCTTGAAGAGGCCATTGATTTCAGAATCAAATACTTGGATGTCTATGGAGATTCAACTTTGGTGGTGAATCAAATCAAAGGTGAATGGGAGATGAATCAACTCGGTTTGGTACCATATATAGATTATGCGAGGAGGATTTCAACCTTCTTTACAAAGGTTGAATTTCATCTTATCCCTCGAGATGCAAACCTGATGGCAGATGCTCTTGCAACATTGGCATCAATGATTGTAGTGAAGTATTGGAATGAAGTCCCCAATTTGACTGCGATGCGTCTTGATAGGCCAACTCATGTGTTTGTCGTTGAAGAGGTCAAAGATTAAAATCCATGGTATTATGACATCAAGTGTTTCCTCCAAAGTCAGGTTTACCCGTCCGGGGCATTTTTGAAAGATAAGAAGACTTTGAGAAGATTAGTCGGAAACTTCTACCTGAATGGTGATGTTTTATACAAGAGAAACTTCAATATGGTTTTTCTCAGATGCGTTGATAGACACGAAGAAGATATATTGATGACTAAAGTCCATGAAGGTTCCTTTGGTACTCATTCCAATGGACATGCAATGGCAAAGAAGATGTTGCGAGTAGGTTACTATTGGCTGACAATGGAATCTGACTGTTGCAAGTTTGTGGAGAAATGCCACAAGTGTAAAATTTATGCGGATAAGATTCATGTTCCTCCGACACTGTTGAACATCATTTCCTCCCCATGGCTCTTCTCCATGTGGGGAATCGACATGATTGGTTTGATTGAGCCCAAAGCTTCGAATGGGCATCGTTTCATTTTGGTGGATATTGACTACTTCACAAAGTGGGTTGAAGCGACATCATATGCAAATGTAACCAAGAAAGTTGTTGTAAGGTTTTTCAAGAATCAGATCATATTCCGTTATGGTGTGCCAAGTAAGATTATTACTGATAATGGATCAAACTTGAATAATAATATGATGGAATCTCTTTGCAACGACTTCAAGATTGTACATCATAATTCTTCTCCCTACAAACCTAAGATGAATGGGGTTGTTGAAGCTGCAAACAAGAACATCAATAAGATTATCCAGAAGATGGTTGTAACATATAAGGATTGGCATGAGATGCTCCCCTTTGCTTTGCACGGGTATCTTACATCCATCCGCACTTCAACAGGATCGAACCTTTTCTCTCTTGTATATGGTATGGAAGTAGTGATCCCCGTAGAGGTTGAGATCCCATCATTGTGTGTGTTGATGGAAGCCAAGTTGACTGAGGTTGAATGGTGTCAGACCAGGTATGACCAGCTGAATTTGATTGAAGATAAGAGATTGACTGCCATGTGTCATGGTCAGTTATATCAGGAAAGGATGAAGAAAGATTTTCACAAGAAGGTTAGACCTTGTGTGTTTAGAGAAAGTGGCCTTATGCTTAAGAAGATTCTATCTTTCAAACCAGATTCTAGGGGCAAGTAGACTCTTAATTATGAAGGCCCATATGTTGTTAAGAGAGCCTTTTCAGGTGGTGCTTTGATTCTTACAACTATGGATGGTGAAGAGTTCACTCGTCCTGTTAACGCAGATGCAGTCAAAAAAAAATTTGCTTAAAAATAAAAGAACAACTCGCTAAGTTGAAACCCCGAAAGGGCAGCTTAGGAAAAAAAGAGGATCTCGGTGGATTGAAACCCGAAAGGGAAATCCTGGCAAAATTTAGAGACATAAAACAGAAAAAAAATCATCCCGGTAAATTGAGCACTCCATCTTGGGGCAATTTATGCAAAAATTAGGGATTCTGGCAAGTAACTGCATCCTGCTGATCTTCAGTTTTGGAGACATTTTTTAGCATAACAGTCGATGTTGATTCATTATCCCCAGTGGCAGCGGTCAAGAGCATAGTGGATATCAAGAGTTGGTAGAAGGATTAGTGATCATTGTATTCAATGTAACCCTTTTCAATGTAAATTACCATTTTCAGCTTTGTAAAGATCTATGGAGTCTTGTCATTTACACACTACCATTCCATTAAATAAAGTTGAGATTTTATCCAATTGTTTCTACTCTTATTTATTTCAGCTTAAATAGTTTTAAATTTTATTATGATCATTTTTTGAAAATTAATTTTTAAATCAAAATCATTTTTCTTAAACATATGAAAGCATGAATTTTTAAGCAATCGATTTCATTTAAAGAGAATATCAACAGTGGTTCGAAAGCAGTAAGCCCTAAGTGTGGAGCATTATTGGTTCTCTCTAAGTAGTAGGTGCATTTTCTCTTTCATCCCCGACATCATTGTTCAGCACTTGGTGTTTCTTGATTTCTCCAAATGATTATTATTCGCCATTTCCCTGGTGAAGTCGCCAGCTGAGTTGGTTGATTGATCCCCTGTAGAGTTTACTATTTATTCCCCAACCGATTTTATATTTGGTTTCCGGCAGAACTTCGGTTTCCCCACCAATCGCCATCAGATTCGCTCCCAGTCTGAGTTTCCTCCTGGTTTCAGAGCAGCTATTTGTGTTTATCCCTTGCATGGTTGTCTCCCATTTGATATGGTGTTGACCTAAAATTCCCCACAGGCTTGATAACAGTTTCCTCAGCAAATCTCCTCCTTCCCCAGCTAGGGTTGAGCCTTTGGGAGGTTGATCTCTCTTTTCTCTAGTAGTTGTCTCCCTCTTTTGTGGATTGACCGAGAATTATATCGATGATTCAAATCTAAGACACTTTTGTATCCTTTGTGATCGCTTTGTTATCATAATCATCATATATACATATACATATACATATACATTCATATAATTTCATTATTGCATTATCACACTTGTTGATTCATTCTCGTGATTTTTTAGTTCTCTGTTATGGTGGTACTTTATCCCCATGCAAGATTAGTGTCTGTCCTCCTTCAATTGTAGAGTGTTAGCCCCTCTAAGTAGAAAGACTTTAACCTTTCTCCTTTCCCCACTGAGTTATTTCCTCATGGACGATGATTTGTTTCAGTTTCCTCCCTAGTTGATTAACTGGATGGAACCACTCCCCTTGAGCTACGTTCTCATCGGGCTGAGTCTTGATTGACCTTTTCTTTCTAGATCTTACCTAGATAGATGATTTGGGTCCCCTAAGAGTCTATTACCTAGTAACTGTTAATATTCTTCTTAGTTTTCATTTTGTTACTTCTTGCCCAATACCCGGCAAAAGTAACCTTTTTCTCCATAGTGGATTCATTTTCATGTTTCCCCAAGAAGTATATCCTTGATATATTCATCCCAAGCGATGACGAATATTTTATTCCCTTGCTTCGAGTCTATCCTTGATATGTTCATCTTAACCGGTGACAAATATTCTCATCTCTGGTGTTCTACCCAGTAAAAAGGTAGTTGTAATCCCTATTTTGTTCCCTAGAGAGTTAATCCTTGATATGTTCATCCTAATCGATGACGGATTTCTTTCTCTTACGGTATTCTGCCTAGTAACCAGTAGTTGTAAATCCTGCTTTTCTCCCCTTGCAGAGTTTATCCTTGATATGTTCACTTTAACCGGTGACGGATATCCTCTTTGTGGTCTTCTATCCAGTAACTGATAGATATAATTCCTACTTCTCCCCCCGGAGTCTATGCTTGATATGTTCATCCTAACCGATGACGAATATTCTGTTTGATTGGTATTCTATCTAGCATTCGATAGATGTAATTCCTACTTTTTGTTGAGGTAGTTTATTCTTGATATGTTCATCCTAACCGATGACGAATATCCTTCTTAATATTTCAAGGCAGGTCTATCCTTGATATTCTTCCCTTTGAGTCTATCCTTGATATGTTCACTTTAACCAGTGACGAATATTCTCTCTTTTTTTTGGTCTTCTACCAAGTAACCGGTTGTTGTAAATCCTATTTTCAGCTTTCCCCAGCGAGTCTACCCCCTGGCGGCCCTCAGTAAGTCATCCTTGATATGTTTACCCTAATCGGTAACAAGTGTCTTTTCTGTCAGAATTTTATTATCTCCTTTAACTAGTAACATTTAGTTGATAATAAATTTCTGCTTCTCCTGTGTTGAAGTTTATTTCTTCCCCAGTTGAGTTGAGTGCGTATTTCCTTAGTGAATCCGCTGTTTCTGCATGACTCAACTATTTTAGTTTTATTCTGATCTATCTGTTTCCCCTACAATTATTCTTTTGTTTCCCCGACTGATTCTTTCCATTTTTATGGATTTCCTCTAGTCTTCCAGCAGTCTTTAAGTCGTAGCCTGGCCTACGCATAACCCTTTTTATCCCCCAGAGTCTTTGTCTTCCTAGTGAGTTTTCCTTATGGAATGCATTATGCTCCTACGGACCATCAGTCTCTCCGATTTCTTTTCCTTTGTGGCAATATTTCCCCAAAAAGAGTTTATTTTATATTCATATCATACGCATCATGAGGTCTCTTAGGGACCAAAATTTGTTTCTATATGTTATTATTTAAGCCCATTTTACTAAGTCGATATGAAGATTTTAACCTTCACCTCCTCAATTAGAATGTCCTTAAATAGGGCCAGTTGTAAGACCCCAATCTTGACCCTAAGATCCCTCATGCAATCGCATCATATGCATTAGCATTAGGATCATACCTTGGCATCCTCCTTACCCCTCTTTCATTGAGTTTGTTTTGGGAGAGATCACCAAGCACCATGTGATTGTATCAAACTTGTATTTTATCATTTTACTAACCAAAATACAAAAAAAAATGCCTTTGCATTTGCCTAACTCTTTTGTAGGTAGGGTATGATCACCATTGATCTATCAAGTTCACATATAGGGTTTAAGACCCTCATTGCTAAGAGCACAACCAAGGAATGATCCATAATGTCTCTAAGCATCATATATGAGTCGCAATTATCTCTACATGTTATTTTAATCAAGCATTCTTCAAGAGTTGGGAGTTGGTTTTCCTTGGAAACCCTAGTTCATCTAGGTATCTTGAGTAACTTCTTCAACAAGCTTCCTCACAAATTGATAAAATTTCTCAAATGACACTTCAAATTTCCTCATCTTATGCATATGTGATCTACCATGAGCTTAAAAACTCAAGAGAATTACAAGTTAGCAAGTTGGTTGATGGTGGTTGGCCAGATGAGTTCATCTGATCAATGTTGTGTCTTCCTAGACCCTATCTCCTACAATTTTCATCATATGAAAATTATTACAAGAGAAACATTACTCTAAATGACATTTAAATCAACTTTGATGTTGAGGTATAGAGCTAATTTTTCTTGGAAAGTCATCTTCTATGTTGAAACATTATAGGTCATTTTGCCTAAACCGTAATTTGAAAGTCAACTTCCCAAGACCATAACTTGCTCAAGTTTTATGAGATGAAAGATTTACAAGTTTCACAATCAAATTCAAGGCGTCTACTTCAACTTTTATGTTTGGCATAAAAATTAATTCAACTTTTATGAGCATGTGATATGAGGATACATTATAGGTCATTTTGGACCAATACCATTGAACAAGTGATTTTCCTCAACTTCAAAAATGCATAACTCACTCATACTAAATCCAAATGATGTGAAATTAGTGACCATTTTTTAGGTTTTTGAAATAGATGCAACTTTGATGAAGACACTTTTCTCATTTGGAGCTCACATAAGAAGTTAGGCAAGGTGGAATAATTGAACATGTGACTTGACACTTAGAAAATATTTTGACATGTTGAAATTTCCAAACTTCCACCTCAAAATTCACCAAGATACAAGTTACAAATGGAAAAATGTTCAACATAAGAGTTGTTCCTCATGATTTAAGCTTTCTAAAGAGTCCTAATTAACTCATTTTGGACAAAGCTTGATAGGTTTGTGCATGGATTAAACAGGTTTGTATCAGTTGGCAAGATTCATGATTCAAATGTTTAAAAACCTTTTCATTGCCATCCAAGCTTCATGCAGGCCTCATTTCAATTGATTGTGGACCTAATTGGATTACTTCATAGGCATGCACACGCTCATGCAAACATGTGCATTGCATTACCAATTTTGGAGATTTTTTCAAGTGTGCAAATAACACATCTCATTGCTATAAATAGAGGTCCAATGCCTCAGTTCAAAGGACCTTGCGCACCAGTTTTGCCCCCAACCTTCCAAACCCTCTCAATTCAAAGGAAAACCTAAGAAATTTCAATTGAAATTTGAGTTTGAATCTTACTGTTTGGAGATGTAAAAACTCCAGGATCCAAAGCTTTGCATTACTCTTAAGCCACTACCACAAGCTCCATAAGCAAGATCAAGCATGAATTAAAGCAAGAGAGATCCAGTTTTGCACATCATTGAAGGTATTTTTCCAGATTTTTATTCTCTTCGATAATGTCTTAATTCTCATCAATTCTCTTGGATCCTTGGTTGTCTGAAGTCCTATCAATGTAGGCAAGAGGATTGAGTTGCTTTGAGGTCAAATAAAAGCAACTCAGTTGACACACCTCAAAATTCAACTCCACGTATCTCTCTATATATTTGGAGTTAGTTAAAATTGAGGTGATATTCATGATCTACACTATTTTTTCTTTAAGATCATGTCCTCTTTCTTCATTTATGATGTGGTGATGATTGAACTAGTCTGGCCAGCGTCATCGGAGAAGATGACCGGTCTTTCGCTCTGGCGATGTGATGGAAGTGTTTAGAGCCATTAGATGAGTTCAAAATATTTTAATCAGGAGCATACATTGTGATTACCCAGCGTGTGATCAGTTGACGCAAGCGCATCATTTAACGCGCGCTCCTCACCACTTGTTATGCCACCTCAATTAATGAGGGAGATCAAGTGGTCAATGGTTTTTTGATTATCTGATTTTTATTTTTCTTCCTTGGATTTTCATTAATTCATATTAATTTTAATATTGATCCAAAAAATATGAGAGTTTCACAAAAAAAATTTAAATAAAATCATCTTTCATTTTCTGAATTAAAATTATTTTTTGGATCATTATTAATATTTTTCATGATTTATTTAATTTTGTGATTATTTTTAATTGTTTAAAAATATTTTTAAGTTTCCAAAAATTCTGAAATTTTTTCTCCATGCTCCTTTGACGTTGTTTGACCTATGATAAATCTCATGGTCATTTCTTTGGTATTTTGATGAGGTTTTAGGAAATTGACCAACCATATTTAATTTAATGCATTATTTTTAATATTTTTAATTGATTAAATGCCAAATAAATTGTGTAGAGCCATTTTAATTGAATTTATGAGTTTAACTTGTGTTGTTGGGCCTTGGTCAAGGTTTATTTGAATTTGTTAGGTTAAGATCATTGGAGTTCGATCTTAACTTGGTAAAAGTCCTCCTTTGTCCAATTTGAGTTCGATCCATTCCCCTCTTCCTCTTCATCCCATTCCCCTTCTTTATGCATTCATGTCATGGACCTATAATATCTTTATATCCTAAGGCTAGTTGATTGGAAAATCGGCATAAGTATGGATGAGATTAGGTCCATCCCAATGTGCATATTCTTTTTGTGTGTGGTATGTTTTATGAGCATAGTTCATCATACTATGTCTCTAACATGCATTAACACCAAAGTTCTATTGACCGACCTCAAATAGTTGTGACTTCTACATAAGTCCAATTATGATTGCTTATCATAGCGATAAATTTTGACATAAAAGGCATAACATTCTAGTGAGTGAGATTGTAAGTCTCCCCTCTTTCATGGTATTGTGTGGAAACTTGGTCTTTTTTCCTTCCTTTGGAAGATGTCTTGGTTCAAGGATCTATGCTTGTGATAAGTGTGTTGAGTGTTCTCCAAAGAATGACTTAAACAAAACCTAAGCAAAAGCAATACTAACTTATAACTCATTAATAACTAACATTTAATTTCGAGTCATTTACTTTTAATGCAATTTAATTTTTGAACTTTATTCATTTGTCATTATTCATACCATTCTAATTGTTTATGTTAATGTCATTTTCAATTAGTCCATTTAGACCATGTTTTTCTGATATATTTTGTTTGTGTATATTGTGTTTGTTTGAGTTGTATTTGACCATTAATGTACATAATAATAACAGAAACCCTAATAAAAATATTTTATGGACTGTTGGTTTGATTTGAGACAACTGGACTTAGAATTTAGGCAACACTCCCTATGCAAAGGACTTGGCCAATGCCAATTTTCATGTAACCAAGTGATTGAAATTTGAAACTCCATCTGATACATCATTGAAGATCCATATGAGTTCATCTGAAACATGATCATGATGAAGCTATTATATTGAACCTGTGATTTGTGCCATCTTGAAATTCATCTGCTACATGGGCAAACTTAAAGAAGATCATGGAGTTGCTAAGCTTGGATGTGGCTATCTTTATTTGATGCCTTGCTCTTCAAGTTGATATTTTGTGCATTATTTGTTGCTTGATTCTAAAGTCCAAGGGAATTGTGGGTTTCTATATGACATTCTTGTCTATTAGATTGCAGCCCATTGGTCAAATCTTTTCAACTCTCAACTTTTAATTTTATGCTTAGAATTAGTCTCTTCATCTCATCCCCTTTTCTTTAATTTCAAAACTCTCTCCCCCCTTTTAAAATCTTCTTTGCTTGTGTCTATTTTCTAAACTTTGCCCACTTTTGCAAACTAGAAACTTTGGCCTTATGCCATTGCATTTTTAAACTCATTTTCTTAATCAAACTTGTAAATAAACTTAACTATACTTGACTTAAAATTGTAAAAGCCAAAAGGAACTAACTCATTCAAACCATTTTTAGGCCTTTGTGCCTTTCAAACTTAAATTTTTGTTAAAAGCAATACACTAACTTTGAAATTGATACCACAAATTACGAGGTTTTGATCCCTCATTTTTATGTTGGTACGTAGGCACAAGTCCGAAGGTCTTGTCAAATACAAAAATATAATTAATGAATTCTTTTCTCATCCCCCCATTCTATTTGTTTGCAAACATCATTTTATAGAAAAACACATATGCACACAAGAAAGGGCTCCCTAGGAGTACCTAAGACACTTTGGGTGCTAACACCTTCCCTCTGTGTAACCAACCCCCTTACCTGTAATTTATGTCATTTTATTCGTTTTGATTTGAAAACTTCTTATTTTTGGGTTTTTTTTCGTACTTTTCCCTTTTCCCTTAGAAACAATAAAAGCGTGGTGGCGACTCTTGTTTATTTGATGTCTAGCTTATCCATAACATGATGATCATGAATTTACTGCTACAGTCACGAGCATGGAGTCAACTTAAGAACCATCCCAAATAAGTGTACTATGGATAAAACCTGCAGAGCATGTTCTAAAAAGTTCCCAGAGTCGTGATCCCATCTATTAGATACTATAGGTTTAGATGATTGACTCATCAATGCATAGTGTCGCATCTCGAAAAATACAATTCCTCCTGATGGTCGCGGAATAATTATGTTCGAACAGAGTCGCCACCGAACATTATTTATCCCAATAAAGGGAAGGGAAAATATCGATAAAACCTTTTGAATAATAGAATAATGGTCATTGCAACCACATTCGGGTTCGGGAGTTGATTACGCAGGGGGAAGGTATTAGCACCCCTCGCGTCCGTTGTACTCAACGGGAACCTTTTAGTTCAATTTTGCGATTTGAATGTTAACTTATGTTGTTTGTTATCTTCGGGTTATAAATATATTGAAAATAGAAATGGATGGGAACCTCAGAAAGGGGAAAGGGGAGGTTTTTTTATTAGTGTGCTCGCCAAGATCTCGCAATCTCGTGCCTACGTATCCTTATGGTGTAATAAGGAAATAAGAGCATTCGTAGTTCGGGGAACTACGGATTGTTGGTGTTTTTTAATGAACAACTATACATCACGTTCTAAAGTCTAAACGTTGGCTTGTCTACTCTCGGCGGAGGCTTAAGCACTGGTTTGTTACGCGCGTTAGAAGGGATTAAATAATGTTCTTTCTGAAAAGAGTTTTGGTCACACGGGGGTGACAAGTTGGATTAATATGTTGGATGTTTTGTTGGATTGGTTTCTGTCGCACGGGGGCGAGGAAAGATAGATTTAATGTGTTTGAAATTATTTTATTGGATGACAATTACTTGGATAATCGAGTAAGGAAACTCGTATCCTAAAAGTCGAGGAGAGGAATTGAAGTCTCTAGACAATCTCCCTTTTCATCCTTAATTGTAAAAGGATTTGATAATAGTTTGGGTGCCTTAAATGAATGACGATTACTCGGATATTTGAGTAAGACAGCTCGTATCCTAATAGTCGGGAAAGGGAATAGAAGACTCTAAACCACTTACTTTTTCATCTAAGTGATTATGAAAATAAAGTCGTATATGGTTGATGTATTTTAGAATAAACAACAAGTACTTGAATGAATGAGTAAGATAACCCATATCCAAGCATTTAAGAAGAGGAGTTGAAAACTCAAAACCATCTTTATTTTCGTATAGTTTGTTATGTAAATGATTTGATTAAGTTGTATGTTTGTGATAAGTGACAATTGTTTGACTGACTGAGTAAGAGAGCTCGTATTCAAACAGATGAGGAGAGAAGTTGAAGGCTCAAAGTCGTCTCCCTTTTCATTTCTTATTATAAAAGGATTTGATTTGTTTGTGCTTAAGTGGATTAGAAATGACGATTATTCGACTAACCGAGTAAAAGAATTCATATTCAAATAATCGAGGAGAGGAGTTGAAAACTTAAAACCATATTCTTTTTTATTTCTAAATGAAATAGTATTTAATTGTGATTAGGTATTTTAATTTAATTTTAATAAAGAATACTCGATGTTGGATCGAGGTTTAAAATTTATGTTTACGAATGGATTGAATTGATTTAGTGTATTGTGCTTCTACCCGATTAAATAAAAATCGAACAGGTATCATTGTAAGAAAGCCCAAAAGTAAGCTATGTGAGGTTGATGGAGATGCTTTAAAAGCGATCGACTTACAAATGCATTTAAAATGGGCTCGACTTTGAATCGAGAAGTTTAATTTGTTTAAAATTTGGTTTAAATTGATGGCATGGGAATGGTTTGTCATAAAGGTAGCACGACACGCATATAAAATCGAACACTTATACAAATGACTAAATAAATATTAATACAAATAAATCTCCTAAATCCCAACAAAAAAATGGATGATTATATACTTAAAATAACTAATGATGGTGATAATAATAATAGATAATCATATATTTTTAATTATTTTTTAGAAATGATAACATAAATTTAATTAATTTATAAAACTCTATTTAAATCAAGTAAGTAAAAGAAATGGACTAAATAAAAATAAAAATAAAAACAGTTTGGGCCTTAGGATAGAAACCAAGCCCAAACTGAATCTGTCAAACATGGGCAAAGGGGAGGTGCTAATAGGAAGACAGATGCAGGCCCAGGCGTAAACGGCCCAAACAGAAACCCACAAGGCCCTTAAAAACATGGTCAACCGTGTTGACCCATGGGTACTCTTTGGACCGTCAGATCAGGATGTCTGACTTGGTCCTTAGATCATGCGATGGATAGGGGAAGGCGCATGGTTACTTGATGTACCTTAGCGCATGGACATGTTCTGCTGGCCAACACAACTACTAGCGACAAGTGTCTAAGGCCAAGGACACTTGTCATCCACCCAACAACAACCTAAAATAGCCTAAACACGAGACTTGCAAACATAACTCTCCCTCAATTCACTCTCTCTTAATTCAGAGCAGCAAAACACTCTGCAATTCTAAACACCAATGATGGCCAAAAACCTACCGGAGAAGACGGTGGTTGCCGACCAATGACGGCGACGCCACCTTCTTCTCCGGCGAACCAACGCTTCAACAACCAAACCTTAAACTCCAACCCCCCTTATCTTGGCCGGAGATTCCAAATACGACCTTAACTTCCCCTAAATCTCTCTCAAATAACCAGATTGACACTCAAAACGAAATGAACAAACTCCAACTTCGACCAAATGACACCCAACACAACCAAACAAAACCTAAACTCCCTTCAACCAACAAATCAAAACCAAACAGCAACAAAAACAAGTTTGAACCTAAACCCTAATTTTGAAATTCAACCCTCTACAGTTGTTATTCAATGAAATCGTCAAGGGGGTTTTTCTCAGTTCGAAAAGGCGAATGCAGTGGTATGAAGATTTTAGGCAAATGAGGGAGAAAAAAGACTACTTGATCGGAGTCGGTCCAGCGACGACGACTCTTCCGGCGCGATTCAGGTAAGCCTTCTTCTATTCTTTCAACTCTCTTCGCCTTCCTCTATTTTCTTTTTTCTCTCTGAATGCTATGTGGTTGTGTTAAATGGAAAAATTATTTTTGATTTCTTGCCTTTTTTGATTCACCGTTCCCTATTTTTATGTTCCCTGTACTAATAGTGAGGTTATCTTATTTATCCTCCTCATGATGAGTTTATTAAGTCCGAAGATAATTTCTCAGGATATCTTTCTCATCCCAGATTTCGTGGGATTTTTATTTTGTGGATTCATTGCTGTTTGAACTTGTAGCGAAACACTTTTTTGGGTGTTCATGGTGGTCCTCTATGCAAAGCTTTACACTGATCAAATTATTTGTTATTCTTCAGTTTTTTAAGTGCTTATTGATAATACTTTTTGACTTAAGCTTATTTCTTCGCAGGTCACACAAGCAAGACAACCCCAAATTTGGAAAGAAGTCTTCTGCGCCAGCTCCATGAGGGAGCTTGAATTAGGGTGCCTCGATTCAAATGATGGTCTTGGGCAGTTCGCTTCTTTGAAGGCTCTGTTTCCAATAGCTGGATATGTAGCATAATCTAGTTTATTCAATTGTAACACTTTGTGCTTTTTGGATAATGTGTATTATTTTTGGACTGTTTGTAATATATGTATGATTCTAGCTTACGACCTTATTGGTGTAATTAATTACAATGCTCAAACTTTAGAGTAATGTCTTACTGAAAACTTGTTTGGGCCACAATAAAATAAGAATGGACATTCAACTTGGTTACCCTTAGTACATTCATTATTGGCTAAATAAAAATGCAACTAAAAGAACAAGATAAAACACACATCATAAATATGGAATGCTCAACTCCAATCACAAAATTAACAAAGGATCTTGGCACAATGAGTCTAAATATGGTGACTTAACTTAAAACCAACACATACATGCTTAAAACACAATTTTAATTTAGGGACCTATGAAGGACTTTAAAATTTGGCACAAATATTTGGGATGTCAAAATGGGTTGCAAACTTGGGCTAATCAAGTGATCAAAATAAAATGGCTTTTAATACTTACTCATAAGAAAGTGGACTTGGATTAGTATGTGTAAAAAAAAGATTTCAACCATACTTTGAACATCCAATATGTTGATAGGAGTGGGCCCTTTTTTAAAAAACCAAAAGATGTTATGGATAACCCAAAATGGGTATTGTTAACCAATAAGTCCCAAAATGCGCATACCATCCCATGCTTTAGTAACAACTATAAGAGACAAACGCAACAGATATTTTCTTGAGTTCTGAACAAGGAACTTAACAGGTGAAATGCTACTGAAAGGTTTGTTGAAAGTTTGATGCCACTGAGAGTCTTCTTTAGAATAATCATGTGAGTATTGGATGTGCCTTTAGGAAGGATGGAGGAGTTTGGAGTAATTTAGGGCTGAGACACCCTAAGATAGAGTTTATGCCTTATAACATCTGGTGGTGAATGCTAGTGAAAGATTTTTTCTTACCCGGACAAAATTGGGGTATGACAGCTGCCCCTATTTAATTACCTCGAACCGGAAAGTAAGAATGACAACAGTCTGCGTACATTCGCGGTGGAAGATAATTAAATACAAGAAAGACCCAAATTTTGTCCTAGGAAATGCAAGGAAGAAAATACCGGAAGAAAATGCAGTGAGAAATAGTAAGAGACATTATCCTAAAGTAAAACGGAATAGCCAAGACTTTATGGGAGTCGTCCGAACAGTATCTTGGACGTCATAGTCGAGATATCTTAGTAATGGAATGACATCTCTAGCTAAATCTCAAGACTTTTCCAGGATGCTAGAGCAGTATAAAGAAAATATGGCATGAGACTCTTCATATTGATGAAGCAACATCTCAACAGTAAAAATGAGATTCTATGTATCTAGTCGAAGCAGCATCTTATATGATAGAATTAAGATGTTCCAAAAAGGGAAAGATACCTTAATTGAATCTAAGACTCTCCGAGGATATTAGAGCAGTATCTCTAAAAAAATCTAAAATGAGACTCTTCATATTGATGAAGCAGTATCTCAAACAGTAAAAATGAGATTCTCTGTATCGAGTCGAAGCAGCATCTTATCTGATAGAATGAAGTTATTCCAGACCAAAAGAATGATGTCTTAACTGAATCTAAGACTCTTCGAGGATACTAGAGCAGTATCTCTAAAAAATCTGGAATGAGACTCTTCATATTGATGAAGCAGCATCTCAAATAGTAAAAATGAGATTCTCTATATCGAGTCAAAGCAACATCTTATATGATAGAATTAAGATGTTCCCGCAAGAGAAAGATACCTTAATTGAATCTAAGACTCTTCGAGAATACTTAGAGCAGTATCGCAAAAAGAAATCCCGAATGAGACTCTTCATATTGATGAAGCAACATCTCAGACAGTAAAAATGAGATTATCTGTATCGAGTCGAAGCAGCGTCTTATATGATAAAATTAATATGTTCCCGCAAGAGAAAGATACCTTAATTGAATCTAAGACTCTTCGAGGATACTAGAGCAGTATCTCTAAAAAATCTGGAATAAGACTCTTCATATTGATGAAGCAGCGTCTCAAACAGTAAAAATGAGATTCTCTGTATCGAGTCGAAGCAACATCTTATATGATAGAATTAAGATGTTCCCGCAAGAGAAAGATACCTTAATTGAATCTAAGACTCTTCGAGAATACTTAGAGCAGTATCTCAAAAAGAAATCCGGAATGAGACTCTTCATATTGATGAAGCAGCATCTCAAACAGTAAAAATGACATTCTCTGTATCGAGCCGAAGCAGCATCTTATATGATAGAATTAAGATGTTCCCAAAAGAGAAAGATACCTTAATTGAATCTAGGACTCTTCGAGGATACTTGAGCAGTATCTCTGAAAATCTGAAATGAGACTCTTCATATTGATGAAGCAGCATCTCAAATAGTACAAATAATGAGATTCTCTGTATCGGGTCGAAACAACATCTTATATGATAGAATTAAGATGTTCCAACAAGGGAAAGATGCCTTAATTGAACCTAAGACTCTCTGAGGATACTTAAAGCAGTATCTCTAAAAGATCTGAAATGAGACTCTTCATATTGATGAAGCAACATCTTAAACAGTAAAAATGAGATTCTCTGTATCGAGTCGAAGCAGCATCTTATATGATAGAATTAAGATGTTCCAGCAAGGGAAAGATACCTTAATTGAATCTAAGACTCTTCGAGGATACTTGAGTAGCATCTCTGAAAACAAATGAGATTCTTCAAATTGATGAAGCAATATCTCAAACAGAGAAATGAGATTCTTTAGATAAATGAAGCAGTATCTCGAATGTTCATTTGTTAGGGGAAATATTTAAGAAAAGACTCCTTTTGAGGGAGATTTACTAGAAATGCTCTACAGGGGAAAATCTCATAAGAGGCTTTTTAGGGTAACCTCTACTTGGGGAGCAACGATAGCAAAGAAAATGCTGGGAATATCATGATTAATCATAAAGTTGAAAAAATGGCTCACTGGAAAATGATTCCACAAGCACATGCAGGGTAATAACTTTATTTGGAAATGAGGAATATCTCAAATATACATGAATGACCTTGGATCCTGATATTTTGGTGTGATTTTTGTATGATGTTCCACTTTGGGTGGAAATACGTATGTATGGGAGGATGCATGAGACATGTGCAGTTTGCAATTGCTGGGGGTATTTGGCTGTGCATGTAGGAATGCGAATGATGACTTTTTATTTGTTAAAATTCCCATTTTGTGGGAGTGTTATGTATGAGTATGTTGATGATTGATATGACTGTTTCTTGGGGAATTTTCCTGTCTGGGGGGAAGATTATGTATGTAATTGATGCACATGACGTATGTGATGTATGCGGGTATGCAAATGGGTAATTGGGATATGCTCCGGTCAAGGCGTTTTTGCTTTGAGGAATGATGCCAATAGTGTGGACTTTTGTTATTGGGGTGACCAATGAAGATCAAGCTTTGATGCCCCACTAGGTGATTTTGGGAATATATTTGGGTTGCTCCAAGCCACTGAAGGGTTCAGACTTCTCAACACGTGATACTACAACCATGATTTATTAATCTTTCTGCTGGAAATGCAATGGAGCCTTTCCCCGGTTTGGCTATACCATGAGTGCATTTATGAGAGGCGTGAATTAGTGGTTGAAAGGAACATAGGTGTCTGCAAACAGTCATACACCTTTATAAAAAACAAGAACAGACTTGGAGACTAAGGGATTTGTCCTCTTACTGTTTCAAAAGCAATTTTACCACTTTGTTTCAAATACGTGTTTTATATCCTCCAAAATTTTAAGAGTGATGTTTATCAAAATAAAGGTGCTTTGCAAACAAACATGATAAAATACAAAAAATGATTTGGGCACAACTTTTGGTGAGAAAATTTCTCTTTTATTGATTTGACCCTTAAATGGGCGACTGTACATAAAGATGCAATTCCTTAATGAGGTAATTGTTGTGCATAGAAACAAAATGGCAATAAAAACTTGAGTTCTTATTGAGGTTCCACACTGCTATGATCCTTATGTCTTTGATAGTCCGAGCACTTTGCTTTTGAAAAGTTAGGTATATTGATTCTTTGTCTTTGAGGGACACGTCAAATGCCTGAAAGTATAGCTCTTTGCCTTGGAATTAATCCCTAACTTTTGCCTGGACCGCCCTTTTGGGTTTTCGATCCACCGGGATATCCACTTTTGCCTAAATCGCCCTTTCAGGTTTTCGTTATAGCGGGTTTTGCTATTCCACTTTTTTAGGCGAAGTACTTTTTAACACCATCAGTATTGGTGGGAAGCGGTAACTCATCACCGTCCATAGTTGCTAGGATTAGAGCGCCTCCAGAAAAGGCTCTAACCACCACAAATGGACATTCATAATTTGGTGTCCATTTCCCCCTGGAGTCCTTGTGAATGGGCAAGATTTTCTTCAGCACCAAGTCCCTTCTTGAAACACCTTGGGACGAACTTTCTTGTCGAATGCCTTTTTAAGACGCCTCTGATAAAGTTGACCGTGACCTAACGCTTTCAAGCGTTTCTCCTCAATAAGGTTAAGCTCGTCGTACCTTGATTGAACCCATTCTGCCTCGTCTAGCTTAGCCTCCGTCAAGACTCTCATCGAGGGGATCTCCACTTCTATAGGGAGAACTGCTTCCATGTTGTATACCAAGGAATAAGGGGTTTCCCCTGTTGAAGTTTGTATCGACGTGCGATAGCCAAGTAACGCAAAAGGTAACATCTCATGCCAATCCTTGTACGTGACAACCATCTTTTGGATGATTTTCTTGATATTTTTGTTTGCAGCTTCAACAACCCCATTCATCTTAGGTCGATAGGGTGATGAGTTGTGATGCTCGATCTTGACAATTGTGCATAACTCCTCCATGGTCTTGTTGTTGAGATTGGACCCATTATCAGTGATGATTTTGTTGGGAATCCCATATCGACATATGATGTTGTTTTTTAAGAAACGGGTGACTACGTGCTTCGTGACATTCGCATAAGATGCGGCTTCCACCCATTTGGTAAAGTAGTCTATGGCCACCAAGATAAATTTGTGTCCATTAGATGCTTTTGGTTCTATCATTCCAATCATGTCGATACCCCACATAGAGAAAGGCCAAGGTGATGCTATAACATTCAGCGGGGTAGGTGGTACATGTATCTTGTGTGCATAGATCTGGCATTTGTAGCATGCTCTGGTGTAATGATAACAGTCGGCTTCCATTGTTAACCAGTAGTAACCTGCCCTTAGGATTTTCTTTTCCATGGCGTGCCCATTTGTGTGCGTGCCGAAGGACCCTTCGTGTATGTCCTTCATAAGCTGATCAACTTCGTGTTTGTCCACACACCTCAACAAAACCATGTCATAGTTTTGCTTGTACAATACCTCCCCGTTCAACAGGAACTTTGATGCCAACCTCCGGAGGGTCCTTTTTTCAAGGCTGGAAGCCTCTGTAGGATATTCCCGCTTCGCCAGATACTGTTTGATATCAAAGAACCAGGGTTTACCATCTGGCTCTTCTGCTATCGTCAGGCAATGTGCAGGTTCGTCAAAACGCCTAATTTCAATGTGAGGCTAATGGTTGGGCCATATTAATTTGTACATGGAAGCCAAAGTTGCTAAGGCATCTTCCATCTAATTCTCTTCTCGAGGAATATGAGAGAAAGTGATTTTGTCGAACTTTGGGAGTAACTTTAGCACGTAATCCCGGTATGGAATTAGGTTAGCATGTCTCGTTTCCCAATCACCTCTGATATGATGTATCATTAGAGCGGAATCCCCGAATACTTCTAGTATATTGATCTTCAACTCAATAGCTTCTTCCAACCCTAATATGCAAGCTTCATACTCGGCCATGTTATTTGTGCAGGTAAAACAGAGCTTTACAGTGAACGGTATATGGAAATTCTTGGGAGACATCAGCACTGCCCCTATTCCATGGCCTATTGCATTTGAAGCACCGTCAAACATGAGCGTCCAGCCTGCTTTTGGCTCAAGACTTTCCTCTAGTTCGGAGTCTTCAGCATCCTTAACAACCATGATTTTCTCACCTGGGAAGTCAAACTTCAAAGGTTAGTAATCCTCCAGCGGTTGGTGAGCAAGATGGTCTGCTAATACGCTTCCTTTGATTGCCTTCTGTGCAACATATTGAATATTGTATTCTGATAACAACATCTGCCATCGGGAAATTCTACCAGTGAGAGCTGGTTTCTCGAATATGTATTTGATGGGATCCATTTTAGAAACATGATGAGAGATCTTGCTTTTCCAGGGGGCATCAGAATCGGTGGCTCTTGCAAGTATTATTTGATTTTATCTAAGGTTATTGGCAGTCATCATTCCACTCCATGCCTTGATTCTTCCTTAGAAGCTTGAATATTGGTTTACATATGGTAGTAAGGTGAGAGATAAACCTGGCGATGTAATTTAGTCTCCCCAAGAAACCACGAACCTCCTTCTCAGTCCTTGGTGCAGGCATGTTCTGAATGGCTCGAACCTTGTCGGGATCTACTTCAATTCCCTTTTGGCTTACGATAAAGCCTAGAAGCTTCCCAGATCGAACCCCAAATATGCATTTGTTAGGATTAAGTCTCAATCTAAACTTCCTCAAATGAGAAAATAGTTTCCCCAGGTTAGTGATATGTTCTTCTTCTGTCTGGGATTTGGAAATCATGTCGTCAACATACACCTCAATCTCTTCATGAATCATGTCATGAAAGAGAGTCACCATAGAACGTTGATATGTTTCCCCAGCGTTCTTTAATCCAAACGGCATTACTTTGTAACAAAAGGTTCCCTAAGGGATAATGAACATGGTCTTCTCCATGTCTTCGGGATCCATTTTAATTTGGTTGTATCCAGAGAAACCATCCATAAAGGAAAATAAGGAGAACTGAGTTGTGTTATCCACCAATACATCAATGTGAGGTAATGGGAAATCCTCTTTGGGACTGGCTCTTTTTAAGTCTCTGTAGTCTAATCACATACGGACCTTCCCATCTTTCTTTGGTACCGGTACAATGTTGGTAACCCATTGTGGGTACTTAGCAACTTCCAGGAAACCGGTGTTAAACTCCTTTCTCACCTCTTCTCTGATCTTGAGAGCTATATCTGGTCGAGTTCTTCTTAGCTTTTGTTTGACAGCAGAGCATTCTTCTTTAAGGGGAAGGTTGTGGGTCACGATATCAGTATCTAATCCAGGCATGTCTTGGTATGACCATGCAAACACGTCTTCATATTCGTGGAGGAGCTCTATCAATCTTGTCTTCACTGCATCTTGAAGTGCGGCGCCTACCCTTACTTCTCTCTTGTCTTCTTTTGTTCCCAGATTGATAACTTCAACGTCCTCCTGGTGGTTGAATGACCTTCTCGTCTTGTCTGAGTAATCTGGCCAACTTTTCAGGGAGTTCACAATCTTCTCCCACTTCGTCTTCAACTTGGTAGATTGGAGAATCAAAATCATATGGGACCCTAGAAGTGTCGTTATCAATGGTCTCAGTGGTGTTTCTGCATGTTATGGTTTATGCAATTTATTTAGAAAGTGCGTGCATAAAAATTGATGTCATTCTTTGTAATAATAAAAAACGAAAGGAAAGGAACAAAAATTTGGATGCAAATTTCCATTTCATTAATGATATAAAACCTCTTGAAAAAGATAAAGGAGGCCCTACAACACGCCACTGTGCCTTGCGCAGAGCACAGGGTTTTGTCTAAAATAATAAAATTACTTTTGAAAAATTTGGGGGACTTCCACAGTCTTCCAGTTTGTCAGCTCTTCATTAGGTGCGGCTTGTCGCATCCAGCTAGACACCCCATCTTCACGATCTTCATCAGTAATCATCGCCACCTGTTTTCCAAAAATGTGGCCAGCGCTGGTGAACGTTTCCTCTATAGAAGGAATATGCTCTTTGTCATGTTGGTTACCGACTTTATTTGATGACGGGTCATACCCCAGGCCAAACTTGTCTCGTTTCTCTTTCACTTCCACCACTTTTCCCCAGTCTTGAGCATTTTCACTTTCCATAACAGCCTTAGCTCCTTGCCACGAGGCCATGGACGGTCCTGATTTCGAGGTGTCCAATGTTTGTTGGATGGCTATCATATTTACCACTTCCAAGGATTGGAATGGTGTCTCAGTTATCTCGCCATCCACCTCGATATACCAGAAAGATGTCAAGTGGCTAACCAAGATATCCTCCTCCCATATGATCACAATCATCTTGTGATTCGTAATAAATTTTAGCTTTTGATGTAAAGTGGAGGTGATGGCGTCTGCGGAGTGAATCCATGATCTCCCAAGTAGGCAACTATAACCGGGATGTATTTCCATGACCTGGAACATGATATTGAAAATAGTTGGACCTATCTTGGTTGGTAAGTCAACCTTTCCTATCACTTCTCGCCTTGAGCCATCAAATGCCTTTACGATTAGGGTGCTGGGCTTCATACTTATCCCTTCCATTGGCATCTTTATCAAAGTTGTCTTTGGCATGACGTCCAGTGAGGAACCTGTGTCTACTAATACCCTTGATAGTATAGTGTCTATGCATTTCAAAGAGATATGTAGGGCCTTGTTATGGTTCTTTCCCTCGATCGGTAGTTCATCATCGTTAAAACCCAAAAAATTTCCAGTGGTAACACAAGCTATCACATCGTCAAACTGTTCTATCGTTATGTCTTTCGTGATATGTGCGGCGCTCAATACTTTCAACAACGAGTTCCTGTGTGCTTCTGAGTTAAGCAATAAATATAACATGGAGATTTTTGATGGTGTTTGATTCAGTTGGTCCACCACTTTATAATCACTTTTCTTGATTATCCTCAGAAATTCCTCGGCCTCTTCACGAGTGACTGCAACTTTAGGAGACAGGTGCATGCCTTGCATCTCTTTATTAGGGACGGGGATCTGGCCAGCAACTTCCTTCCCTTTAGCCTTTCTAGAAGGATCAGCAGTTCTTGGCGCGAACATTCGGCCACTACGTGTCATTCCTGCCGGCCCCATAATCGAGGTGATGTTTGGTTCGTTGATCATCAAAGGTTGGTCTTCCTGCCCTTGCTTAAAAGCTCTGGGCTGATATATCCATGGGACCGCCTTCTCATCTTCATACGCGAACGGTGCTGGAAACTCTATCACCAATGGGCTTATAGGTATTTCACCATTAACCTCATCATAAGGGATGTCCACCACAACTATCTCTTCCTGGCGCTTGCTCTTGACACGGCGATTTATCTGTAACTCGCCTTGATCCAGCATTTGTTATATAAAATTCCTCAACTTTTTATTGTTCTCTTCAGCAACTAGCTCCTCCGGGATTAGACCACTTTTCAGCAATTGTGCTTCTATCCTGGCGATAGGGGTTTGAATCTCTTCATCCTTACGGCTCAATTTACCTTAGTCACTCTCCTCAATGGCACTGACGGAAGCATCCTTATATGTTGGCATGTGATTGGTGTTCACGTTCGGGCGTCTCGGAGTGAAGGAGATAGCCTTTGCATCAATCAAGTCTTGTACCCGATTTTGAAATACAAAACAATTCTCCATGGTATGACCGGGCGCTCCCATGTGAAACTCACAATGGGCGTTAGCATCATATCCGGGTGGATATAGAAAAACAACCGGTTTTAGCTCCCTCAATGTCAGAAGGCCCTCCTTTTGCAAATATGAGAATATTTGGCTATAAGATACTGGTAAAGGATCGAGTTGCCTTCTTGGAGGCCTTGGCTTGAATTGTCTGGGTGGCGCGGTGTTTTGCTGTTGACAATGTTGTTGATGTTGTGGTTGATACACTTGTTGTTGCTGCATTGATTGTTGATAAGGTATGGGTACCACGGCGGAAACTTGGCCATATGAAGCTTGTTGCTTCCCCTTATAGCCTCTGGATATAGCGTTTATTTCACGTTCTCTTTTCTTCTGGAAGCCTCCAGAATACTTTTTCAGTGCGCTAGGGGCTACCACAGCTCCTGGTTTCTTTCCATCCTTCAACCCTTTCTCTATGCGATCTCCGATTGTGACTAGATACAAAAGTCGGACGTTACGCTACTCACAAATCTATCAAAGAATGGGTCCTTCAAGTTGTCCACAAATATTCCGGTCATTTCCTTTTCAGACAATGGTGGCTCTACCTGAACAACGAACTCTCTCCATCGCTGGGCGTATTCTTTAAATGACTCATTTTGTTTCATGGTCATCCCTTGTAACTGCATTCGGTCGGGTGCCATATCTAAGTTATATTTGTATTGACGGAGAAATGCGTCAGCCAAATCCTCCCAGCTTTGAATTCGCCCCTGCTCTAAGCTCATGTACCATCTTAGGGACGCTCCACTTAGACTGTCTTGAAAACAGTGTATAAGTAGTTTGTCGTTTTTGGTATGAGCAGCCATTTTTCTGAAGTACATTACCTGGTGACTTCTTGGGCAAGATTGTCCTCTGTATTTCTTGAAATCAGAAGTTTTAAATTTAGTCGGGATGACCAAATTTTATACCAAACGCATGTTCATGGCAGAGGCGCCGAAGATATTATTTCCTTTTATAACTTTGATCTTCTTTTTCAGGGTACGAAGCCTATCTGTAGTAGGATCTGGAAGTATCTTAGGCTTCGGTTGATCAGGCGCATAGAAAGCATCGTACGGGTCATCTCCAATTTCGGATCCATGATGAGTAGACGCATCAGAAGGCTCTGCATGATCCCCATCTCCTTTGCCTCCTACCGGTATATGGAACAACCTCTTCTTGGCGGGGATGAAGCTCTCGTCTTGGGGGTCCAAACCTGGTGTGCTATCATTCCTTTTCTCCCTAGCTTCTTCATCCACAACCCTCTCTCTTTGGGCAATTGCAAGCATTGTCTCCAACAGTTGATCCGTTTTCTCTTGGATCGTATTGATGTTTGTCCTCATGTTAACTTGGTTAGCCTCAACTTGCTCTAACGTCATCTTGTAGTTGCTTCGCGTCTCGTATCGGTGTTGATTACTCAGTGTTGTTGGATAAAGGGGAAAAAGGTTGGGTAAGTTTTTTGAATTTTTATGAAGCGTGATGCATAATGAAGATGCGAATGTTATGCATATTTTATTTTCAGGGAATCGTTCGAGTTCCATTAGTTATTAGAAATTCGAAGAAACAAGAAATACTTAGAATAGCAATAATGGAGTAATTTTAAACATCATTCATTCAAGTACATAACGTAGGGGTCAAAAAGGCCCTAGTTCAAAATACATTGTCAAAGGACCAAAATATAAGACATAGGAAAATTAAACTGCAGGCTTTCTGGCTTGGGGCTCTTCTAGTTCTTCCTTGAATCTCTTCAGCAACCCTCTACAGAGCGAAATGAAACTGATTATGGCTGGAGGAGTGATATCTTCCTTCAACTCTACAACTGCATCTCTTAACTTCCACGGTAATTCTTTATCCGCCCAATTACAGAACCCTACTAGCCCATCGAGCTTAGTACGAAACTTATCCCTATCTCCTTGCAAGAAGTCTATGGTCTTCTTAAAGGACTCATAATCTTCAATCACATACTCTCGCTCTTTCAACCATATGGAGTTTTTCTTGGTGAAATGACTCTAGCTGGTTCTTCCAATAGCTGGCAGACTCTTTTGCGTGTCTTACTTCTCGACACTTCTCCTCCCATATCATGGGTGAAAACCTAAAAGCTTCGGTGGCTATATTCTTGAGTCGGCGTTCTTGATCCGCTTCAGCCTTTGCATGACAAACAGAAATGGTGAGTTCTTTTATCTGAGCCCCAAGTGTATCTCTTATCGTCTTGTTTTCCTTCGTGGCTAGATGCCACCAATGCTCATTGTCTTGACATTCTTTCTGGGCTCGTCGTAATTGACCCTTAAGAGTATTTAGACAATGGTCAGCTTTTTCTAATCCCACTTTGATCTTTTTCCTCTTATGCTCCTCTTTGTTGAAATTTTCCACATGTGCTTGAAGTTGTACATCCTTTCTCTCAAGCTCCCACTTCATGTTGTTTTTCTCATTGATGATTTGTTGGAGTTTTATCTTCAACTCTTCATTCTCTTTTTCTAACTTTGCCATGGTGCTCTTGAGTTCCTCCACTTCTTCAATAGGAACATGGGTGAGCTTAGGTTCAGGAAGAGGTACAGGTGTCCGAATGACGAAGGACATTTTGATCATCTCCAACCTTTCCTTTACCCAATGAAAATATGTTTCTTTTGTAATCTCATTTGCTCTCCCCAAATTAGCTCTCCCTTTTTGATTGACATTCTTCCAAGCCTCTTTGATTCGTTGGAACAAGTTAGGATTCTCAACCCCAAAGTCAAGCAACAAGAAAGCATCCAAAGACCATGCCTCTTGAGGGCATTTCATTGGGAAGCCTAGATGTCTTAGTGATAGAACCGAGTTAGAATTCACACATCCTTGAGTTCCAATTAGTGGTAGATTAGGGAAATCTCCACAAGCTGAATATGATGTCCATGTTGATGTATTCTTTGGAATACCAAGAAAGATCTTAGAATTGTAGTGATCCCAATCTCTGAGACCAACTAACATCTGTTTGTTCTACCCAAACACCTGTCTTCGGAAGATGCTCAAGAAACCACTGATATAGTAAAGGAGCGCAACAAGCAATCATTCCTTTCTTCTTGGTGTACCTATGGCTCGTGTAATAGTAAAAATATTCTAACAGAGTGGGTACTGGGTTTCCTGTGAGTAAGACGCAAATAGCAGCCATGTCTATGAAAACATCCATATTTGGGAACAGGGTGATGCCATAGATAGCCAACGTAATAGCGGAGTAACAAGCGTCCCAACTTTCTGCTTTTAAAAGGGTATGAGCTCTTTCCAAAAGAAAGCTTAGCGAAAATCCTTTGGTATTCCCTTTGGTCTCTAGGTTAGCCTCTACTTCCCCTTCGTCCATGTGAAGCGTGCTAGCAATGATCTCAAGGGGCAAAGATTCTTCTATCCCTTCAAATAGTGGCTTGTTCTTCATAGGAATCCTAAAAAGACGCTCGAATTCTTCCAACGCTGATGCTAGCTGGAAGTCTTGGAATGTGAAACATCTTAAAGGTAGGTCATAGAATTGAGCCAGAGTGACTAAAGCTGTATGGTCCACTTGTTGGTTGAGGATGCTGAGCAGATTGCCATAATTTTTCCCAAAGTTGATTTTGTACACCGGGTGCATCTGAGAAACCAAGTTACGTAAGCTCCTTAGATCGAGGTCTTTAAACTTGAAAGAGTAAATGTTTCTTTTGCTTGATTCCATGCTTCTTGAATTCCTGCAACTTATGACACTCAGATTCCTTGGAAATAAAATAATATGAATGTCATGTTATTGTCGCATTACGCGAAAAACCGGCGGGAAAACAAAACAACAGAGCCGCCACCGTACGTTATTTATCCCAAAAGAGGGAAAGGAAACGCTCGAAGTAAACCTGGAAAAGACATGGTCTCGCGACCAAAGAGAATGGGATCGGGAGTCGGTTATGCGAAGGGAAGGTATTAGCACCCCTACGCATCTGTCGTACTCGACGGGATCCACGCACAATAGGAAGGATAAAGGTTGCTAAAACGCTGCTCAGACACACATCAAACACTGGCACGCCAAACAAAACAACACAGGAAATCGACTGCCAATCGCTGGACTTACGTCAAACTCCACACAAAAACAGGAAAACATGGAAACCGAATGCCAATCGCTGGACTTACATCAGACTCCGAACCAAACACACCCACATTGGAAACCAAACGCCAATTGCTGGACTTACATCGGACTCCAGGCACAAAACAAGAGGATACGGAATGCCAATCGCTGGTCTTACATCCATCTCCTAACACACACAAAGACAAAACAAAAAGGGCGCCCGGAGAGATCAGCTTATCTCCTGCCTACGTACCTCATCTGGTATGAGGATCAGGGCGATGTAGTTCCCCTACGTAGGGACAAAGGACTAGCCTAACCAGATACAAAGGGAGACACAACTAGGGAGACTACGACTCGAGCCTAGATGTTATCATGCATATCATCCCTAAGTTAAGGTTGCTATCTAACTTGCACAGGGAGCAAGCTATCCTAAACAGCACAGGCAAAGCAAACAATCACAAATAGCACACACTATATACACACAAAGTGGGCTCACACAAGGGTTAGGCTGTGAAACACAAGCCAACTGGAATCGGGTGATGTTAGCTCTTAACCCTAACATTGAGAGTTAGGGTGAAGCAGATGAAATAGGAAGTGAGGAGTGTGCCTCACAGCTCTTATCCCTGGCCTGGGAGAGCTTCAGACAAGTGAATGTGTGGGTTCAGAAAGTTGGAACCCTTCTACACATATGACTGACTCAACAAGGATCTTGGGTTAGTATCCACAATGCATCAACATGTAATGTGAGCAAAGGGATGACACACTGAATAGCAGGAGATGGATTGCACATCTCTTTTATCTGCCAATTGCCTTATCAAAGGTCTTTTCCTGCTTGGCACAAAAATAAACACACACAAGCATTGCCTCTTAAGGAAGACTTCAGACAGGTGCCTGGCCAAGTAACAGGCCAGGTCTTCCAGACTACATGAAGTTAAAGAAATTATACCTCAATGCTTAAGCTATCAAGCAAAGCAAAAGCAAGTTCACAATGAACTATAGCAACTAATGTACCTGAAAACAATCCAACACAATCAATAGACAACTCAAAAAAGGAAACAAACAACTACAAGTCAACAGTCAACTGTACATAAACAGACAGACAAGCATCAACGCACAAAGGTGCAAGGCACAAGCTCAACTCAAATGAGCTACATCACCTACAAAACAATTCAATGTTAATCAACATCAACCAAATAGGCAACTCAAGCCAATGAATCAAACTCCTCAAGGCCGTATGCTTCTTATCCTGAAAACACAACTCAAACATAAGCACTAACCACTAGGACAAGGCCTAGGGTCAAAGAGGGAGAAATAATTCAAAACAGAACATGAAAATTGACAAGAAGCAAGCTAAATCAATTAGGAACATCATCCAAAAAGTCTTACATTCATATCATACACCAATTTCATTTCATAAAGCAAACATGGCAAGGCATGCAATTTGAAATCTCATAGAAGCAAACAGAATGAACCAATCCACATCAACTCAAGAATGACTCAATAAATCCCAAGAAAAATCATGGCTAAACAGCATTCACAACATGATCTACACACCAAAATTCAAAGCATTTGGACAAGCATAGGCAAGTCAATTAAATTCATCAAGGCAAGGTATGCACAAACAAGCTCAAACAAGGTACAAATTGATGCATCAAGTTCACACAAGCCTAAAACAGAATCCATACATGATAAATGTTTCAAACCAAATCCATGGCAAACTTAAAAGTGTCTAGAATACATGTGCAAAATTTCAGGTTCATATGATAAACATCAAGCATTTCACAAATCATCTAAGTTCATGACTATCCAAAAGTCCAAACATGACCAACCAGCAAAGAAAATCTCAAACAAATTGGAAATGCACTCAAACATTCTACAAAAATTCATGATCAAACTTAAAATCCAGAAGAATCAACATGCAAAAAATTTGACTAATTGGCATTGAATTGGCATGGCAAATAAAATCAGCAAATAAAGCAAGCCAAGGTGTGACACACATTGTCACACCTACATTAACCAAAGCATATCTCCACAATCAGAAATGAGAAAAATTCAAATTCTATACCAAAAAATCCCTAAAGGTGTCTAGTTTAAGCATGCAAAGTTTCAAAATCATTGGAACAAAACTCATCATTTCACAATCAAAATGGTAACCAAGGTACAAGATAGCACATGTATACACATTCCCTAAGAAAATTTAAAATCCATGCGTGCACAATTTCTAGAAAAATCATCAAAAAATATTAGACATGATAAGGAATACTATGCAAAAAATCTCATGTTAATTGGACAATTATTCATGAAGTTATGAATTTTTCAAATGAATGAAAAAAAATAAAAAAACATGTGAACAAGGCATATGAACATGAATGGTAAATGAACTAAAAATGCAAAGGCTCATGTGAAAAGTCCCTCAGCTGGAATCGAAGTATGTACACTTTTGAATGTGGCGCCTAAACAATGAAACACAACGTTTCATTAAAACCTACGTGGACATGGCAAGCGCGCTGGACCAATTAAAATGACAATCTGGATACATGCAGCCAATACATGAGCATAAACAGAAAATTGCATGCAAATACGCGCTAAGGAAGATCAAACATGGATCTGGAAAAGAAACCCTAAGCTTCATACGTGTTCATCAACATTCATAGGCTCAAGAACACATTCATCCAGAAATCAAAAATGAATACATCATCATGTTCATCCTTCCAAGCACAACTCAAATCTAAGATCAATTTAACTTCAATCTCACTAACATGCATGGATCGAGCAGAATAAGTTTCATACATCAATCTTATATTCAACATATCTTGCTCGTTTCTTGATGAAATTTAAAGATCTAAAGTGCAACATAATCAGCATGGAAGGATCTACCATAAACACATGATAATTGCATGAATCGTGACATTCGAGATCTCACCTTGTTGGAAGTGCAGAAGTAAAACAAGTGGATTCAAGCTCTGAAATGCAGAAACAGTTGATCCTCAACTCCTATATGATGGAATGGATGAATGCTGAGAGCTCAATCTTGCACGATTCTTGCAGAAAACCCAACTGCCATTGGTGATGCACAACTTCAATAGTTCTAAACCAGCTCGAAAATCCTTGAATACTTACTTCAATCCAGCTCCATTATGATTGTGGATGATGATTCAGTCGAGGAAATAGCAATGGATTCGAAGAAATTTGCAGAAAAAGTGAGAGAGCAAAAAATGAAGATTATGCAATTTTATCTAGATCTGAAAAATGATGTGTTAACCAGGTTTTCTGTTATGATTAAGCTATATATATGTGTTGTTAATGATTCTCCTAATCACAATTAGCCAAATGCAAGTGTATTAGTGAAATGCAAGTGTTATGCCAATTTTGTCAATTCACCCTATATGCATGTAAATGAATGCTACAGTGCACGAATTCAGTGTTAATTCACTTGCAAAATCCATTTGGAGCCAAATGCACATGATGGAATGTGTGGACAATGCATAGTTTTTGAATTAGACCTTTCCTTCCAAAATTCAAATGAAATTCAAATGAGAATGCCAAAATTTTGTAATGGAGATGCATGGCTTTTGATGCATGCTTTGGATAGCTCATATAAAAACAAGAATGTTGCAAAAAATCCCACTCCATTTGGCCTTTTGGTTCAAAAGTTATGCACTTGTGAAGTTCAAATTTGCTTGACAATGATTGATCCATATTTTGCCAACCACACATGAGAAATTCATGTTCTTGGACTTTTTGGAAAGGTGAGAGCAAGATATTCAACTTTCATGTTGGACAAAATTTCATTTGAAGCATTCTTGATGATGTAATCTTGAGGAGAAGACCTTTCCATTTTTGGCAGTTTTAAATTACAGGTCACTTACTATTTTTGGAAACTTTTATCCTGACCTCAAATTCTTCATTGTTGATGTTTGAAATGTCAAATGAGACTTGTATGGACATGAATGAGGCCTCTCTAGCCATCTCCCACCTTCAAATCCATGATTTAATGCACAGTTGACTTTGGTTGACTTTCTAGGGTTTCAGATGAATTGTGCAATGACTGAAGAGCTTTGAGCATCCAACCTTTGGCCAAACCTCTTCACAATGATCCCTATGTCACATGAACACAATGAACCAACCCTAGGGCTTTGCTTCAATAGGAAATGCACTTGCTTGCTTGCACAACTGGATCTCCTGACCAGTCTTAACTAATGACTTGCACTTGGGCAATGGACAATGCAATGATATGCAGTGGACAATGTAATGTTAATGACTTAATCATGAAAATGAATGTACAAAATGGGAGGTGCAAATTTGAGGTGCTACAGCTGCCCCTATTCAATCAACTAGGAACCCGAATGGACGAGAGCAACGGCTGTCAGACTTTCAGGGTAAACAGGGATTGAATACCAAGAACCGTAGAAATTTTCACACTGCAGGGATCAACCAACGGAAACGTCCACTGGGATCTGATATTTATTACTGGGATTTCTGGTCTCTCTTACAGAGGTACAGCCACATCCAGACATCACAAGACGGTGAATGCGGAAAGAAATCACAACTAGACGTCAATGGACGACTAGGAAAAACTCAACGTTTATCGAAACCAACGGAGAGGTAACCAATCATTAATGAATGACTGGAAAAGAGATACAACCATACGTCAACGGACGTAGTGGGAAAAACTCAACATTTACCAAAACCAACGGAGAGGTACTCTACTGGGGACGACCAGGAAAAACTCGACCTTTACCAAAACCAACGGAGAGGTACTCTACTGGGGACGACCAGGAAAAACTCGACGTTTACCAAAACCAACGGAGAGGTGACCAGACATCAACGGATGAATGGTAAGACTCGACCAGACGTCAAGGGACGAACGGGAGAAGCTCAACGTTTATCGACACCAACGGAGAAGGAGAAGCTCGACGTTTATCGACACCAACGGAGAAGGAGAAGCTCGACGTTTATCGACACCAACGGAGAAGGAGAAGCTCGACGTTTATCGACACCAACGGAGTAGGTGACCAGACAGGACGTTTACCGACGACTCTACTGGGGATCAACCAGACATTAACGAATGACTGGGGAATAGGATATACAATCAAACGTCAACGGACGAATGAGAAAAACTCAACGTTTATCGAAACCAACGGAGAGGTAACTCTTTGGGGAAAAGTGAACACAACCAATCATCAATGGACGATTGGGAAAAACTCATCGTTTATCGAAACCAACGGAGAGGCGACTCTAAGGGGAAGGGTACAACTATACGTCAACGGAAGAATAGGAAAAACTCGATGTTTATCGAAACCAACAGAGAGGTGACTCTTCTGGGGAGCAAATATAAATCAGCCAAACGTCAACGGACAACTGGGAAAAACTCAACGTTTATCGACACCAACGGAGAGGTGAAATACTTGGGGAATCAACAGACATTAGCAAATGATCTGTGGGGAACAAGCCACCATACGTCAACGGACGCATAGGCAAAACTCAACGTTTATCGAAACCAACAGAGAGGTAAATCTTCTGGGAAAGAATAAAGGTACTACGTACACCGGAAGATGATGTTTACCGACACCAAAGAAAGACGATCAGACCTTAACGAATGACTGGGAATATGACTCGATGTTTACCGACACCGAAAGATGGTGTTTACCGACACCAAAGAAACAACACACGCGGGTGCTGACATGACACTGACCAATATCTCAAGATGACATCTACATATGTCGGGGCAAGGCTAAACACTTGCTGGGGATCTCACTGGGGAGAAACAGGCTTTCCTTTCACCAACGGATGAGGAAATAAACCGGGGGTATCAATCCTGAATGCTGTCAGGAGCAACTGTAGCAAACGTGCTGTACAGATGTTGAACAATGATCCGCCTCTGTCGGGGATATGGTCTGATTAGGTTTCAACACATGAATGCATATGTTTGAATTCTTCTATGGCGTAATGCTCCATATTGAATGGAAATGCTACGCATTTGAGGATGCAATGATCTACATGCCAAATGCAAAATGACGAAAACTGGCTGGGGAGCCAAAAGATCAGATACTCCAACTCTGTGGGAAGACTCTGCTTGAGGAATACTCTGCGGGGAGAGTACCGACTTCTCACTCATGCTAGAGAAATAGCACTGTTGCTGGGGAAAGGATAGACTCCGCTGGGGATATCCTTCACAGGACCCAATCCACTCGGGGACTCCGCTTGGGGAAACAATCAACACAACTCGCTGGGGAGAGTTGCCAACAAGTAGGAAACTCTGCTTTGGGAAATAAATGCTACTCCGCTGGGGAATAAACAAGGCGATTGCACTGAGGAACCATCAATACAACTCCACTGGGGAAAAATACGGCGACTTCACTGGGGACGACCCAACCAATCCACAAGTAGGATAAACTCTGCTGGAGATAATCTTCACCGAACCGGATCCACTTGGGGAACTTGCTGGGGAAAACCATCAACACAAACCTCTGCTCGGGAGATCTGCTAGGGAAAGCAACTCTGTTGGGGATAACACACCACCCACTCTGCTGAGGAAGAGCATAACTCTGGTGGGGAAAGCAATATCCCAGACCACGCTGGAGAAAGACATCCGCAACCCTGCTGGGGATAAGCGCTCACGACCACGCTGGGGATAACAGTACTTCAAATCCGGCTGCCGGGGAATAACACCATTCCAACTGACACCTCTGCTGGGGATACAACATCCTTCCAACTCAGTGGGGATCTCAACTGGGGAAATATTCGCTGGGGGAATAAAACTCACTTCCAGGCCTGCTGGGGATAGGCAATTATTAAATCTGCTGGGATAGAAGACACTACCCAAAGGCGTCTCTGCAAGGGAGAATAGCTCTGAAAGCTTCCACACTTGCTCGGGAAACATCTGCTGTGGAATCGTCTGCAAAGATGACAACCTGCAAAATAGCACATCAAAATGCCCCAGGGGATACATGGACAAGATACGTTCAAGTGTCCTCAACATTCAAAATGATTTTCAAATGTTTTATCTTTCAGCACGTTATTGTTTAGCCTTCATGCTTTTATATGCAATGTTTATCAAAAATTCGGACGTTTTTTGCAAACAAAAACAGTAAAATAAAAACAAGAGAGCTGTTTATCTGAATAACGACTTTTATTGATTGAAAATGTGCCTGAAAAGGCGAATACATTGGGAAGCAATTCCTAGAAAGAGGTAATTGCGCACAAAAGGAAAAAATATATCCTAATGGCAATGTGAACACGGCATCCACTATTTTCCAATTCTGTTATAACTCACAGATCATCATTTTTCCTCCCAACTCCCTTGCTTTCTAAGAAGAATGACTGGACCGATCACATCTTTCGAGATGGTAGACGACAAAGAGCGATGAAGTACAGATAACTCAGACTGTAGTCTTCGCTTTAATCCCTCTTTTGCCTGGATCGCCCTTTCGGGTTTTCAATCCACCGGGATACCCATTTTTGCCTAAGCCGCCCTTGTGGGTTTTCGACTTACCGGGTGTACAAATTCTTTTCATTTTTATCCCTAATTTTTGCCTGAACCTTTTCTTTCTGTTTTTTTGGTTCGCCGGGATGCCCTTTTTTGCCTGGACTCTTTTATTCTTTTTGTCCAGCGGGTCAATTTATGCGAAGTATTTTTTGACTACATCTTAGTTAACAGGGGACGGGAAATCTTCACCATCCATAGTTGTAAGCATCAAGGCTCCACCAGAGAAAACCTTTTTCACAACATATGGACCTTCGTAATTAGGAGTCCACTTGCCCCTGTTATCTGTACCGGGAGGAAGGATCCTCTACAAAACTAGATCACCGATCTGATAGCTCCGAGGACGCACTTTCTGATCAAAGGCTCGCTTCATCCTTCTCTGATACAACTGCCCATGGCATACAGCCGCTAGTCGTCTCTCTTCGATAAGGCTCAACTCATAAAACCTTGTTCGAATCCACTCGGCTTCGTCCAGCTTGACATCTAACAAAACCCTCAGAGAAGGAATCTCCACTTCAACAGGTAGGACTGCTTCCATACCATACACAAGGGAGTACGGGGTTGCCCCGGTCGACGTACGTACTGAGGTACGGTACCCATGCAAAGCAAAAGGCAGCATCTCATGCCAATCCTTGTACGTCACGACCATCTTCTGCACAATCTTCTTGATATTCTTGTTTGCCGCCTCTACAACACCATTCATCTTCGGTCTGTAAGGAGAAGAATTGTGATGTTCAATCTTGAAATCTTTGCAAAGCTCTTTCATCATCTTGTTATTGAGATTCGAACCATTGTCAGTAATGATCCTCTCAGGAACCCCATAACGACAGATGATTTCCTTCTTGATGAACCGGGCAACCACTTGTTTGTTAACATTAGCATAGGAAACTGCTTCCACCCATTTGGTGAAGTAATCAATCGCGACCAGGATGAAGCGATGTCCATTCGAAGCAGTAGGCTCAATCTTCCCAATCATATCAATGCCCCACATGGCGAACGGCCAAGGCGAGTTCATGACATTCAGAGGGCTTGGTGGTACATGCACCTTATCAGCATAGATTTGACACTTATGGCACTTCCGAGCATATTTGAAACAATCGGATTCCATAGTCATCCAATAATAACCGGCTCTCAACAATTTCTTGGACATTGCATGACCACCAGCATGGGTACCAAACGAACCTTCATGCACTTCCTGCATCAACATGTCTGCTTCGTGTCCATCCACGCATCTGAGCAAGACCATGTCAAAGTTCCTCTTATACAGCACATCGTCCTGATTCAAATAAAAGCTTCCAGCTAGCCTTCTCAGGGTTTTCTTGTCATTCTTCGACGCACCTTCAGGATACTCCTGGCTTTTGAGGAAATTCTTGATATCATAATACCACGACTTCTCATCAACAACAACAGACTCGGCTGCAAACACATACGCGAGCCTCTCGAGTCGATTCACCGCAACATGTGGCACATGATTCCACCAATGAACTTTGATCATAGAAGACAAAGTAGCCAAGGCGTCGGCCATCTGATTCTCATCCAGGGGGACATGATACAACTTCACCTTTTTGAAGAACGTCAGTATTCTTCTGGTGTAATCTCTATAGGGAATCAAATGCGGCTGGTTCGTATTCTAATCTCCATTGACCTGATTGATCACTAGAGCGGAATCTCCATAAATGTCAAGCGTTTTGATCCTCAAATCAATGGCTTCTTCTATCCCCATGATGCAAGCCTCATACTCAGCTTCATTGTTGGTGACGTCAAAAGTCAACCTGGCAGAAAAAGGTATATGAGCACCTTTTGGACTGAGCAGCACTGCACCAACACCGTTACCGTTCACATTCATGGCCCCATCAAACATCAATGTCCACTTGTCATCAGGATCCGGTCCTTCCTCGACAAGAGGCTCTTCACAGTCTTTCATCTTAAGATACATGATGTCTTCATCAGGGAATTCAAACATCATCGGCTGATAATCATCAATCGGTTGCTCGGCAAGATAGTCTGACAAAACACTACCTTTGATGGCCTTCTGCGACGTATACTGAATATCATACTCTGTTAAGATCATCTGCCAACGGGCAACACGTCCGGTGAGAGCCGGTTTCTCAAAGATGTATTTCACTTGATCCATCTTAGAAATCAATAAGGTAGTATGGTTCAACATATACTGCCTCAGTCGGCGAGCAGCCCAGGCCAAAGCACAGCAAGTTTTCTCAAGCTACGAATATTTGATTTCGCAGTCGGTAAACTTTTTGCTAAGGTACTATATGGCATGCTCTTTTCGACCAGACTCGTCATGCTGTCCCAATACACACCCCATCGAATTCTCAGTCACTGATAGGTACATTATCAGTGGTCTCCCAGGAACTGGAGGAATAAGGATTGGAGGTTTTTGTAAATACTCTTTTATCTTGTCAAAAACTTTCTGACAGTCATCATTCCACCTGATTGCTTGATTCTTTCTTAGCAGCTTGAATATTGGTTCACACGTGGCAGTTAGGTGAGATACAAACCTTGCAATGTAGTTCAATCTCCCTAAAAACCCACGAACCTGCTTTTCTGTTTTCGGTTCAGGCATCTCTTGAATAGCTTTGACTTTTGCTGGATCAACCTCAATCCCTTTCTCACTGACAATGAAGCCTAACAGCTTCCCAGATCTCACACCAAACGTACACTTGTTTGGGTTCAGCCTCAGTTTGAACTTTCTCAGAAGGTCAAACAACTTCTGCAAATTTACCAAGTGCTCCTCTTCTGTCTGCGACTTCGCAATCATGTCATCCACGTACACTTCAATCTCTTTGTGCATCATGTCATGAAAGAGAGTCGTCATAGCCCTCTGATAGGGCATTCTTCAGCCCAAATGGCATCACCTTATAGCAAAACGTGCCCCAGGGTGTAATGAATGTCGTCTTTTCCATGTCTTCTGGCGCCATCTTGATCTGATTATATCCAGAGAAACCATCCATGAAAGAGAATACCGAGGATTGAGCTGTATTATCCACCAATACATCAATGTGAGGTTATGGGAAATCATCTTTCGGACTTGCTCTGTTCAAATCCCGGTAATCGACACACATTTTGACTTTGCCATCCTTCTTCGGCACGGGAACGATGTTGGCCACCCACGGGGGATACGTCGTTACTGACAAGAAACCCGCATCGAACTGCTTCTGAACCTCTTCCTTGATCTTCACAGCCATATCAGGACTCGTTCTGCGGAGCTTCTGCTTGACCGAAGGGCAATCTTCTATGAGAGGTAGTCTATGCAAAGGTTGATAGCCAATACCGAACTTATCCTCGGACCTGCTTGTACACCCTGCTCCGGTAAAAGTACTCGGACCTGCTTGTACACCCTGCTCCGCTTGCAAAGGTTGATAGCCAATACCGAACTTATCCTCTTTGATAGGCAAATCCACCATCTTGCCCCAGCCTTCAGCCTTGCCAGAGTCGACAACCTCTTTGGCCTGCTTATAAGACGCAATCGAAGCACCTGGCTTTCTCTGATCAGCAAACGCCACCCTCTCGAGAGCAACAGTCTCAAATGCCTGGCATAAGGTTTCGTGGATCTCGCCATCCACCTCTACATATTTGAACGAGGACAGGTGACTCACCAGAATATCTTCTTCGCCGCACACGGTCACAATCTGACCGTTCCAGACATACTTGAGCTTTTGATGGAGAGTTGACGAAACTGCCCCTGCTGCATGGATCCACGGACGCCCCAACAAACAACTGTAAGCGGGCTGAATGTCCATCACATAGAAGATGATATCAAACACCTCTGGACCTATCTTTATTGGCAAGGTAACTTCACCAAACACAGAACGTTTGGATCCGTCGAATGCAAGAACTATCAGGTCACTCGGAGTAAGCACAACCCCTTCAACAAATATCTTCTTCAGAATTTGCTTAGGCAGCACATTCAGCGACGAGCCGGTGTCTACCAACACGTGAGACAAAACAGCACCCTTGCATTCCATGGTGATATGCAAGGCCTTATTATGATTACGACCTTCAGGCGTCAAGTCTAGGTCTGTGAACCCCAAACCATGCCTGGTGCTCACATTGGCAATCACCCCCTCCAGTTGGTTGACGGAAATCTCTTGAGGTACATACGCCATATTCAGCATCTTCAACAAGGCGTTACGATGTGCCTCAGAGCACAGCAACAAAGAAAGAATGGAAATCTTGGACGGAGTCTGATTAAGCTGATCTACAATCTTGTAGTCACTCTTCTTAATTATCTTCATGAACTCCTCCACGTCTTTTTCAAATGAACCCTTAGGCGCCTCCTTCTGAGCAGGTTCTTCGTCAACCACAACCTGTTTGCCCTTAGCCTTGGCGAGAGCCTCGGCATTGTTATCTCTTAAAGGTTGGGGAGCAAACAAACGTCCACTACGAGTAAATCCTCCTGGTCCCCCGACATTATCCACAACGGGACTCACAACCACGGGAGTTCTCACTGGCACTCCAATAGTCACTGGAGATTGATTTGCTGGCCTGGTCTAATTCTCAACCCTTCGGTTGCTGCGGTAAACATTGTCATATTTCCAAGGCACGACCCTACTGTCAACAGCCCTTCTGACTGGCGCAACGATGGTAGTTGGATTACCAGCGGTTACAGGTGCAGAAATGGTAACAGGCGTACCACTAGTTGTAGGCGCATTAACCCTCTGACCACGTCCTTCAGACGGTTTGAAGTAGATAGTGACAGTTGACATTGTCCCACGATCTCTGACAGCCCGACTGAATTGCAAACATCCCTCCTCCATCAAACCCTAGATACCGGCCCTTAACTGATCACAACCATGTTCTGATTCAGCACAATCAACACAATCCCGATCACAGCCCGGGTAGACACCACCATTCAACAAACGGCCCTTTACCACAAGCAGAGAAGTCTGAACATCATCAACACTGACCATCAGATCCTCAGCTTCTTCCCCTTCAATGCTATTTACTTTGTGCGCACCATGCGGCGGCATAGGGTTATTTACAACATTTGGCACAGGAGCGAAATTGATAGTTTTGGCATCAATCAAGTCCTGGACTTTATGATGAAAAGCCCTGCAGTTCTCGATATGGTGTCCCGGTGCACCAGAGTGAAAGTCGCAACGCACGTTGGCATCATACCCAGGTGGTATTTTTGTCAACGGCGCCATAGTCCTCAATTCAACAAACCGTAGTCTGAGCAACTCAGGTAGCAGCTCAGCGTAGGTCATTGGCAGTGGGTCGAAACGTCTATCAGGCATCCTCTGCCTTGGATGATACGGACGTTGTTGTTGTTGTTGTTGTTGTTGTGGTGGTTAAACCCTCTGTTGTTGTGATGGTTGACGTTGTTGCGGTGCCGGAATTGTCACTGCAGCAACCTGACGATACTGATTTCTGTTCTGATTTCGGCGGTGTTGAACAGCATTAGTCTCACCCTCTCTTCGGCGAGGTGCCCCAGCAAAATGTTTCTTGGAAGACGAGGAACCAGCATCTTGAATCTTACCAGCCTTGATCAAGCTCTCTGTCCTCTCCCCACAGATAACCACATCGGAAAAACTACCGAATGGGCAGCTTCCCATTCGGTCCATAAAGACACCCTGTAGAGTACCAATGAACATATCCGTTAACTCCCTCTCCAGCATAGGGGGTTGAACTCTAGCAGCCAGTTCACGCCACCTCTGGGCATACTCCTTGAAGCTTTCTCCGGATTTCTGACAAAGACTATGCAGCTGAGTCCGGCTAGGCGCCATGTCCATGTTATGTTTATATTGCCTCAAGAAGGCCTCACCCAGATCCCTCCAACAGCGGATAGAATCTCTCTTCAGTTCCATGTACCAGTCCAAGGAAGCCCCAGATAAGTTGTCCTGGAAGAAATACATCCATATCTTTTCATCATCGGTGTAAGCAGAGATTTTCCGATAATAAGCCTGCACGTGGGTGCGAGGGCAAGAAGTACCGTTGTACTTGTCGAAAGAGGGTGCTTTGAATTTGTAAGGAATTCTCAACCCCTCTACTAAACCCATGTTGGTAACATCAAAACCCAGGGAATTCTGACACTCCATGGCTCGTATTTTCTCAGCAAGGGCATCAACTTTCCGATCCCTATCCTCAACTCTTCCAGCAACCTCATCATCCTCACTCAGCAGTGTGAACATGTCTTCTTGTCTATCAAAAATAGGAGCTGGATGACGAACCGGAGCCCGGGTAGCTCTGGCATTGACAGTCTCTGCAGCAAGAGGCTGTCCGTTGATTCTTATCCCCCTCAACTCATCCCCGACGGCATAGTCATTGGCGGGAGCAGCAGCATTAACATTCTCATGCACAGGTACGCCCACCGGCGACGCGCGGTTGGACTGCGGAATCACGGTCTCTTGTCTCTGAACCAGGGCTCTAAGCTCCTCCTGACCTTGCGCAATCCCTTGCATCATCGTCATAAACTGGGCCATGTTCGCCCTCATCTCAGCCAACTCCGTATGAACTTGATCCATACTTCTCTGTTGATTGAGTCTGGTTGAATACCGGTGCGGTCTTTGATCAGCTATCCTGCCTGACACAGGAACCAGAGTGAGAAGTCGCGAACTAGAACACCTGTTATGCAAAATGATATGTGTTTGATGCGTGTGATGCGTATGCGGGTTAACTTTTTTTCCATGCATTATTATACTCTTTTTTTTTTTTTTTGAAAATAAACATGCTATGATGCAAATGATGGAGCCATGACTGGTCGGCTGAGCATCTCGCGGCACAGGATCAAAGCTTCAGCTTGAACTTGGAACCACAAATCATCTAAAACCCAAAGTCATCTGAACCCAAATCAACATCTGAGCAAGTACCCTCGAATTCAGCCCAGGGATCCGAAATAAACGGAACCCTCTGATCAATACCAGGGTCAAACCTCCGGCGTCCAGAAACAAAGAACACAGCATCACTGGCAGAAACCTGTACTTGCAAGAACCAAACCCTCCCCTCACAGGTGAATTCTAACAAGGTCATCCTAAGGCGGACAATGGTCTCGACAATCGGGCAAAGATACTCAACGGGTTTGCCCTTTCGGGTGTGCCGTTGCAGCTCTCTTAAAATCGTCTCAACCAAAGATCCGGGAAAGAACGGTCACCGAAGTCAATAGCCCAAAAGAGATAATCCGACCTAAGCGGCATAACTCCACCCGGAAGGACTCTCTTAAATGAACCTCGTCCAGCTGTGGTGACACGTCTCTTTATCATGTCGTACAACATGTGAAGAAACATGAGACCATGCTAATCCTAGGTGTATGCTCAGGCCTGGGTATTGGGCCTCACTCAGAACACCCACCCCAAACAGAGGAACCAACCTGTACAGAATCCAATCATGATGATTGTATGATGCATGCAAACAAATATGCACATATATACAACATAATAATCATAAATGCAATAAATAGAGCAACACAAGCAACCTAAACCCTATCCTAGAGAGCGCTAGGAGAGACACGCTTAGGGAAGATGGACCAGCAAGAGGTCAACTTCTGGTTATCCCATGTAGAGTCGCCAACTGTCGCATTACGCGAAAAACCGGCGGGAAAACAAAACAACAGAGCCGCCACCGTGCGTTATTTATCCCAAAAGAGGGAAAGGAAACACTCGAAGTAAACCTGGAAAAGACATGGTCTCGCGACAAAAGAGAATGGGATCGGGAGTCGGTTATGCGAAGGGAAGGTATTAGCACCCCTACGCATCCGTCGTACTCGACGGGATCCACGCACAAGAGGAAGGATAAAGGTTGCTAAAACGCTGCTCAAACACACATCAAACACTGGCTGAAAGAGACACAGGAAAGACAAAATAAACTAACTCGGCAGGATATCGCATCCTAGGCCTACGTAGTCTATCAGGCATAGACATCAGAGTCGACGTAGTTCGGGACAGGGGAAAACGTGCTCGCTAGGATGTCGCATCCTATGCATACGTATCTTCTCTGACAGGAGAAGAATCAGAGCACTCGTAGCTCGGCTAACGCACGCCAAACAAAACAACACAGGAAATCGACTGCCAATCGCTGGACTTACGTCAAACTCCACACAAAAACTGGCAAACATGGAAACCGAATGCCAATTGCTGGACTTACATCAGACTCCGAACCGAACACACCCACACTGGAAACCAAACGCCAATTGCTGGACTTACATCGGACTCCAGGCACAAAACAAGAGGATACAGAATGCCAATCGTTGGTCTTACATCCATCTCCTAACACACACAAAGACAAAACAAAAAGGGCGCCCGGAGAGATCAGCTCATCTCCTGCCTACGTACCTCATCTGGTATGAGGATCAGGGCGACGTAGTTCCCCTACGCAGGGACAAAGGACTAGCCTAACCAGATACCAAGGGAGACACAACTAGGGAGACTACGACTCGAGCCTAGATGTTATCATGCATATCATCCCTAAGTTAAGGTTGCTATCTAACTTGCACAATGAGCAAGCTATCCTAAACAGCACAGGCAAAGCAAACAATCACAAATAGCACACACTATATACACACAAAGTGGGCTCACACAAGGGTTAGGCTGTGAAACACAAGCCAACTGGAATCGGGTGATGTTAGCTCTTAACCCTAACATTGAGAGTTAGGGTGAAGCAGATGAAATAGGAAGTGAGGGGTGTGCCTCACAGCTCTTATCCCTGGCCTGGGAGAGCTTCAGACAAGTGAATGTGTGGGTTCAGAAAGTTGGAACCCTTCTACACATATGACTGACTCAACAAGGATCTTGGGTTAGTATCCACAATGCATCAACATGTAATGTGAGCAAAGGGATGACACACTGAATAGCAGGAGATGGACTACACATCTCTTTTATCTGCCAATTGCCTTATCAATGGTCTTTTCCTGCTTGGCACAAAAATAAACACACACAAGCATTGCCTCTTAAGGAGGACTTCAGACAGGTGCCTGGCCAAGTAACAGGCCAGGTCTTCCAGACTACATGAAGTCAAAGAAATTATACCTCAATGCTTAAGCTATCAAGCAAAGCAAAAGCAAGTTCACAATGAACTATAGCAACTAATGTACCTGAAAACAATCCAACACAATCAGTACACAACTCAAAAAAGGAAACAGACAACTACAAGTCAACAGTCAACTGTACATAAACAGACAGACAAGCATCAATGCACAAAGGTGCAAGGCACAAGCTCAACTCAAATGAGCTACATCACCTACAAAACAATTCAATGTTAATCAACATCAACCAAATAGGCAACTCAAGCCAATGAATCAAACTCCTCAAGGCCATATGCTTCTTATCCTGAAAACACAACTCAAACATAAGCACTAACCACTAGGACAAGGCCTAGGGTCAAAGAGGGAGAAATAATTCAAAGTAGAACATGAAAATTGACAAGAAGCAAGCTCAATCAATTAGGAACATCATCCAAAAAGTCTCACATTCATATCATACACCAATTTCATTTCATAAAGCAAACATGGCAAGGCATGCAATTTGAAAGTTCATAGAAGCAAACAGAATGAACCAATCCACATCAACTCAAGAATGACTCAATAAATCCCAAGAAAAATCATGGCTAAACAGAACTCGTAACATGATCTACACACCAAAATTCAAAGCATTTGGACAAGTATAGGCAAGTCAATTAAATTCATCAAGGCAAGGTATGCACAAACAAGCTCAAACAAGGTACAAATTGATGCATCAAGTTCACACAAACCTAAAACAGAATCCATACATGATAAACGTCTCAAACCAAAGCCATGGCAAACTTCAAAGTGACTAGAATACATGTGCAAAATTTCAGGTTCATATGATAAACATCAAGCATTTCACAAATCATCTAAGTTCATGACTATCCAAAAGTCCAAACATGACCAACCAGCAAAGAAAATCTCAAACAAATTTGAAATGCACTCAAAAATTCTACAAAAATTCATGATCAAACTTAACATCCAGAAGAATCAACATGCGAAAAATCAGACTAATTGGCATTGAATTGGCATGGCAAATAAAATCAGCAAATCAAGCAAGCCAAGGTGTGACACACATTGTCACACCTACATTAACCAAAGCATTTCTCCACAATCAGAAATGAGAAAAATGCAAACTTTATACAAAAAAATCCCTAAAGGTGTCTTGTTTAAGCATGCAAAGTTTCAAATCATTGGAACAAAACTCATCATTTCACAATCAAAATGGTAACCAAGGTACAAGATAGCACATGTATACACATTCCCTAAGCAAATTTAAAATCCATGCGTGCACAATTTCTGGAAAAATCATCAAAAAATAATAGACATGATAAGGAATACTATGCAAAAAATCTCATGTTAATTGGACAATTATTCATGAAGTTATGAATTTTTCAAATGAATGAAAAAAAATAAAAAAACATGTGAACAAGGCATATGAACATGAATGGTAAATGAACTAAAAATGCAAAGGCTCATGTGAAAAGTCCCTCAGCTGGAATCGAAGTATGTACATTTTTGAATGTGGCACCTCAACAATGAAACACAGCGTTTCATTAAAACCTACGTGGACATGGCAAGCGCGCTGGACCAGTTAAAATGACACGCTGGATACATGCAGCCAATACATGAGCATAAACAGAAAATTGCATGCAAATACGCGCTAAGGAAGATCAAACATGGATCTGGAAAAGAAACCCTAAGCTTCATACGCGTTCATCAACATTCATAGGCTCAAGAACACATTCATCCAGAAATCAAAAATGAATACATCATCATGTTCATCCTTCCAAGCACAACTCAAATCTAAGATCCATTTAACTTAAATCTCACTAACATGCATGGATCGAGCAGAATAAGTTTCATACATCAATCTTATATTCAACATATCTTGCTCGTTTCATGATGAAATTTAAAGATCTAAAGTGCAGCATAATCAACATGGAAGGATCTACCATAAACACATGATAATTGCATGAATCGTGACATTCGAGATCTCACCTTGTTGGAAGTGCAGAAGTAAAACAAGTGGATTCAAGCTCTGAAATGCAGAAATAGTTGATCCTCAACTCCTATATGATGGAATGGATGAATGCTGAGACCTCAATCTTGCACGATTCTTGCAGAAAATCCAACTGCCATTGGTGATGTACAACTTCAACAGTTCCAAACCAACTCGAAAATCCTTGAATACTTACTTCAATCCAGCTCCATTAGGATTGTGGATGATGATTCAGTCGAGGAAATAGCAATGGATTCGAAGAAATTTGCAGAAAAAGTGAGAGAGCAAAAAATGAAGATTATGCAATTTTATCTAGATCTGAAAAATGATGTGTTAACCAGGTTTTCTGTTATGATTAAGCTATATATATGTGTTGTTAATGATTCTCCTAATCACAATTAGCCAAATGCAAGTGTATTAGTGAAATGCAAGTGTTATGCCAATTTTGTCAATTCACCCTATATGCATGTAAATGAATGCTACAGTGCACGAATTTAGTGTTAATTCACTTGCAAAATCCATTTGGAGCCAAATGCACATGATGGAATGTGTGGACAATGCATAGTTTTTGAATTAGACCTTTCCCTCCAAAATTCAAATGAAATTCAAATGAGAATGCCAAAATTTTGTAATGGAGATGCATGGCCTTTGATGCATGCTTTGGATAGCTCATGTCAAAACAAGAATGTTGCAAAAAATCCCACTCCATTTGGCCTTTTGGTTCAAAAGTTATGCACTTGTGAAGTTCAAATTTGCTTGACAATGATTGATCCATATTTTGCTAACCACACATACGAAATTCATATTCTGGGACATTTTGGAAAGGTGAGAGCAAGATCTTCAACTTTCATGTTGGACAAAATTTCATTTGAAGCTTGCTTGATGATGTAATCTTGAGGAGAAGACCTCTCCATTTTTGGCAGTTTGAAATTATAGGTCACTTACTATTTTTGGAAACTTTTATCCTGACCTCAAATTCTTCATTGTTGATGTTTGAAATGTCAAATGAGACTTGTATGGACATGAATGAGGCCTCTCTAGACATCTCCCACCTTCAAATCCATGATTTCATGCACAGTCGACTTTGGTTGACTTTCTAGGGTTTTAGATGAATTGTGCAATGACTGAAGAGCTTTGAGCATCCAACCTTTGGCCAAACCTCTTCACAATGATCCCTATGTCACATGAACACAATGAACCAACCCTAGGGCTTTGCTTCAATAGGAAATGCACTTGCTTTCTTGCACAACTGGATCTCCTGACCAGTCTTGACTGATGACTTGCACTTGGGCAATGGACAATGCAATGCTATGCAGTGGACAATGTAATGTTAATGACTTAATCATGAAAATGAATGTACAAAATGGGAGGTGCAAATTTAAGGTGCTACAGTTATGAATGATGTTATGCATGCCACGGGTAGGTTAGCATACAGGCTGTGAGAGTGGGTATCCTTGGTTACTAAACAAAAACCTTTTGGGAGGATGCTATAGTTAAAAGGTTCCCAAAGTCATCAATCACTATTTTAGGAAGGTTATTGTCATGACGAAAGTTCATCCGCCAATAACATCCCCATAAAGAGTCTCGTCTGGGTGAGGCCTTCATATGGTCCCAAAGAGGAAGACTCCTAGTGGGTCCATACTACACAACTCTCGAGTCCAAGGTTCTAATAAGGTTCTCAGAGTCATAGATCGAGGTTGGGAATACTACTGTAAGATAGTAATACGCCTAAGGGATTTCATCTGATTGGGGCTTTCGTATTAACCCAATAAGTCTGGGACATTTCAGGTAAATACTACATAACCACCGTATATAATGGGTTAAAAGGTCCCTAGAGCCATTGATCCAACCTGAGAATACTATTATCGTGATGAAAACTCGTCGGGCAATAATATCTCAAGAGAATCTCCTTTAGGCTGGGTCTTCGTATCTTCCCAACAAGGAAGACTCCTTGTGGGCATCCACTACGCAACCACCAACTTAATCTTATGGTTTTTCTCAGACTCGGGTGAAGAGCCTATTTCACCAAGTATCACCAACCAGAGAACCCCAATAATCATAGCCAATAAAACACCCGACAATAATTATGACAACCTAATAATAATAGAATAAATAACAAACAAATAAACAAAATTAACACCCAATACATCAACTGAACTAAATTAGGCTTCACTCTCTTTTGCTTGGAGCTAATTCCCCAGCAGAGTCTCCATCTGTCGCATCTCGAAAAATACGATTCCTCCCGATGGTCACGGAAAAATTATGTTCGAACAGAGTCGGCACCGAACTTTATTTATCCCAATAAAGGGGTAGGAAAATATCGTTAAAACCTTTTGAATAATAGAATAATGTTCATTGCAACCACATTCGGGTTTGGGAGTTGATTACGCAAGGGGAAGGTATTAACATCCCTCGCGTCCGTTGTACTCAACGGGAACCTTTTAGTTCAATTTTGCGATTTGAATGTTAACTTATGTTGTTTGTTATCTTTGGGTTATAAATATATTGAAAATAGAAATGGATGGGAACCTCAGAAAGGGGAAAGGGGAGGTTTTTTATTAGTGTGCTTGCCAAGATCTCGCAATCTCGTGCATACGTATCCTTATGGTGTAATAAGGAAATCAGAGCATTCGTAGTTCGGGGAACTACAGTTTGTTTGTGTTTTTTAATGAACAACTGTAGATCGCATTCTAAAGTCTAAACGTTGGCTTGTCTACTCTCGGCGGAGGCTTAATCACTGGTTTGTTACGCGCGTTAGAAGGGATTAAACAATGTTCTTTCTGAAAAGAGTTTTGGTCACACGGTGGTGACAAGTTGGATTAATATGTTGGATGTTTTGTTGGATTGGTTTTGGTCGCACGGGGGCGAGGAAAGATAGATTTAATGTGTTTGAAATTATTTTATTGGATGACGATTACTTGGATAATTGAGTAAGGAAACTCGTATCCTAAAAGTCGAGGAGAGGAATCGAAGGCTCTAGACCATCTCCCTTTTCATCCTTAATTGTAAAAGGATTTGATAATAGTTTAGGTGTCTTAAATGGATGAGGATTACTCGGATATTTGAGTAAGACAACTCATATTTTAATAGTCGGGAAAGGGAATAGAAGACTCTAGACCACTTACTTTTTCATCTAAGGGATTATGAAAATAAAGTCGTATATGGTTGATGTATTTTAGAATAAACGACAAGTACTTGAACGACTAAGTAAGATAACTCATATCCAAGCATTTGAGAAGAGGAGTTGAAAACTCAAAACCATCTCCCTTTTCGTATAGTTTGTTATGTAAATGATTTGATTAAGTTGTATGTTTGTGAAAAGTGACAACTGTTTGACTGACCGAGTAAGAGAGCTCGTATTCAAACAGATGAGGAGAGAAATTTAAGGCTCAAAGTCGTCTCCCTTTTCATTTCTTATTATAAAAGGATTTTATTTGTTTGTGCTTAAGTGGATTAGAAATGACGATTATTCGACTAACCGAGTAAAAGAATTCGTATTCAAATAATCGAGGAGAAGAGTTGAAAACTCAAAACCATATCCTTTTTTATTTCTAAATGAAATAGTATTTAATTGTGATTAGGTATTTTAATTTAATTGTAATAAAGAACACTCGATGTTGGATCGAGGTTTAAAATTTATGTTTATGAATGGATTGAATTTATTTAGTGTATTGTGCTTCTAACCGATTAAATAAAAGTCGAACAGGCCTCATTGTAAGAAAGCCCAAGAGTAAGCTATGTGAGGATGATGGCGATGCTTTAAAAGCGACCGACATACAAAGGCATTTAAAATGGGCTCGACTTTGAATCGAGAAGTTTAATTTGTTTAAAAATTGGTTTGAATGGATGGCATGGGAATGGTTTGTCATAAAGGTAGCACGACAAGCATATAAAATTGAACACTTAGACAAATGACTAAATAAATATTAATACAAATAAATCTCCTAAATCCCAACAAAAAAATGGATGATTATATACTTAAAATAACTAATGATGGTGATAATAATAATAGATAGTCAAATAGTTTTAATTATTTTTTAGAAATGATAATAGAAATTTAATTAATTTATAAAACTCTATTTAAATCAAGTAAGTAAAAGAAATGGACTAAATAAAAATAAAAATAAAAACAGTTTGGGCCTTGGGATAGAAACCAAGCCCAAACTGAATCTGTCAAACATGGGCAAAGGGGAGGTGCTAATACGAAGACAAATGCAGGCCCAGGCGTGAAACGACCCAAACCGAAACCCACAAGGCCCTTAAAAACCTGGTCAACCATGTTGACCCATGGGTACTCTTTGGATCGTCAGATCAAGAAGTTTGACCTGGTCCTTAGATCATGCGATGGATACGGGAAGGCGCATGGTTACTTGATGTACCTTAGCGCATGGAAATGTTCTTCTGGCCAACACAACTACTAGCGACAAGTGTTCAAGGCCAAGGACACTTGTCATCCACCCAACAACAACCTAAAATAGCCTAAACACGAGACATGCAAAAATAACTCTCCCTCATTTCACTCTCTCTCAATTCAGAGCAGCAAAACGCTATGCAATTCTAAACACCAACCGTTGCCAAAAACCTTCCAGAAAAGACGGTGGTTGTCGGCCAACGACGGCGGCGCCACCTTCTTCTCCGGCGAACCAACGCTTCAAACAACCAAACCTTGAACTCCAACCCCGCCTTATCTTGGCCGGATAATCCAAATCCAACCTTAACTTCCCCTAAATCTCTCTCAAATAACCAGATCGACACTCAAAACAAAATGAACAAACCCCATCTTCGACCAAATGACACCCAACGCAACCAAACAAAACCTAAACTCCCTTCAACCAACAAATCAAAACCAAACAACAACAAAAACAAGTTTGAACCTAAACCATAATTTTGAAATTCAACCCTCTACAGTTGCTATTCAATGAAATCGTCAAGGGGGTTTTTCTTAGTTCGAAAAGGCGAATGCAATGGTATGAAGATTTTAGGCAAAGGAGGGAGAAAAAAGACTACTTGATCGGAGCCGGTCCGGCGACGACGTCTCTTCCGGCGCGATTCAGATAAGCCTTCTTCTATTCTTTAAAATCTCTTCGCCTTCCTCTGTTTTCTTTTTTCTCTCTGAATGCTACGTGGTTGTGTTAAATGGAAAAATTATTTTTGATTTCTTGCCTTTTTTGATTCACCGTCCTCTTTTTTCATGTTCCCTGTACTAATAGTGAGGTTATCTTATTTATCCTCCTCATGATGAGTTTATTAAGTCCTAAGATAATTTGTCCGGATATCTTTCTCATCCCAGATTTCGTGGGATTTTTATTTTGTGGATTTATTACTATTTGAACTTGTAGCGAAACACATTTTTGGGTGTTCATGGTGGTCCTTTGTGCAAAGCCTTAAACTGATCAAATTATTCGTTATTCTTCAATTTTTTAAGTGCTTATTGATAAGACTTTTTGACTTAAGCTTATTTCTTCGCAGGTCAAACAAGCAAGACAACCCCAAATTTGGAAAGAAGTCTGTTGCGCCAGCTCCATGAGGGAGCTTGAATTAGGGCGCCTCGATTCAAACGACGGTCTTGGCCAGTTCGCTTCTTTGAAGGCTCTGTTTCCAATAGCTGGATATGCAGCATAATCTAGTTTATTCAATTCTAACACATTGTGCTTTTTGGATAATGTGTATTATTTTTTGATTGTTTGTAATATATGTATGATTCTAGCTTAAGACCTTATTGGTGTAATTAATTACAATGCTCAAACTTTAGAGTAATGTCTTGCTGAAAACATGTTTGGGCCACAATAAAATAAGAATGGACATTCAACTTGATTACCCTTAGTACATTCATTATTGGCTAAATAAACATGTAACTAAAAGAACAAGCTAAAACACATATCATAAACATGGAAAGCTCAACTCCAACCACAAAATTAACAAAGGATATTGGCACAATGAGTCTAAATATCGTGAGTTAACTTAAAACCAACACATACATGCTTAACACACAAATTTAATTTAGGGACCTATGAAGGACTTCAAAATTTGGAACAAATATTTCGGATGTGAAAATGGGCTTGCAAACTTGGGCAAATCAAGTGATCAAAATAAAATGGCTTTTAATACTTACTCATAAGAAAGTGGACTTGGATTAGTATGTGTAAAAAAAAAGATTTGAACGATACTTTGAACTTCCAATATGTTGATAGGAGTGGGCCCTTTTTTAAAAAACCAAAAGATCTTATGGATAACCCAAAATGGGCCTTGTTAACCAATAAGTCCCAAAATGCGCATACCATCCCATGCTTTAGTAAAATCTATAAGAGAGAAACGAAACAGAAGTTTTCTTGAGTTCTGAACAAGGAACTTAATAGATGAAATGCTACTGAAAGGTTTGTTGAAATTTTGATGCCACTGAGAGTCTTCTTTAGAATAATCATGTGAGTATTGGATGTGCCTTTAGGAAGGATAGGGAGTTTGGAGTAATTTAGGGTTGAGAAACCCTAAGATAGAGTTTATGCCTTATAACATCTGGTGGTGAATGCTGGTGAAAGATATTTTCTTACCCAGACAAAATTGGGGTATGACACATAGTATTCTCATGAGAAACTCGTCTGAGTGTAGTATCACGTAACAACTTTTATCAAGTTTACACCTGAACAGTCTCCACACTACTTCCTAAATAGGAAAAGTTGGGTTAAATGTTCTACGATCCTCAGCTTCTCGGACTCCCAGGTTGGAAAAAGTAGTGTCTATCCACGACTTACAGGACTACTCAACACGACTCAAACATGAATATACCATCCTCTTATCTTAATTGCACTCAAGTTCGGGTTAGAACTTATCTCACGACTCAGAGATCACCAAGCACAACAGGAAGATTATATCACACAAACAATATATACAAACAAATAAACATCAAATATCAATAAAATATTACACACAAAAAAGTAGGCTAAACCCACTAATGATTACCCCCAGTGTAGCGGTAAATTCATGACCATCAAGCTATGGACAAGCTAGATGTCAATCAAACCAGAGTCGTCACCGTGCTTTTATTGTTTCCCAGGGAAAAGGGAAAAGTACGAGAAAAACCAAGAATAAGAAGTTTTCAAATCAAAACTAATAAAATGCCAGAGATTACAAGTAAGGGGGTTGGTTAGACAGAGGGAAGATGTTAGCACCCAAAGTGTCCTTGGTACTCCTAGGGAGCCCTTTCTTGTGTGCATATGTGTTTTTGTACAAATGATGTTTGCAAATTAAAAGAGTGTGGGGATAAGAAAAGAATTCATTAATTATATTTTTGTGTTTGACAAGACCTTCGGGCTTGTGCCTACGTACCAACATAAAATTGAGGGATCAAAACCTCGTAGTTTATGATATCAATTTCAAAGTGAGTGCATTGCTTTTAACAAAAATTTAAGTTTGAAAGGCACAAAGGCCTAAAAATGGTTTGAATGAGTGTTAGTTCTTTTTTGCTTTTGAAATTGTAAATCAAGTATAGTTAAGTTCATTTATAACTTTGATTCAGAAAATGAGTTTGAAAAGGCAATGGCATAAGGCCAAAGTTTCTAGTTTGCCAAAATGGTCAAAGTGTAGAAATCAACAAACACAAGCAAAGAAAACTTTTAAAAGGAGGGAGAAATTTTGAAATTTAAGAAGCAGGGAGGAGATTAAGAGACTAATCCTAAGCATAAAATTTAAAAGTTTAGAGTTGAAAAGATCTGACCAATGGACTATAATCCAATAAACAAAAATGTCATATAGAAACCCAAATTTCCCTTGTGCTTTTGAATCAAGCAACAAATAATATACAAATATCGAGTTGAAGAGCAAGGCATCAAATAAAGATAGCCACATACAAGCTTAACAACCCCATGATCTTCTTTAAGTTTGCCCATGTAGCAGATGAATTTCAAGATGGCACAAATCACAGGTTCAATATAACAACTTCACCATGATCATGTTGCAGATGAACTCATATGGATCTTCAATGATGTATCAAATGGAGTTTCAATTTTCAAGCACTTGGTTACATGAAAATTGGAATTGGCCAAGTCTTTTGCATAGGGAGTGTTGCCTAAATTCTATGTCCAATTGTCTCAGATCAAACCAACAGTCCACACAAGATATTTTTTAGGGTTTTTGTTCTTATCATGTACATTAATGGTCAAAGACCACACAAACAAACACAATATACATAAACGAAATATATCACCAAATATGGTCCAAGTGGACAAAGTGAAAATGACATTAACATACACAATTTGGATGGTATGAATAATGGCAAATGAATAAAGCTCAAAAATTAAATTGCATTACAAATAAATGATTTGAAAATAAATGTTAGTTGTTAATGAGTTAGAAATTATTATTGGTTTTGCTTTGCTTTTGTTTTAAGTCATTCTTTGAGAACACTTAACCCACTTATCACAAGCATGAATCCTTGAACCAAGACATCTTCCAAAGGAAGGAAAAAAGGCCAAGTTTCCACACAATACCATGAAAGAGGGGAGACTTACAATCTCACTAACTAGAATGTTCCGCCTTTTGTGTCAAAATTTAGCGCGATGTTAAGCAATTGTAATCGGACTTATGTAAAAGTCACAACTATTTGAGGTCGGGCAATAGAATTTTGGTGTTAATGCATGTTAGAGACATTATATGATGAACTATGCTTATGAAACATACCACATACAAAAATAATATGCAAAGTGGGGGACCTAATCTCATTCATACTTATGTTGATTTTGCAGTCAACTAGCCTTAGGATATTAAGATATCATAGGTCCATGACATGAATGAATAAAGAAGGGGAATGAGATGAAGTAAACACTTGATATCATAATACCACGGCTTTTCGTCTTTGATCTCTTCAACAGCAAACACACGAGATGGCCTATCAAGACGCATCACCGTCAAATTTGGAACCTTATTCCAATATTTCACTATAATCATTGAAGCCAATGTTGCAAGAGCATCTGCCAACCGGTTTTCGTCTCGAGGGATATGATGAAACTCAACCTTTGTAAAGAAAGTTGAAATCCTCCTCGCATAATCTCTATATGGTATCAAACCGGGTTGATTCGTCTCCCATTCACCTTTGATTTGATGTTATAACCAAAGCTGAATCTCCATAGACATCCAAATACTTGATTCTGAGATCAATGGCCTCTTCAAGCCCCATAATGCAAGCTTCATATTTTGCCATATTGTTTGTACACTTGAAGATCAATCTAGCTGTAAATGGAAAATGCCTTCCTTGAGAAGTAATAATCACCTCCCCAATGCCATTACCATATTGATTAACAACTCCATCAAATACCATTCCCCAATGTGAACCAGGTTCGGGCCCTTCTTCAAGCAATGGTTCATCATAATCCTTCATTTTGAAGTACAAGATCTCTTCATCGGGAAAATCATACTGCACTGACTGGTAATCTTCAATCGGTTGGTGAGCCAAATGGTCAGCCAAGACACTACCTTTGATTGCTTTCTTAGATCGGTATTCAATATCATATTCTGATAACAACATCTGCCAACGGGAAATCCTCCCAGTTAAAGCAGGCTTCTCAAATATATACTTGATTGGATCCATTTTGGATATTAAACAAGTGGTATGATTCAACATGTATTGATGCAGACGCTTAGCAACCCAAGCCAATGCACAACAAGTCTCCTCTAGCATAGAATATCGAGTCCCACAGTTGGTGAACTTCTTACTAAGGTATTAAATTGCAAATTCTTTCTTTCCAGTTTCATCTTGCTGACCAAGCACACAACCCATACTCTCTTCAAGCACAGTCAAATACATGATCAATGGTCTTCCTTCAACAGGTGGAGACAAAATCGAAGGCTCAAGCAAATATTCTTTGATACTATCAAAAGCTTTCTAGCAGTCTTCGGTCCAATGACAAGACTGATCATTCCGAAGAAGCTTGAATATAGGCGCACATGTGGCAGTCATGTGTGAAATGAATCTTGAGATATAATTCAAGCGGCCGAGAAAACCTCTGACTTGCTTCTTACTTTTGGGCGCATACATCTCTTGTATTGCTTTGACCTTGGCAGGATCAACTTCAATACCCTTCTCATTGACAATAAAGCTCAACAACTTACCAGAACGAACAACAAAAGTACATTTATTGCGATTCAAGCGGAGTTTATACTTCCTCAAACACTGGAATAGCTTCAACAAATGCTTAACATGTTCCTCTTCATCAATGGATTTAGCAATTATGTCATCGACATAAACTTCGATCTCTTTATGCATCATATCATGAAAAAGAGTAGTCATTGCTCTCTGGTAAGTTGCACCAGCATTCTTCAAACTGAAAGGCATCACTCTATAATAGAATGTTCCCTAAGGTGTAATGAATGTGGTATTCTCTATATCTTTGGGTGCCATCTTAATCTGATTATATCCGGAAAATCCGTCTGTAAACGAGAAGACTTTGAATCTAGGTGTTTTGTCTACCAACATATCAATGTGTGGTAGAGGGAAATCATCATTCGGACTGGCTATATCCAAATCTCGATAATCAACAAACATACGGACTTTTTCATCCTTCTTCGGAACAATCATAATATTGGCCACCCATTGTGGATACTCAGCAATTACAAGGAAACTGGCATCAATCTGCTTCTGCACTTCTTCTTTGATCTTTACTGCCATATCAGGATGAGTTCTTCTCAACTTCTGCTTGACTAGGGGGCATTCTGGCTTCATCGAAAATCTATGCTCCACTATCTCAGAATCCAAACCAGGCATATCTTGATAGGACCAAGCAAACACACATGAATATTCTTGGAGAAGATCAATCAACCCCTTATTCACCTCAGGACACAGTCGAGTCCCAATCATGACTTCCTTCACATCATCTTCAGATCCCAAGTTGACTAGCTCAATCTTCTCTTCAAACGGCTGAATGACTTTTCCTTCATGCTCAAGAAGACGAGACAATTCATCACTCACTTCCTCATGACTTTCCCATCAACCTCAAACACAGGGAATTCAAAATTTGGAGAAGGAGAAGGATCATTGTATTTAATGGGGTTAGGGACCAACCTGCATAACGATTTAATATTTTGATTTTAGAGAAGTGAACTTGTGACCAAATATCATGAAGATGGATAATTATATTATTTATTCATGATTTTTGTGATTACCATTTTCAGAATAAAGCAAAAAGTAAAAATAAACCATCATAAATATGGATGAATAAAATTAGATTTTATTAATGATGAAATTGAAAATGCCTAAACAATGTTTGCTTCTCCCTTAGGAATAGGAGAAGGATTTTCAAAAACAAATAAAAGCAATTACTTAGATCAATGCATAATAATAGGAAATCAATAGCATACCAATTTTTGCAAGATTTTCCATGCGTCACAAAATTGGTGCAGTCTTCCTCTTCATCATCCTCAAGCACAACAGCTAAGTGTTGTTCATTGCCATGAATGAACCCTTCGCTATGGAAGCTGAGTTGTGAATCTTCAAATCTGACAGCTGACGAACCTTGTTAGAAACCCAAATCGGGTCTGTTCTTGTTATCGGAGACCTCTACCATCTGCCCCCACTGATCAACATCTCCATTTTCAACAATCTTCCTTGCATCTTTGAATGAGGACATATGTGCCCCAACTCTCTTTTTAACAGCAATAGATAAGGCCTGGAACGGAGTTCCGACCTTATCTTCAACTTCAACATAAGAGAGAGATGACAGGTGGCTGACCAACAGTGCCTTCTCCCCGCCAACAATAACCAGCTTCCCATTCTTAACAAACTTCAGCTTCTGGTGCAACGTGGAGGTAACAGCTCCCGCCTCGTGAATCCATGGCCTTCCCAACAAGCAGCTATAGGTCGGGTGGATATCCATTACTTGAAAAGTAATCTGGAAGTCACTCGGACCTATCTTCACCGGAAGGTCCACTTTGCCAATCACAGTTTTGCGCGAACCGTCAAAAGCTTTGACGATCACGCCACTATATCTGATAGGCGCTCCTTGATATGACAACTTGGACAATGTTGACTTTGGAAGAACATTTAACGAAGATCTGGTGTCAACCAACGCATTTGACAAAGCATCATCTTTGCAGTTCATGGAGATATGCAAAGCCAAGTTATGATTCCAACCCTCCTCGGGGAGTTCTTCATCGCAGAAACTGAGATTATTGCAGGAAGTGATGTTAGCCACAATATGATCGAACTGATCCACCGTAACATCGTGTTCCACATAGGCTTGCTCCAGAACTTTCTGCAGTGCTTCTCTGTGCGCTTCGGAATTCATCAACAGAGACAATACTAAGATCTTCGAGGGGGTTTGGAGCAGCTGCTCCACCATATTGAACTCACTCTTCTTAATCAGCCTGAGTACCTCATCGTCGTCATTAGGCTCCAAGCCGCTAGATTCACCAGACTGACACCTTGGAGCACTGACTGTGTCTACAACAGGACTATCCACCTTCTTACCGACAGATAAATCTTCTATATTCTTTGGGAACACCGGCCCAAACACACGACCTCTGCGGGTCACCTTAGTAACATCAACAATGCTTACGACAGAACTAGTCGTCGGCAAAGGAACCTCTTGACCATCTTTCACCACAGTTGCATTATACTGATAAGGACCAGCTTTATCGGATACGTATGGGACTGGACCCGCCAACCATATGATCAACGGTGATACCGATCTCTTGCTGACATGGTTACTGCTGCTATTGTCGTACTGAATAACCAGTTTCACAGGATTCTTAAAAACCGGTACTATAACATTGACATCGTCATCTATGTGACAAGATTGAACAATCTGGATCAAGCCTTCACCCATCAACCGCTGGGTGTCTCTCTTCACAATCATACAACCTCTACGTTTGACACTACAGATATCACAACCATCATGGTCATGCTCATAATAACTAACCAAGCAAATGTCCTTGTGCATCCTCACCAAGGACCTCCTAATGAAGCGTACATTGAATACCTTGAACTCCCCTGGACAACCATCTACCATATTAACAAATGAATTTCCATGGGCAGACAGTGGGTTAGCTTTAACATTCGGCGCACGGTCCTCAAAGGACACCATTCCACTCTTAACCAGCTTCTGAACTTCATACTTGAGGGGGTACCAATTCTCTATATCATGTTCGAGATCTCCTTGATGAAAAGCATAGTGGAGTTATGGTTTGTACCACCAGGGAAGTGGTTGGGGGATTTGTAGAGGATTCCTTGGTTGTAATAGGTTCTTGAGAACCAAAGATGGATATAGTTCTACAAATGTCATCGGAATTTGGTCGAAAGAGACCTTCTTCCTCTCAAAAGTTTGTTGCTGATGATTGTTGGTATTGTTGTTGTTATAGGTGTTTATTCGTTGTTGTGGTTGTTGTTGTTGACATTGTTGTTGTTGAATTGGGGTTGATTGATTTGCTGAAAATACAAGAATGCATGCAGATACTTGATGATGATGTTGACAGGGTGGTTGATTTCTTCTAATCTGAGGCATCCTTTTCCTCTCACTGGAAATTGCATTAGCTTCACTGTCCTTCTTCTTACTGAAACTGTTGCCATACCTCTTGCTGGATGAAACCTCTTCTCTAGACAACCGTCCTTCTCGGGAACCTTCTTCTAGCCTCATCCCCATGTTTACCATTTTGGTAAAGTCACTGGGGCATTGGAAATCATCCGCTCATAATAAAATGAGCTCAGGGTCTCTAGAAAAATCTTAGTCATCTCCTTTTCCTCTAAGGAGGGGTGACCTGAGCAACAAGCTCTCTCCATCTATGCGCATACTCCTTGAATGTCTCCTTGTCCTTCTGAGACAATGATCTCAATTGATCTCTATCGGGAGCCATATCAATATTATATTTGTACTGCTTCACAAATGCTTCTCCCAAATCATTGAATGTGTGGATGCTCACACTATCCAACCCCAGGTACCACCTTAATGCAACACCAGTTAGACTGCCTTGAAAATAATGGATCAATAGCTGATTATTATCCGTTTGAGTATACATCTTTTCGGCATACATCACCAAATGACTGAGTGGACAGGTATTCCCTTTGTATTTTTCAAAGTCAGGCACTTTGAATTTCAACGGAATCTTTACATTTGGGACCATACACAGTTTTGCAACACTCTTCCCAAACAAGTCTTCACCCCTCAAAGTTTTCAACTCCTTACGTAGCTCAAGGAATTGATCCTTCATTTTATCCATCTTCTCATACACATTTGGGCCCTGAGACGGCTCAAAATGATAGATGGTGTCTGCTACACGATGCAGGGTATGCATAACATGCGGCGACACAGACATGATCGAGCTAGATGCTGACATATAAGCAAACATAGGCGCAAAGCCTTTAGGTACGAAGTTCGGCAGCATTCCCCACGGGAATCCAACAGGCATGTCGGGTGCAAAATGAGCAATAGTTGCGGGAATGGTAGAGATAGCCACCTCGGAAATGGCAATCCTCTAAGGAGGAGGAGTTACAGGTGTTGGAGAAGACTGGCTCTGAGCAGCTAACACTGACTCCATCATGGCAGTCAGGCAGGCGATCTCCTCTTTCAAGTCTCTACTCTCTTGCTCAAGATGTTCCATGATTCTAGGGTGATTTCCGCGAGTGTTGTAGCAGTGAGTCAGCTTGGCTGAAGCATAGAAGAAACACCAATGAGACATCTGGCGAAAGAGAAACCTGCTTATACAAATGATGCATGAAATGGAATGCTTGATTGTTTTTATTTTCAAGGAACTTACTATATTATTTGCAAATATATATATATATATATATATATATATATATATATATATATATATATAGTAACAATTTGATATGACCATAAAAATCTCTTTTATTTATATAATTGGAAGGATTAAACTCAGTACAATTTCAGAAACCAAATGAAAAATACAAGAGAAAAGGAGACTAGTCATCCTAAGGATCCCTAACAACAATGTCAGAAGAGCTGGCCGTAGGCGTGTACTTCCTTCGAATGTGTCGGATCTAGGTCTCAAAAGAAGCCTTCATCTGAGTCTTCTCGAGGACAAGATGATCAATAATCTTCTTCCAAGCAACGGAAGGCTGAGGCATACTAGAATAAGATGAAACCTCTAGCTCTCTATGTCTCTTTTGTCACTCGGTCTTCAAGTATCTCAATGAGTGCATCTTTATCCTTAGACTCAAGCTATAACTCTTCATGTTTTTGCTCAAAGCATGGAAGCGCTCTTCCCACATATCCCTCTCTTGTTTCATCTTGGTGAGTGCATCTTCCAACTCCTCTACATCCTGGTTAGGGAGAGTTAAAGGCTCAACCACAACCGTAGACATAGATCTTTCACAAGGATAAGGCAAATTCAACTCCAAAGCTCTTTTCTTTACCCAAAAAGTGTAAGCTTCCAAAGCTACACAATTGCACGGACCAAGCTCGGATCTTCCTTTCCTATGCACCTTATGCCAAGCATGCACAATCTTATGCTTCAAATGTTGAGGATATTTACACTCTTTATAGAAAAGACCTTCTAACTGAGTGTTATTAGTTTTGTCTCTCAAGGGGAACCCAAGTTGTCGGCGAGTCAAAGCAGGGTTGTAGTTAATTCCTCCTTGTGTACCAATAAGAGACACATTATAGAATTCACCACAACAATCAATAATCTCCAAACTACTCAAAGAAGGATCATACCAAACTATATCATCATTAGTGAGAGACATAAGTCTCTGAGACCACCGTAGACATTGTTTGTTCTCCATAAAAGCAGGTGTCTGAGGCAAATGCGAAATAAACCACTTGTACAGAAGAGGAATACAACATACAATCGTTCCACCACCTTTAGAATTCCTTAGATGCAAAGAGAAGGACATATCACCTAACAGAGTAGGCACATGATTCCCAATCAAGAAAATTCTAATGGCATTAACATCAATAAAACCGTTGATGTTAGGGAACAAAGCTAGTCCATAGATGAGCAACACAAAGTTAGCTTCAAAAGTGTCCATACTACCGGCTCGAGCAAAGGCAGTAGCTTCCTTGATGAGGAAATCAGAAGGCAACCGAAACAATCCTCCTTTCTTCACCCAATGAGCCTCTATCTCAGACTTCTTCAAGTGAAGAGCTTCAGCAATAAGATGAGATATGGGAATCTCTTCCAATCCACTAAAAGTCACTTTGTTAGAAACAGGTATCCCCAATAGATGGGCATACTCCTCCAACATAGGCACAAGCTGAAAATCTGGAAAAGTGAAGCAACGGTAGAGAGGGTCATAAAACTGAACCAAAACAATCAAGAGTCCTTCAACCACATCAGTAGATAAGATAGACAGAAGCTTCCCATGGCGTTGTTTGAAGTCCAAGGGATCTAATACATAAGATGCTAGCTTCCTTAACTCTTTCAGGTCGGGACATCTGAAACCGTACTTTTTAGTGTTCCTTTATCCGCAATCCATGGTCTGAAAATATTTGCAAATAATACCTCAGTTCCTTGAAATTTTCTCTGTTGTGATGAATGTTATGATGCGCATGAATGCAGGAATGCAACAATCACAAATAAGGGATGACACACAAGGCAAACAAGCAAAGGTCAAGGGATGAATCGAGTCATTGTCAGGATCAATCATCCATTTTGGTGGATTATGGTTTACACCTTATCGAAATCCTAGTTCCATTGATATTGACAAGACTTGATTGGATCAACCAAGAATCAAGGGTTTGTTGTAGTCACGAGCATGGAGTCTGGGTAAGAACCATCCCAAAGGAGTAAACTAAGGATAAAACCTGTAGATCATGTTCTAAAAAGTTCCCAGAGTCTTAATTCCATCTATCGGACATTACAGGTTAGGATGACTGACTCATCAACCCATAATATTCTCAAGAGAAACTCGTCTGAGTGTAGTATCGTGTAACAACTTTTATCAAGTCTACACTTGAACAGTCTCCGCACTACGTCCTTAATAGGCCAAGAGGGGTTAAATGTTGTACGGTCCTCAGCTTCTCGGACCCCAATCTAGATATAGTAATGCCCAACCATAAATACATGTGTGACATTCCCAAATCCAAAAGGGTCTCCACTCAGTAGATGGGTCTCAAGCCAACTTGTTAAGGACTATTCCACACAAGTCGAACATGACTATACCATCCTCATATCTTAATTGCACTCAAGTTCGGGTTAGAACTTATCTCACCACTCAGAGATCACCAAGCACAACAAGAAGATTATATCACACAAACAAATATACATACATCAAATATACAGTTATATATGCACAAAAAACTAGGCTAAACCCACTGAAGACTACTCCCCAGCAGAGTCGCCACTTAATTTTTGTAGCTGTAAATTCATGACCATCAAGCTATGGATAAGCTAGATCTCAATAAAACCAGAGTCGCCACCGCGCTCTTATTGTTTCCAAGGGAAAAGGGAAAAGTACGAGAAAAACCCAAGAGTAAGAAGTTTTCAAATCAAAACTAATAAAATGCCAGAGATTACCTGTAAGGGGGTTGGTTACAATGAGGGAAGGTGTTAGCACTCAAAGTGCCCTAGGTACTCATAGGGATCCCTTTCTTGTGTGCATGTGTTTTTGTAAAAATGATGTTTGCAAATAAAAAGAGTGTGGGGATGAGAAACTAATTCGTTAATTATGTTTTTGTGTTTGACAAGACCTTCAGACTTGTGCCTACGTACCAACATAAAAATGAGGGATCAAAACCTCGTAGTTCGTGATATCAATTTCAAAGTGAGTGCATTGCTTTTAACAAAAACTTAAGTTTGAAAGGCACAAAGGCCTAAAAATGGTTTGAATGAGTGTAAGTTCTTTTTGTCTTTTGAAATTTTAAGTCAATTATAGTTAAGTTCATTTACAACTTTGATTAAGAAAATGAGTTTGAAAATGCAATGGCATAAGGCCAAAGTTTCTAGTTTGCAAAAATGCTCAAAGTGTGGAAATCAACAAACATAAGCAAAGAAGACTTTAAAAAGGAGGGAGAAATTTTTGAAATTTAAGAAGTGGGGAGGAGATGAAGAGACTAATCCGAAGCATAAAATTTAAAAGTTGAGAGTTGAAAAGATCTGATTAATGGGCTGCAATCCAATAGACAAGAATGTCATATAGAAACCCAAATTTCCCTTGGACTTTTGAATCAAGCAACAAATAATATAAAAATAGCGAGTTGAAGAGCAAGGCATCAAATAAAGATAGCCACATCCAAGCTTAGCAACTCCATGATCTTCTTTAAGTTTGCCCATTTAGCAAATGAATTTCAAGATGGCACAAATCACAGGTTTAATATAACAGCTTCACCATGATCATGTTGCAGATGAACTCATATGGATCTTCAATGATGTATCAGATGGAGTTTCAAATTTCAAGCATTTGGTTACATGAAAATTGGCATTGGCCAAGTGCTTTGCATAAGGAGTGTTGCCTAAATTCTAAGTCCAATTGTCTCAGATCAAACCAATAATCCACACAAGATATTTTTTAGGGTTTTTGTTCTTATTATGTACATTAATGGTCAAAGACCACACAAACAAACACAATATACACAAACAAAATATATCACCCAATATGGTCCAAGTGGACAAAGTGAAATTGACATTAAGATAAACAATTTGAATGGTATGAGTAATGGAAAATGAATAAAGCTCAAAAATTAAATTGCATTAAAAATAAATGACTTGAAATTAAATGTTAGTTGTTAAGGAGTTATAAATTAGTATTGCTTTTTCTTTGTTTTTGTTTTGAGTCATTCTTTGGAGAACACTCAACCCACTTATCACAAGCATGAATCCTTGAACCAAGGCATCTTCCAAAGGAAGGAAAAAAGGCCAAGTTTCCATACAATACCATGAAAGAGGGGAGACTTACAATCTCACTAACTAGAATGTTATGCCTTTTGTGTCAAAATTTAGCGCTATGTTAAGCAATCGTAATTGGACTTATGTAGAAGTCACAACTATTTGAGGTCGGGCAATTGAATTTTGGTGTTAATGCATGTTAGAGACATAGTATGATAAATTATGCTCATGAAACATACCACAAACAAAAAGATTATGCAAAGTCAGGGACCTAATATCATTCATACTTATGTTGATTTTGCAACCAACTAGCCTTAGGATATTAAGATAGCATAGGTCCATGACATGAATGCAGAGAGAAAAGGAATGAGATGAAGAGGGAGGGGGAATGAATCAAACACAAATTGGACAAAGGAGGAATTTTACCAATTTAAGATAATTCATTCATTTTGGGAGATGGAATGTACATTCCATCAATCCCCTAAATCCAATGATCTTAACCTAACAAAGTCAAATCAACTTTGACAAAGGCCCAACAACACAAGTTAAACTCACAAAGTCAATTAAAATGGCTCTACACAATTAATTTGGTAATTAATCAATTAAAAATATTAAAAATATGAATAAAATTAAATATGGTTGGTCAATTTCCTAAAACCTCATCAAAACACCAAAGAAATGGCCATGAGATTTATCATAGGTCAAACAAGGTCAAAGGACCTTGGAGAAAAAATTTCAGAAATTTTGGAAACATAGAAGTATTTTTAAACAATTAAAATTATTTACAAAATCAATTGAATCATGAAAAATATTAATAATGATCCAAAAAATAATTTTAATTCATAAAATGATAGAGGATCTTATTTAAAATTTTTTGGTGAAATTCTCATATTTTTTGGATCAATATTAAAATTAATATGAATTAATGAAAAACAAAGGAATAAAAATAAAAATCAGATAATCAAAAAAACGTGGACCACTTGATCTCCCTCATTAATTGAGGTGGCATATCAAGTGGTGGAGAGCGTGCGTTTCCTGGTGCATGCTAGTCAACATTCCACACGCTTGGTAATCACAATGAGCGCTTCAGATTAAAACGTTTTAAATCAAATCAATGGCTCTGAACACTTCCAACTCATCGCTGAAGCCAAAGGTCGGTCATCTTCTCCGATGCCCCTGGTCGGACTGGTTCATTCATCATCATATCACGAATATCACCTCAATTTAACCTAACTCCAAATATATAGAGAGATACATGGAGTCGAATTTTGAGGTGTGTCAACTAAGTTGCTTCGATTTGACCTCATACAACTCAATCTTCTTGCCTACCTTGGTAGGACTTCAGACAACCAAGGATCCAAGAGAATTGATAAGAATTGAGAGAGAATTGAAGAGAGAGAAAATCTGGAAAAATACCTTCAACGCTGTGCAGAAATGGATCTCTTTTGCTTCAATTCTTGCTTGATCTTGCTTAAGGAGCTTGGAGAAGTGGATTAAGAAGGATGCAAAGCTTTGGATCCTGGAGGTTTTGAATCTCCAAACAGTGAGATTCAAACTCAAATTTCAATTGAAATTTATCAGGTTTTCCTTTGAATTGAGAGGGTTTGGAGCTAGGGATTCAAAGCTGGCGCGCAAGGTCCTTCAAACTGAAGCATTGTTCCTCTATTTATAGCAAAAGATGAGTGTTATTTGCACACTTGAAAATACTTCCAAAATTGGTAATGCAATGTACATGCTAGCATGGGCGTTTGCAGGCTCATGAATCAACTTTACTAGCTCCATAATCAACTGAAATGTGGTTTGTATGAAGCTTGGATTGCAAGGCAATTAGATTTGAATGTTTGAAGCATGATTCTTGCCAACTGATATAGCCCTGTTTAAGTCATCCGCAGACCTCTCAAACTTTGTCCAAAATGAATGAATTAGGAATCTTTGGAAAGCTTAGATCAAGAGGAACAACTCTTATGTTGAAAACTTTTCCATTTGGAACTTGTATCATGGTGAATTTTGAGGTGCAAGTTTGTAAATTTCAACATGTCAAAATATTTTCTAAGTGTCAAGCCACATGTTCAATTATTCCACCTTGCCTAACTTTTTATGTGAGCTCCAAATGAGAAGTAGACACATGCTCGTAAAAGTTGAATTAGCTCTTACTCCAAACATAAAAGTTGTTTTAGACACCTTGAATTTGATTGTGAAACTTAGAAATCTTTCATATCATACAAATTGAGCAAGTTATGGCCTTGGGAAGTTGACTTTCAAATTAGGGTTTAGACAAAATCACTTATAATGTTTTAACATAGAAAATAACTTTACAAGAAAAATTAGATCTAGACTTCAACATGAAAGTTGTTTGGAATGTCATTTAGAGTAAAGTTTCTCTTGGAATCATTTTCATATGATAAATATTGTAGGAGATAGGGTCTAGGGGGACCCAGTTTTGATTAGATGAATTAATCTAGCCAACCACCATCAACTAACTTGCTAAATTGCAATTATATTGACTTTTTAGGTTCATGGTAGATCATATATACATAAGATGATGAAATTTGAAGTGTCCCTTGATAAATTTGATCAATTTGTGAAGAAGCTTGTTGGAGAAGTTACTCAAGATACCTAGATGAACTAGGGTTTCCAAGGTAAACCAACTCCAAACTCTTGAAGAAATATTGATCAAAATAACATGTAGAGATCATGGGGACTCGTATATAATGCCTAGAGCCATTATGGGTCATTCCTTGGTTGTTCTCTTAGCAATGAGGGTCTTAAACCCTAGATGTGAACTTGATAGATCAATAGTGATCATGTCCTACCTACAAAAGAGTTAGGCAAATACAAAGACATATTTTTGGTATTTTGATTAGTGAAATGATAAAATACAAGTATGATACAATCACATGGTGCTTGGTGATATCTCCTAAAACAAACCCAATGAAAGAGGGGTAAGGAGATGCCAAGGTGTGATCACAATGCTAATGCATATGATGAGATAGCATGAGGGTTCTAAGGGTCAAAATTGGGGTCTTACACCCAGCAGAGTCGCCACTTTTATTTATGTAGCGGTGTATTCGTGACCATCTAGGTATGGATAATCCCGACGTCAATTGAAAAATCAGAGTCGCCACCGTGCCTTATTTATTATATTTTTGTGTTTGACAAGACCTTCGGTGTTATGCCTACATACCAACATAAAAATGAGGGATCAAAACCATATAGTTCATGGTAAAAATTTCATAGACGTTGGTGAATTGATTTTAACAAGAGTTCTAATAAAAAGGGCACAAAATGGCCAAAAGACTTGAATGGAGTTATTAATTCTTTTTGTCTTTGTGAAATTGAGGTCAATATGATTAAGTTTATTTACATGGTTTAATTAAGAAAATGTTTTGAAAATCAATGGCATAAGGCTAAAGTTTCTACTCATTAAAACATGTATAAGTTGAAAACACAAACAAAGAAAGTTTTTAAAAGGAGTGAGATATTTTGAAATTTAAGAAAGAAAGGTGGATATGAAGGGACTATCCTAGACAAAAATTAAAAGTTATGAGTTGAAAAGATCTGCCCAATGGGAAGTAATCCACAAGACAAGAATGTCAGATAGAAACCCATTTCCTTTGGACTTTTGAGTAAGCAACAAGCATAAGCAAACATCCAAGCAAATAATATGAAGACCCATGCATCAAATAAAGATAGCCATAATATCTAAGTAAGCACTCCAATAGCAAGCAGTCTTCAATGTCTTCAAATGTATCAGATGAAAATATTTCCTTGGTAAACTCACAGAAACAATCATCAGACATAAACAATAATGACAATATAACAATCAAACACAAAGACAAAATGATAGATGAACCAGGAGCACTCAAGGTTTGCATCAGATAAAAGGCACAGTCAAGGGTAGCCCAGTCTCAAAATGATGGCATTAGCCAAGTCCTTTAAAGCATAGTGAATGTTTCCTAATTCTAAGTCCAAGAGTTCAGATCAAGTTCAACAATCCACCAACATATTTTTTCGAGGTTTTGTTGTTATTAAGTATTTTAAGGTCCTAAGACCATAAACAGAAACAAATCATAAGCACAAAGTATATACAATCACAAGATATGGCTCAAGTGATCAAAAATAAAATGACTGAAACATAAGCAAGTTGCATGAAATGTAAATGGCAATGAATGATAAAGGTACTGAAATTTAAATTTGCATTAAGTAAATGACTTTAAAGTAAATCAATGTTAATGAAATGCAAGTGAAGAGTTTAATTGTTTAAGCCATTTTTTGGAGAACACTCAACCATTCATTCACAAGTATGAAGACATGAACCAAGACATTATCCATGAGAAGGGCTCCAACTTGGATAAATCAACAAGTATGCCACTCACTCTCATGAATGGAAAAAAGGTCAAGCATTTACACAATGCCATGAAGAATGTGAGACTTATAATCTCACTTACTAGAATACTATGCCTTCCGGGACAAATTTAGCTCTATGTTAAGCAATCGTAATTGGACTTATGTAGAACTCACAACTATCTGAGGCCGGGAAATAATGATATTGGTGTTAATGCGTGTTAGATACTTGGTACAAAGAACCAAGCTCCTAACACATACCACACACAAAAATAAAGATCGGATGAACCTATCCTAATCCAGCTCATGTTGATTCATTTGACACAAGGTGTAAGACCCTAATTTTGACCCTAAGATCCCTCATGGCATCATGTTATTGCACAAGTGCATTGCCTCAAGGATCATAGTATGTTTGGCTCCTTAACCCTAGGGTTGGGACTTGTTTGAGTGATTTGAGATCACCAAGAATGCTTGTATTATATGCTATTTCTTTTCTTATTTTCTTACTAACCGAAATCACAAAAATATGTCACTAACTCTTTTTGTTTTGAAGCTCAAGTGATCATGTGCTCCACAATGCTCCTAGGAGGCTCTTAAGCCCAATGCAATGGCTAGATGAAAATGAGAAAAAGCATGACAATGGTACACAAAGTTCCTAATCATCATATGTGTCCCCCAAGTATTTCAATTTTTCAATTTGATCAAGATAACCCAAAGGGCTTGAAGATTGTTTCCCAAGGAAACCCTAATTTCACTATGCTTTGACTGTGCCTTGCCCATGAAGCAATCTCAACCTATGATCAAATTTTTTCAAGGTAAGTTCTTTCATTTATCATTTTATGCATATAAAAGCCTATTCGAGGCCCCTCAATCATTTATTCATCAAGATTGGAAGTTTGGCTTTGAAAAGTTGACCAGTCAAGTTATCTGCTAAGTTGAGGTTCAATGAGCTATACTTTTTGATGTGTTTATCAAATGAAGATGAACCATATTATGTTTATGGAGCTTGGCTTACTGGTCATGACCTCTAACTTGTGTTCTTTGCCTATATTCTTATTGACCGACCTCAGATAGGTGTGGCTACTATATTAGTTCACTTATGATTGCTTAACATAGCGCTACATTGTCTTATGACAAGCTAACATAACTCTACTAATTACTAACTTTAATTTGAGCTTTTAAATTCTTGTCATTTACTTTTAATGTCATTTATTTCTTGCTCATTATTCATTTTGATTTTCATTTTGCTCAGTTGAGTACATATTTTATGTTTATGTCTTTTTTCTTTTGCTCATTTGAGCCCATTATTGTATATAAATATATTGCTATTTTGTGTTGTTTTTGTTTTGATGTGAACCAAAATATAAAAGGAGAAAGGACTTAGAATTAGGATTCACCCATTCTTAAAGGAGTTCAAGAGCAACTAGGCCTCATGCCTTTAGAATGCTAAAATTCAAAGTTGATCTCAAAGGACTTCTCCTCAAACTTATTCTTTGTCCATTCCCTTTATTATGTTGTGAGCTTTTTAATGTGTGCTTTTGTGTGATAGGAACCTCATCTTAAGATTGTGAAAAGAGGACCATTGTCATGAGTAGCTGATGCGGTATTTTTCGCAAGTATACGAACGCGTCAGAGTAATATAAAAGATCGTCGAATCCACAGAGACCAAGTGTCAAGCTATCGTTATCTGTTGTTATGGTGTTTATCAAAGGCAGTCAAAATAGGTGTTTTTTGTAGTGTGCAATGAAAATTAAAGTATTTAAATAGATTTAATTAATAAAGACGGGGTCGAATGTAATTCACGTAATCAATTGATAATCCAAGTACTTGCTAATAGAACTACTTATGGGCAATGTTTCCTACTTTGAAAAGAACTAATTTAACAGGAACTGTCGCTTTCGCGTATTCAGAACCGAGTTGTACTCCCTAATCAAACCCTCTTATTGTGACTTATAAAAAGGCGCGCATTGCGTTAGAGTAGTAAACCTATTTTTAAGAAATATAGTATCTTGACTAAGTTGAAAAGTATTATAACCTGGATTTCTTAACCAAAAGAGGTTCTCACGAACCAGACTCTAAACTTATAAACGCGTCCGAAAATAGTTTTAAAATCTCTTTTCTTCTTAATGTTAAAAACTCCTAATGAACTAAACAAAGCGTATTCGCTGTTTTTGAAATAGTTAAAAACAATTAAGTTTATAAAGACGTTGGACGACTTCCGATCTTACCCAACGGAATTGAAGTGCGGGAAAACTTAAGTTGAAGGTTAAAATAGCCCTTAAGTGTTTCTACGAACAATTGTACGGATTATCGGTTCAATTACGATCCTTACATTCTAACCTTTTAGATTTAGTTAGACATGCTAAAAAAAATGTGCATTAATTTAAATAAAAGTAGTGCGTGTGCGGAAAGTAAATAAAAGTAGTGCGAGTGCGGAAAGTAAATAAAAGTAGTGCGAGTGCGGAAAGTAAATAAAAGTAGTGCGAGTGCGGGAAATAAATAATTTAAAGCGAGTGCGGGAAATAAATAAAGTAAAAGCGAGTGCGGGAAATAAATAAAGTAAAAGCGTGTGCGGGAAATAAATAAAGTAAAAGCGAGAAATAAAAAACCTGCTCCAATCGGAGGGCTGAGTAAATTGCAATGCGGAAAAGAAAATGGCGGCAGGATTAACTTCCTTCCAAAGTGCTCCAAACTCGATTACAGACTCTATCACAGACTTGATGACACAATTGTGGTAACACTCCAATGCGAAGCGATTACCACTATAAAATACTGAATATATGCCTAAGTGAAATAAATTTGCTTATGAGTTTGCCTCTATTCTAAGTTTGGATGATTGTAAAAGTGAATTCGCGTTTCTATTTATAAGCAAGTAAAAAGATGGAAATGACTTGGATGCCCTTCAACTTGAAAATAGGAGGGAACCGTTTTTCCTCTTGTGGCGCCCGCCACAAGGCCATGGCGCCCGCCTTAGTGGAAGTAGTGGGGAAACGTGGGAGTTGAGGGAAGTTGAATTTGACACGTCATGGCTTGGTCTGTGGCGCCCGCCACTGGGTAGGCCATAAGCACAAAATGCTGAATTTTAGGGTTTTTAGCCCTTTTTCACTCCTTTTCTCGATCGGGGCTCCGATTAAAGTAAAAACCTGAAAACAAAGGAAAACACAGTAATAACACAACAAAATGACAATAAAACAACTAGAATGCATGTGAAATCGGAGTCGAAAATACGTAAATTTTAGTGTTATCAAACTCTCCCACACTTAAACCTTTGCTTGTCCTCAAGCAAAACATTATAAAGCTCATGAAAGAAAAACCGGTGCAAACGATTGCTTCAGGTAAAAATTCTAAGTTCAAGTCGGGATGCAGTGATAGGTACTAACAGAATGAACTAAGGGTATCATGATGACACTAATCTGCAAATACGGACATAAACTTCATTTCTATATTAACCAACCCATATTATCCCACAATACCTAGGCCTGCCTCTTCATCTCTTTTTGTGTCCTTTTCATTCAGGCGCAATCACATTAAGCCCGTTATCCGTACATGCTTCATAGTAGAGTGGCCTGTTAGTGATTATGATCTGAGCTTAGGGTTTCTGGCACATAAACATGTGTAAACCCTTTTATTGGACCCAACTGGAGTTGTAGGGGATCGGATCGTAATCCGCCCTACCGAGTTCAGTGCCAGATACCTCTGAACCAACTAGTAGTGGGTACTGCTTTTCTTTTCCTTTTTTCTTTTTCTTTTTGTAGCAATTTTTTTACAATTCTTTGGTTTAAATGACTTTGTGAGGGTCACCTATACCGGAGTTGCCTTTTTGCTTTCTTTTATTTTTTTGTTTTTATGGATCATTCACTTATTTGCATCGGTCCCCTACGTAGATGATGTGTAGGCCAGAGCTGACTGCTGAGATAAACTACTGAGGACTTATACGGAAATGATGATTAAGGCCATGGTATATGGGGTTTCGGGAATGATTCCTATATTTACGAAGTCTATGGTGCTAAAATAATACTGATGTTTCGCAAAGTTCTCCCAAGTCACGGCATCCTTACTCAAAACATGTCTTTAAAACCTGAAAACTTTCGGAATAGCACTGTTTTCTTTTGCATTATACTAAAAAGAAAAATAAACAACTAAAAGGGAATAACAATAAATAAACTATCTAAAAAACAGTAAAGAAAAAGGCGATAAAGGAAAAACGAGAAAAGAAAAATAAAGGAAAGACGATAGAGTCTCCTCCCACACTTAAATCGAACATTGTACTCAATGTTTCGAAATAAGATAAGGAAGAGTTACCTGGCAACCTATTGCTGACCACTAGTGCCTTCGCCATCCTGAGGTGGACGACGGGATCGGGTATGACGACGATCTCTCTGAACCATCCTCGCCTGCAGGGCATCCTGAGCGGTCCTCACCTCTCGAAGGTTACCTAGAATGGAACCCTGAGTGTTTTCGATGAGTGCAATGTGTTGCTGGTGGTAGTCTCAATGCAAAATATGATAAAATAAAAAATAAAAATAAAAATAAATAAATGCGAAAAAGTAAAATGAAAGAAAAACCATGGGTTGCCTCCCACGCAGCGCTTGTTTAACGTCATTAGCTTGACGATCAGAATTTATACACCTGTAGTAGTAGGAATCGGTGGATCAATTAGGGTGTGGCTTGAGTAGTATGCTGGAATGTCTCCTCCTTCAGTCTTTGTCCATTTACAATGAATGGCATACATGTTTGGTTCTTGATTTCTACGGCTTCTGATCTCAGAATCTTGGATACTTCGAAAGGACCAGTCCATCTTGAACGTAGCTTTCCAGGGAAGAGTCGTAACCTAGTGTTGAAAAGGAGAACAGAATCGCCTACATTGAAGTTTTTCTTTACTATTCTTTTGTCATGATAGGCTTTTGTCCTCTCTTTATATATTTTTGCATTTTCGTAGGCCGACTGCCTAAGTTCTTCTAATTTATGAATGTCTAGGGTACGCTTTTCTCCAGCGGCTAGGTAGTCTAAATTCAAAGTTTTAATGGCCCAATAGGCCTTATGCTCTAATTCGAATGGTAAGTGACAAGATTTTCCATAAACTAGTTGGTAAGGAGTAGTTCCTATAGGGGTTTTGAAAGCGGTTCTATAGGCCCATAATGCTTCTTGAAGCTTCTGAGACCAGTCTCTCCTAGAAATAGAAACAGTTTTCTCTAGGATTTGTTTTATCTCCCTATTAGATACTTCTACTCGGACACTAGTCTGTGGGTGGTATGGTGTTGCTACTCTATGCCTAACTCCATATTTTCTTAAAAGTTTTTCAAATATTCTCGATATAAAGTGTGATCCTCCATCGCTTATGACTAAATGTGGTGTTCCAAATCTAGGGAATATATAGTTTTTAAATAGTTTGATTACTACCCTAGTGTCGTTTGTGGGTGCAGCTATAGCTTCAATCCACTTAGACACATAGTCTACAGCTACTAAAATATACTTGTTTCCTAAGGATGGTGGAAAGGGTCCCATGAAATATATACCCCATACGTCAAAGAGTTCTACTTCCTGAATGTTTCTTAGAGGCATTTCATCACGTCTTGAAATGTTTCCAGTGCGTTGGCATCTATCACACTTGACAATGAAAGCATAGACATCACGCCACATGGTAGGCCAGAATAGGCCAGCTTGAAGAATCTTGGCGTATGACTTAGAAGTGCTCGCATGTCCACCATAAGGTGCAGAATGACAATGCTCGATAATACTATTTACCTCTTCTTTTGGAACGCAACGGCGAAAAATGCCATCTTTACCCCTTTTGAAAAGGAGTGGTTCGTCCCAATAGAAGTTTCTCACATCGTGGAAGAATTTCTTCTTGCGGTGGTAGTCAAGATCAGGGGGTACTATATCAGCAACTAGGTAATTAATGAAATCTGCATACCAGGGTACGTTACTTATTGCTAAGGAATTTTGGGGATGCTCATAAAGGTCTAGGTTATTATCTTCAATGGTTTCTACTCTAGCGATCAGTCTAGCCTAGAAAGGTGATCGGCTACTACATTCTTAGTGCCTTTTTTATCTCTTATATATAAATCAAACTCTTGTAATAATAGAATCCATCGGAGTAACCTGGGCTTGGCATCTTTCTTACTTAATAGGTAACGAATGGCAGCATGATCGGTGTAAACAATAATTTTTGCTCCTACTAGATAAGATCTAAATTTGTCTATAGCGAAAACTACAGCGAGTAATTCTTTTTCGGTTGTTGCGTAGTTAAGTTGGGCAGCATCTAGGGTTCTACTGGCATAATAAATGGCGTGTAATTTTTTATCTTTTCTCTGTCCTAGAACGGCTCCAACTGCATAATCACTAGCATCGCACATTATCTCAAAAGGTTATGACCAATTGGGCGGTTTCATAATGGGTGCAGAGATTAATGCTTGCTTTAAAAGATTAAATGCGTCATTACATTTTTCATCAAAAATGAATTCAGCATCTTTCATTAAAAGTTTGGTTAACGGTTTAGTGATTTTGAAGAAGTCCTTAATGAAACGCCGATAGAATCCAGCGTGTCCAAGAAAGCTTCGGACTTCTCTGATTGTTTTTGGTGGTTTTAGGTTTTCTATAACTTCTATTTTAGCTTTATCTACCTCTATACCTTTTTCGGAAACTATATGTCCTAAAACTATTCCTTCGGTCACCATGAAATGACATTTTTCCCAATTTAGCATGAGATTAACCTCCACGCATCTCTCCAGGATTTTCTCAAGGTTAGCAAGGAAATTATGGAAATCAAATCCGCAAACCGCGAAATCGTCCATAAACACTTCCATGATACCATCTAGGTAATCTGCGAATATTGACATCATGCAGCGCTGGAAAGTAGTTGGGGCGTTACAGAGGCCGAAAGGCATTCGTCTGTAGGCAAAAGTTCCATAAGGGCATGTAAAAGTAGTTTTTTCTTGGTCTTCGGGGTGAATAGGTATTTGTAAGAATCCAGAGTATCCATCTAGATAACAGAAGTAAGAGTGTCTGGCTAGACGCTCCAACATTTGGTCTATAAATGGTAAAGGGAAATGATCCTTCCTAGTTGCTTTATTTAATTTTCTATAATCTATACACATCCGCGATCCTCCTTCTAAACGTTTTGCTACATGTTCGCCTTTATCGTTTTGCACGATTGTGATGCCTCCCTTTTTAGGTACTACATGCACAGGGCTCACCCACTTACTATCCGAGATCTAGTAGATTATACCTGCCTCAAGTTACTTAAGAACTTCCTTCTTAACAACATCACTCATTATAGGGTTTATTCTTCTCTGATGCTCCCTTAAGGGTTTTGAATCTTCTTCTAACGAAATCCGATGCATGCATACGGATGCGCTATACCTTTCAAGTCAGAGATATTATATCCTAAGGCTGAGGGATGTCTTCTTAAAACGTCTAAAAGTTGGTTTGTTTCCTCATGGCTCAAGGTAGCACTAACTATAACTGGACGGTTCATTTTTTCATCGAGGAACTCATATCTCAGGTTCTTAGGCAGTTCCTTAAGTTCTAAGGTTGGTTTCTCAAGGCATGGCATAGGATCTGGAGTAAGGGATAAACATTCGTAAAGGTTATCATCGATGTAAGGCTCTTTAAAGTCATCATCTTCCTTTACGGGGGTTGATGGTAACTTAATTGTTTTTATAATTTCTTTTTGTTCTAATTCTCTAACACATTCATCAATGATATCTAAGGCATAACACGAGTCTCCCATCACAGGTGCCATAAGAAATTTCGAAAGTATAAATTCTATTTTCTCGTCACCTACCTCAAATGTCAACTTTCCTTTCTTGACATCTATTATGGCTCCTGCAGTTGATAAGAATGGTCTACCTAGAAGGATTGGTATATCATTGTCCTCTTTGATGTCCATGACGACAAAATCAGTAGGGATAAATAGTTAACCTATCCTAACAGGAACATCTTCTAAAATGCCTATCGCATATTTAACAGATCTATCAGCTAACTGAAGTGACATTTTAGTGGGTTGTAACTCTCCTAAGTTTAACCTCTCACAAACTGCTAGAGGCATTAAGTTCACACTAGCTCCTAAGTCTAGAAAAACTTTATCGATGACATGATTACCTAAAAGGCAAGGAATGGAGAAATTTCCAGGATCTTTATCTTTCTTTGCTAATTTGTCCTCGGAAATAGCATTACATTCCAAAGGCTTCGGATCGTCAAGTCTACGTTTGTTGGTAAGTATGTCTTTCAGAAACTTTGCATAAGAAGGTATTTGGGTGATGGCTTCGTTGAAAGGGATTTCTACATGAAGTTTTTCTATAACTTTAATAAATTTTTGATACTGTTTATTGATCTGGGTTTGTTTGAGTCTTTGCGGATATGGTATAGGTGGTTTATATGGCGGGGGTGGTACATAAATTTTATCTTTAGGTTCTTCTCCTTTCTCTCGACCTTCCTGGTTTTCAGATTCCTCTGGTTCCTTTACTTTGTCCGGGGGTTTTGTACATTCCTTAGAAGTTTCGAGTTCACTCAATCTTGGGTTTGGTGGCTCATCATAAGCGTTCCCACTTCGTAGGGTAATGGCATTGGCTTGTCCTCTCGGATTTTGTTGAGGTTGTCCAGGGAATTGTCCTCCAGGTGTAGTCTGAGGGGCTTGGTTTAAAGCTACCTGAGAGATCTGGGTTTCAAGCATCTTGGTATGAGTAACTATTTGGTCAACCTTGGTTCCTAATTGAGTAATCAATTCGTTAACATGAATGTTTTGGTTCATGAACTCCTTGTTTTGTTGGGTTTGAGCGGTGATAAAATTTTCCATAATTTTCTCAAGGCTCGGCTTTGGTGGTACAGGTTGCATAGGTTGATTTGATCTTGGGGCTTGATAACTAGGTCTCGGGGGTGCATTATTTTGGATAGGGTTATTGTTTTTATAGGAGAAGTTAGGGTGATTCCTCCATCCAGGGTTATAGGTATTCAAGTATGGGTTCCCTTGGGTGTAGTTCACTTACTCGGAGTGGGTCTCGTTTAATAGACTGCATTCTGCAGATTGGAGTCCTTGGGTTCCACATATCTCACAATCCGACGAAACTGCAGCTACAGTATTCGGGTTCGTGTACATATGCTCGACTTTTAGGGATAATGCGTCCATTTTAGCTTGCATCATGTCTATAGAGCTTAGTTCATGCACTCCTCCTTGGGCTTCCTTCTTCTCAACTGTCGCTCGTTCGACTCCCCATGATTGATGGTTTTGAGCCATGTCTTCGATGAGGGCACTAGCTTCAGTGTAAGGTTTGTTCATCAGAGCACCGCCTGCGGCAGCGTGGATGGTCATCTTTGTGTTATAATGAAGTCCATTATAGAAGGTTTGAATGATTAACCAGTTTTCTAAACCATGATGTGGGCATGCTCGTAACAACTCTTTATATCTCTCCCAAGCTTCGAACAACGATTCTCCTTGGTTTTGGGTAAATCTAGTTATATGGTTTCGAAGAACGGCGATCTTACTCGGGGGAAAATATCTAGCAAGAAAAACTCTTCTAAGGTTATCCCAAGTCGTAATGGAATTGGGTGAAAGGGAATCTAACCATGATAGGGCTTTATCTCTGAGGGAAAAAGGAAATAATCTTAAACGTATTGCCTCAGGAGAAGCTCCATTGGTTTTAAAAGTATCTGCTAATTGAAGAAATATTTTTAAATGTTGGTTAGGGTTCTCGGTAGCGAGACCCGCGAATTGTCTATGTTGCACTAGTTGCAATAGGGACGGTTTAAGTTCAAAATTATTGGTTGGGATGATTGGTTTTACTATACTAGAACTAGGTTCTTCGTTAGATAGTTGAGCGAAGTCCTTAAGAGGTCTTTGGTTTTGATCTTCGGTCATAGCTCTCTTAATTCAATGAAAGAATAAACGTGCGCGAGCGTAACGTTCAGGTTCCGCCAGAGGGTTTACTAAGCTTAAACTTCCGGTACTGCGAGTTCTTCGCATTGACCGGCGGGAAATAACCTAAGTCTAAACCATATAACAACAGGAAAATGAAATTTGACGAAATTGATCCCCGGCAACGGCGCCAAAAACTTGATGCGGTGTTTTTCGCAAGTTTACGAACGCGTCAGAGTAATATAAAAGATTGTCAAATCCATAGAGACCAAGTGTCAAGCTATCGTTATCTGTTGTTATGGTGTTTATCAAAGGAAGTCAAAATAGGTGTTTTTTGTAGTGTGTAATGAAAAGTAAAGTATTTAAATAGATTTAATTAATAAAGACAGGGTCGAATGTAATTCACGTAATCAATTGATAATTCAAGTACTTGCTAATAGAACTACTTATGGGCAATGTTTCCTACTTTGAAAAGAACTAATTTAACAGGAACTGTCGCTTTCGCGTATTCAGAACCGAGTTGTACTCCCTAATCAAACCCTCTTATTGTCACTTATAAAAAGGTGCGCATTTCGTTAGAGTAGTAAACCTATTTTTAAGAAATATAGTATCTGGACTAAGTTGAAAAGTATTATAACCTGGATTTCTTAACCCAAAGAGGTTCTCACGAACCAGACTCTAAACTTATAAACGCGTCCGAAAATAGTTTTAAAATCTCTTTTCTTCTTAATGTAAAAAACTCCTAATGAACTAAACAAAGCGCTTTCGCAGTTTTTGAAATAGTTAAAAACAATTTAGTTTATAAAGATGTTGGATGGCTTTCGATCTTACCCAACGGAATTGAAGTGCGGGAAAACTTAAGTTGAAGGTTAAAATAGCCCTTAAGTGTTTCTACGAACAATTGTACGGATTATCGGTTCAATTACGATCCTTACATTCTAACCTTTTAGATTTAAATAAAGTATTGCGAGTGCGGAAAGTAAATAAAAGTAGTGCGAGTGCGGAAAGTAAATAAAAGTAGTGCGAGTGCGGGAAATAAATAATTTAAAGCGAGTGCGGGAAATAAATAAAGTAAAAGCGAGTGCGGGAAATAAATAAATTAAAAGCGAGTGCCGAAAATAAATAAAGTAAAAGCGAGAAATAAAAAAACCTGCTCCAATCGGAGGGCTGAGTAAATTGCAATGCGGAAAAGAAAATGGCGGCAGGATTAACTTCCTTCCAAAGTGCTCCAAACTCGATTACAGACTCTATCATAGACTTGATGACACAATTGTGGTAACACTCCAATGCGAAGCGATTACCACTATAAAATACTGAATATATGCCTAAGTGAAACAAATTTGCTTATGAGTTTACCTCTGTTCTAAGTTTGGATGATTGTAAAAGTGAATTCGCGTTTCTATTTATAAGCAAGTAAAAAGATGGAAATGACTTGGATGCCCTTCAACTTGAAAATAGGAGGGAACCGTTTTTCCTCTTGTGGCGCCCGCCACAAGGCCATGGCGCCCGCCACAATGCCAAAGTGAGGCGCCTTAGTGGATGTAGTGGGGAAACGTGGGAGTTGAGGGAAGTTGAATTTGACACGTCATGGCTTGGTCTGTGGCGCCCGCCACTGGGTAGGCCATAAGCACAAAATGCTGAATTTTAGGGTTTTTAGCCCTTTTTCACTTCTTTTCTCGATCGGGGCTCCGATTAAAGTAAAAACCTGAAAACAAAGGAAAACACAGTAATAACACAACAAAATGACAATAAAACAACTAGAATGCATGTGAAATTGGAGTCGAAAATACGTAAATTTTAGTGTTATCAGTAGCCAAGTTAAGAGCTAAGCCAAATAGAGATCCTAGGAGCTTGAATTCAAATTATTGAGTGCTTGTTTTGTGTGCTAAATCCAAAGGAAAGGAGCATCTTGAGTCATCTCTATGACTCCAAGAAAAGGAACTCCAAGGGTTATGTTTCCCCTCTTATCTTTGAATGCTTTAGGAATAACCCTTATCTCTTCTCCCCCCCTCTAACCTAGCCAAAAATCATTTTCAAAACTTTGACTTTATTTCAAATTAGAAACCTAGGCCTTAGGCCTTTGACTTTTTCAAAACCATTTTCATAAATACTCATTGTAAATAAACTTTAATCCAACTTTGACCTCATTTTGTAAATAAATTCAACCTATAAATATAACCCATTTCAATTTGTTTTGTGGTTCGAATGGCCATTTGTAAAAACCTTTTCAAAAACTATAGTTATAGGTTTGAGTTATCATAGTGGTTGATGTAAATCTCATCTCATCCTTAGTGTTGGATTGTAAGCCTTCCATGCTTATTATAGGGTTAACCCCTCACTAGAATGTTGAAGTCTTCCTCACATGGTGGATTATTGGTTTAGGTTGAGTTTTCTTCCTTTGATAACAAAAGAACTTAAGGCTTTTGATTAAAATCAATTCATCAACCTTTGAAATTTTTACCACGAACTACGAGGTTTTGATCCTCCTTTGTGATGGTACGTAGGCAATGGGTTCATCCATTCAAACAACAAAATTTGTAAATATAATCTATTCTCTTCTCATCCCTCCAATCTTTTGCACAAATATTTTCACAAATACCAACCTACAACACATATTTGCAAAAAGGGTTCCCTTAGAGTACTAAGGATGTTTTGCGTGCGAAAAACCCTCCCATTTCATAACCAACCCCCTTACCTAGATCTCTGACATTTTTATTAGTTTTTTATTTGAAAAACTTCTTACTTGGCTTTTGTTCGTTTTTTAGCATTTCCTTTGGATAAATAAAAGTGCGGTGGCGACTCAAATTGTATGTTGACTTTTGGTTTAGTCAATAAACCTAAAAGTAACGAAAACCCCGCTACAGAAAAGTGGCGACTCTGCTGGGGACCACTTAGCCCCGTGGGTTTAGCCTAACTTTTTGCTTGTATGTGTTGTATGTTTATGTTTATTTGTGGCATATTTTTGTGCAAATTTGAGATGAATATATTGTTTGTAATGTATGAATTGCTTGACATATTAATTGCTTGTATGCTTGGTGGTTTCCTGTGAGAAGAGTTCTATACCTGAAATCGAGTGCACTTATGATAAGAGAATGGCATAGTCTTGTTGACTTATGTGGAGTTAGTCCTTAACAAGTTAACTTTCAAGACCATTCACTTGGTGGAAGTTTTATTGGGATCACTAATGTCACACGAGTAGTAGTGGTTAGGCATTACTCTTTCCAATATGAACCCTAGAAACTAATGTGACTTGCTTGATCCTTGAGTGTCTTTGTTGCATCGATGCATTCATCCGCATTCATGTCATTCGCAATAATATTTTTACAAGGAACTTAAAAGGTCTATTTGCAAATTTTTAGACATGGATAAGCAAAGAAGGAATATGAAAAAGTACAATTTCAGACAACTCGACTTGAGAGAGTTAAGGTGTCTGACATCTTATGTATTAGAGCCTTTGGAATTCAAAGCTCACCATGGGAAGCTTCTAGCTATTCTCTCTACCAAAGTGGATGAGGGTCTGATAAGTGTGTTGGTGCAGTTCTATGATCCACTGTATCGGTGCTTCACTTTTCCGAATTTCCAGCTTTTGCCTACATTAGAGGAGTACGCTTATCATGTGGGTATACCTATTCTTGACCGATTGTCGTTCAGTTGTTTGAAGAAGATTCTGTTTTCTCAAGAGATTGCTGACATGCTTCACGTAGAGTATCTGACATTGTTGCCAATATACCAAGGGTTGAATTCAAGGTCTCCCATATGATTTTCTGGTTTCCAAAGCTACCTTGTTGGGAAGGCCATGAGTAAGGAAGCTTTTGAAGCCATATTTGTACTCCTCATCTATGGGCTAGTATTATTTCCCAACATCGACAACTTTGTGGATGTGAACGATATTAGGATTTTCTCTTCTCTTAATCCCGTTCCGACTCTGTTGGGTGACACTTATTTCTCTTTGCATATGAGGAATGCAAAGGGTGGTGGTTCCATTGTATGATGTCTGCCTCTGTTGTACAAGTGGTTTATTTCGCACTTGCCTCAGACGCTTGCCTTCAAGGAGAACAAGGGATGTCTACGGTGGTCCACGAGACTTATGTCTCTCACTAATGATGATATCTCTTGGTAAAATCGTGTTTATGATGGCATTAAGATTATTGATTCTTGTGGTGAGTTCTCCAATGTACCTCTTCTTGGTACATGTGGTGGAATTAACTACAACCCTGCTTTGGCTCGTCGTCAGCTTGGGTTTTGTAGCGGTGTATTCGTCACTTTATGATTTATTGATTAAACCAAAAGCAAAGCATACAAAGAATCGAGTCGCCACCGCACTTTTATTTATCCAAAGGAATGGCTAAAAAGCGAACAAAAGCCTAAGAAGTTTTACACATAGAAAACTAATGAAAAGATCAGAGATCTGGGTAAGGGGTTAATTACGCAATGGGAAGGTGTTAGGCCCCCAAAACGTCTTAGGTACTCCTAGGGAGCCCTTTTCACACTTGTTGTACGAAATGTTATTTGTTTATGAAATATTTATTGTGCAAACATGATTGAAGGGATGAGAAAAGAATATACAAGTTATTATTTTTTGTGTTTGATGGATAACCATTGCCTACGTACCTTTACAGGATCAAAACCTCGTAGTTCGGCTAACCTCGTAGTTCGGCTAAAAGATTTCCAAAATATGAGTGAATTCATTTTAGAACAAAAGCCCTAAGGTCTTTCATTATCCACGGGAGAAAACTCAACCTTATACAAACAACAAGTCCACCATGTGAGAAAAGCTTCAACTTGCTAGTGAGGGGTTAACCCTATAATAAGCAAGGAAGTCTTACAATTCAATCACTAAGGACAAAAGGTGAGATTAACATCAACCACTAAGATAATTGAGATCTATGGCTAATGTATGAAAACTTATCAAGAATGGACAAAGCCACAAAACAATTGAATGAGTGAAATTAACCAATTAGAATTTATTCACAAAAGATGGTCAAAGTATGATTAGAATTCAATTCAAAAAGAAGTATTTATGAAAATGAAGTTTGAAAAGTCAAAGGCTTAAGGCCTAGGTTTCTAATTTGAAAAAAAGTGAAAATGTTTGCACAAAGTTTTCAAGTTTTGGGTTAACATGCACATGGAGGTTTAAAGAAACAAAAGGTGGGAGGGTTAAGGGATGTAAAACTTCTTAGATGTTCACCTCTTGAGATCATATATAGATGATCCAAGTGATTCCTTTGGAATAGGCAATGAGCAATAACAAATAAACAACAAAGCAAATGGATATCAGATTCCAATCATTGGACTAACACCAATCTCACCAAACAAAATGGATACCGGATACCAATCAATGGATTTACACCAATCTCCTGAATCAAAATAAAACAAGGATACCAGATGCCAATATATGGACTTATTCCAATCTCCAAAGAATGCTCATAGGAAACAACTGCCAATAAATGGGCTTACAATTGACTCCTCACATATAACAAGCAAAACAAAAGCAATAAGCAAGAGGAAACAAGTTGCCAAAAAATGGTCTTACACTCGACTCCAAGGAAATAGGATGCCAATAAATGGTCTTAGTCCTAACTCCTTCCAGATCATAGGAAACAAATGCCAATAAATGGACTTACAATTGACTCCTCAATGGACAAACAAAGTGCCACAAAGACATGAACAATGATTATGAAATGATGTACAATTAATGATGATAAATGCACACAGGCACACATAAACAAATATGCACAGATGAATCAGGTAAACAATCAAACAAGTCAATTAGCACACACTATACACAAGCAATTAGGCTCAAACAAGGTTAGGCTTTTACAGCCAACTGGAATGGGGTAATTTGTGCTCTTAACCCTAACATTGAGAGTTAGGGTGAAGCAGATGAAATGGAGATGAGGGGTGTGCCTCATAGCTCTTATCCCTGGCCTGGGAGAGCTTTAAACAACAGAAAGTGTGGGAGTTCAGAAAGTAGGAACTCTTCTCCACAAGTGATTTGACTCTATAAGATCTTGGGTTAGTATTCACAATGCATCAACACATGGTGTGAGAAAAATGAATGACACACTGAGTAGCAGGAGATGGAATACACATCTCTTTTATCTGCCAATTGCCTCATAAGAGGACTTTTCCTGCTTGGCACAAAGTTAAACAAGCACAAACATTGCCTCTTAAGGAGGACTTCAGACAGGTGCCTACCAATAACAGTAGGTCTTCCAGACTACATGAAGATTAGGGATCATACCTAAGTGGTTAAGCAACCAAGCAAAAGCAAAGTTCAAATGAACTTAAAGCAACTTATGTACCTGTGGAAACATCAAACAAATCAGTATAATACTCAGACAAACAGATAACAATCAATAAGCAATAGACAATCCCAATGTACAAAATGTGTAAGCCAAAGGTCAAACTCAAATGAGTTAACATCAACCTACAAAACACACAAAGGTTAGTAATCAAAAGCAAACATCAATGCTCAAATGATGAAGCATCATTAACCATGGAACTTGGATGTTCAACCTGAAATCAAAGCTCAAATATGAGAGGCAAACCACTAGGTCAAAGCCTAGGGTCAAAGGTGAAGAAAAAATTCAAAAAAGAAGCTGAAATTTAACATGAATCAACTTCAATCACATCTTGACACACTCCAAAAAGTCTCACATTAATATCATTAACCAAAAGCATTTCATGATCAATTGAAGTTCAAGGCAATTTTAAAGCTCAACTGTGATCAACCAGAATGAAAAATCTCAATTAAATCAGAAATGATTCAAATAATTCCAAAAATATTCATGGTTAGTCACAACATTCATAAGAAGCATCACATAAAAAATCAAGACAATTCGAGATCATTTGGTATGGCAAACACATCACATAAGTTGGACATGCAAAGGTGTGACACAAATTGTCACACCAACTTAACATGATCATAAAACAGAAATGATAAATGGGAAAAATACCAAATCAACACCAAAATGTCAAGCAATGTGTCTAGTTTCATCATGCAAAATTTCAGAATCATTGGATTAAAAACCAGCATTTCACAAATGTATAAGCATGGCAAGGTCAAATAAGCATATATGTTCAAACATTCTAGGACAAAACATTATCCAGCCAAGCACAACTTGTAAAATTATGATCAAAAAATACTAGAGAGAAAAAGAAACACAATGCAAAAAACCTGGTAATTTTTGGATTAATTTTCAATTTGATATGAATTTTTAAAGATGAGGAAAATTAAAAAAATGCATGAAACATAACATATGAAATGTATGGAGGGAAATGAAAAAATAGAATGAAGCATTTGAATAATGGTTGGCACGGAGGATCGAACTAGGTTACAATTCAAATGAGAAGAAGCGCCAATATGAAACGTGGCGTTTCATTAATACAGTTGGCACGGTCAAAGCCTGCGTGGCTTGGTCAGAGTAATGAGGACCAATGGAAATGCTGTGTGTGCAAAACGTGGACCAATACATGAGCGTGCCCTATTCTAACACATGCAGACCAGAAAAACGTTCTCAAACAGATCAAAAGCGTGGCCAAAGATTGAAGTTCATCTTCTTCGACGCGCATGCATACGAACAGTAGCAACATCTTCATGCATCAAGAACAAATGTTCCAGAAATCAAAATCAAAGCCATCATCATGTAGCATATTCAATGTAGATCACGAATCAATAAACAACTAAACCTAATTCCACATGTTAAGAGAGAATCAAGCACAAGAACATTCATACATGAAACTTTAATCAACCCTAACTAACTCAAAAGTGCATGGAATTTCATGATTCAAAGCTCAGAGTTACCAACAAACCTAGATCTACAACAATATCACAATAATTTTGAGAATTAGAGAGATCGATTTGTAACCTCTTGAAGAGCAGCAACTGGAATTGGCTTGGTTCGAGGCTTGAAATGATCAGAAACTTCTCTATGATGCTTGTACAGATGATTGGAAGAAAGATTGAAGCTCAATTGTGCTTGCTTTCAACAGAATCTGAAATCACCATGGATATCCAAAGCTTCGAGCATGCTTCAATGTGGCTCCAATTCTCTTGATTCCACGTTCAATCTTGCTTAACAACACCTCAGGATCCAGAATCAAGCAAGAGAAAGTGCTTGGATGTGAAGAATTTGGAAGAAATTTTTGAGAGAAAAATTTGGAGAAATTTGGATCTAGATCTGAATTTTCTTCTTAATGTTGAAAACAGTTACGCTTATGCTTATATACCTCATGCTAATCATGCTTCAATCAAGTTTAAGCCAAATCCAAAGGTAATTAGCAAGTTACAGAGTGTAAGTAAAAATTGGTTTTTCACCTCTATGCATGAAATGCATGTGTGAACAGTGCACGAAATTGCTTTATTTTCACTCAAACAAGGCCCATGCAAGTTTTGGAAATGGTTTTGTAAGCTCATAATTCACCAAAATGATTTTATGGAATTTCCTTCTCAAAACTTCATGAATGTTCACGTGATCATGCAAGTGAAATTCATGTCATGTAATGGATGTTTTGGAAAGTAGAGGTCAAGATGAACAAAATGCAAAAAGAGCCACCCAAATTGGAGTTTTGGTTTTAAAGTTATGCCCATTTGAAGTTCCATGCATAGTTTGCCATGTTTTGATCATATCTCCTTAACCACACATGAGAAATTGATGATCTTGGACTTTTTGGAAATGGGAGAGAAAGATCTACAACTTTCATGTTCAACAAAATTTCATTTGAAGATTTCTTGATGATGTAATTTGAAGATGAAGTTGGGTTAAAACCTTTCCATTTTTGGCAAATTCAAATTATAGGTCACTTTCTATTTTTGGAAAGTTTTGACCTGACTTTAAATTCTTCAATGTTGATGTTTGAAATGTCAAATGAGACTTGTTTGAATATGAATGAAGTATTTCTAAGCACTTCCCACCTCCAAATCCACAGTTGACTTTGTAGTTGACTTTCTAGGTCTTCAGATGACTTGACCATGTTCTGATGAAATTCAAGCCTCTACCACTTGGGATTTTGCTTCAAAATAACATCATGGTTCATATGAACTCTTGATAATGGTTGTGGGGTCCAAATCTCAATAATGACCACCATCTATTGCTCAATGACTGCCTTTGATTGCTTTGACCTGTGATTGCTTCATCTGCAAGACAAGGGTTAGATGACATATTTTTGTACTTTTTGGTTAGTGAGAAAAGGAAAAGCAATGACATACAAATGCAAGGAATGCTTGGTAACCAAGAATCACTCTCAAGAAGATAACCCTCCCAAAGGAAGGAAGCAAGGTGCCCAATGATCCTTGAGGCAATGAAATGATATGATATGATGCCATGAGGGATCTTAGGGACAAAATTGGGGTCTTACAAATGCCCCTATTTAAGGTCATTCTAGCCGGAGAAGTGATGTTTAGAAATTTTCATCTCGACGCGGTAGAATGGGCTTAAATAACAGCAATGAGACAAATTTTGGTCCCTAAGAGACCTCATGATGCAAATGTATGCATGCAAAAGAAAGAAAACTCTGTGGGGAGTACTGTTCCACAAAGAAAAGACGATCCATCGGAGTAATACACTCACCAGGAACATAGACTCTAACAGGACTCTTATGGGGATAAAGAAAAAAATGCGTGAGCAGGACACGACTCTGAATTAGGGAAAACAACAACTAGACACTGCGTGAACAAAACACGACTGGACTAGAGACCTTACTGGGGAAAGAAGGACTCAAACTGGGGACAAACGAATTCCACAGGAAGACACACCCATTGGAAAGACTCAAGCTGACTCAAACTATCCACAAAGGATACTTCGGATAAAAATCCGGACTCGGACTTGGGAAAAGATTCACACAGAATCTCCCTGCCGGGGAAAAATTGCATATATTGGGGAATGCCAATACAACAAAAGTGTAAAATCACAACAGAAACTCTACTGGAGAAGGTCTAACAAAAAGACTCTCCTGGGGAAGCAACAAAGAATGAGGTGTTACCGGTATATGGGTAACAAGCTCAGGAAGAATGAATATCTAAGACCGGTATAAGGGTGAGAGATATCAATCAACCAAACATCTGAGAAAGACCTGAAAAAGGTACATCAACTCAGGAAAATCTGACTCCACAGGGGACCAAGGCCAAAATAGGGAGCAGAAAGGAAGGAACACCAGGGATACCGGTTACTGGGTATATAATAGGTGACCGACCAAAGCGTGAATTGGTATATATGCCAAAACACTCATCATCCGAAAGGAGGGCTTGAAAAAGCAAATCGACTTACAGGATGGACATTCGAATCCGCAACGGGAAAACGAACCTTACTCAACTGGGAAACAAACCCAAAGAGTGCATGAGATATAATATCCATTACCGTCAGAACGTGGATAGTATACTCGCATGAGATATATTATCTATTACCATCAGAACGTAGATAACATACTCGCATGGAAGGAAACACCAGGGATACCGGTTACTGGGTATATAATAGGTGACCAACCGAAGCGTGAATTGGTACATATGCCAAGACACTCATCATCCTGAAGAGAGCAAAACGCAAACTTATCAAAGGATGGATATTCGATTCTACAAAGAATACGAATCTTACTCCGCTAGGGAAAATCAACAAAGGATTCCAACCAAAGAGTGCATGAGATATATTATTCATTACCGTCAGAACGTGAATAATACACTCGCAAAGGAAGAGACACCAGAGATACCGGTTACGGGGTATATAATAGGTGACCAACCAAAAAGAGAAACAATCGTTACCAACAACAACAGGGTAAACGAAAGATAACTCACAGGGGATAAATTGCAAGCATCCGGCAATCATCCAAGAGAACAAAGAATATTCGATTCCGTGAAATGGAATACGAATCTTACTTGACTGGGGAAACACAACAGGCTTCGACTGAAGAGTGCATGAGATATATTATCCATTACCGTCAGAACGTGGATAACATACTCGCATGGAAGATTATCCATAATCGGTTACTGGGTTAATAAAGGATAAATGAACCGAAAAGAAAGGCATCGGGGTACCAAAACTAGGTATATAAAGATGACCGATCAAAGGGAGCAACATCATTACCAACAACAAGGTAAATGAAAGAGAAACTCACAAGGGATGCATTGATAAACATCAATGATTCGGGGACAAATCACTGGCAAATGGTGAAAGGACCCACTGAGGATAAAATTGCTAGCATCCGGCAATTATCCACAAGATTTGTTGGGGATACAATTGCTAGCATACGGCAATTACCCAGAAGCAAGGAGGGAATATCAACATCGAGTATTGAATGAAGATAACCACAAAGAGTAACCATCATCGGTTAGGATGAACAACAAGGTTAACTCTGCAAAAGGGGAGAAATTAGGGTTTACAACTACCGAATATGGGGTAGAAGACCACAAGCTCTGGCTGAGGATAAAATTGCTAGCAAGCGGCAATTATCCACAAGAAAGCATAGACCCCGCTAGGGAGACAACAACAACATAGGATTTACAACTACCGAATACGGGGTAGAAGACCACAAAATCCACCGTCAACCAGAATGAACCACAAAGGTTACCTCTGCTAGGGGATAAAAGTAGGGTTTACAAATACCGAATACTGGGTAGTAGCCAACAACTCTGATAAGGATAAAAAGTAGGGTTTACATCTACCGAATACGGGGTAGAAAACCAAAACGTCCGCGTGGGAATGAAAGAATCACAATTCCGCACGGGAAACAACATAGGGTTTATAACTAACCACCAACTGCTGAGGAGCAGAAAAACTAGGATTTACGACTACCGACTACTTGGTAGAAAACCAACGACTCTTGCCGAGGAATAAAAGGTATATAACCACAAATTCCGCCAAGAGGAACAGGAACATAGGACTTATAACTACCGGTATAAGGGTAGAGGCCCAAAAGATTCCGCTGGGGATAAAAGGAATTTTTGCCGGTTACTGGGCAATTCATTCATTTATTCCACAGGGAAACACAAGAAACAGTTTACAAATAGCCAATTCAGGATCAAACCGAAAAGACAGACTGAATTAAGACTCGTCCTAATGAGGATATAACTCAGTAGGGACACCCATCCCAATATATGTGTTGGGAGGAAACGGAAGAAACCGTCATCCACGAGGATATATCTCAATGGGGAATCGCAGAAGGAAAGACAGACACTTTCTGCTTATGGGGCTGACTCTATATTGAGAGATTAGACACCCGACATCTGCTTGGAAAAGATCTACTAGAGAGATCTTTATCACCATTAGCAGGAGACAACCAACAAAAGATATATGGCAAAAAATGCAACATGAATATCTGAATGTTGAAAGTATGCATGAATATGCGTAATCTATGTTTGATGAATGCTGACAAAAGAGACATATCTAACACAAATAGGCCCAGGAATCAAATGCCCGGTACTACACTTCCAGAGGGAAAACCAACTGGAGAGCCAATCTGCTGGAGATCTTCAAGCTAAAAAGAAAAGATCTGCGGGGAAGCAAGAGAGGTCAAAGATATCAAAGAAACCACAAAATCTCTGAGTGATGGATCATCAATCAACCCAATTAGGGAACAGAAGCTCACAACAGGCAAAAACTGCCACAAGCAAATCTGTTGGGGAAATGGAGAAATCCCGAGATTTCTGCAGGGGGATCCTCAGTATCAACTGGGAACAAGAGTTCACTGCACACGCAAGAACCACTGAAGAGAACAGAACACACAAGTAGAATCTAGCCGCACAAGCAACTCTACTGGGAATACTGTCAGCCACTCCGTTGGGGATAAACCCACTGAGGAAAAGTAGATCACAAAAGTAGATTCCGCAACAAGCCACTCTACTGAGGATCAAAAGCATCAGGAAATCAACCAAATCCATGGATGATAGATCACCCACCGACCCCACTGGGGAAACAGATATTTCAACAGGCAGAAACTGCCATAAAAACAAATCTGTTGAGGATACCAACTTTGGCGGGGATTCCGTAGGGAAACATCACAGATACAGTCCATCAAACCACAAGTTTACTGGCGGTTCCACTGGGTATGAGGAAGAGAGCTGGGGATCAACCACCAAATGCCAAACCTTCCAAGAGGAAACCAACAAGCTGAAGAGGAAATAATCACTGCTCCGCTGAAGGGAAAAGAGGTGAAAACCTCAACAAACGCTCTGATGGGGAGAGGTAGCACAGATGCAGTGTATCATACCAACAATTCTGCTAGCGACTGTGCTAAGGAAAGTGATGAAGTACCGGGATGTCACCCTACCTACTACTGAATCTTCCAAGAGGGAAAGCAACCATGCTGAGGGGAGAACAAATTGTTGGATTGTGAACTTCTCAACAAACACTCTGCTTGGGGAACAACCCCAACAAGAGCTCTGCTTGGGGAACAACCCCAACCAACAATCTGGAGAAAGAGGATACAACCATGCTAGGAATATGAACAAATGTCTTACCCTGTTGGAAATCATGCCACCCTCGGGAGAGCATTGAGAAATTCTTGAGTATCCTGTCATCATTGTGAATGTTCACTTTGTTTAAAACAACAATTTGAAAAATTTATTTGTTTAAAACAATAACATTTTATCAATTAAAACATGCAAAACATTTGTTGAATTGAAACAAATAAGAGTGCGAATAATTGGATAAAAGCTCAAATTTATTTGATGGAATGGCAGCCTGCGAATGGCAAGACTCCATATATCTGTACAAATTTGAAATCAGTGATATATAATGGAAGAAGGCTACATTGAACATAATGATCCTTTCTCTACCAATTTGAATCTCGATGATTTCGAAGCTTCAGTTGACGACGAATCGAGAATCTCTGACAAAAAGACAGCTACGGAACAGAAAGTTTTATCCGGATGCAGTTACTTGCCAAATCCCTAATTTTTGCCTAGATTGCCCCAGGGTGAGGTACTCAATCTAGCGGGATGTAAATTCATTTTTTTCATGTCTCTAACTTTTGCCTGGATCGCCCTTTCGGGTTTTCCACCGAGACGCTCATTTTTGCCTAAGCCGCCCTTTCGGGTTTTCAACTTAGCGAGCTATTCTGTTTTTCTTTTATATACTTTTTTTTAGGCAAAGTATTTCTTGACTGCATCTGAATTCACAGGACGAGTGAAATCCTCCCCATCCATTGTTGTAAGCATCAAAGCTCCGCCTGAAAAGGCTCTCTTAACAACATATGGACCTTCATCGTTCGGAGTCCATTTGCCCCTAGAATCGGGCGCGAAAGACAATACCTTCTTGAACACGAGGTTACCTTCTCGGAACACACGAGGCTTGACCTTCTTACCGAATGCTTTCTTCATTCTCTGCTGATATAACTGACCATGGCACATGGCAGTCAATCTCTTCTCTTCAATCAAATTCAACTGGTCATAACGACTCTGAATCCATTCAGCATCAGTCAACTTGGCTTCCATCAAGACTCTCATTGATGGGATCTCCACCTCTATTGGGAGAACAGCCTCCATGCCGTAAACAAGAGAAAAAGGGGTTTCCCCTGTTGAAGTGCGGACAGATGTACGATTACCATGCAAAGCAAATGGCAGCATCTCATGCCAATCTTTCTACGTGACTGTCATCTTCTGGATGATCTTCTTGATGTTCTTGTTAGCAGCTTCAACAGCCCCATTCATCTTTGGTCTGTAGGGAGAGGAGTTATGGTGTGCAATCTTGAACTCAGCGCACAACTCTTCCATCATCTTATTATTCATATTAGATCCATTATCAGTAATGATCTTATCTAGCACACCATAACGGCAAATCAGGTTGTTCTTGATAAACTTCACAACCACCTGCCTGGTCACATTCTCATACGAAACGGCTTCAACCCATTTGGTGAAGTAGTCAATTGCTACGAGAATAAACCTGTGCCCATTGGACACTTTTGGCTCAATCATGCCGATCATGTCGATTCTCCACATAGAGAAAGGCCAAGGTGATGAAATCACATTCAGAAGTGTCGGAGGAATATGAATCTTATCCGCGTAAATCTGAAACTTGTGGCATTTCTTCACATATTTGTAGCAGTCAGACTTCATTGTCAGCCAATAGTAGCCTACTCTCAACATCTTTCTAGCCGTGGCATGTCCATTGGAATGAGTACCAAATGAACCCTCATGTACATCAGTCATTAACAGGTTTGCTTCGTGTCTATCCACGGATCTGAGCAAAACCATGTCAAAGTTTCTCTTATACAGCACTTCACCACTGAGGTAGAAACTACCTGACAACCTTCTCAAAGTTTTCCTATCTTTCACAGATGCCCCAGGCGGGTAGACATGGTTTTAGGGGAAATTCTTGATATCAAAATACCAAGGCTTGTCATCATTCACTTCTTCAACTGCAAACACGTGATCTGGTCTATCCAAGCGCATCACGGTGATGTTGGGAACTTCATTCCAATACTTGACTACAATCATTGAAGCAAGCGTAGCAAGCGCATCTGCCATCCGATTATCCTCTCGAGGAATATGATGAAAGTCAACTTCTGTAAAGAACGTTGAAATCCTCCTCGCATAATCTCTATACGGAATGAGACATGGCTGATTCGTCTCCCACTCACCCTTAATTTGATTGACAACTAGGGCCGAATCACCATACACATCAAGATGTTTGATTCTCAAATCAATACACTCTTCCAGTCCCATAATACAGGCTTCGTACTCAGCCATATTATTCGTGCATTTGAAAGTTAGCCTTACTGTAAAAGGAATATGTGTGCCATGAGGAGTAATGATTACTGCCCCAATTCCATTTCCATACTGATTCACAGCGCCATCAAACACCATCGTTCATCTAGAACCAGGTTCCGGACCTTCATCAAGTGTAGGCTCATCACAATCTTTCATTTTCAAATACAGAATCTCCTCATCTGGGAAGTCGTACTGAACAGACTGATGATCTTCAATCGGTTGGTGCGCTAAATGGTCAGCCAAGATACTACCTTTGATAGCTTTCTGAGCTCGATACTCGATATCATACTCAGATAACAGCATCTGCCAACGGGCAATCCTCCCAGTTAAAGCAGGCTTCTCAAAAATATACTTAATTGGATCCATTCTGGATATCAACCATGTTGTATGATTTATCATGTACTGGCGCAAACGCTTAGCAACCCAAGCCAAAGCACAGCACGTCTTCTCAAGCATAGAGTATCGAGACTCACAATCAGTAAACTTCTTACTGAGGTAGTAGATAGCAGATTCTTTCTTCCCTGATTCATCTTACTGACCGAGTACACAACCCATCGAGTCTTCAAGAACGGTCAAATACATGATCAGAGGTCTTCCTTCTACAGGCGGAGACAAGATCGGAGGTTCAGACAGATACTCTTTGATACTATCGAAAGCTTTTTGGCAATCCTCAGTCCAATCATGAGACTGAGCTTTCCGGAGGAGCTTGAATATCGGCACACATGTGGCAGTCATGTGGGATATAAATCTGGAAATGTAGTTCAAGCGGCCAAGAAAACCTCGGACTTGCTTCTCAGTTTTGGGTGCAGGCATCTCTTGTATTGCTTTGACCTTTGCAGGATCAACTTCAATACCTCTCTCGCTGACAACAAAACCCAATAACTTGCCAGAACGGACTCCAAATGTACATTTGTTTGGATTCAGACGAAGCCTAAACTTCCTCAGACACTGAAAAAGCTTCAACAAATGCTCAACATGTTCAACTTCCGTTCGGGACTTAGCAATCATATCATCAACATAGACCTCTATCTCCTTGTGCATCATATCATGAAACAAGGTAGTCATAGCTCGTTGATACGTGGCTCCGGCGTTCTTCAAACCGAAGGGCATCACTCGATAACAGAATGTTCCCCAAGGTGTGATGAATGTTGTCTTCTCCATATCTTCGGGTGCCATCTTGATTTGATTATAACCGTAAAATCCGTCCATAAAGGAAAAGACTTTGAATTTAGCTGTATTGTCTACCAACATATCAATGTGTGGTAGAGGAAAATCATCTTTAGGACTAGCCTTATTTAAATCTCTGTAATCAACACACATACTGACTTTTCCGTCTTTCTTAGGCACAGGCACTATATTGGCCACCCATTGAGGATATGTAGAAGTCACCAGAAACCCCGCATCAATTTGCTTCTGAACTTCCTCTTTGATCTTTACTGCCATATCTGGATGAATTCTTCTGAGCTTCTGCTTCACAGGCACGCACTCAGGCTTCAAAGGCAGGAAATGTTGCACAATATCTGTATCTAAACCTGGCATGTCTTCATACGACCAAGCAAAGATATCGGAATATTCTCGTAGCAAACTGATCAACCCCTTCTTGACAGACTCTTCAAGAAGTGCTCCAATCGTCACCATACGCACACAATCTTTAGACCCTAAGTTGACTGTTTCCAGATCTTCGAGATGCAGCTGGATGATCTTCTTCTCGTGCTCAAGGAGACGGGTAATCTCATCAGGAATCCCTTCAACATCATCTTCCTCTGCCTCGAATACAGGGAATTCAAAATTGGGAGATGGCGTTGGATCATTATGTTCAATGGGTTTTAGAATCAACCTGCATAATGATTTTGGATAATAAAAAACTTTAGAATTTAAACAAACAAATCATTATGTAGATGAAAAAGATTGCTTTTGTTCTTGTTTTTAGGGTTTTTTGTGATCACTGATTTCATGCAAAAAGCAAAAAGTGAAAACAAATGGAAAAACAAATGTTTAACAATGCATTAATTGAATGAAATATCATTGTATAAATGTTGTCAACAATGTCATCACTTCTCCTTTTGGCATGGGAGAAGGGTTTTGAACAAAGTGAACAAATTACGCTGACTTATGATGACCGTAGGAACATCCACAGCGACCCAATTATGGCAGACACCACCAGGGATGACAAAGTTGCTCAAATCCTCTTCATCCTCTTCCAGAATAGCAGCAGCTTCCTCAGCTTGATCAGCATGGATGAAACCTCCACTCTTGAACAGTCCTTGCTTGTTGAATGCCCCAGAAGAATAGCCAATGCCAGCCCGGGATTTATTGTCTTCAAGCTCAATCATCTTTCCTAAACCAGCAACTGCACCACATTCAATGGCCAGTTTCGCATCACGATAGGAAGCAAATGAAGGAGACTTCCTCTCAATCGGCTCAGCAATAGACAAAGTTTGGAAAGGAGTTCCAACTTCATCCCCAGCATCAATATATGAGAAAGAAGACAAGTGGCTAACCAGGAGAGCCTTTTCTCCCCCTACCACAACCAGTTTCTTATTCTTAACGAATTTCAGCTTCTGGTGTAGGGTGGATGTCACGGCGCCAGCCTCGTGAATCCATGGTCTACCAAGGAGACAGCTATAAGATGGGTGAATATCCATAACCTGGAAGGTAACTTGGAAATCACTTGTTCCAATCTTGATTGGGAGATCAACTTCCCCAATCACGGTCTTACGCGACCCATCAAAAGCTTTCACAACGACACCACTTTGCCTCATAGGAGGCCCTTGATATGACAATCTCGAAAGAGTGGTCTTTGGCAATACATTTAGAGATGACCCAGTGTCCACCAACACGTTGGACATGGCGTCGGTCTTGCAATTCATAGAAATATGTAAAGCCATGTTGTGGTCTCTTCCCTCCTCAGGGAGATCAGCGTCACAGAAACTCAAAGTGTTGCAAGCGGTAATGTTTGCAACTATACTATCAAACTGTTCAATCGTGACGTCGTGATCAACATCCGCCAGGTCCAATACTTTCTGCAGAGCCTCCCTATGGGGTTATGAATTCAGAAGCAAAGATAATATGGAGATCTTGGACGGCGTTTGTAGAAGCTGGTCTACAACGTTGTACTCACTCTTCTTGATGAGGCTCAGCATCTCATCACATTCTTCATTCACAATGCCACTCGGGCCAACAGAAGAAGTAGGAGTCTTTTGTACAGAGGAAGGTTTGGCAACAGGTGCCGGATTCTGAACGTTCACTGCAGTCCCCACCGGACGCTCGGCAGAATCAGAAACAACAGCTCTAGCCTGAGGCTTAGGTGCTGAAAACACGCGCCCACTACGGGTCAATCCACTCACATCAATAATATTAACCACAGAGGTTGAAGGCAACGACACTTCTTTTCCATCTTCCACAGCAACGGGATTATATCGGAAGGGAATAGATTTATCCGAAGAATAAGGCACAGGGCCTGCAGGCTTGATAACCAGAGAAGGAGAGACCTTCGGTTTGCTACCATCATAACAGATGACAACAGGCTCAGGAAGCTTGAACACCGGAGAAATCACATTTACTTCTGGTTCATCTTAATCATCATTTCAGTTCTGAAGAATCTCTATAGTACCCTCATCCAACAGCTCTTGCAGCTCTCTTCGCGCCTGGCGACAACCCAATCTATTAACAGAACAGATGCGGCATATGTCATGGTCGTGCTCCATATGACTGTAATTGCACAGCAAACGATGCAACTCGACCAATGACTGTCGAATATGACTTACATATTTGACTTTATATTTGCCAGGGCAACCCTGTACCATGTTAACCGACTTCCCATGCTCGGGCAATGGGTTCTTCGTAACATTGGGGCCTGAGTCCTTAAAGCTCAGAATGCCGCATCGCATAAGGTCTTGAACCTTAGTCTTCAACGGATAGCAGTCCTCAATATTGTGACCGGGAGCACCAGAATGACAAACACAATGTTGATCTGGCTTGTACCACCACTGCGGGTTAGCAGGCACAACTGGAGGCTCTCTGGGAGTAACCAGTTTCCGCTCTATTAAAGAGGGATATAGCTCAGCATATGACATAGGAATGGGATCGAAAGTGATCTTCTTCCTATCATAATTCAAATTAGCCTGATTACTGTTGCTGCCACGAGACTGGTAAGCCTGTTGTTGTGGACGATGTTGCTGTTGATACTGAGGTTGTTGCTGATTGTGTTGATTGTTGTCTCTGAAGACAGGTGCTATATGAGCCACCTGATGCTAACTGCTGGCATGACGCACAGGCTTCCTCTTGGCAGAGGGTCTTCTTGGTTTAGCATGGGATTGCACAACATGTGCCTCCCCATCTTTCTTCTTAAACACCCCATATCGTTTAGAAGAGCCTTCATCTTTAGACAACCGTCCTTCACGGACACCTTCCTCCAAACGCATCCCCATGTTCACCATCTCGGTGAAATCAGAGGGAGCACTCGCAACCATCCGCTCATAATAAAATGATCTAAGAGTCTTCAGAAAGATCTTAGTCATCTCCTTCTCTTCCAGCGGAGGAGTAATCTGAACTGCCAACTCTCGCCACCTCTGGACGTACTCCTTAAATGTCTCTTTATCCTTCTGAGACATGGCTCTGAGTTGATCATGGTCAGGAGCCATATCAACATTATATTTGTATTGTTTGACGAAGGCTTCGCCAAGATCATTGAAGGATCGGATGTTTGCACTATCAAGGCTCATATACCAACGAAGAGCTGCACCAGACAAACTATCCTGAAAATAATGAATCAGCAGTTGATCATTATCAGTCTGAGTAGACATTTTCCTGGCGTACATGACCAGGTGGCTGAGCGGGCAGGTGTTCCCCTTATACTTCTCAAAGTCAGGGACTTTGAATTTGACGGGTATCTTCACACCGGGAACCAAGCATAACTCAGCAGCAGACTTGCCGAATAGATCTTTCCCTCGGAGGGTCTTCAATTCCTTACGGAGCTCGAGGAATTGGTCATTCATCGCGTCCATCTTTTCATTAACATCTGGGCCCTCAGACGGCTCAGAATGATAGATGGTGTCGTCTACCCTGGGCATGGTATGCACGACAGGAGGAGGCATTGCAAGGACCGGGCTAGATGCCGGCATGGAAGCAAAAGTAGGAGCTAGAATATCTGGCATAAAACCAGGAGGCATACCCCACGGAAACCCGGCCGGCATGGCATTTGGAATGAAATAACAGTCCTCTGGGGAGGAGTTGCAGGCGGTGGAGACGGTTGATTCTGAGCAGCCAAAAATTGCTCCTTCAGAGCGCTCAATCTGGCGACCTCTTCCTTCAGCTCTCTGTTCTCTTGTTCTAACTGATCCATCACTCTTGCAGAATTGGCTCGGATGTAGTACCGATGAGTCAGCTTGTCTTCAAAATAAATGAAGAGCACAGAGTTAGGCCACAGACAAGAAGACCAGAACAACCTGCTTATGCAAAATGATGCATGCGATGCTCGTGCATATGCTTTGTTTTTATTTCAAGGAACTTTTAGGGTTCTATTTAAATTATTTTTTTGAATTTTTAAGCATTTAATAGCATATGAAAAAGATCTCATCACATATATATTCGAGACAAAGAAGTACAACATTGTTGATTATTACAAGGGAAAAGGAAAATAAACATCCTATGGATCCCTAGAAGCTCGAGATGCTGGAAGACGAGATACACCCAGTTTCTTGATCTCTCTCTCATATGCTGCTTCCATATCCGCTTTCTCCTAAGCAAGTCGATCATACTTCCTCTTCCAGAATTTGGAAGACTGAGGAAGCAGAGAAGTCCAAGTATCATTCGGATCATCTATCACCTGATGCTCGAGGAACTCAATCAGAGCGTCCTTCTCCTTGATTTGCTGAAGCAACTCTTCTCTTTCATGGATCCAGGCACGTGAAAGATCTTCTTCTCTCAACTCCTCTACGCCCTGGTTGGGGAGGGTTGAAGGCCCAGCCACATCCAACGGTGTAGGTCTCGGATAATCATACGACATAAGATACTGAGAAGCTCTCTGTCTGACCCAAGAAGTATACGGCTCCAAAGCAATACAGTTCTTCAGACCCAACTCATTTCTACCCTTCTTGTGAATCTTGCGCCAAGCACGGACCATCCTGGCTTTCAGGCCTTGGGGATCTTTACCCTCCTGAAAGAACACACCTTCTAACAGAATGTTATGAGGTTTATCCTTTAGGGGGAACCCAAGTTGATGACGTGCTAAGATAGGATTGTAGCTGATTCCACCACATGTACCAAGAAGAGGCACATTAGGGAATTCACCACAATAATCGATGATCTGAACAGTATCATACACGCGATCATACCAAGAGATATCATCATTAGTGAGAGACATAAGTCTCGTAGACCACCGTAGACATCCCTTGTTCTCCTTGAAAGCGACCGTCTGCGGTAAGTGAGAAATAAACCACTTATACAACAGAGGCAAACAGCACACAATAACTCCTCCACCCTTTGCATTCCTCTGATGCAAAGAGACATAGGTATCACCCAACAGAGTCGGAACGGGATTAAGAACAGAAAAGATCCTAATGGCGTTCACATCCACAAATTTGTCGATGTTGGGGAACAATACCAAACCATAGATGAGCAGCACAAATAAAGCCTCAAAGGCATCCTCAGTCATGGCTTTCCCATAAAAGGTAGCTTGAGCAATGAGGAAATCAGAAGGAAGACCCTGAATTCCCCCTTTGGTGGTCATATGCGCCTCAATAAGGGATTCATCTATGTGCAACAAGTCTGCGATCTCTCGAGAAGTCGGAATACTCTCTAAGCTACTGAGCGGCACCTGATCCAGGATAGGAATACCCACAAGATGAGCATACTCCTCAAGCGTAGGCAACAACTGAAAGTCCGGAAAAGAGAAGCAGTGATACAGAGGATCATAGAACTGCGCCAGAGTACTCATCAACCCTTCATCAACCTGAGTAGTCAACAGAGGCAAAAGCTTCCCATAGCGAGCTTTGAAACCCAAGGGATCTAGTACATAAGATGTCAGATTCCTTATCTCTTTCACATCGGGCTGTCTAAAGTTGTACTTCTTTGTATGCCTTTTTGGTCTTTCCATGTCTAAAATTTTTGCAAATAAACCCTTTAAGTTCCTTGGAAATTTTCTGATTTTTCTGATGACATGAATGCAGATGAATGCATGAATGCATGAATGCAGCAATCACACTCAAGGATCAAGAAAAACACACCAGACAACGGTCATGGGAAAGCTCATAGTATCCTTAATATCAATCATCCATTTTGGTGGATTATGGTTTACACCTTATCAACACCCAAGTTCCATTGATATTAACAATACATGAACCGGCTAAATCATCCTTAATATCAATCATCCGTTTTGGTGGATTATGGTTTACACCTTATCGACACCCAAGTTCCATTGATATTAAGGATGTCTGAACGACTCAACCATGAATCACAGGTTTGTTGAGAGTCACGAGCATGGAGTCTTGGTTAAAAACCACCCAAAGGGAGTGTACTAGGGTTTAAACCTGCCGAACATGTTCTATAACAGGTTCCCATAATCATTGTCCCATCTTTCGAATATTATCGGAGGAACGAATACTCGTGTTCCAAAAATATTCTCAAGAGAGACTCTTATGAGTGTAGTATCGCGTAACAATCGCATCAGATCTTACATCTGAACGACCTCCGCACTACGTCCTAAAAATAGGCCGAGATGGGCTTGGTAAACTAAGGTCCTTGGCTTCTAAGGCACATGATTGAAAGAATAATGCCTAACCACAAATAACTTGTGTGACATTATTAATCCAACATGACCTCCACCAAGTGGATGGGCTCGCAAGTCAACTTGTTAAGGAATACTCCACACAAGTCGACAAGACTATGCCATTCTCCTATCCTAAGGTGCACTTGAGTTTGGGTATAGAAATCATCTCACAGAGATCACCAAGCAAACAACAATTGTATATCAAGCAATTCAATCATTATAATCAATACAGTTATCCCAAATTGTACAAAAATATGTCATATGACAAATAAACAATATCATACAACAAGGGTGAAAAGTAGGCAATACCACCAAGGATAGAGGTCCTCTCCAGCAGAGTCGCCACTTTTCTGTAGCGGTGTATTCGTCACTTTATGATTTATTGATTAAACCAAAAGCAAAGCATACAAAGAATCGAGTCGCCACCGCACTTTTATTTATCCAAAGGAATGGCTAAAAAGCGAACAAAAGCCTAAGAAGTTTTACACATAGAAAACTAATGAAAAGATCAGAGATCTGGGTAAGGGGTTAATTACGCAATGCGAAGGTGTTAGGCACCCAAAACGTCCTAGGTACTCCTAGGGAGCCCTTTTCACACTTGTTGTACGAAATGTTATTTGTTTATGAAATATTTATTGTGCAAACATGATTGAAGGGATGAGAAAAGAATATACAAGTTATTATTTTTTGTGTGTGGATGGATAACCATTGCCTTTGTACCTTTACAGGATCAAAACCACGTAGTTCGGCTAAAAGATTTCCAAAATATGAGTGAATTCATTTTAGAACAAAAGCCCTAAGGTCTTTCATTATCCACGGGAGAAAACTCACCTTATACAAACAACAAGTCCACCATGTGAGAAAAGCTTCAACTTGCTAGTGAGGGGTTAACCCTATAATAAGCAAGGAAGTCTTACAATTCAATCACTAAGGACAAAAGGTGAGATTAACATCAACCACTAAGATAATTGAGATCTATGGCTAATGTATGAAAACTTATCAAGAATGGACAAAGCCACAAAACAATTGAATGAGTGAAAGTAACCAATTAGAATTTATTCACAAAAGATGGTCAAAGTATGATTAGAATTCAATTCAAAAAGAAGTATTTATGAAAATGAAGTTTGAAAAGTCAAAGGCTTAAAGCCTAGGTTTCTAATTTGAAAAGAAGTGAAAATGTTTGCACAAAGTTTTCAAGTTTTGGGTTAACATGCACATGGAGGTTTAAAGAAACAAAAGATGGGAGGGTTAAGGGATGTAAAACTTCTTAGATGTTCACCTCTTGAGATCATATATAGATGATCCAAGTGATTCCTTTGGAATAGGCAATGAGCAATAACAGATAAACAACAAAGCAAATGGATACCGGATGCCAATCACTGGACTTACACCAATCTCACCAAACAAAATGGATATCGGATACCAATCAATGGATTTACACCAATCTCCTGAATCAAAATAAAACAAGGATACCAGATGCCAATATATGGACTTATTCCAATCTCCAAAGAATGCTCATAGGAAACAACTGCCAATAAATGGGCTTACAATTGACTCCTCACATATAACAAGCAAAATAAAAGCAATAAGCAAGAGGAAACAAGTTGCCAATAAATGGTCTTACACTCGACTCCAAGGAAATAGGATGCCAATAAATGGTCTTAGTCCCAACTCCTTCTAGATCATAGGAAACAAATGCCAATAAATGGACTTACAATTGACTCCTTAATGGACAAACAAAGTGCCACAAAGACATGAACAATGATTATGAAATGATGTACAATTAATGATGATAAATGCACACAGGCACACATAAACAAATATGCACAGATGAATCAGGTAAACAATCAAACAAGTCAATTAGCACACACTAAACACAAGCAATTAGGCTCAAACAAGGTTAGGCTTTTACAGCCAACTGGAATGGGGTAATTTGTGCTCTTAACCCTAACATTGAGAGTTAGGGTGAAGCAGATGAAATGGAGATGAGGTGTGTGCCTCATAGCTCTTATCCCTGGCCTGGGAGAGCTTTAAACAACAGAAAGTGTGGGAGTTCAGAAAGTAAGAACTCTTTTCCACAAGTGATTTGACTCTATAAGATCTTGGGTTAGTATTCACAATGCATCAACACATGGTGTGAGCAAAGTGAATGACACACTGAGTAGCAGGAGATGGATTACACATCTCTTTTATCTGCCAATTGCCTCATAAGAGGACTTTTCCTGCTTGGCACAAAGTTAAACAAGCACAAACATTGCCTCTTAAGGAGGACTTCAGACAGGTGCCTACCAATAACAGTAGGTCTTCCAGACTACATGAAGATTAGGGATCATACCTAAGTGGTTAAGCAACCAAGCAAAAGCAAAGTTCAAATGAACTTAAAGCAACTTATGTACCTGTGGAAACATCAAACAAATCAGTATAATACTCAGACAAACAGATAACAGTCAATAAGCAATAGACAATCCCAATGTACAAAATGTGTAAGCCAAAGGTCAAATTCAAATGAGTTAACATCAACCTACAAAACACACAAAGGTTAGTAATCAAAAGCAAACATCAATGCTCAAATGATGAAGCATCATTAACCATGGAACTTGGATGTTCAACCTGAAATCAAAGCTCAAATATGAGAGGCAAACCACTAGGTCAAAGCCTAGGGTCAAAGGTGAAGAAAAAATTCAAAAAAGAAGCTGAAATTTAACATGAATCAACTTCAATCACATCTTGACACACTCCAAAAAGTCTCACATTAATATCATTAACCAAAAGCATTTCATGATCAATTGAAGTTCAAGGAAATTTTAAAGCTCAACTGTGATCAACCAGAATGAAAAATCTCAATTAAATCAGAAATGATTCAAATAATTCCAACAAAATTCATGTTCAATCACAACATTCATAAGAAGCATCACACAAAGAATCAGGACAATTGGAGATCATTTGGTATGGCAAACACATCACATAAGTTGGACAAGCAAAGGTGTGACACAAATTGTCACACCAACTTAACATGATCATAAAACAGAAATTATAAATGGTAAAAATACCAAATCAACGCCAAAATGCAAGCGATGTGTCTAGTTTCATCATGCAAAATTTCAAAATCATTGGATTAAAAACCAGCATTTCAGAAATGTATAAGCATGGCAAGGTCAAATAAGCATACATGTTCAAACATTCTAGGCCAAAAAATTATCCAGCCATGCACAACTTATAAGATTATGATCAAAAAATACTAGAGAGAAGAAGAAACACAATGCAAAAAACCTGGTAATTTTTGGATTAATTTTCAATTAGATATGAATTTTTAAAGATGAGGAAAATTAAAAAAATGAATGAAACATAGCATATGAAATGTATGGAGGGAAATGAAAAACTAGAATGAAGCATTTGAATAATGGTTGGCACGGAGGATCGAACTAGGTTACAATTCAAATGAGAAGAAGCGCCAATATGAAACGCGGCGTTTCATTAATACAGTTGGCACGGTCAAAGCCTGCGTGGCTTGGTCAAAGTAATGAGGACCAATGGAAATGTTGTGTGTGCAAAACGTGGACCAATACATGAGCGTGCCCTATTCTAACACATGCAGACCAGAAAAACGTTCTCAAACAGATCAAAAGTGTGGCCAAAGATTGAAGTTCATCTTCTTCAACACGCATGCATACGAACAGTAGCAACATCTTCATGCATCAAGAACAAATGTTCCAGAAATCAAAATCAAAGCCATCATCATGTAGCATATTCAATGTAGATCACGAATCAATAAACAACTAAACCTAATTCCACATGTTAAGAGAGAATCAAGCACAAGAACATTCATACATGAAACTTTAATCAACCCTAACTAACTCAAAAGTGCATGGAATTTCATGATTCAAAGCTCAGAGTTACCAGCAAACCTAGATCTACAACAATATCACAATAATTTTGAGAATTAGAGAGATCGATTTGTAACCTCTTGAAGAGCAGCAACTGGAATTGGCTTGGTTCGAGGCTTGAAATGATCATAAACTTCTTTATGATGCTTGTACAGATGATTGGAAGAAAGATTGAAGCTCAATTGTGCTTGCTTTCAACAGAATCTGAAATCACCATGGATATCCAAAGCTTCGAGCATGCTTCAATGTGGCTCCAATTCTCTTGATTCCACGTTCAATCTTGCTTAACAACACCTCAGGATCCAGAATCAAGCAAGAGAAAGTGCTTGGATGTGAAGAATTTGGAAGATATTTTTGAGAGAAAAATTTGGAGAAATTTGGAGAAATTTGGATCTAGATCTGAATTTTCTTCTTAATGCTGAAAACAGTTAGGCTTATGCTTATATACCTCATGCTAATCATGCCTAAATCAAGTTTAAGCCAAATCCAAATGTAATTAGCAAGTTATGGAGTGTAAGTGCAAATTGGTTTTTCACCTCTATGCATGAAATGCATGTGTGAACAGTGCATGAAATTGGTTTATTTTCACTCAAATAAGGCCCATGCAAGTTTTGGAAATGGTTTTGTAAGCTCATAATTCACCAAAATGATTTTATGGAATTTCCTTCTCAAAACTTCATGAATGTGCACATGATCGTGCAAGTGAAATTCATGTCATGTAATGGATGTTTTGGAAAGTAGAGGTCAACATGAAATAAATGCAAAAAAAGCCACCCAAATTGGAGTTTTGGTTTGAAAGTTATGCCCATTTGAAGTTCCATGCATAGTTTGCCATGCTTTGATCATATCTCCTTAACCACACATGAGAAATTGATGATCTTGGACTTTTTGGAAATGGGAGAGAAAGATCTACAACTTTCATGTTCAACAAAATTTCATTTGAAGCATTCTTGATGATGTAATTTGAAGTTGAAGTTGGGTTAAAACCTTTCCATTTTTGGCAAATTCAAATTATAGGTCACTTTCTATTTTTGGAATGTTTTGACCTGACTTTAAATTCTTCAATGTTGATGTTTGAAATGTCAAATGAGACTTGTTTGAATATGAATGAAGTATTTCTAAGCACTTCCCACCTCCAAATCCACAGTTGACTTTGCAGTTGACTTTCTAGGTCTTCAGATGACTTGACCATGTTCTGATGAAATTCAAGCCTCTACCACTTGGGATTTTGCTTCAAAATAACATCATGGTTCATATGAACTCTTGATAATGGTTGTGGGGTCCAAATCTCAACAAATGACCACCATCTATTGCTCAATGACTGCCTTTGATTGCTTTGACCTGTGATTGCTTCATCTGCAAGACAAGGGTTAGATGACATATTTTTGTACTTTTTGGTTAGTGAGAAAAGGAAAAGCAATGACATACAAATGCAAGGAATGCTTGGTAACCAAGAATCACTCTCAAGAAGATAACCCTCCCAAAGGAAGGAAGCAAGGTGCCCAATGATCCTTTAGGCAATGAAATGATATGATATGATGCCATGAGGGATCTTAGGGACAAAATTGGGGTCTTATAGATGCCCCTATTTAAGGTCATTCTAGCCGGAGAAGTGAAGTTTAGAAATTTTCATCTCGACGCGGTAGAATGGGCTTAAATAACAGTAATGATACAAATTTTGGTCCCTAAGAGACCTGATGATGCAAATGTATGCATGCAAAAGAAACAAAACTCTGTGGGGAATACTGGTCCACAAAGAAAAGATGATCCATCGGAGTAATACACTCACCAGGAACAGAGACTCTAACAGGACTCTTATGGGGATAAAGAAAAAAATGCGTGAGCAGGACACGACTCTGAATTAGGGAAAACAACAACTAGACACTGCGTGAACAAAACACGACTGGACTAGAGACCTTACTGGGGAAAGAAGGACTCAAACTGGGGTCAAAACGAATTCCACAGGAAGACACACCCATTGGAAAGACTCAAGCTGACTCAAACTATCCACAAAGGATACTTCGGATAAAAATCCGGACTCGGACTTGGGAAAAGATTCACACAGAATCTCCCTGCCGGGGAAAAATTGCATATATTGGGGAATGCCAATACAGCAAAAGGGTAAAATCACAACAGAAACTCCACTGGAGAAGGTCTAACAAAAAGACTCTCCTGGGGAAGCAACAAAGAATGAGGTGTTACCGGTATAAGGGTAACAAGCTCAGGAAGAATGAATATCTAAGACCGGTATAAGGGTGAGAGATATCAATCAACCAAACATCTGAGAAAGACCTGAAAAAGGTACACCAACATAGGAAAATCTGACTCCATAGGGGACCAAGGCCATAATAGGGAGCAGAAAGGAAGGAACACTAGGGATACCGGTTACTGGGTATATAATAGGTGACCGACCAAAGTGTGAATTGGTATATATGCCAAAACACTCATCATCCGAAAGGAGGGCTTGAAAAAGCAAATCGACTTACAGGATGGACATTCGAATCCGCAACGGGAAAACGAACCTTACTCAACTGAGAAACAAACCCAAAGAGTGCATGAGATATAATATCCATTACCGTCAGAACGTGGATAGTAAACTCGCATGAGATATATTATCTATTACCGTCAGAACGTAGATAACATACTCGCATGAAAGGAAACACCAGGGATACCGGTTACTGGGTATATAATAGGTGACCAACCGAAGCGTGAATTGGTACATATGCCAAGACACTCAACATCCTGAAGAGAGCAAAACGCAAACTTATCAAAGGATGGATATTCGATTCTACAAAGAATACGAATCTTACTCCGCTGGGGAAAATCAACAAAGGATTCCAACCAAAGAGTGCATGAGATATATTATTCATTACCGTCAGAACGTGAATAATACACTCGCAAAGGAAGAGACACCAGAGATACCGGTTACGGGGTATATAATAGGTGACTGTCATACCCCAAAATTTGCCCATTAATATTTCAAGACATTTTTCAAGGCATTCCGACTCATTTTTATGACACTGATCTTAAAGGAACCAAGGCCCAGCTCACGAATGGCCCAATCCAGAAAATGGCCCAAACTGGCCTGTTCGCTACGCGCTCGCCTAGCGAACGTTACGTTCGCTACACGCTCGCCTAGCGAACGTTCGCTACGCGTTCGCTACCAGCTCGCCTAGCGAAGCTGACAGACAACAGAAAGTTTCGGGCTTCATTCTGAGCCCATTAGGTCATGAAAAAGAGCATTATAAATACCAGCACTTCAGTAATGAAAAAGGGGGACGAAAAACAGAGGGAGACAGACGAAAACCCTGGCACAAAAACCCTGGAGGCTACTTTAGAAACCCTGAAGGCCGCTCCTCCGCTCCGAAGCTACCACCGCCCAACTCAATCCGGCTCGCCCATTCAAGGTTGCAATTCGATTGCAAACAGGTTTGCATTACTATTATCGCTTTATTTTCTTAATTTGCATGTGATACCGCTTTATGTTCTTAACTTGCATGTGATATTATAATTGAATTCATAAACATATTTGAGGTTTTGCATGTGAATTTAAGTGTGCCTGAATATTGTGAATGCTGAACCATATAATTATGTATTGGATGCCATAAGCCATGCCGCAGGTTGAAGTCATACTGTTCTGAAATTCAAAACCCGCAGCCGCTCGCTAGCACATCGCTAAGCGAGCATGTAGCGAGTATTCGCTAGGCCCTCGCTAGGCGAGGCAGAGGCGAACGTGACAGTCGCCAATATTTTGATTGTTCTGTTCTATGCTTATCTGATCTGTTCTATGTTAATCATGCGTTATCTTGCCTAACATTCTTACTGCTGTGTTTCTTTTTGCGGTGTAATCTTCGATTACACCCTGATTTGGTATGCTAACCCGTTTGTTGAATTTTGCAAAGGTTCATATGTCCCAAAAAAAAGATCGTCGTTTAGGTCTTCCACTTTATTTGTGGGATACCCTTGTGGAGACTCACCCTAAATTGCTTAATTAATTTTAATGTGTTAATTTTAATGTATTAATTTTAATGTATTAATTTTAATGTATTGATTTTAATGTGGAGGCTCATCCTAATTACCTAATTAACTTTAAAATATGGCCTTTAAATAAATGATCTTGGACCTCTCTTTGCTGCCCTACGGTATTACGGTATAACGGTCATGTCCCGCGAATGTGGGGATACACTTAGCAAAGACCCTTCGGTTAAATCATCATAAAATAAATCATGGTCCCTCGGATGTTGCCTTCAAAAATACAATTTTGTCCCTCGATGACCCTTCGGTGTAGCCTACGGTTAAATGATGATCGTCCCTTCGAATGCTAAGGTATCCTTACAACTGTTGCCTTCAATGACCAATCGATGACCCTACGATGACCCTTTAACATCCAAAGGGTAAAATTACTTACTTCTCAATAGTTAGGACAGTTTTACCCTCATAAGGATAGGAAACGTTCATAACGACCTCAGGAAGGTATAACTCTCAATTACTGGATCATAACCTAAAACATTTTCCACCCCTCACACTTTGCACTTTACAAATCATAGAAAATCACCACTTGGTATACATTCATACAAGAATCATTACCGAGTTATATTTTTCTAAACAACTTTCAAAACCAAACGAGATAACCACTTTGTATACATTCATACAAGAATCATTACAAAGTTAAATTCTCTTTTCAAAACCTTTTCTAAACCGTTTCAAAATCAAACGAGATAAACACTTTGTATACATTCATACGAGAATCATTACAAAGTTAAATTCTCTTTTCAAAACATTTTTAAGCAATTCACCAACACTTTTTCAGACAAAAATATAAGTGATCCAGCAATTAAGAGCCCATGGATAACCATGGATACAAAGGGTGCTAATACCTTCCCTTTGTATAATGTACCTCCCGAACCCAAAATCTATTGAGGTCTTTCCTGTTCTTTTCCACCTTTCCTTATTGGATAAAAGAAAAGTCGGTGGCGACTCTTGCTATCCGCGACATTGCGATTAAAAGCAAAACACCCCAAGTCAGTTCACCGTATGACAGAACTGGTGACTCTGCTGGGGACTAACAAAGAGAGGTTACCTTAAAAACAAGATCACTTATTTGAATTGTTTGATTTACTTTTAAGGGATTGCTTGGGTATCCTATGCTTGAGTGAAAGATCCTACACCCGGATCTAGTGTACCTTAGGTAAGTAGCAATAGATCATCGCGACTATCCGGCGTATACTGGAATGGTTAAAATGATGGCTACGGTTAATGTGACACTTTGGTTGTCCTGATGGTCCTCATGTTATTTGAGGAAAAATTTGGCTTCCGCGTGGTGTCATCAAAGCATTAATCAGACCTTTAGAACCCTAATTGACTCATCCTGGCCATTAGAAAGTAGTGAGCTAACTGACTTCGGTTCCGACTGGGGCTTGGTTGAGACTCGATACTACACTCCTTGAGATTGGACTTTAGGGAAGCTTCGGTCAACCACTTGGTGTTGCACTGAAGTGGACTTAAAGGAAAGTCAATGATTGGAGATCCTTTTAGAACCCGGTTACTATTCTAGGACAGGTTGAACCAACTAAACTTCAGTGGGGAGGGTACTTACCTATGGAACTCATGCAAGCCTTAAAACCTAGGAATGATGGGTGTGTGACTTGCTTGTGCTTGTTATTTATTTAACCTCATAACACCATAACATCGTAACATCATAACATCATGGCATTGTACTAACCGTTTCAAGGACTTTAAACATTGAAAACATTTCATACATTGCATGGCATAACATAACAGCGCATAACAGGTATTCTAAGGGATCAATGTTCTCAGGTTTTCCTCCAAACAGAAAAATGGACCTCGAACAAATTGTCAGAGATCTCCAGGCTCAGAATGCTCAACTCCAGAAAATGATCTTGAACTTATCCAAGGGGCAGAAAGAACTGAAGGCTCTCTTGCTCGAGAAGAAAAAAGACAAGAAACCTGTGAGTTACATTAACCCGGGAAGAAAGCTTAAGGGACAGGCTGCAGGAGTCAAGATTGGAATTCCGAAGGATCAAGAAGAGGAAACAGCGAGTGATTCAGAAGATGAGAATGCTGATCTCTCCAACCATGAGGACGTCAATGAAGATTATGAGAATGAATAGTACTCTCCAAGAGATGATAAGTACAAGTTGCTGGAAGAACGTATGCTAGCTATGGAAGGTCAGAAGACGCCCGATCTGGACTTCGAAAGCTTGGGTCTAGTCTCTGATGTGGTCATTCCCCGCAAATTCAAGGTCCCCGCTTTCTCTAAGTATGATGGGGCATCTTGTCCTCAGATGCATCTGAGAGCTTATGTGAGAAAGATTCAGCCGTATACCACCAATAGGAAACTATGGATCCATTTCTTCCAAGAAAGTCTGTCTGGCACACAACTGGAATGGTATTATCAGCTCGAGAGCTCTGACATCCGCACCTGGACTGATTTAACGACAGCTTTCTACAAACACTACCAGTACAATTCTGAATTAGCGCCTACTCGGCTACAGTTGCAGAATATGACCATGGGATCTAAAGAAGGCTTCAAAGAATACGCTCAAAAATGGAGAGATTTGGCTGGCAGAGTCAAACCCCCTATGACTGATCGAGAATTAGTAGACATGTTCATGAGCACACTGACTGGCCCATTCTACGGCCATCTATTAAGGAGTTCCTCATTGGGTTTCACTGAACTTATATTAACAGGTGAACATGTTGAAAGCGGCATTCGAAGTGGAAAGATACAGGCAGTTACCTCTGATCCTCCGGAGACTCCTAATGTCATCACTGCTCCTCTGCCTAGTCATGACGAGACTGTTAATGCTGTAGAAGATGCTGACAGCGACTGTGACCTGGATAGCTGGATTTTCCCAACAATTGGTGACGGACTCAATAATTGGAAGGCTGAAGACACTATCCTGAGTTCCTTTAGTCAGGAGTAATTGTTATTACTATTTTAGTGTTTTAAAGCATTGTGTCTATACCCGGGGCACAATAGCTAATTTTTCAAGGGTTCTGTCATTTTCATAAGCATATTCACATTCAATGAATCAATGGACTGTTTGCATTCAAATATTGCGCTCTTTATCTTTCCTGTCTTCTTTTAAACAAAAGCTATGTTTTTTTGCACACACTCACGTAACAATTTGCCGATCCATATCCACTCTGGATCTTGTCGATAGTAATTCTGCTACTGTTCATTATGACTTTGAAAATCCGATCTACCAAGCTGAAGATGGAAGTGAGGAAGATTGTTAAGTACCTGGAGAACTTGCCAGACTACTGCAAGAAGAAAAGACTATTCAGCCGCATGGGGCATCGATCGAAATCGTAAATCTGGACCACGTCGCCCGATTTAGCTCTCATTTGACTACTACTTGCAAATCCATCTGAGACAAAATCAAGAAACGTCTCTAAGAACCTCCAATTCCGATGCCACCTATCGAAGGAAGACCTCTAGTCATGTATTTGACCGTGTTAGAAAATTCAATAGGGTGCGCTGGGGCAACATGACGAGTCTGGTCGAAAAGAGCATGCAATATACTACCTTAGCACAAGGTACCGACTGTGAAACAAGATATTCCCAGTTCGAGAAAGCTTGTTATGCTTTGGCTTAGGTTGCTCGCCGACTAAGACAGTATATGTTGAATCATATCACTTTATTGATTTCTAAGATGGATTCTATCGAATATCTATTTGAGAAACCTGCTGTCTCCTGAAAGAGCTATCACTGATAATGGTGCTAATTTGAACAACAAGATGATTACTGAACTCTACACGCAGTCCAAAATAAAACACCATAATTCCGAAGCGGCGACTTGGTGATCAAGCGTATCATTCTACCACAAGGTGATCCCAGAGGCAAATGGACTCCCACATACGAAGGACCATTTGTAGTCAAGAAGGTATTCTCTGGTGGAGCCAAGATGCTTGCTACAATGGATGACGAAGAATCCCCTACATCCCGTGAACACGGACATAGTTAAAAAAATACTACGCATGTACACCCGGCAAGTCGAAAACCTGAAAAGGCGGCTTGGGCAAAAAAGGGTATCCTGGTGGACTGAAAACCTGAAAAGGCGGTCCAGGCAAAAATTAGGGATTAAAAGCGTATGACTATGTCCCGTTCTCAGACAGCTTCATCCAAGTCAAAGGGACTGAACAAGCCAGTCACTTCTATCCGACAGCAGGAGATGAGATGCTTGAAGACATAATGACAGTAGTGGAATTAGAATCGATAGGACTTTTTCTGCATAGCTTTCTCTTTGTTTGCCTGACAATTTCCTCTTACTAGGATTTCTGTCTCCTTGTACACAAATTGCCTGTTTATAGGCCCTCTTTCAAATCAATATAATTTTGTTTCCAAAAAAGATGATTTCATTTTTACTTCTCTGTTTTGTTTGCGTAAACGTCCATTGATTTAACTTGAATTGATATATGCATTTGAATATGATCAATGTTTATCAAAATACATGCATAAAATAGCAATCATTACAAGACTTCAGGATCGAGGAAAAGGTCTAACCATGCTTTCCAATGAATCTGTTGCCAATTCTATTCCCCGGCTAAGCCAGTTATTCCCCAGAAGAAATGGGCATCACTAGGCGAATTGGTCATCTCTTCTATCCCCAGCCAGGCTCTGTTGGATATTTCCACCATCAGACAGAAATCAAGTACCCCAGCTGAGACAGGATCATCAATACAAATATCCCCGACCAGAAGACTGAGATTTATTTCCCCCAGTAGAGTCCCCTGGAAGAACGTTTCAGACACATGGTGCATTCATTACATCATTTCATATCACATACCTACATACAATTTTCATTCCGCATCATATACATTACATCATTTCATAACATATACATGTATACAATGCTCTCATTTATTCCAGACGCATAATTCACTCATTACATCATTTCACAGCACACGCATGCATACAACATTTGCATCTCATGCATCATGACATGGCATGAAGCTAACTTTATTTTTCAGGTCAATTATCCTCCTGTTACAGTCAAAACAAAGGTCCATTCAGACGGACATCTTTATCAATTACATTCAAGATTCAACTATACCCCTCAGATACTGCCTAGCATACGGTATATTCCGAGCCCATCCCAAATATTCATTGCAAATACAGCATACACAAATACTATCAGATATAGCCTAGCGTACGGTTCATCCTGATTCATCTCAACATATGACTCCTTCAACTCAGATACGATCTAGCGTACGATCCATTCTGACCTTCAATAACTCAGATACGATCTAGCGTACGATCCATTCTGACCTTCAACAACTCAGATACGATCTAGCGTGCGATCGATTCTGACCTTCAATATCTCAAATACAGTCTAATGTACGACCAAGTTAGACCTTCAAGTCCTCAGAGGCCACTCAAATACAGTCTAATGTACGACCAAGTTAGACCTTCAAGTCCTCAGAGGCCACTCAAATACAGTCTAATGTACGACCAAGTTAGACCTTCAAGTCCTCAGAGGCCACTCAAATACAGTCTAATGTACGACCAAGTTAGACCTTCAGGTCCTCAGATTCTGCTCAGTGACAGTCTAATGTACGACCAAGTTAGACCTTCAGGTCCTCAGATTCTGCTCAGTGACAGTCTAATGTACGACCAAGTTAGACCTTCAAGTCCTCAGATTCTGCTCAGTGACAGTCTAATGTACGACCAAGTTAGACCTTCAAGTCAGATTCTGCAAATACAGTCTAATGTACGACCAAGTTAGACCTTCAAGTCAGATTCTGCAAATACAGTCTAATGTACGACCAAGTTAGACCTTCAAGTCAGATTCTGCAAATACAGTCTAATGTACGACCAAGTTAGACCTTCAAGTCAGATTCTGCAAATACAGTCTAATGTACGACCAAGTTAGATCTTCCAGTCATCAAATACCGTCTAATGTACGACCAAGTTAGACCTTCCAGTCATCAAATACAGTCTAATGTACGACCAAGTTAGACCTTCCAGTCATCAAATACAGTCTAATGTACGACCAAGTTAGACCTTCCAGTCATCAAATACAGTCTAATGTACGACCAAGTTAGACCTTCCAGTCATCAAATACAGTCTAATGTACGACCAAGTTAGACCTTCCAGTCATCAAATACAGTCTAATGTACGACCAAGTTAGACCTTCCAGTCATCGAATACAGTCTAATGTGCGACCAAGTTAGACCTTCCAGTCATCGAATACAGTCTAATGTACGACCAAGTTAGACCTTCCAGTCATCGAATACAGTCTAATGTACGACCAAGTTAGACCTTCCAGTCATCGAATACAGTCTAATGTACGACCAAGTTAGACCAGATGCTGCTCGAATACAGTCTAATGTACGACCAAGTTAGACCAGATGCTACTCGAATACAGTCTAATGTACGACCAAGTTAGACCAGATGCTGCTCAAATACAGTCTAATGTACGACCAAGTTAGACCAGATGATGCTCAAATACAGTCTAATGTACGACCAAGTTAGACCCTCATCTCCTCAGATGCTACCTAGTGACAGGTACATTTCTGAATTGTAGTCTAGTGTACGACTACCCCTTTTATAAGCAGATTCAGCCTAATGGACGGCTCATTCTGCTCAGATACGGTTTAATGTACGACCCAGTTAGACCTTCATCTGCTCAGATGCTACCTAGTGACAGGTACATTTCTGAAGTGTAGTCTAGCATACGACTACCCCCTTTATCATCAGATTCAGCCTAACGGACGGCTCATTATGCTCAGAAACAGTCTAATCTACGACCCAGTTAGACCTTCCAGTCCTCAGATGCTACCTAGCGTACGGTACATTTCTGAAGCGTAGTCTAGTGTACGACTACCCCTCATCATCAGGTACAGCCTAACGGACGGCTCAGTCTACAACTAAGATACGATCTGGCGTACGATCCATCCTTATCCTTCACCCCCAGTAACGGCACAGCCTAACAAATGGCTCATTCCGCAACTTGGATAAGATCTGGTGTACGATCCATTCTGATCTTTCCTCCCCAGCAAAGTCATCCGCCTAATGAACAACTCACTCTGGTATTCAGATGTGGTCTAGCGTATGATCCATTCTGATCCCTTATCCCCAGCAGCGTATAACACACTCTGACTCCCCAGCGAAGTCGATAGCATAATGGATGACTCACTATCCGGTCTACCGTATGACCCGGTATGACACCCATGTCTTCAGATATCGTCTAACGTACGACACAATCTGAAGCTCTCATCATTAAACTTCCTATCTCCATCAAGACAAATTGACAAGTGCAAATTTTTGGGGCATTCTAAGTGTTCAATAATCTTTCACCTCCAGACCACGAACGACATACTTGCCATCCCAACTCTCTCGGTTCAAGAATATTGAACAGGGGCAGCTGTCATACCCCAAAATTTGCCCATTAATATTTCAAGACATTTTTCAAGGCATTCCGACTCATTTTTATGACACTGATCTTAAAGGAACCAAGGCCCAGCTCACGAATGGCCCAATCCAGAAAATGGCCCAAACTGGCCTGTTCGCTACGCGCTCGCCTAGCGAACGTTACGTTCGCTACACGCTCGCCTAGCGAACGTTCGCTACGCGTTCGCTACCAGCTCGCCTAGCGAAGCTGACAGACAACAGAAAGTTTCGGGCTTCATTCTGAGCCCATTAGGTCATGAAAAAGAGCATTATAAATACCAGCACTTCAGTAATGAAAAAGGGGGACGAAAAACAGAGGGAGACAGACGAAAATCCTGGCACAAAAACCCTGGAGGCTACTTTAGAAACCCTGAAGGCCGCTCCGAAGCTACCACCGCCCAACTCAATCCGGCTCGCCCATTCAAGGTTGCAATTCGATTGCAAACAGGTTTGCATTACTATTATCGCTTTATTTTCTTAATTTGCATGTGATACCGCTTTATGTTCTTAACTTGCATGTGATATTATAATTGAATTCATAAACATATTTGAGGTTTTGCATGTGAATTTAAGTGTGCCTGAATATTGTGAATGCTGAACCATATAATTATGTATTGGATGCCATAAGCCATGCCGCAGGTTGAAGTCATACTGTTCTGAAATTCAAAACCCGCAGCCGCTCGCTAGCACATCGCTAAGCGAGCATGTAGCGAGTATTCGCTAGGCCCTCGCTAGGCGAGGCAGAGGCGAACGTGACAGTCGCCAATATTTTGATTGTTCTGTTCTATGCTTATCTGATCTGTTCTATGTTAATCATGCGTTATCTTGCCTAACATTCTTACTGCTGTGTTTCTTTTTGCGGTGTAATCTTCGATTACACCCTGATTTGGTATGCTAACCCGTTTGTTGAATTTTGCAAAGGTTCATATGTCCCAGAAAAAAGATCGCCGTTTAGGTCTTCCACTTTATTTGTGGGATACCCTTGTGGAGACTCACCCTAAATTGCTTAATTAATTTTAATGTGTTAATTTTAATGTATTAATTTTAATGTATTAATTTTAATGTATTGATTTTAATGTGGAGGCTCATCCTAATTACCTAATTAACTTTAAAATATGGCCTTTAAATAAATGATCTTGGACCTCTCTTTGCTGCCCTACGGTATTACGGTATAACGGTCATGTCCCGCGAATGTGGGGATACACTTAGCAAAGACCCTTCGGTTAAATCATCATAAAATAAATCATGGTCCCTCGGATGTTGCCTTCAAAAATACAATTTTGTCCCTCGATGACCCTTCGGTGTAGCCTACGGTTAAATGATGATCGTCCCTTCGAATGCTAAGGTATCCTTACAACTGTTGCCTTCAATGACCAATCGATGACCCTACGATGACCCTTTAACATCCAAAGGGTAAAATTACTTACTTCTCAATAGTTAGGACAGTTTTACCCTCATAAGGATAGGAAACGTTCATAACGACCTCAGGAAGGTATAACTCTCAATTACTGGATCATAACCTAAAACATTTTCCACCCCTCACACTTTGCACTTTACAAATCATAGAAAATCACCACTTGGTATACATTCATACAAGAATCATTACCGAGTTATATTTTTCTAAACAACTTTCAAAACCAAACGAGATAACCACTTTGTATACATTCATACAAGAATCATTACAAAGTTAAATTCTCTTTTCAAAACCTTTTCTAAACCGTTTCAAAATCAAACGAGATAAACACTTTGTATACATTCATACGAGAATCATTACAAAGTTAAATTCTCTTTTCAAAACATTTTTAAGCAATTCACCAACACTTTTTCAGACAAAAATATAAGTGATCCAGCAATTAAGAGCCCATGGATAACCATGGATACAAAGGGTGCTAATACCTTCCCTTTGTATAATGTACCTCCCGAACCCAAAATCTATTGAGGTCTTTCCTGTTCTTTTCCACCTTTCCTTATTGGATAAAAGAAAAGTCGGTGGCGACTCTTGCTATCCGCGACATTGCGATTAAAAGCAAAACACCCCAAGTCAGTTCACCGTATGACAGTGACCAACCAAAAAGAGAAACAATCGTTACCAACAACAACAGGGTAAACGAAAGATAACTCACAGGGGATAAATTGCAAGCATCCGACAATCATCCAAGAGAACAAAGAATATTCGATTCCGCGAAATGGAACACGAATCTTACTCGACTGGGGAAACACAATAGGCTTCGACTGAAGAGTGCATGTGATATATTATCCATTACCGTCAGAACGTGGATAACATACTCACATGGAAGATTATCCACAACCTGTTACTGGGTTAATAAAGGATAAATGAACCGAAAAGAAAGGCATCGGGGTACCAAAACTAGGTATATAAAGATGACCGATCAAAGGGAGCAACATCATTACCAACAACAAGGTAAATGAAAGAGAAACTCACAAGGGATTCATTGATAAACATCAATGATCCGGGGACAAATCACTGGCAAATGGTGAAAGGACCCACTGAGGATAAAATTGCTAGCATCCGGCAATTATCCACAAGATTTGCTAGGGATACAATTGCTAGCATACGGCAATTACCCAGAAGCAAGGAGGGAATATCAACATCGAGTATTGAATGAAGATAACCACAAAGAGTAACCATCATCGGTTAGGATGAACAACAAGGTTAACTCTGCAAAAGGGGAGAAATTAGGGTTTACAACTACCGAATACGGGGTAGAAGACCACAAGCTCTAGCTGAGGATAAAATTGCTAGCAAGCGGCAATTATCCACAAGAAAGCACAGACTCCGCTAGGGAGACAACAACAACATAGGATTTACAACTACCGAATACGGGGTAGAAGACCACAAAATCCACCGTCAACTAGAATGAACCACAAAGGTTACCTCTACTAGGGGATAAAAGTAGGGTTTACAAATACCGAATACTGGGTAGTAGCCAACAACTCTGATAAGGATAAAAAGTAGGGTTTACATCTACCAAATACGGGGTAGAAAACCAAAACGTCCGCGTGGGAATGAAAGAATCACAATTCCGCACGGGAAACAACATAGGGTTTATAACAAACCACCAACTGCTGAGGAGCAGAAAAACTAGGATTTACGACTACCGACTACTTGGTAGAAAACCAACGACTCTTGCCGAGGAATAAAAGGTATATAACCACAAATTCCGCCAAGAGGAACAGGAACATAGGACTTATACTTACCGGTATAAGGGTAGAGGCCCAAAAGATTCCGCTGGGGATAAAAGGAATTTTTGCCGGTTACTGGGCAATTCATTCATTTATTCCACAGGGAAGCACAAGAAACAGTTGACAAATAGCCAATTCAGGATCAAACCGAAAAGACAGACTAAATTAAGACTCGTCCTAATGAGGATATAACTCAGTAGGGACATCCATCCCAATATATGTGTTGGGAGGAAACGGAAGAAACCGTCATCCACGAGGATATATCTCAATGGGGAATCGCATAAGGAAAGACAGACACTTTCTGCTTATGGGGCTGACTCTATATTGAGAGATTAGACACCCGACATCTACTTGGAAAAGATCTACTAGAGAGATCTTTATCACCATTAGTAGGAGACAACCAACAAAAGATATATGGCAAAAAATGCAACATGAATATCTGAATGTTGAAAGTATGCATGAATATGTGTAATCTATGTTTGATGAATGCTGACAAAACAGACATATCTAACACAAACAGGCCCAGGAATCAAACTCCCGGTACTACACTTCTAGAGGGAAAACCAACTGGAGAGCCAATCTGCTGGAGATCTTCAAGCTAAAAAGCAAAGATCTACGGGGAAGCAAGAGAGGTCAGAGATATCAAAGAAACCACAAAATCTCTGAGTGATGGATCATCAATCAACCCAATTAGGGAACAGAAGCTCACAACAGGTTAAAACTGCCACAAAAGCAAATCTGTTGGGGAAATGGAGAAATCCCGAGATTTCTGCAGGGGGATCCTCAGTATCAACTGGGAACAAGAGTTCACTACACACGCAAGAACCGCTGAAGAGAACAGAACACACAAGTAGAATCTAGCCGCACAAGCAACTCTACTGGGAATACTGTCAGCCACTCCGTTGGGGATAAACCCACTGAGGAAAAGTAGATCACAAAAGTAGATTTCGCAACAAGCCACTCTACTGAGGATCAAAAGCATCAGGAAATCAACCAAATCCATGGATGATAGATCACCCACCGACCCCACTGGGGAAACAAATATTTCAATAGGCAGAAACTGCCATAAAAACAAATCTGTTGAGGATACCAACTTTGGCGGGGATTCCGTAGGGAAACATCACAGATACAGTCCATCAAACCACAAGTTTACTGGTGGTTCCACTGGGGATGAGGAAGAGAGCTGGGGATCAACCACCAAATGCCGAACCTTCCAAGAGGAAACCAACAAGCTGAAGAGGAAATAATCATTGCTCCGCTGAAGGGAAAAGAGGTGAAAACCTCAACAAACGCTCTGATGGGGAGAGGTAGCACAGATGCAGTGTATCATACCAACAATTCTGCTAGCGACTGTGCTGAGGAAAGTGATGAAGTACCGGGATGTCAACCCACCTACTACTGAATCTTCCAAGAGGGAAAGCAACCATGCTGAGCGGAGAACAAATTGTTGGATTGTGAATGTTCACTTTGTTTAAAACAACAATTTAAAAAATTTATTTGTATAAAACAATAACATTTTATCAATTAAAACATGCAAAACATTTGTTGAATTGAAACAAATAAGAGTGCCAATAATTGGATAAAAGCTCAAATTTATTTGATGGAATGGCAGCCTGCGAATGGCAAGACTCCATAGATCTGTACAAATTTGAAATCAGTGATATATATTGGAAGAAGGCTACATTGAACATAATGATCCATTCTCTACCAATTTGAATCTCAATGTATTTGAAGCTTCAGTTGACGACGAATCGAGAATCTCTGACGAAAAGACAGCTGCGGAACAGAAAGTCTTATCCGGATGCAGTTGCTTGCCAAATCCCTAATTTTTGCCTAGATTGCCCCAGGGTGAGGTACTCAATCTAGCGGGATGCAAATTCATTTTTTTCATATCTCTAACTTTTTCCTGGATCGCCCTTTCGGGTTTTCCACCGAGACGCTCATTTTTGCCTAAGTCGCCCTTTCGGGTTTTCAACTTAGCGAGCTATTCTGCTTTTTCTTTTATATACTTTTTTTTAGGCAAAGTATTTCTTGACTGCATCTGAATTCACAGGACGAGTGAAATCCTCCCCATCCATTGTTGTAAGCATCAAAGCTCCGCCTGAAAAGGCTCTCTTAACAACATATGGACCTTCATAGTTCGGAGTCCACCTTCCCCTGGAATCGGGCGCGAAAGACAAGACCTTCTTGAGCACGAGGTCACCTTCTCGGAACACACGAGGCTTGACCTTCTTATCGAATGCTTTCTTCATTCTCTGCTGATATAACTGACCATGGAACATGGCAGTCAATCTCTTCTCTTCAATCAAATTCAACTGGTCATAACGACTCTGAATCCATTCAGCATCAGTCAACTTGGCTTCCATCAAGACTCTCATTGATGGGATCTCCACCTCTATTGGGAGAACAACCTCCATGCCGTAAACAAGAGAAAAAGGGGTTGCCCCTGTTGAAGTGCGGACAGATGTACGATAACCATGCAAAGCAAATGGCAGCATCTCATGCCAATCTTTGTACGTGACTGTCATATTCTGGATGATCTTCTTGATGTTCTTGTTAGCAGCTTCAACAGCCCCATTCATCTTTGGTCTGTAGGGAGAGGAGTTATGGTGTGCAATCTTGAACTCAGCGCACAACTCTTCCATCATCTTATTATTCAGATTAGATCCATTATCAGTAATGATCTTATCTGGCACACCATAATGGCAAATCAGCTGGTTCTTGATAAACTTCACAACCACCTGCCTGGTCACATTCGCATACGAAGCGGCTTCAACCCATTTGGTGAAGTAGTCAATTGCTACGAGAATAAACCTGTGCCCATTGGACGCTTTCGGCTCAATCATGCCGATCGTGTCGATTCCCCTCATAGAGAAAGGCCAAGGTGATGAAATCACATTCAGAAGTGTCGGAGGAATATGAATCTTATCCGCGTAAATCTGACACTTGTGGCATTTCTTCACATATTTGCAGCAGTCAGACTCCATTGTCAGCCAATAATAGCCTGCTCTCAACATCTTTCTAGCCATGGCATGTCCATTGGAATGAGTACCAAATGAACCCTCATGGACCTCAGTCATTAACAGGTTTGCTTCGTGTCTATCCACGGATCTGAGCAAAACCATGTCAAAGTTTCTCTTATACAACACTTCACCACTGAGGTAGAAACTGCCTGACAACCTTCTCAAAGTTTTCCTATCTTTCACAGATGCCCCAGGCGGGTAGACCTGGTTCTGGAGGAAATTCTTGATATCAAAATACCATGGCTTGTCATCATTCACTTCTTCAACTGCAAACACATGAGCTGGTCTATCCAAGCGCATCACGGTGATGTTGGGAACTTCATTCCAATACTTGACTACAATCATTGAAGCAAGCGTAGCAAGCGCATCTGCCATCCGATTATCCTCTCGAGGAATATGATGAAAGTCAACTTCTGTAAAGAACGTTAAAATCCTCCTCGCATAATCTCTATACGGAATGAGACCTGCCTGATTCGTCTCCCACTCACCCTTAATCTGATTGACAACTAGGGCCGAATCACCATACACACCAAGATGTTTGATTCTCAAATCAATACACTCTTCCAGTCCCATAATACACGCTTCGTACTCAGCCATATTATTCGTGCATTTGAAAGCTAGCCTTGCTGTAAAAGGAATATGTGTGCCATGAGGAGTAATGATTACTGCCCCAATTCCATTTCCATACTGATTCACAGCGCCATCAAACACCATCGTCCATCTGGAACCAGGTTCCGGACCTTCATCAAGTGTAGGCTCATCACAATCTTTCATTTTCAAATACAGAATCTCCTCATCTGGGAAGTCGTACTGAACAGACTGATGATCTTCAATCGGCTGGTGCGCTAAATGGTCAGCCAAGATACTACCTTTGATAGCTTTCTGAGCTCGATACTCGATATCATACTCAGATAACAACATCTTCCAACGGGCAATCCTCGCAGTTAAAGCAGGCTTCTCGAAAATATACTTAATTGGATCCATTCTGGATATCAACCAAGTTGTATAATTTATCATGTACTGGCGCAAACGCTTAGCAGCCCAAGCCAAAGCACATCACGTCTTCTCAAGCATAGAGTATCGAGGCTCACAATCAGTAAACTTCTTATTGAGGTAGTAGATAGCAGATTCTTTCTTCCCTGATTCATCTTGCTGACCGAGTACACAACCCATCGAGTCTTCAAGAACGGTCAAATACATGATCAGAGGTCTTCCTTCTACAGGCGAAGACAAGATCGGAGGTTCAGACAGATACTCTTTGATACTATCGTAAGCTTTCTGGCAATCCTCAGTCCAATCATGAGACTGATCTTTCCAAGGGAGCTTGAATATCGGCGCACATATGACAGTCATGTGGGATATAAATCTGGAAATGTAGTTCAAGCGGCCAAGAAAACCTCGGACTTGCTACTCAGTTTTGGGTGCAGGCATCTCTTGTATTGCTTTGACCTTTGCAGGATCAACTTCAATACCTCTCTCGCTGACAACAAAACCCAATAACTTTCCAGAACGGACTCCAAATGTACATTTGTTTGGATTCAGACGAAGCCTAAACTTCCTCAGACGCTGAAAAAGCTTCAACAAATGCTCAACATGTTCAACTTCCGTTCGGGACTTAGCAATCATATCATCAACATAGACCTCTATCTCCTTGTGCATCATATCATGAAACAAGGTAGTCATAGCTCGTTGATACGTGGCTCCGGCGTTCTTCAAATCGAAGGGCATCACTCGATAACAGAATGTTCCCCAAGGTGTGATGAATGTTGTCTTCTCCATATCTTCGGGTGCCATCTTGATTTGATTATAACCGGAAAATCCGTCCATAAAGGAAAAGACTTTGAATTTAGCTGTATTGTCTACCAACATATCAATGTGTGGTAGAGGAAAATCATCTTTAGGACTAGCCTTATTCAAATCTCTGTAATCAACACACATACGGACTTTTCCGTCTTTCTTAGGCACAAGCACAATATTGGCCACCCATTGAGGATATGTAGAAGTCACCAGAAACCCCGCATCAATTTGCTTCTGAACTTCCTCTTTGATCTTTACTGCCATATCTGGATGAGTTCTTCTGAGCTTCTGCTTCACAGGCACGCACTCAGGCTTCAAAGGCAGGAAATGTTGCACAATATCTGTATCTAAACCTAGCATGTCTTCATACGACCAAGCAAAGATATCGGAATATTCTCGTAGCAAACTGATCAACCCCTTCTTGACAGACTCTTCAAGAAGTGCTCCAATCTTCACCATACGAACACAATCTTCAGACCCCAAGTTGACTGTTTCCAGATCTTCGAGATACGGTTGAATGATCTTCTTCTCGTGCTCAAGGAGACGGGTAATCTCATCAGGAATCCCTTCAACATCATCTTCCTCTGCCTCGAATACAGGGAATTCAAAATTGGGAGATGGCGTTGGATCATTATGTTCAATGGGTTTTAGAATCAACCTGCATAATGATTTTGGATAATAAAAAACTTTAGAATTTAAACAAACAAATCATTATACAGATGAAAAAGATTGCTTTTGTTCTTGTTTTTAGGGTTTTTTGTGATCACTGATTTCATGCAAAAAGCAAAAAGTGAAAACAAATGGAAAAACAAATGTTTAACAATGCATTAATTGAATGAAATATCATTGTATAAATGCTGCCAACAATGTCATCACTTCTCCTTTTGGCATGGGAGAAGGGTTTTGAACAAAGTGAACAAATTACGTTGACTTATGAATGATCGTAGGAACATCCACAGCGACCAAATTATGCCGTAGAAACCTCCAATCTTGAACAGTCCTTGCTTGTTGAATGCCCCAGAAGAATAGCCAATGCCAGCCCGGGATTTATTGTCTTCAAGCTCAATCATCTTTCCTAAACCAGCAACTGCACCACATTCAATGGCCAGTTTCGCATCACGATAGGAAGCAAATGAAGGAGACTTCCTCTCAATCGGCTCAGCAATATACAAAGCTTGGAAAGGAGTTCCAACTTCATCCTCAGCATCAATATATGAGAAAGAAGACAAGTGGCTAACCAGGAGAGCCTTTTCTCCCCTACCACAACCAGTTTCTTATTCTTAACGAATTTCAGCTTCTGGTGTAGGGTGGATGTCACGGCGCCAGCCTCGTGAATCCATGGTCTACCAAGGAGACAGCTATAAGATGGGTGGATATCCATAACCTGGAAGGTAACTTGGAAATCACTTGGTCCAATCTTGATTGGGAGATCAACTTCCCCAATCACGGTCTTACGCGACCCATCAAAAGCTTTCACAACGACACCACTTTGCCTCATAGGAGGCCCTTGATATGACAATCTCGAAAGAGTGGTCTTTGGCAATACATTTAGAGATGACCCAGTGTCCACCAACACGTTGGACATGGCGTCGGTCTTGTAATTCATAGAAATATGTAAAGCCATGTTGTGGTCTCTTCCCTCCTCAGGGAGATCAGCGTCACAGAAACTCAAAGTGTTGCAAGCAGTAATGTTTGCAACTATACTATCAAACTGTTCAATCGTGACGTCGTGATCAACATACGCCAGGTCCAATACTTCCTGCAGAGCCTCCCTATGGGGTTATGAATTCAGAAGCAAAGATAATACGGAGATCTTGGACGGCGTTTGTAGAAGCTAGTCTACAACGTTGTACTCACTCTTCTTGATGAGCCTCAGCATCTCATCACATTCTTCATTCACAATGCCGCTCGGGCCAACTGAAGAAGTAGGAGTCTTTTGTACAGAGGAAGGTTTGGCAACAGGTGCCGGATTCTGAACGTTCACTGTAGTCCCCACCGGACGCTCGGCAGAATCAGAAACAACAGCTCTAGCCTGAGGCTTAGGTGCTGAAAACACGCGACCACTACGGGTCAATCCACTCACATCAGCAATATTAACCACAGAGGTTGAAGGCAACGACACTTCTTTTCCATCTTCCACAGCAACGGGATTATATCGGAAGGGAATAGCTTTATCCGAAGAATAAGGCACAGGGCCTGCAGGCTTGATAACCAGAGATGGAGAGACCTTCGGTTTGCTACCATCATAACGGATGACAACAGGCTCAGGAAGCTTGAACACCGGAGAAATCACATTTACTTCTGGTTCATCTTCATCGATATTTCTGTTCTGAAGAATCTTTATAGTACCCTCATCCAACAACTCTTGCAGCTCTCTTCGCACCTGGCGACAATCCAATCTATTAACAGAATAGATGCGGCATCTGTCATGGTCATGCTCCATATGACTGTAATTGCATAGAAAACGATGCAACTCGACCAATGATTGTCGAATATGACTTACATATTTGACTTTATATTTGCTAGGGAAACCCTGGACCATGTTAACCGACTTCCCATGCTCGGGCAATGGGTTCTTCGTAACATTGGGGCCTGAGTCCTCAAAGCTCAGAATGAGGCATCACATAAGGTCTTGAACCTTAGTCTTCAACGGATAGCAGTCCTCAATATTGTGACCGGGAGCACCGGAATGATAAACACAATGTTGATCTGGCTTGTACAACCACTGCGGGTTAGCAGGCACAGCCGGAGGCTCTCTTGGAGTAACCAGTTTCCGCTCTATTAAAGAGGGATATAGCTCAGCATATGACATAGGAATGGGATCGAAAGTGATCCTCTTCCTATCATAATTCAAATAAGCCTGATTACTGTTGCTGCCACGAGGCTGGTAAGCCTGTTGCTGTGGACGATGTTGCTGTTGATACTGAGGTTGTTGTTGATTATGCTGATTGTTGTCTCTAAAGACAGGTGCTATATGAGCCACCTGATGTTGACTGTTGGCATGACGCACAGGCTTCCTCTTGGCAAAGGGTCTTCTTGGTTTAGCATGGGATTGCACAGCATGTGCCTCCCCATCTTTCTTCTTAAATGCCCCATATCGTTTAGAAGAGCCTTCATCTTTAGACAACCGTCCTTCACGGACACCTTCCTCCAAACGCATCCCCATGTTCACCATCTCGGTGAAATCAGAGGGAGCACTCGCAACCATCCGCTCATAATAAAATGAACTAAGAGTCTTCAGAAAGATCTTAGTCATCTCCTTCTCTTCCAGCGGAGGAGTAATCTGAGCTGTCAGCTCTCGCCACCTCTGGGCGTACTCCTTAAATGTCTCTTTATCCTTTTGAGACATGGCTCTGAGTTGATCACGGTCAGGAGCCATATCAACATTATATTTGTATTGTTTGACGAAGGCTTCGCCAAGATCATTGAAGGATCGGATGTTTGCACTATCAAGGCTCATATACCAACGAAGAGCTGCACCAGACAAACTATCCTGAAAATAATGAATCAGCAGTTGATCATTATCAGTCTGAGTAGACATTTTCCTGGCGTACATGACCAGGTGGCTGAGCGGGCAGGTGTTCCCCTTATACTTCTCAAAGTCAGGGACTTTGAATTTGACGGGTATCTTCACACCGGGAACCAAGCATAACTCGGCAACAGACTTTCCGAATAGATCTTTCCCTCGGAGGGTCTTCAATTCCTTATGGAGCTCGAGGAATTGGTCATTCATCGCGTCCATCTTTTCATTAACATTTGGGCCCTCAGACGGCTCAGAATGATAGATGGTGTCGTCTACCCTGGGCATGGTATGCACGACAGGATGAGGCATTGCAAGGACCGGGCTAGATGCCGACATGGAAGCAAAAGTAGGAGCTGGAATATCTGGCATAAAACCAGGAGGCATACCCCACGGAAACCCGGCCGACATGGCATTTGGAATGAAATGAGCACTGGCAGCTGGCACAGTCGAAGAGACAATCTCTGATATAACAGTCCTCTGGGGAGGAGTTGCAGGAGGTGGAGACGGTTGATTCTGAGCAGCCAAAAATTGCTCCATCAGAGCGCTCAATCTGGCGACCTCTTCCTTCAGCTCTCTGTTCTCTTGTTCTAACTGATCCATCACTCTTGCAGAATTGGCTCGGGTGTAGTACCGATGAGTCAGCTTGTCTTCAAAATAAATGAAGAGCACAGAGTTAGGCCACAGACAAGAAGACCAGAACAACCTGCTTATGCAAAATGATGCATGCGATGCTCGTGCATATGCTTTGTTTTTATTTCAAGGAACTTTTTGGGTTCTATTTAATTTTTTTTTTTGAATTTTTAAGCATTTCATAGCATATGAAAAAGATCTCATCACATATATACTCAAGACAAAGAAGTACAACATTGTTGATTATTACAAGGGAAAAGGAAAATAAACATCCTATGGATCCCTAGAAGCTCGAGATGCTGGAAGACGAGATACACACAGCTTCTTGATCTCTCTCTCATATGCTGCTTCCATATCCGCTTTCTCCTTAGCAAGTCGATCATACTTCCTCTTCCAGAATTTGGAAGACTGAGGAAGCAGAGAAGTCCAAGTATCATTCGGATCATCTATCACCTGATGCTCGAGGAACTCAATCAGAGCGTCCTTCTCCTTGATTTGCTGAAGCAACTCTTCTCTTTCACGGATCCAGGCACGTGAAAGATCTTCTTCTCTCAACTCCTCTACGCCCTGCTTAGGGAGGGTTGAAGGCCCAGCCACATCCAACGGTGTAGGTCTCGGATAATCATACGGCATAAGATACTCAGAAGCTCTCTGTCTGACCCAAGAAGTATACGGCTCCAAAGCAATATAGTTCTTCGGACCCAACTCATTTCTACCCTTCTTGTGAATCTTGCGCCAAGCGCGGACCATCCTGGCTTTCAGGCCTTGGGGATCTTTACCCTCCTGAAAGAACACACCTTCTAACAGAATGTTATGAGGTTTATCATTTAGGGGGAACCCAAGCTGACGACGTGCTAAGATAGGATTGTAGCTGATTCCACCACATGTACCAAGAAGAGGCACATTAGGGAATTCACCACAATAATCGATGAACTGAACAGTATCATACACGCGATCATACCAAGAGATATCATCATTATTGAGAGACATAAGTCTCGTAGACCACCGTAGACATCCCTTGTTCTCCTTGAAAGCGACCGTCTGCGGTAAGTGAGAAATAAACCACTTATACAACAAAGGCAAACAACACACAATAACTCCTCCACCCTTTGCATTCCTCAGATGCAAAGAGACATAGGTATCACCCAACAGAGTCGGAACGGGATTAAGAACAGAAAAGATCCTAATGGCGTTCACATCCACAAATTTGTCGATGTTGGGGAACAATATCAAACCATAGATGAGCAACACAAATAAAGCCTCAAAGGCATCCTCACTCATGGCTTTCCCATAAACGGTAGCTTGAGCAATGAGGAAATTAGAAGGAAGACCCTGAATTCCACCTTTGGTGGTCATATGCGCCTCAATAAGGGATTCATCTATGTGCAACAAGTCTGCGATCTCTCAAGAAGTCGGAATACTCTCTAAGCCACTGAATGACACCTGATCCAGGATAGGAATACCCACAAGATGAGCATACTCCTCAAGCGTAGGCAACAGCTGAAAGTCCGGAAAAGAGAAGCAGTGATACAGAGGATCATAAAACTGCGCCAGAGTACTCATCAACCTTTCATCAACCTGAGTAGTCAACAGATGCAGAAGCTTCCCATAGCGAGCTTTGAAACCCATGGGATCTTGTACATAAGATGTCAGATTCCTTAACTCTTTCACATTGGGCTGTCTAAAGCTTTACTTCTTTGTATGCCTTTTTGGTCTTTCCATGTTTGAAAATTTTGCAAATAAACCCTTTAAGTTCCTTGGAAATTTTCTGATTTTTCTGATGACATGAATGCAGATGAATGCATGAATGCATGAGAGTCACGAGCATGGAGTCTTGGTTAAAAACCACCCAAATGGAGTGTACTAGGGTTTAAACCTGCCGAACATGTTCTATAAGAGGTTCCCATCATTATCGTCCCATCTTTCGAATATTATCGGAGGAACGAATACTCGTATTCCAAAAATATTCTCAAGAGAGACTCTTATGAGTGTAGTATCGCGTAACAATCGCATCAGATCTTACATTTGAACGACCTCCGCACTACGTCCTAAAAATAGGCCGAGATGGGCTTGGTAAACTAAGGTCCTTAGCATCTAAGGCACATGATTGAAAGAATAATGCCTAACCACAAATAACTTGTGTGACATTATTAATCCAACATGACCTCCACCAAGTGAATGGGCTCGCAAGTCAACTTGTTAAGGAATACTCCACACAAGTCGACAAGACTATGCCATTCTCCTATCCTAAGGTGCACTCGAGTTCGGGTATAGAACTCATCTCACAGAGATCACCAAGCAAACAGCAATTGTATATCAAGCAATTCAATCATGACAATCAATATAGTTATCCCAAATTGTACAAAAATATGTCATATGACAAATAAACAATATCATACAACAAGGGTGAAAAGTAGGCAATACCACCAAGGATAGAGGTCCTCCCCAACAGAGTCGCCACTTTTCTGTAGCGGTGTATTCGTCAGTTTATGATTTATTGATTAAACCAAAAGCAAAGCATACAAAGAATCGAGTCGCCACCGAACTTTTATTTATCCAAAGGAATGGCTAAAAAGCGAACAAAAGCCTAAGAAGTTTTACACATAGAAAACTAATGAAAAGATCAGAGATCTGGGTAAGGGGTTAATTACGCAATGGGAAGGTGTTAGGCACCCAAAACGTCCTAGGTACTCCTAGGGAGCCCTTTTCACACTTGTTGTACGAAATGTTATGTGTTTATGAAATATTTATTGTGCAAACATGATTGAAGGGATGAGAAAAGAATATACAAGTTATTATTTTTTGTGTTTGGATGGATAACCATTGCCTACGTACCTTTACAGGATCAAAACCTCGTAGTTCGGCTAAAAGATTTCCAAAATATGAGTGAATTCATTTTAGAACAAAAGCCCTAAGGTCTTTCATTATCCATGGGAGAAAACTCAACCTTATACAAACAACAAGTCCACCATGTGAGAAAAGCTTCAACTTGCTAGTGAGGGGTTAACCCTATAATAAGCAAGGAAGTCTTACAATTCAATCACTAAGGACAAAAGGTGAGATTAACATCAACCACTAAGATAATTGAGATCTATGGCTAATGTATGAAAACTTATCAAGAATGGACAAAGCCACAAAACAATTGAATGAGTGAAATTAACCAATTAGAATTTATTCACAAAAGATGGTCAAAGTATGATTAGAATTCAATTCAAAAAGAAGTATTTATGAAAATGAAGTTTGAATAGTCAAAGGCTTAAGGCCTAGGTTTCTAATTTGAAAAGAAGTGAAAATGTTTGCACAAAGTTTTCAAGTTTTGGGTTAACATGCACATGGAGGTGTAAAGAAACAAAAGGTGGGAGGGTTAAGGGATGTAAAACTTCTTAGATGTTCACCTCTTGAGATCATATATAGATGATCCAAGTGATTCCTTTGGAATAGGCAATGAGCAATAACAGATAAACAACAAAGCAAATGGATACCGGATGCCAATCACTGGACTTACACCAATCTCACCAAACAAAATGGGTACCGGATACCAATCAATGGATTTACACCAATCTCCTGAATCAAAATAAAACAAGGATACCAGATGCCAATATATGGACTTATTCCAATCTCCAAAGAATGCTCATAGGAAACAACTGCCAATAAATGGGCTTACAATTGACTCCTCGCATATAACAAGCAAAACAAAAGCAATAAGCAAGAGGAAACAAGTTGCCAATAAATGGTCTTACACTCGACTCCAAGGAAATAGGATGCCAATAAATGGTCTTAGTCCTAACTCCTTCCAGAAAGTAGGAACTCTTCTCCACAAGTGATTTGACTCTATAAGATCTTGGGTTAGTATTCAGAATGCATCCACACATGGTGTGAGCAAAGTGAATGACACACTGAGTAGCAGGAGATGGATTACACATCTCTTTTATCTGCCAATTGACTCATAAGAGGACTTTTCCTGCTTGGCACAAAGTTAAACAAGCACAAACATTGCCTCTTAAGGAGGACTTCAGACAGGTGCCTACCAATAACAGTAGGTCTTCCAGACTACATGAAGATTAGGGATCATACCTAAGTGGTTAAGCAACCAAGCAAAAGCAAAGTTCAAATGAACTTAAAGCATCTTATGTACCTGTGGAAACATCAAACAAATCAGTATAATACTCAGACAAACATATAACAGTCAATAAGCAATAGACAATCCCAATGTACAAAATATGTAAGCCAAAGGTCAAACTCAAATGAGTTAACATCAACCTACAAAACACACAAAGGTTAGTAATCAAAAGAAAACATCAATGCTCAAATGATGAAGCATCATTAACCATGGAACTTGGATGTTCAACCTGAAATCAAAGCTCAAATATGAGAGGCAAACCACTAGGTCAAAGCCTAGGGTCAAAGGTGAAGAAAAAATTCAAAACAAAAGCTGAAATTTAACATGAATCAACTTCAATCACATCTTGACACACTCCAAAAGGTCTCACATCAATATCATTAACCAAAAGCATTTCATGATCAATTGAAGTTCAAGGCAATTTTAAAGCTCAACTGCGATCAACCAGAATGAAAAATCTCAATTAAATCAGAAATGATTCAAATAATTCCAACAAAATTCATGGTCAATCACAACATTCATAAGAAGCATCACACAAAAAATCAGGACAATTGGAGATCATTTGGTATGGCAAATACATCACATAAGTTGGACAAGCAAAGGTGTGACACAAATTGTCACACCAACTTAACATGATCATAAAACATAAATGATAAATGGTAAAAATACCAAATCAACACCAAAATGTCAAGCAATGTGTCTAGTTTCATCATGCAAAATTTCAGAATCATTGGATTAAAAAAATGCATGAAACATAGCATATGAAATGTATGGAGGGAAATGAAAAAATAGAATGAAACATTTGAATAATGGTTGGCACGGAGGATCAAACTAGGTTACAATTCAAATGAGAAGAAGCCCCAATATGAAACGCGGCGTTTCATTAATACAGTTGGCACGGTCAAAGCCTGCGGGTCTTGGTCAGAGTAATGAGGACCAATGGAAATGCTGTGTGTGCAAAACATGGACCAATACATGAGCGTGCCCTATTCTAACACATGCAGACCAGAAAAACATTCTCAAACAGATCAAAAGCGTGGCCAAAGATTGAAGTTCATCTTCTTCAACGCGCATGCATACGAACAGTAGCAACATCTTCATGCATCAAGAACAAATGTTCCAGAAATCAAAATCAAAGCCATCATCATGTAGCATATTCAATGTAGATCACGAATCAATAAACAACTAAACCTAATTCCACATGTTAAGAGAGAATCAAGCACAAGAACATTCATACATGAAACTTAAATCAACCCTAACTAACTCAAAAGTGCATGGAATTTCATGATTCAAAGCTCAGAGTTACCAGCAAACCTAGATCTACAACAATATCACAATAATTTTGAGAATTAGAGAGATCGATTTGTAACCTCTTGAAGAGCAGCAACTGGAATTGGCTTGGTTCGAGGCTTGAAATGATCAGAAACTTCTCTATGATGCTTGTACAGATGATTGGAAGAAAGATTGAAGCTCAATTATGCTTGCTTTCAACAGAATCTGAAATCACCATGGATATCCAAAGCTTCGAGCATGCTTCAATGTGGCTCCAATTCTCTTGATTCCACGTTCAATCTTGCTTAACAACACCTCAGGATCCAGAATCAAGCAAGAGAAAGTGCTTGGATGTGAAGAATTTGGAAGAAATTTTTGAGAGAAAAATTTGGAGAAATTTGGATCTAGATCTGAATTTTCTTCTTAATGCTGAAAACAGTTAGGCTTATGCTTATATACCTCATGCTAATCATGCTTAAATCCAGTTTAAGCCAAATCCAAATGTAATTAGCAAGTTATGGAGTGTAAGTGCAAATTGGTTTTTCACCTCTATGCATGAAATGCATGTGTGAACAGTGCATGAAATTGGTTTATTTTCACTCAAACAAGGCCCATGCAAGTTTTGGAAATGGTTTTGTAAGCTCATAATTCACCAAAATGATTTTATGGAATTTCCTTCTCAAAACTTCATGAATGTGCACATGATCATGCAAGTGAAATTCATGTCATGTAATGGATGTTTTGGAAAGTAGAGGTCAAGATGAACAAAATGCAAAAAGAGCCACCCAAATTGGAGTTTTGGTTTGAAAGTTATGCCCATTTGAAGTTCCATGCATAGTTTGCCATGTTTTGATCATATCTCCTTAACCACACATGAGAAATTGATGCAAATGGCATCACCTACATTGGTTTTAAAAAAAAAAAGATGCAACAGGCGATTGTGTTGAAACCAGATACTTTGGTATTTAACTTTGTTCTCAAGGCTTGGCATGAGTGCCTTGATGTACAATCATGTATAAAATTGGTGCAATCTAGCAATGGTACCACACAGAGGGATACAAAATACGGGAACAAGATGGGCAGTAAACACAAAAACACATGAAATCCTCTATAAAGGGAGAAAAGAAAAATGTGTTAATTGTTCCTTCTCATTTAAGTCAAACAGATGTTTCTAGTATTAAGGGAGGTTCCTTAATGTTTTCAAATATGATGTTCTATTTTGTCAATGTCCCTCCATCTCATTCTCTCGAGTCCTTCCACGAATTAGTTGCTGAGAATGGCGGCACTTTCTCAATGAATTTGAATAACTCAGTCACCCATTGTGTTGCAGCAGACAGCAAGGGGTTTAAATTTGAGGCAGCAAAACGTCGTGGTGATGTCATTTATTATACCTGGGTACTAGATTGCTATGCACAAAAGTATTCTCATCAATGCAAGCGAACAATAGAGATCAAATTGTGGATGTTGGATCCATGGTTGAAGCTGTTTCTGCTGAAGCCGGTGATGCACCTCTTCACGCCATCGAAAGCCTCTGCATGCGCTGTCATCAAAACGGAACTACAAGATTTTATTTACTTCAATTTCAGGAAGATTTTATTGTTGGTTTTTGAATGTCCTCATTGTGGTGAGAGGAACCATGAAGTGCAGTTTGCTGGGGAGACTCAACCACATGGTTGTTGTTACTCGTTAGAGATTCCAGCGGGTGAACAAAAGATGTTCAATCGACAAGTGTTAAAATCAGAATCTGCTACCGTTAAGATACCCAAACTTGAATTTGAGATTCCACCAGAGACACAACATGGTAGTCTGTCAATGGTTGAAGGGATATTAATGCGAGCTGTTGATGAACTTCAGGCCCTTCAAGAGGAACGCAGAAAAGTTGCTCTAGAGACAGTTGATGCAATAGATTAGTTCCTGGTGAAGTTGCGAGCCTGTTCCACAACAGAATCTTCTTTCACGTGTATTATTGATGATCCTGCTGGAAACAGTCACATCGAAAATCCTTTTGCACCATCATCTGATCCATCATCTCACTATCAAGTTTTATGACCGAACACCTGAGCAACAAGTATTGTTGGGATATTCTACACAGGATGAAGGAACTCGTGATGAAGTGCTGGAAAGTGGAGAAGCAACGGCTTCTATGAGAACGAGTAGACAACCCCATGGGTCAGTTGGAGGAGCCGCTGGTCAACGAGCTATTGCACAAAGTAATAGTGCAGGAATCGCAGATGCCTTATTTCGATATAGTGCGCCAGAAGAGGTGATGACTTTCCCGTCAACTTGTGGAACTTGTACCTCTAAGTGTGAAACTCGAATGTTGTCACTAATATTCCGTATTTTCAAGAAGTAATTGTTATGGCATCTACATGCGATGCTTGCGGTTACCACAACCCTAAGTTAAAGCCAGGGGGAGGAATTCCTGAAAAAAGAAAAATTACTCTTTATGTGAAAAATATTAAGGACCCAATCCAGCTTCTGGATGATGTCATACGCCGCTTGAAATCTTTGAAACTCAAGGCTAGAGCTCTCGGTCTCACGCTTTGTAAATCATTTCAAGAACAACAAGCCATCATTCTGCACACATGTTGCAACAACCAAAGGTTTCAATGCAGCAACAATTGCAACAAAATGCCTCGAAGTCGTTGGCATCTCAGTCGCAGCAATCCCGCGACAGACAGATTGCATCTGGATGTTGGGCGCAATCGGCATAATCACTTCTGCTAACCATTTGTTCCCACATTACAGCAAACAAGAAATACTCCTGAAACAGGATTGCCTGCAATTGATTACAGGATATTTGATTCACTGGCAGACCCTCCTGAAACAAAGCAGAAGCATGTTGAAGAGTTAGTCTGATTACCAAATTGCTTCCTTTGTTACACACCTTCCCCCGAGACCGGTCATGTGTGTCCGACTCCCGCTCTTTCCAATGGTTTTATTAAATTTGGTAGTTTTAACAATCCTGCCAAGATTACTCCTACAGTATTGAAGATTTGGGCAAGGATACTGTGTGCAATTCCAAATTCTCGCCTTGTGGTAAAATGTAAACCATTTTGCTGTGATGGTGTGAGACAGAGGTTTCTTTCAACCCTAGAACAATTGGGACTGGAACCACTACGAGTTGATCTTCTTCCCCTTATTCTACTTAACCATGATCATATGTAAGCATATTCTCTGATGGACATCAGTTTGGACACATTTCCATATGCCGGGACAACTACGACATGTGAACCTTTATACATGGGAGCTCCTTGGTTACTACTGATAATAGTTCAGCAACAGCTGTTATTCCGAAACGGAGATGGAAACTCAAATCTGAAATTGCAGTTGATCCCAAACTAATGAGCATGTTGCATAGAAACTCAAATAGAGATGAAAGAATAACTGCTCATGAGTTTTTTCTTACATTGGCTGCTTGTAATATTGTGATTCCTGTACTTACTAATGGTGGATCATTGGTTTGATACCGTCGTAAGAGCCTGAGCATCAATGATTTGGATCTCCCAGCTTCTACTGAATGCACACCTCTGAATCATGGTCAAAGCACCAACTCGAGTAGGATTACGAGAACTGGTGATGGCAATGCTAACAGTACATCAAAGCGACGCTATGGAACTAGGGGTTCTCCCTACATAATTTTTGACCAAGATCGTTGCCGTCAAGAAATTGCTAAGATGATCATTATGCATGATTACCCCCTTCACATGGTTGAGCATCCAGGATTCATTGCATTTGTTCAAAACCTGCAACCTCAGTTTAACATGGACATTTTGGCCTGACGCTGGATGTGTGGACCTCAAGTCAATCTGTAGGGTATGTGTTTATCACGGGACATTTTGTTGATAGCGATTGGAAGTTGCAGAGGAGAATTCTCAATGTTGTGATGGAACCATACCCTGATTCTGACTCTGCTCTCAGCCATGCTGTATTTGTCTGCATTTCTGATCGGAATTTAGAGGGAAGGTTATTTGCTATTACTTGTAATCAGCCACTGACTGAAGTCACCATTGAGAATCTCAGACCTCTACTCTCTGTGAAGAATCCACTTATCTTCAATGGCCAGTTGCTAATTGGAAGTTGCATCTCCCGTACTTTAAGCAATGTTGCATATGATTTGTTAGGCTCAGCACATGGCATTGTTAATAAAATCCGGGAAAGTGTGAAATATGTGAAGACTTCAGAATCACATGAGGAAAAATTCATGGATCTTAAGCAGCACCTTCAGGTACCTAGTGAAAGGAGCCTTTTTATTGATTACCAAACCAAATGGAATACAACATATCAAATGTTGGTTGCAGCTTCTGAACTGCAGGAAGTGTTTTCTTGCTTAGACACTTCGGATCCTGATTAAAAAGGAACCCCTTCTGTTCAAGATTGGAAGCTTGTTGAGACCCTTTGCGCATACTTGAAACCCCTTTATGATGCAGCAAACATTCTTATGACAACAACTTATCCCACTGCTATTACATTCTTTCATGAAATTTGGAAATTACATTTGGATCTTGCTCAGGCTGTTATGCATGAGGATCCCTTCATTAGCGACCTTACTAAACTCATGCATGAAAAGATCGATAAGTACTGGAGAAGATCTGTCTGAGAATTATTCAAATGCAAAGTTCTATGTCATCAAATTTTTTACCATTGCAATCACAATTGTAGTTGTTACTGTGCCTGAAGGCCTACCTTTGGTTGTTACTTTAACCTTGACATATGCAATGCGGAAAATGATGGCAGATAAAGCCTTGGTACGAAGACTGTCAGCCTGCGGAACTACGGGCTCTGCTACTACAATCTGTAGTGATAAGACAGGAACATTAACCTTAAATCATATGACTGTTGTTGAGGCATATGTTGGGAGAAACAATCAACTCAATGGCTCTATTCCTGACAAGTTGGTGGAACTAAGTGAATTACAATGTCTGGTACTTTCTCACAATTATCTGTCGGGGTCTATTCCGTCAAAGGAATCTTTGTATTTTCGACAACTTGATGATGGCAATAAAGCGGATATCAGATCTGCAGACATTTGAGCAAAAGTTCGGGCTCAACGGCAAGCACATGAGGCCACTATTGGTTCTTTAAAGCATGGAAATAAGTTGAGGTGCTGCTACTGCTGTTTCTACTGTAGTTTTGGCATGTCTCAGCTGAGTCTTTCAATGGCAGCTTTGTTTTGCAACGGTGTTAGCCGCATTTGCATCGTGTAGACGTCATGCCGCTGCTGTTTGCTCTGCAGCTTTTGGTGGTGTTTGCTTGCTGTATTTTGGAAGTTCGTATTTCTGTTTCGCTGTTGGAGCTGCAAGTTTGCTTTAGAGGTTAGCTTTTGGAGGCCTTTGCATTGCCGACTGTCGTTTTGGAATTTCTTGCTATGTACATGGGGATGGATTCTTCAATTGTTTTCCAGTAACTTTCCTGCTGAATTTCTTGCTGCATTAGCTCGATGGGAAGAGTTAAGTGATCTATGTAAGGAATATTGGACCCCAGCTGATGCAGTAACTCGTCTTGAAATAGCACCAATGGCTGCTAATGCTGCTTGGAACATGGGAGAATGGGACCAAATGGCTGAACAGGTGTCTCGGTTAAATGATGGTGACGAAACAAAAATTTGAACTGCAGGAAATAATGCTTCTAGCAGTGACGGAAGTTCAAATGGCCCTTCGAAAGTCTTAACTTGCATCCCTCGGAGGCGCCGAGAGTTTCGTTGTCTTTGATCAAACGGATTTTCCACCATATCATGTGAATGTTCACAGCGGAGACAAACTCGTTAAAAACTCAACACGACGCGATATCATTCTGCAATAACAATGCAATAGCAACACACCAAAATCAGTCCAATTCCAAAAAAAGCAGAAAACACATATTCAAGTGAGTTACAGTGGTGAATTGTTTCTTACCGACACTAAAATTCTCTTGAAGATGAAGAGAATTGAGGGAGGGACCACTAGCTTGAGTAAAGACAAAACCTCCAAGCCCCCTCCGTACAGACACTTCCCACTACTCTGAGGAAGCACAGCAACACAGCAGGAAACAGAGCAGAGAGCAGAGGAGATGAGAGATATATAATAGGAGGCCACTGTTCATAAGAGGAAAGCGAGAAAAAACCCTAATTCCAGATAATAGCCGCCACTGATCACTAACAAGGAAGAGAGAATTCTGCAAGAACACAAAGAGCTGACTGTTCACACAAATAAAATCCTACCGTTGAACCACCCACCCTAAATCTCATTTTTCCCATCAACCATAGCATCTTTCTCCTTGGCTCTCATTACGACCTCTCCGATAACGTGGATTTGCTAGTCTGTTGTTAGGTAACAGCAATACAAAATCTGGAGTTGCCATTCATCTCACTCGGTGAAGACTTTGGTGCTCGAAAAGATAACAAGCTGAAACAATAGGGACGTCGCTATAACCGCCACCACGGTATAACCATTTTCGACGCGGTCCAAGAATTTAGCATCGACATCACGCAACATCGTCACTCGACATCAGGTGCGTTCATAGCTGACTTGCTTATGAAAGAAATGTATCGAAAATGAAAGGAGTTTGAGTTCCGGTTATATTTTTTGTTGATTGTTGTTGTTCGGACATATTTGCATTGCATGAGAGATGATGTACGGTTCACAGTCCATGGAAGAAACATTTTTTCTATTTTATTTTTTTTCAGAAGGATAAATCCATTTGTTTTTTTGTAGCAGGTGTGCATTAAAATGAATCTGTTTAAAAGGACCTGCTACTGTTTTAACTTTGTGTTTTATTTAAAGCTTGATCCATTTTTTATGTTATGTATTAGTGCTTGAGGCTATATGACGAGAATACTTGTCTGGTAGAGTTGGTAAAGGGATGCTTTGGCAAGTCTTTGGTCTTGGGTTCAATTCCCATATGTGTGCCATATTTGATTTTTGCAAAATTTTAATTTCTATTTCACATTTTTGTTTTAATCCCCTCCTAATGTTTACCCTTTAATTTTATTTTAATTGTTAAATATCAATTTTAATGTACTTTGATTATTTTAATCCGATATTCAAAATCATTTTCTAAATAAAACGTGAAGAAAAAGATTACCTGGATGGAATGTCCAGTCGTAATCCCGAATATTAGGCTCAAGCTGTAAGAGCTTGCAAGTCGTTAATATTCGTCTTCACTTTAATACTCCAATACTCAAAATCATTTTCTAAATAAAAGTTGGAAGAAAAAGGTTACCTGGATGGAATGTCCAGTCGTAATCCCGAATATTAGGCTCAAGCTGTAAGAGCTTGCAAGCCGTTAATATTCGTCTTCTCTTTAATACTCCAATATTCAAAACCTCTTCTTAATAAAGTTGGAAGAAAAAGATTACCTGGAGGGAATATCCAGTCGTAATCCCGAATATTAGGCTCAAGCTATAAGAGCTTGCAAGCCATAAATATTCGTCTTACCTCCAAAACATTTATAAATATTCGAATCATTTTCTTGGCAATATTGGAAAGAAACAGACTGCCTGGGTGGAATGTCCAGACGTAGTCCCGAGTATTAGACCCAAGCTGTAAGAGCTTGTAGGTCACAAGTACTCGTCTTTCAAACTTCAAAATACTTAATTCCTACTTAATACTTTTTTCAATAAAGATGGAAATGGAACATGGTGTATGCTGTGCACTCCTGAGACTAGGATTCGAGATGTATATCTCGCTCATCCAAGTTCTCGCCATCACTCAAAATACACCAAACCAATCAATTTCTTTTTCTCGCCGCCGTGCGATTGATCTCTTAAACCTTTTCACAAACGAAAGGTACTTTGTTTCGAAACAATGCAATGTTTTTCCACCTGTTTTGGGTAGTCCAACAATGTTTTCGTCGATTTGACACAAAGTAGCTTTCGCTAAAATCGAACAACAAACAAACATTTTTCTACCCAGAACTACGTAAGCCTTGATTTCTCTTTTGAGATACGTAGGAGCAGGATTCGTAAATCTTGTCAGACCCACTAATAAAAAACTTAGGTTTAGTCCTTCGTTAAAAAATCCAAAAACATTTTCCTCTCTTTTACTCTTCTTTCCCACCTAATAATTTGAAAAGCCTAATATTTCAAACTAACATTAACGCACACAACTGACCTAATGGTTCCCGTTGAGTACAACGGATGTGAGGGGTGCTAATACCTTACCCTTGCGTAAACGACTCCCGAACCCTGATATTGGTTGCGATGACCATATCTTATCCTTTCATTTGTCTTGGGTTTTATCGATATTTCCCCTTTCCTTTTTAGGAATAAATAAAGTTCGGTGGCGACTCTGTTCGATCCATCATTGCGAGCGTGCGATCGCGCTTCGCTTTGAAGTCGTATCCCCATTTTTTTGAGGTGCGACAACCTTCCCTCTGTGTAACCAACCCCCTTATCTGTAATCTCTGGAATTTTATTAGTTTTGATTTGAAAACTTCTTATCTTTGGGTTATGTTCCTACTTTTCCCATTTCCTTTGGAAACAATAAAAGCATGGTGGCGACTCTGGTTTTATTGATGTTAAGCTTATCCATAGCTTAATGGTCATGAATTTCCCGCTACAGAAATTAAGTGGCGACTCTGCTGCGGAGTAGTCCTCAGTGGGTTTAGCCTACTTTTTATGTGTATATATTTGTATATTTGATGTTTGTATACTTGTTTGTGTGATATAATTTGTCTGTTGTGCTTGGTGATCTTTGAGTGGTGAGGTAAGTTCTAACCCAAACTTGAGTGCAATTAAGATAGGAGGATGGTATAGTCATGTTCAACTTGTGTGGAGTAGTCCTTAACAAGTTGGCTTGAAACCCATCTACTCGGTGGAGACCTCTTTGGAGTTACTGATGTCACACAAGTTATTTATGGATATGCATTACTTTCTCTGATTTGGGGTCTGAGAAGCTGGGGACCATAGAACATTTAACCCAACTTTGCCTATTTAGGACGTAGTGCGGAGACTGTTCAGGTGTAGACTTGATAACAGTTGTCACGTGATACTACACTCAGACGAGTTTCTCTTGAGAATATTATGGGTTGATGAGTCAGTCATCCTAACCTATAATATCTGATAGATGGGATTAAGACTCTGGGAACTTCTTAGAACATGATCTACAGATTTTTATCCTTAGTACACTCCTTTGGGATGGTCCTTAACCTAACTCCATGCTCATGACTCACAACGAACCCTTTGATTCTTGGTTGATCTGATCAAGTCTTGTCAATTTCAATGGAACTTAGGTGTTGATAAGGTGAAAACCGTAATCCACCAAAATGGATGATTGATCTTGATGATGACTTGATCCATTCCTTGACCTTTGTTTGTGTTTGCCTTGTATGTGATCCCTTGTATGTGAATGTCACATTCATGCATACATGAGCATCATGACATCCATCACAGAAAATAAATTCCAAGGAACTAAGGTCTTATTTGCAAATATTTTCAGACCATGGATTATGGACGAAGGAATACTAAGAAGTACAATTTTATATGTCCTGATTTGAAAGAGCTAAGGAAGTTGTCATCTTTTGTATTAGATCCCTTGAAGTTCAAGCAACGTCATGGGAAGCTTTTGTCTGTATTATATGCTGATGTGGTTGAAGGACTTCTAAGTATTTTGGTTCAGTTTTATGATCCTCTCTACCAGTGCTTCACTTTTCCTGCTTATCAGTTTGTGCCTACGTTAGAGGAGTATACCCATCTCTTTGGAATACATGTATCTAACAAGGTACCTTTCAGTGGATTAGAGGAGATTCCAAAATCTCATGTCATAACTTAAGCTCTCTGAAGAAATCTGAGATTGATGCTCATTTGGTGAAGAAAATAGGTATTCTTGGGTTGAATTTTGAGTTCCTCATTGGAAAAGCTAATGTTTTTGCTCAAGCCGGTAGCATTGATGCTTTTGAAGCTATCTTTGTATTGCTCATCTATGGTTTACCCTTGTTCCCTAACATTTACGGTTTTATTGATGTTAACTCAATTAGAATCTTCTTGATTAGGAATCTTGTTCCTACTTTGTTGGGTGACATGTATTTATCTTTGCATTTGAGGAATTCTAAAGGTGGTGGCACTATTGTGTGCTATGTTCCTCTTCTGTACAAGTGATTTGTTTAGCACTTGCCTCAGACGTCTGCTTTTTTGGAGAACAAGCAATGTCTATGATGGTCTCATAGACTTATGTCTCTCACTAATGATGATATTGTTTGGTACGATTCTGCATTGGGTAGTGTAAGACCCCAATTTTGTCCCTAAGATCCCTCATAGCATCATATCATATCATATCATGGCCTCAAGGATCATTGCATACCTTTGCTTGCCTCCTAGTGGGTGGGTATCTTGTGAGTGTGGTTCTTGATCACCAAGCATGTATTGCATTTGTATATCATTGCTTTTCATCTGTTTGTCAACCAAAAGTACAAAAATATTGTCATCTAACCATGTTACTTGCAGATGAAGCAAATTAGGTCAAATCAGTCAAAGTCAGTCATTGAGATAGATGGTGGCCATTCTTGCAGAATTTGGGCACCATGATCATTCATCAAGAGTTCATATGAGTTGTTACATCATTTTGGATTAAGATATCAAGTGGTAGGGGTTTGGAATTCATCAGAACATGGTTCAGTCAAGCAAAACCCTAGCAAAGTCAACTGAAGTCAACCTTGGTCAACTGTCCATTTAATCAGTGATTTGATGGTGGGAATTGGTCTGAGAGGCCTCATTCATGTCCATATAAGCCTCATATAACATGTCAAACATCCACAGTGAAGAAAATAAAGTCAGACAAGAAATTTCCAAAAATAGAAAGTTGACCTGTAATTGGAATTTGCCAAAAATGGAAAGTCTTGATCCTCAACATTACATCATCATACAAGCTTCAAATGAATTTTTGCCCAACATGAAAGTTGAAGATCTTGTTCTCCCATTTCCAAAAACTCCAAGAACACTCAATTCCCATTTATGGTTGGCAAGTTATGATTAAATCATTCTCAAAAAATTTTGAACTTCAAAAGGCCATATCTTCCAAACCATTTGGCCAAATTGGGTGGGGTTTTTTGCTACAAGTCCTATTTGATGTGCTCTATCCAAATCTTTCATCACATTTTACCAAAACTCAACCAAGCAAAATGGCATTTTTAAAGTGGTTTGAATTAAATTAAGTGAGGTGAAAAAGTGACTTTGCAAATTAACCATTTCCAATCCATTTTGCCAATTGAAAAAGTTCAGAAATCACTTTTGGAGTTTGTCCAAGGCCCAATTCGCAGCTGTTAGCACATGGACATGTAACATGAGTGGAAATCCATCAATTAGCAAAAACACTCCAATTAGCAAATTGAGATTACATTTTCCATTAACCATGATTAACAAACCTTAAACAGAGTACATATATCACTTTTTCTGCTGAAAAAGCCCTAGCAGCCACTATTCACAAACAGAAAAAAACTCATTTGCTCTCAAAACCTCTTTTCTTCATTTTGAATGTTCTGCTGAAAATATTCAAAGAACTCGAGCCTTGGTTAGTTGCTTCATCCTTCACCATCATTTTTGAGCTCATTGCAAGCCTGAAACAACCACTGAAAGCAAGGAATCGTGACCGTTACTTCCAAGCATTTCCATGGCAGATTTGGTTTTGAGCTAGAATCAACATTGCTAAGCTGAAATTCTTTGTTCATTCATCATTTGGAACCACCGGGAGCAGCTGTTTCAACCTTCCACAGCCAAACAACATCTGTTTCGACACTGCACTTCAAATTTGGTAAGGATTCGAATCTCACCATTTGCAAAATCATGTTGTGCTTTAGATAGATCTTGCTTTGCTGGTTTCAATGAGCTTTGAATCATTAAAAATGGTTGAGTATTTTGAAAGTTAGGTTGAATTGAAATTTGATGTGTGAATATGTTTTTGCATGATTCATCCTTGTTAGCATGATTAAATGAAAATGGTTGTTGGAATGTTGATGTATGTTGTCTGCTGATTCGATTGGTATGCTTACTTTCCATTTCTGGGAGAAAATTTTTTCACGATTTGTTGGAGATGATGAACAGTGTACTGAAACCCTAATGCATAAACCCAGATTTTCATTTGGATCGTGTTTGTTTGTTCTGTGCATGAAGGCATTGTTTGATTACCATGTGACCAATCACATTGCTCATGTGTTGTCACTGTTTTATGATTTATTGAAGTTGGTACATGTTTGGTTGACTTCTTTGAGCATGCTTGAACTTGCCTTGCCTTTCTGATTTTCATTGACCTACTTCCCTTGATCCAAATGAGCTGAAATTTGATATGCTTATCATGTTATGGATTATGATTGACCATGAATTATTTGAGAATTTATTGAAATGTTTGAGATTGGTTTTGAGCTAAATCATTCTGTTGACTTCTTTGAGCTTCTATATGCCATGCTTTGACCTAATTTGCTCATGAAATGATGATGGTGAATGATATGAACATGAAACCAATTGGGTTTGATTCTTGATTGTTTGAACTTGATTTTGGACACTTGTCACTTGCTGTTTTGACTTTCTCATCTCTTTTTGACCCTAGGCTTGTCCTAGTGGTCATGTTGCTCATGTTTAAGTTTGTTGTTTCAGGTTAAGCAACAAATGCCCCAAAGAGATCATTACAAATTGAATGAGCTTGATTTGATTATCATGAACTAACTTGTTTGTTTTGTAGGTTGCTTGGCTCACATGCTTTGAGCCTTGTGCATTGCATATTTAACTGATCGTGTTGACTGTTGATCTCTATCTCATTTTGATTTAACTTTGAGTTGTGTACTGATTCTGTTTGACTGGTTTCAGGTACCTTTAGTTGCTTAGTTCTTTAAGAACTTGCTTTGCTTTGCTTAATAGCAATTTGCATTGAGGTATAATTCCTTATCTTCATGTAGTCTGGAAGACCTGGCCTGTTACTTGGCCAGGCAACTGTCTGAAGTCCTCCTTAAGAGGCAATACTTGTGTGTGTTTACATTTGTCCCAAGCAGGAAAAGTCCTTTGAATAAGGCAATTGGTAGAATCCAAGAGATATGCAACCTATCTCCTACTATTCTGTGTGTCACTCACCTTGCTCACACCACATGTGTTGATGCATAGTGAGTAAAAACCCAAGATCTATCGAGTCAATAATCTGTGGAGAGAGTTCCTACTTTCTGAACTCCCACACCTTCTGATATTCAAATGCTCTCCCTGGCCAGGGATAAGAGCAATTAGGCACACCCCTCATATCTTTTCATCTGCTTCACCTTAGCCCCTCAATGGCAAGGTTAAGAGCACCTTTAACCCTATTCCAGTTGGCTTCAATGCCTAACCCTTTGTGTGAGCCTGATTGTTTGGTTATAGTGTGTGCTGAATGACTTTAACTGATTGATTGCTTACCTCATTTACACATGTCTGCTTGCATGCTCTGTGCATTTATCATCATCAATTACTCATTAGTGCATGATCATTTCATTTGTCTCTGTGCCATATCTTTGTTGTTTGCCCATTGAGGACGATTGTAAGACCATCCATTGGCCATTGTTCCTATGATATGGAAGTGAGTATAAGACCATCTCATTGGCCACTCATCATTCTCTTTGCTTGATGCATTTGTTTGATTTATGTGAGGATGCAATTGTAAGTCCCTGCAAGTTGGCCTTTGCTTTCCTATGATCATATGTTGGATATTGGTATAAGCCCAGACAGATTGGCATCCGGTATCCAAGTTTCATTTTGTTTTAGGAGATTGGAATAAGTCCATCTAGTGGCTTCCGACATCCTTGTTTCTTTGTTTAGGAGATTGGTGTAAATCCATCTATTGGTATCCGGTATCCGCTTTTGTTTGTGAGATTGGAGTAAGACCATTGAGTGGCATCCGGTATCATTTGTTTGCTTATTTTGCTATTGCTCATTGCCTATTCCAAAGGACACACTTGAATCATCTTCTATATGATTTCAAGAAGTGAACCTCCTAGGAAGTTTTACAACACATCCTCATCCATTCATCCCTCTTTGTCCTAAACCTTTTTACACCTTACTTTCAAACTTGAGATAGATATTGTGCAAACATCTTCATGCTTTTGAATTAAAAACCTGGACCCCAAGTCCTTGACTTTTTTCAAACTCCATTTCATAATACTTCTTTTGAATCAATCTTAATCATACTTTGACCCTACTTTCATAATCACAATCAATTAACTTCACCCATTCAATTGTTTTGGCTTTGTCCATTATTGATCTTTTCACACATTAGCCATAGGTTTCAATTATCATTGTGGTTGATGTAAACCTCACCTTATCCTTAGTGAGTCGACTATAAGACTTCCGTACTGAAAACAGGGTTAACCCCTCTAGTACGTCGAAGCTATCCTCGCATGGTGGATGTTGGTCTTGGTTGAGTTTTCTCCCATTGATAATGAAAAGCCTCAGTGCTATTGTTTAAAATTGAATCCACTAACTTTTGGAAATCTTTTAGCCGAACTACGGCGTTTTGATCCTTACCTTTGATGGAAGGTACGTAGGCAACGGGTTCATCCGTTCGAACACAAAAATAATTAACTTGTACATTCTTTTCTCATCATCCCAATCATGTTTGCACAATACTTATGTCATAACAAATAACAATTTTATACAACAAGTGTGAAAAGGGCTCCCTAGGAGTACCTAGGACGTAGTGGGTGCCTAACACCTTCCCATTGCGTAATTTACCCCTTACCCAGACTCTCTGATCTTTTTATTAGTTTTCTATGTGTAAAACTTCTTAGGCTTTTGTTCGCTTTTTAGCCAGTCCTTTGGATAAATAAAAGTGCGGTGGCGACTCGAATTCATTGTATGCTTTGCTTATGGTTTAATCAATAAATCATATAGCGACGAATACACCGCTACAGGTAGCTTGGATATTATTAACAGTTGTGGTGAATTCTCTAATGTGCCTCTCATTGGTACACAAGGAGGAATCAACTACAACCATGCTTTGGCCCATCGTCAACTTGGGTTCTGTAACACCCCTTTTTCTACCCCAAATTACTTAGCATATAATCAGAGTAAATAAGCACGCATATAAACAAAAGGGCGTCACATCGACGTTTTTAAAAACTAAAAGCTTTCAAAAACCAACATCATTCATCATCAATATACAATACACCTGGTCATTCAAAATAACACCTTTCAATCATCATGAATATTCAAGAATATCCGTTCGCAGCGGAAAAGAGTGAATACTCATGCATTTTCATAAAATGATCCATGTCCCATACCATGATCATCTCTCAACAATCATCTCAAGATAACGTAACTCAAGTAATAACATACTGCATCTCCAATGAGATATGAGTTCGATACTACCAATCTACCCAGTGTTACATGACCAGAGCATTGACTCATTACCTAATCGTCAAACTAAAATACAGAAAATCTCCAGCTAATCTCGAGCGAGCTACCGTCCTCTTACTTCAGTGATACTACTCTGGAGTATCTGCACGATACCCATGTAAAGGTAACATTCAAACAGAAAGGGTGAGAATTCAAATCATTATGAAATAGCATAATAAGGCACAATGATTAAATCAACAATTAAAGGAATTCATCACACCTTGGATAATCATGTCAATAATATTAACCAACATTTATTTCACATGTTTCAAACATACATTAACACTCAAGAAGTTAATATTAAAATTCAATGCAATATTCTCAAATATACACATAATCACAATTATCACATAATCACATATTTCACCAAGTTAAGTATCCAAACATTACCAAATTCAATTACTACATCTTATACACACATCACAATCACAACCATGCAAACATTCAACTATCACCTGACTCTAACGTGACTCAATGCAAGACATGTGACTCTATGCATGTGGTACCATCTACTACCTCGCCTATTTCCATTAAGGATCAACGAGTGCTCATCTACCTCGCCTATTTCCAATTCAGGATCAACGAGTGCTACATCTACCTCACCTGTTTCCAATAAGGATCAATGACTGTTACATCTACCTCACCTATTTCCAATTAAGGATCAATGAGTGCTCATGTGAACCCACAGTTTCACCACTTCCACAATGAAGTCGACCATGCTATGAATGAATGCACATATACCAACATATATGTAATTAAGATCATCTCTACCATCTTAACATTTCACATATCACCATAACTCAACTCTATGAATTATCCACCAATGGTACATGTACACATTCATAACAACATATCATCCACAATTACATATACACATTCATAATAATATATCATTCGCAATCCACCAATGGTACATATACACATTCATAACAATATATCATTCATAATCCACCAATGATACATATACACATTCATAACAACATATCATCCACAAAACCACCAATGGCACATATACACATTCATAACAATATATCATTCATAATTATGCATCACACCATTCATCATGAAATAACCAATTCATGTTACCACATGAATAATATCAACAAATAACAACAAATCATCAACATCTTAACATCATTGGCATAACAACATAATTATCACGCAATCATATTACAACAATGCAACGATTCATCAACCAAACGTATAACCCAATATATTTATCAATACAGTAGGCATGTGAATATTATTAAAACATATTAACAATCAATACCATGTTTTAGGTATGAACATTAGCTTTCTAACGCTTCAAACGCCACCAAAATCGGGCTTACGAGTTAAAAGTTATGATCAAAACCGTGCACGAAGGCATTACTAAAAATTGTTGTTTATTAAATTTTCCAACATAATTTTCATCTTCTTCAACCCCCATAACGTCCATGAAATAATCTCCAAAATTATTTTATTCCTGAAACAAAGCTATAGCCCTCTGTTTCAGTTATCCAATGCTTCGAACCGCACTCGATTTGGACTTACGGATCAAAAGTTATGACCAAAACGATTTCGACAATAAAACATAAAAACAGGCCGCGAGTGTGACGGACAGCATGCAGAATTTTCCGCGGTTTTCATCGTTGGAGGACTTCCGGACCTCCGATTTCAATTCCGTAAAAAGCCAAACGTTCAGAAAATTATAACTTACACAATACTCCAAATATATAATGTTAATTTGCAGTTTTAACACAATCAATCACCACAATCAAGCATAATCATCAAAACCTAACAATCCTAAAATCATGCAAACTAGGGATTTTAACCTAAACATACATCTACCCATTGACCCAATCATACTAACCCATAATAATAAAGATTCCCCCCTTACCTCTTCAATTTGATGGAAACCCTAGCTCTTCTCTTTACTTTTCCTCTCCTCTTTCTCTATTGCCTTCAATGGTCAAATGAATTCTAATTCTCACTCTCCTCACCTCTTACTATTTATATTAGTATTCTAGTTGGGCTTAAATCATTATATCCATCTAATTTAATTACTAGGCCCAATAAAACCTAATATTTAAATATCTCTTATTTAAATTTAAATAAATTAAACCACTCACTATGCACACCAAGTTAGTTAATTCAATTATTTAATTATATCAACTAAATAATTAATTAACACATCAAATTAATTAATATACTCGATCATTATACTACCTAACAACCGATTAATTACTTAACACTCCAAATAATTAAATATAATATAATAATAATAATATATGAACTAATTACTAAAATTGGGCTGTTACAACTCTCCCCCACTTAAAAGATTTTCGTCCTCGAAAATTCACCTCAAACGAACAACTCCGGATACGATTCCCTCATCTTATCCTCGAGTTCCCAAGTAATATTGCCATTGGTGACTCCGCCCCATATCACTTTCACCAAAGCAATTTCCTTACCACGAAGCTTCTTCACTTCTCGATCTTCTCTAATCTCGTCAAGAATGCCACACGTAAGCTTCAACATACCAAGCTTAACACACGAAGACGTCGCTTCACAAACCAATCTTCCTTAGCACCAACCTCAGGAAAATAACCGTCTTCTCCAAAACAGTTAACTATCCCACACTGCACTCTTGCATGCAACAACATAATGTCCAAGCTCGATACAATTGGAACATCCAAGAGAAGCAGATGCTTCTCCCTCACTTATTTCATTCCCAACCTGCAATGGAGAATAAAACAAGCATCGATAGTGTTCTCACACACATGTCGCATACTAGGGAACAAACCTAACTAAACAACCTGGCCGGACAGACCGACCTGCTCTGATACCACTAATGTAACACATTAGTGACTATTGACCAACTGGTCGACCATGCTCTGATACCACTAATGTAACACCCATTTTTCTACCCCAAATTACTTAGCATATAATCAGAGTAAATAAGCACGCATATAAACAAAAGGGCGTCACATCGACGTTTTTAAAAACTAAAAGATTTCAAAAACCAACATCATTCATCATCAATATACAATACACCTGGTCATTCAAAATAACACCTTTCAATCATCATGAATATTCAAGAATATGCGTTCGCAGCGGAAAAGAATGAATACTCATGCATTTTCATAAAATGATCCATGTCCCATACCATGATCATCTCTCAACAATCATCTCAAGATAACGTAACTCAAGTAATAACATACTGCATCTCCAATGAGATATGAGTTCGATACTACCAATCTACCCAGTGTTACATGACCAGAGCATTGACTCATTACCTAATTGTCAAACTAAAATACGGAAACTCTCCAGCTAATCTCGAGCGAGCTACCGTCCTCTTACTTAAGTGATACTACTCTGGAGTATCTGTATGATACCCATGTAAAGGTAACATTCAAACAGAAAGGGTGAGAATTCAGATCATTATGAAATAGCATAATAAGGCACAATGATTAAATCAACAATTAAAGGAATCCATCACACCTTGGATAATCATGTCAATAATATTAACCAACATTTATTTCACATGTTTCAAACATACATTAACACTCAAGAAGTTAATACTAAAATTCAATGCAATATTCTCAAATATACACATAATCACAATTATCACATAATCACATATTTCACCAAGTTAAGTATTCAAACATCACCAAATTCAATTACCATATCTCATACACACATCACAGTCACAACCATGCAAACATTCAACTATCACCTGACTCTAACGTGACTCAATGCAAGACATGTGACTCTATGCATGTGGTACCATCTACTACCTCGCCTATTTCCATTAAGGATCAACGAGTGCTCATCTACCTCGCCTATTTCCAATTCAGGATCAACGAGTGCTACATCTACCTCACCTGTTTCCAATAAGGATCAATGAGTGTTACATCTACCTCACCTATTTCCAATTAAGGATCAATGAATGCTCATGTGAACCCACAGTTTCACCACTTCCACAATGAAGTCGACCATGCTATGAATGAATGCACATATGCCAACACATATGTAATTAAGATCATCTCTACCATCTTAACATTCCACATAACACCATAACTCAACTCTATGAATTATCCACCAATGGTACATGTACACATTCATAACAACATATCATCCACAATTACATATACACATTCATAATAATATATCATTCACAATCCACCAATGGTACATATACACATTCATAACAATATATCATTCACAATCCACCAATGGTACATATACACATTCATAACAACATATCATCCACAAATCCACCAATGGCACATATACACATTCATAACAATATATCATTCATAATTATGCATCACACCATTCATCATGAAATAACCAATTCATGTTACCACATGAATAATATCAACAAATAACAACAACTCATCAACATCTTAACATCATCGACAGAACAACATAATTATCACGCAATCATATTACAACAATGCAACGATTCATCAACCAAACGTATAACCCAATATATTTATCAATACAGTAGGCATGTGAATATTATTAAAACATATTAACAATCAATACCATGTTTTAGGTATGAGCATTAGCTTTCTAACGCTTCAAACGCCACCAAAATCGGACTTACGAGTTAAAAGTTATGATCAAAACCGTGGACGAAGGCATTACTAAAAATTGTTGTTTATTAAATTTTCCAACATAATTTTCATCTTCTTCAACCCCCACAACGTCCATGAAATAATCTCCAAAATTATTTTATTCCTGAAACAAAGTTATAGCCCTCTGTTTCAGTTATCCAACGCTTCGAACGGCACTCGATTTGGACTTACCAAAGTTATGACCAAAACGATTTCGATAATAAAACATAAAAACAGGCCACGAGTGTGACGGACAGCATGCAGAATTTTCCGCGGTTTTCATCGTTGGAGGACTTCCGGACCTCCGATTTCAATTCCGTAAAAAGCCAAACGTTCAGAAAATTATAACTTACACAATACTCCAAATATATAATGTTAATTTGCAGTTTTAACACAATCAATCACCACAATCAAGCATAATCATCAAAACCTAACAATCCTAAAATCATGCAAACTAGGGATTTTAACCTAAACATACATCTACACATTGACCCAATCATACTAACCCATAATAATAAAGATTCGCCCCTTACCTCTTCAATTTGATGGAAACCCTAGCTCTTCTCTTTACTTTTCCTCTCCTCTTTCTCTATTGCCTTCAATGATCAAATGAATTCTAATTTTCACTCTTCTCACCTCTTACTATTTATATTAGTATTCTAGTTGGGCCTAAATCATTATATCCATTTAATTTAATTACTAGGCCCAATATAACCTAATATTTAAATATCTCTTATTTAAATTTAAATAAATTAAACCACTCACTATGCACACCAAGCTAGTTAATTCAATTATTTAATTATATCAACTAAATAATTAATTAACACACCAAATTAATTAATATACTCGATCATTATACTACCTAATAACCGATTAATTACTTAACACTCCAAATAATTAAATATAATATAATAATAATAATATACGAACTAATTACTAAAATTGGGCTGTTACAGGTTCTCCTTGAGAGATAAACCTAATAACACTCAGTTAGAAGGTCTATTTTATCAAGAGGGTAAAGAACCCCAACTTTTGAAGAAAAGGATAGTGCAAGCTTGGCATAATGTTCATAGGAAAGGATGATTCGAGCTTGGTCCATGCAACTGTGTAGCTTTGGAAGCTTACACTATCTGGGTGAAGATGAGAGCTTTGGAGATAAAGATGTCGTACGCTTGTGAAAGACTTATGTTTGTGGTTGTGGCTGAGCCATCAACTCTCCCTAACCAAGATGTAGAGGAGTTGGAAGACGCACTTGCCAAGATGAAACAAGAGAGATATATGGGGGAAGAGCGGTTCCATTCTTTGAACCTAAAGCATGAGTAGTTGCAGCTTGAGTCGAAAGAAAAAGATGCACTTATTGAGATTCTTGAAGACCGTGCAGTGAAGAGATAGAGAGAGACAGAGGATTTATCTTCCTCTAGCATGCCTCAACCTTCCGGTTCTTGGAAGAAGATTGTTGATCAGCTAGTCCTCAAAAAGGCTCAGATGAATACATCCTTTAACTCCGAGATTATATGCATCCGAAGGAAGTATGCACCAATAGCCAGATCATTTGATGCAGGTGTACTCTTGTATTTGTACTTTGGTTTTTGAAGTTGTACTCAGTGTAATCCTCCCAATTTTATGAATAAAAAGAGATTTTATGGTCAATCAAACTGTTATTATTGTTATTACTTGAATATATATATATATATATATATATATATATATATATATATATATATATATATATATATATATATATATGTATGTAAATAGGACTTCATATGCTCCTTTAAATTAAAAACAAACAAAAATATTGCAATTCATGCATCATTTGCATAATAGGTTTCTTCCGCCATATGTCTTATCAGTTCTTCTTCTGTGCATCAGCCAAGCTGACTCATCGCTGCTAATTAACCGAAGAGAATAGAGCATCTAGAGCAAGAGAACTGAGAGCTGAATTATGAGATCGCCAGACTAACGTCACTGATGGAGTATGTCATTGCTGCCCAGAATCAATCGTCGCCATCTCCTGCAACTCCTCCTCCTTAGAGAATCGTCATTTCTGAGATTGCTTCCTCAACTTTTCCTGTTGCTGCTGCCATTCAACCCATTCCTGCTATGCCTGATGGATTCCCTTGGGGAATGCCACCAAATTTTATGCCATAAGGGTATGCACTCACGTTTGTTTCTTTGCCAGCATCTAGCCTAGTCATGTCAGTGCCACCTCCGACTGTTCACACTCTTCCTCGCATTGAAGACACTACCTACCATTCTGAGCCGTCTGAGGGTCCAGATGTATATGAGAAGAAGGATGAAATTAAAGATAAATTCCTTGAGCTGAGCAAAGAGTTGAAGACTTTGAGAGGGAAAGACTTGTTTGGGAAGAGTGTTGTTGAACTCTGCTTACTCCCCAATGGTAAGATCCCGGTGAAATTCAAGGTCCCAGACTTTGAAAAGTACAAAGGGAATACTTTCCCGCTAAGCCATCTTGTTATGTATGCCAGGAAAATGGCTACTCAGACTGATAATGATCATCTTTTGATTCAATATTTCCAAGACAGTTTAACTGGAGCTGCCTTGAGGTGGTATATGGGTCTGGACAGTGCAAGCATCCGTACTTTCAATGACTTGGGTGAAGCCTTTGTCAAGAAATATATGTACAACATGGATATGGCGCCTTATAGAGATCAATTGAGGTTTATGTCTCAGAAGGATAAAGAGACATTCAAAGAATATGCCCAGAGATGGAGAGAATTGGCTTCCCAGATAAGTCTACCTCTTGAAGAGAAGGAAATGACGAAAATCTTCTTGAAGACACTGAGTTCGTTTTATTATGAACGTATGATTGCAAGTGCCTCCAATGATTTTACTGAAATGGTAAACATGGGGATGAGGTTAGAAGAAGGAGTTTGTGAAGGACGTTTGTCTAAAGAAGAGGCGTCAGCTAGCAAGAAGTATGGTGGGAGTTTCTCTAATAGGAAGGAAGGAGAAGCTAATTCAGTGTCAGTAGGGAGGCAGAGGAGGCCTCGTGTCAGAAAAAGTTATCAACCCCGTCAACATCAACACCAAGTTTCTTCAGTAATTCCGGTTTTTTCTAACAATCAGTTCCAATTCAACAACAACAACATCAGCAACAACTGCAACAAAGAACCAACTACAACAACAACAATAATCACAAACAAAATTTTGAGAGGAATAAGGTCTCCTTTGACCCTATTCCTATGACGTATGCATAACTATACCCGTCATTGGTCCTCAAGAATTTAATCCAGCCAAGAAATCCTCCACAATTCCCTGAGCCACTACCATGGTGGTTCAAGCCTGACCTTCATTGTGCTTTTCACCCGGGAGCCCATGGTCATGATATAGAGAATTTCTATCCATTGAAATATGAAGTGCAAAAGCTTGTGAAGAGTAGTATGGTGTCCTTTGAGGACAAAGCATCAAATGTGAAAGCCAATTCGTTGCCCGCTCATGGTAACACTTCTGTTAACATGGTGGATGATTATCCAGGGGATTTCTGAGTTTTTGATGTGAGACGTATTCGAAGATCTCTGGTGGAGATGCATAAGAATTTGTGTTTAATCAGTGACTGTGAACAAGACCATGATGGTTGTGGCATTTGCAGCGTGAATCCCTGTGGGTGTATGATTGTCAAGAGAGATATCCAGAAGTTGATGGATGAGAATGTAATCCAAATTCAACAGTCGAGGGATATGGGAGATGATGTGAATGTCATTGTACCGGTGTTTAAGACCCCTGAGCGGGTAGTCATTCAGTTTGATAGTAGCTACAACAATAATGTCAATAGATCGGAATCATCGTTGGTAATACGATTAATGGGGCCCTGCCCCTTATGCGTCCGATAAAGTTGTGTCATGTTAGTACAATACCACTATGATTGAAAATGGTCAAGATGTTCCTCTTCCAGTTGCAGGCTCAGTAGTGAATATCGCAGATATAGAAAAGGTGACCCATAGTGGTCGTGTGTTCAGTCCAATTTTCCCTAAGGTTGTAGAAAATGCTTCAGTGAGTAAGAAGGCAGAGATTCCAATAGTGAATCCGGTTAGTGCTCCAACGTGTCAGTCTGGTGAGTCCAGCAAGTTGAAGACTAGCGATGATGATGAGGTGTTAAGATTAATAAAGATAAGTGAATTCAATGTTGTAGAGCAGCTGCTCCAGACACCGTCAAAGATCTCTGTGCTATCATTACTAATGAATTTTGAAGCGTGCAGAGAAGCATTTCAAAAAGTGTTGGAACAGGCCTATGTTGAACATGACGTTATTGTGGATCAGTTTGACCAAATTATTGCCAACATCACTTCTTGTAACAATTTGAGTTTTTATGATGAAGAGCTTCCCGAGGAAGGCAGAAATCAAAATTTGGCGTTGCACATTTTGATGAATTGCAAGGAGGACGGTTTGGCCAATGTTCTGGTTGATACAAGATCATCATTAAATGTGTTATCGAAATCAACTTTGTCAATACTCTCTTATCAAGGCGCCCCAATATGGTATAGTGGCGTGGTTGTCAAAGCGTTTCACGGTTCTCGTAAGACCGTCATTGGAGAAGTGGACCTTCCGGTTAAGATAGGTCTGAGTGATTTCCAAAGAGTGATGGATATCCATCCGCCCTATAGCTGCTTGTTGGGAAGGCCATGGATTCACGAAGGTGGATCTGTGACGTCTACTCTTCACCAAAAGCTGAAATTTGTGAAGAACGGCAAGTTCGTCGTTGTTGGTGGAGAGAAGGCATAGTTAGTGAGCCATTTGTCATCTTTCATGTATGTTGATGCTGAAGAGGAGGTTGGAACACCGTTCCAAGCCTTAAATATTGTTGATGAATTAAAGAAAATCGGGGCATCCACGTCTTCTTTGAAGGATACACAAGAGGCTATTCAGGCTAGCAGTATTGGCAAGTGGGGTCGTGTTATGGATATTGCCGAGAATAAGAACAGAGCTGAGCTAGGATTTCAACCAGGTCCATTCAGCGCCAAAGTCAAGATTATGCAACCAATTTTCTGCAGTGGAGGATTCGTTCAGTGGAATGATCAACACTCAACTGCCATTATTAAGGACAGTGGTGATGAAGATTAAGCTTGCGCCAATTTTGAGACGCATGGCCAGATTTGGAACAACTGGGTTGCTGTTGACATTCCTGTTATCTTTCATCGTTCTAAGTAATTTGTTTTTTGTTATTTTTAAGAAAAATACTTCCCCTATGCCTAAGGGAGAAGTGAACATTGTTGGGCATTTTTGTTATTATCATTAATAAAATACAATTTTATTCATCCACATCTATGATGTTTTATTTTTACCTTTTTGCTTTTTTTGAAAATGGTAATCACAAAAAACATAAATATAAATAATAATCCTTCCATATGCTTAATATTTATTCGCACTTCACTTCTCTAAAATCAAAATATCAAATCATTATGCAGGTTGGTTCTCAAACCCATTGAATACAATGATCATACTCCCTCTCCAAACTTTGATTTCCCTGTGTTTGAAGCTGAGGAAGAGAATCAAATTGAAGAAATATATGATGAGTTATCCTATTTACTTGAGCATGAGGAGAAAGCCATTCATCCATTTGAAAAGCAGGTTGAACTAGTCAACTTAGGTTCCGATGATGATGTGAAGGAAGTCAAGATTGGGTCTCAACTGTGTCTAGAAGCTAGGAAGGGGTTCATTGATCTTCTTCGAGATTATTCTGATGTGTTTGCTTGGTCATATCAAGATATGCTTGGTCTAGATTCTGAAATTGTGGAGCATAGATTGTCAGTGAATCCAGAATGCCTGCCGGTCAAGCAGAAGTTGAGAAGGACTCATCCTGATATGGCAGTAAAGATCAAAGAGGAAGTACAAAAGCAGATTGATGCTGGTTTTCTTGTTACCTCTGAATATCCGTAATGGGTGGCCAATATTGTGCATGTTCGAAATAAAGATGGAAAGGTTCGCATGTGTGTTTATTATAGGGATTTGAATAAAGCTAGTCCGAAAGATGATTTCCCTCTACCACACATTGATATGTTGGTAGACAATACAGCTAAATTCAAAGTCTTTTCCTTTATGGATGGATTTTCCTATTATAATCAAATCAAGGTAGCACCTGAAGATATGGAGAATACCACATTCATTACACCCTAGGGAATATTATGTTATAGAGTGATGCCTTTCGGTTTAAAGAATGCTGGTGCAACGTACCAGAGAGCTATGACCACTCTTTTTCATGATATGATACATAAAGAGATTGAAGTTTATGTTGATGATATGATTGCCAAATCAGATGATGAAGAAGAACATGTAGAGCATTTGTTTAAGTTATTCCAGTGTTTGAGGAAATATAAACTCCGCTTGAATCCTAATAAATGTACTTTTGGTGTTCGTTCTGGTAAGTTGTTGAGCTTTATTTTCTGTGGAAATGCTATTGAAGTTGATCCTGCCAAGGTCAAAGCAATACAAGAAATGCTTGCGCCCAAAACTGAGAAGCAAGTCAGAGGTTTTCTCGACCGTTTGAACTATATCTCAAGATTTATATCGCATATGACTGCCACATGTGCACCTATATTCAAGCTTCTTCAGAAAGATCAGTCTTGTGATTAGACCGAAGATTAACATAAAGCTTTTGATAGTATCAAAGAGTATCTATTTTAGCCTCCGATTTTGTCTCCACCTGTTGAAGGAAGACCGTTGATCATGTATTTGAATGTGCTTGATGAAAGTATGGGTTGTGTTCTTGGTCAACAAGATGAATCTGGAAAGAAAAACTATGCCATTTACTACCTCAGTAAGAAATTCACCGACTGTGAGACTCAATATTTTATGCTTAAGAAGACGTGTTGCACATTGGCTTAGGCTACTAAGCGTCTGCGCCAGTATATGTTGAACACTTTTCCATTTGAAGCATGGATCATGATTAATTTTGAGGTGGAAGTTTGGAAAATCAAACATGAATGAAATTTTTCTAAGTACCAAACCAAATGTTCACTTCTTCCACCTTGAATAACTTTTCCTATGGGATTCAAATTTGACCTCATTTATATTTGGCATGAAGGAGTTATGCATTTTAGAAGTTGAGGAAAATCACTTGTTCAATGGTAATGGCCCAAAATGACCTATAATGTTTCCTCTTGGCACGTGCCCTTGAGAGTTGAATTTGAACTTCTTCCAAGAATAAAAGTTGGAGAGGGCATCTTGAATTTGATCATGAAACTTAAATGGCCTTCATCTCATAAAAGTTGAGCAAGTTATGGTCCTTGGAAGTTGACCTCCTAACTAGGGTTCAAACAAAATGACCTATAATCTTTCACCATAAAAAATGACTTTCCAAGTAAAACTGGATCTTGACTTAAACATGAAAGTTGTTTGGAATGTCATAAGGAGTAACTGTGAGATTATAATCATTTTCATATGACAAAAACATTAGGAGATAGGGTCTATGGAACCCCGGTTTTGACTAGTTGACTTTCTCTGGTCCACCACCATGAACCATCTCGCAAACATGAAATTATTTTGATCTCTTAGACTCATGGTGGATCATATATGCATAAGATGATGTAATATGAAGTATACCTTTAAATATTTGACCAAATATTGAAGAAACATGTTGAGGAAGTCACACAAGATACCTAGATGAATTAGGGTTTCCAAGGCAAACAAGCTTCAAACTCTTGATTATTTCTTGATCAAAATAGATAAGTGAAGATAATGGGGATCCATATATGATGTCTAGAGTCAATGTGAACCATCTCTTGATTAGTCTCCTTGTATTGAGGGTCTCAAACCCTAGGTATGAGGCAACAAGATTGAGTTGGTTTGAGGTCAAATCGAAGCAACTTAGTTCTTGATCCTCAAAATTCAAATCCCGGTATCTTTTTATATACTTGGAACTAGAGAAAATTGAGGTCAAATTCATGATCCTGAGCATTTTCTCTTTGAAATAGTATCCTTGTTTTTCATTTTCCATTGAGATGAAGTTGGACCAGTCCGGTGGATGTCACCGGAGAAGATGATCGGAGCCCTAGCTCCGGCGGTGTGCTGGCACACCTCCTGGCCATCTGATCATGTTTGGATGTTCTAATCTGGAACTTTGGTTTGAATTACCACGCGTACAGCTCTTTGACTCAAGTCCACCATGGAACGCACGCGTGTGGCCGTCAGATTTGTTACCTCAATTAACGAGGGAGATCTGATGGCCATTATTTTTTCTTATTTTATTTTAATTTCTGATTTTATGTTTAATCCTTTTATTTTGTTTAATTCATATTAATTTCATTTTTAATCCAAAAAATATGGGACTTTCACCAAAAATCTTTAAATATTTTTCTTTTTCATATTCTGAATTAAAATTATTTTTGGATTAATTTTGATTTTTTTCATGAATTAAATGTTTTTGTCTAAGGTCATTTGACCTTGTTTGACCTAGGATAAATCTCTTGGTCATTTATTTGGTGTTTTGAAGAGATTTTAGGTTTTGACCAAATTAAAATGTATTTTAATTCACTCTTAATTGATTAATTGTTTAAAAATTATGTTGAGTTTTTTTTATGGTCTTGTGATGTTTGACTTTCTGTTTGGGCCTTAGTCAAGGTTGATTTGACTTTTTTTGGATCAAAACCATTGGATTTACGGGATTTATGAAATATACATTTCATCTCCCAAAATGAATGAATAGTTTTGACTTCTACATAAGTCCAATTAAGATTGCTTAACATAGAGCTAAATTTGACCCTAAAAGGCATAGCATTCTAGTAAGTGAGATTGTAAGTCTCCCAATCTTCATGGAGTTATGTGGAAGATGTCTTGGTTTAAGGATTCATACTTGTGAATGGATGGTTGAGTGTTCTCCAAAGAATGACTTGATCAAATAAAAAACACCATTAACACTTGACTAACTTTTGACTAACATTTGACTAACTCTTGTTAATATTGCTTTACTTTCAAGTCATTTACCTTATGCAATTTAAATTTCAGTCATTTATTATTTATTTCCATTTACATTTCATTTAACTTGTTTATGTTTATGTCATTTTCAATTTGCTCCTTTGAGCCATATCCTGTGGTTGTATATATTGCTTGTGCATTTTGGTTTTGTTTGTGGTATTAGGACCTTAAAACACTTAATAACAACAAAAACCCTAAAAATTGTCTGGTGGAATGTAGATCTTGCTCTGAACTCTTGGACTTAGAACTAGGCAACATTCCCTATGCAAAAAGGACTTGGCCAATTCCAACATTTTGAGATCAAGCTATTATGGACTGAGCCTTCATCTGATGCAAGCCTTGGATCTAGTTTTGATTCATCTGCTACTCTGCCTTTGTGCTAATTGTTATTTTGACCTTGTGCCTGATGCTTTGTTCTGAGTTAATCAAGGAATGTTTCATATGAATCATGGGAAGACAATGAAGACTACTAGTTATTGGAATTGCTTGCTTGGATGTGGCTATCTTTATTTTTGGCCTTGATCTTCATGATGTCTGATATTGCTAATTTCTTATTTATTATGGCTTGATTCAAAGTCCAAAGGGAAAATGGGTTTTCTATATGACATTCTTGTCTGTTGGATTGCATCCCATTGATCAGATCTCTTCAACTCTTAACTTTTAAATTTGTGCTTAGGATGGCCTCTTCATCTCCTCCCACTTCTTTAATTTTAAAATCTCTCCCCGATTTTAAAAAACTTATTTTCTTGTGATTTCAAACTTAGACTTTGTTTAAATGATTAGAAACTTTGGCCTTATGCCAATGAATTTTTAAATCTCTTTCTTAATCAAATTTGTAAATAAACTTAACTATATTGACTTAAAATTTCAAAAGACAAAAAAAAATTAACAACTATATTCAAACTTTTGGCCCTTTAGTGCCTTTCTTATTAAACTAATGATTAAAAGAAATTCACCAACTTATTTGAAATTTTTACCATGAACTACGAGGTTTTTATCCCTCATTTTTATGTTGGTACGTAGGCACAAGACCGAAGGTCTTGTCAAACACAAAAATATAATCAATGAATTTTTTTCTCATCCCCACACTCTATTTTTTCTCAATATCATTTATACCAAAAACATATGCACACATAAAAAAGGGCTCCCTAGGATACTTTGGGTGCTAACACCTTCCCTCTGTGTAACCAACCCACTTGTCTGTAATCTCTGGCATTTTATTAGTTTTGATTTGAAAACTTCTTATCTTTGGGTTTTGTTCGTACTTTTCCCTTTTCCTTTGGAAACAATAAAAGTGCGGTGGCGACTCTAGTTTTATTGACGTTAAGCTTATTCATAGCTTAATGGTCATGAATTTACCGCTACAAAGCCCTCCCTCTTAAGTGTTGTTAAGCACTTAGTATCAGTGGATGTTTGGTTGAGTATTCTCCCATTGATAATAAAAGATCTTTAAACTATTGTTAAAATTAATCCACTAATTTCTTTGAAATTTTTACCACGAACTACGGGGTTTTGATCCCTCATTTTTATGTTGGTACGTAAGCATAAGACCGAAGGTCTTGTCAAACACAAAAGTGTAATAAATGAATTATTTTCTCATCCATCCAATCTATATTTTAAACAAACATCTTTTCAACTAAAACACTTGCACACAAAAAGGGTTCCCTAGGAGTACCTAGGACACTTTGGGTGTTAATACCTTCCCTATGTGTAACCAACCCCCTTACCTGTAATCTCTGACATTTTATTAGTTTTGATTTGAAAACTTCTTATCTTTGGGTTTTGTTCTTACTTTTCCCTTTTCCTTTGGAAACAATAAAAGCGCGGTGGCGACTCTTATTTTATTGATGTTGAGTTTATCCATAGCTTAATGGTCACGAATACACCGCTACATAAAGAAAGTGGAGACTCTGCTGGGGAGTAGTCCTCATTAGGTTTATCCTACTTTTTATGTGCATTATTTTGTTGATATTTGATGTTTGTTTGTATATATGTGTGATACTCTGTCTATTGTGCTTGGTGATCTATGAGTGGTGAGATAAGTTCTAACCCGAACTTAAGTGTAACTAAGATATGAGGATGGTATAGTCATGTTCGACTCGTGTGGAGTAGTCCTTAACGAGTTGGCTTGAGATCCATCTACTCAGGGGAGACCCCCTTGGAATTACTTATGTCACACGAGTAAGTCGTGGATAGACATTACTTTTTCTGGCCTGGGAGTCCGAGAAGCTAAGGACCGTAGAACATTTAACCCAACTTGGACTATTTAGGACATAGTGAGGAGATTGTTCAAGTGTAGACTATAACAGTTGTTACGCGATACTACACTCAGAGGAATTTCTCTTGAGAATACTATGGGTTGATGAGTCTGTCATATAAACCTATAGTATCTGATAGATGGGATCACGACTCTGGGAACTTTTTAAAACATGATCTACAGGTTTTTATCCTTAGTACACTCCTTTGGGGTGGTTCTTAGCATAACTCCATGCTCGTGCTTACAACAAACTTGTTGATTCTCGATTGATCCGATCAGTCTCGTTAAAATCAATGGATCTTGGGTGTTGATAAGGTGAAAAACCGTAATCCACCAAAATGGATGATTGATCTTGATGATGACTAGATCTATCCCGTGACCTTTGTTTGTGTTTGCCTTGTGTGTGTATTGTTGCATTCATGCATTCATGCGCATTATGACATTCATCCTAGTAATAATTTTCGAGGAACTAAGGTCATATTTGCAAATATTTTTAGACCATGGATTATGGACGAAGGAACACTAAAAAGTACAGCTTCAGATCTCCCGACTTGAAAGAGTTAAGGAAGCTATCATCCTTTGTAGTTGATCCCTTGGATTTCAAGCAACGTCATGAGAAGCTTTTGTTCATGCTGTCTATCGAAGTTGTGGAAGGACTCTTGAGTGTCTTTGTCCAGTTTTATGATCCTCTTTATCGGTGCTTCGCTTTTCCTAATTACCAGCTCATGCCCATGTTGGAAGAGTATGCCCATCTTTTGGGTATACCCGTATCCCACAAAGTGTCCTTCAGTGGATTAGAGGAGATTTTGAGGTCCCAAGTCATAGACGAAGCTCTTCATTTATAGAAATCTAAGATTGATGCTAATACAATGAAGAAAGTAGGGATTCTAGGGTTGACTTTTGAGTTTCTCTTTGGTAGAGCTACTACTTTTGCTCAAGCTGGTAGCATGGATGCTTTTGAAGCCATCTTTGTCATGTTCATATATGTTTTAGCTTTGTTCCCTAACATTGATGGTTTTGTTAATGTTAACGCCATTAGATTGTTCTTGATTGGGAATCCTGTGCCAACTTTGTTGGGTGACACATATTTCTCTTTGCATTTAAGGAACTTTAAGAGTGGTGGAACCATTGTGTGTTGTGTTCCTCTTCTGTACAAGTGGTTTATTTCGCACTTGCCGCAGACACCGGTCTTCTTGGAGAACAAGCAATGTCTACGGTGGTCTCTTACTAACGAGGATATTGTTTGGTATGATTCTTCACTTGATGGCGTGGAGATTATTGACCATTATGGTGAGTTCTCTAATGTGCCTCTCATTGGTACACAAGGAGGAACCAACTACAACCCTGCTTTGGTCTGTCGTCAGCTTGGGTTCCCCTTGAGAGATAAACCTAATAACGTTTAGTTAGAGGGTCTATTCTATCAAGAGGTGGGATGGTGCATGCTTGGCACAATGATCATAGGAAAGGAAAAGTCGAGCTTGGTCCGTGCAACTGTGTAGCTTTTGAAGCTTACACTATTTGGGTGAAGAAGAGAGCTTTGGAGCTTAAGATTTTGTACGCATGCGAAAGACCTATGTCTGTAGTTGTGGCTGAGCCATCAACTCTCCCTAACGAAGATGTAGAGGCGTTGGAAGACACACTCTCCAAGCTGAAGCAAGAAAGGGACCTGTGGGAAGAACGGTTCCATGCTTTGAACCGCAAGCATGTGGAGTTGCAACTGGAGTCGAAAGACAAGGATGCACTTATTAAGGTTCTTGAAGAGCGTGTAGTGAAAAGACAGAGAGATCCATATGATTTATTTTCCTCTAGTATGCCTCAACCTTCCGGTGCTTGGAAAAAGATTGTTGATTGGCTGGTCCTCGAGAAAGCTCAGATGTAGATAGCCCTTGAGTCAAAGATCATACGCATCCAAATGAAGTATACTCCTGTGGCCAGTTCAGCTGATTCAGTTGCTAGGGCTCCTTAGGATGATAATTTCCTTTTCTCTTATATTTGTATTTTTGGTTTCTGAAATTGTACTCAGTGTAATCCTTCCAAAATTTTATGAATAAAAATAGATTTTTTATGGTCAAATTGTTATTATTATTATTGATTATTATTGTTAATTGAAATATTTGCAAATAAGACCTTGTATGTTCCTTGAAATCAAAATCAAAAACATTGCATTTCATGCATCATTTGCACTACAGGTTTCTTGAGTTCCAGCCTTCGACCAGATGTCTTATGGTTCTTCTTCTTTGTATCATACAAGCTGACCCATCACTATAATACTCGAGCTAATTGCTAGAGAAGAATGGAGCATCTAGAACAAAAGAACAAAGAGCTCAAGGATGAGATTTCCAGACTCACTATTTCGATGGAGTCTGTGATTGCTGCTCTGAATCAACCATTTCCGTCTCCTGCAACTCCTCCTCCTCAAAGGATTGTTGTCTCTGAAATTGCTTCATCATCAGTGCCTGTAGTTGCTTCTAGCCAGTCTGTGCCAGCCATGCCCGTCGGGTTCCCATGCGGAATGCCACCTAACTTTGTGCCTGAAGGATATGCTCCAACGGTCATGTCTGTTCCTCCTCCTGTTGTGCATACTCTGCCCCATGTTAAGGAAACCATATATCACTCTGATCCGTCTGAGGGCCCCAATGTTTATGAGAAGATGGACGAGATGAAAGACCAATTTCTTGAGTTGTGAAAGGAATTGAAGACCCTAAGGGGGAAATACTTGTTTAGTAAAAGTGTTGTTGAGTTGCGTTTGGTGCCTAACATCAAGATCCCAGTCAAATTCAAATTCCCAAACTTTGAGATGTATAAGGGAAATGTCTTTCCTCTGAGTCATCTTATAATGTATGCCCGCAAGATGTCTACTCAGACAGACAACGATCAACTACTCATCCATTATTTTCTAAGACAGTTTAACTGGTGCTGCACTTCAGTGGTACATGGGCTTGGACAGTGCTAGTGTCCGTACTTTTAATGACTTGGGCGAGGCTTTCATCAAGCAATATAAGTATAATATTGATATGGCTCCCGATCAGGATCAATTATGATCGATTTCTCATAAAGATAAAGAGACATTCAAGGAGTACGCCCAAAGATGGAGGGAGCATGCTGCTCAAATTAGCCCACCCTTGGAGGAGAAGGAAATGACCAAGATATTTTTGAAGATATTGAGTTTATTTTATTATGAACGCATGATTGATAGTTCTCCTAATGATTTCACTGAAATGGTGAACATGGGGATGCGGTTAGAAGAGGGTGTCCGAGAGGGACGGTTATCTTAAGATGAGGCTTCTGTGAGCAAGAAATATGGTGGTAATTTCTCCAAAAGGAAGGAATGGGAAACCAATGCAGTGTCTGTAGGGAGGAAGAGAAGGCCTCACGTGAAAAAGAGTTCCCAATCTCGCCAGCAACATTATCAAGTATCATCAGTTATTCCTGTTTTTACTAATAATTCAGCAAATCAATCAGTTCCCGTTTAGCAACAACATCAACAACAACCGCAACAACGTACCAACTACAAATACAACAACAATCATCATAATTTTGAGGAAGAGGGTCACTTTTGACCCTATTCCAATGACTTATGCAGAATTATATCCTTCTTTGGTTGTCAAGAATCTGATTCAACCAAGAAATCCTCCACATACTCCTGAGCCTTTTCCATGGTGGTTCAAGCCTGATCTTCACTGTGCCTTTCATCAGGGAGCTCTCGGCCATGATATTGAAAATTGTTATCCTTTGAAGCATGAGGTCCAGAAACTGATCAAGAGCAGTATAGTGTCCTTTGAAGACTGTGCGCCTAATGTCAAAGAAAATTCGTTGCCTGCTCGTGGAAATGCTTCTGTGAATATGGTAGATGGATATCCTAGGAATTTCAAGGTTTCCGATGTTTTTCATATTCGCCAATCTTTGGTAGAAATCCATAGAACTCTTTGCTTAATCAGTGACTGTGAACATGACCATGATGGTTGTGTTATCTACAACGTCAACCCTCGAGGATGTGTGATGGTTAAGAGAGATATTTAGAAATTGATAGATGAAGGTGTAATCCAGTGCCAGCAGTCCAGGCATATGGGCAATGATGTGAATGTTATTGTACCAGTATTCAAGACCCCCGAGCGAGTAATTATTCAATTTAACAGCAACAAGAATGTTAAAAGATCGGTATCATCGTTGGTTATACGGTTAATGGGCCCAGTCCTGTATTTATCCGATAAAGTTGTACCTTATAAGTACACTGCCACCATGATTGAGAATGGGCAAGAGAATAGGTTCCTTTTCCCTCCGCGAATTCAGTGGTAAGCATTGTATATGTCGTTATGGTGACCTGTAGTGGTCGTGTATTTGACCCAGTATCTCTGAAAGTTGTGGAAGATGTTGTGGTGGGAAAGAAGGCACATGTTCCTGTAGTTGAACCAGTTAATGTTCCAACTTGTTAGTCTGGTGAATCCAGCGGGTTGAAGATTAATGATGATGAGGTTCTGCGTTTAATCAAGAAAAATGAGTTTAACATTGTGGAGCAGCTACTCCAAACGCCATCAAAAAAAATTGTGTTGTCTTTATTTATGAACTTCGAGGCGCATATAGAGGCTTTGCAGAAAGTGTTGGAGCAAGCCTACGTAGAGCATGATGTTACAGTGGATTAGTTGGATCATATTGTCTCTAACATCACTTCTTGTAATAATCTGAGCTTTTATGATGAAGAACTTCCTAAGGAAGGTAGAAATCACAACTTGGCACTCCACATTTCAATGAACTGCAAAAAGGACGTTATGTCTAATGTATTGGTTGATACTGGTTCATCATTGAATGTGTTGCCCAAGTTAACTTTGGCAAGACTGTCTTATCAAGGCGGCCCTATAAGGTATAGTGGAGTGGTGGTAAAAGCGTTCGACGGTTCTCGAAAAACTATCATTGGAGAGGTGGACCTTCTAGTTAAGATTGGTCCGGGTGAATTTCAAATTACTTTTCAATTAATGGACATTCACCCGGCCTACAGTTGCTTACTGGGAAGGCCATGGATTCATGAATTTGGTGTTGTGACGTTTACGCTGCTTCAGAAGTTGAAATTTGTTAAGAATGGGAAGCTCGTTGTTGGTGGTGGGGAGAAAGCTATTTTGGTGAGCCATTTGTCATCCTTTACCTATGTTGAAGCTGAAGAAGAAGTTGGAACTTCGTTCCAAGATTTATCAGTTGCTGATGAAGTGCATAAGACTGAAGCATCCATGTCTTCTCTAAAAGATGTAACAGAGGTTGTTCAGGCTGGCGGCACCGACAAGTGGGGTCGTGTTATAGAGGTTATTGAGAACTAGAACAGAGTTGGGCTGAGATTTCAGCAAGGGCCATTCAACAGCAGTGTCAAGGCTATGCAACAAGTTTTCCACATTTGAGGGTTCATTCATGGGGATGAACAACACTCAGCTGCAATTATTGAAGACGATGATGAAGACGAAGCTTGTGCCAACTTTGTGACACACGAACAGACTTGCAACAATTGGGTTGTTGTTGATGTACCTGTTGTTATGCACCATTTAAAGTAATTTGTTTTATTGTTTAAGAAAAATCCTTCTCATGTTCCTAAGGAAGAAGAGAAACATTGTTGGACATTTCAAATTTATCATCAATAAAAAATACAATTTTATTCATCCACATCTATGATGTTTGTTTTTAATTTTTGCTTTTTCAAAAAATAGGTAATCACTAAAAAACATAAATAAACAATAATTTGTTCCTATATCTGCATAATATTTGTTTGCACTCCATTTCTCTAAAATCAAAATATCAAATCAGTGTGCAGGTTAGTTTTCAAACCCATTGAACATAATAATCTTACTCCCTCTCCAAACTTTGATTTCCCTGTGCTTGAAGCTAAGGAAGAGAATGATGATGAAGAAGTGCCTAATGAGTTATCTCGTTTGCTTGAATATGAGGAAATAGTCATTCAGTCGCTTGAAGAGCAGATTGAATTAGTCAACTTGGGTCCCAAGGATGAGGTGAAGGAAGTCAATATTGGGTCTCAGTTTTGTCCAAAGGTTAAGAAGGGGTTGGTTGAACTTCTCCGAGAATATTATGATGTGTTTGTTTGGTCCTATCAAGATATGTCAGGTCTTGGTACTGATATTGTGGAGCATAGATTGCCTTTGAAGCCAGAATGCCCCCCGGTAAGGCAGAAGTTAAGAAGAACCCATCCCGATATGGCAGTGAAGATTAAGAAGGAAGTGTAAAAGGAGATTGACGTTAGTTTCCTTGTTACCTCTGAATATCCGCAATGGGTGGCCAATATTGTGCATGTTCCTAAGAAGGATGGAAAAGTCTGCATGTGTGTTGATTATAGAGATTTGAACAAAGTTAGTCTGAAAGATTATTTTCCTCTGTCACACATTGATATGTTGGTAGACAACAAAGCTAACTTCAAAGTCTTTCCTTTTATGGACTGATTTTCTGGTTATAATCAGATTAAGATGGCACCTAAAGATATGTAGAAGACCACATTCATTACACCTTGGGGAACATTCTGTTATCGAGTGATTCCTTTCGGTTTAAAGAATGTTGGTGCAACGTACTAGAAAGCTATGACCACTCTTTTTCATGATAAGATGCATAAAGAGATTGAGTTCTATGTTGATGATATGATTGCGAAATCAAGGATTGAAGAAGAGCATGTTGAGCATTTGTTGAAGTTACTCCAGCGTCTGAGGAAGTATAAACTCCGCTTGAATCCCAATAAGTATACTTTTGGTGTTTGATCTGGTAAGTTGTTGGGCTTTATTGTCAGCGAGAAGGGTATTAAAGTTGATCATGCCAAGGTAAAAGCAACACAAGAGATGCATGCGCCCAAAATTGAGAAGCAAGTCAGAGGTTTTCTCGACCGCTTAAATTATATCTCAAGATTTATATCACATATGATTGCTACATGTGCCCCTGTATTCAAGCTTCTTCAGAAAGATCAATCTTGTGATTGGACCGAGGATTTCCAGAAAGGTTTTGATAGTACAAAGAGTATCTGCTTGACCCTCCGATTTTATATCCGCCTATTTGTCGCATTACGCGAAAAACTGGCGGGAAACGAAAACAACAGAGCCGCCACCGTGCGTTATTTATCCCAAAAGAGGGAAAGGAAACGCTCGAAGTAAACCGGGAAAAGACATGGTCTCGCGACCAAAGAGAGATGGGATCGGGAGTCGGTTATGCGAAGGGAAGGTATTAGCACCCCTACGCATCCGTCGTATTCGACGGGATCCACGCACAAAAGGAAGAGATATGGTTGCTAAAACGCTGCTCACAAACACAAACACTGGCTGAAAGAGACACAAGAAAACAAACGAAACTAACTCGGCAGGAAATCGCATCCTGGGCCTACGTAGTCTATCAGGCATAGACATCAGAGTCGACGTAGTTCGGACAGGGGAAACGTGCTCGCTAGGATGTCGCATCCTATGCATACGTATCTTCTCGGACTAAAGAAGAATCAGAGCACTCGTAGCTCGGCTAACGCACACCAAACAAAACCACACAGGAAACCGACTGCCAATCGCTGGACTTACGTCAGACTCCACACAAAGCAGGCAAACATGGAAACCGAATGCCAATCGCTGGACTTACATCAGACTCCGAACCAAACACACGCACACTGGAAACCAACTGCCAATCGCTAGACTTACGTCAGACTCCAACAAAGAAACTGGAAACCGAATGCCAATCACTGGACTTACATCGGACTCCAACCAGAAAAGGAGAAACAACTCACACAAACAAAACAAAAAGGGCGACCGGAGAGATTAGCTAATCTCCTGCCTACGTACCTCATCTGGTATGAGGATCAGGGCGACGTAGTTCCCCTACGCAGGGACAAAGGACTAGCCTAACCAGATACAAAGGGAGACACAACTAGGGAGACTATGACTCGAGCCTAGATGTTATCATGCATATCATCCCTAAGTTAAGGTTGCTATCTAACTTGCACAGGGAGCAAGCTATCCTAAACAGCACAGGCAAAACAATCATACAAACAGCACACACTATATACAAACAAAGTGGGCTCACACGAGGGTTAGGCTGTGAAACACAAGCCATCTGGAATCGGGTGATGTTAGCTCTTAACCCTAACATTGAGAGTTAGGGTGAAGCAGATGAAATAGGAAGTGAGGGGTGTGCCTCACAGCTCTTATCCCTGGCCTGGGAGAGCTTTTAGACAGATGAAAGTGTGGGTTCAGAAAGTTGGAACCCTTCTACACTTATGACTGACTCAACATAGATCTTGGGTTAATATCCACAATGCATCAACACCAGTTGTGTGAGCAAAGGGATGACTCAACTGAATAGCAGGAGATGGACTACACATCTCTTTTATCTGCCAATTGCCTTATCAAAGGTCTTTTCCTGCTTGGCACAAAGATAAACAAACAATAGCATTGCCTCTTAAGGAGGAATTCAGACAGGTGCCTGACCAAATAACAGGCCAGGTCTTCCAGACTACATGGAGTTAGAGACATTATACCTTAATGCTCAATCTATCAAGAAAAGCAAAAGCAAGTTCACAAAGGAATTATAGCAACTAAGGTACCTGAAAACAATCCAACATAATCAGTACACAACTCAAAAAAGAAAGTAAACAGACAATAGACAGTCAACTGTACACAAGCAGACAACAAGCAATCCATCAAGCAAAGCACAAGCTCAACTCAATGGAGCTAATCCACCTACAAAACAACTTAATGTTAATCAACATCAACCAAATATCCCTCCAATTGAGCAAACGAATCAAACTCCTCAAGGCCATATGCTTCTTGCCCTGAAAACACAACTCAAACATAAGCACTAACCACTAGGACAAGGCCTAGGGTCAAAGAGGTAGCAATAAACCAAAACAGAACATGAAAATTGACAATAATCAAACTTAATCAAATAAGAACAATGTCCAAGTGGTCTCATCTCAATATCATGCACCAAGTTCATTTCACATAGCAAATAGTGCAAAGCATGCAAGTTCAAAGCTCATAGAAGCAACCAGAATGAATCAACCCACATCAACTCAAACATAACTCAATAAATCTCAAGAAAAATCATGGCTAAACAGCACTCATCACATGATCATCATACCAAAATTCAAGTCATTTGGACAAATGGAAGCATGTCAAATAAATTCCCTAAGGCAAGGCAAGGCAAAACAAGCTCAAAGGAAGCACAATTTCATACATCAATTCCACACAAGCATAAAACAGAATCCACACATGATAAATGCATCAAACCAAAGCCATGGAAAACTTCAAGGTGTCTAGAATACATGTGCAAAATTTCAAGTTCATATGATAAACATCCACCATTTCACAAATCATCTAAGTTCATGACCCTCAAAAAGTCCACAAATGGTCAAACAGCAAAGAAATTCTCAAACAAATTGGAAATGCACTCACAAATTCTACAAAAATTCATACTCAAACTTAACATCCAGAAGAATCAACATGCAAAAAATCAGATTAATTGGCATTGACATGGCATGGCAAATAAAATCAGAAAGTCAAGCAAGCAATGGTGTGACACACATTGTCACACATACCTTAATCACATCATATCTCAACAACCAAGCATGTTAAAAATATAAACTCAAAGCCAAAAGATCAATCAAAGTGTCTAGATTAAGCATGCAAAATTCCAGCTTTATTGGATTAAGCATCATTATTTCACAAGGAAAATGGCAAGCAAGGTGCAATATATGACATGCAAACATAAACCCTAGGCCAAAAACAAATTCAACCGTGCACAAATTCTGGAAAAATATCCAAACAATAGTAGACATCATGAAGATCATTGTGCAAAAAACCTCATGTCAATTGGATAAGTATTCATGAAGATATGGATTTTTGAATGAAGGAAAAAAATTAAAAATCACATGGAATGCCATACATGAACATGGAGGAAATAATGGAAATAAAATGCAAAAGGCTCATTGGATTTGCTCTCGCCAAGGATCGAACAATGTTGACATTCAAACTGAGCGCGTTTTCCATGAAACGCCCCGTTTCATTAAATCTCACGTGGCCATATGAAGCGCTTTGGACCAATCGTTCTGCCAAATCATTGCCAAGTGTACCAATGCATGATGATAAACATGAAATACATGCAGACATGCGCTCAAATGGATCAAACGTGTTTCTGGGAAAGAAAACCTAGGGTTCATACGTGTTCTTCATGAATTTCCAGCTCAAGAACAAATTACCACCAAAATGCACAAAACCTATATCATTAGCTTCGTCTTTCTAAGCACATCACTAATCTAACATCAATTCAACCTAAATCTCAATAACATGACCGGATCGAGCAGAATAAGTTTTGCACATCAATCTTAAAATAAGCATATCTTTCTTAATTCTCAATGAAAATCAAAAGTACAAAGCTCAGACTACTCTACATTCAAAGATCTATCAAAAGCATATCACGATTTCATGAATTGCAAGATTCGAATTCCAACCTGAATTGAAGTGCAGAATTGAGTTTGCTTGTTTCAAGTCCTGTAAGGTCCAAACAGAAGTTCTTCAATGCTTATGTGAGTGAATGAATGAAGAATCAAGGCTCAATTATGCTCGATAGTGCAGAAAACTCCAACTGCCATGAATGATGCAACACTTCAACAGTTCCAAAAGCAGCTCAACAGTTCATGGATCTAGCTTCCAAAGTCTTCAATTATGCTGGTGAATCAAGGATCGAGCAAGAACAATGCAAGGTATTGGAAGAATTTTGCAGAAAAATGTGAGAGAGCAAAAATGGTGAAAATTGCAATTGGATCTAGATCTGAGTAAAAATGAAATGTTAATCTGTTTTCTGTTTTGATTATCCTTACATATGATGCACTAATGAGATTTGTTAATCATGATTAGCTAAATGCCAAAGATTAGTGGAAATGCAAGTGTTATGCAAAATTGGTCAATTCACCTTATGTGCATGGAATGATTGCTACAGTGCACGGTTTTTGAGCCAAATACACTCCAAATGCTGTTTAAGACCAAGTGCAAGTGGAAAAACATGAAAACAATGCATATTTTCCAAATGAGATTTTTCCCTCCAAAATTCAAATTCAATTCAAGTGAAAAATCCAATATTTTTATGATGAGAATTGATGAAATGTGATGCATGATTATGATAGAGCATGTCAAAACAAGAATGTAGCAAAAAACCCCACTCCAATTGGCCTTGTGGTGTGAGAGTTATGCACTTTTGAACTTCAAATTGACTTGGAAAAGATTGATCCATAATTTCCCAACCATACATGAGAAATTCATGTTCTTGGACTTTTTGGAAAGGTGAGAGCAAGATCTTCAACTTTCATGTTGGATAAAATTTCATTTGAAGCTTTCTTAGACATGTAATCTTGAGGAGAAGACCTTTCCATTTTTGGCAATTTGAAATTACAGGTCACTTACTATTTTTGGAAGCTTTTCATCTGACCTCAAATTCTTCATTGTTGATGTTTGAAATGTCAAATGAGACTTGTATGGACATGAATGAGGCCTCTCTAACCATCTCCCACCTTCAAATCCATGATTTCATGCACAGTTGACTTTGGTTGACTTTCTAGGGTTTCAGATGAATTTCAGCTTGACTGTTGAGCTTTGATCATCCAACCTTTGGCCAAACCACTTCAAAATGATCCCTAGGTCATATGAACTTGATGAACCAACCCTAGGGCTTTGCTTCAATAGGAAATGCACTTGCTTGCTTGCACAACTGGATCTCCTGACCAGTTGACTGATGACTTGCACTTGGGCAAATGGACAATGCAATGCTATGCAGTGGACAATGTAATGTTAATGACCTAAACATGAAAATGAATGTACAAAATGGGAGGTGTAAATTTGAGGTGCTACAGCTGCCCCTATTCAATCAACTGGGAACCCGAACGGGTGAGAGCAACGGCTGTCAGACTTTCCGGGTAAACAGGGATTGAATACCAAGAACCGTAGAAATTTGCACAACTGCGGGGATCCACCAACGGAAACGTCCACTGGGATCTGATATTTTTTGGGGATTTTGATTTTTTTCCTCAAAGGTACGGCCACATCCAGACATTGAAAGACGATGAATGGGGAAAGAAATTACAACTAGGTCCCAACGGACAACCAGGAAAAACTCGACGTTTATCGAAACCAACGGAGAGGTAACCAGACATCAACGGATGACTGCGGGGAAAATACATCTAGATGTCAACAGACAACTAGGAAAAACTCGACGTTTACCAAAACCAACGAAGAGGTAACTCTACTAGGGACGAACAGGAAAAACTCGGCGTTTACCAAAACCAACGGAGAGGTGACCAGACATCAACGGATGAATGGGAAGACTCGACCAGACGTCAACGGACGAACGGGAGAAGCTCGACGTTTATCGACACCAACGAAGAAGGAGAAACTCGACGTTTATCGACACCAACGGAGAAGGAGAAGCTCGACGTTTATCGACACCAACGGAGAGGTGACCAGACATCAACGGATGAATGGGAAAGACTCGATCAGACGTCAACAGACGAACGGGAGAAGCTCGACGTTTATCGACACCAACGGAGAAGGAGAACACTTCACTAAGGAAGGGATACAACAACCGGAAACCGAATAGGACGTCCATCGACGACTCTACTGGGGATTCTGGCTGAGAATCGACCAGACATTAATGAATGACTGGGGAATAGGATATACAATCAGACGTCAACGGACGAATGAGAAAAACTCCACGTTTATCGAAACCAACGGAGAGGTAACTCTACTGGGGACGACCAGGAAAAACTCGACGTTTACCAAAACCAACGGAGAGGTGACCAGACATCAACGGATGAATGGGAAGACTCGACCAGACGTCAACGGACGAACGGGAGAAGCTCGACGTTTATCGACACCAACGGATGAATGGGAAGACTCGACCAGACGTCAACGGACGAACGGGAGAAGCTCGACGTTTATCGACACCAACGGAGAAGGAGAAGAGTCGACCAGACGTCAACGGACAAACGGGAGAAGCTCGACGTTTATCGACACCAACGGAGAAGGAGACCAGACATCAACGGATGAATGGGAAAGACTCGACCAGACGTCAACAGACGAACGGGAGAAGCTCGACGTTTATCGACACCAACGGAGAAGGAGAAGACTCGACCAGACGTCAACGGACGAATGAGAAAAACTCAACGTTTATCAAAACCAACGGAGAGGTAACCCTGTGGGGAAAAGTGAACACAAACAATCATCAACGGACAATTGGGAAAAACTCATCGTTTATCGAAACCAACGGAGAGGTAACTCTGAGGGGAATCAACAGCCATTAACAAATGATCTGTGGGGAACAAGCAACTATACGTTAACGGACGCATAGGAAAAACTCGACGTTTATCGACACCAACGGAGAAAGGTGACTCTTGTTGGGGATGATTCGACTAGACGCCCACGGACGAATAGAAAAAACTCAACGTTTATCGATACCAACGGAGAGGTGACCTCTGGGGAGGATAAAGGGTGTTACGAACATCAAAAGATGATGTTGACCGACATCCAAAGAAGACCAGACATCAACGAATGACTGGGAAAGACTCGAAGTGTACACCGAAAGATGGTGTTGACCGACACCAAAGAAAACCAGACACTGATCGATGACTGGGGGTGAGACTCGATGTTTACCGACACCGAAGGATGGTGTTTACCGACACCAAAGAAATAACACACGCTATTGCTGACATGACACTGACCAGTATCACAAGATAACATCTATATAAGTCGGGGCAAGGCTAAACACTTGTTGGGGATCTCACTGGGGAGAAACAAGCTTTCCTTTCACCAACGGATGAGGAAATAAACCTCTCTGGGGGGTATCAATCCTGAATGCCGTCAGGAGCAACTGTAGCAAACGTGCTGTACAGATGTTGAACAAAGATCCGCTTCTGCCGGGATATGGTCTGATTGTTAACACATGAATGCATATGTTTGAATTTTTCTATGGCGTAATGCTCCATTATGAATGGAAATGCTACGCATTTTGAGGATGCAATGGTCACTATATGCCGAATGCAAAAGATGAACTCCAACGAGGAGCCAACTGATCAGATACTCCAACTCTGTGGGGAGACTCTGCTTGAGGAATACTCTGCGGGGAGAGCGCCGACTTCTCACTCGTGCTGGAGAAATAACACTGATGTTGGGGAAAAGATAGACTCCACTGGGGACATCCTTCATAGGACCCAATCCACTCGGGGACTCCGCTCGAGGAAACAATCAAAGCAACTTTGCTGAGGACTACCCAACGGCGACTGCGCTGAGGAACCATCAATACTACTCCACCGGGGAAAGTAAACAAGGAAACTCGCTGGGGGGAGTAACAAATCGACTTTGCTAGGGATAATCAGGCGACTTCACTGGGGAAAGCCAACCAATCCACAAATAGGATAAACTCTGCTTTGGGAAATAAATGCTACTCCGCTGGGGACGACCCACCCAATCCACAGGTAGGATAAACTCAGCTTGGGGATGCAGATATCATTCCGCTACGGAAAACTCATCCAATCCACAGGTAGGATAAATTCTGCTGGAGATAAATTTCTTTGAACCCGCTCCACTCGGGGACTCGCTGAGGAAAATCATCAACACCAACCTCTACTCGGGAGATCTGCTAGGGAAAACACCTCTGTCGGGGATAACACACCAACTCTGCTGAGGAAGAGCAAAACGCTGGTGGGGAAAGTAATATACCCGACTCTGTGCTGGGGATAGACATACACAACCCTGCTAGGGATGAGCGCTCACGACCACGCTGGGGATAACAGTACTTCAAACCCGACTGCTGGGGAACAACACTCCACTGACACCTCCGCTGGGGATACCACATCCTTCATACTCAGTGGGGATCTCAACTAGGGAAATATTTGCTGGGGAATACACCCACTTCCAGGCTTGCTGGGGATAGGCAATCCTTAGATCTGTCGGGGATAGAAGACAATATCCAAAGGCGTCTCTGCAGGGGAACATAGCTCTGACAGCTTCCATACTTGCTTGGGAAATATCTGCTGTGGAAACATCCCTACAGATGACAACCTGCAAAACAGCACAACAAAATGCCTCAGGGGATACATGGACAAGATACGCTCAAGTGTCCTCAACATTCAAAATGATTTTCAAATGTTTTATCTTTCTGCAAGTTATTGTTTAGCCTCCATGTTTTTATATGCAATGTTTATCAAAAATTCGGACGTTTTTGCAAACAAAACGGTAAAATAAAAACAGGAGAGCTATTTATCTGAATAACGACTTTTATTGATTGGAAAATGGGCCTGAAAAGGCGAATACATTGGGAAGCAATTCCTAGAAAGAGGTAATTGCGCACAAAAGGAAAAATCTATCCTAATGGCAATGTGAACACGGCATCCACTATTTCCCAATTCTGTTATAACTCACAGATCATCAGTTTTACTCCCAACTGCCTTGCTTTCTGAGAAGAATGACTGGACCGATCACATCTTTCGAGATGGCAGACGATGAAGCATGATGAAGTACAGATAACTCAGACTGTAGTTTTCGCTCTAATCCCTCTTTTGCCTGGATCGCCCCTTCGGGTTTTCAGTCCACCGGGATACCCATTTTTGCCTAAGCCGCCCTTGCGGGTTTTCGACTTACCGGGTGTACAAATTCTTTTCATTTTTATCCCTAATTTTTGCCCGAACCTTTTCTTTCTGTTTTTTGGTTCGCCGGGATGCCCTTTTTTGCCTGGACTTTTTTATTCTTTTTGTCCAGCGGGTCAATTTATGCGAAGTATTTTTTGACTACATCTGAGTTAACAGGGGACGGAAAATCTTCACCATCCATAGTTGTAAGCATCAAGGCTCCACCGGAGAAAACCTTCTTCACAACATATGGACCTTCATAATTAGGAGTCCACTTGCCCCTGTTATCTGTACCGGGAGGAAGGATCCTCTTCAAAACTAAATCACCAGTTTGATAGCTTCGAGGACGCACTTTCTGATCAAAGGCTCGCTTCATCCTTCTCTGATACAACTGCCCATGGCACACAGCTGCTAGCCGTCTCTCTTCGATAAGGCTCAACTCATTAAACCTTGTTCGAATCCACTCGGCTTCGTCCAGCTTGACATCTAACAAGACTCTCAGAGAAGGAATCTCCACTTCAACTGGTAGGACAGCTTCCATACCATACACAAGGGAGTAAGGGGTTGCCCCAGTCGACGTACGTACTGAAGTACGGTACCCGTGCAAAGCGAAAGGCAGCATCTCATGCCAATCCTTGTACGTCACGACCATCTTCTACACAATCTTCTTAATATTCTTGTTTGCCGCCTCTACAGCACCATTCATCTTCGGTCTGTAAGGAGAAGAATTGTGATGTTCAATTTTGAAATCTCTACAAAGCTCTTTCATCATCTTGTTATTGAGATTCGAACCATTATCAGTGATGATTCTCTCAGGAACTCCATAACGACAGATGATTTCTTTCTTAATGAACCGGGCAACCACTTGTTTGGTAACATTAGCATAGGAAGCTGCTTCCACCCATTTGGTGAAGTAGTCAATCGCAACCAAGATGAAACGATGTCCATTCGAAGCAGTAGGCTCAATCTTCCTAATCATATTAATGCCCCACATGGCAAACGGCCAAGGCGAGTTCATGACATTCAGAGGGCTTGGTGGTACATGCACCTTATCAACATAGATCTGGCATTTATGGCACTTCCGAGCGTACCTGAAACAATTGGATTCCATAGTCATCCAGTAATAACCGGCTCTCAACAATTTCTTGGACATTGCATGACCACCAGCGTGGGTACCAAACGAACCTTCATGCACTTCTTGCATCAACATGTCTGCTTCGTGTCTATCCACGCATCTGAGCAAGACCATGTCAAAGTTTCTCTTATACAACACATCATCCTGATTCAAATAAAAGCTTCTAGCTAGCCTTCTCAGGGTTTTCGTGTCTTTCTTTGACGCACCTTCAGGATACTCCTGGCTCTTGAGGAAGTTCTTGATATCAAAGTACCACGGCTTTTCATCAATCACAACAGACTCGGCTGCAAGCACATACGCAGGCCTCTCGAGTCGATTCACTGCAACATGTGGCACATGATTCCACCAATGAACTTTGATCATCGAGGACAAAGTAGCCAAAGCATCAGCCATCTGATTCTCATCCCGGGGGACATGATACAACTTCACTTCCTTGAAGAACATCAGTATTCTTCTTGTGTAATCTCTGTACGGAATCAAATGCGGTTGGTTGGTATTCCAATCTCCATTGACCTGATTGATCACTAGAGCAGAATCTCCATAGATGTCAAGCGTTTTGATTCTCAAATCAATGGCTTCTCCTATCCCCATGATACAAGCCTCATACTCAGCTTCATTGTTGGTGACATCAAAAGTCAATCTTGCAGAAAAAGGTATATGAGTACCTTTAGGATTGATAAGCACTGCACCAACACCGTTACCATTCACATTCACAGCCCCATCAAACATCAATGTCCACTTGTCATCAGGATCCGGTCCTTCCTCGACAAGAGGCTCTTCACAATCTTTCATCTTAAGATACATGATGTCTTCATCAGGGAATTCAAACATCATAGGCTGATAGTCATCAATCGGTTGTTCGGCGAGATAGTCTGACAAAACACTACCTTTGATAGCCTTCTGTGACGTGTACTTGATATCATACTCTGTTAAGATCATCTGCCAACGGGCAACACGTCCGGTGAGAGCCGGCTTCTCAAAGATGTATTTCACTGGATCCATCTTAGAAATCAACAAGGTAGTATGGTTCAACATATACTGCCTCAGTCAGCGAGCAGCCCAGGCCAAAGCACAGCAAGTTTTCTCAAGCTGTGAATATTTGATTCCACAGTCGGTAAACTTTTTGCTAAGGTAGTATATGGCATTCTCTTTTCGACCAGACTCGTCATGCTGTCCCAATACACACCCCATCGAGTTCTCGGTTACTGACAGGTACATTATCAGAGGTCTCCCAGGAACTGGAGGAATAAGGATCGGAGGTTTCTGCAAATACTCTTTTATCTTGTCAAAACCTTTCTGACAGTCATCATTCCACCTGATTGCTTGATTCTTTCTGAGCAATTTGAATATTGGTTCACACGTGGCAGTTAGGTGAGATACAAACCTTGCAATGTAGTTCAATCTCCCTAAAAACCCACGAACCTGCTTTTCTGTTTTCGGTTCAGGCATTTCTTGAATAGCTTTGACTTTTGCTAGATCAACCTCAATCCCTTTCTCACTGACAATGAAGCCTAACAGCTTCCCTGATCTCACGCCAAACGTACACTTGTTCGGATTCAGCCTCAGTTTGAACTTTCTCAGTCGATCGAACAATTTCTGCAAATTAACCAGGTGCTCCTCTTCTGTCTGCGACTTCGCAATCATATCATCCACATACACTTCAATCTCTTTGTGCATCATGTCATGAAAGAGAGTCGTCATAGCCCTCTGATAGGTAGCACCGGCATTCTTCAGCCCAAATGGCATCACCTTATAGCAAAACATGCCCCAAGGTGTAATGAATGTCGTCTTTTCCATGTCTTCTGGCGCCATCTTAATCTGATTATAGCCCGAGAAACCATCCATGAAAGAGAATACCGAGGATTGAGCCGTGTTATCAACCAATACATCAATGTGAGGTAATGGGAAATCATCTTTCGGACTCGCTCTGTTCAAATCCCGGTAATCGACACACATTCTGACTTTGCCATCCTTCTTCGACACAGGAACGATGTTGGCCACCCACGGGGGATAAGTTGTCACTGACAAGAAACCAGCATCGAACTGCTTCTGAACCTCTTCCTTGATTTTAACTGCCATATCAGGACTCGTTCTACGAAGCTTCTGCTTGACTGAAGGACAATCTTCTCTGAGAGGTAGTCTATGCACCACAATATCAGTATCCAACCCAGGCATATCTTGATAAGACCAGGCGAATATCTCCACATACTCTCTCAGCATCTCAATCAATCTGCTCTTGACCTCTGCCTTCAAAGCAGCCCCGATCTTGATATCTCTTCTGGCGTCCTCAGTACCAAGATTAACAATCTCCAACTCTTCCTGATGAGGTTGGGTGACCCTTTCCTCTTGCTTCAACAATCTAACCAATTCTTTAGGGAGTTCACAGTCTTCCTCACTCTCCTCTTCAGCTTGGTAGATGGGATTATTGAAATCATACTGAGCCATAACAGAACTGTTCATAGTAGATGCCGTGAGATCACTTCTGCATGTTTAATGGTTTGTTTTAGAAAAAGAGCTCAATAAAGTCACAAGAACAAAAACATTGCCATTTTTATTTTTTGAAAAAGTGAAAACAAAAATAGAAAGACAGGGATCACAAAATTGTTTGCAAAACGTCCTTTATTAATGATAACCATTTGTAAAACATGATGTGGCCCTACAATGAACCACTACGTCTTGGGCAGAACGTAGGGTTTTGTGCAGAATGAAAAAACAAAAGAAAATTACTCTGTTTGAAGAGTAACTTGGACTACATCTTCTTCCGTCCAATTGCTGATCACTTCCCCTGGTGCACGCGGGCGAACCCAGTTGTCGAGATCATAATCACTGTCACCATCTTCACTACTGGCCGCAAAGACATCACCGTGATTCATCAGCCCAGCGCTGGTAAAGGTACTCGGACCTGCTTAAACACCCTGCTCCGCTTGCAAAGGTTGATAGCCAATACCAAACTTATCCTCTTTGACCGGCAAATCCACCATCTTGCCCCAGCCTTCAGCTTTGCCAGAGTCAACAACCTCCTTGGCCTGCTTGTACGAAGCAATCGAAGCACCTGGCTTTCTCTGATCAGCAAACGCCACCTTCTCGAGAGCAACAGTCTCGAATGCCTGGCATAAAGTTTCGTGGATCTCGCCATCCACCTCTACATATTTGAACGAGGATAGGTGACTCACAAAGATATCTTCTTCGCCGCACACGGTCACAATCTGACCGTTCCAGACATATTTGAGCTTTTGATGGAGAGTCGACGAGACTGCCCCTGCTGCATGAATCCATGGACGCCCCAACAAACAACTGTAGGCGGGATGAATGTCCATAACATAGAAGATGATATCAAAGACCTCTAGATCTATCTTCACCGGCAAAGTGACTTCACCAAACACAGAACGTTTGGATCCGTCGAATGCACGAACTATCAGGTCACTGGGAGTAAGCACAACCCCTTCAACAGATATCTTCTTCAGAATTTGTTTAGGCAGCACATTTAGCGATGAGCCGGTGTCCACCAATACGTGAGACAAAACAGCCCCCTTGCATTCCATAGTGATATGCAAGGCCTTGTTATGATTACGACCCTCAGGCGTCAAGTCTAGGTCAGTGAAACCTAAACCATGCCTGGTGCTCACGTTGGCAATTACACCCTCCAGTTGGTTGACGGAAAGCTACCAAATGGGCAACTTCCCATTCGGTCCATAAAAACACCCTGCAGAGTGCCGATAAACATATCAGTCAACTCCCTTTCCAGCATAGGGGGTTGAACTCTCGCAGCCAGTTCACGCCATCTCTGGGCGTACTCCTTGAAGCTTTCACCTGACTTTTGACAAAGACTCTGCAGGTGAGTCCGGCTAGGCGCCATGTCCATGTTATGCTTATATTGCCTCAAGAAGGCTTCACCCAGATCCCTCCAGCATCGGATAGAATCTCTCTTCAGTTCCATGTACCAGTCCAAGGAAGCCCCAGATAGACTATCCTGGAAAAAATACATCCACATCTTCTCATCATCGGTATACGCAGAGGTTTTCCGATAATAGGCTTGCACATGGGTGCGAGGGCAAGAAGTACCGTTATACTTGTCGAAAGAAGGTGCTTTGAATTTGTATGGGATCCTCAACCCCTCTACCAGCCCCATATTGGTCACATCGAAACCCAAGGAATTCTGACATTCCATGGCTCTTATCTTTTCAGCAAGGGCATCCACCTTACGATCCCTATCTTCAACCCTTCCAGCAACTTCATCATCTTCACTCAGCAGCGTGAACATATCCTCTTGTCTATCAACAATAGGAGCTGGATGACGAACCGGAGCCCGGATAGCTCTGGCATTGACAGTCTCTGCAGCAAGAGGTTGTCTGTTGATTCTTATCCCCCTCAACTCATCCCCGACGGCATAGTCATTAGCGGGAGCAGCAACATTAACGTTCTCATGAACAGGCACACCCACCGGCGACGCGCGGTTGGACTGCGGAATCACGGTCTCTTGTCTCTGAACCAGGGCTCTAAGCTCCTCCTGACCTTGCGCAACCCCTTGCATCATTGTCATAAACTGGGCCATGTTCGCCCTCATCTCAGCCAACTCGGTCTGAACCTGATCCATACTTCTCTGTTGATTGAGTCTGGTTGAATACCGGTGCGGTCTCTGATCAGCTATCCTGCCTGACACAGGAATCAGAGTGAGAAGTCACGAGCAAGAACACCTGTTATGCAATATGATATGAGTATGATGCTAATGCATATGATGCACATGATATGATAATTTCTCAGGCATTCAAAGAGCCTGATTCATCCTCAAAAGATGGCAACCTGCAACAAGAATCAACACAGCAGCACAGGAACAACAACATACACAAGAGTGATGAGCACAAAGTGAAACCAACAACCTCATCTATAGATAAGCAACAGGATCATACAACAAAGTCAACAAAGATCCAGGTACATCAAAGTACAACAATGAATCCCACCTAACAAGCCTGGGGGTGATTCACAAACATAAACATCAGGAATACGAGCTAAGACAAATGGCTTCCAGGAATGAGCGTCTTCAAGTAGTGACACTGGTCTATCAACAGGTCACACTCCGAACATTCTGGCAAGGGAGTGATCTTCTCCTTCAACTGTCTTCTAAGTTCTACCACTTCTGCTCCAAGTTGGTCTTCTGATGCAAGTCTCAAGTCGACTTCCTTCTTCAACTGGATATCTTTGTCTCTGAGTTGCTTCTCCAAGTCTCTGATCTTCTTCTGATAACTGGCCTCAGCTCTCTGCAATCTCAAACACTCTCTGTGCTCTGCATTCAGCAAGCTCTCCATCTCTGCATAAGATCTCTTCTTGCTCCTTACTGTTGGTGTAAGCCCTAGAGGCCAATACATTTTGGTACTTGTATCGAATAATAAAAGGCATTCTCTTTATTATGGTTGATTAATAAAGTCCCTGGAATAGATAGTCCGTTTAATGTATTAAGTGTGACTTAATCATGAGAACACATTAAACATAAGGACACTATTCCTAAAGCATCCGTAGTCGAGCTTTAGTGTGAAGTGGGATAACATTAAAGCATTAAGACTATTATGTTTGTAGACTGATGATCACATCTCATGGATCATGGATAAAGAGTTATCAAGTCTTAAACATAGGTATGAATATTAGGAGTAATATTTATACCGGATTGACCCGCTATGAGAATACTATATAGAAAGTTATGCAAGGTGTCATAAGTTATTCTCATGGTGATAATAGTGTATTCCACTCTTCGACCTGAAACCACTATGGATCCTAGATGTAGAGTCGAGTGCTTTATTGCTGATCCAACGTTGTCCGTAACTGGATAACCATAAAGACAGTTGATGGGTACTCCACAAAGCATGCTGAGGGACATGAGTGACCTAGATGGAATTTGCCCATCCTGCATAACAGGATAAATGTCTATGGGCCCAATATTGAACTGGACAAGGATGACACGGTCTATGCCTTGTGTTCAATATAGACATAAGGGCAAAAGGGTAATTATACACATAATTATTATCACAGATGGTTTTTTCAGATCACATGACATTTTCGTGTCTTGGGTACAGTGATGTGTTGCTAGATACCGCTCACTGTTTATTATATTAAATATGTGATTTAATATAATTGCCAACGTCACGAAAACCTACAGGGTCACACACAAAGGACGGATTGATGAGAGATAGAGTAACTAAGGAATACTGTAAGGTACGGTGCCCTTAAGTGGATTATAGAACATCGTAAGGTACGGTGTACTTGAGTAGAATACGAAATATGGTAAGGTACCATGAGCTTAAGTGATTTTGGGCATATTATAAGATATGGGCCAAAATGCACTTAAGTGGGCTTTTAGCTTGAAGCCCACACAAGTGGTTCTATAAATAGAACCCTTGTGCAGAAGCAAAAATTTGTGGTTGCATTCTTTTCGTTTTCACTCTCTCTCTCTCTCACTCAAAGCCTTCATTCGTACCAGCTAGCACTGAGATTGAAGGAACCCGTTCGTGTGGACTGAGTAGAGACGTTGTCATCGTTCAACGTTCATGATCGTTTCCGTGGATCTGCATCAAAGGTTTTGATCGCTACAAGAGATCTGCACCAAAGGTTTCAACCGTCACAAGAGGTAAATATTCTATCACTGATCATGACCATTCGTAAGGATCTCTAAAGGAGAAATTCTTAATTTCCGCTGCGCTTTGGGTCGCAATTCTCCTTCAGTGGTATCAGAGCCACTTACGAAACCATGACTCGGATAGTTGTTTATTTTCTGTATTAATATGATTAAAAGACAGAATGAATCAATTAATTAAACGAGTAATTAAATTTGGCATCATGCGTGTACGAGTTGGATGATTGATGTTGACTATGCTTCGGAATCCGACATTAGTATGGTGAAGCAGCGATACATCGATCGTCCATAGGTTACGCAATTGAGACCGATCAACTTATATATGATATAAGTAATCCTAATGCAAAATACGGTATATGTGATATACTGTGTCTGTTTCGTTCATTCGAACACTAAATGATTGTTTTCCTTTGAGCGATCAATGATCATTTGCTTCGGAATCCGACATTAGTATGGTGAAGCAATGACCTGTTGATCAATCATACTGAATCAACAATCGAGGTGTGTTTGACGGTCTGAAATTGGCGCATTAGGGTTGGTGACGGCGCAAGGGTTGTGCCGTCAAGGAGTTGTGAATTTAGGGTTTTTGGAAGAGGTCCGTAGACTGTTTCAAAGTCCTATTAGTTTGGCCGCGTGAAGCTCGTGTGACGAGCGTAACAAGCGTAACAAGATGGATGCGTGACGAGCGTAACAAGATGCGTAACGGTCGTAACACGCTGCGTGACGCCCGTGACGGTCGTCACATGCCTTGTGACGGTCGTCACATACACAGAGTGGGGTTTCTATTTTGGCTACGCAAAGGTTGTGTTGATGCAAAACAATGTCCATTTCAAATGAATTGTTCATTAAAATTTTGGACAGGGGCGCTGCCCCTCCAACCCCGCAAGGGCGCTGCCCCTTGACCCCGTCCGCTGATCGGTCAGCGGAACCACCGTCCGCTGACCGGGCAGCGGAAACCCCGGCTAACTCTGCATAGTGTGATCGGTCGCCGAAATTTAATTTGGTTTTAATTAATTAAAGGAATTAAAATTAATAATAATAATGTGTTTGTTATTATTGCCTTGTTGTGATCAGTTATGGCCTTAGTCTTTCTTTATTTTATTTTGGGTTTTTAAATACGACCTGCGTGTCGTGCCTCTCCTTTTGATCTCTTAATGTAACTTCTTTTCTCATCTCAAACCCTCGTATGTAAAATGAGTTTCTTCTGTAATGTAATGATATGAAGAAAGAGAAGAATTCAAGATCAAAGGAGGACAACATTCAAGATCAAAGGAGGACAACCTTGAAGATCAAAGGAGGACAACCTTGAAGATCTTGCTTGGAGAAGCTTAGATCGTTATTAGGTTAGCTTAGGTTCTCTCATTGGCTTGGGAGAACAATTGCGCTAGGGGCCATAACTGTTTCATTTTGTATGTATGTTGGTGCATGTGAATGTATGTGAATGTATGTTGATGCATGTGAGAGACGATTTATATGATAAACAAGCCGGTGAGATCAGTATAATTGCAATTCCCTCAAAATTAAATATTAAGTTTATGCTTTCCAAGTTTTAACACTCATCAAGACTAGTAATGGATAATGTAGGTTTCGCCTACGCGAGGTGCATGATCTATATATTAGTAAGGTGCGATGGGATAATTGTAATATCCAACTGTTAAAACAATGGGTCAAACTTAACTAAACAAATTATAATAAAGATTATATGTGTTTGCTTTCCAAGTTTTAGCACTCATCAAGACTGGTATCGGATATGTAGGTTTCGCCTACGCGAGGTGCATGTTTTGTATTAGTTAAGGTGCGATGGGATAATTGTAATATCCAACTGCTAAAACGATGAGTCAAACTTGATTATAATTTTCTTTTATATGTTTAGAAGCAAGAGTTGGGAATAATCCATATGATGGATTGGAATAAGGAGTTATTCACCCAACTGAAATATTCGAGAGTTGTATGAGATACAATTGGAAGGAGTTCCTACCTAAATAACCTAGTTTTGTGTAATCCGCCTACGCGGACTTAGAACGAAGTGAAATATGGATCTCGACCCACTAGAAAATCTTCCAACGGGATTTTCCGAATCAAATGATGAGGGTCATTTGTTTTGAGTAAAATAGTGGGAGCATATTTGATTAAAGGCCTAATTAAATATGTCAATGATACTTATATTTTCTTAATCCTTATGTAGATAACCATGACAGCAAACACCTCTAACAACATCTTGCGATCAATCCTTGACAAAGAAAAATTGTCTGGGACAAATTTTCTGGATTGGCACCGAAACCTGAGGATTGTCCTCAAACATGATAAAAAGCTGTATGTCTTGGAGACACCTGTTCCTGAAGAGGAACCTCCTAGTTCTGCACCTAAGGCAGAAAGAGATGCTTATAAGAAGCATGTCGATGATGCCAATGAAACTGCTTGTCTCATGCTGGCTACCATGAACTCAGAATTGCAAAAGCAACATGAGAACATGTCAGCATTCGATATGATCGAACACCTGAAGTTGCTCTATCAAGAGCAAGCAAGGCATGAGAGGTTTGAAGTTTCAAAAGCCCTTTTTCAAAGCAAGTTAGCTGAGGGAGCCCCTGTAGGTCCCCATGTACTCAAGATGATTGGGTATATGGAAAACCTTGAGAGATTGGGTTTTCCCCTCGAAAAGGAACTTGCAACTGATTTGATCTTGCAATCGTTGCCAGATAGTTTCAGTCAATTTGTCCTAAATTTCAATATGAATGATATGGACAAATCTCTTCCTGAACTGCTCGCCATGTTAAGAACTGCCGAGCAGAATCTGAAGTCAAAAGGGAAGTCCATTCTGATGATCGGAAAGAGACAGAACAAAAGGCCCACTAAGCATGGTGATAAAGGGAAGGGCAAGGAAGTTGCCAAACCCAAACCCACCGTTGATGCTTTGAAGCCTAATGGAGGCATAGCAAAAGAAGGCACCTGCTTCCATTGCGGTAAGACCGGACACTGGAAGAGAAACTGCCCAAAGTACCTGGAAGATAAGAAGAATGGAGTAGAGACTTCAACTTCAGGTATTTTTGTTATTAATTCATCTACTTCTGCATCATGGGTGTTAGATACTGGATGCGGTTCTCACACTTGTACAAATGTGCAGGGGCTGAAAGGGAGTAGAGATTTGGCAAAAGGTGAAGTTGACCTACGAGTTGGCAATGGAGCAAAGGTTGCTACTTTAGCCGTAGGATCTTATTAACTTTACCTAGTAGTTTTATAATTCAGTTAGAGAACTGTTATTATGTATCTGCAATTAGCAGGAATATTATTTCCATTTCTTGTTTGGACAAGTTTGGTTTTTCATTTATAATAAAGAACAATTGTTGCTCAATTTATTTGAATGATATATTCTATGCTACTGCACAAGTGAGCAATGGACTATATGTCCTTGATCTCATAATGCCAACTTATAACATTAATACTAAAAGGATGAAACCTAATGAGTTAAATCCATGATGAATCACGTTGATCTTCCAAACTCCATTTGCGGACATGCATTATTGACAACAGCTTACACACTTGACCATGTTCCATCCAAAAGGTTAATAAGACACCATATGAGATATGGAGTGGTAAGAGACCACATATGTCTTACATAAAGATTTGGGGTTGCGAGGTTTATGTGAAACGATAAATTTCAACTAAGCTTGAGCCCAAATCTGACAAATGCTTATTTGTGGAGTATCCTAAAGAAACAAGAGGGTATTACTTCTACAATCCTTCTGAGGGCAAAGTGTTTGTCGCTCGAACTGGAGTTTTCCTAGAAAATAATTTTATTTCCAAAGGAACCAGTGGGAGGAAAGTAGAGCTTGAAGAAATTCAAGAATCACAAAGCATCGACACACCTATGGAGGAATTGGAGTAGGAAACACATGCAGTTGTGTAAGAGCAACCTACTCAAGTAGAACAAGACCAGCGTAGGTCAGGCAGGATACGTCACCTACCTGAGATATATGGATATCTGATCAAGGTGATGTATTACTCATGGGATCTTCGTTTTGATGAAACAGTAAAACAATATGGATTCATCAAGAACGAAGATGAGCCTTGTGTCTACAAGAAGGTTAGTGGGAGCATGATCGTATTCCTGGTATTATATATAGATGACATATTACTTATTAGAAACGATATCCCTACCCTGCAACAAGCAAAGTCTTGGGTGGGGAAATGCTTATCTATGAAGGACCTAGGTGAAGCAGCCTATATATTAGGAATCAGAATCTATAGAGATAGATCATAAAATGCTTGGCCTAAGTCAGAGTACATAGACAAGGTGTTGAGACGCTTTAATATGAATGATTCCAATGGTTATGTGTTTTGCTGAAATGGTGGCGCTATGAGCTTGAAAAGTTCAAAGCAAGATACAGTTGCTGATTCTACAACCGAGGCCGAGTATATTGCTGCCTCAAATGCAGAAAAGGGAGTTGTTTGGATCAAAAAGTTCATTAGTGAACTTGGCATAGTCCCTAGCATTGTGGATCCCATTGGTCTCTATTATGATAACAATGGTGCTATCGCACAAGCCAAGGAGCCTAGATCTCACCAACGATCCAAACACATACTTAGGCGTTATCATCTCATTCGAGAGATAATAGATAGAGGAGATGTGAAAATATATAAAGTACCTACACTTGACAATATAGTTGACCCACTGACAAAGCCTCTTGCGCAGCAGAAGCATGATGGCCATACTAGATCAATGGGCATACGGGGTATGCCTGATTGGCTCTAGTGCTAGTGGGAGATTGTTGGTGTAAGCCCTAGAGGCCAATACATTTTGGTACTTGTATCGAATAATAAAAGGCATTCTCTTTATTATGGTTGATTAATAAAGTCCCTGGAATAGATAGTCCGTTTAATGTATTAAGTGTGACTTAATCATGAGAACACATTAAACATAAGGACACTATTCCTAAAGCATCCGTAGTCGAGCTTTAGTGTGAAGTGGGATAACATTAAAGCATTAAGACTATTATGTTTGTAGACTGATGATCACATCTCATGGATCATGGATAAAGAGTTATCAAGTCTTAAACATAGGTATGAATATTAGGAGTAATATTTATACTGGATTGACCCGCTATGAGAATACTATATAGAAAGTTATGCAAGGTGTCATAAGTTATTCTCATGGTGATAATAGTGTATTCCACTCTTCGACCTGAAACCACTATGGATCCTAGATGTAGAGTCGAGTGCTTTATTGCTGATCCAACGTTGTCCGTAACTGGATAACCATAAAGACAGTTGATGGGTACTCCACAAAGCATGCTGAGGGACATGAGTGACCTAGATGGAATTTGCCCATCCTGCATAACAGGATAAATGTCTATGGGCCCAATATTGAACTGGACAAGGATGACACGGTCTATGCCTTGTGTTCAATATAGACATAAGGGCAAAAGGGTAATTATACACATAATTATTATCACAGATGGTTTTGTCAGATCACATGACATTTTCGTGTCTTGGATAGCAGTGATGTGTTGCTAGATACCGCTCACTGTTTATTATATTAAATGCGTGACTTAATATAATTGCCAACATCACGAAAACCTACAGGGTCACACACAAAGGACGGATTGATGAGAGATAGAGTAACTAAGGAATACTGTAAGGTACGGTGCCCTTAAGTGGATTATAGAACATCGTAAGGTACGGTGTACTTGAGTAGAATACGAAATATGGTAAGGTACCATGAGCTTAAGTGATTTTAGGCATATTATAAGATATGGGCCAAAATGCACTTAAGTGGGCTTTTAGCTTGAAGCCCACACAAGTGGTTCTATAAATAGAACCCTTGTGCAGAAGCAAAAATTTGCGGTTGCATTCTTTTCGTTTTCACTCTCTCTCTCTCTCACTCAAAGCCTTCATTCGTACCAGCTAGCACTGAGATTGAAGGAACCCGTTCGTGTGGACTGAGTAGAGACGTTGTCATCGTTCAACGTTCGTGATCGTTTCCGTGGATCTGCATCAAAGGTTTTGATCGCTACAAGAGATCTGCACCAAAGGTTTCAACCGTCACAAGAGGTAAATATTCTATCACTGATCATGACCATTCGTAAGGATCTCTAAAGGAGAAATTCTTAATTTCCGCTGCGCTTTAGGTCGCAATTCTCCTTCACTTACTCCACCAACATCTACACTCTGGATGTCTCTGAGTTGATGAGTCAACTTCAACCTATCAGCTTTGGCTTGATACAACTCCATCTGGGCGTCTTGCTCTTTCTCCTTCAATCGGCGATTCTCCATCAGGGCTTGCTTGTACTGCTCAGCAGGTACACTCTCAGCAAGAATCAAAGGTGGTTGCACTTGCAACGAGTTCATCCTATCATAGGGCAACAACAAAGTTTCCACTCTCTTCTTGACCCACTCAGTGTAGTCAGGCATAGCAATGGCAAACTTCTTCCCTAAGACAGATCCATCCTGGACACCAATAGACTTCCAAGCTCTTCCTATCTGCTCCAATCTAGCAGGGTCGCTTCGCTTCTCAAAATACACACTCTCAGTTATCTCAGCATCAAGTGGTCTTCCATTCATCACGAATCCCAACTGGCGAAGAGAAAGAACCGGGTTGTAATTGATGCAACCCTTAGTCCCTACAAGTGGCACATTCCAGAACTCTCCACAACTCATAATAACATCACGCACATCCATCCGGTAAGATTGCCATCTGATATCATAAGAGGTAAGAGACATAACCCTCTGAGTCCACATATGCGTACTCTGAGCATCCACAAAAGGTCCACTGACTGGCAGGAGAGACAAGAACCATCTGAGCAACAGTGGGAGACAACATCTGATAGCTTCACCCCTACCATGCCTACTGTGGATAGCATAGTAAGTGTCAGCTAACAGAGTAGGAACCGGGTTTCCTCCAAGAAAGATGATGACTGCAGCATAGTCCACAAAGTTGGGCATACTCGGGAACAAGACGATCCCATAGATCATAACAGCTAGCTGGGCATGAAAAGCTTCCCAATTCCCCTTCTCTGCTTCTCCTCTAGCAACCCTCAGCAGAAACTTCAAAGGCAAACCCACAACGTCCCCACTGGACTTCCAACCATCACTGACTTCCTTGATACCCAAATGGAGAGCTCTGAAATCAACCTCCTTCGGAACGTCCAAGAAAGGCACCTGATGCAAGATAGGAACATTCAACAGAATGGAGTACTCCTCGAGAGTAGGCGCCAATTGATAATCCTGAAAAGTGAAGCAGCGAAGCTCTGGGTCGTAGAATTGAAGAAGAGTCTGCAACGGCACTGGATCAACTACCATCTTCAACAGTGTCAAAATATCCCCATACTGATCGACAAACCCCTTTAGATTACCACTGGTCACAAGGTTGCTCAACTCTATCAGAGACGTCAAAGGCTCACGGTGAAAGCTGTAGGAACAAGTCTTCCGCTTCGGCTCGGGGACTGTTGCCATCTCTATCAGTGAATAGACTCTGGAATGTACCTGAGAAATGATATGCATGCAGGGATTAGTTTTTTTCTTTTTTTCTTTTTTATTTTTGCGTATCTTTTGAAAATAAACATGCTATGATGCACATGATGCAGACAGGACTGGCAGGCTGTGCATCTCAGAACACAGGATCGAAGCTTCGGCTTGAACTCAGAACCACAATTCATCTGAAACCCAAAGTCATCTGATAAACTATCATCTGAACCCAATCTGAGGAACCAAGTCACGAACAGGATCACAAGTCACCAACAAGTCACCGACAAGTCACCAACTGTACCTGTAATAATGATCATTCCCTCCCCACTCACGGGTGTCATCTAGGCCAGGGTAAGGTCAAGAGAAACGCAGCATAAATAACCTTTCGTAGAATATCATCATATACACACCCGAAGTATGCAACGATAATATCCCACCAGGGTCTGAACTGCTCGTGATATCAATGTTCCGCTAAGTGGCGCATACCACCCGCTTCCCATGACTCACTCTATTCCTAGGTTTCCTAGATTTCACTCATAGCCTGGGTATTGGGCCTTTTACCTCGAGTAACTCCCAGCCCAACATAGAGACAACACAACACAGCCAGCACAGATGAATATGAATGAATGCAAACATTAATGCAAACATAAATGCAAACAATATATAAATGAATGCAATAAATAACACAGCAAACAGCAACCAAAACCCTAACCTAGAGAGCGCTAGGAGAGACTCGGTTAGGGAAGATGGACCAGCAAGAGGTCAACTTCTCTTTGTCCCCAGCAGAGTCGCCAGCTGTCGCATTACGCGAAAAACCAGCGGGAAACGAAAACAACAGAGCCGCCACCGTGCGTTATTTATCCCAAAAGAGGGAAAGGAAACGCTCGAAGTAAACCGGGAAAAGACATGGTCTCGCGACCAAAGAGATATGGGATCGGGAGTCGGTTATGCGAAGGGAAGGTATTAGCACCCCTACGCATCCGTCGTATTCGACGGGATCCACGCACAAAAGGAAGGAATATGGTTGCTAAAACGCTACTCACAAACACAAACACTGGCTGAAAGAGACACAAGAAAACAAACGAAACTAACTCGGCAGGAAATCGCATCCTGGGCCTACGTAGTCTATCAGGCATAGACATCAGAGTCGACGTAGTTCGGACAGGGGAAACGTGCTCGCTAGGATGTCGCATTCTATGCATACGTATCTTCTCAGACTAAAGAAGAATCAGAGCACTCGTAGCTCGGCTAACGCACACCAAACAAAACCACACAGGAAACCGACTGCCAATCGCTGGACTTACGTCAGACTCCACACAAAGCAGGCAAACATGGAAACCGAATGCCAATCGCTGGACTTACATCAGACTCCGAACCAAACACACGCACACTGGAAACCAACTGCCAATCGCTGGACTTACGTCAGACTCCAACAAAGAAACTGGAAACCGAATGCCAATCGCTGGACTTACATCGGACTCCAACCAGAAAAGGAGAAACAACTCACACAAACAAAACAAAAAGGGCGCCCGGAGAGATCAGCTCATCTCCTGCCTACGTACCTCATCTGGTATGAGGATCAGGGCGACGTAGTTCCCCTACGCAGGGACAAAGGACTAGCCTAACCAGATACAAAGGGAGACACAACTAGGGAGACTACGACTCGAGCCTAGATGTTATCATGCATATCATCCCTAAGTTAAGGTTGCTATCTAACTTGTACAGGGAGCAAGCTATCCTAAACAGCACAGGCAAAACAATCACACAAATAGCACACACTATATACAAACAAAGTGGGCTCATACAAGGGTTAGGCTGTGAAACACAAGCCATCTGGAATCGGGTGATGTTAGCTCTTAACCCTAACATTGAGAGTTAGGGTGAAGCAGATGAAATAGGAAGTGAGGGGTGTGCCTCACAGCTCTTATCCCTGGCCTGGGAGAGCTTTTAGACAGATGAAAGTGTGGGTTCAGAAAGTTGGAACCCTTCTACACTTATGACTGACTCAACATAGATCTTGGGTTAATATCCACAATGCATCAACACCAGTTGTGTGAGCAAAGGGATGACTCAACTGAATAGCAGGAGATGGACTACACATCTCTTTTATCTGCCAATTGCCTTATCAAAGGTCTTTTCCTGCTTAGCACAAAGATAAACAAACACAAGCATTGCCTCTTAAGGAGGACTTCAGAATGGTGTCTGACCAAATAACAGGCCAGGTCTTCCAGACTACATGGAGTTAGAGACATTATACCTCAATGCTCAAGCTATCAAGCAAAGCAAAAGCAAGTTCACAAAGGAACTATAGCAACTAAGGTACCTGAAAACAATCCAACATAATCAGTACACAACTCAAAAAAGAAAGTCAACAGACAACAGACAGTCAACTGTACACAAGCAGACAACAAGCAATGCATCAAGCAAAGCACAAGCTCAACTCAATGGAGCTAATCCACCTACAAAACAACTTAATGTTAATCAACATCAACCAAATATCACTCCAATTGAGCAAACGAATCAAACTCCTCAAGGCCATATGCTTCTTGTCCTGAAAACATAACTCAAACATAAGCACTAACCACTAGGACAAGGCCTAGGGTCAAAGAGGTAGCAATAAACCAAAACAGAACATGAAAATTGACAATAATCAAACTTAATCAAATAAGAACAATGTCCAAGTGGTCTCATCTCAATATCATGCACCAAGTTCATTTCACATAGCAAATAGTGCAAAGCATGCAAGTTCAAAGCTCATAGAAGCAACCAGAATGAATCAACCCACATCAACTCAAACATAACTCAATAAATCTCAAGAAAAATCATGGCTAAACAGCACTCATCACATGATCATCATACCAAAATTCAAGTCATTTGGACAAATGGAAGCATGTCAAATAAATTCCCTAAGGCAAGGCAAGGCAAAACAAGCTCAAAGGAAGCACAATTTCATACATCAATTTCACACAAGCATAAAACAAAATCCACACATGATAAATGCATCAAACTAAAGCCATGGAAAACTTCAAGGTGTCTAGAATACATGTGCAAAATTTCAAGTTCATATGATAAACATCCACCATTTCACAAATCATCTAAGTTCATGACCCTCAAAAAGTCCACAAATGGTCAAACAGCAAATAAATTCTCAAACAAATTGGAAATGCACTCACAAATTCTACAAAAATTCATACTCAAACTTAACATCCAGAAGAATCAACATGCAAAAAATCAGATTAATTGGCATTGACATGGCATGGCAAATAAAATCAGAAAGTCAAGCAAGCAATGGTGTGACACACATTGTCACACCTACCTTAATCACATCATATCTCAACAACCAAGCATGTTAAAAATACAAACTCAAAGCCAAAAATCAATCAAAGTGTCTAGATTAAGCATGCAAAATTTCAGCTTTATTGGATTAAGCATCATTATTTCACAATGAAAATGGCAAGCAAGATGCAATATATGACATGCAAACATAAACCCTAGGCCAAAAACAAATTCAACCGTGCACAAATTCTGGAAAAATATCCAAAAAATAGTAGACATCATGAAGATCATTGTGCAAAAAACCTCATGTCAATTGGATAAGTATTCATGAAGATATGGATTTTTGAATGAAGGAAAAAAATTAAAAATCACATGGAATGCCATACATGAACATGGAGGAAATAATGGAAATAAAATGCAAAAGGCTCATTGGATTTGCTCTCGCCAAGGACCGAACAATGTTGACATTCAAACTGAGTGCGTTTTCCATGAAACGCCCCGTTTCATTAAATCTCACGTGGCCATATGAAGCGCTCTGGACCAATCGTTCTGCCAAATCATTGCCAAGTGTACCAATGCATGATGATAAACATGAAATACATGCAAACATGCGCTCAAATGGATCAAACGTGTTTCTGGGAAAGAAAACCTAGGGTTCATACGTGTTCTTCATGAATTTCCAGCTCAAGAACAAATTACCACCAAAATGCACAAAACCTATATCATTAGCTTCGTCTTTCTAAGCACATCACTAATCTAACATCAATTCAACCTAAATCTCAATAACATGACCGGATCGAGCAGAATAAGTTTTGCACATCAATCTTAAAATAAGCATATCTTTCTTAATTCTCAATGAAAATCAAAAGTACAAAGCTCAGACTACTCTACATTCAAAGATCTGTCAAAAGCATATCACGATTTCATGAATTGCAAGATTCGAATTCCAACCTGAATTGAAGTGCAGAATTGAGTTTGCTTGTTTCAAGTCCTGTAAGGTCCAAACAGAAGTTCTTCAATGCTTATGTGAGTGAATGAATGAAGAATCAAGGCTCAATTGTGCTCGATAGTGCAGAAAACTCCAACTGCCATGAATGATGCAACACTTCAATAGTTCCAAAAGCAGCTCAACAGTTCATGGATCTAGCTTCCAAAGTCTTCAATTATGCTGGTGAATCAAGGATCGAGCAAGAACAATGCAAGGTATTGGAAGAATTTTGCAGAAAAATGTGAGAGAGCAAAAATGGTGAAAATTGCAATTGGATCTAGATCTGAGTAAAAATGAAATGTTAATCTGTTTTCTGTTTTGATTATCCTTATATATGATGCACTAATGAGATTTGTTAATCATGATTAGCCAAATGCCAAAGATTAGTGGAAATGCAAGTGTTATGCAAAATTGGTCAATTCACCTTATGTGCATGGAATGATTGCTACAGTGCACGGTTTTTGAGCCAAATACACTCCAAATGCTGTTTAAGACCAAGTGCAAGTGGAAAAACATGAAAACAATGCATATTTTCCAAACGAGATTTTTCCCTTCAAATTTCAAATTCAATTCAAGTGAAAAATCCAATATTTTTGTTATGAGAATTGATGAAATGTGATGCATGATTATGATAGAGCATGTCAAAACAAGAATGTAGCAAAAAACCCCACTCCAATTGGCCTTGTGGTGTGAGAGTTATGCACTTTTGAACTTTAAATTGACTTGGCAAAGATTGATCCATAATTTCCCAACCATACATGAGAAATTCATGTTCTTGGACTTTTTGGAAAGGTGAGAGCAAGATCTTCAACTTTCATGTTGGACAAAATTTTATTTGAAGCTTGCTTAGACATGTAATCTTGAGGAGAAGACCTTTCCATTTTTGGCAATTTGAAATTACAGGTCACTTACTATTTTTGGAAGCTTTTCATCTGACCTCAAATTCTTCATTGTTGATGTTTGAAATGTCAAATGAGACTTGTATGGACATGAATAAGGCCTCTCTAACCATCTCCCACCTTCAAATCCATGATTTCATGCACAGTTGACTTTGGTTGACTTTCTAGGGTTTCAGATGAATTTCAGCTTGACTGTTGAGCTTTGATCATCCAACCTTTGGCCAAACCACTTCAAAATGATCCCTAGGTCATATGAACTTGATGAACCAACCCTAGGGCTTTGCTTCAATAGGAAATGCACTTGCTTGCTTGCACAACTGGATCTCCTGACCAGTTGACTGATGACTTGCACTTGGGCAAATGGACAATGCAATGCTATGCAGTGGACAATGTAATGTTAATGACCTAAACATGAAAATGAATGTACAAAATGGGAGGTGCAAATTTGAGGTGCTACACTATTGAAGGAAGACCATTGATCGTGTATTTGATTGTGCTTGATGAGAGTATGCGTTGTGTTCTTGGTCAGCAAGACGAATTTGTTAAGAAAGAATATGCAATTTACTACCTCAGTAAGAAATTCATCGACTGTGAGTCTCGGTATTCTATGTTTGAGAAGACATGTTGTGATTTGGCTTGGGATGCTAAGCGTCTGCGCCAGTATATGTTAAATCATACTACTTGGTTGATATCTAAAATGGATCCAATCAAGTACATTTTTTAGAAGCTTTTTTAACTCGGAGGATTTCCCGTTGGCAAATGTTGTTATCTGAGTATGATATCGAATACCGGGCTCAAAAAGCTATTAAAGGTAGTGTCTTGGCTGACCATTTGGCTCACCAACCTATTGAGGATTACCAGTCAGTGCAATATGATTACTCTGACAAAGAGATTTTATATTTGAAAATGAAAGATTATGATGAACCATTGCTTGAAGAAGGGCCAAAACATGGTTCAAGTTGGGGCATGGTATTTGATGGAGCTGTTAATTCATATGGTAATGGCATTGGAATAGTGATTATTACTCCTCAAGGCACTCATTTTCCGTTTGCAGCTAGATTGGCCTTCAAATGTACAAACAGTATGGCTGAGTATGAAACTTGCATTATGGGGCTCGAAGAAGCCATTGATCTCAGAATTAAATATCGTGATGTCTATGGAGATTAAACTTTGGTAGTTAATTAGATCAAAGGTAAATGGGAGACGAATCAACCCGGTCTGATATCGTACAGAGATTATGTGAGGAGGATATCAACTTTCTTTACAAGGGTGTAGTTTCATCATATCCCTCGAGATGAAAACCGGATGGAAGATGCTCTTGCAACTTTAGCTTCCATGATCATGGTGAAGTTTTGGAATGAAGTTCCCAATTTGACTATGATGCATCTTGATAGGCCAGCTCATGTGTTTGTTGTTGAAGAAATCAAGGATGATAAGCCATGGTATTATGATATCAATTGTTTACTCCAAATTCATATTTACCTGCCTGGGGCATCTTTGAAAGATAAGAAGACTTTGAGAAGTTTAGCTGGCAACTTCTACCTGAATGGTGAAATGCTTTATAAGAGGAATTTTGATATGGTTTTGCTCAGATGCATGGATAAACACGAAGCAAACCTATTGATGAATGAAGTCCATGAAGGATCCTTTGGTACTCATTCCAATGGACATGTTATGGAAAAGAAGATGTTGAGAACAGGTTATTATTGGCTGACAATGGAATCTAACTGTTGCATGTTGTAGTACCCCAAATTTTGCCCTTATTTTCGCTTTTTTCATCAGACTATAACTTGACATCCATCTAACCTCATTCATGCCCATTCATGTGCATTCATTCATTCATGACTAACACCTGCTAACAGATCATGGATTCAGGGTTTGGGGTTGATAAAATTGGAATTGGATTGAAGTCTATAGTATTGCGCATCATATGGATTGAAACCATGATTCATGGCTTTGCTAGTCAAGGAGCTTGCGGATGAATTGTCGTTTGGTTGATATTCACCTGGTTCGATTCATAGCCTTGACCTAAGTCGTTCGGTTCAGGATATTATGGTCTATACTCGTTTCTCCATAAGAAACACGCATTTTTTACCCATGTGGACTTTTGGTCAAATGTTGACTTTTTGGGTCAACCAGTTGACCAAAGTCAACTTACCATACTTGATCATCCCATTTAGCATGAATGTCCATTCTAGAAATTGCGAATTGATTCTTGGAAGTTCAAAATTGATTTTGGAGGTTCAAATTTGATTTTTGAAATGTGCCTTAATTTTAGAAATCAGTGCATCATTTTTGGTCAAATCGTTTTTAGAAATTTCACTTTAAGGTTCATTTTGATTTTAGAAATTTAGATCATTTCGTGTTAATGGGCCACCATTGCTGAATTAGAATTAAGCCCATTCTTTCTTTGTTAAGCCCATCCCACATTTTTGTTGGGCCCATTTCAACTCCAATCATTATCCATCAACCCTTTTTATTATCCATTTTACAAATTATATATCCATATCCATTAAAATCATATAAAACCAAAATCCATTTACCGCTTTCCAAACTCATTTGCAAATCCATTCTATTTCTAAATTCTATTTGTTTCACATTGCACTATTGCAACAAAATACAAAATCAAATTAATTCAATATCCACTCATAATTTAAACCAAACCCATTAAAAATTCAAACCATATTATACCAAATTCATCCATCATCTCAGTTCCAGATTAATACCAGAATAACCTCGTGTCCTTTATTTCTCACTATGTGAAGTTCGGTGGCTGTGGTTTTGCGCTGCCTTATGCCAGGCTGTCCATAGCATTGAAAGAACCATACAAAACTCATTCATGAAGCACACCATAAACATTCCATTTAAACATAAACACTTATAAAAAATGATATAAATAATAGACCACATTCATCTTCCCCTACAGTGGAGAAATTTCCCGATGCTTCACTCCTTTTGAGTTCACTCGCCATCTCATTGAATCCAATGGATGCTAGTGACCATTCCTCTCGGGTTGCTGCGGCTTTAGCCGAAAATGCTTCACGTAAGAGAGACTCTAATGGAAAAAACCTCTCTCTATATAACGAAACAGCAAAAGCATTGCAAAACACAGGAACCGGCATCATCATACACAACCGGGATGCGAAGACCAGACCTGCAACAGGCAGTGCGGACTTTGCTTATATGTTACCCTGTATCCGGTCACGCTACAAAATCCAAACAGCCTCCGAAACCAAACACTCGCCACGCCTGCAGCGAAACCGTGCCATCCTACAAGCATCATCACCCATCAACGTTAGCATCAACATTGCATACATATAACAGCACCATAATCAACATTTTGTAGGAAATTAATAGTTTTCTTTCTAGCCATACCAATCCTAACGTTACATGAAATAACATTCTCCCTAACAAGATCAACATTCACGGTATTTCAATCGTGGCAAAGGAACAAACAAGCAGCTTTCGGGTTAAAAATTCAACAGGACGTGTTCTACAGGAAACATACCGCATAGCATAAAAAAGGGCTCAGTACATAATCTATTTTGCTTTTTTAAAACACATAAAAATACAAGCCGCCTAATGTTCGTCTGTATGTTTTGCAGAATAGAGTCAACAAACTAATTTTCCTTTTACTGCAATTTCGAAGAAAAACAATATCAGCTCATCAATAACTAATATATATCTCATTATCTCCAACCAACTCACACATTAACAGAAAATAAATAACTACTCTAACTAACTTCATCCTAACCGTAACCAATTTCCATAACAGAAACTAATAACCAACTTTCTAACAGAATTTTGAACTAACTTTTAATGTGCAATCGGTATAAATACCTGTCTGCTTCCTCAATTCAAGGGGCTTCAATCACTTCTTCAAATTCTCCAATCTTTCTTCAAATCATCATCTTCATTTTCACTCCAAAATTCCTCACCTTCATTCTTCACTATTCTCCCTCTTCATTCTTCACCATCATTCCTCTTGATTCATAGTCAAGAGCACAATCCCATGACTTCAAATTACACTGCACCGCCATCTTCACCAACCTTCAATCCCTTCACACTTCAACCTTCGGAAACTGCATTCTGCAGGATGACTCCATTTCATCTTCACTTTGTTCCTACCTAACAGAGTCACATAATCCCTCTTTTCACTGGCATCGGATTCAATCCGCACAAGGTTGCACCTTGCGATTGGAAAGAAGATAGAGAAGCATCTTGATGGAGGCGAAGGGAGCTAATTCCTGAGTCGCGAGGGAGGAGCCTCCAAAACAGAACCGGACACTCCCTAACCGAATTCGCTGGATGCTCCGATTCCGCCAATTAGTGAAAGTCCACGGGAATCGCAATGAGGTTGCGCCCTTCATCATCACGTGACAAACAAGCAAAAGAACTCAGAAGAAGAAGCTCATAACAGAGGCAAAGAAGCATGATAGTAGGGTGACAAAAGAAGACTCACCGGCGAATTTCGATTAGCTGCTCGACGCCCTTTTCCCTAAATCATTCACCGTCTTCACCTCGACCAATAATTAGCAGGACATCGTCATCATCATCCGACGCGCACGAGTGCGAATCCGTAAAGACGTCGGCGAACGAAATTCATGCCTCTACATCAAACCAAGTAAGTCTTTCTTTTCCATTTGCTTATCCATGTGAAAGAACGAGAGTAAGAGTTCAATTTCAGTTCAAATTCATGTTGTTTGATTGTGATTCGATGATTGAGCTCGAACGCGGATTTGAGTTTTGCTCTTGATTCTCCATTAAAACGAGTATAGCGATTTCTGGATTTCTTGAGGTGATTGAGCGCGAAATCAATTTGAGGAGGGGAGTTTCGAATCGTGTTTCTGGCTGAAGATTCTTACCCTAAATTTTCCAACCTAGAAGTCTCATGGCATGGATTCGGTTCACTCCTGTGAATTCGGGCAGAAGTTTGGAACCTTGGGCTTAAGGCCCAAGCGCTGGTCTTTGAACACCCCGAAGCGAATCCTACACCCCACTAGCTTGTTGAAGAAGATCATGGACCTGAAGCCCATTGGTTGCTCCGCCACTGTTCATGTGCATCGTGGGCCTGCACCCCATTTTTCTCCAGAAGCCCATTTCCAGGTTTTTCTAATTTTTGCTAATTGTTCTAGTTAGAAATTAGGATTTAATTAGGCTTCTTAATTCTTGATTAACATGGCAAGTTTTAGGCTAATTAGATTGTTAGTTTAATTAGGCTAGTAATTGACAATTAGGAATTAGATCATGATTTTAGGATTTTAGGATTTAATTAGGTTTTTAGGAGTTAATTAGGACTTTTTTGTTAGAATTCTAATTAGGATTTTGTTGATTAGATTCAATTAGAAACAATTAGGCTTTGAGTAAATTTAGAAGAATACCATTTTCAACATTAGGATTTAATCAACTTTAGACCACAAAATTTGACATATTTTGCAAATGACCATTTTGCCCTTATGGGCTTATTTCTGTTATTTTAGTGATAGAATGACATGATCCCATTAGGATTAGAATGTGACATAAGACTTTAATCATTTCCTTACAACTTTAGGACTTAACATGCCTCTTAATCAATATTTTGACCAATATGTACATGCTCCCTTAGGACTTCTAACTTAGATTTTTTAATCAATTTCTAATGCATGATCCCTTAGGGTAGTTTATAACAATTACTAACTTTGATTAGATCCAAACTTAGTTCCCTAAAAACAAAACAAAACCCATGATTAAATTGATCAAAGGCAATTTTGATTAATTAAATCCTTTAAACTTGTATAATCCCACTGTCTAAATTGAGTGACCAAAAGACCCTTGGTCACTTAATAGACTTTTCTTCCAAGCTGTGAAGCTCAAGGCCTCAACTCAAGATCTTCAATTAAGGCATCCTCAGTCACACCAAGCAGCGGATTATACAAGACAAATCAAAGGTCAACACTTGGTAAAAACGATTCAATTTGTACGAAACGAGCCTTAAGTAATGAGGAATAATGAGAGGGAGTCTCTCATATCCTTGTCTATAGTGACTTTGCATATGGGGCGTATGCCCCAAATATTCAAAGTGTTCACCCTTATTCATAGATTTTAGTACAATACGAATCGATTAAACTACCAAGTCTTCTTCATACAAGTTCAACCTCAACACAAGGATCAACGACAAAGGTTCTTCACCAACAACCTGTCAGTCAAGAGAAGTATCATGCGCTGCGAGTCTTAAGTGATGAGGAATGATGAGAGGGAGTCTCTCCTACCCTTGTCTAGAGCGAATTTGTGTATGGGGTGTATGCCCCAAATATTCAAAGTGTTTGCCCTTATTCATAGACCTTGGTGTGATTCCTATCAATCGATTGTCAAGTCTCTTCTCACTTCACTCTCCATTCCATTCTAATCAATTCAATCTCAATCATTCATTTCTTCTTGCCTCCAATCAATTTCTTTTCAGCCCTAATGGGATGAATTAGAAAAGCTCTAATTTCCTTATTTCACTATAAGGGTACGTAGGCAGGAGAACCGAGTTTCTTCGCGAGTTATCTTATTTATCAATCCACCTTCTCTATCCCGTGGATCATTCACTCAACCAATACCATCTTTTTGAGTTTAATCATACTTCTCCTTTGACTCCTTATCTGTCCTTTTAGGACGTCCTGATGACAGTCCATCTCTTCAATCGAGAGTTCTTTGGCTCTCATCCCAAACATTTAATTAATTCTTTTTCGACTAACACGCCATTTTGCTCTTCGATTAAGAATTTATCCTTCTCTTGGATCCAAGATACTATCCTGAGTTGATCTCGAATCGCCGATTCCCCAGCAAGTGATACAATACTCCTTGCACTCCAGTACTACAAAGCTCCCTTGGCTTAGTGTCTGTCTTGTGAGTCCCTGTTGCTTAGACAAACATCTCTCTTTCTATTCTCGTAGTTCCTAACTACGATTGCTCTGACTTTCTCATTGCATAATGAGAATACGTAGGCACGAGGATGCGAATCCTTGGCGAGCATACTTCTAACTATTCCTCCTTCGCCTTAGGGCATCATTCATATCTTTCACTATCCATTACCTACCTTCAATCATAAATTGTTCATCTAGTGACATATTGTCTCTTTGACATCAAAATACACTTTCTTTGGAATTCCATACATACCCTTTTAGGACGCCTAACGAATAGTCTGCATTTCATGCCTAGAGTTGTTTGGCTCTCATCCCAAACATTTAATTCTTCCTTTTTTAGCCAAAACCCTACAATGGCGGCCTGCTAGTCCACGTATCGGTTAACGATGTTTCCCTCTATGGTAGAAATCTCACTTCTCTTATGGATTCCAATACACTTTCACTTTTTGATTTCAAACAATACTTATTCAGTCGCTTATCACTAGATACCCAATTTTGTGACTTCGGTCACTTCATTCCATTCATCTCCATAATACAGTCATATTCTACCTTCATTCACTCCATGTGATATATCAGTTATCTTTGAGCCAAATACACTATACCTTTGCGCTCCATCTTGTACCTCCTTGTGAACCAAGAGTTTTTTGGCCCTTACCCCAAGCACCCAATTCCTCTCTTTTTGATTGTTCCAATACAGTGATACAAGTGTTATACGCCCTCACTTGTCGGTTCATACCTGTTCACTCTTGGGTTCACATTTTCACCCTTTTTGGAGTTCAAATCACACTATTCTTTGGTTTAAATTATACCTTCTATCACACTTCTTTCCACCTCCCGCCTCTAGTTCCTTGAACTACGAAGCTCTGAATTCCTCATTGCACTATGAGGATACGTAGGCATGAGGGCCCCAATCCTCACCGAGCACTTTATCTATTTCCTTTCCTTTTCCCATTCTTTTGCGAGTAATCTTTAGATCGCACCTATTCGATGAGAACAATCAAAACGGTTCCCATGGAGTACCATGGATGTTTGGGGTGCTAATACCTTCCCCTTGCATAACCGACTTCCTTACCCAGCATATATCTTTTCCCTGGGTTTTATCGATGTTTTCCCTTCCCTTTGGGGATAAATAAAGTTCGATGGCGACTCTATTGTATGTTCGAGCGTGTGATACGTTCGGGTTTATTTCCGCCAGCTTCACATGTATGTGAAGAAATGTCACAAGTGTCAAATTTATGCGGATAATATTCATGTTACTTCGACACTATTGAACGTCATTTCCTCTCCATGGCCCTTCTCAATGTGGGGAATTGATATGATTGGCATGATTGAGCCCAAAGCATCGAACGAACATCGTTTCACTTTTGTGGCTATTGACTACTTCATAAAGTGGGTTGAAGCGGTATCATATGTGAATGTGACCAAGCAAGTTATTGTAAGGTTTATCAAGAATCAGATTATATGTCGTTATGGTGTGCTAAGTAAGATCGTTACTGATAATGGATCGAACGTGAATAACAATATAGTGGAAGCTCTTTGTAAAGACTCCAAGATCGCACATCATAATTATTCTCCCTATAGACCTAAGATGAATGAGGTTGTTGAATATGCGAACAAGAACATCAAGAAGATTATTCAGAAGATGGTTGCGACGTACAAAGATTGGCATGAGATGCTCCCATTTGCTTTGCATAGGTACCGTACATCTGTACGCACTTCAACAGGGGCAACCCCTTTCTCTCTTGTTTATGGCATGGAATATGTGCTTCTCGTAGAGGTTGAGATCCCATCATTGCGTCTCTTGATGGAAGCCAAGTTGATTGAAGCTGAATGGTGTCATATCAGGTTTGACCAGCTCAATTTGATTGAAGAGAAGAGATTGACTGCCACGTGTTGTAACACCCTTCTAAAATACCCTAAATTAATAATTACAATAACAATATATATTAATCAGAGTAATCATGCACTAAGGGTGTCACACAATATTTCAAAATATTCATCAAAGTAGCTTGTCATGCTCAATTATTTATCAAATAAAACAGTTGCATAATACGCAGCGGAATAGAATCCAACATCAGCATAAGACATGTAACATACTACATGCAAACTGGTTCAACAATTGTTAACAATACAATTAAAATGTTCCCTCCCGATGTTACATCTATCAGAGCATGACCCACTAAGGAGACTACACTAGACTCCAAGTATTAGCTTCTACTTAACTCATTGCTCGTTACCTGAAAAATAGTTGTAAGGGTGAGTTCCTCAATCGATATAATAAGCATTATAGAATATAATGTCATGTTAAGTAATTTAACACATTAATCACCCTAATCGTATTCACACATTCAGTAACGGCACACCATTATCAAACATCATACTCAACACCAATACAACTCATATTCATACTCAATAGCAACACAACACACGTATAATATTGGAATACATCCATTCATATTATACGCCATACATAATTTATGCGATGAGACTCCACACATGCGGTACCGACTATTCTTGAACATATAGTTCAAGCTCACCGATCAATCCAGATACGGCTACTAAGCTCACTAGTCCCACTCATTTGAGATCTAATGACTCACTCACTAATTCCTCACCATGGGAATTAGCTACAGCCCCGAAGGCTATGCTATGCACACTAATCACCTAGTATGCAAACATCAACAACAAATCCACCATGATTCACTCACTAATTCCTCACCATGGGAATTAGCTACAGCCCCAAAGGCTATGTTATGCACGCTAATCATCTAGCAATGCAACATCAACAACAATTCAAGAATAGACATATGCTCACACTCTAAGCCATACAACAGTCCATTCACACATACATGCATAATATATACATTCACAACATCATGCATATCATCATACATCATCAATATTTTATCACATAAGCATGTCAGATCATGCCAAACAACAACCACAATATTAGTACACTCTACTAATACCTATACTGCTCAAAACAGCGGGAATTAATCCTTATTACATCATAGGCCAACATAGGCCAACCCTCAAATAGGCACACAACATTTAAAACACCAATTTTCCACTCTGCAACAGTGTTAACCGGTTAACGCCCTGGGTTAACCGGTTAACGCAGCACAACACGCTTCCTGTCCCAAAACTTAACAGTGTTAACCGGTTAACGCCCTGGGTTAACCGGTTAACGCAGCACAAACAGCAATATTTCAGTAATCACAACAGTGTTAACCGGTTAACGCCCTGGGTTAACCGGTTAACGCAGACAAAACAGCACTTATTCACAATTCAACACAGTGTTAACCGGTTAACACCCTGGGTTAACCGGTTAACGCAAGACAGAAGCTGTTCCTGCGCTAACACAAGGCAGAATGCAGAATTCTCCGCATTTTCCGCCGTTGGAGGACTTCCGGACCTCCGATTCCAATTCCGTAAAAAGCTATACGTTCGGAAATTCACAACTAACCCAAACACAGATTCAATTACAGTCTAAACACAACTTATTCATCAAAATTTCTCAGCATTTCAAAACCCCAATTAGGGTCAATTCCATGGTTTATCACTACCCATCACATGCTAATCCATAATACCCATTAAACGACGATAAACCCCCCTTACCTGAGTTAATCCGGCAAAATCTCTAAGCTCCAAGCTCTTCTCCAACCTTTGCTCTCTGGTTCTTCCTCTTGCTCTGCCTTGTTCCTCTTTCACGATCGCTTCTCTGCTTTTCACGTAAAAACCTTTTTACTCCAAATAGGACTTTTCCTTAATTCCAACTTATATATATTTTCCAAAATAATAATAATCCAATAATATTTCCAATTAATTAATTAAATTAATAAATATTATATTAATTTAAATTAAATAATTAGCCTTATTCCATCGGGGTGTTACAACTCTCCCCCACTAAAAGAGTTTTCGTCCTCGAAAACATACCTCAAGCGAACAACTCCGGATAAGACTCCTTCATCTGACTCTCCAGTTCCCAAGTCACATTGCCACCTGCTGGTCCTCCCCAAGCTACCTTCACCAAGGCAATCTCTTTACCCCGCAACTGCTTCAACTCTCGATCCTCGATCCTCAGAGGTGATGTTTCAACAGTCAGGTTATCTCTCACCTGTACATCATCTACTTGGACTACATGCGACGGATCATGAATGTACCTCCTCAACTGAGACACATGAAAAACCTCATGCAAATTTGCAAGCGACGGCGGCAAAGCGACACGATAGGCTACCTCCCCTATCCTCTCCAAAATCTGATAAGGACCAATAAATCGAGGTGTCAACTTCTTCGACTTCAAAGCTCGGCCAACACCAGTTATCGGAGTAACACGAAGAAACACATGATCTCCCTCTTGGAACTCAAGTGACTTCCTCCTCTTGTCATGATAACTCTTCTGACGACTCTGAGCAATTCTCATCTTCTCCTGAATCATTTTAATCTTTTCCGTAGTCTGTTGAACAATCTCCGGTCCAACCACAGCACTCTCACCGGACTCATACCAACATAAAGGTGTCCGACATCTCCTACCATACAAAGCTTCAAACGGTGCCATACCAATGCTCGAATGAAAACTATTGTTGTAGGTAAACTCAATCAAAGGTAAATAACAATCCCAAGCACCTCCCTTTTCCAAAACACAAGCTCTCAAAAGATCCTCTAATGACTGAATCGTCCTCTCAGTCTGACCATCAGTCTGCGGATGATATGCAGAACTCAATCTCAGCTTAGTTCCCAAAGCCCTCTGCAAACCTTCCCAGAACTTCGACGTAAATCTAGGATCTCTGTCCGAAACAATACTCGACGGAATACCATGCAAACTTACAATCTTCTCAATATACAACTCAGCCAATCTCTCTAACGGATAATCCATTCTGATCGGAATGAAATGAGCCGATTTCGTCAATCTATCAACAATCACCCAAATAGCTTCAAAATTCTTACTTGTCCTTGGTAAGCCAAAAACAAAATCCATACTGATACTATCCCACTTCCACTCTGGAATAGCCAACGGTTGCATTAGCCCAGACGGCTTCTGATGCTCAATCTTTGACTTCTGACAAGTCAAACAAGAATAAACAAAACTTGCAATTTCTCTTTTCATCCCCGGCCACCAAAACAACTTTTTCAAATCATGATACATCTTCGTAGCTCCAGGATGAATACTCAAGCCACTACGATGTCCTTCCTCCAGAATACTCTTCTTAAGTTCGGTAACATCCGGAATGCACACCCGATTATTAAATCTCAAAACACCATTCTCATCAACTCTGAATTCACCACCTTGACCTTGATTCACTAAAGTCAACTTATCAACCAAAAGCACATCAGATTTCTGACCTTCTCTAATCTCATCCAGAATACCACTCGTTAGCTTCAACATTCCCAATTTAACACTATTGTGAGTACTCTCACACACCAAACTCAAGTCTCTAAACTGCTCAATTAAATCCAATTCCTTAACCATTAACATAGACATATGCAATGATTTCCGACTCAGCGCATCAGCCACCACGTTTGCTTTACCCGGATGGTAATTCAAACCAAAGTCATAATCCTTCAGAAATTCTAACCATCTCCTCTGTCTCATATTCAGCTCTTTCTGATCAAACAAATACTTTAAACTTTTATGGTCACTGAAAACCTCAAATCTCGACCCGTACAAGTAATGCCTCCATAACTTCAGAACAAACACTACAGCTGCTAACTCTAAATCGTGTGTCGGATAGTTCCTCTCATGAACCCTCAGTTGTCTCGAAGCATAAGCTATAACCTGCTTATTCTGCATCAACACACCACCCAAACCCAACAATGAAGCATCACAGTAAACCTCAAATGATTCCGACGAACTCGGTAATATCAGAATAGGAGCAGTAGTCAACCTTCTCTTTAACTCTTGGAAACCTTCTTCACATTTTGAGTCCCAAACAAACGCTTGCCCCTTTTTAGTCAACATCGTCAACGGTAACGCCAACTTAGAAAATCCCTCAATGAACTTCCTATAATAACCTGCCAAACCAAGGAAACTTCGAATCTCAGCAACAGACTTAGGAGCTTCCCATTTAGATACCGCTTCTATCTTAGAAGGATCAACAGCAACACCACCTCTTGAAATCACATGACCAAGAAAACTAACTTCTTCTAACCAAAATTCACACTTGGATAGTTTAGCAAATAACTTCTTTTCTCGTAGGACTTCTAAAACCACTCTCAAATGCTCAGCATGCTCTTCTTCAGATTTCGAATACACCAAAATGTCATCAATAAACACCACAACAAACTGGTCTAGGTACGGATGGAAAATCCTATTCATATACTCCATGAATACTCCAGGCGTATTAGTCACACCAAAAGGCATTACAGAATACTCATAATGTCCATACCTCGTTCTGAAAGCAGTCTTCTGAACATCCTCAGTTTTCACACGTATCTGATGATACCCAGATCTCAAATCTATCTTGCTGAACACACTCGCACCAACCAACTGATCCATCAAATCATCAATCATCGGTAAAGGATACCGATTCTTGATCGTCACTTTATTCAGTTGCCTGTAGTCCACACACAACCTCATAGTACCTTCTTTCTTCTTAACCAATAACACTGGTGCACCCCACGGTGACACACTCGGACGAATAAATTTCTTATCCAACAGATCTTCCAACTGACTCTTCAATTCAGTTAACTCAACAGCAGACATACGGTACGGATCCATCGATATCGGTCTAGTACCAGGTACCAAATCAATTGAGAACTCAACTTCACGCTCTGGCGGTAATTCATTCACTTCTTCCGGAAATACATCAGGAAAATCACACACCACGGCTAGATCGCAAATTACCAGTTTATCTTTAGCCTCCAAAGTCGCTAACAGCATAAACAACTCTGCCCCATCTGCTACTTCCTCATTCACCTGCCTGGCTGATAGAAACAAATCCTTTCCTTCTTCAATCTCAGGAAATATCACAGTCTTATCAAAACAGTTGATAGAAACTCGGTTAAACACCAACCAGTTCATACCCAAGATAACATCAATCTGCACTAGTGGAAGACACACAAGGTCTATCCCAAAGTCTCTACCGAAAATACTCAACGGACAACTTAGACAAACTGAAGTAGTAGTCACTGAACCCTTCGCAGGAGTATCAATCACCATACTACCAAACATCTCAGATATCTCTAACTTAAGTTTCACAGCACAATCCAAAGATATAAAGGAATGAGTAGCACCGGTGTCAATAATAGCTACAAGAGGAAAGCCATTAATATAACACGTACCTCGGATCAAACGATCATCTGCAGAAGTCTCAGAACCCGATAAAGCAAAGACCTTGCCTCCTGACTGATTCTCTTTCTTCGGCTTAGGACACTGTGGACTGATATGACCCAACTCTCCACAGTTGAAACAAGTTACAGTCTTCAACCGACACTCTGCAGCCAAATGACCACCTTTTCCATACTTGAAACACTTCATTTCAGCACTGGTACACTCATGAACACGATGTCCAGCCCGACCACATCTATAACACTTAACAGGGGCACTAGAGTCTCCCCCACTAGGCCTCTTCATCCCACTCTGCTTCTGAAAACCTTTGCCAGCTGCATACGGTTTTCCACGATCATTCTGATTCTTGCCTTTCCTATCAACCCTCTACTGATAGCTCTCTGCTCTGGCTTTGGAATCCTGTTCAAAAATCCTGCAACAGTCAACCAAGTCAGAAAACACTCTGATCCGCTGATATCCAATAGCCTGCTTGATCTCAGGACGCAACCCGTTCTCAAACTTCACACATTTCGAAAATTCTCCAGCAGCCTCATTATAGGGAGTATAATACTTTGACAGCTCTGTGAACTTAGCAGCATACTCCGTAACAGACTTGTTACCCTGCTTCAATTCCAAGAACTCTATCTCTTTCTTTCCTCTGACATCCTCTGGAAAATACTTCCTCAGAAATCTCTCTCTGAACACAGCCCAAGTGATCTCAGCATTCCCAGCAGTTTCCAACTCAGTGCGGGTAGCAACCCACCAATCATCAGCTTCCTCTGACAGCATATGCGTACCGAACCTGACCTTCTGGTTATCGGCACACTCCGTCACTCGGAAGATTCTCTCGATCTCCTTCAACCACTTCTGAGCGCCATCTGGATCGTATGCTCCCTTGAACATTGGAGGATTGTTCTTCTGGAACTCACTCAGTTGACGAGCAACTCCCATTCCCACAACATTCGGATTCCCTCCAAGTACTCCAGCTAGCATACCCAGAGCCTCAGCAATTGCAGCATCGTCTCTACCTCTTCCAGCCATCTCTATTCTGAAAACCCAACAAGCTAAAACAATAAGTACTGATAGGGTTACACAACGCCTATCCCGTACAGGGGAAACAGAATAATTACGACTCGACTCGACCGACTATGCTCTGATACCACTAATGTAACACCCTTCTAAAATACCCCAAATTAATAATTACAATAACAATATATATTAATCAGAGTAATCATGCACTAAGGGTGTCACACAATATTTCAAAATATTCATCAAAGTAGCTTGTCATGCTCAATTATTTATCAAATAAAACAGTTGCATAATACGCAGCGGAATAGAATCCAACATCAGCATAAGACATGTAACATACTACATGCAAACTGGTTCAACAATTGTTAACAATACAATTAAAATGTTCCCTCCCGATGTTACATCTATCAGAGCATGACCCACTAAGGAGACTACACTAGACTCCAAGTATTAGCTTCTACTTAACTCATTGCTCGTTACCTGAAAAATAGTTGTAAGGGTGAGTTCCTCAATCGATATAATAAGCATTATAGAATATAATGTCATGTTAAGTAATTTAACACATTAATCACCCTAATCGTATTCACACATTCAGTAACGGCACACCATTATCAAACATCATACTCAACACCAATACAACTCATATTCATACTCAATAGCAACACAACACACGTATAATATTGGAATACATCCATTCATATTATACGCCATACATAATTTATGCGATGAGACTCCACACATGCGGTACCGACTATTCTTGAACATATAGTTCAAGCTCACCGATCAATCCAGATACGGCTACTAAGCTCACTAGTCCCACTCATTTGAGATCTAATGACTCACTCACTAATTCCTCACCATGGGAATTAGCTACAGCCCCGAAGGCTATGCTATGCACACTAATCACCTAGTATGCAAACATCAACAACAAATCCACCATGATTCACTCACTAATTCCTCACCATGGGAATTAGCTACAGCCCCAAAGGCTATGTTATGCACGCTAATCATCTAGCAATGCAACATCAACAACAATTCAAGAATAGACATATGCTCACACTCTAAGCCATACAACAGTCCATTCACACATACATGCATAATATATACATTCACAACATCATGCATATCATCATACATCATCAATATTTTATCACATAAGCATGTCAGATCATGCCAAACAACAACCACAATATTAGTACACTCTACTAATACCTATACTGCTCAAAACAGCGGGAATTAATCCCTATTACATCATAGGCCAACATAGGCCAACCCTCAAATAGGCACACAACATTTAAAACACCAATTTTCCACTCTGCAACAGTGTTAACCGGTTAACGCCCTGGGTTAACCGGTTAACGCAGCACAACACGCTTCCTGTCCCAAAACTTAACAGTGTTAACCGGTTAACGCCCTGGGTTAACCGGTTAACGCAGCACAAACAGCAATATTTCAGTAATCACAACAGTGTTAACCGGTTAACGCCCTGGGTTAACCGGTTAACGCAGACAAAACAACACTTATTCACAATTCAACACAGTGTTAACCGGTTAACACCCTGGGTTAACCGGTTAACGCAAGACAGAAGTTGTTCCTGCGCTAACACAAGGCAGAATGCAGAATTCTCCGCATTTTCCGCCGTTGGAGGACTTCCGGACCTCTGATTCCAATTCCGTAAAAAGCTATACGTTCGGAAATTCACAACTAACCCAAACACAGATTCAATTACAGTCTAAACACAACTTATTCATCAAAATTTCTCAGCATTTCAAAACCCCAATTAGGGTCAATTCCATGGTTTATCACTACCCATCACATGCTAATCCATAATACCCATTAAACGACGATAAACCCCCCTTACCTGAGTTAATCCGGCAAAATCTCTAAGCTCCAAGCTCTTCTCCAACCTTTGCTCTCTGGTTCTTCCTCTTGCTCTGCCTTGTTCCTCTTTCACGATCGCTTCTCTGCTTTTCACGTAAAAACCTTTTTACTCCAAATAGGACTTTTCCTTAATTCCAACTTATATATATTTTCCAAAATAATAATAATCCAATAATATTTCCAATTAATTAATTAAATTAATAAATATTATATTAATTTAAATTAAATAATTAGCCTTATTCCATCGGGGTGTTACACGTGTCATGGTCAGTTATATCAGCAGAGAATGAAGAAAGCCTCGTGTGTTTAGAGAAGGTGACCTCGTGCTCAAGAAAAATCTATCTTTCAAACCTGATGCTCGGGGCAAATGGACTCCTAATTATGAAGGCACATATGGTGTTAAGAGAGCCTTTTCCAGGCAGTGCATTAATTCTTATAACTATAGATGGTAAAGAGTTCATACGTCCCGTGAATGCCGATGTAGTCAAGAAATACTTCACCTAAAAAAATAAAAGAACGACTCGCTAATTTGAAAACCCGAAAGGGCGACATAGGCAAAAATGAGCGTCTTGGTGGATTGAAAACCCGAAAGGGAGATCCATGCAAAAGTTAGAGACATAAAACAGAAAAAAATTATCCCGGTAGATTGAGTCCCCCACATTGGGGAAATATAGGCAAAAATTAGGGATTATGACAAGTAACTGCATCCAGCTGGTCCTGACCTTTGAAGCAGTTTTGAACAGTCATTTGGTTCTAATTCATCATTTTCAACTGAAGATAAGAGTACAAAGGATTTCAAGGTTGGTAGGAGAGTAGTGGTCATTGTATTCAATGTAGCCCTTTTTCCATGTAAATTACCATTTTCAAACTTTGTAAAGATCCATGGAGTCCTGCCATTTCCGGACTACCATTCTATTAAATAAAGTTAAGCTCTTATCCAATCATTTGTTATTCTTACTTGTTTCTATTTTAATAAAATTGAATTTTATGATGATAATTTTGAAATAAATAAATCAATGAATAATAATTTTTTTTGAAATAATAAAACATTTACTTTAAGAACATCAAATTCAAAAAGGAATGTCAACAGCAATATAAGAACGGTAAAGTCTTGATGTGTGAAGCATAGTTGTCTTACCCAAGCAGTTGTTGGTGATTTATACTCCCCAACAGTTCGTCGTTCATCCCAGCATGATTGATGAGTTGCTTCCCAAGCATTTTATCATCCCCGGTAGAGCTGATGTGTTGTTCTCTTTGCAGTTCATCCTGCCCCAGTTGAGACTTTCATGTTCTTGCATCCTCAGTTTGTATGTGTGAATGAACCCTGGATCTTTGTGGAACCTTTATTTGGTTTTCAGATCCCCATCAACTTTATTTGGTTATTGCACGGTCGTGACAGTTTCTCCCCTGCATGAGTCTGCATATCCGATTGATATATATTTGGTACCTTGGAATTAGTTTATTTCTCAATCTCCAAGAAGAGTCGGATGACTGTTATTTTCCTTTTGAGGAATTGGTTGCTGGTTTGCATTCTCGTATGGCCTTTGATTTGTCCTGGAAGAGCTTTGCATCCTCAGTAAAGCCCTCACATAGTTGATTTTGATGGAATCCCCAGTAGTTGACTGGTTCCCGACTCAGAGTTTTGCCTCTCGTTGTGACACGGATCCCCGATGGAGTTTCGTTTTCTGATAGAAGTTTTCTTTATTCAAACAGTTTTTGATTCTGAGTAGTATTGATGTTGTCCCCTACAGGTTTGTCTCCCATTTGATATGGTGTTGACCTAAAATTCCCCGCAGTGTTGACTTGTTGCTTTGAAGTATATGTATATATCCCTCAGCTTGAGATGTGGATCTTCAACAGATCTCCCTTATCCTCATCATTTTGGTTGATATTCTTAGCAGTGCTTTCCTCCCCGCGGAGTTTTCCAGTCCGTATTTCCTCCTCTCCTTGAGAGTTTTAGTTTTTAGCAAGATCTTTGTCAATCTTGGCTTATCCCCTATAAGCATCTCCTCCTCTTTTGAGAGTTGAGTGTGAGTTGGATTTGTTTTTATCCCGCATTTGCTACGGATACATACATATATATATATATATATATATATATATATTCTTCATTTCCTCTGAGCGCTGAGTTCTTCATCATTTTTGGTCGGATTATGTTCTCCATGCCTTTCCCCAACCCGAGTTGAGCTTTGGATCGATATCTCCCTGGTTTTCCTTGAGGACTTGGTTGTATGCCATCCCCGGGAATTGAGTTTATTTTGAGTTAGGATTTATATCCTCGATGATTTATTTTCATCCCTAGCAAGTTCTCCAGTTGGTGTTCCCATCTTGTTGAGATTAGCCGAGTATCTAGTTGTGATTATCAGATTGTCATGTTTATATCCTTTGTTCTCATTTGTCAGCATAATCATGTACATACAAATACATACATAAACATAACATCAGATATTTCATTGTGCACTTTTGTCGCATTGACCTTTTTTCTGATCCTCTACTTTGGTAATATTATTTCCCCATTCAGATTTGGTGTGTTTGTCCTCCTTCAATAAGAGGTCAGCCCCTTAAGCAAAAAGAGTTTATCCTTTCTTCTTCCCTACTGAGTCATTTCCTCGTGGATGGTTGTTATTTATCTTTCCTCCCCAGTTCATTATCTAGATGGAACCACTCCCCTTGAGTTATATCCTCATTGTGTTGAGTCTTGTTTGACCGTTTCTTTCTAGTTCTCACCTAGATAGATCTTTTGGTCCCCAAGAGTTTATTATCCAGTAACCGGTAGTATCCTTCTTGATGGTTGAGTACTTTACCTGTGATTTACTCAATAACCGGTAAAAGGTAATTTACTTCTTTGATTTCTCCAAGCAGATCCGTTTTTCATTTCCCCAACAAGTTTATCCTTGATATGTTCATCTTAATCGATGACGGATATTCATCCTGTTCGGTCTTCTACCCAGTAAAAAGGTAGTTGTAAATCCTATTTTCGGTATTCTACCCAGTAAATGGTAGATATAAATCATATCCTCCCTTTTGAGTTTATCCTTGATATGTTCACCGGTGATGAATACTCTCTCTTCGGTCTTCTACCCAGTAAAAAGGTAGTTGTAAATCCTATTTTCGGTCTTCTACCCAGTAAAAAGGTAGTTATAAATCCTATTTGTGGTCTTCTACCTAGTAAAAAGGTAGTTGTAAATCATATTTTTCCCCGACAGTTTATCCTTGATATGTTCACTTTAGCCGGTGACGGATACTCTCTCTTTGGTCTTCTACCCAGTAAATTGGTAGTTGCAAATCCTATTTGTTTCTTTTTCCTAGTAGGTTATTCTTACTCGGTAATCGGTAATGAATATTCCTCCTTTTTCTCAACGAGTTATCCTTGATATGTTTACCCTAACCGGTAACAGGTGTCCCTCTGTCCGAGTGTTTTATTTTCCTACCCAGTAACTGGTAGCAGATAATATATCTATTTTACTCCTAGGCTAAAGTTTTTTCTTCCCCAATTGAGTTTGGGTTCGTGTTTCTTTGTGAAATAGAATTTCCTTTTGTTTGTTGAGTGTTTCAGCTTCATTCTAACATACTTTCTTCCCCTGCGGATGTCTTTTGAGGTGTTGGTGTTATCCCAATACATGCAGATTCCTTTTTCCCCAGTCTGAGTCTTTCCATTGATTTATTTTCATGGAAACCCCCCACACCCCACACCCCTCGTGTCTCCAGCAGTTTTTAAGTCGTAGGCTGGCCTACGCATAGCTTTTTATCCCTAGAGTTTCTGTCTCCCCAGTGAGTTTTCCTTATGGGATGCATTATGCTCTTGTGGACTTTCAATCTCTCCGGATTCTTTTCCTTTGTGGCAATATATTCCCCCACGAAGATTATTTTTGCATCCATATCATATGCATCATGAGGTCTATTAGGGACCAAAATTTGTTTCTTGATGTTGTTATTTAAGTCCATTCTATCAAGTTGATACGAGGATTTTAACCTTCACATCCTTAGCTAGAATGTCCTTAAATAGGGGTAGCTGTAAGACCCCAATTTTGACCCTAAGGTCCCTCATGTCATCTCATCATTTTCATTGACTTTGGGATCACACCTTGGTATCCTCCTCACCCCTTATTCATTAGGTTTGCATTGGTAGAGATCACCAAGCATATTTGATTGTATAATACTTTATTTTCCTTTGTTTACTAACCAAAATACCAAAAATATGTCTAGTATAGTGTGGTTTCTTTTGTAGGTAGTATGTGCATCCACTTGTGCCATATCAAGCTCATATATAGGGTTTTAGACCCTCAGTGAAAAGGATAAAATTATCAAAGGTTCACTATGGTTCTAAGAATCATATATGGATCCCCATGTTCTTTATTTGTCATTTTGATCAAGAATTCATCAAGAGTTTGAAGCTTGTTTGCCTTGGAAGCCCTAATTCATCTGGATATCTTGTGTGTCTTCCTCATCAACTTTCTTCAACAATTGGTCAAAGATATCAATGGATATTCCATTTTACTTCATATCAAGCATATATTATTCTTCATGAGCCCCAAAGAGAAAAATAACTTCAAGTTTGCAAGTTGGTTCAAAGAGGTTGACCAGAAAAGTTAACTGGCCAAATCTAGGGTTCCCGAGACCCTATCTCTTACAATTGTTGTCATATGAAAATACTTCGAAAATTAAATTTACTCTTTATGACATTATAAACAACTTTCATGTTGGCATCAAGAGCTAATTTTTCTTGGAAAGTCATTTTTTATGGTGAAAGATTATAGGTCATTTTGTCTGTGCCCTGGATATAAGGTCAAGTTCCAAGAACCATAGCTTGCTCAATTTTTACGATATGAAGACCATCCAAGTTTCATTATTAATTTCAGGATGTCTTATCTAACGCTTCTTCTTTGAGAAAGTTCAAGTTTCACTTGCAAGGGCATGTACCAAGAGGAAACATTATAGGTCATTATGGGCCATCATCATTGAACAATCAACTTTCCTCAACTTCTAAAATCCATAACTCTATCATGCAAGCTCCAAATGGTCTAAAATTTGTGACCAAATTGAAGAGGATTAAAAGGGATACAACTTTTAAGAAGGAACCAAATTCATTTGAAGCTCATAGCAAAAGTTATTCAAGGTGGAAAAAATGGTCATTTGACTTTTAACTTAGAAACTTTTCAACTATGTTTGATTCCTCCAAATTCCACACCAAAATTCATCATGATCCAAGCTCCAAACGGAAAAAGTTTCAACATCAAAGTTGTTCCCATTCATGTTAGATTTCCAAATAGTCTAAGATCGTGGCATTTGGATTATTTTTTAGGGACTTGCGCGTGGGTGCATTGCATGGCCCTAGTTGGAAAGTTTTGTGCTCAAATGTCAACCAACGTTGCATGGCTTCATGTTATGGTTTCAGCATCAATTGTAAATGATTTGGAATTGGATAACATCACTATTTGGGCCTTGTTGCATGCCCATGCAACTATGCACACCAAGTTTCTATTTTTGGCCATTTTTTGGAAGTGTGTGGAAGTGAATGTTTGAGCTTATAAATACATGTCATTTTGCTCAGAATTGAGGACCCTTGGCCCAAGCTTTGAACTGCAAATGCTCCCAACCTCCATTGATAGAATTTCTTGAAGATTTCTCTTGAAATCGAGTTTTGATTCCCATTCTATTTTGGAATTGAAACTCCAAGAATTCAAAGCCCTTTTGCATCTAAATCATCTCCTACAACCTAGTAGAAGCAAGGCCATTGGAATTGAGATCGAGCGTCATCACTACAAACAGAAGGTGAATTTTCAGAAAATTTCCTTCTTCGATTCTCCCTTAATCCTCCATCATTTCTCTTAATTTTTGGTTGGCTGAAGTCCTACCAATGTGGGCAACAAGATTGAGTTGCTTTGAAGTCAAATTGAAGCAACTCAGTTCATACACCTCATTTTTCAATTCCATATATCTCTTTGTATAGTGAGAATTGGAAGAAATGGAGGTCAGATTCTTGCTCCTCGTGTTTTTCTCTTCAAAACCATTTATGGATCTTCCGTTTTTGTGAAAGTTTCAGTTAGACCAGCCTAGTGGAGGTCAACGGAGAAGATGATCGGAGCTAGGGCTCGAGTGATGTGTTGGCACAATCCAAGGCATCTGATTTGGTTCCCACGTTCTAATCTTAGTCTTTGATTTGGATTACCAACGTTGCTACACGTTGACTGGTGACTACCATGATCTTGATGCGCGTCGCCATCAGATCTGCCACCTCAATTAATGAGGGAGATCGGATGGCCCTTGTTTTTTCCCTTTTTATTTTATTTTCTGATTTATATTTTAAATAACTTATTTTGTTTAATTCATAATAATTTCATTTTTAATCCAAAAAATATGGGACTTTCACCAAAAATCTTTAAATAATTTCCTCTTCCATATTTTGAATTAAAATCATTTTTTGGATTATATTTGATATATTTGGTGAATTAAATAGTTTTTGACTTGTTTTTAAATATTTTTAAAATACTTCTGACATTCTAAAAATTCCCAAATTTTTTATCTAAGGTCCTTTGACCTTGTTTGACCTAGGATAACTCCCTTGGCCATTTATTTGGTGATTTGAAGGGATTTGAGGTTTCCCCTTTTTAAAATGTATTTTATTTCATTTTTAAATTGATTTTTTAATTGCTTAACTGTTTTAAGATATTGTGGAGCCATTTGATTGACCTTGTGGTGTTTCATCTTCTATTAGGCCTTGATTATGGTTGATTTGAACTTCCATTTGATCAATACTATTGGATTTAGGGGGTTGATAAAGTGTACACTTCATCCCTCAAGATGAATGGATAGTATTGATCAGATGAAATTCCTCCCTTGATCAATTTGAGTTTCCCTTTCCATTCCCCTTTATCTCCATCCCTCTTCTTTCCCAATCCATCATTGACCAATGATTTCTCTATAAATCAAATGCTAGTTGATTCATCAATGACCTTGTGTCAGATGAATCAACATGGGCCTTGTTGAGGTAGATCCACCCCATTTTATTTTTGTGTGTGGTATGCTTTAAAAGTTTGGTTCTTTGTACCATGTCTCTAACATTCATTAAGACCAATATTTTTATTGCTCGGCCTTAGATAGTTGTGACTTCTACATAAGTCCAATTACGATTTCTTAACATAGAGCTAAATTTGTCCCAAAAGGCATAACATTCTTGTAAGTGAGATTGTAAGTCTCTCATTCTTCATGGTATTGTGTGAATACTTGACCTTTTTTCCATTTATGAGAGCTAGTGGCATACTTGTTGATTTATCCAAGTTGGAGCCCTTCTCATAGATGATGTCTTGGTTCATGTCTTCATACTTGTGAATGGATGGTTGAGTGTTCTCCAAAGAATGACTTAAATAATTGAATCCTCCACTAACATTTATTTATTAGTGTTTTATCTTTAAATGTCATTTACTTGATGAAATTTAAATTTTAGTACCTTTATCATTCATTGTCATTTACATTTCATGCAAGATGCTTATGTTTCAGTCCTTTTCACTTTACTCACTTGAGTCATATCTATGTGATTTTATATATTGTGTGCTTGTGATTTTGTTCTGTTTATGGTCTTAGGACCTTAAAATACCTAATAACAACAAAAACCCTAAAAAATATGTTGATGGACTGTTGGACCTCTGCCCCTGACTTGATCTGAACTTTTGGACTTAGAGTAGGCAACATCCTCATTCTTTGAAGGACTTGGCCAATGCCATTATTTGAGACTGATTTATCTTGGCCAATGCAATTCATATTATACAAGCCTTGAGGGCATCATCGGTTTATCTGTTATTTTCTCTCTATGATTAGTTGTTATCTTGATCTTTTTGTTTTTATTTGATGATTGTTACTATGAGTTTGCCACACGGAATATTTCATCTGGTACATTTAAAGACATTGAAGACTGCTTACTTGGATATTATGGCTATCTTTATTTGATGCTTTTGATCTTCATACTTATTGCTTGGATGCTTAAGCTTGTTGCTTTCTCAATAGTCCAAGGGAAATGGGTTTCTATATGACATTCTTGTCTTGTGGATTGCATCCCATTGGTCAGATCTTTTCAACTCTAAACTTTTAATTTGGTCTAGGATAGTCCCTTCATCTCCTCCTTTCTTTCTTAAATTTCAAAATCTCTCCCTCATTTTAAAACCTTCTTTGTTTATGTTTTCAACTTAGACTTGTTTTAATTTGTAGAAATTTTGGCCTTATGCCATTGATTTGCAAAACATTTACTTAATCAAACTTGTGAATAAACTTAATCATACTGACTTAACTTTCAAAAAGTCAAAAAGAACTAACAACCTCATCTAATCCTTTTGGCCATTTTGTGCCTTTTTCTTTTAAAACTTTTGCAAAAAGGGAGTGTTTATATTTGAGTTATCTTTGGTTGAGATATAATTCTCCCATTCCATGATATTTTGATTATAAGTCTTTCCATTTATTAGGGGTTAGTGGCATACTTGTTGATTGAATCCAAGTTGAAGCACTCCCTCTTAAGTGTTGTAAAGCACTCAGTATCGGTGGATTTTTGGTTGAGTATTCTCCCATTGATAACAAAAGATCTTTAAACTTTTGTTAAAACCAATCCACCAATTTCTTTAAAAAATTTACCACGAACTACGGGGTTTTGATCCCTCATTTTTATGTCGGTACATAGGCATAAGACCGAAGGTCTTGTCAAACACAAAAATATAATAAATGAATTATTTTCTCATCCCTCCAATCTATATTTTAAACAAACATATTTTCAACTAGAACACTTGTACACAAAAACGGTTCCCTAAGAGTACCTAGGACAATTTGGGTGCTAATACCTTCCCTCTGTGTAACCAACCCCCTTACTTGTAATCTCTGACATTTTATTAGTTTTGATTTGAAAACTTCTTATCTTTAGGTTTTGTTCGTACTTTTCCCTTTTCCTTTGGAAACAATAAAAGCGCGGTGGCAACTCTTGTATTATTGACGTTGATTTTATCCATAGCTCAGTGTTCACGAGTACACCGCTATAGAAGGTAGTAAAGGTGGAATCATGATTAGTCAAAATCAATAGGGGCTCTTCAACTTATATATATATACCTAGAGCCTGCTAAGCTCTACATTGATCATGGGTTAAGATCTCGCTAGGGCTTCCTGATTGTGGCTCTCTGAATTCTCCATATCTAGAACTCAACGAGTTCTAGGACATCAGCAAGATACGATCTCGTTGGGGATTTCTTATTTCTTTGTCCGACTTCACCATAGACGATTCGTTATTGATCAGTCACCATTTGCATTGGGTTTCCGTTACTGTTCCGACACGAAACAGAGGCTTTTGACACACTGTGTAAGCATTTATGATATGTTTCAAGTTAGTTTTACTTCCGTCATTTTATTTAAGCATTTTTATGTTTTACTTATATTTTAGTGATTTTATGCGTGGGATAGCTGTGTTTTTGTCCGACAGGTCCAAGCAGAACAACCAGGGAACTCAAAACGAGACAATGTAAGATTCCGGCAAGTAGAGAAGCAGAAAACCCCGGTATAGGAGGCCTGACACGGCCACCCGTGTCAGCTGACACGGGCTGTGTCAGGCAAGGAAGGACGTGTGGAGAAAAACAGTAGCCTGACACGGCCACCCATGTCAACTGACACGGGCCGTGTGAGGCGCCCCCTTCAGCCATGTCACCCCATGCCAGGGGTGTGTTAGCCAGGATAGTAGGTTGACACGGCCACCCGTGTCAGCTGACACGGACCGTGTCAGCCCAAGCCCAAAAATTCAGTTTTTCTCGGGCTTTTGTTCGTCAGGCTTTTTCAGAGATATTTTTGGACATGTCCAACTGCTGCTTGGAATTTTCACTATAAAAGAGGGTCTTCTGCCAAAGGAAAAATAATCTTGGAATACGGCAAAATACAGTATTGTGAAGTAATCAAGTATTACAGAGATCAAGGCATTCAGAGAGCTGAAGGTTTTCATGAGCGGGAGCGATTGAAGATCAAAGTCATCCAATTACTTGTAATGTATAATTTTTATCTTGAATTTGTTTTAAACAATATGAGTAGCTAAATCCCCCAATGTTAGGGGGTGTCCCTGATTTAGAATTGTAATGAATTTGAGTTTACATTTGCATTTATAATATTGTTTTTACGGTAACCTTTTGATGTGTTTATTGCTTTCTCTTTCGGACCAATCGAGATTGATTTGTGGTTATCAATTAGGCTGAACCGCCATTGATAAGGTTTTCATAAGGTTACTCTACAGTAGATATCACCTAAGACTAGGGATACCATATATGAACTAGAGTATTCTTGATATTATACAGCTTAACTTCACCCTAATTGGCTATGGACATAGAAATTAGGGTAGATTGATTAAAGGTTTTCTCACCAAGGACTTGGGAGAATATACCCTTAAGAACTGGTAGTAATTGATATTTGTTGATGCAATAGTGACTCAGAGTGGTTACGGGGATAAATCATACACCTTCCCTGGCATTGTTCCTTTTTCTCTATAAACCCTTATTTTCATCCTTCTTTACCTTTACTTTTATTATTATTATATTTTTACACCTAAAAACCAAATTAATACTTTTTGTTTAATTGAATGATAATTTAAACTCAATATTAACTTGCAGTCCTTGAGATCGACATTCGGGGAATTTCCCCATTATTACTATAAAAAGCAAAATAGTACACTTGCTATTTTCCCGATCAAGTTTTTGGCGTCGTTGCCGGGGACTGCCAAAATATAGAGTTTAATTTTAATTTCAATTAAAATTTTGTTGCTCTGCAATAAAATTATTTTTCTTTCATTTATAATTTACTAATTTGTGTATGTGAGGAGAACCCTTCGCCGAAGACGCAGAGAACAAAGAGTGGATTCTATAGAAGAAAGTACCTCTGATCACTCAGAGGTCAAGGAACCAATGGCTGAAGTTCCTCAAATTCCACCTCCTCCACCTCCGGAACGACTCCTGGGTGATTATGGAGGTGCAAATGCACCGGGTGGTCGACTGACCATTGTCAACCAACCGGTGAATGTGACAAATTTTCAACTACATCCTAGCACAATCAATCAATTGGAAAGAAAACCTTTCACCGGAAAGGTTAATGAAGATGCCAACAAACACCTGCAAAGATTTCGAACCATGAGCACCACCCTGAAAATTGATGGTCATACTGATGAAGCAAAAAAATTAAGAATGTTCCCGTTCACTTTAGCTGAAGACTCGGAAGAATGGTTATATTCTCTTCCTGCCGGCAGTATCACATCCTGGGAGGAGATGGAAACTGCATTCTTAAATGAGTACTTTCCAGCATTAGTATTCCTGAGAAAAAGGTATGAAATTCTTAATTTCAAACAGAAGGATGGTGAATCATTGGGAGACACTTACAAAAGATTCAAAAGGATCTTAGTAGCGTGTCCAACTCATAATATGGATCAGACCGAACAAATGCAGATGTGCGTTAATGGGCTGAAAATAAAAACAAAACAGTTGATTGATACAGCAGCCGGTGGCTCAACAAATTTCTCAATAGCCACTGGTATCAAGAGGATTATTGAAGCAATAGCTGCCAATGAGCATCTAGAGCTATACGATAGGTGTACTAGTCAGCCAAAGGGGGTGATTGATCTAAAATTAGAGACAAATAAAATCCGTTCGGAAGACACAGTTGCTGCCGAAGTAGACAAAAAGATGAAAGCTATGAATATAAGTACTCAATAGATATCGCAGGTTCAACCAGCTCAGGCTAGCACTTGTGAAATCTATAATGGACCTCATCACACGGTCTATTGCTTTGCTACTCCCCAAAAAATTGAAGAGATCAAATTCTTGAAGCAGAATAATCCATATTCTAACACTTACAACCCAGGTTGGAAGAATCATCCAAACTTCTCCTAGAAAGATCAGAGAGGGAATGCTCCGCAACAACAAGCATCTAAAAAGGCTGAATGGGAAATTGCCATTGAAAAGTTAGCAGCCCATAACATACAGTTTCAAGAAGAAACAAGGACTAATCAGAAAAACACCACGGCCTCCATTAAAAATCTTGAAGTCCAAATGGGACAGATAGCACAATAGTTAGCTTCAAACTCTCAAGCCCCGGGTACCCTACCTAGTGATATGGTGACAAATCTGCGGGACCATAACACTGTTAACGCTGTCACAACCCGAAGTGGAAAGTCAATAGAGGAAAATGATATAGAAAAAGATGGATTGATAGAGGTGGATTTAGAAATCAATGAAACAAAAAACCAAGATGAAGAAGTAATAGCACCTCATGTCAAGGAGAAAGAGAAGGTTCTTAAACCAGTAATCAAACTCCCTTACCCTCCAAGACAGAAAAAGAAAAATCAACATGAAAAGAATTTTGAGAAGTTCCTGGAAATGATCAAAAAACTCGAAATCAACATCCCTTTTTCTGAAGCATTAGAACAAATGCCAATATATGCCAAGTTCATGAAATACATCATTTCCAAGAAGCGTTCCACTGATACGGAACCGATCATCCTAACTGAAACATGCAATGCCATTCTCTAAGGTATGAAAATCCCAGTGAAAAGAAAGACAGGGGATCGGTTACTATTCCATTCTCTATTGGTGATAGAAAATTCAAGAAGGATCTGGTTGACTTAGGAGCGAGTGTAAGTTTGATGCCACTGTCCATCTATAAAAAAATTAGGCATCGACTCTGTTCAAGATACTCGAATGACACTTCAGTTTGCGAATCTCTCTTTGAGGCGACCCTATGGTATTGTGGAAGATGTTCTTGTAAAAATTGACAAGTTTGTCTTCCCAGTTGACTTCGTCATTCTGGAAATGCCGGAAGATGAGGAGATTCCTCTCATATTGGGCAGACCTTTCTTGGAAACATGATGGTGTATGATAGACATTGAGGAAGGAACTATGACCCTCAAGGTATATGATGAAGAGTTAAGAATAGATGTGAGGAACATAATGCAATACAAAGATGATATCGGCACAAGCAACACTATAGAGATAATAGACCAAGTAATTGCTCAAGAAAATAAAAGGCATAGACCCCAGTCACCACTAAAACGGGTCTTAAGCTTATCCATTTTTGAAAGTGATGAAGATGAAGGAGAGTCTGAGGTGCTCGCTATGATAGAAAAACAACCTGAATGGATTAGATCTAGACCACACCGGTGGGAAGATCTAAGACCACCATCATCAAATGTCACTAAAGAACCAAAAACAGGGGTGAACCTGAAGCAGTTACCAACAAATCTGAAGTATGTATTTCTAGACATTGAAAAAATGCCCAGCTATTATCAATGCTAGTCTACAGAGTGTCCAAGAAGCAGAACTCATTCAAGTGCTAAAAAATACAAGGGTGCAATTAGATGGGCAATTGAGGACTTGAAAGGTATAAGCCTGACCGTTTACATGCACAAGATCTTAATGGAAGATGATCATAAATCAGTGGTGAAACCACAACGAAGACTTAACCCAACCATGAAAGAAGTGGTACGCAAAGAAGTTGTAAAACTCTTGGATGCGGGCCTAATCTACCCTATTTCCGATAGCTCTTGGGTAAGTCCAGTCCACGTGGTACCAAAAAAAGGGGGCACGACGGTGATAAAAAATGAAAAGAAAGAGTTGATTCCAAACTGAACTGTTACAGGCTGGAGAGTGTGCATCGATTATAGAAGACTAAATGTGGCAACATGGAAGGATCACTTCCCGTTACCATTCATTGATCAAATGCTGGAAAGGTTAGCCGGACACGATTACTATTGTTTCCTAGATGGTTACTCGGGGTACAACCAGATTGTTGTTGCCCCTGAAGACCAAGAGAAGACTGCATTCACATGCCCCTATGGTATTTTTGCTTATAGAAGAATGCCATTTGGATTGTGCAACGCACCGGCCACCTTTCAAAGGTGTATGACTTCAATCTTTGCTGACATGCTCGAAAAGCATATGGAAGTGTTTATGGATGAGTTTTCAGTATTCGGTTCTTCATTTGATAATTGTTTGACTAACTTGTCACTTGTGTTAGAAAGATGCCAGCAAACAAATTTGATCCTGAATTGGGAAAAATGTCACTTCATGGTACGGGAAGGAATAGTATTGGGACACAAGATCTCCAACAAGGGTATAGAAGTGGACATAGCAAAAATGGAGGTAATAGCAAATTTACCACCACCAGTAAATGAAAAAGGCATCTGAAGCTTCTTAGGACATGCGAGGTTCTACCGTAGGTTCATACAAGATTTCTCCAAGATTGCCAAACCACTGACTAGTCTGCTGGTAAAAGATACACTATTTTTATTTGACAAGGAGTGTAGGCAAGCCTTCGAGGCCTTGAAGAAGGATATGGTGTCAGCCCCCATAGTTATTGCCCCCAATTGGTCTCTTCCTTTTGAGATAATGTGCGATGTGAGTGATAATGCATCGGGGGCAGTACTAGGACAACACAAGGAGAAGCTCTTGCATGTGATCTATTATGCAAGCCACGTACTGAACTTTGCTCAAATGAACTATGCAACCACATAAAAAGAACTCCTGGCGGTGGTATACGCATTTGACAAGTTTAGATCCTATCTGCTGGGATCAAAGGTAATTGTGTATACTGACCATGCTGCTTTAAAATATATTTTTGCCAAACAGGAATCAAAGCCAAGGCTGCTGCGATGGATCCTACTACTACAAGAATTCGACCTGGAAATCAGAGACAAAAAGGGTAGTGAAAACACTGTTGTTGATCACTTGTCTCGGATGACCCCGATTCAAGAAACAGAAGAAACGCACCCCATCAGAGATGAGTTCACAGACGAACGTATCCTAGTTGTTACGTATATCCCATGGTTCGCCGGTTAGACGAACTTTGTGGTAGGTGGACTAATACCTGATGACTTTGACTCTAACAGAAGAAAAAAGTTTTTGCATGATTGCAGGTTTTATGTGTGGGACGATTAATTCCTTTAAAAAAAGGGATTAGATGGCCTGGTCAGGAGATATGTTCCATAGGAAGAGCAGAGGGACATCCTACAAGCCTGTCATAACTCAGAATATGGAGGACATTTTAACGGAGACAGAATAGCAGCAAAAGTCCTCTAGTCGGGATTGTACTGGCCTACACTGTTAAAAGATGCACAAGTAGTGGTAAAAGAGTGCGACAGATGTCAAAGAACAGGAAACATATCCAAAATAAATCAGATGCCTCAGAATGCCATGTTAGAGGTCGAACTGTTCGATGTGTGGGGGATAGATTTTATGGGACCCTTCCCACCATCCTTTGGAAAGTAATACATTCTGGTCACGGTTGACTATGTGTCGAAATGGGTGGAAGCAGTTGCACTGCCCACGAATGATGCAAAAGTGGTAATCAATTTCCTCAAGAATTGTACCTTTGCACGGTTTGGGGTACCAAGAGCACTGATTAGTGACGAAGGTACCCACTTCCTCAATAAGCTGATGGAGAACCTACTGCGGAAATACAATATCAAGCATAGAATCGCCACACCATACCACCCCCAGACTAGTGGGCGGGTGGAGGTATCAAATCGGTAGATCAAGCAAATCCTAAAAAAGACCGTCAGTGCCTCACGAAAAGATTGGTCAATCAAGCTCGATAACACACTCTGGGCATACCAAACAGCATTCAAAACACCAATAGGTATGTCCCCGTATGAACTGGTCTATGGTAAAGCTTGTCATCTACCACTCGAACTTGAGCATAGGGCATTCTGGGCTACCAAATTCCTCAACTACGATCTTTCCAAAGTGGGTAAATCTCGGATCCTCCAATTACAAGAGCTAGAAGAATTCAGAAATCGAGCATATGAGAATGCCAAGATATACAAAGAGCAAACCAAAACATGGCATGACAGGCGCATTCAGAAGAAAGAACTTCAGGAAGGACAACTGGTGTTATTATTTAACTCAAGGTTGAAGATATTCCCAGGGAAACTAAGGTCACGATGGTCGGGACCTTTTGTGATACAAAAAGTATTTGCGCATGGAGCCGTTGAACTAAGAAATCCCGCAAACGGAGACACGTTCAAGGTAAATGGGCAGAGAATTAAACCGTACATACAAGACTAGGAGGGTGGTCCAATCGATAAAATTCGTCTCACCTAAGTAGACGGAGGACCGTCGAGCCATGTGACGTTAAACGAAGCGCTTCGTGGGAGGCAACCCACGATTTTTATATCTAATCAGTTATGTTTGTTTGTAGGTTTACGTAGGAGGTCTACAAGGAGGAAACATCACGTCAACAAAAGTCTAAGTCATGCAAAAGAATGATCAACATGGCCAGCGATACCAGTTGTTAAACCGGAGAGAAAGCCAAAAACGGTAAAAAGGGGCAGCCTGACACGGCCACCTGTGTCAGATGACACGGGCCATGTCAGTAGGGCGCAAAAAGTAGACAAAATGGGGGGAAAACAGTGGCCTGACACGGCCACCTGTGTCAGATGACACGGGCAATGTCAGTAGGGCGCAAAAAGCAGACAAAATGGGGGGGAAAATAATGGTCTGACACGGCCACCCGTGTCAGGAGCACTGAAGGTGACAAGGATTTCCTAATCAACAGTGACCTGACACGGGCGACTGGGTCAGGAGCACTGAAGGTCATCCTCAACCATATTTAAAAACAATAGCCTGACACGGCCGTGTCAGGCAGCCGAAAATTTTGATTTTTTTTTGAAAGTTTGAATTTTTCGTGGGACCCACCCACTTAATCCACCATTAACCACAACTTTTTCCCTTTAACCTTATCATTATCAGATTTTCTCTTACCATCTCATCATTCTTACTCTCTTTCTCTCAAAACCTTTCCACCTCCATTAAACTCACAAACCTCACTACCTAAAACCTTCCATAACCCATACTTCCACTCACCTATAGCAAAAACTCCCTCACTAATATTACTCCACTCGCCACCCCCGTCCTAACCACGGTTTCGAAATTTCCTAACTCAAAAGTTCAAATAATTTTTATTTTTTCCAGGTCCAAAATGCCCCCGCGGAGAATTCTCACCGGAAAGCAACAGCTCGCGGAAATGGCGAAGTCATGGAAGCGCCCGAGTCGGAATCCAAATCCATACAACATCGTGTTTGACAATACGGAACAAGAACGGAGATACCAAATTCACCAAAAGCGCAAACTCACGTCGAAGAGATACATGTGTGAGCAGACTCTGAACGCTCTAGGGCTCAAAATAGAGGTATACCGGATGTTCCATGTTTTAGGGATGCTAGAGTTCATGAGTTTGGAAGCACCAACATACGAGCGCATTACTCTTGAATTCCTCAGCACGTTGGAATTCCAGCTTGAAAAGTGGTGGATAGACACGACCAGGTATTATTTCAGCACTTTGCGTTTCCGGTTATTTAATAATTATCATGAGTTTTTTGTTGAAGAGTTAGCAGCAATACTCCGACTCCCTCTGTATGGACCAGGAGTGCTCCCAAACGGGTTCTCACCTAAGGATTTCTGGATTGCCATCACCGGGAGGACGGATTACACCTCTAAAGGTGTTAAGGCCTCGGGCATACAGAATCCATGTTTCAGGTACGCTCAGAAGGGTTTAGCCTATACCCTGTTTGGAAGAGGCGATAGCACAAGGGTAGCTACTCAGAGAGAGTTATTCTTTATATACTCGATGGCTCAAAACAAAGCCATCAATATACCTGCCTTTGCAGCAGACTATATGGGCAGAGTCGGCCGAGCCGACTCCGGAGGCATATCCTTAGGGGGAATGATCACCCAAATAGCTGAGCATTTTGGTTATCAAGCTGTTTTACTCGAAGACACGCCAATTGTAGGTAAGACCAAAATTGACATGTCTGCTCTAATTTCACAAGGTATGATTGTTGTTTCCCCTACTTACTATTCCGTGCTTATCCATAAGAGGTTTATTATCGCTCTGTCTGATTCAGACAGAGTTGCTATTACTGACTGTGCTAATTGGTTGTATGTGAGCGCTGACCCCGACACGGATGAAGGCCACGAAACTGACCATTTTACTGCAGGTGAGCAATATATGGATGACCAGGTGGAAGGAAGGGAAGCAGAATAAGAAGATCCTCAAGCACCTCCTGAGCAGTTTGTACCACCACATCAGGAACCCACCCAACAGGAGGCTGGTTCATCATCCTGGTCCACTGACCAATGGAGTTGGGTACAAACCGAAATAGGTGACTTGAGGATGGAACAACAACGGCAAGGCATCGAGCAAGCCCGTCAGGGGGCAATGTTGGATGAGATGAGCAGCATGATGCAACAGTTGATGTTGCATTTCCCGCAACCACCTCCTCAATAGGGTACTGTGAGTGCCCTCCTTCCCTCTTGTTTGCAAACATTGTGGATAATGTTGAGCTCAAGTGTGGGGGAGATTTTATGTCTGTTATTGGTATTTTAGTATTTTATTCTCAGTATTTTATTATTTTGTTATTTTACTTTTGTGCATTCTAGATTTGATTTTTCTATTTGAAGGTACATTATGTTGCGAATGTGTCAAGTCTGTGTTGATAGGTTAGAAATAGTAATGATTATGATTGAGAGTGGATGAAAGGATCACGCCATTCACCATTGCTTTTTGTAGGAAGGATCTCCCCAGGAAGTTAACACTGCTGAAAGTAAGATCGGACGCAACGTATACAGCTTAACCGACATGAGTATCCTGTACATTTCGAAGTAAGGAAGAAATCGCACCAAACTAAAGAGTAATGTGGATCCTGTCAAAGCTAAACCAAATAGAGTGAGTCATAAAAATCCAAACACATTAATCATCATGAGCGACATTCAGGTTTGCCTTTATCACTCTAAATTTGCATAGAGTCTCTGGGATTGTCACTGCATGATACACACACTGAGGCACGTTGTTTGAAATTAACCCCGAGCCTTTCTATCCATCCTGAATAATTATATCCCTCGTTAACCCCATTTGAGCCTGTATCCATTTGTTTGTTTAAACCCCATAAATGTACCCCTTGGCTAAAACACTTCCTTACCCTGTTCAGAGTCATGTTGATGCTTTCAAACTGTCTTGAAAAGCTAAGTTTGGGGTAAAAACCCCAAAAGCTACCAAAACCCCAAGAAGTGCGAGAACAAAAAAAAGAAAAAATTGATGAATCGAGAGAAAGAAAGAAGAGAAAATTTCATAACTCAAAGATTCAGAAAGAAGCACGAAAAAGGACATTCGGTGAAGAAAAGAAAATAAGAAAAGAAAACCGAGCAAATAAGAGAAACAAACACAATATGTAACGTCGACTCTGAACCAAAAATCCACTTGTTTTCCGTTTTTGTTGGAATAATCCATACCCTAACCCAAGCCAAGTTATAACCCGGAAGACCTCAAAAGTGTGTGTGTGGTGCATAGGTGATAGGAAAAGAGAGACTATTCAAACTTGTGAGTGATATTGCATACTCTGAATTATGAGTGAAAACAGTTGACCCCGAGAGAATTGGTGAGAATGTGATATAAGCTGACAGGTGAAACGGTGCTTTGAAGTGGAAGTGCGAAGGAAGACTTATAAAGAAAAGCAGGACTTGTGGAAGGAAAAGGGAAGACGTTAGCGAATGATCTCAGCAGTGGTGGGAAACATAAAGAATTCTGGGGAGTGACAATGTTGTCTGAAACATTACTTGGGACAAGCAATGAGCTAAGTTTGGGGTTGTGATCAGTCACCATTTGGATTGAGTTTTCGTTACTGATCTGATACGAAACAGAGGCTTTTGACACACTGTGCAAGCATTTATGATACGTTTCGAGTTAGTTTTACTTCCGTCATTTTGTTTAAGCATTTTTATATTTTACTTATATTTTAGTGATTTTATGCGTGGGATAGCTGTGTTTTTGTCCGACAGGTCTAAGCAGAATAACCAGGGAACTCAGAACGAGACAATGCGAGATTCCGGCAAGCAGAGAAGCAGAAAACTTCGGTATAGGAGGCCTGACATGGCCACCCGTGTCAGCTGACACGGGCCGTGTCAGGCAAGGAAGGATGTGTGAAGAAAAATAGTAGCCTGACACGGCCACCCGTGTCAACTGACACGGGTCGTGTCAAGCGCCCCCTCCAGCCGTGTCACCCCATACCAGGGGCGTGCCAGCCAGGACAGTAGGCTGAAACGGCCACCCGTGTCAGCTGACACAGGCCGTGTTAGCCCAAGCCCAAAAATTTAGTTTTTCTCGGGCTTTTGTTCGTCAGGATTTTTCAGAGATATTTTTGGACATGTCCAACTGCTGCTTGGAATTTTCACTATAAAAGAGGGTCTTCTGACAAAGGAAAAATCATCTTGGAATACGGAAAAATACAGTATTATGAAACAATCAAGTATTACAAAGATCAAGGCATTCGGAGAGCTGAAGGTTTTCATGAGCGGGAGCGATTGAAGATCAAAGTCATCCAATTACTTGTAATACGTAATTTTTATCTTGAATTTGTTTTAAACAATATGAGTAGCTAAACCCCCCAATGTTAGGGGGTGTCCCTGATTTAGAATTGTAATGAATTTGAGTTTACATTTGCATTTATAATATTGTTTTTACGGTAACCTTTTGATGTGTTTATTGCTTTCTCTTTCGGATCAATCGAGATTGATTTGTGGTTATCAATTAGGATGGACCTCCATTGATAAAGTTTTCATAAGGTTACTCTACAGTAGATATCACTTAGGACTAAGAATACCCTGTATGAACCAGAGTATTCTTGATATTATACAACTTAACTTCACCCTAATTGGCTATGGACATAGAAATTAGGGTAGATTGATTAAAGGTTTTCTCACAAAGGGCTTGGGAGAAAATACCCTTAAGAACTGGTAGTAATTGATATTTGTTGATGCAATAGTGACTTCGAGTGGTTACAGGGATAAATCATACACCTTCCCTGACATTGTTCCTTTTTCTCTATAAACTCTTATTTTCATCATTCTTTACCTTTAGTTTTATTATTATTATATTTTTACACCTAAAAACCAAATTAATACTTTTTGTTTAATTGAATGATAATTTAAACTCAATATTAACTTGTAGTCCTTGAGATCGACATTCGGGGAATTTCCCCATTATTACTATAAAAGGCAAAATAGTACACTTGTTATTTTCCCTATCAGTTATTCTATATAATCTAAAATTTATCTGTGGTCTCTAATTGTTCCGGATCACAGCTCCAATAGTGTTTTCGGAACCTTTGAAATCATAGGTCGCTACAAGGTGAAATCTTTGGTCGTGCTCGACAAGGTCGCGGACCCATCAATCTATATTTTACAAGTAATTCATGACATGCATACATACTCCTTAAAAATTCCTACCAGTTTATCAAAATAGAAATACATAAATTAGCTCCAGAAAAGCTTTGGAATAAGTCATGCATTCATAAAACTCAGTAAGCACTTAGAGCTTCCGTAAAAACCATCTCAGAAAAACAATTGTAAAGATAAGGGAAATAATTAAACATTGAACAAAATATGAAGTTTCATGGTGCAAGCCATAACAGGACCCAGATACAAAACGGAAAGGAAAAACTAATTTTATTGAAAATATTACAAAATGGATGACTGAAAACTACTCATCATCTTTATCCTCACCCTCGACTTCAGGGTTACTGACAACATCACGGTCTTCCTGGATTGGATCGTCAATAGGAAAGGGCTTAGCTTCTTCCATATGCACTAGATCACCATGAATCACGATTTTTAAGAAGTCCATATCCGATAAGTCAAGATCGAGATAGATACATAAGGCTTGAGCCTTTGCCCTATCAAAGACAACATTGTATGCGTCGAGAACGTCAATTTGGGCTTTTTGCAAAGAGCTTTACAATTGCACGTTTGAGTCTTAAAGTTATTTCATTCCCTCGGACTATTGTTAACTCTAGATTTCAACTCCTGATTCATAGCCTTTGATTTCTCCCTCATGGTCTTCTCCTCCAATAATTGCTTCTCTAGGTCAGATTGTTTAACTGCTTTCGCTTTCTGTTGCTCCTTCAGTTGATTAATATCTTGGTTAAGTTTTATCTTGTTTTGTTTGCAGTCATCCCCGACTTCAAACAACCCGCAGATTAAAATAACACATCTCATCATATAATAACTGATGTTTTGGGTTAGTTTTTGTCACCCTGTGGTCTTTACCTTGTTCACGTCTTCCGTGGCATTCAAATGATCGTAAAGGAATTTCAATATGTCAAAATTATTACTCTGGAATTTGAGTTCATTGGATGATCTAGTTTGATCACTCCCACCGATCTCACACATCAAATATGAAATTTTCCAATCGGCCCCTCAGACTTTGTCACTCATCAAAGTTTTCATCTTCTTTGGAGAACTCGGACGAAAACTCTTCGATGGTGAAGGAGTCGAAGGTTGAGGATCTGGGACATTGGGGATTGATTTCTTTAAGGGTGCCTTTATTTTCTTCAGTAATTGGGTTTCTAAGTCGGACAAGTCCGATTTAGCAGCATTTTGGCTGGTTACTCTCCTCGTTGCCCTGGCTTCCAACATCAGTTTTTTTGTTCCTTCACAGATATGTCAGACATTTTTCCTGAAGATTGTAGCGGTAAATTTTTTGAGTTTAAACTATTGATTAACTTAACTCGCAAAGCAAGAGTGGTCACCGCGCTTTTATTATTTCCAAAGAAAAAGGGAAAAGGTACGAACAAAACCCAAAGATGTTTTTAAAACAAAACTAATAAAAAGGGATAAGGGTCAAGGGGTTAATTATGCAAAGGGAAGGTATGAGCATCCTAAACATCCATGGTACTCCATAGGAAGCTCTTTGAAAATATGTACATTTTAGTTTAAAAGAGGTGTTATTGGCAAAAGATTGGAGAGATGGGGAAAGAAGTATTTTTCTTAATTTTTGTGTTTACCAAGACTTTTGAAGGCTCATGCCTACATACCAACAAAGTGAAATGGACAATCAAAACCCCGTAGTTCATGGTAAAAATATCAAATATGTTTGTTTTTATTCATTTTTAATGAAAAGACATTTTGTCATTTTAAGAAGAATACTCAACTAGTCACCCTCAAGTATGAGAACCTTGTATCACCATGAGAAGGGCTCCAACTTGGATAAAAATTCACAAGTATTCCACTAGCTCTCTTTGATGGAGAAAAATTATCATTAATACTATGGGGATAAGAGAATTATATCTCAACTATTGAAATGACTCATGTTTAAACTTTGAGAAAAGTTTTAAAAGGAAAAGTGCATAAAGGGCGCAAAATAATTTGATAAAAATTACCTAATTATCATCCAAGGGAAAGGATAAATCCAGGGGAATGCCCATTTCCACTGGGATAGAAATTACCTAACTATCATCCAAGTGATAGCTTAACAAAGGTAATAAGCTCAAAGGGAAAGATTACCAACTATCAGCCAAGTGATAGCTTAACAAAGGTAACAAATCAAAGATAAATGAGAATATTACCTACTATCAGCCAAGTGATAGCTTAGCAAAGGTAATAAGCAAAAGGAAAGATTACCAACTACCAGCCAAGTGATAACTTAACAAAGGCAATAAGTTCAAAAGGAAAGATTACTAACTATCATCCAAGTGATAGCTTAACAAAGGTAACCAATCAAAGGTAAAAGAAAATATTACCTACTACAAGCCAAGTGATAGCTTAATAAAGGTGATAAGAAAAAGGAAAGATTACCAACTACCAGTCAAGTGATAGCTTAACAAAGGTAACCAATCAAAGGTAAGAGAAAATATTACCTACTACTAGCCAAGTGATAGCTTAATAAATGTAATAAGCAAAAGGAAAGATTACCAACTACCAGCCAAGTGATAGCTTAACAAAGGTAACTAATCAAAGGTAAGAGAAAATATTACCTATTACCAGCCAAGTGATAGATTACAAGAGGTAACAAGCAAAAGGGATCAAAGTTCAACCCAGGAATAAACTTGAGAGAAACGGTCAAAGAAGACTCAACCCAATGAGAAAATAAACTAAATTGAGGATTATTTCCAACTAGATAATGAACTGGAAAGGGAAGCTGAAACAAAATCTTCCATGAGGGTCAAACTTAGTGGGGAATTAGAAAGGATAAACTTTTTCTACTTAAGGTCGACTCTATTTGAGAGAGGACGTTGTAGTGGTAAATTCATGATCATCGAGCTATGGATAAGCTAGACATCAAATAACAAGAGTCGCAACCGCGCTTTTATTGTTTCCAAGGGAAAAGGGAAAAAGTACGAACAAAACCCAAGAATAAGAAGTTTTCAAATCAAAACTAATAAAATGGAAGAGATTACAGGTAAGGGGGTTGGTTACATATAGGGAAGGTGTTAGCACCCAAAGTGCCTTAGGTACTCCTAGGGAGCCCTTTTATATGTGCATATGTATTTTTGTACATAATGATGTTTGCAAACAAATAGAATGGGGGATGATAAAAGAATTCATTAGTTATATTTTTGTGTTTGACAAGACTTTCGGACTTGTGCCTACGTCCCAACATAAAAATGAGGGATCAAAACCTCGTAGTTCGTGGTATCAATTTCAAAATGAATACATTGCTTCTAACAAAAATTAAGTTTGACAGACACAAAGGCCTAAAAATGGTTTGAATTAGTTATTTCATTTTTGGCTTTTGAAAGTTTTAAGTCAAGTATGGTTAAGTTTATTTACAAATTTGATTAAGAAAAGAAGTTTGAAAATGCAATGGCCTAAGGCCAAAGTTCTAGTTTGCAATATGGTCTAAGTTTAGAAAACAAGCACAAACAAAGAAGTTTTTTTAAAAGGAGGGAGAGATTTTGAAATTTAAGAAGTGGGGAGGAGATGAAGAGACTAATCCTAAGAATAAATTTAAAATTTGAGAGTTGAAAAGATCTAACAAATGGGCTGTAATCCAATAGACAAGAATGTCATATAGAAACCCAAATTCCTTTGGACATTAAAATCAAGCAATAACAAATGCACAAAATATCAACTTGAAGAGCAAGGCATCAAATAAAGATAGCCACATCCAAGCTTAGTAACTCCATGATCTTCTTCAAATTTTCCCCATATAGCTGATGAATTCCATAATGCCACTAAATCACAGGTTCAAAATAACAGCTTCACAATGATCATGTTGCAGATGAACTCAAATGGATCTTCAATGATGTATCAGTTGAAGTTTCAAATTATAAGCACTTGGTTACATGAAAGTTGGGATTGGCCAAGTCCTTTTCATAGGGAGTGTTGCCTAAATTCTAAGTTCAATTGTCTCAGATCAAACCAACAGTCCACACAAGATATTTTTTAGGGTTTTTGTCCTTATTATGTATATTAATGGTCAAAGACCACACAAACAAACACAATATACACAAACAAAATATATCGCACAATATGGTCCAAGTGGACAAAGTGAAAATGACATTAACATAAACAATTAGAATGGTATAAACAATGGCAAATGAATAAAGCTTAAAAAATAAAGTGCATTAAAAATAAAGGCTTGTAATTAAGTGTTAGTGGTTAATAGGTTAGAAGTTAGTATTGTTTTTGCTTTTTTGTTTAAGTCATTCTTTGGAGAACAATCAACCCATTTATCACAAGCATGGATCCTTGAACCAAGACATCTTCCAAAGGAAGGAAAAAAGGCCAAGTCTCCACACAATACCATGAAAGACGGGAGACTTATAATATCACTAACAATGTTATGCCTGTCAAAATTTAGCGCTATGTTAAGCAATCGTAATTGGACTTATGTAGAAGTCACAACTATTTGAGGTCGGGCAATAGAATTTTGGTGTTAATGCATGTTAGCGACATAATATAATGGACTGTGCTCATGAAACATACCACACACAAAAAGAATATGCAAAAGTGGTGGCCTAATCTCATCCATACTCATGTTGATTTTGCAATCAACTAGCCTTAGGATATAGATATATCATAGGACCATGACATGAATTCATAAAGAAGGAGAATAAGATGAAGAGGGAGGGGAAGTGGATCAAACTCAAATTGGACAAAGGAGGACTTTTACCAAATTAAGATCATTCATTCATTTCGGGAGATAGAATGTACATTCCATCAATCCCCTAAATCCAATGATCTTAACCTAGCAAAGTCAAATCAACCTCGACCAAGGCCCAACAACACAAGTCAAACTTACACAAATTAATCAAAATGGCTCAACACAATTATTTGGCATATATTCAATTAAAAATACTAAAAATAATACATTAAATTAAATATGGTTGGTCAATTTCCTAAAACCTCATCAAAACACCAAATAAATGGCCATGAGATTTATCATAGGTCAAACATGGTCAAAGGACTTTGGAAAAAAAATCCGAATTTTTGGAGACTTAAAAGTATTTTTAAACAATTAAAAATAATCACAAAATCAATTAAATCATGAAAAATATTAATAATGATCCAAAAAATAATTTTAATTCAGAATATGAAAGAGGAATTTATTTAAATTTTTTTGGTGAAACTCTCATATTTTTTGGATCAATATTAAAATTAATATGAATTAATGAAAATCAAGGAATAAAATGAAAATTAGAAATTACAAAAAAACGTGGACCACTTGATCTCCCTCATTAATTGAGGTGGCAGATCAAGTGGGCACAAACGCGCGTTCTATGATGGAACTCAGTTAGCGCGCCACACAAGTGGTAATCAAAACCAACACTTATGATTAAAACAATTTGAAATGGATCAATGGTTTTGAATCGTGCCACCTCACTACCAGAGCCAAAGGCCGATCACCTTCTCAGGCGAACCTCGTCGGACTGGTTCAATCATCACCATGATTAAAATAAAAAAGAGGACATGATCTGAAAGAGAAAATGGCGTAGAGCACGAATCTGACCTCAATTTTAACTAACTCCAAATATATAGAAAGATATGAGGAGTTGAATTTTGAGGTGTGTCAACTGAGTTGCTTCGATTTGACCTCAAATCAACTCAATCTTCTTGCCTACATTGGTAGGACTTCAGACAACCAAAGATCCAAGAGAATTGATGAGAATTGAGTGAGAATCGAAGAGAAGAAAAAATCTGGAAAATACCTTCAATGATGTGCATAACTTGGTCTCTCTTGCTTCAATTCATGTTTGATCTTGTTCCAATAGCTTGCAGAAGTGGTTTAGGATTGGTACAAAGATTTGGATCCTAGAGTTTTTGAATCTCCAAACAGTGAGATTCAAACTCAATTTTCAAGTGAAAATTATCAGGTTTTCCTTTGAATTGTGAGGGTTTGAAGAGGGGAAGCAAAGCTGGCGCACAAGGGTCCTCTCGAATGAGCTCAGAGGGTCTCTATTTATAGCAAATTGAAGTGTTATTTACACACTTGAAATTTCTTCCAAAATTGGCAATGTCATGTTCATACTTGCATGGGTGGGTACAGGCCCATGAAGCAATGCACTAAGGTCTAAATTCAACTGTGTTAAAGTCTGAATGAAGCTTGATTGGCAAGGCAAAGTGAAATGGTCATTTGAAGTTTTGATTTTGCCAATTGATGCAGGCCTGTGAACACCATGCGCAACCCTAGCAAACCTCGTCCAAAATGAATGAATTAGGACTCTTTAGAAAGCTTAGATCAATAAGAACAACTCTTATGTTGAACATTTTTCCATTTGGAACTTGGATCATGATGAATTTTGAGGTGGAAGTTTGGAAATTTCAACATGTTGAAAAAGTTTCTAAGTGTCAAGTCATATACTTCAATATTCCACCTTGCTTAATTTTTTATGTGAGCTCCAAATGCGAAACGTGTCTTTATCAAAGTTGTATCTCTTTAAAAGAAATTAAAAATGGTCACCAATTTGACTTCATTTGGATTTAGAATGAGAGAGTTATGCATTTTTGAAGTTGAGGAAAATCACTTGTTCAATGGTATTGGTCCAAAATGACCTATAATGTATCCTCATATCATATGCTCATAAAAGTTGATTTTGCTTTCACTCCAAACATCAAAGTTGAAGTAGACATCTTGAATTTGATGTTGCAACTTGGAAATATTTCATCTCATAAAAATTGAGCAAGTTATGGCCTTGGAAAGTTGACTTTCAAATTAGGGTTTAGACAAAATGACCTATAATGTTTCGACATAGAAAATGACTTTATAAGAAAAAAAATAGCTCTAGACCTCAACATGAAAGTTGTTTGGAATGTCAGTTAGAGTAACTTTGATCTTGGAATCATTTTCATATGATGAAAATTGTAGGAGATAGGGTCTAGGGAGACCCAATTTTGATCAGATGAATTCATCTGGCCAACCACCATCAACCAACTTGCTAACTTGAAATTCTCTTGACTTTTTAGGCTCATGATAGATAATATATGCAAAAGATGATGAATTATGAATTGACCCTTGAGAAATTTTATCAATTGATGAGGAAGCTTGTTGAAGAAGTTACTCAAGATACCCAGACAAACTAGGGTTTCCAAGGCAAACCAACTCCAAACTCTTGAAGAAATCTTGATCAAAATAACATGAAAAGATCATTAGGACTCATATATGATGCTTAGAGACATTGTGGATCATTCCTTGGTTATGTTATTAGCCATGAGGGTCTTAAACCCTAGATATGAACTTGATAGATCAATGGGGATCATGCCCTACCTACAAAAGAGTTAGGCAAATGCAAAGATAAATTTTTGGTATTTTGGTTAGTAAAATGATAATATACAAGTATGATACAATCACATGGTGCTTGGTGATCTCTCCCAAAACAAACCCAATGAAAGAGGGGTAAGGAGGATACCAATGTATGATCCCAATGCTAGTGCATATGATGAAATTGCATGAGGGATCTTATGGTCAAAATTGGGGTCTTACAGCTGCCCCTATTTAAGGACATTCTAACTGAGGAGGTGAAGGTTAAAATCTTCATATCGACTCAGTAGAATGAGCTTAAATAACAACATATAGAAACAAATTTTGGTCCCTAAGAGACCTCATGATGCATATGATATGAATGTAAAAGCAAATTCTCTGTGGGGAAATGTTGCCACAAAGGACAAGAAATCAGAGCGACCGACAGTCCGCAGGAGCACAATGCATTCCGTAAGGAAAGCTCACTGGGGAAACAGAGACTCTGGGGGGAACGAAAGGGTTATGCATAGGCCAGGCTATGACTTAAAAACTGGTGGGAGACTAGAGGAATTCCATAAAAAATGGAAAGACTCAGCCGGGAAAACAAAAACATCTGCAGTGGAAACGAGTAGATCAGGATAAAACTGACATACTTGAATGATGCAGGAACAACGATTTCACTAAGGAAATGCGCACTCAACTCAGTTGGGGAAAAAATAGACTTCAACACAAGAGGAGCAGAAATTTATTATCCACTATCGGTTACTGGGTAAGAAGATAATAAAGATCTGACAGAGAGGACATCCGTCATCGGTTAGGATGAACATATCAAGGATGACTCGCTGGGAACCGCTAAGATGGTGTATTCATTACCGGTTACTGGGTAAGAATAGCCTTGCTTGGGAAAACTACAGAAATAGGATTCATAACTACTAGTTACTGGGCAGAAGACCAAAGAGAGAGAATATTTGTCACTGGTTAAAGTGAACATATCAAGGATAAACTCAAAGGAAAGAAAATCCGCCATCGGTTAAGATGAACATATCAAGGATAGACTTGGTTGGGGATGTCAAGGAGGATATTCGTCATCAGTTAGGATGAACATATCAAGGATAAACCAACTGAACAAAAAGTAGGAATTACATACCATCAAAGAGAAAATTTGTCATCGGTTAGGATGAACATATCAAGGATAGACTCTGTGAGGAGAGAGATAGGAATTATATTTATCAGTTACTGGATAGAATACCAAAGAGAACATATTTGTCACCGGTTAGAGTGAACATATCAAGGATATACTCTGCAAAGGGGAGTAAAGCATGATTTACAACTATCGGTTACTGGGCAGAAAAGAGAAGAAAACCCGTCATCGGTTAGGATGAACATATCAAGGATTAACCCTCTGGGGGAGCAAAATAGGGATTACAACTACCTTTTTAATGGGTAGAATACCAAAATATGAGAGTGTCTGTCATCGGTTAGGACGAACATATCAAGGAGAAACTCACAACAGAGGAAGAAAATATTTGTCATCGGTTAGGATGAGCATATCAAGGATATACTTCCTGGGGAAACATAAAAGGAATCCGCTGGGGACTCCACTGGGAAGAAAATAGGGGTACTTTTGTCGGGTATTAGGCAAGAAGTAACAAACTACAAACCTAGAATAATATTACCAGTTACTGGGTAATAAACTCTTAGGGGACCCAAAACATCTATCTAGGTAGGATCTAGAAAGAAACGGTCAATCAAGACTTGACCCAATGAGGATATAACTCAAGGGGAGTGATTCCGTCCAGATAATCAACTGGGGAGGAAACTGAAATATTAATCATCCACGGGGAAATAACTCAGTGGGGAAAGGAGAAAGGTTAAAATCTTTCTGCTTAGGGGGCTGACACTCTATATTTGAGGGAGGACAGACACCAAACTCGTATGGGGATAAAGTACCACCATAACAGAGGATAAGAATCACAAGAATGAGTCAACAAGTGTGATGATGCAACCATGAAATTATATGAGTGTACATGTATATGTATATGTATATTTGATGATTATGCTGACAAAACGATCACAAACGATACAAGGGTGTCGCAGAATTTGAATCATCGATACAATCCTCGGTCAATCCACAAAAGAGGGAGATAACTGCTGGAGAAAAGAGAGATCGGCGTCCCAAAGGCCCAAACCTAGCTGGGGAAGGAGGAGATCTGCTGAGAAAAACTTTTATCGAGTTTGCGGGGAATTTTAGGTCAATACCATATCAAATGGGGGACAACCATGCAGAGGATAAACATAAATAGTTGCTCAGAAACTAGGAGAAACCTCTGACTGGGAGTGAATCTGATGGTGACTGGTGGGGAAACCAAAATTCTACCGAAATCATGCAAATTGCTGTAATGAAATGTCCACACTCAGCTAGGAACCCGGCTGGGGAATAGCGAACAATAATCGTCTAGAGAAATCAACAAACACCGAGTGCTGAACAATGCTGTCGGGGATGAAAGAGAAATTGTGCCTACTACTTGGGGAGAACCAATACTGCTCCACACTTAGGGCTTACTGCTTTTGAACCATTGTTGACATTCCTTTCAAAAGAAATCGATTGTTTACAATTACTGCTTTTATATGTTTAAGAAAACATGCTTTAATTAAAACTTAAATTTTCAAAAATGATCATAATAAAATGTAAAACTATTTGGCTGAAATAAATAAGAGTAGAAACAATTATATAAAAGCTCAACTTTATTTAATAGAATTGTGGTTTGTAAATGACAAGACTCCATAGATCTCTACAAAGTTGAAAATGGCAATTTACATGGAAAAGGGTTACATTGAATACAAATGACCACTAATCCTTCCACCAACTCTTGAAGTCCACTGCGCTCTTGGTCACTACTGGGGATGATGGATTATCATCGACCGTTATGCTCAAGAAAGTCTCCAAATCTGAAGATCAGCAGGATGCAGTTACTTGCCATAATCCCAATTTTTTCATAAATTGCCCCAAGATGGGGTACTCAATTTATCGGGATAATTCTTTTCTATTTTTATATCTCTAACTTTTGCCTGGATCGCCCTTTCGGGTTTTCAATCCACCGAGACACTCATTTTTGCCTAAGCCGCATTTTCGGGTTTTCAACTTAGCGAGTTGTTCTTTTCTTTTTTTAGGCGAAATATTTCTTGACTGCATCTGCGTTCACAGGATGAGTGAACTATTCACCATCCATAGTTGTAAGAATCAAAGCGCCGCCTGAAAAGGCTCCCTTAACAACATATGGGCCTTCATAACTAGGAGTCCATTTGCCCCTAGAATCTAGTTTAAACGATAAAATCTTCTTGAGCACAAGGTCACCTTCCCTGAATACCCGAGGTCTGACCTTCTTATCAAAAGCTTTCTTCATTCTGTGCTGATATAATTGACCATGACACATGGCGGTCAATCTCTTCTCTTCAATTAAATTCAACTGATTAAACCTGGTTTGACACCATTCAGCCTCACTAAACTTGGCTTCCATGAGCACACGCAATGATGGAATCTCAACCTCTACGAGGATAACTGCTTCCATATCATATACAAGAGAGAAAGGGGTTTCCCCTGTTGAAGTGCGGATGGAAGTACGATACCCGTGCAAAACAAATGGGAGCATCTCATGCCAATCCTTATACGTTACAACCATCTTCTGAATAATCTTCTTGATGTTCTTCTTTGCAGCTTCAACAACCCCATTCATCTCGGGTCTGTAGGGAGAAGAATTATGTTATGCAATCTTGAAGTCTTTACAAAGAGCTTCCACCATATTATTGTTCAAGTTTGATCCAATATCAGTAATGATCTTACTTGGCACACCATAACGGCATATAATCTGATTCTTGATAAACCTTAGAACAACTTGCTTGGTTACATTTGCATACGATGCCGCTTCAACCCATTTTGTGAAGTAGTCAATTGCCACCAAAATGAAACGATGTCCATTCGAAGCTTTGGGCTCAATCATGCATATCATATCAATTCCCCACATGGAAAAGGGCCATGGGGAGGAAATAACGTTCAACAATGTCGGAGGAACATGAATCTTATCTGCATATATTTGACACTTATGGAATTTCTTAACAAACTTGTAACAATCAGATTCCATTGTCAACCAATAGTAACCTGCTCGGAACATCTTATTCACCATTGCATGTCCATTGGAATGAGTACCAAAGTAACCTTCATGGACTTCAGTCATCAATAAGTCTGCTTCGTGTCTATCCACCCATCTGAGCAAAACCATATCGAAGTTTCTTTTGTACAATACATCACCATTCAGGTAAAAATTGTCGGCTAATCTTCTCAAAGTCTTTTTATCTTTCAAATATGCCCCAGACGGGTAAATCTGACTTTGGAGGAAATGCTTGATGTCGTAATACCACGGCTTTTCGTCTTTGATATCTTCAACAGCAAACACATGGGTTGGCTTATCAAGATGCATCACAGTCAAATTGGGAACCTCATTCCAATACTTCACTATAATCATTGATGCCAACGTTGCAAGAGCATCTGCCATCCGGTTTTCATCTCGAGGGATATGATGAAACTCACCTTTTGTAAAGAAATTTGAAATCCTCCTCGCATAATCTATATATGGTATTAAACCGGGTTGATTCGTCTCCCATTCACCTTTGATATGATTCACAACCAAAGTTGAATCTCCAAAGACATCTAAATGCTTAATTCTGAGATTAATGGCCTTTTCGGGCCCCATAATGCAAGCTTCGTATTCTGCCGTGTTGTTTGTACACTTGAAAGTCAATCTAGATGTAAAGGGAAAATGCATGCCTTGAGGAGTAATAATCACTGCCCCAATGCCATTACCATATTGATTAACAGCTCCATCAAATACCATGCCCCAAAGGGAACCAGGTTTTGGCCCTTTGATAACGCGAAAATACATCAGATATTTGCCTTGATTTACACTCAAAGATCATACCATTTTAATCAATATCCCGATTATTCCGCAAGTATTCGAGTTGTTTTTGCAGGTATTTAAATCTCCAAGCATTAATGAGCAAAATGAAGAAAAGGAAGAAAAAGAAGAAGAAACAGATGAGAAAGCACAGGAAAAAGCAGAAAACCAGAATGCAAAAATTGTTGATGTGACGACCGTCACAAGCTTCCTGACGACCGTCACGACCCAGCCTGTGACGACCTTCACAGGCCCATGACGAACGTCACACGGCCAAGTTTTACGCATTGAAACAATCAGCCAGAGGCACCCAAAACGTGCCTAAATTCTCTCCAACAACTTGACTCCCCCGAAGATTCCTCATTCAATGAGTCTTCCTTAATTTCCTCAACCCCCAAGACCTATCAAGGCATTATATAAAGGACCAAAGTTGGAAAAATTGGAACATCGACACTTACGCTCTGCAATTGAATTTTTACAGCATTCTAGCTTTTTAGTTATTTTCTTTTCATCAACTTTGTTTCCGTTGCCTTAGTTCATTCGCCATTCTTTTTAGAATTTCCTTTTTCCCTTTCCTTTCCGTTTTCCAGTTAGCCATAGTAGTAGTTTCCTACATTGGGGAACTACTACACTTTATTTAATTTAGTAAGCAATTGTATTAAAGAAGCAGAATCCTACCGACTTGTGGAGGACTGCTCAAGTACTCGAAGATTCGTCGTACTCTGTTAATCCAATTGCCAGGTTTTTATTAAATTATTATTATTGCCTTGTTATTGTTATAATTATGTTTGCCGCACTGTTAATCTGTATATGCTCTGTGTTTGCGCTGTTTAACATGTCCGTCTAAATTACCGGTATCGGTATGTAACAATTTAATTTGATGGGATTTAATAACAATCGGTGAAAACTCTTTTTCTCAAATAATCTTTTAGGCTGAAGTTTTTAATTTAAATTTAATTAACTTTATCACAAAAGTGTGAGAAGCTATTTAATACGGTTTTGCCACGAGAGTGGGAAATTAACTAAGGTGAGAACAAACAATCGCAAGAGCGCGAGGCTCGAGCTGGATAGTAAAAATTAGGCATTGAGTTTAAAAACAGCGAGAGCACTTTAAAAACAATTAGAACTTATTTATTTTCAAAAAGTAATTTTAACTTCAAATGGGACAGCGAGAGCGTACATTCTGACTTAAAATAGGCCGAATTAACAATCACGGGAGTGTGAGATAAAGCCTTTTAAATAAATATTTTCTACTAAGAGATATTTGGCGTTTAAACTATTCACCGGTGACTTATCGAATCCCTAACAATTAATGCGTTGCATACTGATTCCTTCCATCAATTATTTCTTAAAACTAAATTTCCCTTAGATTTACTATTTTGCCCCCGAACTTCTACTAATCATTCCCTTAGCTAAACATAGTGACGTTAGTAGCACTAGTTTGACCATAGGTCCATGTGGGATCGATATCTTTTAAAACTAAAGCGATTGGACTGTGCACTTGCAGTCAAGTACCCGATAGACTATATTTTATATATAGTCCCGACAAGCAAAAAAGTTTTTGGCGCCGTTGCCAGGGACCTGTTTTAGTCGAATAATACGATTCTTTCGTTGCACGGTATAGACTAAGGTAAAAATAAAAACTAATTTACTCTCCCTTATTTCCCCGATTGTATGCCAAGTCTTCGCTCACAAGGCAATAACTTAGCACCACCAGTCCAAGAATTAGAGCGTTTCTTATATGTAAGATGCTGTCATACGGTGAACTGACTTGGGGTGTTTTGCTTTTAATCGCAATGTCGCGGATAGCAAGAGTCGCCACCGACTTTTCTTTTATCCAATAAGGAAAGGTGGAAAAGAACAGGAAAGACCTCAATAGATTTTGGGTTCGGGAGGTACATTATACAAAGGGAAGGTGTTAGCACCCTTTGTATCCATGGTTATCCATGGGCTCTTAATTGCTGGATCACTTATATTTTTGTCTGAAAAGTGTTGGTGAATTGTTTAGAAAATGTTTGAAAGAGAGTTTAACTTTGTAATGATTCTCGTATGAATGTATACAAAGTATTTATCTCGTTTGATTTTGAAAGCGGTTTAGAAAAGGTTTTGAAAAGAGAATTTAACTTTGTAATGATTCTTGTATGAATGTATACAAAGTGGTTATCTCGTTTAGTTTTGAAAGTTGTTTAGAAAAATAGTTTGAAAATGTGTGAGGTGTAAAAAGTATTTTAGGTTATGATCCAGTAATTGAGAGTTATACCTTCCTAAGGTCGTTATGAACGTTTCCTATCCTTATGAGGGTAAAACTGTCCTTACTATTGAGAAGTAAGTAGTTTTATCCTTTGGATGTTTAAGGGTCATCGTAGGGTCATCGATAGGTCATTGAAGGCAACAGTTGTAAGGATACCTTAGCATTCGAAGGGACGATCATCATTTAACCGTAGGCTACACTGAAGGGTCATCGAGGGACAAAATTGTATTTTCGAAGGCAACATCCGAGGGACCATGATGATTTAACCGAAGGGTCTTTGCTAAGGGTATCCCCACATTCGCGGGACATGACCGTATTACGCAATCGTGGGGTAATGAAGAGAGGTCCGATATTATTATTTTAAAGTCCGGATTTTAACAATTAATTAAATAGTAGTAATCAATTAGGTAATTCGGTCCACAGTAAATCGATGAACTCAATACATTAAAAAAAAGCTTGGTGATTCAAGATGAATCTCCACATTAAACTTAAGTCACCCAAAAGCCATCTCCTCAAGAATGTCCACACCTAAAGAAGCATGCCTAGCCGGCCGTTTCTTTGGAAGTATGCTAGCCTTTACACCATGTAACACACGAATTAGAGTATTGAGGTAAAATACAATTGGAAATTGCACCATAAAATAAACATAACATCAGGAATTCAGGCCAAATGATGCAGAAACATGATTAGATAAACATAAAATGGACAACAAAGAGACAAAGCAGCCACTGTCCCGTTCGCCTCTGCTTCGCCTAGCGAAGGCTCAGCGAAGGCTCGCTGCAGGCTCGCTTAGCGATGAGCTAGCGAGCGGCCACGGGTTTGGAATTTGACTGCAGCATAACTTCCAAAAACCTGCACTTTCATGGCATTGAATTATAGGCATAGCATATACAATTATACAGGATGTTCATACTTGGATTCACATGCAAAATCAGTTTACATATCAAAACTTTAATCGGAATGCATCAGGTATGTAAAGAAGATCAATTGGAAACGTAAAACAGCGGTGATACGCAAACCTGTATGCAATTGCAATAGTGAAAGGGATTGATCGCCTGAAGGCCGGATTGAGTTGGGCGGCGGTAGCTTCGGCGCGGATGGGCTGCCTTCAGGTTAGCAGGGTTTTTGCACCAGGGTTTCCGTCCTTCGTCCGTCTGCTCGTGTGTTTCTGTGTTTCTCCCTCTGGATCTGTGTTATTTTCGTGGCTGAGGAGCTGGTATTTATAGTAGCAGTGGTGGTGACCTAATGGGCTTAAAAGGAGGTCCAAAACCTCAGATTTTCGCAAGATTCGCTAGGCGAAGGAATTGCTCGCCTAGCGAGCAAGCTAGTTCTGGGCTTTTTTCTGGATCTGATGCTTCGCTGGGCGAGTGTCATGATGAAATGTTCGCTAGGCGAAGGGACTGCTCGCCTAGCGAGCTAGCTATTTTGGGCCGCCTTTGGATTGGGCCTGTTGTGAGCTGGGCTTTTGTCCATTTGATATTAGTGCCTTGCCGAACAAGTCAGAGGGTCTTGAGGAATGCTTTGTAATATCAGCGGGCAAATTTTGGGGTATGACAGCTGCCCCTGTTCAATATTCTTGAACCGAGAGAGTAGAATGGTATGTGTCGTTCGTGGTCTGGAGGTGAAAGATTATTGAACACTAGAATGCCCCAAAAATTTGCACTTGCCAATTAGTCTTGGTGGAGATGGGCTTAAAGATGCCATCCAGGTAGTTTGATGAGGAGATTTCCAGATTGTGTCGTACGTTAGACGATGTCTGAAGACATGGATGTCATACCGGGTCATACGCTAGACCGTATAGTGAATCATCCATCGTGCTGTTGACTTCGCTGGGGAGTCAGAGTATGTTATATACTGCTGGGGATAAGGGACCAGAATAGATCATATACTGGACCATATCTGAGTACCAGAGTGAGCTGTTCGTTAGGCGGATGACTTTGATGGGGATGAAAGATCAGAACGGATCATACGCTAGATCGTTTCTGAGTTGCAGAATGAGCCGTCCGTTAGGCTGAATCTGCTTGAAGAAGGAGCAGTCGTATACTAGACTACCATTCAGAAATGTACCTGTCCGAAGGTAGCATCTGAGTAACAGAACGAGCCGTCCGTTAGGCTGAATCTGCTTGAAGAGGGAGCAGTCGTATACCAGACTACCATTCAGAAATGTACCTGTCCGAAGGTAGCACCTGAGCAAGGGAGTAGCCGTATACCAGACTACCATTCAGGAATGTACCTGTCCGAAGGTAGCACCTGAGCAAGGGAGTAGCCGTATACCAGACTACCATTCAGGAATGTACCTGTCCGAAGGTAGCACCTGAGCAAGGGAGTAGCCGTATACCAGACTACCATTCAGGAATGTACCTGTCCGAAGGTAGCACCTGAGTAAGGGAGTAGTCGTATACTAGACTACCATTCAGAAATGTACCTGTCCGAAGGTAGCATCTGAGTAAGGGAGTAGTCGTATACTAGACTATCATTCAGGAATGTACCTGTCCGAAGGTAGCACCTGAGTAAGGGAGTAGTCGTATACTAGACTACCATTCAGGAATGTACCTGTCCGAAGGTAGCATCTGAGGAGATGAAGGTTTAACTTGGTCGTACATTAAACCAGACTTGAGTTGTTGAAGATCAGAACGGATCGTACGTTAGATCGTATCTGAGCTGAAGATCCAAATTGGTCGTACGTTAGACCGTATTGGAGTTGCAGAATGAGCCGTACGTTAGGCTGTATCTGAGGGATATAGTTGAATCTTGAATGTAATTGATAAGGATGTCCGTCTGAATGAACCTTTGTCTTGTCTGTATCAGGAGGATAATTAACCTGAAAAATAAAGTTAGCTTCATGCCATGTCATGATGCATGAGATGCAAATGTTGTATGCATGCGTGTGCTGTGAAATGATGTAATGAATGAATTATGTGCCTGGAATAAATGAGAGCATTGTATGATGTAATGCATATGATGCGGAATGAACATTGTATGCATGGAATGATGTGAAATGATGCAATGAATGCACTATGCGTCTGAAACGTTCTTCCAGGGAACTCTACTGGGGAGATAAGTCTCAGTCTGCTGGTCGGAGACATTGGTATTGATGCCCCGGTCTCGGCTGGGGGATACTTGATTTCTGTCTGACGATGGAAACACTCAACAGAGCCTGGCTGGGGATGGAAAAGATGACCTTTCTGTATGGCGGTGCCGACTTCTTCTGGGGAATAATTGGCGTTGCCGGGGAATCGAATTAGCAACGGACTCATTGGAAAGCGTGGTTAGACCTTCTCCTTGGTCCTGAAGTCTCGTAGTAATTGCTATTTTCATTTTAGACATGTATTTTTGATAAACATTGATCATATTCAAATGCATATATCAATTCAAATTAAATCAATGGACGTTTATGCAAACAAAACAGAAAAGTAAAAATAAAATTGCATTGATTTTGAAAGAGGGCCTATGAACAGGCAATCTGTGTACAAGGAGACAGAACTCCTAGTAAGAGGAAATTGCCGAGAAAACAAAGAAAAAGCTATGCAGGAAAAGTCCTGTTGATTTTAAATCCAATACCGTCATTATGTCTTCAAGCATCTCATCTCCTGCTGTCGGATAGAAGTGATTGGCTTGTTCAGTCCCTTGAACTTGGTTGAAGCAGACAGAGAACGGGGCATAGTCATACGCTTTAATCCCTAATTTTTGCCTGGACCGCCTTTTCAGGTTTTTAGTCCACCGGGATACCCTTTTTTGCTCAAGCCGCCTTTTCAGGTTTTCGACTTGCCGGGTGTACGTCTTTATATGTTTTATCCCTAATTTTTGCCCGAACCCTTTTGGTTCGCCGGGATGCCCTTACTTTTGCCTAGGTACGTCGACCTAGCGGGTCTCTTTTATGCGTAGTATTTTTTTTTACTATGTCCGTGTTCACAGGATGCGGGAAATCTTCGCCGTCCATTGTAGCAAGTATCATGGCTCCACCAGAGAATACCTTCTTAACTACAAGTGGCCCTTCGTATGTGGGAGTCCATTTGCCCCTGGGATCACCTTGTGGTAGAATGATACGCTTTATTACCGAGTCGCCAATTTGATACACCTGTCTCTTGACTCTTTTGTTAAATGCCTGGGTCATGCGTTTCTGATATATCTGCCTATGGCAAACAGCCGCGAGTCTCTTCAATCAAATTTATCTGATCGAGTCGAGTCTGAATCCGTTCCTCTTCATCTAAGCCCGCCTCTTTCATGATTCTTAGAGAGGGAATCTGAACTTCCACTGGTAAGATGGCTTCCATTCCATAGACTAAAGAGAACGGAGTTGCTCCTGTCGAAGTGCGGTAACCATGAAGAGCAAAAGGTAACATCTCATGCCAGTCTTTGTATGTTACTGTTATATTCTTGATATTGTTAGCAGCCTCCACGGCGCCGTTCGTCTTTGGCCGGTACGGAGAAGAGTTATGGTGTTTTATTTTGAACTGCATGCAGAGTTCAATTTAGTACCATTATCGGTGATAACTCTTTTAGGAGACAGCAGGTTTCTCGAATGTATATTTGATAAGATCCATCTTAGAAATCAATAAAGTGGTATGATTCAACATATACTGTCTTAGTCGGCGAGCAGCCCAAACCAAAGCGCAGCAAGCTTTCTCGAGCTGTGAGTATCTTGTTTCACAGTCGGTACCTTTTGCTAAGGCAGTGTATGACATGCTCTTTTCGACCAGACTCGTCATGTTGCCCCAGCACACCCTATTGAATTTTCTAACACGGTCGAATACATAGTTAGAAGTCTTCCTTCAACTGGTAGCATCAGAATTGGAGGTTCTTGGAGATATTTCCTGATTTTGTTATTCATCATTCCATGCCATCTCTTGACTTTTCCTTTTTAGTAATTTGAAGATGGGTTTGCAGGTAGCAGTCAAGTGTGGAATGAATCGGGCAATGTAATTCAAGTGTCCCAAGAAACCTCTGACTTCTTTCTTGTCTATTTCAGTACCCGGATTTACAATTTCAATTGATTCCTCATGCGGCTGTATGGTCTTTTCTTCTTGTAGTAACAGTCCGGCAAGTTCTCCTAGTACTTCACAATCTTCCTCACTTCCATCCTAGGCTTGGTAGATCGGATTTTCGAAGTCATAATGAACAGTAGCAAAGTCATTACCAACAGGATCCAGAGTGGATATGGATCGGCAAATTGTTACGTGAGTGTGTGCAAGAAAACATAGCTTGTTTGAAAAATGACAGGAAAGATAAAGAGCGCAATATTTGAATGCAAAAAGTCCATTGATTTATTGAATATGAATATGCTTATGAAAATGACAAACCCTTAAAATTAGCTATTATGCCCCGGGTATAGACACAATGCTTTTGAAATACTAAAATAGCGGTAACAATTACTCCTGACTAAAGGAAATCGGGATAGTGTCTTCAGCCTTCCAATTGTCGAGTCTGTCACCAATTGTTGGGAAAATCCGGCTATCCAAGTCATAATCGTTATCAGTATCTTCCACAGCATTGACAGTCTCATCTTGATTAGGCAGAGGAGCAGTGATGACATTAGGAGTCTCCGGAGGATCAGAGGTAGTCGCCTGTATCTTTCCACTTCGAATGCCACTTTCAACATGTTCACCTGTTAATATAAGTTCAGTGAAACCCAATGAGGAACTCCTTAATAGATGGCCGTAGAATGGGCCAGTCAGTGTGCTCATGAACATGTCCACTAATTCTCGATCAGTCATAGGGGGTTTGACTCTGCCAGCCAAATCTCTCCATTTTTGAGCATATTCTTTGAAGCCTTCTTTAGATCCCATGGTCATATTCTGCAACTGTAGCCGAGTAGGCGCTAATTCAGAATTGTACTGGTAGTGTTTGTAGAAAGCTGTCGCTAAATCAGTCCAGGTGCGGATGTCAGAGCTCTCGAGCTGATAATACCATTCCAACTGTGTGCCAGCCAGACTTTCTTGGAAGAAATGGATCCATAGTTTCCTATTGGTGGTATACGGCTGAATCTTTCTCACATAAGCTCTCAGATGCATCTGAGGACAAGATGCCCCATCATACTTAGAGAAAGCGGGGACCTTGAATTTGCGGGGAATGACCACATCAGAGACTAGACCCAAGCTTTCGAAGTCCAGACCGGGCGTCTTCTGACCTTCCATAGCTAGCATACGTTCTTCCAGCAACTTGTACTTATCATCTCTTGGAGAGTACTGTTCATTCTCATAATCTTCATTGCCGTCCTCAGGGTTGAAGAGATCAACATTCTCATCTTCGGAATCTGTCTCTGTTTCTTCTTCTTGATCCTTCGGAATTCTAATCTTGACTCCTGCAGCCTGTCCCCTAAGCCTTCTTCCCGGGTTAATGTAACTCACAGGTTTCTTGTCTTTTTTCTTCTCGAGCAAGAGAGCCTTCAGTTCCTCCTGCCCCTTGGATAAGTTCAAGATCATCTTCTGGAGTTGAGCATTCTGAGCCTGGAGATCTCTGACAATTTGTTCGAGGTCCATTTTTCTGTTTGGAGGAAAACCGTGAGAACATTGATCCCTTTAGAGTACCGGTTATGCAATGTTATGCTATGCAATGTATGAAATGTTTTCAAGGACTTTTGGAATTTAACTTTGCATAAACTACCAAAAAGGAAACCCTTTTTTTTTTTTTTTTTTTTTTTTTTTTTTTTTTTTTTACAAAACAGAGCAAAGTTAGATCCCTAAGTCCTCGAAATGGTTAGTACAATGCCATGATGTTATGATGTTATGATGTTATGATGTTAAGTAAACAACAAGCACAAGCAAGTCACACAACCATCATTCCTAGGTTTTAAGGCTTGCATGAGTTCCATAGGTAAGTACCCTCCCCACTGAAGTTTGGTTGGTTCAACCTGTCCTAGAATAGTAACCGGGTTCTAGAAGGATCTCCAATCATTGACCTTCCTTTAAGTCCACTTCAGTGCAACACCAAGTGGTTGACCGAAGCTTCCCTAAAGTCCAATCTCAAGGAGTGTAGTATCGAGTCTCAACCAAGCCCCAGTCGGAACCGAAGTCAGTTAGCTCACTACTTTCTAATGGCCAGGATGAGTCAATTAGGGTTCTAAAGGTCTGGTTAATGCTTTGATGACACCACGCGGAAGCCAAATTTTTCCTCAAATAACATGAGGACCATCATGACAACCAAAGTGTCACATTAACCGTAGCCATCATTTTAACCATTCCAGTATACGCTGGATAGTCGTGATGATCTATTGCTACTTACCTAAGGTACACTAGATCCGGGTGTAGGATCTTTCACTCAAGCATAGGATACCCAAGCAATCCCTTAAAAGTAAATCAGACAATTTGAATAAGTGATCTTGTTTTAAGGTAACCTCTCTTGTAATTATCCCCAGCAGAGTCGCCAGTTCTGTCATACGGTGAACTGACTTGGGGTGTTTTGCTTTTAATCGCAATGTCGCGGATAGCAAGAGTCGCCACCGACTTTTCTTTTATCCAATAAGGAAAGGTGGAAAAGAACAGGAAAGACCTCAATAGATTTTGGGTTCGGGAGGTACATTATACAAAGGGAAGGTGTTAGCACCCTTTGTATCCATGGTTATCCATGGGCTCTTAATTGCTGGATCACTTATATTTTTGTCTGAAAAGTGTTGGTGAATTGTTTAGAAAATGTTTGAAAGAGAGTTTAACTTTGTAATGATTCTCGTATGAATGTATACAAAGTATTTATCTCGTTTGATTTTGAAAGCGGTTTAGAAAAGGTTTTGAAAAGAGAATTTAACTTTGTAATGATTCTTGTATGAATGTATACAAAGTGGTTATCTCGTTTAGTTTTGAAAGTTGTTTAGAAAAATAGTTTGAAAATGTGTGAGGTGTAAAAAGTATTTTAGGTTATGATCCAGTAATTGAGAGTTATACCTTCCTAAGGTCGTTATGAACGTTTCCTATCCTTATGAGGGTAAAACTGTCCTTACTATTGAGAAGTAAGTAGTTTTATCCTTTGGATGTTTAAGGGTCATCGTAGGGTCATCGATAGGTCATTGAAGGCAACAGTTGTAAGGATACCTTAGCATTCGAAGGGACGATCATCATTTAACCGTAGGCTACACTGAAGGGTCATCGAGGGACAAAATTGTATTTTCGAAGGCAACATCCGAGGGACCATGATGATTTAACCGAAGGGTCTTTGCTAAGGGTATCCCCACATTCGCGGGACATGACCGTATTACGCAATCGTGGGGTAATGAAGAGAGGTCCGATATTATTATTTTAAAGTCCGGATTTTAACAATTAATTAAATAGCAGTAATCAATTAGGTAATTCGGTCCACAGTAAATCGATGAACTCAATACATTAAAAAAAAGCTTGGTGATTCAAGATGAATCTCCACATTAAACTTAAGTCACCCAAAAGCCATCTCCTCAAGAATGTCCACACCTAAAGAAGCATGCCTAGCCGGCCGTTTCTTTGGAAGTATGCTAGCCTTTACACCATGTAACACACGAATTAGAGTATTGAGGTAAAATACAATTGGAAATTGCACCATAAAATAAACATAACATCAGGAATTCAGGCCAAATGATGCAGAAACATGATTAGATAAACATAAAATGGACAACAAAGAGACAAAGCAGCCACTGTCCCGTTCGCCTCTGCTTCGCCTAGCGAAGGCTCGCTGCAGGCTCGCTTAGCGATGAGCTAGCGAGCGGCCACGGGTTTGGAATTTGACTGCAGCATGACTTCCAAAAACCTGCACTTTCATGGCATTGAATTATAGGCATAGCATATATAATTATACAGGATGTTCATACTTGGATTCACATGCAAAATCAGTTTACATATCAAAACTTTAATCGGAATGCATCAGGTATGTAAAGAAGATCAATTGGAAACGTAAAACAGCGGTGATACGCAAACCTGTATGCAATTGCAATAGTGAAAGGGATTGATCGCCTGAAGGCCGGATTGAGTTGGGCGGCGGTAGCTTCGGCGCGGATGGGCTGCCTTCAGGTTAGCAGGGTTTTTGCACCAGGGTTTCCGTCCTTCGTCCGTCTGCTCGTGTGTTTCTGTGTTTCTCCCTCTGGATCTGTGTGTTATTTTCGTGGCTGAGGAGCTGGTATTTATAGTAGCAGTGGTGGTGACCTAATGGGCTTAAAAGGAGGTCCAAAACCTCAAATTTTCGCAAGATTCGCTAGGCGAAGGAATTGCTCGCCTAGCGAGCAAGCTAGTTCTGGGCTTTTTTCTGGATCTGATGCTTCGCTGGGCGAGTGTCATGATGAAATGTTCGCTAGGCGAAGGGACTGCTCGCCTAGCGAGCTAGCTATTTTGGGCCGCCTTTGGATTGGGCCTGTTGTGAGCTGGGCTTTTGTCCATTTGATATTAGTGCCTTGCCGAACAAGTCAGAGGGTCTTGAGGAATGCTTTGTAATATCAGCGGGCAAATTTTGGGGTATGACAGATGCCGAATACAAGAATATCAACAAAAGTACGATATTCCCGATATCTTCTCTCCTCCTAAACCAGAAGAAAAACCAACCATGGCTGAAGAAGGACCACAAAATCGTCCTCTTAAATTCTACGCTACCCCGTCCCAACAAGAACCTCACAACAACATTGCTGCCCCCGCTATCAATCGAAACGATTTCGAGCTGAAACCCTCACTATTATCAGTCGTCCAACAACATCAATTTGCTGGAAATCCTAAGGACGATCCTAATGAATACCTGACCAAGTTTGTGCAGTACACAGATACTGTAAAGGCGAATGGTGTATCTCAAGATGCGATAAGACTGCGCCTCTTTCCTTTCTCACTAAGAGACAGAGCTTGGGCTTGGTTGCAATCCTTGCCATCCAACTCCGTTACAACATGGGAAGAACTGAAGAACGTTTTCTTATCTTGATATTTTTCGCCGAGCAAAACTGCTATGATGAGAGCTCAAATCAACGGATTTCGACAAAAAGATATGGAATCTCTCTATGAAACGTGGGAGAGATACAAGGACATGATGAGGATATGTCCACATCATGGTCTCGAAGACTGGGTGATCATTCACACATTTTACAATGGGCTTCTGTATAACACAAGACTGACAGTAGACGCTGCCGCGGGCGGTGCACTTATGGATAAGCCATACAACAAAGCCTATCAACTCATTGAAAACATGGCCCAAAACCATTGCCAATGGGGAAGAGAAAGAACTCCAATAGAAAAGTCCCAGACAAAGGGTGGAATGTACGAAATCAGTAGCCTTGACCATGTTCATGCAAAGGTAGATGCCCTTGTTCAAAAATTAAACAACTTGACTATACCACCCGTAGCCACAGTGGTTGCTGTAACTCCAAACTGTGAGTTATGTGGAAACCCTGGACACACTGCACAAGAATGTAAAATATTAGCAGTAGTCCCAACCAATCAAGTGAATTACACACAAGGAAATCCCTATTCGAATACCTACAACCCAGGTTGGAAAAACCATCCTAATTTCTCGTATAAGAATAACAACGCCCTGTATGCACCTGGCCAAGCGCCAGCTGTTCCGCCTAGATATCAAAAGCCAGCTAATAATGCTCCTAACATGCCTAGGAAGTCAAATCTCGAATTAATGATGGAAAGCTTTATAGCTACCCAAGCTCAAACAAACAAAGACTTCTTGAACCAAAACATACATACTAGTGAGCAACTTAAACAACTAGCGAACAAAGTAGACGCCTTAGCCACCCATAATAAAATGCTTGAAACACAAATTTCACAAGTGGCTCAACATCAAGCATCTACAGCCGCTCCAGCTGGAACATTTCCTGGACAGCCGCAACCTAATCCAAAAGGACATGCAAATGCCGTTATACTGAGGAGTGGAAAAGAAGTAGACGGACTCGTAGATCCAAGACTCCAAAACCCTGCCATGTACCAAAAAACCAAAAAAAACCTCAACTGAGCAGGTGAATAAACCAAAGGAAATAGAAGATAATACCCAAGAGTCCGAAGAGAAAGAAAAACCTTATGTGCCTCCACCTCCTTATAAACCACCCATTCTGTATCCCCAAAGACTCACAAGTTCTAAAACTACAAGTCAATTTAGGAAATTTGTTGAACTTCTGAAGCAACTAAACATTACGATACCCTTTACAGAATCCATCACACAGATGCCCTCCTATGCCAAATTTCTTAAGGAAATCCTATCCAATAACAAAAAGATTGAGGATAACGAAACAGTTACACTTACTGCCGAGTGTAACGCAATAATCCAGAATAACATGCCTCCCAAACTAAAAGACCCAGGTAGTTTCTCCATACCCTGTGTCATTGGAAAATTCGTCATAGACAAAGCCCTATGCGATCTAGGTGCCAACATTAGTGTAATGCCCTTAACCATTTGTAAAAGGCTCAGTATGGGAGAATTAAGACCAACCAAGATGTTTGTTCAATTAGCTGACCGCTCAATCAAATATCCTGTCTGTATACTAGATAATGTCCCTGTACGTGTAGGACAATTCTATATTCCTACAGACTTCATAATCATGGACATCAAAGAAGATACCAGTACACCTATTATATTAGGAAGGCCATTCTTGGCTATCGCCGGAGCTATAATAGACGTAAAGAGAGGTAAGCTGACATTCGAAGTTGGGGAGGAAAAGGTTGCATTCATCTTGACCCAATTCTTACAAGCGCCAGCTATAGACGATACCTGTTATCTACTTGATTTCATAGACGAGTGCGTGAGAGAGATGGAGATGCAAGAAACCACATACTTTGATATAATGAAAATCCAAATCCCTCCAATCTTTGAAGACGATAATTGGCATGAACCATACCAAAAATAAAGTCTAAGCGAATGCTTGGCACTTACGCCCAACCACATGCCATGCCCAAAGAAACCTGACTTGGAATTAAAAGCACTACCAAAGAACCTAAGATACGAATTCCTAGACACTGAACTGAAAAGACCAGTAATAGTCAACGCTGACTTGGGACAAATGGAAACTAAGAAATTACTAGATGTCCTAAGAAAATATCCAACTGCGTTAGGATATAACATCGCCGATCTAAAAGGAATAAGTCTTTCTATCTGTATGCATCGCATCATGCTGGAGGAAGATTGTAAAACCTATAGAGAACACCAAAGAAGGATCAACCCAATCCTAAGTACGGTAGTCAAGGATGAAGTAAAGAAACTTCTAGATGCTGGAATCATATACCCAATCTCCGATAGTCAATGGGTTAGCCCCGTTCATGTAGTACCCAAGAAAGGGGGTGTTACAGTTGTTAAGAACGAGAAGGGTAAATCTATAGCACAAAGAGTTGTGACCGGAAGTAGAATGTGCATCGACTATAGAAAACTAAACAAAGCCACTCTGAAGGATCATTTCCATCTACCCTTCATTGACCAAATGCTTGAATGATTGGCTAAGCATTCTCACTTTTTCTATCTAGACGGTTATTCAGGATTCTTTCAAATCCCAATCCATCATGACGACCAAGAAAAGACTACCTTCACATGCCCTTATGGTACATTCGCTTACAGACGAATGCCATTTGGACTATGCAACGCTCCCGCAACATTTCAAAGATGCATGATGGCAATCTTCGCCGATTTTATAGATGACATCATGGAAGTCTTTATGGACGATTTTTCTGTTTGTGGGCAGAGTTTTGAAGGATGTCTATCAAACCTTGAAATGGTACTCGAAAGACTCGTGAAAGTAAACCTCGTTTTAAATTGGGAGAAATGCCATTTCATGGTTCAACAAGGAATCATGTTAGGTCACGTAGTATCTGATAGAGGAATTGAAGTAGACAAAGCTAAAATCGAAATCATAGAGAACCTTCAACCTCCAAAAACCGTACGAGAAATACGAAGCTTTTTAGGACACGTCGGTTTCTACCGACGTTTCATTAAAGATTTCTCGAAAATTACCAAGCCACTTACAGGTTTATTAATGAAAGACGCTGATTTCATATTTGATGAAAAATGTTTAACAACGTTCAACCAACTGAAAACATCTTTAATCACCGCACCCATAATGCAACCACCTGACTGGAGATTACCTTTTGAAATCATGTGTGATGCAAGTGATTATGCAGTAGGCGCAATACTGGGACAAAGAAAGGATAAGAAGCTTCATGCTATTTACTATGCAAGTAGAACACTAGATCCAGCCCAAATGAACTACGCCACCACTTAAAAGGAACTTCTAGCCGTCGTGTTCGCCTTGGACAAATTCCGTTCCTACCTAGTAGGGGCGAAAATTATCATCTATACCGATCACGCCGCTATTAGATATCTGCTAAGTAAGAAGGATGCCAAACCAAGACTTTTAAGATGGATCCTGCTCTTACAAGAATTTGACTTAGAGATAAAAGATAAGAAAGGTACTGAAAACGTAGTAGCAGACCACTTATCACGAATCGAAGGGAATAAACCTGAACAAATTCCAATTAATGATGATTTCCCTTACGAACGACTCATAGCCCAAATGGAAAGCGATATATCTGAACTAACATTAAACGATACAGAAATAGAAGAATCCGTGGAAGAAATACATGCGAATACAACTCTGCCATGGTATGCTGATTTTGTCAACTACCTAGCTGTCGGAGTACTTCCACCGGACCTATCTTACCAACAAAAGAAGAAATTCTTTCACGATCTGAAACAATACTACTGGGATGAACCGCTGCTTTTCAAAAGACGTACCGACGGTATTTTCCGTCGATGTGTTCCTGAGGATGAAATAGATGATATAATCTCTCATTGCCATTCCACTCCCTATGGAGGGCATGCAAGTACCTCAAAGACCTGTACTAAGATCCTGCAATCAGACCTCTTTTGGCCTACTCTATGGAAAGATGTCCATAACGCGGTTATAAAATGCGACCAGTGCCAACGCACTGGCAACATCTCAAGACGCGATGAAATGCCACAAACGGGAATCTTAGAAGTGGAAGTCTTCGATGAATGGGGGATTGACTTCATTGGACCATTCCCATCTTCTTTTGGTAATAAGTACATACTCGTTGCTGTCGACTATGTTTCAAAATGGATCAAGGCGGTAGCTTCTCCAACAAATGACACACGAGTAGTGATTAAGTTATTCAAGAACATTATCTTTCCTAGATTCGGTGTGCCAAAACTAGTAGTTAGTGACGGTGGCTCCCACTTCATATCGAATATCTTTGGAAAACTTCTTCTGAAGTATGGAGTCCGACACCGTGTAGCAACCATATCATCCACAAACTAGCGGGCAAGTCGAAGTCTCGAATCAAGAAATCAAACAAATTCTAGAGAAGACTGTAGGAATATCCAGAAAAGACTGGTCATCTAAACTAAACGAAGCTTTGTGGGCCTACAGGATGGCTTACAAAACCCCGATAGGAACCACACCCTTTAAACTAGTCTATGGTAAATCATGTCACCTCCCTGTGGAATTAGAACACAAATCATATTGGGCAATGAATACCCTAAATATAAATTATACTTCCGCAGGCGAGAAACGGATTCTGGACATCCACGAATTAGAAGAGCTGAGACTGAACGCATATGAGAATGCTAGGATATACAAAGAGCGAACTAAAAGATGGCATGACAAATGCATTTCTATGAAGGAGTTTAATATCGGCGACATAGTGCTACTATTCAATTCAAGACTTAAACTTTTTCCAGGAAAACTCAAATCTAGGTGGTCCGGCCCTTTCGAGATCACCAAAGTCCTCAACAGCGGTGCGATAGAAATAAAAGGTAGGAACCGTGAACCTTTTATAGTAAACGGGCAGCGATTAAAGCACTATCATAATATTGAAAATAGAGACTATTTGAACAGTCTCAGACTCATAGAGCTGCCTGCTCAACCCCAAACCTAGTACACCGCGACGCCACTGTCGAACTTACGACATTAAACAAAGTGCTTAGTGGGAGACAACCCACCCCTTTTTTTTGTTATCTTTGTTACAAACTATTTTCCTTCTTTGCTTTTCTTCTTTATTTTTTTGCTACCCTCTGCTTGATTCTTTGCAGTCATTCTTGTTGCATCTAGTTACTAACTTAGACATATTGGATACTGATAAACAAGAAAATTACTAACTAGTTAGTTACTTACTTTCATCATGCAACAAGTAGATACAGTTTTCAGAGGCAGAGTTCAAAGAAGGCGGTATGATTATCTAGCTCGGAAGGATATGGCATTGACCATATATTATGATGGACCTACCATGGATAAGTTAGGTATCCGAGATAGCATCCTATTTGTGTTTAACCAGCTTGGGTGGGAGATCACAGTCATTAAGAGACAGTTTGTCACGTACCGTGAACTAACCTTAGAATTCCTTAGCTCCCTGGTTTACGACCCCGAGCATGGCTACGGACTTAACAAAGGGTTTATATCCTTTAGGCTGTTTAGCATGGACTTCACCTATAGCCGTCGAGACCTTGCTGACCTCCTAGGATTTCCTAGTGGCCCTTTCGTCTTTACTACCCGCCAGGAGGAACTAATCGATGACATCGACCTAGATGACTTTTGGGGTAGCTTAACTGGAGACTCAAACCCATACCCGAATGAGATGCACTCACAAATGATCCATAACCCTGCTATTTGATACTTTCATAAAATACTGGCCCACACCCTATTTGGTAAGGAAGAAAACAACACCATAGTGTCTCACGATGAACTTTTCGTCTTGCTATGTGTCGATCAAGGTCGACATGTCAATATCGTGACATTCATGATGGAGAGATTTGTTCACCTTGCTAAGAACAACCGTACCCCAATAATAATAGGTGGCCTAGTAACCATGATAGCAGACGCCATCGGACTTAGACACCCAATTTACGAACATGTACCATTTGGAAACATCCGACCCATGGATATCGAGTTTTGCCTTAACCGTAGAATTATAGGCAACCTTGGGCCGGATACTTTTGATTATCTAATCAATAACGAAGTGGTTCAACTATTTACCTTGCCTAACCATGAGAGAATGAGTGTTCACAACCGCAATAACTGGCTTTATGACTTAGATGAACACCCTATTGATCCAACTTCACCTCCCGAGACACCGCTCAAATATGAGTATATCAATGACACTATCCATGTAGAAGAATTTGATCCTGAAACACCTCCCAACTACTATAACATTGATGAACTGGTTCCTCCATCATATGCTGATAATCTTGCCATGCTTCTCACCCGTCTAAATGGTTTCCAAGCTGAAATCACAATTGTGAAAGAAGAGATAAAGATCATGCGTCTTGATATCTTAGGTCTGATGGATATAGCCGTCGAGCAGTTTCATCTCCTGGACGAAGTTGTAGCTGCATTGGGACAAAACCGTGGCTAATACTACTGACCATTGATTTCTCCTACTCACACTAAGCAATGAGAACACTGCTCTATTTTGTGTGGGGAGGGAGCACATTTATTTTATTACTTTTGTTTAATTACTTTATTACTTTTGTTTGCTATGTTATCGTTACTATTTTTTTTCCTATGTTACATTTAATTTCAATTTATTAATTCAATTGCTATTCATTTATTTCTGCTTATTCATTTATTTATTTATTTATTCATTTATGCTTTTAAATTCAATTGCTCAGTCATCATACTATACTGTTATCATATGCTACTTTAATTAAAAAACTGTTGCAACCTTTGATGAGAAAATTGAAAATCAGCGTGTGACGACCGTCACATATAGGGTGACGCCCATCTCACAAACGTGACGACCGTCACGGATCTACCACGATCGTCACACGGCATGCAAATGACCGTTACGAGCATCTGACCGTTGCAGACGACCGTTACGCACCCGTTGCGCGTGACGACCGTCACACCCCTGTGACGACCGTCACGAACTCCAGAGAGCTCGCCTATAAATGCAGGCGCTCTTCCTCTCTTCTTCCTCATCAATCACTACTCTCATACCACTCTGCTCTCCATTATTCAATTCTTTACATTTTTTTCAAGCGTGTAACTCACAATATTCCATCTCACCCACCAACACCAAAAGTTTCATACACCTTATCAATGGCCCATCAAGAAAGAGCCATTCCCGACCTTTCAACCGTCGTATTCCGAAATGGAGAAGCCAGTGAACGCCAAAGAGACAACTACCTCAAGTTCTACCAAAACTCAGTTCAAGCAAGAGGTATGTTGATAATGAATGCCTGACAGAGCTAGGACTTTTGGAGGGCGTGGAGTGGATGCTGACAAACTCCAGCCTAACGCAGCTGTGTACCACACCGCAACCAACCTACGAAGCGTTGACCCTGGAATTTCTGAGTTCCTACTCATATATCACACCCCCTGGCACAACTCAATTTCTCACCAGAGTCGCCATATTTAGAATGTTCGGCACCGAGTATTCCCTATATCAAACCCAGATAGCGTGAATGCTTGGTTTCCGACATGGAGAAGGAATTCACTGCTGTATCCCTGACGGATGGTCAGAGATAGCATTTCAAGTTTGGCACAACCTCACCAACATGAATGCCATGAGCTGGGATACGCTTAACGCAACATATATTCACAACCCAACCATTAGATATTTCCACCGAGTCCTAGGGCACACAGTTTTTGGAAGAGTCAGCAATCATAAGGTAAACTTCAAGGAACTTTTCCTTCTTCATTGTGTGTTTGCCCCAATTGCGTTCAATGTCACTCCTTTCCTACTAGCCAACATCCAGGCTGCGTGCATGAGAGGCAGCCCGACGTTTTATTTTGGGGGAATCATCACCTCCATAGCACTAGGCTTGAATTTGGGAGATAGGCTAGCCAACTTACGAGCCTTACAGGCATAATTTCTCGACATCGACTACTGTCGTGCTTCACACCTTATCAAAGCGAGAGACGACAAGAAGTATCATCCTGTTGTCAGAAACAAGGTAGTTCGGAGCATCATCATGCCCAACAGGAACCGCATAGATTCGAAAAATATGTCAAATTGGATTTTTGATCTGGATGCCCCCGAGGCAAATGAAGGAAATCCTGGTAATGGAGCAGATGAAGTCGAGGAGGAGCTTGACCGAGGCATGCCACAACCACCTCAGGAGTACGCTGCAGAGACTTCTTCCCGAGGACAGCAGAGAAGCGAACAAAGACCCGCCTCCATGGAAAACATCTATGCTGAGATGCTGCGACACAACCAAAGAATGGAAGACCGCCAGACAGAAATGATGCAAGCAATCCAACAAATGCAGCGGGATCAGCACGATTATGCAAACTGGCATGATCAGGGGATGGTGGATCTTTCAGAATAGATGAGTGCCCTGACTTATCGCGTAGATGCCATCCAGGAGTACACTTAGCATGTAGGGTTGGATCCCACCCAGCGAGGGAGAGGTGAGCGCGCAAGAGCAAGAGCCAGAGCACGCAGAAGGCAACAGCGTAACGACGAGTAGTGACATTTGTTTCTTTCTTTTTATTTTGTATACTGTCGCATTGAGGATAATGCATTCATTAAATATGGGAGGAAATCCTTATCACTCCTCTACTTGTTTCTATTGTTAGTATTTTCAGCCAATACAATTTTTGTTTGTTTGTCCTTATCGATCATTTATACATATTTTGGCATAACAAATATTTTTTTCCTTAAGATTAAATGCATACCCTACGAGTATATAGGTTGTCTTGCAAAGGTTTTGTTAGGAAAACTAAGAAAGATCTAACAAGATTGATACCGTCCTGACACCCTAGATCCCTCACTTCTACGAGATCAGTTTGAATAACCATTATACCGACACCTTAAGTCTCCATTCTAGATTTACCCCTAGTAGTTTATACTAGCAGTCAGCACCGCCTCAAGCGCAAACCACGTGGAGAGCCGATGAATATAAGTGTTTGATGCCTACAAATTAAGAAATTCCTTCATATTGTTGCTATCAAGAAATTGATAAACGAACCATATAAAAGGTTGCAAAGATATACAAAAAGAAGGAACAGAAACCCCAGTTGGTTGGTCCAGAGGTACCTGGTACTGGACTCGGTAGGGCGAACTACAACTCGATCCCCCACGACCTTCAAAAAGGGGATATATATATATATATATATATATATATATATATATATATATATAAAGGGGTACCGCACTAGTGTACCAGACCCTCATGCTAAGAAAAGGATCAAAGTTACTAACCGGCTACCTCACTAAGTGCGTGCGGAGGCAAAGGGCTTAATGTGATTGCGCCAGAATGAAACCGGGTGAAATAGGAACGAGAGACACTAGGTTGAGCTATAATGGCATGATTCGAATTGGCTTGTGCAAAGGAGAGATCTACGCTTATGCATAATGCTCGTGTCGTCACTGTAGCTTTAGTGTTTTACTCGAATATCGGCCATCTTAACAATCCACCTGACAACCACGTACGAATGGGTAATGTATTCGCGTTTAACTTTGTTTTCAAATTGTATTTGCTTGAGGACAAGCAAAGATTCAAGTTTAGGGGAGTTTGATAACGCGAAAACACAGCAGATATTTGCCTTGATTTACACTTAAAGATCATACCATTTTAATTAATATCCCGATTATTCTGCAAGTATTCGAGTTGTTTTTGCAGGTATTTAAATCTCCAAGCATTAATGAGCAAAATGAAGAAAAGGAAGAAAAAGAAGAAGAAACAGATGAGAAAGCACAGGAAAAAGCAGAAAACCAGAATGCAGAATTTGTTGATGTGACGACCGTCACAAGCTTCCCGATGACCGTCACGACCCAGCCTGTGACGACCGTCACAGGCCCGTGACGAACATCACACGGCCAAGTTTTACGCTTTGAAACAGTCAGCCAGAGGTATCCAAACGTGCCTAAATTCTCTCCAACAGCTTGACTCCCCCAAAGATTCCTCATTCAACGAGTCTTCCTTAATTTCCTCAACCGCCAAGACCTATCAAGGCATTATATAAAGGACCAAAGTTGGAAAATTGGAACATCGACACTTACACTCTGCAATTGAATTTTTACAGCATTCTAGCTTTTTAGTTATTTTCTTTTCAGCAACTTTGTTTCCGTTGCCTTAGTTCATTCGCCATTCTTTTTAGAATTTCCTTTTTCCCTTTTCCTTTCCGTTTTCCAGTTAGCCATAGTAGTAGTTTCCTACACTGGGGAACTACTACACTTTATTTAATTTAGTAAGCAATTGTATTGAAGAAGCAGAATCCTACCGACTTGTGGAGGACTGCTCAAGTACTCGAAGATTCGCCGTACTCTGTTAATCCAATTGCCAGGTTTTTATTAAATTATTATTATTGCCTTGTTATTGTTATAATTATGTCTGCCGCACTGTTAATCTGTATATGCTCTGTGTTTGCGCTATTTAACATGTCCAGCTAAATTACCGGTATCAGTATGTAACAATTTAATTTGATGGGATTTAATAATAATCGGTGAAAACTCTTTTTCTCAAACAATCTTTTAGGCTGGGGTTTTTAATTTAAATTTAATTAACTTTATCACAAAAGCGTGAGAAGCTATTTAATACAGTTTTGCCACGAGAGTGGAAAATTAACTAAGGTGAGAACCAACAATCGCGAGAGCGTGAGGCTCAAGCTGGATAGTAAAAATTAGGCATTGAGTTTAAAAACAGCGAGAGCACTTTAAAAACAATTAGAACTTATTTATTTTCAAAAAGTAATTTTAACTTCAAATGGGACAGCGAGAGCGTACATTCTGACTTAAAGCTATAGGCCGAATCAACAATCACGAGAGTGTGAGATAAAGCCTTTTAAATAAATATTTTCTACTGAGAGATATTTGGCGTTTAAACTATTCACCGGTGACTTATCGAATCCCTAACAATTAATGCGTTGCATACTGATTCCTTCCATCAATTATTTCTTAAAACTAAATTTCCCTTAGATTTACTATTTTGCCCCCAAACTTCTACTAATCATTCCCTTAGCTTAAACATAGTCACGTTAGTAGCACTAGTTTGACCATAGGTCCCTGTGGGATCGATATCTTTTAAAACTAAAGCGATTGGACTGTGCACTTCCAGCCAAGTACCCGATAGACTATATTTTATATATAGTCACGACAAGCATCACCCTTCTTCAAGCAATGGTTCATCACAGTCTTTCATTTTCAAGTACAAGATCTCTTCACCAGGAAAGTCATACTGCACTGACTGATAATCTTCAATTGGTTGGTGAGCCATATGGTCAGCCACGATACTACCTTTGATCGCTTTCTGAGATCGGTATTCGATATCATACTCTTATAATAACATCTGCTAATGGGAAATTCTCCCAGTTAAAGCAGGCTTCTCAAATATACACTTGATTGGATCCATTTTGGATATCAACCAAGTGGTATGATTCAACATATTCTGACGCAGACGCTTAGCAGCCCAAGCCAATGCGCAATAAGTCTTTTCTAGCATAGAATACCGAGTCTCACAGTCGGTGAACTTCTTACTGAGGTAGTAAATTGCAAATTCTTCCTTTCCAGTCTCATCTTGCTGACCAAGAACATAACCCATACTATCTTCAAGCACAGTCAAATACATGATCAATGGTCTTCCTTCAACAGGTGGAGACAAAATCGGAGGTTCAGGCAGATATTCTTTGATACTATCAAAAGCTTTTTGGCAGTCTTCGGTCCAATCACAAGACAGATCTTTCCGAAGAAGCTTGAATATAGGCGCACATGTGGCAGTCATGTGTGAAATGAATCTTGAGATATAATTCAACGGCCGAGAAAACCTCTGACTTGCTTCTCAGTTTTGGGCGCAGGCATCTCTTGTATTGCTTTGACCTTGGCAGGATCAACTTCAATACCCTTCTCGCTGATAATAAAGCCCAATAACTTACCAGAACGAACACCAAAAGTACACTTATTGGGATTCAAGCGGAGTTTATATTTCCTCAAACGCTGGAATAACTTTAACAAATGCTCAACATGTTCATCTTCATTAATTGATTTAGCAATCATGTCACTGACATAAACTTCAATCTCTTTATGCATCATATCATGAAAAAGAGTAGTCATTGGTCTTTGGTAAGTTGCACCAGCATTCTTCAAACCGAAAGGCATCACTCTATAACAGAATGTTCCCCGAGGTGTAATGAATGTGGTCTTCTCCATATCTTCGGGTGCCATCTTGATCTGATTATATCCGTAAAATCCATCCATAAACGAAAAGACTTTGAATTTAGCAGTGTTGTCTACCAACATATCAATGTGTGGCAGAGGGAAATCATCTTTCAGACTGGCTTTATTCAAATCTCTATAGTCAACACACATACGGACTTTTCTATCTTTCTTCGGCACAGGCACAATATTGGCCACCCATTGCGGATACTCAGCAGTCACAAGGAAACCAGCATCAATCTGCTTCTCACTTCTTCTTTGATCTTCACTGCCATATCAGAATGCATTCTTCTCAACTTCTACTTGACTGGCCGGCATTATGGCTTCAACGGCAATCTATGCTCCACAATATCATAATCCAAACAAGGCATGTCTTGATAGGACCAAGCAAACACATCTGAATACTCTCGAAGAAGATCAACCAACCCCTTCTTCCAATCTGGACACAGTCGAGACCCAATCTTGAATTCCTTCACATCATCTTCGGAACCCAGGTTGACTAACTCAATCTGTTCTTCGAATGGCTGAATGGCTTTTCCTTCATGCTCAAGAAGACGAGACAATTCATCACTCACTTCTTCATCACTTTCCTCCTCAGCCTCAAACACAGGGAATTCAAAATTTGGAGAAGGAGAAGGATCATTGTATTCAATGGGGTTAGGAACTAACCTGCATAATGATTTGATATTTTGATTTTAGAGAAGTGAATTTGTGGCCAAATATTATACAGATGGACAATTATATTATTTATTTATGTTTTTTGTGATTACCATTTTCAGAATAAAGCAAAAAGTAAAAACAAAACATCATAGATGTGGATGAATAGAATTAATTTTATTGATGATCAAATTTGAAATGCCTAACAATGTTCATTTCTCCCTTTGGCATAGGTGAAGGATTTTTCAAAAACAAATAAAAGAAATTAGTTAGATCGATGCAAAATACTAAGAATATCAACAGCAATCCAATTGTTGCAAGCCTTTCCATGCGTCACAAAATTGGTGCAGTCTTCCTCTTCGTCGTCCTCTAGCACAACAGCTAAGTGTTGTTCATTACCATGAATGAACCCTCTACTACGGAAGCTAAGTTGCATATCCTCTGATCTAGCAGCTAACGAACCTTGCTGAAAACCCAGACCGGTCCTACTCTTGTTATCAGCGACCTCCACTACTCGTCCCCACTGATAAATAATTCCTTCTTCGACAATCTTCCTTGCATATTTCAATGAGGACATAGGTGCCCCAACTCTCTTTTCAACAACAATAGATAAGGCTTGGAATGGAGTTCCAATCTCATCCTCAGCTTTAACACAAGATAAAGATGACAGATAACCAACAACGCCTTCTCCCCGCCAACAATGACTAATTTCCCATTCTTGACAAATTTGAGTTTCTGATGCAATGTGGAGGTAACAACTCCTGCCTCGTGGATCCATGGCCTTCCTAACAGACAACTGTAGGCCGGGTGGATATCCATTACTTGAAAAGTAATTTGAAAATCACTCGGACCTATCTTCACTAGAAGGTCCACTTCACCAATCACTGTTTTGCGCGAACCATCAAAAGCTTTGACGATTACACCACTATATCTCATAGGTGCTCCTTGATATGATAGCTTTGACAATGTTGACTTTGGCAGCATATTCAACGAAGATCTGGTGTTAACTAGAACATTGTATAAAGCGTCATCTTTGCAATTCATGGAGATATGCAAAGCCAGATTATGATTCCTACTCTCCTCAGGGAGTTCTTCATCACAAAAGCTGAGTTTGTTGCAAGCAGTGATGTTAGCCACAATATGATCAAACTGATCCATCGTAACATCATGTTCTATGAATGCTTTCTCTATAACTCTTTGCAGTGCTTCTCTGTGCACTTCTGAATTCATGAGCATAGACAGTACTGAAATCTTCAAGGGGGTTTGGAGCAACTGTTCCACCACATTAAACTCACTCTTCTTTATCAACCTAAGTACCTCATCATCATCGTTAGTCTTCAAATTGTTGGATTCACCAGACTGACGCTTTGAAGCACTAATTGGATCTGTTGCAGGCGCTTCTACCTGCTTACCAACTGGACAATCTTCTACATCTTTTGGGAACACCGGCCCAAACACTCGACCTTATTGGTCACATCAGTAATGCTCACGACAGAATTGGTCGTAGGTAATGGAACCTCTTGACCATCCTTCACCATAGTTGCATTATACTGATAAGGAACAACCTTATTGGATACGTACGGGACTGGACCCGCCAACCGTATGACCAACGACGATACCGATCTTTGGCAGATATTGTTACTGTTGCTACTATCATATTGAATCATCACTCTCTCGGGATTCTTGAATACGGGAACAATTACATTGACATCATCATCTATGTGTCGGGATTGAACAATCTGAATCATACCCTCATCTATCAATCGTTGGATGTCTCTTTTCACAATCATACAACCCCTCGGGTTAACACTGCAGATAGCAGAACCATCATGGTCATGCTCACAATCACTAACCAAGCAAATGTCCTTGTACATCCTCACGAAGGACCTTCGAATGAAGCGGACATCGAATACCTTGAACTCCCCGGGACAGTCGTCCATCATATTGACAGATGAATTTCCATCGGAAGGACACCATTCCATTCTTAACCAGCTTTTGAACTTCATATTTGAGTGGATAGCAGTTCTCAATGTCATGTCCAGGTGCCCCTTGATGAAAAGCACATTGGAGTTCTGGCTTGTACCACCATGGAAGTGGTTCAGGGATTTGCGGAGGATTTCTTGGTTGGAGTAGGTTCTTGAGGACAAAAGAGGGATAAAGCTCTGCATATGTCATAGGAATCGGGTCGAAAGAGACATTCTTCCTCTCAAAATTCTGTTGTTGATGATTATTGGTATTGTTGTTGTTGTAGGTGTTTGTACGTTGTAATGGTTGTTGTTGTTGATGTTTTTATTGTTGAACTGGTGTTGATTAACTTGATGAAAATACTGGAATAACCAAAGATACTTGATGATGATGTTGATGGGGTGGTTGACTTTTTCTGATTTGAGGCCTCCTCTGCCTCCCACTAACAATTGCATTGGCTTCATTATCCTTCTTCTTACCAAAACTGTTGTCGTATCTCTTGCTAGACGATACTTCCTCCTTAGACAACCATCCTTCTCGGACACCTTCTTCTAGCCTCATCCCCATATTTACCCTTTCGGTAAAATCACTAGGGGAACTTGTGATCATCCTCTCATAATAAAATGAGCTAAGGGTCTTCAAAAATAATTGGTCATCTCCTTTTCCTCTAAAGGAGGGTTGATCTGAGCAGCGAGTTCTCTCCACCTCTATGCATACTCCTTGAATGTCTCCTTGTCCTTCTGAGACAATGATCTCAACTGATCTCGGTCGGGAGCCATATCAATGTTGTACTTGTACTGCTTTACAAATGCTTCACCCAAATCGTTGAAAGTGCGGTGCTCACACTATCCAATCCCCTATACCATCTTAATACATTGTCGGTCAGACTGTCTTGAAAGTAGTGGATCAACAGTTGATCATTGTCTGTTTGGGTAGACATTTTACGGGAATACATCACCAAATGACTGAGCGGACATGTGTTCCCTTTGTACTTTTCAAAGTCAGGCACTTTGAACTTCACTGGAATCTTCACATTCGGCACTAGACACAACTCAGCAACACTCTTCCCAAATAGATCCTTACCTCTCAAAGTTTTCAATTCCTTGCGCAGCTCAAGAAATTGATCTTTCATTTCATCCATTTTCTCATACATATTCGGGCCCTCAGACGGCTCAGAATGATAAATGGTGTCTTCCACACGAGGTAAGGTATGCACAACAGGCGGTGGCACAGACATGGTCGGGCTAGATGTCGGCATAAAAGCAAATATAGGCGCAAAGTCTTCAGGTACGAAGTTCGGAGGCATTCCCCATGGGAATCCGGCAGGCATGGCAGGCGCGAAACGGGCAGCAGTTGCAGGAATAGTAGAGGTAGCTACCTCTGAAATAACAGTCCTCTGAGAGGGGGGGGAGTTGTAGGCGTTGGAGAAGACTGGCTTTGTCCAGCTAAAACTGACTCCATCATGGCAGTCAGGCGGGCGATCTCCTCTTTCATGTCTTTTTTCTCTTGTTCAAGATGCTCCATGATCTTCAAATGATTGGCGCGGGTATTGTACCGGTGAGTCAGCTTGGCTGAAGCACAGAAGAAACGCCAATGCGACATCTGGCAAAAGAGAAACCTGCTTATGCAAATGATGCATGAAATGCAATGTTGGGTTAGTTTTATTTTCAAGGAACTTATGATATTATTTTGCTATATATATATATATATATATATATATATATATATATATATATATATATATATATATATATATATATATATATATATATATATATATATATATATATATATATATATATATATATATATATATATATATATATATATATATATATATATATATATATATATATATATATATATATATATATATATATATATATATATATATATATATATATATAACAACAATTGCAACAATTTGATATGACCATAAAAATCTCTTTTATTTATATAATTGGAAGGATTACACTGAGTACAATTTCAGAAACCAAATGAAAAATACAAGATAAAAGGAGACTAGTCATCCTAAGGATCCCTAACAACGTCAGATGATCTGGCTATAGGTGCGTACTTCCTTCGAATGTGTCGGATCTCGATCTCAAAAGAAGCATTCATCTGAGTCTTCTCTGTTGGTGTAAGCCCTAGAGGCCAATACATTTTGGTACTTGTATCGAATAATAAAAGGCATTCTCTTTATTATGGTTGATTAATAAAGTTCCTGGAATAGATAGTCCGTTTAATGTATTAAGTGTGACTTAATCATGAGAACACATTAAACATAAGGACACTATTCCTAAAGTATCCGTAGTCGAGCTTTAGTGTGAAGTGGGATAACATTAAAGCATTAAGACTATTATGTTTGTAGACTGATGATCACATCTCATGGATCATGGATAAAGAGTTATCAAGTCTTAAACATAGGTATGAATATTAGGAGTAATATTTATACCGGATTGACCCGCTATGAGAATACTATATAGAAAGTTATGCAAGGTGTCATAAGTTATTCTCATGGTGATAATAGTGTATTCCACTCTTCGACCTGAAACCACTATGGACCCTAGATGTAGAGTCGAGTGCTTTATTGTTGATCCAACATTGTCCGTAACTGGATAACCATAAAGACAGTTGATGGGTACTCCACAAAGCATGCTGAGGGAGATGAGTGACCTAGATGGAATTTTCCCATCCTGCATAACAGGATAAATGTCTATGGGCCCAATATTGAACTGGACAAGGATGACACGGTCTATGCCTTGTGTTCAATATAGACATAAGGGCAAAAGGGTAATTATACACATAATTATTATCACAGAAGGAATTGTCAGATCACTTGACATTTTCATGTCTTGGGTAGCAGTGATGTGTTGCTAGATACCGCTCACTGTTTATTATGTTAAATGCGTGATTTAATATAATTGCCAACGTCACGAAAACCTACAGGGTCACACACAAAGGACGGATTGATGAGAGATAGAGTAACTAAGGAATACCGTAAGGTACGGTGCCCTTAAGTGAGTTATAGAACATCGTAAGGTACGGTGTACTTGAGTAGAATACGAAATATGGTAAGGTACCATGAGCTTAAGTGATTTTGGGCATATTATAAGATATGGGCCAAAATACACTTAAGTGGGCTTTTAGCTTGAAGCCCACACAAGTGGTTCTATAAATAGAACCCTTGTGCAAAAGCAAAAATTGCGGTTGCATTATTTTCGTTTTCTCTCACTCTCTCTCTCTCACTCAAAGCCTTCATTCGTACCAGCTAGCACTGAGACTGAAGGAACCCGTTCGTGTGGACTGAGTAGAGACGTTGTCATCGTTCAACGTTCGTGATCGCTTCGTGGATCTGCATCAAAGGTTTTGATCGTCACAAGAGATCTGCACCAAAGGTTTCGATCATCACAAGAGGTAAATATTCTATCACTGATCATGACCATTCGTAAGGATCTCTAAAGGAGAAATTTTAATTTCCGCTGCATTTTGGACCGCAATTCTCCTTCATTCTCGAGGACAAGCTGATCAACAATCTTCTTCCAAGCAATGGAAGGTTGAGGCATGCTAGAAGATGAAACCTCCGGCTCTCTCTATCTTTTTGGCACTCGGTCTTCAAGTAGCTTAATAAGTGCATCTTTGTCCTTAGACTCAAGCTACAACTCCTCATGCTTTTTGCTCAAAGCATGGAACCGCTCTTCCCACATATCCTTCTCTCGCTTCATCTTGGTGAGTGCGTCTTCCAACTCCTCTACATCCTGGTTAGGGAGAGTTAATAGCTCAACCACAACCACGGACATAGGTCTTTCACAAGGATAGGGAATCTTCAATTCCAAAGCTCTCTTCTTCCCCCAAAGAGTGTAAGCTTCCAAAGCTACACAATTACGCAGACCAAACTCGAATCTTTCCTTCCTATGCACATTATGCCAAGCATGCACAATCTTCTGCTTCAAATGTTGGGGATCTTTACCCTCTTGATAGAAAAGACCTTCTAACAACATGTTATTAGATTTGTCTCTCAAGGGGAACCCAAGTTGACGACGAGCCAAAACAGGGTTGTACTTAATTCCTCCTTGTGTACCAATGAGAGGCACATTAGAGAATTCACCACAACCGTCAATAATCTCCAAACTGATCAAAGAAGGATCATACCAAACTATATCATCATTAGGGAGAGACATAAGTCTCTGAGACCATCGTAGACATTGTTTGTTCTTCACAAAAGCAGGTGTCTGAGGCAAGTGCGAAATAAACCACTTGTACAGAAGAGGAATGCAACAAAAAATCGTTCCCCCACCCTTAGAATTCCTTAGATGCAAGGAGAAGTACATATTACCCAACAAAGTACGCACATGATTCCCAATCAAGAAAAATCTAATGGTGTTAACATCAACAAAACCGTCAATGTTAGGGAACAAAGCTAATCCATAGATAAGCAACATAAAGATAGCTTCAAAAGCGTCCACACTACCGGCTTGAGCAAAGGTAGTAGCTTCCTTGATGAGGAAATCAGACGGCAACCCAAATAATCCTCCTTTCTTCACCCAATGAGCCTCTATCTCAGACTTTTTCAAGTGAAGAGCTTCAGCAATAAGATGTGATCTGGGAATCTCTTCCAATCCACTAAACGACACTTTGTTAGAAACATGTATTCCCAAGAGATGGGCATACTCCTCCAACGTAGGCACAAGCTGATAATCCGGAAAAGTGAAGCAACGGTAGAGAGGGTCATAGAACTGCACTAATACACTCAAAAGTCCTTCAACCACATCAGCAGACAAGATAGACAAAAGCTTCCCATGGCGTTGTTTGAAGTCCAAAGGATCTAATACAAAAGATGTTAGCTTCCTTAACTCTTTCAAGTCAGGACATCTGAAACTGTACTTCTTAGTGTTCCTTCATCCATAATCCATGGTCTGAAAATATTTGCAAATAACACCTCAGTTCCTTGAAATTTTTGTGTGATGAATGTTATGATGCGCATGAATTCATGAATGCAACAATTATAGATAAGGGATCACACACAAGGCAAACAAACAAAGGTCAAGGGATGAATCAAGTCTTTGTCAAGATCAATCATCCATTTTGGTGGATTATGGTTTACACCTTATCAACACCCAAGTTCCATTGATATTGACAAGACTTGATTGGATCAACCGAGAATCAATGGTTTGCTGTAAATCACGAGCATGGAGTCTGGGTAAGAACCATCCCAAGGGAGTGAACTAAGGATAAAAACATGTAGATCATGTTCTAAAAAGTTCCCAGAGTCTTAATTCCATCTATCGGATATTACAGGTTAGGATGACTGACTCATCAACCCATAATATTCTCAAGAGAAACTCATCTGAGTGTAGTATCGCGTAATAACTGTTATCAAGTCTACACTTGAACAGTCTTCGTACTACGTTCTAAATAGGCCAAGGGGGGTAAATGTTCTACGGTCCTCAGCTTCTCAGACCCCAAATTAGAGATAGTAATGCCTAACCATAAATACTTGTGTGACATTTCCAAATCCAAAAGGGTCTCCACTAAGTAGATGGATCTCAAGCCAACTTGCTAAGGACTACTCCACACAAGTCGAACATGACTATACCATCCTCTTATCTTAATTGCACTCAAGTTCGGGTTAGAACTTATCTCACCACTCAAAGATCATCAATCACAACAAGCAGATTATATCATACAAACAAATATACATACATCAATTATATATAATTATATACATAAAAAAGGTAGGCTAAACCCACTAGAGACTACTCCATAACAGAGTCGCCACTTAATTTATGTAGCGGTAAATTCATGATCATCGAGCTATGGATAAGCTAGACATCAAATAACAAGAGTCGCCACCGCGCTTTTATTGTTTCCAAGTGAAAAGGGAAAAAGTACGAACAAAACCCAAGAATAAGAAGTTTTCAAATCAAAACTAATAAAATGCCAGAGATTACAGGTAAGGGGATTGGTTACACAGAGGGAAGGTGTTAGCACCCAAAGTGTCTTATGTACTCCTAGGAAGCCCTTTTTTGTGTGCATATGTATTTTTGTATAAAATGATGTTTACAAACAAATAGATTGGGGGATGATAAAACAATTCATTAGTTATATTTTTGTGTTTGACAAGACCTTCGGACTTGTGCCTACGTACCAACATAAAAATGAGGGATCAAAACCTTGTAGTTTGTGGTATCAATTTCAAAATGAATACACTGCTTTTAACAAATATTAAGTTTGAAAGACACAAAGGCCTAAAAATGGTTTGAATGAGTTAGTTCATTTTTGGCTTTTGAAAGTTTTAAGTCAAGTATGGTTAAGTTGATTTACAAATTTGATTAAGAAAAGAAGTTTGAAAATGCAATGGCCTAAGACCAAAGTTTCTAGTTTGCAATATGGTCTAAGTTTAGAAAACAAGCACAAACAAAGAAGTTTTTTTAAAAGGAGGGAGATATTTTGAAATTAAATAAGTGGGGAGGAGATGAAGAGATTAATCCTAAGCATAAATTTAAAAGTTGAGAGTTGAAAAGATCTGACCAATGGGCTGCAATCCAATAGACAAGAATGTCATATAGAAACCCAAATTCCCTTTGACATTAGAATCAAGCAACAACAAATGCACAAAATATCAACTTGAAGAGCAAGGCATCAAATAAAGATGGCCACATCCAAGCTTAGTAACTCCATGATCTTCTTCAAATCACAGGTTCAAAATAACAGATTCACAATGGTCATGTTGCAGATGAACTCAAATGGATCCTCAATGATGTATCAGATGAAGTTTCAAATTATAAGCACTTGGTTACATGAAAGTTGGCATTGGCCAAGTCCTTTGCATAGGGAGTGTTGCCTAAATTCTAAGTCCAATTGTCTCAAATTAAGCCAACAGTCCACACAAGATATTTTTTAGGGTTTTTGTTCTTATTATGTACATTAATGGTCAAAGACCATACAAACAAACACAATATACACAAACAAAATATATCACACAATATGGTCCAAGTGGACAAAGTGAAAATGACATTAACATAAACAATTAGAATGGTATGAACAATGACAAATGAGTAAAGCTTAAAAAATAAAGTGCATTAAAAATAAAGGCTTGAAATTAAGTGTTAGTGGTTAATAGGTTAGAAGTTAGTATTGCTTTTTCTTTTTTGTTTAAGTCATTCTTTGGAGAACACTCAACCCACTTATCACAAGCATGGATCCTTGAACCAAGACATCTTCCAAAGGAAGGAAAAAAGGCCAAGTTTCCATACAATACCATGAAAGAGGGGAGACTTACAATCTCACTAACTAGAATGTTATGCCTTTTGTCTCAAAATTTAGAGCTATGTTAAGCAATCGTAATTGGACTTATGTAGAAGTCACTACTATTTGAGATCGGGCAATAGAATTTTGGTGTTAATGCATGTTAGAGACATAGTATAATGGACTATGCTCATGAAACATACCACACACAAAAAGAATATGCAAAAGTGGTGGCCTAATCTCATCCATACTCATGTTGATTTTACAATCAACTAGCCTTGGGATATAGATATATCATATGACCATGACATGAATTCATAAAGAAGGGGAATAAGATGAAGAGGGAGGGGAAGTGGATCAAACTCAAATTGGACAAAGGAGGACTTTTACCAAATTAAGATCATTCATTCATTTTGGGAGATAGAATGTACATTCCATCAATCCCCTAAATTCAATGATCTTAACCTAGCAAAGTCAAATCAACCTTGACCAAGGCCCAACAACACAAGTCAAACTTACACAAATCAATCAAAATGGCTCAACACAACTATTTGGCATTTATTCAATTAAAAATACTAAAAACAATACACTAAATTAAATATGGTTGGTCAATTTCCTAAAACTTTATCAAAACACCAAAGAAATGGCCATGAGATTTATCATAGGTCAAACAAGGTCAAAGGACCTTGGAGAAAAAAATTCAGAATTTTTGGAGACTTAAAAGTATTTTTAAACAATTAAAAGTAATCACAAAATCAATTAAATCATGAAAAATATTAATAATGATCCAAAAAATAGTTTTAATTCAGTAAATGAAAGTGGATTTTATTTAAAAAATTATGGTGAAACTCTCATATTTTTTGGATCAATATTAAAATTAATATGAATTAATGAAAATCAAAGAAATAAAATGAAAATTAGAAATTGCAAAAAAACGTGGACCACTTGATCTCCCTCATTAATTGAGGTGGCAGATCAAGTGGACACAAACGCGCGTTCCATGATGAAACTCAGTCAGGGCGCCACACAAGTGGTAATTAAAACCAACGCTTGTGATTAAAACAATTTGAAATGGATCAATGGTTCTGAACCGTGCCACCTCACTTTCGGAGCCAAAGGTCGGTCACCTTCTCAGGCGAACCTTGCTGGGCTGGTTCAATCATCACCATGATTAAAATAAAAAAAAGGACATGGTCTGAAAGAGAAAATGGCGTAGAGCACGAATCTAACCTCAATTTTAACTAACTCCAAATATATAGAAAGATATGAGGAGTTGAATTTTGAGGTGAGTCAACTGAGTTGCTTTGATTTGACCTCAAAGCAACTCAATCTTCTTGCCTACATTGGTAGGACTTCAGACAACCAAAGATCCAAGAGAATTGATGAGAATTGAGTGAGAATCGAAGAGAAGAAAAAATCTGGAAAAATACGTTCAATGTTGTGCAGAACTTGGTCTCTCTTGCTTCAATTCACGTTTGATCTTGTTCCAATAGCTTGCATAAGTGGTTTAGGATTGGTACAAAGCTTTGGATCCTGGAGTTTTTGAATCTCCAAACAGTGAGATTCAAACTCAATTTTCAAGTGAAAACTATCAGGTTCTCCTTTTAATTGTGTGGGTTTGAAGAGGGGAAGCAAAGTTGGCGCGCAAGGGTCCTCTCAAATGAGCTCAGAGGGTCTCTATTTATATCAAATTGAAGTGTTATTTGCACACTTGAAATTTCTTCCAAAATTGGCAATGTCATGTTCATGCTTGCATGGGCGTGTACAGGCCCATGAAGCAATGCACTAAGGTCCAAATTCAACTGTGCTGAAGTCTGAATGAAGCTTGATTAGCAAGGCAAAGTGAAATGGTCATTTGAAGTTTTGATGTTGCCAATTGAAGCAGGCATGTTAACACCATGCGCAACCCTAGCAAACCTCATCCAAAATGAATGAATTAGGACTCTTTAGAAAGCTTAGATCAATAGGAACAACTCTTATGTTGAACATATTTCCATTTGGAACTTGGATCATGATGAATTTTGAGGTGGAAGTTTGGAAATTTCAATATGTTGAAAAAATTTCTAAGTGTCAAGTCATATACTTTAATATTCCACCTTGCTTAATTTTTTATGTGAGCTCCAAATGAGAAAAGTGTCTTCATCAAAGTAGTATCTCTTTCAAAGACCTTAAAAATGGTCAATTTGACATCATTTGGATTTAGAATGAGATAATTATGCATTTTTGAAGTTGAGGAAAATCACTTGTTCAATGGTGTTGGTCCAAAATGACCTATAATGTATCCTCACATCATATGCTCATAAAAGTTGATTTAGATTTCACTCCAAACATAAAAGTTGAAGTAGGAATATTTAATTTGATTGTGCAACTTGGAAAACTTTCATCTCATAAAAATTGAGCAAGTTATGTCCTTGGGAAGTTGATTTTCAAATTAGGGTTTAGACAAAATGACCTATAATGTTTCAACATAGAAAATGACTTTCCAAGCAAAAATAGATCTAGACCTCAACATTAAAGTTGTTTGTAATGTAGTTTAGAGTAGCTTTTATTTTTTAATCATTTTCATATGATGAAAATTGTAGGAGATAGGGTCTAGGGAGACCCAGTTTTGATCAGATGAATTCATCTGGCCAACCACCATCAACCAACTTGCTAACTTGCAATTCTCTTGACTTTTTAGGCTCATGATAGATCATATATGCAAAAGATGATGAATTATAAATTTACCCTTGAGAAATTTGATCAATTGATGAGGAAGCTTGTTGAAGAAGTTACTCAAGATACCCAGACAAACTAGGGTTTCCAAGGCAAACCAACTCCAAACTCTTGAAGAAATCTTGATCAAAATAACATGCAAAGATCATTGGTCCTCATATATGATGATTAGAGACACTGTGGATCATTCCATGGTTGTGTTCTTAGCCATGAGGGTCTTAAACCCTATATATGAGCTTGATAGATCAATGGGGATCATGCCATACCTACAAAAGAGTTAGGCAAATGCAAAGACAAATTTTTGGTATTTTGGTTAGTAAAATGATAATATACAAGTATGATACAATCACATGGGGCTTGGTGATATCTTCCAAAATAAACCCAATGAAAGAGGGGTAAGGAGGATTCCAATGTGTGATCCCAATGCTAGTGCATATGATGAAATTGCATGAGGGATCTTAGGGTCAAAATTGGGGTCTTACAGACGCGCACACTCTGCGGGAAAAAAACATCACCAGAGAGTGAGGAAATAATCAAGAAAGATGCAAGATGCACAAATAATCATCATGATGTTATGCATATGCATTATGAATATGCTGACAAAACGAGCATAAAGGGTTAGACTGACAATACAATACAACCAAATACTCGGCTAGTTTCAACAAGATAGAGATGTTAGTGGGGATCTTGCTAGAGATTATACCAAATAGAAAAAAACATTGCTTGGAAACCCAAAACTTAGTCTTTTAGAATCATGAACTCCGTTTTGAGGGGGGTTTATCAGGGATAAAGAACGTCTGACCAAACTTTGTACCGAAGACCTGTTGGCGTCCTCAATATGGATTCTGTCATTCCCGCAATCCCATGATGAGGAAACTGATATTCTTAGATACATGCAATAAAGGGGAACTCCTGTTTGGGGGCCCATTGAGCTCCGCTCTTCAAGATCTTACCATTTTTGAGATTGATGTTAACATTCCTCGCTTATATTCACAAATAGAGGAAAAATATTCTTTTTTTGTAAATTTCAAAAACATGATTGTTTATATATCTTTTGTTTCAAAAGTTATTATAAAAAATAAAATGAAATTTTGTGAACTGGAACAATATAAGAACAGCAAAAAAATGGGCAAAAGGCTCAAATTTTATTGATAGAATGGTAGTCCGCAAATGGCGTGACTCCATGGATCATTACAAAGTTGAAAAATTGTAAATACATGGAAAGGGTTACATTGAAATACAATGACCACTATTATCCCTAACAACTTTGAATTCCGCTATGTTCTGAACTTTGGTTGAGGATGATTGAATGAGAATATTTGATAGGCATCATTGCTTCAAACGATCAAGTCTGGCCTGATGTAGTTACTTACCATAATCCCTAACTTTTTCCTAGATTTCCCTCTCGGGTTCAATCTACCAGGATGATTAATTTTTAATTGTGTCTCTAATTTTTGCCTAGACCATCTTTTCGGGTTTTCAATCCACCAAGACGCTCATTTTTACCTAAGCCGCCCTTTCAGGTTTTCAACTTAGGGAGATGTTCTTTTATTATTTTTTAGGCGAAGTATTTCTTGACTGCATCGGCATTCACGGGACGAGGGAGATCCTCACCATCCATGGTTGTAAGAATCATTGTGCCACTAAAGAAATCTCTCTTAATAACATATGGGCCTTCATAATTAGGAGTCCAATTTCCCCTAGAATTAGTGTTGAAGGACAAGATCTTCTTAAGCACGAGGTCACCTTCTCTTAATACACGAGGTTGAACCTTCTTGTCAAATGCTTTCTTCATTCTCTTTTGATATAATTGGCCATGACACAAAGCCGCCATTCTTTTCACTTCAATCAAATTCAACTGATCATATATGTTTTGATACCATTCAGCCTCAAAAAATTTGGCTTCCATCAAGACTCTCATCGATGGGATCTCAACCTCTACAGGAAGCACTGCTTCCATGCCATACACAAGATAGAAAGGGGTTGCCCCTGTTGAAGTGTGGACGGATGTACGATATCCATGCAAAGCAAAAGGGAGCATATCATGCCAATCCTTATATGTCACAACCATTTTCTAGATAATCTTCTTAATATTCTTATTTGCATCTTCAACAACCTCATTTATCTTTAAATCCTAACTATTGGGATGAAGTTGAGAAGGGGCGGCATTCAGGGTTTTTAGTAGATCGAATTCAAAATCAATAAAGGGAAGGTGGATATTAAAATCTTCCAATACCCCGACATAAAAATGTAAGTATTCATTTTTAAATCCCTTGGGACAAGCTATGTAAACATATTCCCATATAATACAGGGCTCCAAAATAACATCGTCTTTGTTCCCAATAGCAAATACATTCTTCAAAGACCGAAATTTAGCTATCTCCATAGGGGAGTTGTGATCATAACTCATTACTTCTTGATCAAATGACTCCATAATCTCCATCAGCACCTCTACTGATGAACCTGATGAAGAAGAGTCAGAATCAAAATTGCTAAAAGAGGCAGAAATATTATCGTAAGCCTCCTTTACAATACGATCAAGGTCAGCCGGGGTTAGAGTATCTCTACATCCTCTCACATAAAAATCCTAAAGATTATTTATTTCGCAGACGCTTAAGGTTCATAATGCTTTTGTATTCTCGTCACATGCATTAACAATAATCATTGAATAAAAGAATGCAGAAGCAAAAGCAAAATATACCTGATATTGATGAACAAACGAGAACTCTGAGGGTTGCTTAGAAAAAAAGAAAGATTTCTTCCAGCGAATGACGAGTTAGAAGATAAAAATATGAATTTAATTAGAAGGAAATATTCTTAAAAGGACTTAAAAAGTGTGAAACGCTTTGGATCATTGAGAGGGATCAAAATCCTATAAAAAGTCATCATTACTAAGGAGGGAGAGAATTTGATAAAGATACGTTGTCATGATTAAAAAACACGTCACATTATAAGTGGATTGGGGAAAACTTAAAAGCTAAATTTTCGGGCTTCTTTTGTCCTAACATCTCAACCTTTTGGATCTCATGCTCGGGGGGCTTATGTACATTCCGAAAAATTAGTTGACCAACCGAGGTATGAGATCGATGAAGCCTATTCGAGTATATGAGTTCTTTGAGGCCGAGTTGGCATGACAACCGAGTATGGTGAGATTAGCAAACCAGATTGTCAGGATGTCATCCACTAAACAGATTAAACAAGAGCATTTATATCATGTTGTCCATGTGATTTCACATAGAAAATGACTAAACAAATTTGTTAGAAAGTTACCTTCTAGATACTATTAGTTGCATAAACAATCGTAGATAGTGTCGCGGCTGGAAAAATGACAGAGTCGCCACCATCTTTTATTTGTCCCTAAGAAACAGGGAAATAATGATAAAACCTATAAACTAAGGGTAAGATGCTAGGTTCGGGAGTCTGTTAAGTAAGGGGAAGGTGATAGGCACCCCTTACCTCCATTGTACTCAATGAGATCCTCCTTTAATTCTAGGGTTAGTGTATTTCTAAGGAATGTTTGATTTAATATTTATTAACTGCTTAATTATTTATTTATTTATAAAATAAATGTTTTATTATTAACAAAAAGAAATTTTATTAAGAGGAGAAAACCAAAAACATTTTTTTGATTATTGTACTCGCTAGAGTCTTACAACTTTATGCCTACGTGCCTCCAAGTTCATTGAAGGATCAGAGCTCTGTAGTTCGTCTAAAAAATGTTGGTTCGTTAGTTGTTTCTATCCCTTGAAAAATTCTCACGCATTAGGGACGGAGAAGTAATTGATTTTGGAAAAATGTCTCAATGCACTAAGGTAGAGGAGTTATGATTTGAGGTGTGTTAGATTGATTTTATCCCATTTCATTGATTGCGAAGATATAATAATTAATTATTTAAGAAAATAAATTAATAATGATATTATATATTTATTTAATAAAAATATTTAAAGGATAATTATATAAACCCAAGTATTATATCCCTTATCCCTAATTTTTTTAATCCCAAACCCTAAAATTTCCTTAGAAATTCATCCCATGATTATCCCTATTATTGATTACAAAAAAAATAATGCTTAATTTATTTATGAAAATAAATATTATATTTATATGACATATCCCTTATCCCGATTTCTATCCCTTGATTGATCCCTTGTTTTTATCCCTTAATTATTTTTCAAAAGTATAATATTTGATTTATTTAAAAAATGAATTAATGATTATACTTGAATATTAGACATAACCATTATCCCTGATTTTATCCCTTGGACAACCTTAGAATTTTATCCCATGTTTTATCCCATGTTCTTATCCCCTTGATTATTATCCAATTTGATTGGAAAAATATAAATGATTAATTTATTTAAGAAAATGAATAAATGATAATATTAAATATTAAATGATAAACGATATATCCTCTATCCCTTATTTTTCATCCCTAAAATCCTAGATATTTATCCCATAATTTCATCTCATAATTATCCCTAAATTATTCCATAGTTGTCCTATAGATTAACCCCAATTTCCCAAATTAATTAATATCCCATGATTAATTATATTTTTTATCCTTTATTACTTTATTTTCATTTAAATCCACATTCTTAAGTATCTTAAATATAATCCCAACCATTTTAATTAACCCTTAACTAAATATATGTTTTGTATTTCATAAGATTTATTTATTTAGTATTAGAATTAGAACTTACCAAGCACATAAAGTCAAAGTTAATCCCCAAATCTCTAAAACATATACTCTCATTAGTTTATATTATGTGCCCAATTCTCTCCAAATATTTTATCATTAATCTTGAATTTATAAACTAAAAAAAGGAAAGAAAAAAAAGAGAGGAAAAAGAAGAAAAAAAAGGATAAGGGACGATACATGCCCGTGAGATGTTCCAATAATTCTTATTGTTCATAAAAATATAATCAAAGTGAAATTTTCTCTTTTAATGTCTAACAAGTAACATCATATAACAATGGCCAACAAATTATAATTATCTCACTAGTAAGTAATCTCACGTTATGATTTCTGATGACAATACAGGTTTCACATTTTCAAGACCACACAAATATCACAGCTTGTATTTTAGATAAATAGACTAAGAACAAAGGCATATGAATGTCAAATTGCTTTTCTTGTCCTACATATTATCAAATTATATATATGATGGGATATGCATTAATACAATACTGTAATAAATGGTTTTTTTAATATTTTAATTCTCCTAAACTAGGTGCTATGATTTTACTAGATATAACACGGAATATGATATGATGTTTTGTTTATATAAGATTAATTCAGGTTAAAAAAAGTTGATTTATCATAAAGATTGATTTACTTTTTTTTATGCTTTAGAAATTTACTTCCTGAAATTAATTAAAAGAGTCTTTAGAAATTTAAAAAGGATTTGTTATATGTTCTTAGTAAAAGAAAAAGTTAATATGATTTTTTTTTGTTATTTAAAACATTTACTTAGTACTAAACACATAATCAAACACAATTTAAACATAAGCATCATACAATATATTAATATAATAAAATGGGAGTGGAGACCAACCTACAGGGAGGAGACTCTCCCTAGTTAACAAAGAGACACAAATTCTCCTCTTTTTTTTTATATCTTCTTCTTCACGTTTCTCGTAATTCCTCTTCTTTGCTCGCCTTTTTGAAAATATCGATGATGATAATGAGAGAGGCTTTAGGGTTTTAGTGTTGTTGTTCTTCAATGTGAAGAGCAACAACTTTTTAGACTAACTTTTGTAGATTGTGGGTGAGAAAATAAGGTTCTATTTATAGGTAAAATTAGGTTTAAAAAATTATATGAGATTGTCTATTTTTAGAATGATTTAATTTAACCAGATTTTCCCTATTTCTTAAAGCCCAAGCCAATGAACCTGGATGGATTCATGGCTTGGTGAATTTAGATTAAAAAATATTTTAAATAAATAAAAATAAACTAATTACCTAATAATAATAATAAATTATTTTTGATTTTTTTTGAGATTTTATTCATAAAATCATGATTTTAATGAAAAAATAATATTTTAAAATATACTTTAAATAAAAATACAAAAATTAATAATTAAATCAAAATAATATTATTTTTGTGATTTTTTATGATTTAAAAATAAAATAGAAAAGTTAGAAGTAAAGAAAAATAAATAAAAGGGAAAAAAACACTAAAAGTAAAAAATGTGGGACTCAAACTCATGACATTTTCCTTTGTGACTCCTTGTACTCCTTTTGGAACCAACAAGGTCTTCCATTCATTCAAAATAAAATAGCATTAGCGAGTATATAATAATAATCTTAATAATAATTACATGATAATATTAATATTAATAATAATATTAATACTAATTTTATGCTCTAATAATCCCATTATGACCCTAATTAGATAACATATCAATTAATGATAATTTGATTAATAAAAATAATAATTTAACCCTAATTAATCCCAATATTAATCTATTTCTAAATAATAATAATAATATAACTTAATATTAATATGTAATAATAATAATAATACTATATTAATTTATCCCCATTTAACTAATAATGATATTATAATTTATTCTACCCTACTATTAAAACAAATAATCCCCCTAATACTTATTATTATTTTTTACTAATGTGTTTTAATAAGACAAAAATTCCTAGTTACTAATGGTAGTATCCCTTTAACATAACTCCTCAAATTATTACGTTTCAAGCAACATCCCTGAATTAAAACAAATTCCCAAGAGGGACTAAAAAGTCAAAAAGGGCCCCTTTTGACTTTTTAGGTCATTGGGGTTGACCAGATGTCTTATAAAGGGTCCTGAGCATGTCAATGACCTAGATTCTAAGTCAATAACAAGAAACAAATAGTGGTCAAAATTTGGGGTGTGACAACTTCCCCTATTTAATCAGCTTCAAACTGAGATGATGATGATGGCGAGTCTTCATTTTCTCAGGGAGAAGATGGTTAAATATAAAGAGGAACCTTAAATTTGACTGCGGGGTTAATAGACTCCGGAGCCGAGCAAGGATTGACCAGTCCTTGGTGCTCCGTTGGCACCCCCCTTTGATGTATCCCTGATAATATCTCCTTGCATATGATTCCCATAATCATAGAAATCGGGCAACACTTAGACGATCCTTAAGTCGCTGTTTGATAACTCTGGTAGAATCCCTAATGAAACTCTTATTAAAATCCCTGGAAAAACTCTTGATGAAACCCATGATATAACTTCTGATGGAACCCCTGATAATAAGACCTTGATGAAAACCCTTTTGTTAAATCCCTGATGGAATCCCTCAACTAATTCTCTGATGATCAGTTTCAACCTCTTAGGGTGGCACTTGCCTATGATTCATATGATCATCTGATCATGTCACTGGAGTCAGGTAGAACTTTAGTGATATCACAATCACTCTGGATAAGACCCCTCTGGTGATACTCTAGTGAAACCCCTTGATAAAGTTCTGGTAGACCCCCTTGATAGAACCCTTTGATGAAACTTCAGATGGAATCCCTAGATGAAACCCTTGATAAAACCCTTTTGTTGAAATCCCTTGATGAAACCCCTTAATATAAATATGGTGAAACCCCTTGATGGAACCCCTTGATGAAACTTCTGATAGAACCCCTTGATAGAACCCTTTGATGAAACCCTTGATAAAATCCTTGGTGAAACCTTGGTGGAACCCTTTCATAAACCCTAATGAAACCCCTCTGATAAAAATTTGATGAAATCCCTAAATAAACCTTTAATGGAACCTTTGATGAAACCCTTTTTGATCAATTTTAACCCTTTTGGGTGAAACTTGCATACGATTTCCATGATCATCCGATCATTTCACGTGAATCGGGTAGTACTCTACTAATACCCTAATCAATCTAGATGAAACCCCTTGGTAAAATTACGGAAGAACCCCTTGATGGAATCTTTTGATGATATTCCTGATAAACCCTTTTGATAAAATCCCTTGACAAAACACTTTTGATAAAATCCCTTGATAAAATTCTGGTGGAACCCTTTGATAGAAAATTCTGGTGAAACCCTTTAATAAATCCATGATGAAACCCCTTGATAAAACCCTGGTGAACCCTTGATGGATAATACTCTGATGAAAACCCCTTGATTGAACCCCTTTGATAAAACTCCTTTGATAAAATCCCTTGATAACCCTAGTATATGGAATGTGTCATGTGTGTAGAATAGGTTAATAAGATGGAGATGTGAGAGGTGAAGATCCGTTCAATAGTTGATAACGATCATTCAGGATGACCGAGTACTAGATAGATTTCTTTGATGAATCATGGTGAGTAAGTTTGTTGGGGAAGTCTTTTATTGAAAAGGCTCTTTAGAGATATTAATTACTAGGGAAGACTAATAAGCATTCCTACTTGGGGAATTGTACTGGTATAGTTGGGGATTGGACATCGATTGACATCGATATAAGAACCGATAACTCATTATTGGCAAGAAAATTTATGTAAGACCTGAAAGATATGAAGGAAATAACAGTAGTATAAGAACCGTAAAACAAGATGACAAACGGTGTAAGGACCGAAGTGAAAAATCAAATGGTGTAAGAATCAAAGTGAATGTATGACGACATTGTAAGAATTAAAGTGACTGGATGACAATGGTGTAAAAATCGAAGTGACTGGATGACAACAGTGTAAGAACCAAAGTGATTGAATGACAACGGTGTAAGAACCGAAGTGACTGAATGACAACGATGTAAGAACCGAAGTGAACAATGGCGTAAGAACTATAAATAGGATATTATCATGGATAATACTAGAGCAAGAACTTTTGTTGAGGAGTTCTATAAGAACAATAGAGTAAAAAGGAGATTGATAGAAGAACTTGATGTCTCTACTAGGGAGGACTGGTATCCTGTAAGATGATTGTCTACTGGGGAATAGGCTTTTAGACAAGGTTCCCTAAGGAGAATGAGTGTTGAGGAAAGTCCTAAGAAATCTTTGTAAAGATCTGGTGAAGGAATTGTATACCATTAGGGCATACCGGGGACAGTGCAGCTAAGTATTTTCTGCTTGGAGAATGAGTTCCAAGGATACTTGTTGGGGAATTGTTCTTAAGATCAACTCACTAGGGTGTACAACAAGAAAAGAGTTAGGGAAAATCTTGGACTAAGATCTATTGCAGACTTAGCTAGGGATGGATCTAAACTCTCTAGATGAGTTCTGAGTCCCAGCCCGTGTTATTTATCTATGTTATGCATGCATGTTATGTTAGGTCATGTATGCATGTTTAGAGTTTGTATGACGTAATACTCCATATTCATGGATATTCGACATATGATGCGATACATGAATTTGATGTTATAGATGATTCGTCCATGGATGATATAATCATTTGGAGAATATGGTTTATTTTATTTCAGTGAAGAGTTATGCGGGACCTTCAGAAAGTGGCTTTTAAAGGATGGGTTTTGAGCCTTTTGAGACGTTGGGTGAGGTCAGGCTTTTTGACTATGAATGTTGAGCTTTGAGCCTTTTGAGATGTTGGGTGAGGTTGGGCTTTTTATAGGATGTTGAATTCATATTGTGGGAATGTGATAGATGAACGAGATGATATGCATGATTAGATGCTAGAGTGAAGCAAAATGATTGATGCATGACAATGATTCATGTGATGATTTAAATGCTTTTAACTGGTGGCCCTATGGTGAGCAATGGAATGGTTAAGACTTAGAGAGGTTGATTGTGTAACAAGGTTGTTTGTTAAAAGGTGGTAGGGTATTATATCAACATGACTTCCCGATAATCATTTCGAACTTGACGATTGTTGATGTATGGCATAACTTGTAAGTGCATCTTGAAAGTATTAAGAGGGCATGTTCATGCAGTATCCTATACTTTCCCCAATCTGTTGGGGTATTTGAAGAGATTCTCCTCAATATGGGTTTTGAAGAAGCTTGTCTTTAATATGTGCTTGAAATGGCCTACCCTTGTATGAGCATTGGAGAGATTTGTCCTTGACTAATCGACTCTTGGAATGAATTTCCCCAAATGAACCTTTTTTGGAAGCGATTTCTTCTGATCAAGCCTTGCAACCACCTGCGCTAGATTGATGGAGCCTTGGAGGTTATTGACCTTGTTTTTAGGGTTTCTGAAGGATTTTATTGAAAAGGAACTTGGATCCCACCATGCTCTGATACGACCTTGATATGAACTGCCCCAGTATTTAAATCTTGAAAAGTCTGCCCCTGATTATTAGGGTCTGGAGGAGTGTCATGAGAAGGAACATGGATCCTATCGTGATGTGATATGAACTAGATATGGACTTCCCCTAGTATCTGAATCTTGTAAGGCATGTCCCTGATTAACTGGTGCTTGAACAATTCTTAGAATGATTTACCCCATGTCACTAGGATCTGGAAGAGTTGCATGAAAAAAGACTTGGGTCCCACAATATTTCAATGTGACATTCATATGAATTGCCCCGGTATTTGAACTTTTGAAAAGTATACCCCTGACTAATCGACTTCCAGAGTGGTTGGCTCCACCGTGCTCCTGAGGTGGCCTGCCCTAGTGTGAGCTCTTGAAAGGTTTTCCCCTTATCATCAGGGTCAAAGAGGTGATTCAACATAGGTGGGTTAAATATTGGGACATTTTGCCTCTAGTTAGTAGGATCTTCAGATGATTTGCCAATAATTATAAGGATTTTCCCTAATTAGAAGGATCCTTAGGCGACTTGCCCCTAGTCAGCAATGTCTTGAAGTGGTATGCCCCTGATCATACCATTGTTGATATTTCCTTGGTGCTAAGTATTGATTTGTAAGAAAAATGTTCTCTTTGAAAAGTAATTCTAACACCATGCTCATGCAAGTTTTTGAAATCGAAGATTATTATGGAAAACAAATATGGTGTATACAAATGATATTTGGCTACAAGGTTGGCACAAATGAATATGTGAAAATGTGATAAAACAAGATGGTTATCAATGATTTAACAAACATTTGGAGTTAGTTTAACAACGATTTTACTGAGTATGCTTTCATAGTGAACCTAGCTTCAATTAAGACTTTAACGGTTGAAACATGGCCTGGTTCACGGTTTAAGAAACAAAGGATATAAGGCTCAAACTTTGATTAAGACCCACTCATTCTCCTTGATGATCTCCATTCCTAAATCCAGTTAATTCAACAAGATACATTTAGTCAGCAAGAGAATTTTGATAGTAATGATGATGGATGTAATGATTGAAGCACTAATGAGATTTTTGAGGTGGCAGTCACCTACTTTCCCTTACAAGCTTGTTTCCGTTTTTTTCCTTTTTTTCCTTTTTAATCCCTATTTTGCATGGACCAAATCTTTTGAATTTATGGTCCATTGGGATGCCCTAACTTTTGTCTAAGTCAACTCCTTTTGAGTTTTTGACTTAGCAGAATCTTTTTGAAATATGATGCCCTAACTTTTGCATAAGTCAAACTTTCAGGGTTTTTTTTTTCTTTTTGACTTAGCGAGCTTTTTTTAAAACAACTCTTGCGTGATTTTGCTTTTGATTTCGAAAGTTGTGACTGGCATGTTAGTTATTGTGAGCTTTTGTATTTTCACTGCTTCCTCGATGTTGGATGACGTGTGTGAGGAATAGGATGTTTTGATCCTCCTATCCATATGATAATTCTATTAAGATTAGAATGCACCATTGACTTAATTGAAGAACTACCCTGCCCCTGGTTAAGATTAAGGGTTTTTTATTAAGAAAAAAAGAAATACCAACTTTTGGCTTGAGGGGGTTGACTATAAATTATCTCCTTATTTCTCTAGTGTTTAGGGAAATGAAACAATACCTTACATCGTCAGCCCGGTCTTACTATTAAAGGATACATTAGCAAATTCGGTTGTTTATTACATCATTCTCCTTATAAGTTTGTTAATAGGTGAGAAGTGAAAATAAAAGGTTTGATTGATTTTTATTTTTATTTTCATGATGGCATAAGAAACAGAGTGTAAACGAATGGATTGATTTCAAAAACATGCATGCTCATTTTATTAAAATTAATACCCAAAGAGTACAAATTTTAATACAAAAAGCACTTAACAAAAAAGAAATCACAATTGTAACTGATAAAGTCTATTGATCTCAAGGATGAGCTTCATTGTTGATCCACTGTCTTTAGGGGATGCTTCTTGATATCCTTTCACTTGTAAAGATAAAGGGGTGACCGTTCACCAATGGGACTCCTCCTTTGAAAGTCAACAGCAAGTCTTGTGTTTTATACTCATAACTTGTAGGATCTGGACCAGGGGTACGATCAAGTGATTGCAGCTTCACTAGGGCGCCTCCGAATAAGTCATGAGACATTAGTATATGATCCAATTTCCTTCCAAGCTTCCTTTATCGTAATTAATGAAGCGCGTGAAGATACTGCTGCAAATTTTATTGTGGAGGCATCATCCAGGGTTGTTGTATTTAAAGCAATGGGTAGGCATGTGGCTAGCATGGTGAAGGGTTTCCCTCTCACTTCAATGGTACTTGTCCCTCTTGAGTCCCTCCATAATTTCTTGGGACATGTGGCAAATTAATTTGTGAGTATCAGGAAGTTAGCTAGCTAGATAGTTGGAGGAAGGTCAAAAGTGGAAAGGATATGCAAATGTATGTATATGTATGCAAATGCATGAAAATGCATGGGTATGCAAATGTATGTATATGTATGCAACTGCATGAAAATGCATGGGTATGCAAAAACATTTGTCATTCATTTTTTAGGTAGGCTAAAAAAATTCATGGAGATGCAATGCGGGGTTAGGATAAAGACAGACATATGGAAACCCCAAACGGGTTTAGGGATAGTGACTGACAAAAAGGAAACCCTTACGGGTTCATGGATTGTGACGGATATAGAACCCACGCATGAGTTTAAGGATATTGTCGAATATAAGGACACCTTATTTAAGAAGGTTCCTTATAAATAGGGATAATGATTGGCATGGGAAACCCAAACGGGTTTCAGGATACGTAAGGTAATATGCAAGCATGACCAGGTTAAGGGTAGGTTCCTTATGATAGGTCAGATCTAGGTTTAGACTACCCAATCCCTCACTTGTATGATATAAAGTTTATGGTAAGATAATAGCCCTATATTCATGGAATATACCCTTGTTTTACCATGAGAAGGAGCAAGCCTTCTTATGGTAATCCTTCGGGATAGGTCTCATCTAGGCGGGACCTTAATAACGACCCTTACGGGTTAATAACATAAGGTCACCCTGATTTGAAGGTGTTCTAGAAGAGGTCCCTAGAGCCATGGACCAAATTCAAATTTCTATCATGAAGAAGTGTAAGCCTTCTTATGAGAGATCTTTTAAATTGATCTACTATAGGCGGAATCATCATCAAAGACCCCACAGGATGAGAACCCCAGTGGCCAAGACAGGACAACCCCTTACTTAAGCTTATATCTTTTTCCTCAAGCTTGGCTTTTGGCTTTACACATATAACAATCTCTTCCACATGATGAAAATATAATGAAATATATAATAAAAATATATATGGAAGAAATAGAAAATATAAAAAAGAATAAGCAAATAAATAAACAGAAAATAAACAAGCAAACAAAAAACACATAACCCTAAAACCCAAAGGTTGGGACGAACTCTCTTTAGGGAAAGTATGAGAACTCTCCAGCAGAGTCGCCAACTATCGTGTCTGGAAAAATGACAGAGTCGCCACCATCTTTTATTCGTTCCTATGGAGTAGGGAAATAATGATAAAACCTATAAACTAAGGGTAAGATGCTAGGTTCGGGAGTCGGTTAGGTAAATGCAAGGTGTTAAACACCTCTTACATCCATTATACTCAGTGAGATCCTCCTTTAATTCTAGGGTTAGTGTGTTTCTAAGAATGTTTGCTTTAATATTTATTAATTGTTTAATTGTTTATTTATTTATAAAAATATTTTATTATTAACAAAAAGAAAATTTATTAAGAGGAGAAGACCAATTTTTTATTATTATTATTGTACTCGCTAGAGTCTTACAACTCTATGCCTACGTAGCTCCAAGTTCATTGAAGGATCAAAGCACCATAGTTCATCTCGAAAATATTGGTTGGTTGGTTGTTTTTATCCCTCGAAAAATTCTCACACATCGGGGACGAATAAGTAATTGATTTTGGAAAAATGCTTCAATGCATTAGGGCAAAGGACTTATAATTTGAGGTGTGTTAGATTGATTTTATCTCATTTGATTGATTGCAAAAATATAATAATTTATTAATTTAAGAAAATAAATTAATAATGATATTATATATTTATTTAACAAAAATATTAAAAGGATAGTTATATAAAATCAAGTATTATATCCCTTATCCCTAATCTTTTTTATCCCTAGAATCCTAAAATTTCCTTAGAGATTTATCCCATGATTATCCATATTATTGATTACAAAAAATATAATACTTAATTTATTTATTAAGATAAATATTATATTTATATGACATATCCCTTATCTCGATTTCTATCCCTTGATTTATCCCTTGTTTTTATCCCTTAATTGTTTCGCAAAAATATAATATTTGATTTATTTAAAAAATGAATTAGTGATTATACTCGAATATTAGACATAATCATTATCCTTGATTTTATCCTCGATTTTATCCATTGGATAAACCAAGAAGTTTATCCCATGTTCTTATCCCCTTGATTATTATCCAATTTGATTGCAAAAATATAATGATTAATTTATTTAACAAGATAAATAAATGATAAACGATATATCTCTTATCCTTGATTTTATCCATAATTTTTCATCCCTAAAATCCTAGATGTTTATCCCATAATTTTATCCCATAATTATCTCTAAATTATCTTATAGTTGTCCCATAGATTAACCCCAATTCCCCAAATTAATTAATATTCCATAATTATTTATATTTTTTTATCCTTTATTACTTTATTTTCATTTAAATATGAACTCTTAATTATCTTAAATATAATCCCAACCATTTAAATTAACCCTTAACTAAATATATGTTTTTGTATTTCATAATATTTATTTATTTAGTATTATAATTAAAACTTAATAAGCACATAAAGTCAAAGTTAATCCTCAAATCTCTAAAATATATATTACCATTAGTTCTATTATGTACCCAATTCTCTCCTACTATTTTATCAACAATCTTGAATTTATAAACTAAAAAAGGAAAGAAAAAAAGGGAGGAAAAAGAAAGAAAAAAAAAGGATAAGGGGACGATACATGCCCCTAAGATGTTCCAACAATTCTTATTGTTTATAAAGATCTAATCAAAGTGAAATTTTCTCTTTTAATGTCTAACAAGTAACATCATATAACAATGACAAACAAATTATAATTATCTCACTAGTAAGTAATCTCACGTTATAATTTCCGATGACAATACATGCTTCACATTTTCAAGACCACATAAATATCACTGCTTGTATTTTAGATAAATAGACAAAGAACAAAGACATATGAATGTAAATTTGCTTTTCTTATACGACATATTATCAAATTATATATATGATGAGATATGCATTAATATAATATTATAATAAATGATTTTTTTTAATATTTTAATTCTTCCAAACTAGGTGCTATGTTTTTTACTGGATTTGACACAGAATATGATATGATGTTTTATTTATATAAAATTAATTCAGGTTAAAAAAAGTTGATTTATCATAAAGATTGATTTTACTTTTTTTTTGCTTTAGAAATTTACTTACTGAAATTAGTTAATAGAGTCTTTAGAAATTTAAAAAGGATTTGTTATATGTTCTTAGTAAAAAAAAGTTAATATGATTTATTTTGTTATGTAAACATTTACTTAGTACTAAACATATCATCAAACACAATTTAAACATAAGTATCATACAATATAATAATATAATAAAATTTTATGCTAAGAAATAAATGGGAGTGAAGACCAACCTACAGGGAAGAGACTTTCCCTTGTTAACAAAGAGGTATTAGAAGTAATTCATATTTATTAGTTGTACTATTTTCTTAGTCCCTAAGTTTGTTAGAGGGTATTTTAGTATTTTATCCTATTCTAGTAACCCTAGTTTTAGCTTATAAATAGGGTGGCAATCATTGTAACTTTTATCATGTTTTGTAGTCGTCATTCTCTTAATAGAATATTTCCGTTCATCATTCATTCTACCTTTGCACCAACAATTGGTATCTAGAGCTTCGGTTCGGATTCATTGGGAAACACGGGAAACACAAGTGAACGTGAGGTCTTGTGTGTTTGATTTTGATTCTTAGATTCGTGTTGAATCTTGAACAAAATCTGATCAGAATTTTAATTATGTGGGTTGGGAAACACTGTGAGAAATCTGAGTGTACTGTGCAAGGTAGAAAGATGAACGGAAACGGCAACATGAACACCAAACTTCCAGTATTTGATGGTAAAAACTGGAATCGTTGGATGATCCAAATGCGTGTACTGTTTGGTGCTCAAGATGTTCTAGATCTTGTCACTGATGGTTATGTTCCGGTAGCAGCAGATGCGACGGATGAATAGAAAAACGCGCAGAAGGAAGTAAGGAAGAAGGATCAGAAAGCATTGTTCTTCATTCATCAATGTGTTGATGTAAATGTGTTTGAGAAGATTGCAGATTCAACGACAGCAAAGGCTGCGTGGGACACACTGGTTAGATGTTATGGTGGTGACGCATCAGTGAAGAAGGTGAAGCTTCAGTCCTTGAGAAAGCAATATGAGAATCTCAACATGAAGAATAATGAGAAAGTTTCTGAATACATCTCCAGAGTGATTCTGATCACTAATGAGATGAAAGCGTGTGGAGAAACTCTTTCTGAAGAAACAATCATGGAGGAAGGTATTGAGATCCCTTACCTCTCAATTTGATTACATTGTGGTAGCAATAGAACATTCCAAAGATCTGAGCACCATGAGAATTGAAGAGCTGCAGAGCAGTCTAGAAGCGCAAGAGTTGCGTTTGACTGAGAGAACTTCTGAAAGGGAAGTAGAGCAGCAGGCTCTGAAAGCAACTTCTGATAGGAGGTATCAGAAGCAGTCAGAAGCCAGGAGAAGATCTGATGGTGGTCAGAAGTCAGAAAGCTCAACCTCTGATAGACAAAAGAATGCTCAGAAGGGAAAAGAGAAGTATGACAACAAGAAGATCCAATGTTACTGTTGTAAGAAGTTTGGTCACTTTGCTAGAGACTGTTTGTCAAACAAGGAGAGAAAATCAGAAGAAGCAAATATAGCCAGAAGTTCTGATGACGAATCTGTGCTATTGATGGCCTCTGAATCTGATGATATAGATCTGATAGACTGGTGGTATATGGACACTGGTTGTTTAAATCATCTTACTAGAAACAAGAAATAGCTGGTTGACTTTGACTCTGAAAAGAGGACAAAGATCAAATGTGCCGATGACAAATATCTTAATGCAGAAGGTATGGGAAATGTCAGAGTGATTCTGAACAATGGGAAAACAGCATTGATTCAGAACGTGTGGTATGTACCTGGCATCAGAAGCAATCTGATGAGTGTGGGACAATTAATTGAGAAAGTTTTTTCAGTTACCATGAAGGACAATCTTCTGAAGCTGTATGACTGCAATCAGAAGTTGATTATGGAGTCAGAACAGGGAAGGAATAGAACATTCAAGGTGAATGTCAGAACTGCAGACTCAGAATGTCTTAGTGCAACAAGTGCTGAGAAGGAGATTGAGTTGTGGCACAGAAGATTTGGTCATTTGAATTTCAGAAGCTTAAAACATCTAAATTCAAAGAAGTTGGTACATGGAATTCCTGCAATTAAGAAGCCTGAAAAGTCATGCAAAGTTTGCATAGAAGGAAAACAACCACGATTGCCATTTGCGTCAGAAACTGCTCCAAGAGCAAAACATGCCTTGGGAGTTGTACATTCTGATGTGTGTGGTCCATTTCCAGTAGCATCGATTGGAGGGAATAAATACTTTGTGTTATTTGTTAATGAATTCACAAGAATGACATGGGTATCCCTTATTAAGTTTAAACACGAGGTGTTTGATGAATTCAAGAAGTTCAGAATGAAGGCTGAGAATCAGAGTGGTCAGAACTTGAAGATTCTTAGAACTGACAGTGGAGGTGAGTATAACTCCAAAGAGTTCCAGAAGTTCTGTGAGGAGAATGGAATTGAGCATGAGGTTACTGCTCCTTATACCCCTCAACACAATGGTCTTGCTGAAAGAAGAAACCGCACTTTGCTTGATATGGTGAGAAGCATGCTAAAGGAGAAGAAACTTCCTCAGAAGCTCTGGGGAGAAGCTGTTGCCACTGCAACGTATATACTCAACCGATGTCCTACGAAGAAGTTGAAGGAAATAGTTCCAATACAGAAGTGGACTGGAGATAAGCAAAGTGTTAGTCATCTGAAGGTATTTGGTTCTGTTTGCTATAAACATGTTCCAGAAGCCAGAAGACAGAAGCTGGATGATAGAAGCAAAGTGATGATTCTGATAGGGTACCACAGTACAGGTGCATACAAGCTCTATTGTCCAGAAACCAACAAAATTGAATTCAGCAGAGATGTGATTGTGAAGAAATCAGAATTTTGGAATTGGGATAAGTCTCAATCTGATTCTGATGTTAGAACTTCTGAAGAAAGGTCAGAGTTAAGAATTTCTGAAGTTGGAGTAAACTCTGACGTTGATTCTGATTCTGATAATGATTCTGACTCTGGAGAAGACTCAGAAGATGAAGGTGACTCTAATGATCCAGACTCTGATGACCCAGACTCTGATGGTAATCCAGATTCTGGTGGCAATTCAGAATCTGGAAATATGCCAGCCCCTGAAGATGGTCAAAGCTCTGGAGGAAGTCAACCATCTGAAGCTAGAAACTCTGAAGCTCAAGACTCTGAACAAGTTCAGAGACCACAAAGAATCAGAAGCATCCCCAGAAGATATGCAGAATTTGACATGCTGCAAGACACTGAAGTAGACTCTGAAGGAGAAGTTATTCAGTGTGTCATGTTAGTAGACTCTGAACCCATAAGTACAGAAGAGGCTCTTAAGCAGAAGCTCTGGCTGAAGGTCATGAAAGAAGAACTTGATGCTATAGAGAGAAACAAGACTTGGAAGCTGACAGAACTTCCAAAAGACAAGAAAGCCATCAACGTCAGATGGGTTTTCAAGCAGAAGTTAAAGTCAGATGGTTCAATTGGCAAACATAAAGCAAGGTTGGTAGCCAGAGGATTTCTACAGAAACCTGGGCTGGATTACTCTGAAGTGTTTGCACCTGTAGCAAGACATGAAACAATCAGAATGGTGATTGCAATAGCTGCTAACAGGAATTGGCCTCTGATGCATTTAGATGTAAAATCTGCATTTCTGAACGGTCCATTAGAAGAAGAAGTTTACGTGTCACAACCTCCTGGATTTGTGAAAAAGAATCAGGAAGGGATGGTGTACAGATTATACAAAGCTCTATATGGATTGAAACAAGCGCCCAGAGCTTGGAATCAGAAGATTGATTCATTTTTCAAGAAGCAAGGTTTTCAGAAATGTGAGATGGAGTACGGTGTCTATGTTCAGCATACTTCTGAAGGAAATATGACTCTGGTATGTTTATATGTTGATGATATACTGCTGACTGGAAGTTCTGAATAGGAGATAGCCAAGTTCAAGAAAGTTCTGATGAATGAATTCGAAATGACTGATATAGGAAAAATGACATACTTTCTAGGGATGGAGTTCAGATACTCTGAGAAAGGTATTATTTTGCATCAGCTCAAGTATGAATTAGAACTTCTGAAGAGATTTAATCTGAAGAATTGTAAGATTGTTGTCACACCTTCTGATACAAATCAGAAACTGGATTCTGACTCTGATGGAAAGGATGTGGACGCTACAACCTTCAAACAGTTGGTTGGTTCTCTGAGGTATTTGTGCAATACCAGACCTGATATTTGCTATTCAGTTGGGATGGTTAGTAGGTTCATGAGTAAACCTAAGTGGTCCCATTACCAAGCTGCTGTCAGGATTCTGAGGTATATCAAGGGAACTCTGAAGTATGGAGTATTATTTCCTTCTGGAAGAAAGGATGAGTCAGAACTTTTGAGTTATTCAGATTCTGATTGGTGTGGAGACAGAGTTGACAGAAGAAGTACGTCTGGGTACTTATTCAAATTTCTGGGAGGTCCAATTTCTTGATGTTCCAAGAAGCAACATGTTGTGGCGTTGTCAACTTGTGAAGCTGAATACATTGCAGGTGCTGTTACTGCATGCCAAGCTGTGTGGATTCTGAATCTATTGCAGGATCTGAAGATTAAAGTAAACAAACCTCTGAAGCTGATGATTGACAACAAGTCTGCAATCAATCTTGCCAGAAACCCAGTATTGCATGGGAGAAGCAAGCACATTGAGACCAAGTATCATTTTCTGAGACATCAAGTTCAGAGGGGAGTGTTAGAAGTTGTACACTGCAGCACTCAGAAACAGTTGGCAAATGTTCTGACGAAAGCTATCAAGACTGATCAATTTCTCAGATTAAGGGATGAAATTTGTGTTACAAGTTTTGATGGAATATGAATTAAGGGATGGTATTAGAAGTAATTCATATTTATTAGTTGTACTATTTTCTTAGCCCCTAAGTTTGTTAGAGAGTATTTTAGCATTTTATCCTATTCTAATAACCCTAGTTTTAGCTTATAAATAGGGTGGCAATCATTGTAACTTTTATCATGTTTTGTAGCTGTCATTCTCTTAATAGAATATTTTCGTTTATCATTCACTCTACCTTTGCACCAACAAGAGGCACAAATTCTCATTTTTTTTATATCTTCTTCTTCACGCTTCTCGTAATTCCTCTTCTTTGCTCATCCTTTTGAAAAGATCGATGATGATAATAAGGGGGGCTTTAGGGTTTTAGTGTTGTTGTTCTTCAATGTGAAGAGCAACAACTTTTTAGACAAAGTTTTGTAGATTGTGGGTGAGAAAAATATGAGAAAATGGGTTATATTTATAGGTAAAATTATGTTTAAAAAATTAAATGAGATTATCTAGTTTTAGAGTGATTTAATTGAACCTGATTTTCCCTATTTCTTAAAGCTCAAGCCAATGAATCTGGATGAATTAATGGCTTGGTGAATTTAGATAAAAAAATATTTTAAATAAATAAAAATAAACTAATTGTCTAATAATAAAAAAAGATTTTGATTTTTGATTTTTTTTATAAATTTTATTCATAAAATCATGATTTTAATTAATTTTTTTTAAAAAAATATGCTTTAAATTAAAATATGAAGTTAATAAGTAAATGATAAAAAAAATATTATTTTTGTGATTTTATATGATTTAAAAATAAAATAGAAAAGTTAGAAGTAAAGAAAAAAAATAAAAGGGAAAAAGCACTAAAAATAAAAAATTAGATTTGAACTCATGACATTTCCCTTTGTAACTCCTTATAGTCCTTTTGGAATCAACTAGGTCATTCCATAGATTCAAAATAAAATAGCATTAGCGACTATATAATAATAATCTTAATAATAATTCCATGATAATATTAATATTACTAATATTAATACTAATATTATGTTATAATAATCTCATTATGACCCTAATTAGATAATATATCAATTAATGATAATTTGATTAATAAAAAAAAATTTAACCCTAATTAATCTCAATATTAATCTATTCCTAAATAACAATAATATAACTTAATATTAATATCTAAAAAAAATTAAAAAAAATACTAATATTGATATATCCATATTTAACTAATAACATTATTATAATGTATTCTACCCTACCATTAAAACAAATAATCTTCATAATATTTATTACTATTTTTTACTAATGTGTTTTAATAAGACAAAATGTCCTAGTTACTAATGGTAATATTCCTCTATCCAAATTATTATGTTTCAAACAACATTTCTGAATTAAAACAAATCTTTACTAAAAAGTCAAAATGGTCTCATTTTGACTTTTTAGGTCATTGGGGTTGACCAGATGCCTTATAAAGGATCCTAAGCATGTCAATGACCTAGATTCTAAGTCAATAATAAGAAATAAATAATGGTCAAAATTGAGGTATGACAGATAGATATGTTGAAAATGTTATATATTAATAAAAAATTTAAATATTTATGTGAAATTTACAACAAAAAATCTTTATTATGAGTTCGAAAGATAACTTCCAGACGAAACGAATTAGACATTTTTGAAATTTTATTAGAGTTTTGACAAGGGTGTATTGAGCAATCCCTTTTATAAGAATGGAAAAAAATGAGTATGTAAACTTTTAGATTTTTTTTTTTAAAATAACCATGTTTTTCAAAAATAATACTAAAATAATCACTATTTCAAAATATTTATAAATATAATCACTTTTTCAAAAAAAAATTAAGCAATGCGCCATTTTTATTGGCGCATGCAATGAAACTATTGGACATAGGTTCCATTTGCATTAGCGCATGCATGTCCATGTCGCCACTAGGAGTGACACATGCAATGACGCATGTATAGTCCACTCAGCGGAGGCGCTAATGCATGTGGCTACTGATCTTGTGCACTCCTTCTACAAATACATCATCACCCTCCATAATTTGTCACACATCTTTTTACTATATCCTTCCATTTTTATTCATTCTCATTCCATTTTTCTTTAAAATATATTCATATATGTGTCCTTATATTCACAAGATAAATTCCGATTTAATTTTTTTCAGTAGTGCAACCTCCGATGAAGATCCGACTTTGAAATGTAGATATGTTTAAACATCTTAACAGGACCTTGAACCGTTGGTTAGATGGAGAAATTACAGAGGGTGAAAAGATCAAAAGAATTCAATGGCTTGATACCACATTCAACCAAAACGGAGAAGTTCGTTTATGGGTGAATGTTAAAACTGACAGAGACGTTCACATGATGATGTATACTTCTCACAAAATTGTTTTGATGGTTGTAATTGCATAGTTATATTGTTTATTTGTTGTATTTGTTTGCGATGTTATTTTATTATTGTATTTGTTTGCGTTGTTGTTTAATTATTGTTTAAATTATTGTTTAATTGTTGTTTTTAAGTTACTGTATCTGAATCTTATGATATTTATGAAATGAATGTTATTTTCAATATAAAGCAAAAAGGTTACCATTAAAATTAAGTTATTGTGTTTGGTCCAACACTGAGACAATTTGTACGATTATGATGGGGGCTGGCAACATGAACTACATAATCTCACCATTTTGTTCGTCGTAACCATTTCGATTCGAATACAAGTGTTGTTTGGGAGGCCATTTTTTTTTCTTCGTATTATTTCATTGTGCAAGAGTATGTCCCCTTGATATGTAGACCAATAATCCTCCTTTGCTACCACCAAAAAGCTAATTTTGTAAATGTTTATGACTTTGTAAACAGCGGATAGTAAGTTAGAAGGATCTTGTCAAACCTTTGAACATGCCGCTATGACATGGGAGCAGGGCATACGAAAGGCTTGGAACTTTCTGTAGTCGCACCAACCTCTATCTAGTTTCACTCGATAGTGTCCCCTCGGTATGCCTTTATTGTGATCCATTGACTCAGTAACACTATATCAACCTTTAGTATGGTCAAACACTGTGACCACATGTGTGTTAGCTTTGGCAGCTTCCTCTTTAATGAATTTCATTGAAGCATCACTGAGCAACTACCCGAATTGTAACACTAAACTCCATTTGGAACGTCTGATCTCAAACAGTGCCCCTAGCCTAAAATAGATTGCTTGCACTAAAGCGGTTATTGGTAGGTTTCAGATGCCTTTGAAGATAGAGTTCATTGATTCCACGAGATTTATTGTCATGTAGCCCCAGTGTTGACCATTGTCGTATGCCCTAGTCCATTTCTCCAATGGAATATTATTGATCCACCTTACTGCATCTACGTTTGACAATCTGATGTCTTCACGGTAGTGTTTGAAGGAATGTTTTATTAATGCATACCCTGCATTGGCAACCTTCTTCCACAACATTTCGTCTTTGATCTCCCGCATGAAATTTTGAGCGATATGTCTAATGCAGTAGACATATGTCGAAGATGGATCCTGCCAGCCATTATCAATGTTTTTATAGGCACTCATAATTGATGGGTGTCTGTCTGAGGTCAAACATAAGTTAGGCTGAGAAGCAACGTGCAATCAGAGATTTTTTAAGAAAAAACTACATCCCCTAGCAGTCTTCCCTTCAACTAGTGCATAGGCGATTGGAAAATGTTGTTATTACCATCTTGTGTCACTTCCATGAATAGCGTTCCTTTATATTTCCCTTAAAATAATGTACCATCAATTTGTATAATAGGTTTACAGAAAGAAAAACCTTTGTTGCATGGTTGATACGCTCAGAACAGTTGGTGGAATATGCCATTACCACTAACACAAGTTCCGGCTGGGGTATATGCCGACAATGTTTCCAAATTGACAATAGTCCCTGAAGCATAATGCTTAAGTGCCACCAAGTATTTTAGAAGTTCTTTGTATGACTCCTCCCAATTGCCAAACACTTTTTCAACTACCTTAGTTCTAGCTATCCATGCCTTCATGTATGATGAAGTATAATTGTATTATGTAACGATATGTGAGATTATTATATTCACCTTTAACGATGAATTGTCGCTAATGACAGACAAAATTTCACCGCATATTAACTGAGAGCTAAGTTTGTGATGGTCCTGCATTGGGTTCGTGATTAAGCAAGTGTGAACTGAACCCATAAAACCTATCTCCTAAGAATCACTCCTATTTTAGTAAGATGCTGACAACCGGAACATGCAGAGCTCATTACGATAATAGATCTTATACCTCGTTGCATTAGTTCGATCAACCCTATAATCAACTGATAATTCCATGTGATAATTTTTAATGGCTCTGACATAATCTTCTTTAATGCTAAATTTGTCTCCTTCTTTCAATGATCCTTGAATTTGCACAAAAGGATTGTGAAATATATCTGACGAAGGTTCATTTGCACCCAAATTCAAACTTATCATGTGTTGAGATGGACAATGTACATGACTAGTTGGTAATGGCTCTTGCCGGTGGTCGACAGTTTCATCATTCACCATTTCATCAACCAATAACTCGTCTTCTTCTTCTTCCTCGTCAATAACGTTGACTTCAGCTTGTTCGTCATCATCAGTTTCACAAAACACTTGTGACGGATCAACGAATTGAGACAATTGATTTTATTGTGTTAAAATATATAATTCAATATCATTGAACCCATATTGTTCATGACTGAGAAACATATTATGAACATCGTCATCATCTTGAATCTTCAACTAATAAAACTTAATTTGGTTGTTTCCAAAAAACACCGAATTTTTGTAGATGATTTGTCTCACCTGACGACACTACAGTTTCTTTTCTATTCTTTGTTTCAAATGTGAAAAAATTTATCGTCTATTTATTATAAACCGAGTAACTTCTGTGTTACAAAAACTAAAAATGGATAACTCACATTCAAACATTTCACCATCGGTATGGACATTGATCATGTATTATGGTGATGAAGCCATTTTTGTAAGATGCAATATAAGTTTAGTGTATTATGGTAATGGGTATTGATCACGTATTAGCATGCAGTTAAATAAGGATGAGGATGGATTTCCAAAAAGCAAGGTATGCATCATAGGGTATGGCACATGCTCTATTGTTTTACCATATGCGACATTTGCAGTGGCTTCTACAAAGAATCTTGCATGCATGAGTCTATGGTTCAGACTAAAACAAATCTCTTCCATGATTCCCTATATGATTCCATTTTCTCTGTCCAAAGCATGCGCCTTCACCAATGGTGCATGCTCTAAAAAAACAATGCATGCGCCATAATAAGACAACGCATGCGCCCTTACAAGATTTCTTACAGGATTCCCTGCATGTTTCTATGCCCTAAAAGTACAACACATGGGCCCTTCCTAATGGCACATGCCCTAAAAAGACAACACATGCGCCAACCCCAATGACGCGTGCTCCAGAAATCACATGCAAAAAAAGGTATCATGTGAATGCAACATACACTCAACCTACTTTCACATCTATAAATAATGATGTTTATCACCATTTCCATCAAACACAATTAGCCTATCTACATTATCTGCAACACTCAACCTATCTACTTTGTCAGTAATAGATACTCAAACGCATTCAATAAAATGTATCTACTAACCATGGGTGATGAACATCGAGGAACAATCGACAATACTGCAACATTTACACGTTATTATTTAACTTCCCTAACATTATTGTTTATTACTTATTCTTACTTATTTCTTAATTATCTTTTTTTATGACCCAAAGAGATTTCGATGTCGTGTACATGAATATGTACCACACGACCATTTGATAGAACCATATTTACGAGCATGCGGTTTTGGTAATCTACTCAACATAGTCTCATACTCAATTGATTACAAATTTATTCTTGCTTTGGTAGAAAGATGGAGACCTGAGACCTACACATTTCACCTTTTATTCGGTGAATGTACCGTCACACTTGAGGACGTCTACATATTGTTGGGTTTACATATCAATGGTAAGGCCGTAAATGGTAGAGTTAACCAAGATAACTCTATATTCGAGGAATTGTTGGGTGCCCCTTTGTGTGAAGACACAACTACGGGAAAAACTTCGGGTTAACCTAGGGGCCAAGGTATTAATTTAAAATATCTTAAACATTATTATACAAGTATAACATTAAACAAAGAATCGACTGAGTATGAAAAGATAATTAACGTTCGTTGTTATATTATAATTCTATTTGATAATTTTTTATTTCCTAAAAGTACTGGTAATACGGTAAATATTATGTATTTTCCTTTGTTACGAAACATAAATAAAGTAGGCACATATAGTTGGGGTTCATCTGTTTTGTCCCATCTATATAGTTCATTGTGTAAAAATGGAAAAAAAATACTTGTACGTTTTATTCTTGAGCCTATTTGCTACAAGTATGGGGTTGGTCAAAAATACTGTCACTCGCCCCAGTCAACGAGAAGCCATTCACATTCCCCTACGCAACAAAGTAAGTTTATCTTAAATCTTCTAATTTGTTAGACCTTATACTATAATGGATTGTAACTAATATATTTTCAATCTTTTCGATCTAGGTGGTCAGTTCAGGGGATGGACTAAACATGTGTCACAAACACGCTGTAGTAGTCTATCACAATCTTTTAGACCACATTGGATCAGATGATGTATTACTACTAAACAACTCTTCTTTTGATTTTAAAAATTATCAAACTACATATTCTCTAATCATGTCAAATTCTTATACAGTTTATCTAGAGACCGTATTTGGATCTTGACCATCAGGTAAACCACGATGATGTTGCAGTTTAGACATCAAAAACACCAATCATTCGGTTCACTACTGTGGAGATGCACCAGAGTGACTGTGTAAAACTGCAATTCAGTATGCAATAAAAAATTCTAGAACCTCCAGCGTGTTTGGGAGATTGGCATCAACAAAGAGTCGATGACCAATGAGATTATTCTGATTAGAGAGACTTCACTAAAGAGATGTGTCGTCATTAGAGGAATTGACGTCAACACATCTTAAACTAACCAATCATACATAGTGCTAGACCAACTCAATATTATATGGCTTGGTTTAGGTCAGTTACAATGCCATAGTTTGTGTGTGAGTCAAGGTATTTGATTGATCTACGCCAAGGAGCTTCGTCATCATACGTCCAACAACAAATCCCCACCCAACAACCAACCCCACACCCTTACCAAACCCAAGCTTTCTGTAAATCTATTATACAAATTGATGGTACATGGTTGTATGAGAAATATAAAGGAATGCTACTGATGGCAGTGACACAAGATGGAAACATCAACACTTTTCCAATCGCCTCTACACTAGTTGAAGGGGAGACTGTTGGGGGATGAAGTTTTTTCCTAAAAAATCTCCGATTGTACGTTGCTCCTCATCCTAACTTATGTTTGATCTTAGACAGACACCCATCAATTTTGAGTGTCTATAAAAACATTGATAATGGCTGGTAGGATCCTCCATTGACGCATGTCTACTGCATTAGACATATCGCTTAAAATTTCATGCAGAAGATCAAAGACAAAACATTATTGTCGCACCTCGAAAAAATGGGGATACGACTTCAAAGCGAAGCGCGATCGCACGCTCGCAATGATGGACTGAACAGAGTCGCCACCGAACTTTATTTATTCCTAAAAAGGAAAGGGGAAATATCGATAAAACCCAAGACAAAAGAAAAGGATAAGATATGGTCATCGCAACCAATATCAGGGTTCGGGAGTCGATTACGCAAGGGGAAGGTATTAGCACCCCTCACGTCCGTTGTACTCAACGGGAACCATTAGGTCAGTTGTGTGCATTGATGTTAGTTTGAAATGTTAGGCTTTTCAAGTTATTAAGTGGGAAAGAAAGAAATAGAAGAAAGGAAAATGTTTTTGGATTTTTGACGAAGGACTAAACCTAAGTTTTTTATTAGTGGGCCTGACAAGATTTAAAAATCCTGCTCCTACGTATCTCAAAAGAGAAATCAAGGCTTACGTAGTTCTGGGTAGAAAAATGTTTGTTTGTTGGTCGATTTTAGCGAAAGCTATCCTGTATTAATCGACGAAAACATTGTTTTACCCAAAACAGATGAGGAGTGGACGCATACCACACATCGAACGGATTTATAAATCTACATTCGGAAAAGCGTCATTATCTCTACTCAACAATCGTGGCCGAAACATTATTTTGTATCACTTAAGACAAGATACCTTTCATTTATAAAAAAGATTTTTGATTAATCGCACGGCGGCGAGAAAAGAATTTGATTGGTTGGATGTATTTTGAGTGATGGCGAGAACTTGGATGAGCGAGATATACATCTCGAATCCTAGCCTCAGGAGTGCATGGTATACACCATGTTCCATTTCCATCTTTATTAAAAAAGTTAAGATAGGAATTAAGTATTTTTGGAATTTGACTGGGAAAGGGTTTGAAGAAACCGCATTGACAAATTTAGGCGATGACGAGAGTTAAGATTGGCGAGGCATACGTCTCGAATCTTAACCTCAGGAGTGCATGGTATACACCATGTTCCATTTCCACCTTTATTGAGAAAGTGTTAAATAAGAATTAGGTATTTTGAGTTTTGTTGTGAAAATGACTTGACCTAGATCAAGTATTGATGGACGTTTAAGAGAAATTTGAATGAGTGTTTGAAAGAAAACAAAGTGGATAAACTTGGATGATGGCGAGAGCTAGGATTGGCGAGATATACATCTCGAATCCTAGTCTCAGGAGTGCGTGGTATACACCACGTTCCATTTTCATCTTTATTGAAAAGGTCTTAACTATGAATTAATATTTTTTGAGTTTTTATTATGAAAAATGGCTTGACGTTGGATCAAGCATTTGATGAAGTTTTGAAATGGGATGGAATAGGAGGGAGAAATGAGTTGGTTCGTTTATTGAGAAAGTACTCGACGTTGGATCGAGTCATATTTTTTGTATTTTTTGAAATTGTTGATTTTATTCTTATATTAGTATCTAACTAAACAACCAAGCAATAGAGAAATAAAATAGTACAAGATTATTACACATCGGGGGAGTGGGGTACATTTTGTCAAATGGGGATTAAAAAATCATGAAATAATTAAATCGGACCCAAACAACAAATAATGCAATGCATGAGTGTAAGTGCAAGAGAACCGGCTCATTGTAAGAAAGCCCAAGAGTAAGCTATGTGAGGTTGACGGCGATGCTTTAAAAAAGCAATCGACTTACAAGGGTGTGAAAAAGGGCTCGATATTAAATCGAGAAAATATGATTTTTATAAGTTAAAAAATGGTTTCGAATGCATGGTGCAATTAAAAGAAAAAAACAAATCATATTATTAAACAATAAATAAAAAAAGAAATATGAATAATAAAGCATAAATATAAGAGAAAATATTAAAAGAAAGAAAAACTACACCTAAGAGTATCAAACCCACTACACTAAAGATCTAGAAGCCACTCCCCTCCACCAGGCCACTTACTAACTAACTGATATTTTAATGCTAACCTTAATATATAAACTAACATAAACTAAAAAACGAATTAAAATAAAAAACTAAATAAAAAAAACAGTTAGTCTAACCTAATTAAAAACCAGCCGCTTGGCTGTTGGTTTTTTCAAAAAGAGAAATGGATTGGGAATACCAGTGGTAATTAAGTCCTAATTAAGTTCTAATTTAAAGCATGCTTTTTTTTTCTTTTTTTTTTTAAAATAACAATAAATGAATAAAAAGTGATAATGAAATAGTAATGAACAAAAATCTTTCAATCTCCTCTCTCGTGTCCTTCCGTCTCTCACCTTCTCATTTTTTCGTCCCCTTCTCTGAATCGCTCTCTCTCAGAAACCCAATCGTCCTCACGAACTCACCTCTCAAACTCTGTCTCGTCCTCTCAACTCACAATCTCACTTAATCGTTACCAACTAAACTCTCTCAAACTCAGACATTCGTTCGAATTCACATGCTCAACAAAAGAAAATCTCACCTTTGGCGACGACGAATCAGGTGAGCTTAAATCTTCCTCCTCAATACTGTTTTTTTGATTTGGGATTTTAGGGTTTGTGGTCTCTTGTTCGCTGTTTCCCTTTTTTGTTTATGGCCGCCTCCCTCTCAAATTTTCGTCTCCCTCTCTGAATCGCTCTGCTTCCTATTTATCTCACAGATTAGGGTTTCAAAAGTGTAATTGGTGTTCAAAGGAGCATCCTGCAAAATCCTCTTTCATGTGCTCAGCTTGGATCGGCCTATTTTGATGCTAAAACCGAAAACGGTAATGTGGACTCCTGCTTTCTCTTCGCTTTTGTCCTCATGCTAATTTGGGAATTCCTTTTGAATTTTAACAGCTTTAATTAATTACCTGTGTTACTGCAGTGAAAATGGAGCATTGGTTTCGGTTCCGTTCTATTACCGTTTTTCTGTTTCTGTTTTAGGTACCGGTAATAGATCCTCGTTTGCATCAGGTGCCTTGGTTCGAATTTCCTTGGCTTTATCAGCCCAAGGAAGGGTGTTTTTGGGTTTCACCGAATGAAAGGGTACTTGGGCTTATGTTTGCAATCATGACAGTGTTACAAGTCCCTCCTAATGAATCCTTGAGAAGCTGAGTGAGTTTTGAATTTCGGTATGGATTGTGCTTCTTGCCCTCTACAAGAGCATTGATGCAGCTGCTTAGTGCAAGAAGAGACCGGTAAATATTGGTACCCTCAAGAGACCTAAGTGTTCTTTGATCTGTGGCAAAAACTCTCTCTGACCCTGCAAGATCAATCAACGAGAGTTTGCCCACCTTGTGAATAATATTCACTGCAGTATCTCTAACTCGGTATTCAACCACGACCGAAGCAATGCCATCACTTCATCGGTGGAGTAAGCTCTGTATTGCGTAAGACTTGCTGCCTTCATTTCTTCCCTTTTTATTAAGTTGAATCTCCACAAACTTACCAAACTGACTTGAATTATTTTTCCTCACAGTCTTTGCATTGCCATTATGTTTTGCATTTGCACACTTGGAGCATGTTGTATGCAGCGTAGATTCTCCAAGACTTGCATTTTTATAGTGCTAAGATACGATTTACTGTTTAAATTTTCTATGTGCCCATTCAGAATCTTCAATGAGAAGCCTGGTCCAAAATATTTGATATAATCGTTCTCTGGAATCTCATTTGGAAGCTCTGTAGCTAGAAGAACTCCAGTTTCAACTGCACGGGTAAGATGTGATAAATCAATGTTATTCTTACGTGCCCATGCTTACATGGCTTGCAATTTTGAATACCAGAGTTGGATGCTAAGGCTGTTTCGTTTTTTTCCTTGCAGGTTTTGAAATATTGGACGGCCGGCATGCTAGCATTGAGTTGACAACATGTGTTTCAATATGGGGAATGGGATGATGCTAACCGAATTCCATGTGGTTTGATGGAAATCATGTTGTGGTTGGAACTCCTTTGGAATTGGGATTTCTTGAAATTCGACTACCTTGCTATTAATTCATGCCATAAGCAACAGACGAAATCAAAATGAAAGCACCATCATCACTGTTGAAATGAGTTTGTAATCTAGACATATGATGGACAAAGCAAAATTTGTAAACCATAAACTCGTGCAGAATGTCTATATACTCTGTACATCATAAACTTGTACATTATAATAGCACCATAAATTTCAGTCTTCAAACTAGTGCACTGCAGGTTTTGATGTGGGCTTTATTGTTGTTTTAACTTTGCAGGTGCATTGCCTGCAACCCTGGATAGGACCGGGTTTAATGCCAAGAACTGTATTGCTACAGGCTTGACGAGAAACGAGAGCAAAGGCTGGAACAGGTGGAGCTTGGCAGGAGGAAGAGGGCCGCTTCGAGGAAAAAAGCACCGGTCATTCTACATACTCTCCAATAGTTCTCGGTCAAATCCAGAAAATTCCTTTGTAGGTTCATTTGTAGATTTTTCTGCCGAGGGTCTGTTTGATCGTTTGTCTTCTAGTTGGCAGGTCAAATATATGGCGGCAGCAGAGATGGTAATTGGATTCCTGCGAGTGCAGAAGCATTCGTTGATCACAACGTCTCCAATATGAGTAGCCAGTTCCTGAGCAGATTTATTGAGCTGAAGAAGAGTGCAAAATCTTGGCATATGAACTGATATAGAATTGCTGTTAATGGGTCGACTTAGCTGTAAAGCTTCTCCCAATATCTTGATGTATCTTTAGTTTCTCCAGTTTTGTTCCTTTTGCCAAATAAGCTGGATTGTAAAGCCCCTGCTATAATGGAGCCAAACCGTCATAATTACTGCATCATCATATTGAGTTTTTTTGTTAGAAGTACAAGTAATTGACCAGTTTTCCGATGAGGAACTTCCATCATGACTGTAAGCTAGTGTCAAAACCTTTGCATTTAATGTAAGGTCATCTTTGCCAATCTCTTTGCACAATGTATCAGTCAGTGTCTGTGCTGCATCCCACCATGAAAAGAAAATGAACCACGCTGGTACTTGTTTTTTCTTTATGGATAAATAATATAGTAAATGAAAACCTCCATTAAAAGGTTTATGGATTAATTGTGGGTTTAAGGAATTTGGATATTTGATTATAAAAATGGATATGGATTTTTAGGCATAATCCAAAACTAACTTAAATATCAATTTAAATAATAATAACAAATCAGTAAAAACCAAATTAAAATCAAATTAATTTATAATTCATTTAAAATTACTTGGATATCAACTCTAACATTCATTTGGAAATAAAAAATCAATTAAAGTTTTAATCATTAGTAAAAATAAACAATTAAGATTAAATTGACAATTGGAATTAAACTTAATTCGAAATTAAAATCAAATTAAAAATAAAAAAGTCAAGATATTAAAATCCGTTTTATACTGATGAATGTATGCAAAATGCAAAAAATAAAAGAAAAAATGAAAAAATTTCAGGGTCAAAATCGGGGTATGACAATTATAAAAGAAGGTTGTCAATGCATGATATGAATTAACAGAACCTTATTTCAAACACTAGCGCGAAGACATCAGATTGTCAAACGCAAATGCGGTAAGGTGGATCGACAATATTCCATTGGAGAAGTGGACTGAGGCATACGAAAAAGATCAATGATGGGGCCACATGACAACAAATCTTGTGGAATCAATGAACTTTGTCTTCAAAGGCATCTGAAACCTACCAATAACCGCTTTAGTCCAAACAACCTATTTTAGGCTAGGGGGTTGTTTGAGATCAGACGTTCCAAATGGAGTTCAGTGTTACAATTTGGACAGTTGTTCAGTGATGCTTCAGTGAAATTCATTAAAGACGAAACTGCCAAAGTTAACACACATATTGTCACGGTGCTTGACCAGGTTGGTACAATGTTGTTGAGTCGATGGATCACAATGAAGGCATGTCGAAGGAACACTATTGAGTGGAACTAGATAGAGGTTGGTGCAACTGCGGAAAGTTCCAAGCCTTTCGTATGCCCTGCTCCTATGCCATAGCGGCATGTTCAAAGGTTCGACAATATCAATCCAACTTACTATCTGACGTTTACAAAGTCATAAACCTTTGCAATGTTTACAAAATTAGCTTTTCGGTGGTAGCAAAAGAGGATTATTGACATGCATATTAAGGAGACATTCTCTAACACAATGACATAATACGAAGAAAGAAAAATTGTCACCCAAACAGCACCCGTATTCGAACCGAAATGGACACGGCGAACAAAATGGTTAGATTATGTAGTTCATGTCGCCAGCCCGGTCATCATAATCATACAAACTGTCCCAATGTTGGACCAAACACAACAACATAATTTTAATTGTAACTCTTTTGCTTTATATTAAAAATAACATTCATTTCATAAATATCATAAGATTCAGTTACAATAACTTGGAAACAACAATTAAACAATAATTTAAACAACAATTAAACAATAATTAAACAACAACACAAACAACTACAACAATAAAATAACATCACAAACAAATACAACAAATAAACAACATAACTATGTGATTACAACCATCAAACAATTTTGTGAGAAGTATACATCATCATGTGAATGTCTCTGTCAGTTTTAACATTCACCTAGAAACGAACTTCTCCATTTTGGTTGAATGTGGTATCAAGCTATTGAATTCTTCTAATCTTTTCACCCTCTGCAATTTCTCCATCTAACCAGCGGTTCAATGTCCTGTTAAGATGTTCGAACATATCTATATTCCAACATTAGATCTTCACCGGAGGCTGCATTGTTGAAAAAATTAAATTAGCATTTCTCTTGTGAATATATGGGCACATATATGAATATGAAGATATTTTAAAGAAAAATGGGATGAGATAGTAAGAAGATGTGTGGAAAATTATGGAAGGGTGATGGTGTATTTATAAATGGAATGGTAAAGCTGTAGACACATACATTGGCGCGTATATAAAGTGGACTATGCATGCGCCATTGAATGTGGCACCTACACATGCATGTGTCACTCGTAGTGGCGTCATGGTCATGGATGCGCCAGTGCATGTAGCATCAATGAATAATATTTTCGTTGGATGCGTCAATGCACCTGATACCTTTATTATATATTTTTGAAAAAATGGTTATTTTGATAAATATTTTTAAATAATAGTTGTTTTAGAAAAAAAATTAAAAATTATTATTAAAAAAAAATTCACTTGACAAAGGATAAAAGTGTTATTAATCCAAAAATTAAAATAAATGATAAAAGTGCATTTAAATTTTATTTTATTTTTTATGAAAAAAGTTTGCTTTTATTGACGTGTCATCCGGGTATGAAAATCCCTAAATAACAAACAATAAAACTCGGCAGTTCCAATCCATCGCATAGAAAAAGAAGGAGGCGCCGCTGCTTTGCTCTCTCAACTGGCCGGAATACCTGCCGGAGCCGCCCTGCAAAAGAATTGCCTGCAGCAGATCTGTATTCTTCTATTACTATCTTTCCAGCCATTATCATGGTCAATGCAACAAAAGGCGTCTTCATTTCCTGGTTTCTTCCTATCACTCACTCTTTCCTTTCAATTTTAATCACTTTTTTCCTCTATGCCAAATACTCAATTTCAAACCTTGGGCCAGTTTGTTTTAGCTTTAAAAAAATGAATTTTTTCTTTGTATTTTTGAAAATGGATTTTGCAAAAATATTTTTCAAAATATTACAAGTTTTTCTAAATTTATTTTTTTTATATTAAAAGATTGAATTGTTCATTGTATAACATAAATATACATTATTAAAGATCAAAACATAGTTAAAATCACAATTTTTTAAAAAAATTATATCTCAAAAATGATTTTTAGAAAAAGCTATTTGAAATAGCTTCAAAATTAAGTGATTTTTTGAAATTTTGATATCCAAAAAAAAGTTTCCATAAAATGATAAAGTACCTAAAATAAAATTTTAAGAATAACTATGTAAACAAAATTTTCATTTGAAGTTTTTATGAAAAGTTTTTTTGTAAATTTTTTTTACACTAAAATATATAACACTATAAAATCATTTTTAAAAAAAAACCAAAACAAACGGCCCCTTCTTTCCTGAAAGTTGATTTTTTCTTGCAATTTTGTTGCCATTTACAATATTTTAGGGGTTTTCACCTACTTGATCTTTATTAGCATCTAATTTGTAATAATAGGTATTTTTTTTTTTGTTATTGTGCAGTGACATACCTATGGCTCAATATATCATAAATATGAATGCTTCAATGCCTGCATGTGACAAGTTCATAATACATGTCTTGGATAGTACTCACATGTTTGTTCAACCCCATGTCGAGCTAATGATTCGGAGTCAAATCGCAAAGTTTAGAGAAGACAATACATATGTCAAGCCTTCTTGATTCAATTTCAATTTCATCTTAGGAATATATATGTTATTTTAGTTCTTTATCATGTTGGAAAACACTCTTCTATTGATGTTGATGTTGAAATGCCTTTTGAAAAGTTGTATAGACACATGATACAACTATTTTGGTTAAATTCATAAGGAACTGGTGCACTATAAACATGACCAACTTGATAACATCTATGTTCAGCAGCATGAGTGTGTACACTGTGTATATTGACTTTGAAGTTGTGTTTGTTAAGACTTTCTCGAGCATTTCTCGGCAGAGAGAGCTGAAATAGTAGAGGAATGTTAAAACTATTGGAAAGAGGTTATCTAATTAAAATGTGTCTTCTAGTTTTGGCATTTCAGGTATTATGGCTTGATTGTAAACTACTCTTTTACATGATGTTGTGTTTATATAAGATGCTTACAAAAGTGAATCATGTCTGAAAATTGACAGCACCCCTTAACAGCTTGTCAACATGAGGAAGCTCTTGTCTATATAAAGTTCTTTACATGATATTATGCTTTCTCTGTCATTGCAAATTTTAAGCTATTTATTATTATGATGATAATTTTATTATTCTTTCTATGCTGGTGTAGTGCAACCAAAAGTTGGGTAGAATAAAAAAATGATATGTAATATTACCTCATAAAAGGTCTACTGGATCTGATTTCGATCTTCTATTGATATTTGATGTAACTTAGTTTGTTGATTGCATATAGAAAAATTTCACATGCTCTGTATACATTGTGTCTTTCCTGTTTTGATTTTCTACACCAAATAAAGATTATTGGCTTACAATGCCTTATATTTTATTTTTGCTCTTCTACTTATATGGCTGATTCTCCAGCAGGACTGTTTCCCCAGCAAGTTGTTCCTTACCATTTGTCTGTCTTCCTGTGGACCATCAGCATTCCCCGCAGTTTGGTCTGTCTAGTAGCGTCTCCTGTTAAGGGTCCACCATATCCCTAGCAGATAAAAAATTTTTTACAAAAAAAAGAGAATCATGCATCCATGCATCCATGCATATCCATGCATATCATGGCATATCACATCATATCACATCATGTCATGGGGATTCAGGATCAAAATCCGGGTCTTCTTAGTATTTAACCATCTCCCACTATGATCATATGAAGAGTGTCCTGCTTCATATTCTCTAGTTGAAGACGCTTAAATAGGGGCAACTGTCATACCCCGATTTTGACCCTGAAATTTTTTCATTTTTTCTTTTATTTTTTGCATTTTGCATACATTCATCAGTATAAAACGGATTTTAATATCTTGACTTTTTTATTTTTAATTTGATTTTAATTTCGAATTAAGTTTAATTCCAATTGTCAATTTAATCTTAATTGTTTATTTTTACTAATGATTAAAACTCTAATTGATTTTTTATTTCCAAATGAATGTTAGAGTTGATATCCAAGTAATTTTAAATGAATTATAAATTAATTTGATTTTAATTTGGTTTTTACTGATTTGTTATTATTATTTAAATTGATATTTAAGTTAGTTTTGGATTATGCCTAAAAATCCATATCCATTTTTATAATCAAATATCCAAATTCCTTAAACCCACAATTAATCCATAAACCTTTTAATGGAGGTTTTCATTTACTATATTATTTATCCATAAAGAAAAAACAAGTACCAGCGTGGTTCATTTTCTTTTCATGGTGGGATGCAGCACAGACACTGACTGATACATTGTGCAAAGAGATTGGCAAAGATGACCTTACATTAAATGCAAAGGTTTTGACACTAGCTTACAGTCATGATGGAAGTTCCTCATCGGAAAACTGGTCAATTACTTGTACTTCTAACAAAAAAACTCAATATGATGATGCAGTAATTATGACGGTTTGGCTCCATTATAGCAGGGGCTTTACAATCCAGCTTATTTGGCAAAAGGAACAAAACTGGAGAAACTAAAGATACATCAAGATATTGGGAGAAGCTTTACAGCTAAGTCGACCCATTAACAGCAATTCTATATCAGTTCATATGCCAAGATTTTGCACTCTTCTTCAGCTCAATAAATCTGCTCAGGAACTGGCTACTCATATTGGAGACGTTGTGATCAACGAATGCTTCTGCACTCGCAGGAATCCAATTACCATCTCTGCTGCCGCCATATATTTGACCTGCCAACTAGAAGACAAACGATCAAACAGACCCTCGGCAGAAAAATCTACAAATGAACCTACAAAGGAATTTTCTGGATTTGACCGAGAACTATTGGAGAGTATGTAGAATGACCGGTGCTTTTTTCCTCGAAGCGGCCCTCTTCCTCCTGCCAAGCTCCACCTGTTCCAGCCTTTGCTCTCGTTTCTCGTCAAGCCTGTAGCAATACAGTTCTTGGCATTAAACCCGGTCCTATCCAGGGTTGCAGGCAATGCACCTGCAAAGTTAAAACAACAATAAAGCCCACATCAAAACCTGCAGTGCACTAGTTTGAAGACTGAAATTTATGGTGCTATTATAATGTACAAGTTTATGATGTACAGAGTATATAGACATTCTGCACGAGTTTATGGTTTACAAATTTTGCTTTGTCCATCATATGTCTAGATTACAAACTCATTTCAACAGTGATGATGGTGCTTTCATTTTGATTTCGTCTGTTGCTTATGGCATGAATTAATAGCAAGGTAGTCGAATTTCAAGAAATCCCAATTCCAAAGGAGTTCCAACCACAACATGATTTCCATCAAACCACATGGAATTCGGTTAGCATCATCCCATTCCCCATATTGAAACACATGTTGTCAACTCAATGCTAGCATGCCGGCCGTCCAATATTTCAAAACCTGCAAGGAAAAAAACGAAACAGCCTTAGCATCCAACTCTGGTATTCAAAATTGCAAGCCATGTAAGCATGGGCACGTAAGAATAACATTGATTTATCACATCTTACCCGTGCAGTTGAAACTGGAGTTCTTCTAGCTACAGAGCTTCCAAATGAGATTCCAGAGAACGATTATATCAAATATTTTGGACCAGGCTTCTCATTGAAGATTCTGAATGGGCACATAGAAAATTTAAACAGTAAATCGTATCTTAGCACTATAAAAATGCAAGTCTTGGAGAATCTACGCTGCATACAACATGCTCCAAGTGTGCAAATGCAAAACATAATGGCAATGCAAAGACTGTGAGGAAAAATAATTCAAGTCAGTTTGGTAAGTTTGTGGAGATTCAACTTAATAAAAAGGGAAGAAATGAAGGCAGCAAGTCTTACGCAATACAGAGCTTACTCCACCGATGAAGTGATGGCATTGCTTCGGTCGTGGTTGAATACCGAGTTAGAGATACTGCAGTGAATATTATTCATAAGGTGGGCAAACTCTCGTTGATTGATCTTGCAGGGTCAGAGAGAGTTTTTGCCACAGATCAAAGAACACTTAGGTCTCTTGAGGGTACCAATATTTACCGGTCTCTTCTTGCACTAAGCAGCTGCATCAATGCTCTTGTAGAGGGCAAGAAGCACAATCCATACCGAAATTCAAGGTAGTCGAATTTCAAGAAATCCCAATTCCAAAGGAGTTCCAACCACAACATGATTTCCATCAAACCACATGGAATTCGGTTAGCATCATCCCATTCCCCATATTGAAACACATGTTGTCAACTCAATGCTAGCATGCCGACCGTCCAATATTTCAAAACCTGCAAGGAAAAAAACGAAACAGCCTTAGCATCCAACTTTGGTATTCAAAATTGCAAGCCATGTAAGCATGGGCACGTAAGAATAACATTGATTTATCACATCTTACCCGTGCAGTTGAAACTGGAGTTCTTCTAGCTACAGAGCTTCCAAATGAGATTCCAGAGAACGATTATATCAAATATTTTGGACCAGGCTTCTCATTGAAGATTCTGAATGGGCACATAGAAAATTTAAACAGTAAATCGTATCTTAGCACTATAAAAATGCAAGTCTTGGAGAATCTACGCTGCATACAACATGCTCCAAGTGTGCAAATGCAAAACATAATGGCAATGCAAAGACTGTGAGGAAAAATAATTCAAGTCAGTTTGGTAAGTTTGTGGAGATTCAACTTAATAAAAAGGGAAGAAATGAAGGCAGCAAGTCTTACGCAATACAGAGCTTACTCCACCGATGAAGTGATGGCATTGCTTCGGTCGTGGTTGAATACCGAGTTAGAGATACTGCAGTGAATATTATTCACAAGGTGGGCAAACTCTCGTTGATTGATCTTGCAGGGTCAGAGAGAGTTTTTGCCACAGATCAAAGAACACTTAGGTCTCTTGAGGGTACCAATATTTACCGGTCTCTTCTTGCACTAAGCAGCTGCATCAATGCTCTTGTAGAGGGCAAGAAGCACAATCCATACCGAAATTCAAAACTCACTCAGCTTCTCAAGGATTCATTAGGAGGGACTTGTAACACTGTCATGATTGCAAACATAAGCCCAAGTACCCTTTCATTCGGTGAAACCCAAAAACACCCTTCCATGCATGGTGCAATTAAAAGAAAAAAACAAATCATATTATTAAACAATAAATAAAAAAAGAAATATGAATAATAAAGCATAAATATAAGAGAAAATATTAAAAGAAAGAAAAACTACACCTAGGAGTATTGAACCCACTACACTAAAAATCTAGAAGCCACTTTCCTCCACCAGGCCACTTACTAACTAACTGATATTTTAATGCTAACCTTAATATATAAACTAACATAAATTAAAAAACGAATTAAAATAAAAAACTAAATAAAAAAAAACAGTTAGTCTAACCTAATTAAAAACCAACCGCTTGGCTGTTGGTTTTTTCAAAAAGAGAAATGGATTGGGAATACCAGTGATAATTAAGTCCTAATTAAGTTCTAATTTAAAACATGCTTTTTTTTTGTTTTCTTTTTATTTTAAAATAACAATAAATGAATAAAAAGTGATAATGAAATAGTAATGAACAAAAATCTTTCAATCTCCTCTCTCGTGTCCTTCCGTCTCTCACCTTCTCATTTTTTCGTCCCCTTCTCTGAATCGCTCTCTCTCAGAAACCCAATCGCCCTCACGAACTCACCTCTCAAACTCTGTCTCGTCCTCTCAACTCACAATCTCACTTAATCGTTACCAACTAAACTCTCTCAAACTCAGACATTCGTTCGAATTCACATGCTTAACAAAAGAAAATCTCACCTTTGGCGACGACGAATCAGGTGAGCTTAAATCTTCCTCCTCAATACTGTTTTTTTGATTTGGGATTTTAGGGTTTGTGGTCTCTTGTTCGCTGTTTCCCTTTTTTGTTTATGGCCGCCTCCCTCTCAAATTTTCGTCTCCCTCTCTGAATCGCTCTGCTTCCTATTTATCTCACAGATTAGGGTTTCAAAAGTGTAATTGGTGTTCAAAGGAGCATCCTGCAAAATCCTCTTTCATGTGCTCAGCTTGGATCGGCCTATTTTGATGCTAAAACCGAAAACGGTAATGCGGACTCCTGCTTTCTCTTCGCTTTTGTCCTCATGCTAATTTGGGAATTCCTTTTGAATTTTAACAGCTTTAATTAATTATCTGTGTTACTGCAGTGAAAATGGAGCATTGGTTTCGGTTCCGTTCTATTACCGTTTTTCTGTTTCTGTTTTAGGTACCGGTAATAGATCCTCGTTTGCCGGAGCCGCCCTGCAAAAGAATTGCCTGCAGCAGATCTGTATTCTTCTATTACTATCTTTCCAGCCATTATCATGGTCAATGCAACAAAAGGCGTCTTCATTTCCTGGTTTCTTCCTATCACTCACTCTTTCCTTTCAATTTTAATCACCTTTTTCCTCTATGCCAAATACTCAATTTCAAACCTTGGGCCAGTTTGTTTTAGCTTTAAAAAAATGAATTTTTTCTTTGTATTTTTGAAAATGGATTTTGCAAAAATATTTTTCAAAATATTACAAGTTTTTCTAAATTTATTTTTTTTATATTAAAAGATTGAATTGTTCATTGTATAACATAAATATACATTAGATCAAAACATAGTTAAAATCACAATTTTTAAAAAAAATTATATCTCAAAAATGATTTTTAGAAAAAGCTATTTGAAATAGCTTCAAAATTAAGTGATTTTTTGAAATTTTGATATCCAAAAAAAAGTTTCCATAAAATGATAAAGTACCTAAAATAAAATTTTAAGAATAACTATGTAAACAAAATTTTCATTTGAAGTTTTTATGAAAAGTTTTTTTGTAAATTTTTTTTACACTAAAATATATAACACTATAAAAATCATTTTTAAAAAAAACCAAAACAAACGGCCCCTTCTTTCCTGAAAGTTGATTTTTTCTTGCAATTTTGTTGCCATTTACAATATTTTAGGGGTTTTCACCTACTTGATCTTTATTAGCATCTAATTTGTAATAATAGGTATTTTTTTTTGTTGTTATTGTGCAGTGACATACCTATGGCTCAATATATCATAAATATGAATGCTTCAATGCCTGCATGTGACAAGTTCATAATACATGTCTTGGATAGTACTCACATGTTTGTTCAACCCCATGTCGAGCTAATGATTCGGAGTCAAATCGCAAAGTTTAGAGAAGACAATACATATGTCAAGCCTTCTTGATTCAATTTCAATTTCATCTTAGGAATATATATGTTATTTTAGTTCTTTATCATGTTGGAAAACACTCTTCTATTGATGTTGATGTTGAAATGCCTTTTGAAAAGTTGTATAGACACATGATACAACTATTTTGGTTAAATTCATAAGGAACTGGTGCACTATAAACATGACCAACTTGATAACATCTATGTTCAGCAGCATGAGTGTGTACACTGTGTATATTGACTTTGAAGTTGTGTTTGTTAAGACTTTCTCGAGCATTTCTCGGCAGAGAGAGCTGAAATAGTAGAGGAATGTTAAAACTATTGGAAAGAGGTTATCTAATTAAAATGTGTCTTCTAGTTTTGGCATTTCAGGTATTATGGCTTGATTGTAAACTACTCTTTTACATGATGTTGTGTTTATATAAGATGCTTACAAAAGTGAATCATGTCTGAAAATTGACAGCACCCCTTAACAGCTTGTCAACATGAGGAAGCTCTTGTCTATATAAAGTTCTTTACATGATATTATGCTTTCTCTGTCATTGCAAATTTTAAGCTATTTATTATTATGATGATAATTTTATTATTCTTTCTATGCTGGTGTAGTGCAACCAAAAGTTGGGTAGAATAAAAAATGATATGTAATATTACCTCATAAAAGGTCTACTGGATCTGATTTCGATCTTCTATTGATATTTGATGTAACTTAGTTTGTTGATTGCATATAGAAAAATTTCACATGCTCTGTATACATTGTGTCTTTCCTGTTTTGATTTTCTACACCAAATAAAGATTATTGGCTTACAATGCCTTATATTTTATTTTTGCTCTTCTACTTAAAATCCCAAAAGATTACGAAGCTGTCATTGGTATTGAAACTCATGTTCAGCTTTCTACACTCACCAAAGCCTTTTGTAGCTGTCCTTACAGTTATGGATCGTTTCCGAACAGTAGCATTTGTCCGGTTTGTATGGGTTTGCCTGGTGCTTTGCCTGTTTTGAACTCTAAGGTTATTGAGTTTGCTGTTAAACTGGGACTTGCTCTTAATTGCAACTTGGCTTTTAACTCCAAGTTTGATAGGAAACAGTATTTTTATCCTGATCTTCCAAAAGGGTATCAGATTTCTCAGTTTGATGTTCCGATTGCTGCTGCGGGTTTTCTTGATGTTGATATTCCTTTGGAGTTTGGTGGGGGACATAAGAGGTTTGGCATTACAAGGGTTCATATGGAAGAGGATGCAGGGAAGCTAATGCATGCTGAAAATGGAAATTTGTCTCAGGTACTGATTTATTGGTTTTGATATTTAATTAACTTCGGTTATTTCTTGCCATTTGTTTATCCTATCTATTTTACATTTAGATTGTGGTAAATGTGAGTGGGTGACCCACTGCATTTGTTCGTTGATACATTTATATTTATTTAAAGTATTTTGAAAAATCTTAAGTTTGATCAGTTTCATATACTTTTCCTGCATTGTGCATGTTTTGTAACATTAAATGCTTTGTTTCGCTCATTTTCCCGAATGATTACAACCAAAGGCTTGATAACTTTTATATCTATGATGATGATACAAGTATGTTAAGTTTGATGGTATTTTTTCACAGGTTGATCTAAATAGGGCAGGGGTACCTTTGCTAGAGATAGTTTCTGAGCCTGACATGAGAAATGGTATTGAAGCATCAGAATATGCAGCAGAATTACAGAGGTTGGTTAGGTATTTGGGAGTGAGCAATGGCAATATGCAAGAAGGTTCTCTTCGTTGTGATGTAAATGTATCAGTACGACCCATTGGGCAGTCAAAATTTGGGACAAAGGTATAAAAATGATTATAATCTTTTCATGCTGCACTCCATTTCATTATTAGGTAGCTTGTTGGTCTTGCCGTTCAAATTGCTTGGAAACTTTATTGATTCTGGCCTATGAAGCTTCGACATGCCATTCACATGGTGTGTTGCCGTGTCGGACAATGTTGTCCTTACTCTAATTATTCATTATCATTTTAGAAACTCGGAATAATCTGTTAGAGGTTATTTCACAATTGGTTCTGTTCTTTCCAAAGCCTGAGTCACATAAACAAGATAAAGTAGTTATTAGCTTTTTCGAACCGTATTGGTGTTTTGGGAGCAGTGGAAGTATTTGTAAGCAATTAGGTGAAGCGTGAGAAGTTTTGGGTGTTAATTACCTTGAAATGACATTTTCTCTATAAACCAATACATTTTACATTTGTGAAGGAAAGGAAATTTATTATCTGAGCCGATTAATTTGGTTTCGGTTTCCAAGAAAATATGTTATTGGACAAAGTTGTGAGCTTTTATCAACAATGAAAGATTAAAATGAAGAGTATTTCTTGCAAATTGATTTTTTGGAGTAAGAAAGTTGACTTGTCTATAGAAATAATGTACCACAAAAATGATTTTAATCGAGCTTTATGTTGCAATATAATATTACAAGTACATTATATTACCTATTTAGGTGCTAATATGATCAATTGTTGTTCTGGCAGGTTGAAGTAAAAAATTTAAACTCATTTGCGTCAATGAGCAGGGCTATTGATTTTGAAATTTCAAGGCAGGTATTACTTCATAGTCAAGGTCAAGAAGATCAAATAGTGCAGGAAACTCGACTCTGGGAAGAAGGTTCTCAGGTTAGTACTATATTGTGATATTGTTGTTGTTTACAATCTATTCTAGGAGTTGTAGCAGTTACAACTACAAGATAGCTTTCTTTTCCCTCATACTCTTTTTCTTAAAGAATAATAACTTTTGTTATTCTGTTTAGAGAACAATTACAATGAGAAAAAAGGAAGGCCTCGCTGATTATCGATATTTTCCAGAACCAGACCTTCCATCAGTAATCCTTTCCCAAGAATACGTGGATGCTATTCAAAATTGTTTACCGGAGCTTCCTGAAGAAAAACGTAGAAGATATGAAAAGATGGGATTAGGCATGCAAGATGTTCTTTTCCTAGCTAATGATAAAAATGTGAGTTACCTGCTGTTTTTCTGGCGTTACTAGATTCTTTACCAGTTGATGCACATTACTGAAAATATATGTTCTGATAGGACTAGAATTTAGATAAAGAAACTCAGGTATTATTTGGAATTTAGAATGAAATAGTCATTGAATCGAGCTAACATGCAAAATTGATAAACTCGTATTTATGTGTTCCTGTGTTTAATTGGTTCTCCGGTTTTGCATTTTTGGATTTTTTGTGTTTCTGCATTTCTCATATGCTGCCTTTGCTTGGTTCTGCTAGCAAGAGAAGCCTTATCCATTACAGTCATAGCATAAAATGTCCCAGTTCCTTTAAGCTCAATAATATACACACTTCCAATGTCATCATACTCAACAAGCTCTACAAACCTGAAATGACTAAGATAAGATTAGAATTATACCCCTTAGAAACCATGTGTTGATTGCATCCCACCCCACAGAACTAGAGTATGTGACTTAATTGGTGCACTTGTGCTCTCAAGACAATCACTAGTGGAACTGGTACCACTCTTTGTAGATGATTGATACTTATGCCATTAGGATGAGATTGTTAGCCGTGTTCTTATTTTCCAACTTTTTGGCTGTTGTTGCTATGGAAATGCAAAACAATGGACATTTGTAAAAAGCATGAATGATTGTTTGTTGCAATAGTAGCAGAGTATGGCTGCAATTTTTGTTGTGATATTTTAGTTTGTGTTTCTTTTATTCGTATGAAGACTCTTTATATTTTTTTGGAGCAGAATAACAGGACAAAGTGAAATAATTTCAGCTTTGTTGTTTAAAATTGCTTGAAATAAATTTTATGCAAATCAGGTTATGATTGCTTTATGGAGGCTGAATTCTACTGTTCACTATGATGATTTTGATGTTCAATTGCTGCCTTTAGAGAAGAATTAAATAATGTAACTTTGGAGTAGAAATAAAAGTAAAAAAAATATGAGTTTGGTTCTTAACTCCAAAATCAGTTCAAATGTAGCAACAGTTCGGTTCACATACAAAAAACAGGTCGGTTCACATAAAAAAAAACAGTTTGGTTCGTAAAGGATATGTTTGGTTTTGAACCAGTTTGACATGAAAATTCAGAACCCGGTGCACTGAACCTTAGAATTAGTTCAGTCCGGTTTGGGACAAATCATGAATGGTTTGTTTTGGTTTTACCGAACTGTTTTTGCCGTTTGGTTCGGCTTTCCTTTCTGAACGAACCGCGAATAGTCCTACCTGCCACTATTTATTCCTTTTCCTTTTCTATTCTATAGTCTACTCTTAAGTAGCTCACCCCTATCTATCTCTCCTAGCAATTTAGATACTGACAAGTGTTATATAGCTTTCGTTCTAAACTTGTAATCTTGCTTGAGATGGTGAATCATTTGTTGGAGTGTTTTTGTAAATGTAGGCAAAAGGTGCAAGACACTTAAACTTCGTGTATTTGCAGCACCAAAGAATTTTGATTGTTTAAATGCACAATGGTCAGAGATGCAACAAACTAACTAATGTGTTGAAAAATAAAAATGCTACACAGCTTAATGAAAGAGAATTCAATAAAGTCCAAAAGCTAATAATGACATGATTTGTGTTGTCTCAATGGATGTGTTAGATTGCAGAATTTTTTGATGCTACTCTTGCAAAGGGTGCTGATGCAAAGCTGGTTGCCAACTGGATAATGAGTGACATTGCCGCCTTCATGAAAAATGAAAAGCTGACCATAAATAACATAAAGCTTACACCTGAAGAGTTGTCCGAGTTGATAGGTTCCATTAAAGGTGGAATCATCAGTGGCAAGATTGGGAAGGAGGTATAGTTCACTTTTGCACTAATTATTACTGCATACTTATTTATATTGTTGTATGTCTAATCATATTCATATCTTTTAGCTTTTCTCATTTGTTTTTCCAGAGACTTAAATTCTGTGTGCATATTAATTGTGTGTTTATGGACCAAGGGGCTTAATTTATAAAATATGTTGACCAACAGTGATGTTTAATTATTGGGCTAATACTTTGTTCCTGTTAGAATCATGCACTGTTTTTGGAGGTTTAATGGATTGTGTAAATATAGTATTCAGGAAAATTGTTTCTTTGCATATATTACATTCATTAAACATATATTTTCCTTTCCATTCCTTTTCTGTTTCATCTAATGTATATATACCTTGTTTGTTTGTTAGTTAGACTTTACTAATGTCTTTCATGATGAGGTTTTGATTGACACGGTAATATACAATGGTTAGGCTCATGTGTTGTGCCTGCTTCATTCATTTGTCTGCATGGATTAGAAAAGAAGGAAAAACAATCAGATATCTGTTATTCTGGACTTTTTTGCATTCTGTATTTTTACAATTTGTTCATGTGTTTGCAGATACTATTTGAGCTGTTAGCCAAGGGTGGAAGTGTCAAGGAACTCATAGAAAAAAAGGATTTGGTTCAGGTTAGTCCCCACTCACGACTCACGCGTATTCCCCTGTAGTTTTGTCTGCCATGCCACGCATCAAGGCCTATAATCTGCATAAAAGCGCAAACTACTATCTTTTTTCTTAACCAAAAGTAAAGGGCTATCTCCACTCTTCTAAACACAGCTACATTGGATTATTATTTGGAAATGACAGATAGCAGATCCTGTTGAAATTGAAAAAATGGTGGACAAAGTGATTGCAGAGAATCCGAAACAGGTAGAGCAATATCGAGGAGGCAAAACTAAACTTCAAGGTTTTTTCGCAGGCCAGGTATGAACTTGTAGATCTGGAATAATTTAATGTTTTACTTTCCCCCTTTTATTATCATAGTTTGATTTACCTTTGTCCAAATGCAGGTGATGAAGGTATCTAAAGGCAAGGCAAATCCAGGTCTACTTAACAAGATTCTTTTGGTGAAATTGAATTCAAAAAGCTGATGTTAATAGATTGCTATATGCGTGTCTTCAATGAAGTGTTAGTGCTACTTAGTTAATCACTTGCATAACATGTGAGTGTTGATCAGTGATAAAATGTCACCTTGCACTAGACAAATTGGAAATGAAATATAAAATTGATTTCCATAGGGCTGCAGTAATTGCATTTCAACTGTTGATATTTCTCTGCTTTGTCCTAATTTTTTTTCTTTCTGTAGAGGATTAAAAGGTGAATTAGGCTCCCGTAGCATATGTGGCTTATTGCCCCCGATTAATTTATTGATTGAATATACGTTGATCCATCATTTTCTTGGATTATGCAATGAGAATAATTTGGTGTTCTCTATTGCCTAAACAATGATAAGAGAGCATATCTATTTGGATATAGGTATAGCCTATGTAGCACTGATATCTTTGAAAAAATGCGTGTTTATTTTTTAAAATTATTAGATGAATGTCGTCGTATTCGATGTGTCCGTGTGTAGCGGTGTATTTGTCACTTTATGATTTATTGATTAAACCAAAAGCAAAACTTACAAAGAATCGAGTTGCCACCGCACTTTTATTTATCCGAAGGAATGACTAAAAAGCGAACAAAAGCCTAAGAAGTTTTACACATAGAAAACTAATGAAAAGATCAGAGAATCTGGGTAAGGGGTAAATTACGCAATGAGAAGGTGTTAGGCACCCAAAACGTCCTAGGTACTCCTAGGGAGCCCTTTTCACACTTGTTGTACGAAATGTTATTTGTTTATGAAATATTTATTGTGCAAACATGATTGAAGGGATGGGAAAAAGAATATACAAATTTATTATTTTTGTGTTTGGATGGATAACCATTGCCTACGTACCTTTATAGGATCAAAACCTCGTAGTTCGGCTAAAAGATTTCCAAAATATGAGTGGGTTCATTTTAAACAAAAGCCCTAAGGTCTTTCGTTATCCACGGGAGAAAACTCAATCTTATACAAACAACAAGTCCACCATGTGAGAAAAGCTTCAACTTGCTAGTGAGGGGTTAACCCTATAATAAGCAAGGAAGTCTTACAATTCAATCACTAAGGACAAAAGGTGAGATTAACATCAACCAACTAGGATAAATCAAACTTATGGCTAATGTATGAAAACTTATCAAAGATGGACAAAGCCACAAAACAATTGAATGAGTTGGATTAACCAATTAGAATTTATTCATAAAAGATGGTCAAAGTATGATTAGAATTCAATTCAAAAGAAGTATTGTGAAAATGAAGTTTGAAAAATCAAAGGCCTAAGGCCTAGGTTTCTAATTTGAAAAGACATGAAAATGTTTGCACAATAGTTTTCAAATTTGGATTAACATGCAAGTGGAGGTTTAAGAAACAAAAGGATGGAGGGTGAGGGAGTGTAAAACTTCTCAGATGTTCACCTCTTGAGACCATATGTAGATGATCCAAGTGATTCCTTTGGAATAGGCAATGATGCAAATAAGCAAATGAGCAAAGCAAATGGATACCGGATGCCAATCAATGGACTTACACCAATCTCACTGAAGCACAAATAATGGATGCCGGATGCCAATCAACTGGACTTATACCAATCTCCTAAAACAAAACAATGATACCAGATGCCAATCACTGGACTTATACTAGTCTCACAAAGGAAAACAAGAAAACCGGATACCGGATGCCAATCACTGGACTTACACCAATCTCCTACCATATCACAGGAAACAAATGCCAATAACTGGACTTACAATTGACTCCTCAATGGTCATAGGAAACAACTGCCAATAAATGGACTTACAGTTGACTCCTCAAAACAAGATGATCACACAGATATGAACAATGATTATGAAGTGATGTACCATTAATGATGATAAATGCACAAAGGCACACATAAGCAAATATGCACAGATGAATCAAGCAATCAGACAAACAAGTCAATTAGCACACACTATATACAAGCAATTAGGCTCAAGCAAGGTTAGACTTTAAAGTCAACTGGAATGGGGTATGTTGTGCTCTTAACCTTAACATTGAGAGTTAAGGTGAAGCAAATGAAATGGAGATGAGGGGTGTGCCTCATAGCTCTTATCCCTGACCTGGGAGAGCTTTAAACAATAGAATGTGTGAGAGTTCAGAAAGTTGGAACTCTTCTCCACAAGTGATTTGACTCTATAAGATCTTGGGTTAATATCCACAATGCATCAACATGTTATGTGAGCAAAAGGATGACACACTGAATAGCAGGAGATGGATTACACATCTCTTTTATCTGTCAATTGCCTTATCAAAGGACTTTTCCTGCTTAGCACAAAAATAAACACACAAGAACATGGCCTCTTAAGGAGGGCTTCAGACAGGTGCCTGCCCAAGTAACAGGACAGGTCTTCCAGACTACATGAAGAAGAGAGGTTATACCTAAGTGGTTAAGCAACCAAGCAAAAGCAAGTTCAAATTGAACTTAAGCAACTTATGTACCTGTTGAAACATCAAACAAATCAGTATACAACTCAGACAATCAAACAACAATCAATATCAACAGTCAAACCCAATAAGCAAAGGCATAAGCCACAAGTCAAACTCAAATGAGTTATCAACCCTACAAAACACACAATGTTAGTAGTCAAAAGAAAACATCAAATGCTCAAGTGATGGAGCATCATGAACCATTTAACTTGGATGTTCAACCTGAAATCAAAGCTCAAACATGAGAGGCAAACCACTAGGTCAAAGCCTAGGGTCAAAGATGGAGAAAAAATTTAAAACAGAAGCTGAAAATTAACATGAATCAACTTCAAACACATCTTGAAACAATTCAAAAGGTCTCACATCAATATCATATACCAAATCCATTTCATGATCAATTGAAGTTCAAGGCAATTTTAAAGCTCAAATGTGACCAACCAGAATGAAAACTCTCAATTAAATCAGAAATCAAGCAAATAATTCCAAGAAAATTCATGCTCATTCACAACATCCATAATATGCATCACACAAAAAATCAGAGCATTTGGAGATCAATAGGCAAGGCAAACACATCACATAAGATGAACCAACAAAGGTGTGACACAAATTGTCACACCTACATTCACATGATCATAAAACAGAAACTACAAATGGCAAAAATACCAAATCAACACTAAAATGTCAAGCAAAGTGTCTAGTTTCAACATGTAAAATTTCAGATTCATTGGATAAAAACTCAGCATTTCACAAATGAAGAAGCAAGGCAAGGTACAAGTAGCATACATGTTCACAAATCCTAGGGCAAATTATTTTCCAGCCATGCACAATTTATGGAAAAATGATGAAAAAATAATAGACACAAAATGGGTCATGATGCAAAAAACCACATATTTTTTGGAGCAATTTTCAATTTAATATGATTTTCTAAAGATTGAAATGAAATTGAAATAAAAATTGAAATAAAAATTGAAACAAGAAATGGATTAATTGAATTTATTTATTTAATTTGAAATATGGCTGTTGGCGCCAAGACCATACGCTGCGTTTCACTTAAAATGGCTCTGGCCAATTAGAGCGATGCATGCAACCAATAGCGCGCTAACCCTAACAAACAATAGGAAACGCTAAGTCGTGGCCAAAACTGGATTGAAACCATGGCCAAATATCCTGAACTTCTTCTTCTCCAGCTCGCGCGCATGAACAGTGGAATCAACATGAACATCAAGAACATTTTCTCCAGTTTTTAAAATCAATCATATCAACATGTAGCCTAAACATCCTAGATCACGAATCAAGCATTGGCTAAGCATATAACATCATACATCAAGTGAATCGAGCAAATCAAGTTTCATCATCAAGACTTTAAACAATCGAATCTCAGTCAATAATGCATGGATTTCAGTGATTCAAAGCTCAGAACAACCACAACAACGAGATCTACAACATTAGCATAAGCAATTTGAGAAAAGAGAGAAACGATTTCGTGACCTCTTGAAGTGCAGCTTTGAAATTCAATGAAATCAGGCCTTGCAATGCTCAAATGATCTTCTATGCAGCTTGTACAAGTGTTTGGAAGGAAGGTGGAGGCTCAATTGCACACGATTCAACAGAATTTTGATTTCACCATTGATGAGTTCAAGCTTCAAGCTGCTTCAAACTGCACGAATTGCTATGGATCTTCCTTCAAACTTGCTCCATGATGCTTCCAAATGATGAATCAAGTAATGGATTGTGCTTTGGTTTGAAGAAAATGAGAGAAAATTTTGAGAGAAAAAGTGTGAAAAATTTTGAGATCTGAAAATTGTGTGTGTTCTCTGCTGAAAACAGTTAGGGTTTGTGTTATATACTCCCTCCTAATCATGCTCTTAATCATGCTTAAGCAAATGCTAATGGTAATTAGTGAAATGAGGTGTTTATGCAAAATGACAATTTCACCCTATGCATGAAAATGCATGGTGAATAGTGCACGAAATCACTTTAATTTCACTTAAAAAAACATTTTGGAGCTATTGGCAATGTTAGAATGTTCAAATAATTGGCCAATTTTAAACTTTAAAAATTCCCTCCAAAAATCAAGTGAAATGGCAAATGATTATGTGATGACAATTGATGAAATGCAATGCATGATTTGGAAACTATAGGTCAAAATGAGAATTTAGCAAAAAGAACCACTTGATTTGGAGCTTTGGTTGAGAAGTTATGCACATTTGAATCTTCAAGCATCCTTTGTCAAGTTTTGATCATATCTTCTTACCCACACATGATAAATTGATGATCTTGGACTTTTTGGAAATGGGAAAGAAAGATCTACAACTTTCATGTTCAACAAAGTTTCATTTGAAGCATTTTTGGTCATGTAATTTGAAGTTGAAGTTAGGTTAAAACCTTTCCATTTTTGGCAAATTCAAATTATAGGTCACTTTCTATTTTTGGAAAGTTTTGACCTGACTTTATTTTCTTCAATGTTGATGTTTGAAATGTCAAATGAGACTTGTTTGAACATGAATGAAGTATTTCTAATCACTTCCCACCTTCAAATCCACTGTTGACTTGGCAGTTGACTTTCTAGGTCTTCAGATGACCTGACAATGTTCAGATGAATTTCAAGCCTCCACCACTTGGGATTTTGATTCAAAATGACATCATAGCTCATATGAAGTCTTGATAATGACTGTGGGGTCCAAATTCTCAAGAATGGCTACCATCTATTGCTCAATGACTGCCTTTGACTGCTTTGACCTGTGATTGCTTCATCTGCAAGACAAAGGTTAGATGACATATTTTTGTACTTTTGGTTAGTAGTAACAAGAAAAGCAATTTTATACAAATGCAACACATGCTTGGTGATCAAGAAATCACTCTCAACAAGATAACCCACTCACAGGGAAGGAGGCAAGGTGTATAATGATCCTTGAGGCAATGCAATGATATGATATGATGCCATGAGGGATCTTAGGCACAAAATTGGGGTCTTACAGATGCCCCTATTTAAGGTCATTCTAGCCGGAGAAGTGAAGTTTAGAAATCTTCATCTCGACGTGGTAGAATGGGCTTAAATAACAGTAATGAGACAAATTTTGGTCCCTAAGAGACCTCATGATGCAGATGTATGCATGCAAAAGAAACAACCCTGTGGGGGATAGTGATCCACAAAGAAGAAAAGACGATCCATCGGAGTAATACACTCACCAGGAACAGAGACTCTAACAGGACTCTCATGGGGATAAGAAAAAGAAAAAGAGTGCGTGAGCAGGACACGACTCTGAATTTAGGGGAAAACTGACACAACATGAACAAGACACGACTGGACCGGAGACCTCACTGGGGAGTAAAGGACTCACACTAGGGAAAGAAGAATTCCAAAGGAAAACACATCCATTGGAAAGACTCAAGCTGATTCAAACTATCCACAAAGGATACTTCGGATAAAAATCCGGACTCGGACCAGGGAAAAGATTCACAAAGAACCTCCCTGCCGGGAAAAATTGCATATATTGGGGAAAACGCCAATACAGCAAGAGGGTAAGAATCACCACAAGAAACTCCACTAGAGAAACTCTAACAAAGGGACTCTCCTGGGAAAGCAACAAAGAAATGAGGCGTTACCGGTATAAGGGTAACAACTCAGGTATAATGAATATCTAAGACCGGTATAAGGGTGAGAGATATCAATCAACCAAACATCTGAGAAAGACCTGAAAACGGTACATTAACTCAGGAAAATCTGACTCTACAGGGGACCAAGGTCATAATAGGGAGCAAAAAGGAGGGAACACCAGGGATACCGGTTACTGGGTATATAATAGGTGACCGACCAAAAACGTGAATTGGTATATATGCCAAAACACTCATCATCCGAAAGGAGGGCTTGAAAAAGCAAATCGACTTACAGGATGGACATTCGACTCCACAACGGGAAAACGAATCTTGCTCAAATGGGAACAACCCAAAGAGTGCATGAGATATAATATCCATTACCGTCAGAACATGGATAGTATACTCGCATGAGATATATTATCTATTACCGTCAGAACGTAGACAATATACTCGCATGGAAGGAAACACCAGGGATACCGGTTACTGGGTATATAATAGGTGACCTACCGAAGACGTGAATTGGTATATATGCCAAGACACTCATCATCCAAAACACAAACTTGTTCAAGGATGGATATTCGATTCTACAAAGAATACGAATCTTACTCTACTGGGGAAAATCAACAAAGGACTCCAACCAAAGAGTGAATGAGATATATTATTCATTACCGTCAGAACGTGAATAATATACTCGAAAAGGAAGAGACACCAGAGATACCGGTTACAGGGTATATAATAGGTGGCCAACCAAAAAGAGAGACAATCGTTACCAACAACAACAGGGTAAACGAAAGATAACTCACAGGGGATAAATTGCAAGCATCCAGCAATCATCCAAGAAACAAACAAAATATTCGATTCCGCAAAAGGAAATAACGAATCTTACTCGACTGAGGAAACACAACAGGCTTCGACTGAAGAGTGCATGAGATATATTATCCATTACCGTCAGAACGTGGATAACATACTCGCATGGAAGATTATCCACAACCGGTTACTGGGTTAATAAAGGATAAATCAACCGAAAAGAAAGGCATCGGGATACCAAAACTAGGTATATAATGATGACCAATCAAAGGGAGCAACAATCATTACCAAGCAAACGGGTAAATGAAAGAAGACTCGCTGGGGATGAATTGCATAAACAGCAATTATCCACAAGGACTTACTGGGGACACAATTGCTAGCAAACGGCAATTACCCAGAAGCAAGGAGGGAATATCAACATCGAATATTGAATGAAGATAACCACAAAGAGTAACCACCATCGTTTAGGATGAACAACAAGGTTAACTCTGCAAAGAGGAGAAATTAGGGTTTACAACTACCGAATACGGGGTAGAAAACCAAAGACTCAACTGGGGATAGAATTGCTAGCATCCGGCAATTATCCACAAGAAAGCACAGACTCCGTTGGGGATAAAACCACAACAGCACAAAATCCACCATCAACCAGCACGAACCACAAAGGTTACCTCTGCTAGGGGAAAAGAGATAGGACTTACAACTACCGAATACGGGGTAGTAGCCAACAACTCTGATGAGGATAAAAAGAAGGGTTTACATCTACCGAATACGGGGTAGAAAACCACAACTCCGCGTGGGGAATGAAGGAAATCACAAATCCGCACGGGAAATAGAAATAGGGTTTATAACAAACCACCAACTGCTGAGGAGCAGAAAAACTAGGATTTACGACCACCGACTACTGGGTAGAAAACCAACCAACTCTTGCTGAGGAATAAAAGGTATATAACCACAAATTCCGCCAAGAGGAAAAGGAACATAGGACTTACAACTACCGGTATAAGGGTAGAGGCCCAAAAGATTCCGCTGGGGATAAAAAGAATTATTGCCGGTTACTGGGCAATTCGTTCATTTATTCCACAGGGAAGCACAAGAAACAGTTGACAAATAGCCAATTCGGGATCAATCCGAACAGACAGACTGAATCAAGACTCATCCTAATGAAGATATAACTCAATAGGAGGATCCATCCCAATATATGTGTTGGGAGGACACGGAAAAAACCGTCATCCACGAGGATATATCTCAGTGGGGAATTGCAGAATGAAAGACAGACACTTTCTGCTTATGGGGCTGACTCTATATTGAGAGATTAAACACCCGACATTTGCCTGGGGAGGATCTATAAAGAGATCTATATCACCCATTAGCAAGAGACAACAAACAAAAGGTATATGGCAAAACGCAACATGAATATCTGAATGTTTATAAGTATGCATGAATATGCGTGATTTATGTTTGATGAATGCTGACAAAACAGACATATCTAACACAAACAGGATCCAGGAATCAAACGCCCGGTACTACAATTCCAGGGGAATAACCAAACTGGAAAGCCAATCTGCTGGAGATCTTCAAGCTACAAAGCAAAGATCTGCTGGGAGGCAAAAGAGGTCAGAGATCACAAAATCTCTGAGTGATGGATCAACAATCAACCCAACTGGGGTACAGAAAGTCACAACAGGCATAAACAACCACAAAGACAAATCCGTTGGGGAGAAGGAGAAATCCCAAGATATCTGCAGGGGAATTCTCAGCATCAACTGGGAAACAAAAGTTCACTGCTCAGGCGAAAACCGCCACGAAAGCAACTCCAAATAACTCCGCTGGGGAACAACCCACAAAGGGAGAACAAATCATCCATGTAGAATCTAACTGCACAAGCAACTCTACTGGGTATATTGTCAGCCATTCCATTGGGGAACACATCCACTGAGGAAGGATAGATCGCACAAGTAGATTCTGCAACAAGCCACTCTACTAGGGATCAAAAGCATCAAGGAGATCAACCAAATCTATGGATGATAGATCACCAACCACCCCACTGGGGAAAACAGCTCTGGCGGGGATCCTGACTATGTTGGGGATACCAACTCTGGCGGGGACTCCGGGGAAATCACACAGATATAATCCACCATACCACAAATCTACTGGCGTCTCCACTGGGGAATCCACTAGGGAATCCACTGGGAATAAGGAGGAGAGCTGGGGATCAACCACCCAATGCTTAACCTTCCAAGAATAAACCCACAACTGCCGAGGAGGAAAATAAACACTGCTCTGCTGAAGGGATAAGAGGTAAAAATCTCAACAAGCACTCCGATGGGGAGATATAGCATCAAATGCAGTATATCATATCAACAACCCTGGCGACAGTGCTGAGGAGAGAAGCAACAACTCCGCTGGCGACTGCACTGGGGAGAGTGATGGGGTACCGGGGTCTCAAACCACCTACTACCGAATCTTCCAAAGGAAAGCACCCATGCTGGGGAGAAAAAATGTTGGAGAAGAAAACGAAGTCTTCAACAAGCACTCTGCTTGGGGAACAAAATCTTAACAGAGGCTCTGCTTGGGGGACAACCCCAACAACAAATCTGGAGAAAGAGAATACAACCATGCCAGGAATATGAACAAATGTCTTACCTGTTGGAAATCACGCCACCCTTGGGAGAGCACTGAGAAATTCTTGAGTATCCTTTCATCATAGTGAATGTTCACTTTGTTTAAAACAACAAATTGAAAATTTTATTTGTTTAAAACAATGACATTTTATCAATTAAAACATGCAAAACATTTGTTGAATCGAAACAAATAAGAGTGCAAATAATTGGATAAAAGCTCAAATTGATTTGATGGAATGGTAGCCTGCAAAGGGCAAGACTTCATAGATCTGTACAAATTTGAAATCAGTGATATATATTGGAAGAGGGCTACATTGAACATAATGATCCTTTCTCTACCAATTTGAATCTCGATGTATTCGAAGCTTCAGTTGACGACGAATCGAGAATCTCTGACGAAAAGACGGTTGTGGAACAGAAAGTCTTATCAGGATGCAGTTACTTGCCAAATCCCTAATTTTTGCCTAGATTTCCCCAGGGTGAGGTACTCAATCTAGCGGGATACAAATATTCTTTTTTTTATGTCTCTAACTTTTGCCTGGATCGCCCTTGCGGGTTCTCCACCGAGACGCTCATTTTTGCCTAAGCCGCCCTTTCGGGTTTTCAACTTAGCGAGCTATTCTGTTTTTCTTACTCTTTTTTCTTTTTAGGCAAAGTATTTCTTGACTGCATATGAATTCACAGGACGAGTGAAATCCTCCCCATCCATTGTTGTAAGCATCAAAGCACCGCCTGAAAAGGCTCTCTTAACAACATATGGACCTTCATAGTTTGGAGTCCACTTGCCCCTGGAATCGGGCGCGAGAGACAAGACTTTCTTGAGCACGAGGTCACCTTCTCGGAACACACGAGGCTTGACCTTCTTATCGAATGCTTTCTTCATTCTCTGCTGATATAACTGACCATGGCACATGGCAGTCAATCGCTTCTCTTCAATCAAATTCAGTTGGTCATAACGACTCTGAATCCATTCAGCATCAGTCGACTTAGCTTCCATCAAGACTCTCATTGATGGGATCTCCACCTCCACTGGGAGCACAACCTCCATGCCGTAAACAAGAGAGAAAGGGGTTGCCCCTGTCGAAGTGCGTACAGATGTACGATAACCATGCAAAGCAAATGGCAACATCTCATGCCAATCTTTATGCGTAACTGTCATCTTCTGGATAATCTTCTTGATATTCTTATTAGCAGCTTCAACAGCCCCATTCATCTTAGGTCTGTAAGGAGAGGAATTATGGTGTGCAATCTTGAACTCAGCGCATAACTCATCCATCATCTTGTTATTCAGATTAGATCCATTATCAGTAATGATCTTATCTGGCACACCATAACGGCAAATCAGTAATGATCTTATCTGAGTGTTGGTGACCTTATGTCAATCAGTCTTTCTAGCTTGAGCTTAAAACTCTTGCATTCCTTGATGGAGTGCCCCATTGTCCCAGTATGGTATTCGCACATGACCTTCGGATGATCTTCTTCAAAGATTAAACTCTTTTTGTTAATCAATCCTCGCACCAAGGCTTTCAGCGCTAAGCAAGAATCCAAGTCATGTCCCAATGCTCCTTTATGGAATTCACATGTTGCATTTGGATTGTACCATGGCAGGTACGGTGACACAGGTGTGAGAGCTCGAGGGGTCACCAAAGCATTTTGGATCAGTTGCGGATAGAGCTTGCTATATGGCACCGGAATCGAGTCATTGTGATCCTTGTTCCTCTTGTTCTGATTCTAATTTTTGTTTTGAACCTGAATTTGGTGACTTTGAGGAGCAATAGCCAGAGGATGTTGATGATGACGCCTTGAGGGAGGTCCATATACTGGTAAATGAGGAGTTCCCACATAACATTTCCCTTGACTTGGGGTAACACCAGATGGATGTGGCGTAGTAGCTCTCTTTGTTGCAGCAGTGTATATTGGGTGACCCTCTTTTCCCAACAAGACTTGCAGGGTTTCCAAGACCCATCTCATTTGGATCTTCAAAAGATTAAGTTCCTCATTCAGTGCTTCTTGGCTTTTCCTTAGCTCGTCCATCATCTCCTGAGACATGGTTCTTTGTTCTAAACGCGTGTTAGGAATCACTTTGCTGATCACGGACAAAGGATGGATGAGTTTTTTTGGTATTTTGTCTGGAAAATGACATGCGTTATGATGAGATGCAAATGCAATGGATGAATGCAATGCAAGCCATGCATATTTGTGTTTTTTCTTCAATACACGGGTTCAAAAGTCCGAGGTACTGATAAATTTGATTGCTTTTCCAAAACGGGGTTCTCACCGGGTATGATCTAGGGCTTTATTACAAAGGATCCCCAGAGTCATTGATTCACAAGACTGTTTGACGCTTACGGGAAATACTTCCCGGTCGTCAACTCCATCAAGGGAATCTATTCTGGGTGAGGTTCTCGTACCGACCCTTACGAAGTATTCACCTCGGGAGTCCGTACTACGCAACCATCGACTGGGTTCTAGACAGGATACTCAGAGTCATGGATTCAAAAGACTGTTTGACGCTTACGGAAAATACTTTCCGGTCATCAACTCCATCTGGAGAATCTATTCTGAGCGAGGTTCTCGTATCGATCCTTACGAGGTATCCACCTCAGGAATCCATACTACGCAACCATCATTTCTAGTTGGCCAAAGGTTTAATGTTCTAAAAGGTCCTTAGAGTCATGGACCCCTTTGAAACATCGACGCTTACGAGGTATACACCTCGGGCGACAATATTTGCAAAAGGATCTACTCTAAGTGAGGTTCTCGTACCGACCCTTACGAAGTATTCACCTCGGGAGTCCGTACTACTCAACCATCGTCCTACCTTATGTGTTTTTTTTCACTCTAGACTCGGGTGTAGAGTCTTTCCCACATGGTTTGCAATCAAAAACCCAAATACCAACACATTGGAACCAATATACAACAAATATATCAATATAATAATAAAGATAATAGAAAGCAATAAATAAGGAAAAGCCACACAATTAAACAAACAAAGGCACACAGACGTCCTAACTAGGCTTGACTCGCTTAGGATTGGGTGTTGTCCCCAGCAGAGTCGCCATCTGTCGCACCTCGAAAAAATGGGGATACGACTTCAAAGCGAAGCGCGATCGCACGCTCGCAATGATGGACTGAACAGAGTCGCCACCGAACTTTATTTATTCCTAAAAAGGAAAGGGGAAATATCGATAAAACCCAAGACAAAAGAAAAGGATAAGATATGGTCATCGCAACCAATATCAGGGTTCGGGAGTCGATTACGCAAGGGGAAGGTATTAGCACCCCTCACGTCCGTTGTACTCAACGGGAACCATTAGGTCAGTTGTGTGCATTGATGTTAGTTTGAAATGTTAGGCTTTTCAAGTTATTAAGTGGGAAAGAAAGAAATAGAAGAAAGGAAAATGTTTTTGGATTTTTGACGAAGGACTAAACCTAAGTTTTTTATTAGTGGGCCTGACAAGATTTAAAAATCCTGCTCCTACGTATCTCAAAAGAGAAATCAAGGCTTACGTAGTTCTGGGTAGAAAAATGTTTGTTTGTTGGTCGATTTTAGCGAAAGCTATCCTGTATTAATCGACGAAAACATTGTTTTACCCAAAACAGATGAGGAGTGGACGCATACCACACATCGAACGGATTTATAAATCTACATTCGGAAAAGCGTCATTATCTCTACTCAACAATCGTGGCCGAAACATTATTTTGTATCACTTAAGACAAGATACCTTTCATTTATAAAAAAAGATTTTTGATTAATCGCACGGCGGCGAGAAAAGAATTTGATTGGTTGGATGTATTTTGAGTGATGACGAGAACTTGGATGAGCGAGATATACATCTCGAATCCTAGCCTTAGGAGTGCATGGTATACACCATGTTCCATTTCCATCTTTATTAAAAAAGTTAAGATAGGAATTAAGTATTTTTGGAATTTGACTGGGAAAGGGTTTGAAGAAACCGCATTGACAAATTTAGGCGATGACGAGAGTTAAGATTGGCGAGGCATACGTCTCGAATCTTAACCTCAGGAGTGCAAGAGAACCGGCTCATTGTAAGAAAGCCCAAGAGTAAGCTATGTGAGGTTGACGGCGATGCTTTAAAAAAGCAATCGACTTACAAGGGTGTGAAAAAGGGCTCGATATTAAATCGAGAAAATATGATTTTTATAAGTTAAAAAATGGTTTCGAATGCATGGTGCAATTAAAAGAAAAAAACAAATCATATTATTAAACAATAAATAAAAAAAGAAATATGAATAATAAAGCATAAATATAAGAGAAAATATTAAAAGAAAGAAAAACAACACCTAGGAGTATCGAACCCACTACACTAAAAATCTAGAAGCCACTTCCCTCCACCAGGCCACTTACTAACTAACTGATATTTTAATGCTAACCTTAATATATAAACTAACATAAACTAAAAAACGAATTAAAATAAAAAACTAAATAAAAAAAAACAGTTAGTCTAACCTAATTAAAAACCAGCCGCTTGGCTGTTGGTTTTTTCAAAAAGAGAAATGGATTGGGAATACCAGTGGTAATTAAGTCCTAATTAAGTTCTAATTTAAAGCATGCTTTTTTTTTTGTTTTCTTTTTATTTTAAAATAACAATAAATGAATAAAAAGTGATAATGAAATAGTAATGAACAAAAATCTTTCAATCTCCTCTCTCGTGTCCTTCCGTCTCTCACCTTCTCATTTTTTCGTCCCCTTCTCTGAATCGCTCTCTCTCAGAAACCCAATCGCCCTCACGAACTCACCTCTCAAACTCTGTCTCGTCCTCTCAACTCACAATCTCACTTAATCGTTACCAACTAAACTCTCTCAAACTCAGACATTCGTTCGAATTCACATGCTCAACAAAAGAAAATCTCACCTTTGGCGACGACGAATCAGGTGAGCTTAAATCTTCCTCCTCAATACTGTTTTTTTGATTTGGGATTTTAGGGTTTGTGGTCTCTTGTTCGCTGTTTCCCTTTTTTGTTTATGGCCGCCTCCCTCTCAAATTTTCGTCTCCCTCTCTGAATCGCTCTGCTTCCTATTTATCTCACAGATTAGGGTTTCAAAAGTGTAATTGGTGTTCAAAGGAGCATCCTGCAAAATCCTCTTTCATGTGCTCAGCTTGGATCGGCCTATTTTGATGCTAAAACCGAAAACGGTAATGCGGACTCCTGCTTTCTCTTCGCTTTTGTCCTCATGCTAATTTGGGAATTCCTTTTGAATTTTAACAGCTTTAATTAATTACCTGTGTTACTGCAGTGAAAATGGAGCATTGGTTTCGGTTCCGTTCTATTACCGTTTTTCTGTTTCTGTTTTAGGTACCGGTAATAGATCCTCGTTTGCCGGAGCCGCCCTGCAAAAGAATTGCCTGCAGCAGATCTGTATTCTTCTATTACTATCTTTTCAGCCATTATCATGGTCAATGCAACAAAAGGCGTCTTCATTTCCTGGTTTCTTCCTATCACTCACTCTTTCCTTTCAATTTTAATCACCTTTTTCCTCTATGCCAAATACTCAATTTCAAACCTTGGGCCAGTTTGTTTTAGCTTTAAAAAATGAATTTTTTCTTTGTATTTTTGAAAATGGATTTTGCAAAAATATTTTTCAAAATATTACAAGTTTTTCTAAATTTATTTTTTTTATATTAAAAGATTGAATTGTTCATTGTATAACATAAATATACATTAGATCAAAACATAGTTAAAATCACAATTTTTAAAAAAAATTATATCTCAAAAATGATTTTTAGAAAAAGCTATTTGAAATAGCTTCAAAATTAAGTGATTTTTTGAAATTTTGATATCCAAAAAAAATTTCCATAAAATGATAAAGTACCTAAAATAAAATTTTAAGAATAACTATGTAAACAAAATTTTCATTTGAAGTTTTTATGAAAAGTTTTTTTGTAAATTTTTTTTACACTAAAATATATAACACTATAAAAATCATTTTTAAAAAAAACCAAAACAAACGGCCCCTTCTTTCCTGAAAGTTGATTTTTTCTTGCAATTTTGTTGCCATTTACAATATTTTAGGGGTTTTCACCTACTTGATCTTTATTAGCATCTAATTTGTAATAATAGGTATTTTTTTTTGTTGTTATTGTGCAGTGACATACCTATGGCTCAATATATCATAAATATGAATGCTTCAATGCCTGCATGTGACAAGTTCATAATACATGTCTTGGATAGTACTCACATGTTTGTTCAACCCCATGTCGAGCTAATGATTCGGAGTCAAATCGCAAAGTTTAGAGAAGACAATACATATGTCAAGCCTTCTTGATTCAATTTCAATTTCATCTTAGGAATATATATGTTATTTTAGTTCTTTATCATGTTGGAAAACACTCTTCTATTGATGTTGATGTTGAAATGCCTTTTGAAAAGTTGTATAGACACATGATACAACTATTTTGGTTAAATTCATAAGGAACTGGTGCACTATAAACATGACCAACTTGATAGCATCTATGTTCAGCAGCATGAGTGTGTACACTGTGTATATTGACTTTGAAGTTGTGTTTGTTAAGACTTTCTCGAGCATTTCTCGGCAGAGAGAGCTGAAATAGTAGAGGAATGTTAAAACTATTGGAAAGAGGTTATCTAATTAAAATGTGTCTTCTAGTTTTGGCATTTCAGGTATTATGGCTTGATTGTAAACTACTCTTTTACATGATGTTGTGTTTATATAAGATGCTTACAAAAGTGAATCATGTCTGAAAATTGACAGCACCCCTTAACAGCTTGTCAACATGAGGAAGCTCTTGTCTATATAAAGTTCTTTACATGATATTATGCTTTCTCTGTCATTGCAAATTTTAAGCTATTTATTATTATGATGATAATTTTATTATTCTTTCTATGCTGGTGTAGTGCAACCAAAAGTTGGGTAGAATAAAAAAATGATATGTAATATTACCTCATAAAAGGTCTACTGGATCTGATTTCGATCTTCTATTGATATTTGATGTAACTTAGTTTGTTGATTGCATATAGAAAAATTTCACATGCTCTGTATACATTGTGTCTTTCCTGTTTTGATTTTCTACACCAAATAAAGATTATTGGCTTACAATGCCTTATATTTTATTTTTGCTCTTCTACTTAAAATCCCAAAAGATTACGAAGCTGTCATTGGTATTGAAACTCATGTTCAGCTTTCTACACTCACCAAAGCCTTTTGTAGCTGTCCTTACAGTTATGGATCGTTTCCGAACAGTAGCATTTGTCCGGTTTGTATGGGTTTGCCTGGTGCTTTGCCTGTTTTGAACTCTAAGGTTATTGAGTTTGCTGTTAAACTGGGACTTGCTCTTAATTGCAACTTGGCTTTTAACTCCAAGTTTGATAGGAAACAGTATTTTTATCCTGATCTTCCAAAAGGGTATCAGATTTCTCAGTTTGATGTTCCGATTGCTGCTGCGGGTTTTCTTGATGTTGATATTCCTTTGGAGTTTGGTGGGGGACATAAGAGGTTTGGCATTACAAGGGTTCATATGGAAGAGGATGCAGGGAAGCTAATGCATGCTGAAAATGGAAATTTCTCTCAGGTACTGATTTATTGGTTTTGATATTTAATTAACTTCGGTTATTTCTTGCCATTTGTTTATCCTATCTATTTTACATTTAGATTGTGGTAAATGTGAGTGGGTGACCCACTGCATTTGTTCGTTGATACATTTATATTTATTTAAAGTATTTTGAAAAATCTTAAGTTTGATCAGTTTCATATACTTTTCCTGCATTGTGCATGTTTTGTAACATTAAATGCTTTGTTTCGCTCATTTTCCCGAATGATTACAACCAAAGGCTTGATAACTTTTATATCTATGATGATGATACAAGTATGTTAAGTTTGATGGTATTTTTTCACAGGTTGATCTAAATAGGGCAGGGGTACCTTTGCTAGAGATAGTTTCTGAGCCTGACATGAGAAATGGTATTGAAGCATCAGAATATGCAGCAGAATTACAGAGGTTGGTTAGGTATTTGGGAGTGAGCAATGGCAATATGCAAGAAGGTTCTCTTCGTTGTGATGTAAATGTATCAGTACGACCCATTGGGCAGTCAAAATTTGGGACAAAGGTATAAAAATGATTATAATCTTTTCATGCTGCACTCCATTTCATTATTAGGTAGCTTGTTGGTCTTGCCGTTCAAATTGCTTGGAAACTTTATTGATTCTGGCCTATGAAGCTTCGACATGCCATTCACATGGTGTGTTGCCGTGTCGGACAATGTTGTCCTTACTCTAATTATTCATTATCATTTTAGAAACTCGGAATAACCTGTTAGAGGTTATTTCACAATTGGTTCTGTTCTTTCCAAAGCCTGAGTCACATAAACAAGATAAAGTAGTTATTAGCTTTTTCGAACCGTATTGGTGTTTTGGGAGCAGTGGAAGTATTTGTAAGCAATTAGGTGAAGCGTGAGAAGTTTTGGGTGTTAATTACCTTGAAATGACATTTTCTCTATAAACCAATACATTTTACATTTGTGAAGGAAAGGAAATTTATTATCTGAGCCGATTAATTTGGTTTCGGTTTCCAAGAAAATATGTTATTGGACAAAGTTGTGAGCTTTTATCAACAATGAAAGATTAAAATGAAGAGTATTTCTTGCAAATTGATTTTTTGGAGTAAGAAAGTTGACTTGTCTATAGAAATAATGTACCACAAAAATGATTTTAATCGAGCTTTATGTTGCAATATAATATTACAAGTACATTATATTACCTATTTAGGTGCTAATATGATCAATTGTTGTTCTGGCAGGTTGAAGTAAAAAATTTAAACTCATTTGCGTCAATGAGCAGGGCTATTGATTTTGAAATTTCAAGGCAGGTATTACTTCATAGTCAAGGTCAAGAAGATCAAATAGTGCAGGAAACTCGACTCTGGGAAGAAGGTTCTCAGGTTAGTACTATATTGTGATATTGTTGTTGTTTACAATCTATTCTAGGAGTTGTAGCAGTTACAACTACAAGATAGCTTTCTTTTCCCTCATACTCTTTTTCTTAAAGAATAATAACTTTTGTTATTCTGTTTAGAGAACAATTACAATGAGAAAAAAGGAAGGCCTCGCTGATTATCGATATTTTCCAGAACCAGACCTTCCATCAGTAATCCTTTCCCAAGAATACGTGGATGCTATTCAAAATTGTTTACCGGAGCTTCCTGAAGAAAAACGTAGAAGATATGAAAAGATGGGATTAGGCATGCAAGATGTTCTTTTCCTAGCTAATGATAAAAATGTGAGTTACCTGCTGTTTTTCTGGCGTTACTAGATTCTTTACCAGTTGATGCACATTACTGAAAATATATGTTCTGATAGGACTAGAATTTAGATAAAGAAACTCAGGTATTATTTGGAATTTAGAATGAAATAGTCATTGAATCGAGCTAACATGCAAAATTGATAAACTCGTATTTATGTGTTCCTGTGTTTAATTGGTTCTCCGGTTTTGCATTTTTGGATTTTTTGTGTTTCTGCATTTCTCATATGCTGCCTTTGCTTGGTTCTGCTAGCAAGAGAAGCCTTATCCATTACAGTCATAGCATAAAATGTCCCAGTTCCTTTAAGCTCAATAATATACACACTTCCAATGTCATCATACTCAACAAGCTCTACAAACCTGAAATGACTAAGATAAGATTAGAATTATACCCCTTAGAAACCATGTGTTGATTGCATCCCACCCCACAGAACTAGAGTATGTGACTTAATTGGTGCACTTGTGCTCTCAAGACAATCACTAGTGGAACTGGTACCACTCTTTGTAGATGATTGATACTTATGCCATTAGGATGAGATTGTTAGCCGTGTTCTTATTTTCCAACTTTTTGGCTGTTGTTGCTATGGAAATGCAAAACAATGGACATTTGTAAAAAGCATGAATGATTGTTTGTTGCAATAGTAGCAGAGTATGGCTGCAATTTTTGTTGTGATATTTTAGTTTGTGTTTCTTTTATTCGTATGAAGACTCTTTATATTTTTTTGGAGCAGAATAACAGGACAAAGTGAAATAATTTCAGCTTTGTTGTTTAAAATTGCTTGAAATAAATTTTATGCAAATCAGGTTATGATTGCTTTATGGAGGCTGAATTCTACTGTTCACTATGATGATTTTGATGTTCAATTGCTGCCTTTAGAGAAGAATTAAATAATGTAACTTTGGAGTAGAAATAAAAGTAAAAAAAATATGAGTTTGGTTCTTAACTCCAAAATCAGTTCAAATGTAGCAACAGTTCGGTTCACATACAAAAAACAGGTCGGTTCACATAAAAAAAAACAGTTTGGTTCGTAAAGGATATGTTTGGTTTTGAACCAGTTTGACATGAAAATTCAGAACCCGGTGCACTGAACCTTAGAATTAGTTCAGTCCGGTTTGGGACAAATCATGAATGGTTTGTTTTGGTTTTACCGAACTGTTTTTGCCGTTTGGTTCGGCTTTCCTTTCTGAACGAACCGCGAATAGTCCTACCTGCCACTATTTATTCCTTTTCCTTTTCTATTCTATAGTCTACTCTTAAGTAGCTCACCCCTATCTATCTCTCCTAGCAATTTAGATACTGACAAGTGTTATATAGCTTTCGTTCTAAACTTGTAATCTTGCTTGAGATGGTGAATCATTTGTTGGAGTGTTTTTGTAAATGTAGGCAAAAGGTGCAAGACACTTAAACTTCGTGTATTTGCAGCACCAAAGAATTTTGATTGTTTAAATGCACAATGGTCAGAGATGCAACAAACTAACTAATGTGTTGAAAAATAAAAATGCTACACAGCTTAATGAAAGAGAATTCAATAAAGTCCAAAAGCTAATAATGACATGATTTGTGTTGTCTCAATGGATGTGTTAGATTGCAGAATTTTTTGATGCTACTCTTGCAAAGGGTGCTGATGCAAAGCTGGTTGCCAACTGGATAATGAGTGACATTGCCGCCTTCATGAAAAATGAAAAGCTGACCATAAATAACATAAAGCTTACACCTGAAGAGTTGTCCGAGTTGATAGGTTCCATTAAAGGTGGAATCATCAGTGGCAAGATTGGGAAGGAGGTATAGTTCACTTTTGCACTAATTATTACTGCATACTTATTTATATTGTTGTATGTCTAATCATATTCATATCTTTTAGCTTTTCTCATTTGTTTTTCCAGAGACTTAAATTCTGTGTGCATATTAATTGTGTGTTTATGGACCAAGGGGCTTAATTTATAAAATATGTTGACCAACAGTGATGTTTAATTATTGGGCTAATACTTTGTTCCTGTTAGAATCATGCACTGTTTTTGGAGGTTTATTGGATTGTGTAAATATAGTATTCAGGAAAATTGTTTCTTTGCATATATTACATTCATTAAACATATATTTTCCTTTCCATTCCTTTTCTGTTTCATCTAATGTATATATACCTTGTTTGTTTGTTAGTTAGACTTTACTAATGTCTTTCATGATGAGGTTTTGATTGACACGGTAATATACAATGGTTAGGCTCATGTGTTGTGCCTGCTTCATTCATTTGTCTGCATGGATTAGAAAAGAAGGAAAAACAATCAGATATCTGTTATTCTGGACTTTTTTGCATTCTGTATTTTTACAATTTGTTCATGTGTTTGCAGATACTATTTGAGCTGTTAGCCAAGGGTGGAAGTGTCAAGGAACTCATAGAAAAAAAGGATTTGGTTCAGGTTAGTCCCCACTCACGACTCACGCGTATTCCCCTGTAGTTTTGTCTGCCATGCCACGCATCAAGGCCTATAATCTGCATAAAAGCGCAAACTACTATCTTTTTTCTTAACCAAAAGTAAAGGGCTATCTCCACTCTTCTAAACACAGCTACATTGGATTATTATTTGGAAATGACAGATAGCAGATCCTGTTGAAATTGAAAAAATGGTGGACAAAGTGATTGCAGAGAATCCGAAACAGGTAGAGCAATATCGAGGAGGCAAAACTAAACTTCAAGGTTTTTTCGCAGGCCAGGTATGAACTTGTAGATCTGGAATAATTTAATGTTTTACTTTCCCCCTTTTATTATCATAGTTTGATTTACCTTTGTCCAAATGCAGGTGATGAAGGTATCTAAAGGCAAGGCAAATCCAGGTCTACTTAACAAGATTCTTTTGGTGAAATTGAATTCAAAAAGCTGATGTTAATAGATTGCTATATGCGTGTCTTCAATGAAGTGTTAGTGCTACTTAGTTAATCACTTGCATAACATGTGAGTGTTGATCAGTGATAAAATGTCACCTTGCACTAGACAAATTGGAAATGAAATATAAAATTGATTTCCATAGGGCTGCAGTAATTGCATTTCAACTGTTGATATTTCTCTGCTTTGTCCTAATTTTTTTTCTTTCTGTAGAGGATTAAAAGGTGAATTAGGCTCCCGTAGCATATGTGGCTTATTGCCCCCGATTAATTTATTGATTGAATATACGTTGATCCATCATTTTCTTGGATTATGCAATGAGAATAATTTGGTGTTCTCTATTGCCTAAACAATGATAAGAGAGCATATCTATTTGGATATAGGTATAGCCTATGTAGCACTGATATCTTTGAAAAAATGCGTGTTTATTTTTTAAAATTATTAGATGAATGTCGTCGTATTCGATGTGTCCGTGTGTAGCGGTGTATTTGTCACTTTATGATTTATTGATTAAACCAAAAGCAAAACTTACAAAGAATCGAGTTGCCACCGCACTTTTATTTATCCGAAGGAATGACTAAAAAGCGAACAAAAGCCTAAGAAGTTTTACACATAGAAAACTAATGAAAAGATCAGAGAATCTGGGTAAGGGGTAAATTACGCAATGAGAAGGTGTTAGGCACCCAAAACGTCCTAGGTACTCCTAGGGAGCCCTTTTCACACTTGTTGTACGAAATGTTATTTGTTTATGAAATATTTATTGTGCAAACATGATTGAAGGGATGGGAAAAAGAATATACAAATTTATTATTTTTGTGTTTGGATGGATAACCATTGCCTACGTACCTTTATAGGATCAAAACCTCGTAGTTCGGCTAAAAGATTTCCAAAATATGAGTGGGTTCATTTTAAACAACAAGTTCATCATGTGAGAAAAGCTTCAACTTGCTAGTGAGGGGTTAACCCTATAATAAACAAGGAAGTCTTACAATTCAATCACTAAGGACAAAAGGTGAGATTAACATCAACCAACTAGGATAAATCAAACTTATGGCTAATGTATGAAAACTTATCAAAGATGGACAAAGCCACAAAACAATTGAATGAGTTGGATTAACCAATTAGAATTTATTCATAAAAGATGGTCAAAGTATGATTAGAATTCAATTCAAAAGAAGTATTGTGAAAATGAAGTTTGAAAAATCAAAGGCCTAAGGCCTAAGTTTCTAATTTGAAAAGACATGAAAATGTTTGCACAATAGTTTTCAAATTTGGATTAACATGCAAGTGGAGGTTTAAGAAACAAAAGGATGGAGGGTGAGGGAGTGTAAAACTTCTCAGATGTTCACCTCTTGAGACCATATGTAGATGATCCAAGTGATTCCTTTGGAATAGGCAATGATGCAAATAAGCAAATGAGCAAAGCAAATGGATACCGGATGCCAATCAATGGACTTACACCAATCTCACTGAAGCACAAATAATGGATGCCGGATGCCAATCAACTGGACTTATACCAATCTCCTAAAACAAAACAATGATACCAGATGCCAATCACTGGACTTATACTAGTCTCACAAAGGAAAACAAGAAAACCGGATACCGGATGCCAATCACTGGACTTACACCAATCTCCTACCATATCACAGGAAACAAATGCCAATAACTGGACTTACAATTGACTCCTCAATGGTCATAGGAAACAACTGCCAATAAATGGACTTACAGTTGACTCCTCAAAACAAGATGATCACACAGATATGAACAATGATTATGAAGTGATGTACCATTAATGATGATAAATGCACAAAGGCACACATAAGCAAATATGCACAGATGAATCAAGCAATCAGACAAACAAGTCAATTAGCACACACTATATACAAGCAATTAGGCTCAAGCAAGGTTAGACTTTAAAGTCAACTGGAATGGGGTATGTTGTGCTCTTAACCTTAACATTGAGAGTTAAGGTGAAGCAAATGAAATGGAGATGAAGGGTGTGCCTCATAGCTCTTATCCCTGACCTGGGAGAGCTTTAAACAATAGAATGTGTGGGAGTTCAGAAAGTTGGAACTCTTCTCCACAAGTGATTTGACTCTATAAGATCTTGGGTTAATATCCACAATGCATCAACATGTTATGTGAGCAAAAGGATGACACACTGAATAGCAGGAGATGGATTACACATCTCTTTTATCTGCCAATTGCCTTATCAAAGGACTTTTCCTGCTTAGCACAAAAATAAACACACAAGAACATGGCCTCTTAAGGAGGGCTTCAGACAGGTGCCTGCCCAAGTAACAGGACAGGTCTTCCAGACTACATGAAGAAGAGAGGTTATACCTAAGTGGTTAAGCAACCAAGCAAAAGCAAGTTCAAATTGAACTTAAGCAACTTATGTACCTGTTGAAACATCAAACAAATCAGTATACAACTCAGACAATCAAACAACAATCAATATCAACAGTCAAACCCAATAAGCAAAGGCATAAGCCACAAGTCAAACTCAAATGAGTTATCAACCCTACAAAACACACAATGTTAGTAGTCAAAAGAAAACATCAAATGCTCAAGTGATGGAGCATCATGAACCATTTAACTTGGATGTTCAACCTGAAATCAAAGCTCAAACATGAGAGGCAAACCACTAGGTCAAAGCCTAGGGTCAAAGATGGAGAAAAAATTTAAAACAGAAGCTGAAAATTAACATGAATCAACTTCAAACACATCTTGAAACAATTCAAAAGGTCTCACATCAATATCATATACCAAATCCATTTCATGATCAATTGAAGTTCAAGGCAATTTTAAAGCTCAAATGTGACCAACCAGAATGAAAACTCTCAATTAAATCAGAAATCAAGCAAATAATTCCAAGAAAATTCATGCTCATTCACAACATCCATAATATGCATCACACAAAAAATCAGAGCATTTGGAGATCAATAGGCAAGGCAAACACATAACATAAGATGAACCAACAAAGGTGTGACACAAATTGTCACACCTACATTCACATGATCATAAAACAGAAACTACAAATGGCAAAAATACCAAATCAACACTAAAATGTCAAGCAAAGTGTCTAGTTTCAACATGTAAAATTTCAGATTCATTGGATAAAAACTCAGCATTTCACAAATGAAGAAGCAAGGCAAGGTACAAGTAGCATACATGTTCACAAACCCTAGGGCAAATTATTTTCCAGCCATGCACAATTTATGGAAAAATGATGAAAAAATAATAGACACAAAATGGGTCATGATGCAAAAAACCACATATTTTTTGGAGCAATTTTCAATTTAATATGATTTTCTAAAGATTGAAATGAAATTGAAATAAAAATTGAAACAAGAAATGGATTAATTGAATTTATTTATTTAATTTGAAATATGGCTGTTGGCGCCAAGACCATACGCTGCGTTTCACTTAAATTGGCTCTGGCCAATTAGAGCGCTGCATGAGCGCTGCATGCAACCAATAGCGCGCTAACCCTAACAAACAATAGGAAACGCTAAGTCGTGGCCAAAACTGGATTGAAACCATGGCCAAATATCCTGAACTTCTTCTTCTCCAGCTCGCGCGCATGAACAGTGGAATCAACATGAACATCAAGAACATTTTCTCCAGTTTTTAAAATCAATCATATCAACATGTAGCCTAAACATCCTAGATCACGAATCAAGCATTGGCTAAGCATATAACATCATACATCAAGTGAATCGAGCAAATCAAGTTTCATCATCAAGACTTTAAACAATCGAATCTCAGTCAATAATGCATGGATTTCAGTGATTCAAAGCTCAGAACAACCACAACAACGAGATCTACAACATTAGCATAAGCAATTTGAGAAAAGAGAGAAACGATTTCGTGACCTCTTGAAGTGCAGCTTTGAAATTCAATGAAATCAGGCCTTGCAATGCTCAAATGATCTTCTATGCAGCTTGTACAAGTGTTTGGAAGGAAGGTGGAGGCTCAATTGCACACGATTCAACAGAATTTTGATTTCACCATTGATGAGTTCAAGCTTCAAGCTGCTTCAAACTGCACGAATTGCTATGGATCTTCCTTCAAACTTGCTCCATGATGCTTCCAAATGATGAATCAAGTAATGGATTGTGCTTTGGTTTGAAGAAAATGAGAGAAAATTTTGAGAGAAAAAGTGTGAAAAATTTTGAGATCTGAAAATTGTGTGTGTTCTCTGCTGAAAACAGTTAGGGTTTGTGTTACACACTCCCTCCTAATCATGCTCTTAATCATGCTTAAGCAAATGCTAATGGTAATTAGTGAAATGAGGTGTTTATGCAAAATGACAATTTCACCCTATGCATGAAAATGCATGGTGAACAGTGCACGAAATCACTTTAATTTCACTTAAAAAAACATTTTGGAGCTATTGGCAATGTTAGAATGTTCAAATAATTGGCCAATTTTAAACTTTAAAAATTCCCTCCAAAAATCAAGTGAAATGGCAAATGATTATGTGATGACAATTGATGAAATGCAATGCATGATTTGGAAACTATAGGTCAAAATGAGAATTTAGCAAAAAGAACCACTTGATTTGGAGCTTTGGTTGAGAAGTTATGCACATTTGAATCTTCAAGCATCCTTTGTCAAGTTTTGATCATATCTCCTTACCCACACATGATAAATTGATGATCTTGGACTTTTTGGAAATAGGAAAGAAAGATCTACAACTTTCATGTTCAACAAAGTTTCATTTGAAGCATTTTTGGTCATGTAATTTGAAGTTGAAGTTAGGTTAAAACCTTTCCATTTTTGGCAAATTCAAATTATAGGTCACTTTCTATTTTTGGAAAGTTTTGACCTGACTTTATTTTCTTCAATGTTGATGTTTGAAATGTCAAATGAGACTTGTTTGAACATGAATGAAGTATTTCTAATCACTTCCCACCTTCAAATCCACTGTTGACTTGGCAGTTGACTTTCTAGGTCTTCAGATGACCTGACAATGTTCAGATGAATTTCAAGCCTCCACCACTTGGGATTTTGATTCAAAATGACATCATAGCTCATATGAAGTCTTGATAATGACTGTGGGGTCCAAATTCTCAAGAATGGCTACCATCTATTGCTCAATGACTGCCTTTGACTGCTTTGACCTGTGATTGCTTCATCTGCAAGACAAAGGTTAGATGACATATTTTTGTACTTTTGGTTAGTAGTAACAAGAAAAGCAATTTTATACAAATGCAACACATGCTTGGTGATCAAGAAATCACTCTCAACAAGATAACCCACTCACAGGGAAGGAGGCAAGGTGTATAATGATCCTTGAGGCAATGCAATGATATGATATGATGCCATGAGGGATCTTAGGCACAAAATTGGGGTCTTACAGATGCCCCTATTTAAGGTCATTCTAGCCGGAGAAGTGAAGTTTAGAAATCTTCATCTCGACGTGGTAGAATGGGCTTAAATAACAGTAATGAGACAAATTTTGGTCCCTAAGAGACCTCATGATGCAGATGTATGCATGCAAAAGAAACAACCCTGTGGGGGATAGTGATCCACAAAGAAGAAAAGACGATCCATCGGAGTAATACACTCACCAGGAACAGAGACTCTAACAGGACTCTCATGGGGATAAGAAAAAGAAAAAGAGTGCGTGAGCAGGACACGACTCTGAATTTAGGGGAAAACTGACACAACATGAACAAGACACGACTGGACCGGAGACCTCACTGGGGAGTAAAGGACTCACACTAGGGAAAGAAGAATTCCAAAGGAAAACACATCCATTGGAAAGACTCAAGCTGATTCAAACTATCCACAAAGGATACTTCGGATAAAAATCCGGACTCGGACCAGGGAAAAGATTCACAAAGAACCTCCCTGCCGGGAAAAATTGCATATATTGGGGAAAACGCCAATACAGCAAGAGGGTAAGAATCACCACAAGAAACTCCACTAGAGAAACTCTAACAAAGAGACTCTCCTGGGAAAGCAACAAAGAAATGAGGTGTTACCGGTATAAGGGTAACAACTCAGGTATAATGAATATCTAAGACCGGTATAAGGGTGAGAGATATCAATCAACCAAACATCTGAGAAAGACCTGAAAACGGTACATTAACTCAGGAAAATCTGACTCCACAGGGGACCAAGGTCATAATAGGGAGCAAAAAGGAGGGAACACCAGGGATACCGGTTACTGGGTATATAATAGGTGACCGACCAAAAACGTGAATTGGTATATATGCCAAAACACTCATCATCCGAAAGGAGGGCTTGAAAAAGCAAATCGACTTACAGGATGGACATTCGACTCCACAACGGGAAAACGAATCTTGCTCAAATGGGAACAACCCAAAGAGTGCATGAGATATAATATCCATTACCGTTTGAACATGGATAGTATACTCGCATGAGATATATTATCTATTACCGTCAGAACGTAGACAATATACTCGCATGGAAGGAAACACCAGGGATACCGGTTACTGGGTATATAATAGGTGACCTACCGAAGACGTGAATTGGTATATATGCCAAGACACTCATCATCCAAAACACAAACTTGTTCAAGGATGGATATTCGATTCTACAAAGAATACGAATCTTACTCTACTGGGGAAAATCAACAAAGGACTCCAACCAAAGAGTGAATGAGATATATTATTCATTACCGTCAGAACGTGAATAATATACTCGAAAAGGAAGAGACACCAGAGATACCGGTTACAGGGTATATAATAGGTGGCCAACCAAAAAGAGAGACAATCGTTACCAACAACAACAGGGTAAACGAAAGATAACTCACAGGGGATAAATTGCAAGCATCCAGCAATCATCCAAGAAACAAACAAAATATTCGATTCCGCAAAAGGAAATAACGAATCTTACTCGACTGAGGAAACACAACAGGCTTCGACTGAAGAGTGCATGAGATATATTATCCATTACCGTCAGAACGTGGATAACATACTCGCATGGAAGATTATCCACAACCGGTTACTGGGTTAATAAAGGATAAATCAACCGAAAAGAAAGGCATCGGGATACCAAAACTAGGTATATAATGATGACCAATCAAAGGGAGCAACAATCATTACCAAGCAAACGGGTAAATGAAAGAAGACTCGCTGGGGATGAATTGCATAAACAGCAATTATCCACAAGGACTTACTGGGGACACAATTGCTAGCAAACGGCAATTACCCAGAAGCAAGGAGGGAATATCAACATCGAATATTGAATGAAGATAACCACAAAGAGTAACCACCATCGTTTAGGATGAACAACAAGGTTAACTCTGCAAAGAGGAGAAATTAGGGTTTACAACTACCGAATACGGGGTAGAAAACCAAAGACTCAACTGGGGATAGAATTGCTAGCATCCGGCAATTATCCACAAGAAAGCACAGACTCCGTTGGGGATAAAACCACAACAGCACAAAATCCACCATCAACCAGCACGAACCACAAAGGTTACCTCTGCTAGGGGAAAAGAGATAGGACTTACAACTACCGAATACGGGGTAGTAGCCAACAACTCTGATGAGGATAAAAAGAAGGGTTTACATCTACCGAATACGGGGTAGAAAACCACAACTCCGCGTGGGGAATGAAGGAAATCACAAATCCGCACGGGAAATAGAAATAGGGTTTATAACAAACCACCAACTGCTGAGGAGCAGAAAAACTAGGATTTACGACCACCGACTACTGGGTAGAAAACCAACCAACTCTTGCTGAGGAATAAAAGGTATATAACCACAAATTCCGCCAAGAGGAAAAGGAACATAGGACTTACAACTATCGGTATAAGGGTAGAGGCCCAAAAGATTCCGCTGGGGATAAAAAGAATTATTGCCGGTTACTGGGCAATTCGTTCATTTATTCCACAGGGAAGCACAAGAAACAGTTGACAAATAGCCAATTCGGGATCAATCCGAACAGACAGACTGAATCAAGACTCATCCTAATGAAGATATAACTCAATAGGAGGATCCATCCCAATATATGTGTTGGGAGGACACGGAAAAAACCGTCATCCACGAGGATATATCTCAGTGGGGAATTGCAGAATGAAAGACAGACACTTTCTGCTTATGGGGCTGACTCTATATTGAGAGATTAAACACCCGACATTTGCCTGGGGAGGATCTATAAAGAGATCTATATCACCCATTAGCAAGAGACAACAAACAAAAGGTATATGGCAAAACGCAACATGAATATCTGAATGTTTATAAGTATGCATGAATATGCGTGATTTATGTTTGATGAATGCTGACAAAACAGACATATCTAACACAAACAGGATCCAGGAATCAAACGCCCGGTACTACAATTCCAGGGGAATAACCAAACTGGAAAGCCAATCTGCTGGAGATCTTCAAGCTACAAAGCAAAGATCTGCTGGGAGGCAAAAGAGGTCAGAGATCACAAAATCTCTGAGTGATGGATCAACAATCAACCCAACTGGGGTACAGAAAGTCACAACAGGCATAAACAACCACAAAGACAAATCCGTTGGGGAGAAGGAGAAATCCCAAGATATCTGCAGGGGAATTCTCAGCATCAACTGGGAAACAAAAGTTCACTGCTCAGGCGAAAACCGCCACGAAAGCAACTCCAAATAACTCCGCTGGGGAACAACCCACAAAGGGAGAACAAATCATCCATGTAGAATCTAACTGCACAAGCAACTCTACTGGGTATATTGTCAGCCATTCCATTGGGGAAAACATCCACTGAGGAAGGATAGATCGCACAAGTAGATTCTGCAACAAGCCACTCTACTAGGGATCAAAAGCATCAGGGAGATCAACCAAATCTATGGATGATAGATCACCAACCACCCCACTGGGGAAAACAGCTCTGGCGGGGATCCTGACTATGTTGGGGATACCAACTCTGGCGGGGACTCCGGGGAAATCACAGATATAATCCACCATACCACAAATCTACTGGCGTCTCCATTGGGGAATCCACTAGGGAATCCACTGGGAATAAGGAGGAGAGCTGGGGATCAACCACCCAATGCTTAACCTTCCAAGAATAAACCCACAACTGCCGAGGAGGAAAATAAACACTGCTCTGCTGAAGGGATAAGAGGTAAAAATCTCAACAAGCACTCCGATGGGGAGATATAGCATCAAATGCAGTATATCATATCAACAACCCTGGCGACAGTGCTGAGGAGAGAAGCAACAACTCCGCTGGCGACTGCACTGGGGAGAGTGATGGGGTACCGGGGTCTCAAACCACCTACTACCGAATCTTCCAAAGGAAAGCACCCATGCTGGGGAGAAAAAATGTTGGAGAAGAAAACGAAGTCTTCAACAAGCACTCTGCTTGGGGAACAAAATCTTAACAGAGGCTCTGCTTGGGGGACAACCCCAACAACAAATCTGGAGAAAGAGAATACAACCATGCCAGGAATATGAACAAATGTCTTACCTGTTGGAAATCACGCCACCCTTGGGAGAGCACTGAGAAATTCTTGAGTATCCTTTCATCATAGTGAATGTTCACTTTGTTTAAAACAACAAATTGAAAAATTTATTTGTTTAAAACAATGACATTTTATCAATTAAAACATGCAAAACATTTGTTGAATCGAAACAAATAAGAGTGCAAATAATTGGATAAAAGCTCAAATTGATTTGATGGAATGGTAGCCTGCAAAGGGCAAGACTCCATAGATCTGTACAAATTTGAAATCAGTGATATATATTGGAAGAGGGCTACATTGAACATAATGATCCTTTCTCTACCAATTTGAATCTCGATGTATTCGAAGCTTCAGTTGACGACGAATCGAGAATCTCTGACGAAAAGACGGTTGTGGAACATAAAGTCTTATCAGGATGCAGTTACTTGCCAAATCCCTAATTTTTGCCTAGATTTCCCCAGGGTGAGGTACTCAATCTAGCGGGATACAAATATTCTTTTTTTTATGTCTCTAACTTTTGCCTGGATCGCCCTTGCGGGTTCTCCACCGAGACGCTCATTTTTGCCTAAGCCGCCCTTTCGGGTTTTCAACTTAGCGAGCTATTCTGTTTTTCTTACTCTTTTTTCTTTTTAGGCAAAGTATTTCTTGACTGCATATGAATTCACAGGACGAGTGAAATCCTCCCCATCCATTGTTGTAAGCATCAAAGCACCGCCTGAAAAGGCTCTCTTAACAACATATGGACCTTCATAGTTTGGAGTCCACTTGCCCCTGGAATCGGGCGCGAGAGACAAGACTTTCTTGAGCACGAGGTCACCTTCTCGGAACACACGAGGCTTGACCTTCTTATCGAATGCTTTCTTCATTCTCTGCTGATATAACTGACCATGGCACATGGCAGTCAATCGCTTCTCTTCAATCAAATTCAGTTGGTCATAACGACTCTGAATCCATTCAGCATCAGTCAACTTAGCTTCCATCAAGACTCTCATTGATGGGATCTCCACCTCCACTGGGAGCACAACCTCCATGCCGTAAACAAGAGAGAAAGGGGTTGCCCCTGTCGAAGTGCGTACAGATGTACGATAACCATGCAAAGCAAATGGCAACATCTCATGCCAATCTTTATGCGTAACTGTCATCTTCTGGATAATCTTCTTGATATTCTTATTAGCAGCTTCAACAGCCCCATTCATCTTAGGTCTGTAAGGAGAGGAATTATGGTGTGCAATCTTGAACTCAGCGCATAACTCATCCATCATCTTGTTATTCAGATTAGATCCATTATCAGTAATGATCTTATCTGGCACACCATAACGGCAAATCAGTAATGATCTTATCTGAGTGTTGGTGACCTTATGTCAATCAGTCTTTCTAGCTTGAGCTTAAAACTCTTGCATTCCTTGATGGAGTGCCCCATTGTCCCAGTATGGTATTCGCACATGACCTTCGGATGATCTTCTTCAAAGATTAAACTCTTTTTGTTAATCAATCCTCGCACCAAGGCTTTCAGCGCTAAGCAAGAATCCAAGTCATGTCCCAATGCTCCTTTATGGAATTCACATGTTGCATTTGGATTGTACCATGGCAGGTACGGTGACACAGGTGTGAGAGCTCGAGGGGTCACCAAAGCATTTTGGATCAGTTGCGGATAGAGCTTGCTATATGGCACCGGAATCGAGTCATTGTGATCCTTGTTCCTCTTGTTCTGATTCTAATTTTTGTTTTGAACCTGAATTTGGTGACTTTGAGGAGCAATAGCCAGAGGATGTTGATGATGACGCCTTGAGGGAGGTCCATATACTGGTAAATGAGGAGTTCCCACATAACATTTCCCTTGACTTGGGGTAACACCAGATGGATGTGGCGTAGTAGCTCTCTTTGTTGCAGCAGTGTATATTGGGTGACCCTCTTTTCCCAACAAGACTTGCAGGGTTTCCAAGACCCATCTCATTTGGATCTTCAAAAGATTAAGTTCCTCATTCAGTGCTTCTTGGCTTTTCCTTAGCTCGTCCATCATCTCCTGAGACATGGTTCTTTGTTCTAAACGCGTGTTAGGAATCACTTTGCTGATCACGGACAAAGGATGGATGAGTTTTTTTGGTATTTTGTCTGGAAAATGACATGCGTTATGATGAGATGCAAATGCAATGGATGAATGCAATGCAAGCCATGCATATTTGTGTTTTTTCTTCAATACACGGGTTCAAAAGTCCGAGGTACTGATAAATTTGATTGCTTTTCCAAAACGGGGTTCTCACCGGGTATGATCTAGGGCTTTATTACAAAGGATCCCCAGAGTCATTGATTCACAAGACTGTTTGACGCTTACGGGAAATACTTCCCGGTCGTCAACTCCATCAAGGGAATCTATTCTGGGTGAGGTTCTCGTACCGACCCTTACGAAGTATTCACCTCGGGAGTCCGTACTACGCAACCATCGACTGGGTTCTAGACAGGATACTCAGAGTCATGGATTCAAAAGACTGTTTGACGCTTACGGAAAATACTTTCCGGTCATCAACTCCATCTGGAGAATCTATTCTGAGCGAGGTTCTCGTATCGATCCTTACGAGGTATCCACCTCAGGAATCCATACTACGCAACCATCATTTCTAGTTGGCCAAAGGTTTAATGTTCTAAAAGGTCCTTAGAGTCATGGACCCCTTTGAAACATCGACGCTTACGAGGTATACACCTCGGGCGACAATATTTGCAAAAGGATCTACTCTAAGTGAGGTTCTCGTACCGACCCTTACGAAGTATTCACCTCGGGAGTCCGTACTACTCAACCATCGTCCTACCTTATGTGTTTTTTTTCACTCTAGACTCGGGTGTAGAGTCTTTCCCACATGGTTTGCAATCAAAAACCCAAATACCAACACATTGGAACCAATATACAACAAATATATCAATATAATAATAAAGATAATAGAAAGCAATAAATAAGGAAAAGCCACACAATTAAACAAACAAAGGCACACAGACGTCCTAACTAGGCTTGACTCGCTTAGGATTGGGTGTTGTCCCCAGCAGAGTCGCCATCTGTCGCACCTCGAAAAAATGGGGATACGACTTCAAAGCGAAGCGCGATCGCACGCTCGCAATGATGGACTGAACAGAGTCGCCACCGAACTTTATTTATTCCTAAAAAGGAAAGGGGAAATATCGATAAAACCCAAGACAAAAGAAAAGGATAAGATATGGTCATCGCAACCAATATCAGGGTTCGGGAGTCGATTACGCAAGGGGAAGGTATTAGCACCCCTCACGTCCGTTGTACTCAACGGGAACCATTAGGTCAGTTGTGTGCATTGATGTTAGTTTGAAATGTTAGGCTTTTCAAGTTATTAAGTGGGAAAGAAAGAAATAGAAGAAAGGAAAATGTTTTTGGATTTTTGACGAAGGACTAAACCTAAGTTTTTTATTAGTGGGCCTGACAAGATTTAAAAATCCTGCTCCTACGTATCTCAAAAGAGAAATCAAGGCTTACGTAGTTCTGGGTAGAAAAATGTTTGTTTGTTGGTCGATTTTAGCGAAAGCTATCCTGTATTAATCGACGAAAACATTGTTTTACCCAAAACAGATGAGGAGTGGACGCATACCACACATCGAACGGATTTATAAATCTACATTCGGAAAAGCGTCATTATCTCTACTCAACAATCGTGGCCGAAACATTATTTTGTATCACTTAAGACAAGATACCTTTCATTTATAAAAAAAGATTTTTGATTAATCGCACGGCGGCGAGAAAAGAATTTGATTGGTTGGATGTATTTTGAGTGATGGCGAGAACTTGGATGAGCGAGATATACATCTCGAATCCTAGCCTTAGGAGTGCATGGTATACACCATGTTCCATTTCCATCTTTATTAAAAAAGTTAAGATAGGAATTAAGTATTTTTGGAATTTGACTGGGAAAGGGTTTGAAGAAACCGCATTGACAAATTTAGGCGATGACGAGAGTTAAGATTGGCGAGGCATACGTCTCGAATCTTAACCTCAGGAGTGCATGGTATACACCATGTTCCATTTCCACCTTTATTGAGAAAGTGTTAAATAAGAATTAGGTATTTTGAGTTTTGTTGTGAAAATGACTTGACCTAGATCAAGTATTGATGGACGTTTAAGAGAAATTTGAATGAGTGTTTGAAAGAAAACAAAGTGGATAAACTTGGATGATGGCGAGAGCTAGGATTGGCGAGATATACATCTCGAATCCTAGTCTCAGGAGTGCGTGGTATACACCACGTTCCATTTCCATCTTTATTGAAAAGGTCTTAACTATGAATTAATATTTTTTGAGTTTTTATTATGAAAAATGGCTTGACGTTGGATCAAGCATTTGATGAAGTTTTGAAATGGGATGGAATAGGAGGGAGAAATGAGTTGGTTCGTTTATTGAGAAAGTACTCGACGTTGGATCGAGTCATATTTTTTGTATTTTTTGAAATTGTTGATTTTATTCTTATATTAGTATCTAACTAAACAACCAAGCAATAGAGAAATAAAATAGTACAAGATTATTACACATCGGGGGAGTGGGGTACATTTTGTCAAATGGGGATTAAAAAATCATGAAATAATTAAATCGGACCCAAACAACAAATAATGCAATGCATGAGTGTAAGTGCAAGAGAACCGGCTCATTGTAAGAAAGCCCAAGAGTAAGCTATGTGAGGTTGACGGCGATGCTTTAAAAAAGCAATCGACTTACAAGGGTGTGAAAAAGGGCTCGATATTAAATCGAGAAAATATGATTTTTATAAGTTAAAAAATGGTTTCGAATGCATGGTGCAATTAAAAGAAAAAAACAAATCATATTATTAAACAATAAATAAAAAAAGAAATATGAATAATAAAGCATAAATATAAGAGAAAATATTAAAAGAAAGAAAAACTACACCTAGGAGTATCGAACCCACTACACTAAAGATCTAGAAGCCACTTCCCTCCACCAGGCCACTTACTAACTAACTGATATTTTAATGCTAACCTTAATATATAAACTAACATAAACTAAAAAACGAATTAAAATAAAAAACTAAATAAAAAAAAACAGTTAGTCTAACCTAATTAAAAACCAGCCGCTTGGCTGTTGGTTTTTTCAAAAAGAGAAATGGATTGGGAATACCAGTGGTAATTAAGTCCTAATTAAGTTCTAATTTAAAGCATGCTTTTTTTTTGTTTTCTTTTTATTTTAAAATAACAATAAATGAATAAAAAGTGATAATGAAATAGTAATGAACAAAAATCTTTCAATCTCCTCTCTCGTGTCCTTCCGTCTCTCACCTTCTCATTTTTTCGTCCCCTTCTCTGAATCGCTCTCTCTCAGAAACCCAATCGCCCTCACGAACTCACCTCTCAAACTCTGTCTCGTCCTCTCAACTCACAATCTCACTTAATCGTTACCAACTAAACTCTCTCAAACTCAGACATTCGTTCGAATTCACATGCTCAACAAAAGAAAATCTCACCTTTGGCGACGACGAATCAGGTGAGCTTAAATCTTCCTCCTCAATACTGTTTTTTTGATTTGGGATTTTAGGGTTTGTGGTCTCTTGTTCGCTGTTTCCCTTTTTTGTTTATGGCCGCCTCCCTCTCAAATTTTCGTCTCCCTCTCTGAATCGCTCTGCTTCCTATTTATCTCACAGATTAGGGTTTCAAAAGTGTAATTGGTGTTCAAAGGAGCATCCTGCAAAATCCTCTTTCATGTGCTCAGCTTGGATCGGCCTATTTTGATGCTAAAACCGAAAACGGTAATGTGGACTCCTGCTTTCTCTTCGCTTTTGTCCTCATGCTAATTTGGGAATTCCTTTTGAATTTTAACAGCTTTAATTAATTACCTGTGTTACTGCAGTGAAAATGGAGCATTGGTTTCGGTTCCGTTCTATTACCGTTTTTCTGTTTCTGTTTTAGGTACCGGTAATAGATCCTCGTTTGCATCAGGTGCCTTGGTTCGAATTTCCTTGGCTTTATCAGCCCAAGGAAGGGTGTTTTTGGGTTTCACCGAATGAAAGGGTACTTGGGCTTATGTTTGCAATCATGACAGTGTTACAAGTCCCTCCTAATGAATCCTTGAGAAGCTGAGTGAGTTTTGAATTTCGGTATGGATTGTGCTTCTTGCCCTCTACAAGAGCATTGATGCAGCTGCTTAGTGCAAGAAGAGACCGGTAAATATTGGTACCCTCAAGAGACCTAAGTGTTCTTTGATCTGTGGCAAAAACTCTCTCTGACCCTGCAAGATCAATCAACGAGAGTTTGCCCACCTTGTGAATAATATTCACTGCAGTATCTCTAACTCGGTATTCAACCACGACCGAAGCAATGCCATCACTTCATCGGTGGAGTAAGCTCTGTATTGCGTAAGACTTGCTGCCTTCATTTCTTCCCTTTTTATTAAGTTGAATCTCCACAAACTTACCAAACTGACTTGAATTATTTTTCCTCACAGTCTTTGCATTGCCATTATGTTTTGCATTTGCACACTTGGAGCATGTTGTATGCAGCGTAGATTCTCCAAGACTTGCATTTTTATAGTGCTAAGATACGATTTACTGTTTAAATTTTCTATGTGCCCATTCAGAATCTTCAATGAGAAGCCTGGTCCAAAATATTTGATATAATCGTTCTCTGGAATCTCATTTGGAAGCTCTGTAGCTAGAAGAACTCCAGTTTCAACTGCACGGGTAAGATGTGATAAATCAATGTTATTCTTACGTGCCCATGCTTACATGGCTTGCAATTTTGAATACCAAAGTTGGATGCTAAGGCTGTTTCGTTTTTTTCCTTGCAGGTTTTGAAATATTGGACGGCCGGCATGCTAGCATTGAGTTGACAACATGTGTTTCAATATGGGGAATGGGATGATGCTAACCGAATTCCATGTGGTTTGATGGAAATCATGTTGTGGTTGGAACTCCTTTGGAATTGGGATTTCTTGAAATTCGACTACCTTGCTATTAGTTCATGCCATAAGCAACAGACGAAATCAAAATGAAAGCACCATCATCACTGTTGAAATGAGTTTGTAATCTAGACATATGATGGACAAAGCAAAATTTGTAAACCATAAACTCGTGCAGAATGTCTATATACTCTGTACATCATAAACTTGTACATTATAATAGCACCATAAATTTCAGTCTTCAAACTAGTGCACTGCAGGTTTTGATGTGGGCTTTATTGTTGTTTTAACTTTGCAGGTGCATTGCCTGCAACCCTGGATAGGACCGGGTTTAATGCCAAGAACTGTATTGCTACAGGCTTGACGAGAAACGAGAGCAAAGGCTGGAACAGGTGGAGCTTGGCAGGAGGAAGAGGGCCGCTTCGAGGAAAAAAGCACCGGTCATTCTACATACTCTCCAATAGTTCTCGGTCAAATCCAGAAAATTCCTTTGTAGGTTCATTTGTAGATTTTTCTGCCGAGGGTCTGTTTGATCGTTTGTCTTCTAGTTGGCAGGTCAAATATATGGCGGCAGCAGAGATGGTAATTGGATTCCTGCGAGTGCAGAAGCATTCGTTGATCACAACGTCTCCAATATGAGTAGCCAGTTCCTGAGCAGATTTATTGAGCTGAAGAAGAGTGCAAAATCTTGGCATATGAACTGATATAGAATTGCTGTTAATGGGTCGACTTAGCTGTAAAGCTTCTCCCAATATCTTGATGTATCTTTAGTTTCTCCAGTTTTGTTCCTTTTGCCAAATAAGCTGGATTGTAAAGCCCCTGCTATAATGGAGCCAAACCGTCATAATTACTGCATCATCATATTGAGTTTTTTTGTTAGAAGTACAAGTAATTGACCAGTTTTCCGATGAGGAACTTCCATCATGACTGTAAGCTAGTGTCAAAACCTTTGCATTTAATGTAAGGTCATCTTTGCCAATCTCTTTGCACAATGTATCAGTCAGTGTCTGTGCTGCATCCCACCATGAAAAGAAAATGAACCACGCTGGTACTTGTTTTTTCTTTATGGATAAATAATATAGTAAATGAAAACCTCCATTAAAAGGTTTATGGATTAATTGTGGGTTTAAGGAATTTGGATATTTGATTATAAAAATGGATATGGATTTTTAGGCATAATCCAAAACTAACTTAAATATCAATTTAAATAATAATAACAAATCAGTAAAAACCAAATTAAAATCAAATTAATTTATAATTCATTTAAAATTACTTGGATATCAACTCTAACATTCATTTGGAAATAAAAAATCAATTAGAGTTTTAATCATTAGTAAAAATAAACAATTAAGATTAAATTGACAATTGGAATTAAACTTAATTCGAAATTAAAATCAAATTAAAAATAAAAAAGTCAAGATATTAAAATCCGTTTTATACTGATGAATGTATGCAAAATGCAAAAAATAAAAGAAAAAATGAAAAAATTTCAGGGTCAAAATCGGGGTATGACAATTATAAAAGAAGGTTGTCAATGCATGATATGAATTAACAGAACCTTATTTCAAACACTAGCGCGAAGACATCAGATTGTCAAACGCAAATGCGGTAAGGTGGATCGACAATATTCCATTGGAGAAGTGGACTGAGGCATACGAAAAAGATCAACGATGGGGCCACATGACAACAAATCTTGTGGAATCAATGAACTTTGTCTTCAAAGGCATCTGAAACCTACCAATAACCGCTTTAGTCCAAACAACCTATTTTAGGCTAGGGGGGTTGTTTGAGATCAGACGTTCCAAATGGAGTTCAGTGTTACAATTTGGACAGTTGTTCAGTGATGCTTCAGTGAAATTCATTAAAGACGAAACTGCCAAAGTTAACACACATATTGTCACGGTGCTTGACCAGGTTGGTACAATGTTGTTGAGTCGATGGATCACAATGAAGGCATGTCGAAGGAACACTATTGAGTGGAACTAGATAGAGGTTGGTGCAACTGCGGAAAGTTCCAAGCCTTTCGTATGCCCTGCTCCTATGCCATAGCGGCATGTTCAAAGGTTCGACAATATCAATCCAACTTACTATCTGACGTTTACAAAGTCATAAACCTTTGCAATGTTTACAAAATTAGCTTTTCGGTGGTAGCAAAAGAGGATTATTGACATGCATATTAAGGAGACATTCTCTAACACAATGACATAATACGAAGAAAGAAAAATTGTCACCCAAACAGCACCCGTATTCGAACCGAAATGGACACGGCGAACAAAATGGTTAGATTATGTAGTTCATGTCGCCAGCCCGGTCATCATAATCATACAAACTGTCCCAATGTTGGACCAAACACAACAACATAATTTTAATTGTAACTCTTTTGCTTTATATTAAAAATAACATTCATTTCATAAATATCATAAGATTCAGTTACAATAACTTGGAAACAACAATTAAACAATAATTTAAACAACAATTAAACAATAATTAAACAACAACACAAACAACTACAACAATAAAATAACATCACAAACAAATACAACAAATAAACAACATAACTATGTGATTACAACCATCAAACAATTTTGTGAGAAGTATACATCATCATGTGAATGTCTCTGTCAGTTTTAACATTCACCTAGAAACGAACTTCTCCATTTTGGTTGAATGTGGTATCAAGCTATTGAATTCTTCTAATCTTTTCACCCTCTGCAATTTCTCCATCTAACCAGCGGTTCAATGTCCTGTTAAGATGTTCGAACATATCTATATTCCAACATTAGATCTTCACCGGAGGCTGCATTGTTGAAAAAATTAAATTAGCATTTCTCTTGTGAATATATGGGCACATATATGAATATGAAGATATTTTAAAGAAAAATGGGATGAGATAGTAAGAAGATGTGTGGAAAATTATAGAAGGGTGATGGTGTATTTATAAATGGAATGGTAAAGCTGTAGACACATACATTGGCGCGTATATAAAGTGGACTATGCATGCGCCATTGAATGTGGCACCTACACATGCATGTGTCACTCGTAGTGGCGTCATGGTCATGGATGCGCCAGTGCATGTAGCATCAATGAATAATATTTTTGTTGGATGCGTCAATGCACCTGATACCTTTATTATATATTTTTGAAAAAATGGTTATTTTGATAAATATTTTTAAATAATAGTTGTTTTAGAATTTTAATTAAAAAAAATTATTATTTAAAAAAAAATTCACTTGACAAAGGATAAAAGTGTTATTAATCCAAAAATTAAAATAAATGATAAAAGTGCATTTAAATTTTATTTTATTTTTTATGAAAAAAGTTTGCTTTTATTGACGTGTCATCCGGGTATGAAAATCCCTAAATAACAAACAATAAAACTCGGCAGTTCCAATCCATCGCATAGAAAAAGAAGGAGGCGCCGCTGCTTTGCTCTCTCAACTGGCCGGAATACCTGCCGGAGCCGCCCTGCAAAAGAATTGCCTGCAGCAGATCTGTATTCTTCTATTACTATCTTTCCAGCCATTATCATGGTCAATGCAACAAAAGGCGTCTTCATTTCCTGGTTTCTTCCTATCACTCACTCTTTCCTTTCAATTTTAATCACCTTTTTCCTCTATGCCAAATACTCAATTTCAAACCTTGGGCCAGTTTGTTTTAGCTTTAAAAAAATGAATTTTTTCTTTGTATTTTTGAAAATGGATTTTGCAAAAATATTTTTCAAAATATTACAAGTTTTTCTAAATTTATTTTTTTTATATTAAAAGATTGAATTGTTCATTGTATAACATAAATATACATTAGATCAAAACATAGTTAAAATCACAATTTTTTAAAAAAGTTATATCTCAAAAATGATTTTTAGAAAAAGCTATTTGAAATAGCTTCAAAATTAAGTGATTTTTTGAAATTTTGATATCCAAAAAAAAGTTTCCATAAAATGATAAAGTACCTAAAATAAAATTTTAAGAATAACTATGTAAACAAAATTTTCATTTGAAGTTTTTATGAAAAGTTTTTTTGTAAATTTTTTTTACACTAAAATATATAACACTATAAAAATCATTTTTAAAAAAAACCAAAACAAACGGCCCCTTCTTTCCTGAAAGTTGATTTTTTCTTGCAATTTTGTTGCCATTTACAATATTTTAGGGGTTTTCACCTACTTGATCTTTATTAGCATCTAATTTGTAATAATAGGTATTTTTTTTTGTTGTTATTGTGCAGTGACATACCTATGGCTCAATATATCATAAATATGAATGCTTCAATGCCTGCATGTGACAAGTTCATAATACATGTCTTGGATAGTACTCACATGTTTGTTCAACCCCATGTCGAGCTAATGATTCGGAGTCAAATCGCAAAGTTTAGAGAAGACAATACATATGTCAAGCCTTCTTGATTCAATTTCAATTTCATCTTAGGAATATATATGTTATTTTAGTTCTTTATCATGTTGGAAAACACTCTTCTATTGATGTTGATGTTGAAATGCCTTTTGAAAAGTTGTATAGACACATGATACAACTATTTTGGTTAAATTCATAAGGAACTGGTGCACTATAAACATGACCAACTTGATAACATCTATGTTCAGCAGCATGAGTGTGTACACTGTGTATATTGACTTTGAAGTTGTGTTTGTTAAGACTTTCTCGAGCATTTCTCGGCAGAGAGAGCTGAAATAGTAGAGGAATGTTAAAACTATTGGAAAGAGGTTATCTAATTAAAATGTGTCTTCTAGTTTTGGCATTTCAGGTATTATGGCTTGATTGTAAACTACTCTTTTACATGATGTTGTGTTTATATAAGATGCTTACAAAAGTGAATCATGTCTGAAAATTGACAGCACCCCTTAACAGCTTGTCAACATGAGGAAGCTCTTGTCTATATAAAGTTCTTTACATGATATTATGCTTTCTCTGTCATTGCAAATTTTAAGCTATTTATTATTATGATGATAATTTTATTATTCTTTCTATGCTGGTGTAGTGCAACCAAAAGTTGGGTAGAATAAAAAAATGATATGTAATATTACCTCATAAAAGGTCTACTGGATCTGATTTCGATCTTCTATTGATATTTGATGTAACTTAGTTTGTTGATTGCATATAGAAAAATTTCACATGCTCTGTATACATTGTGTCTTTCCTATTTTGATTTTCTACACCAAATAAAGATTATTGGCTTACAATGCCTTATATTTTATTTTTGCTCTTCTACTTATATGGCTGATATATGTAGTCATTTCATTAGTGTGAGAATATTGATTAGGCTTGTAACGAACATTGATTTGTGATGGAATGTCATGCCTTATCACTGAGGCTTTGTATTTATCAGACACATATAATATAAGAATAGGACTGGATACAGAGGGCAAATATTCCAATCAAAATCAAAGGTCACAGAACACATATCTTTTTTGTTTTTGGCTCTGTTTTCACCCATTTCTGCATTACTGCGTTGTTGTCTTTCTGTGTTTACATTTGATTTTTGTTTTGCATTTCTTTGAAGTGTTTTGGGGTTCTTTGGTATAGTTTGTAATATGTAGAAGATTTGTTTTGAGTGGTTAGTTTTGTTTCTAGTGGGAGAACATTTTAAGTTTTGCATTCTAAGTAATTAGTGATTACATTGTTAGACTGAACTTTTTTCTTTGTCGCATGTTGGCTATTTTCCTTTATCAGAATGTGAGTCATTTTATTTATTTAAGTATAATGCTAAAATGCTTATTAAGATATGCATACTGGTATCTTTAGATATGGAACTCTTCCATTTGTTCTATCATTTTTTTTCTTCTTAAAGTTGATCTCAACACATCTCTTCTGAACTTTTGTAATGATTTTGTTTGGTTTTCTAGCTTATAGGATGCAAATAGACTAGGCTAGATCAGATCCTAAAGTTTTAGGGTATTACTTTATCCCCTCTAAGTGGCGGGGATAAACACAGTGAAAACTCTTGAATTTTGCTTACTATAAATTATGATAAAATTTTAAAGTATTACTTTATCTACTCCAAGTGATGGAAATAAACACATTGAAAACTCAGTTTTGTTATTTTGAGATGTATATCTGGAGACTCAATTTTGAAAACTCAATTTTGTTATTTTGAGATGTATATTTTGAGAAGTGCATCTCCAAAAAATCTTTAAGAACTTAGAACATTAGTCCTATGCAACAATTTGTTCTAAAATTGATATTTTTTATGCCAACTTATATTTTAGACATTTTATATTAAGGATATCATAATACCATATATATATATATATATATATATATAAACAATGATACAAATTTAAACATTAATCAATTAATCGAAAATGTGAGACTTTATATAGTTTGTTCATAAAATACAAATAATACAATTGTTATCAAAATATAAATAAATTAAAAATTATTGTGTATATCTAACCTTCTGTTTCTCCTCTGTCGTATGTACTGCAAGGCATTATGTGTCACAGCTAAGATGACCTATATGGTGGTCATACCAGAACTGTCTTCCTCAAAATCCCCTATCTCGATGGCATATCTCGCAAACGTCGTAATACGCCAACAAGCCGACAACATGTCTTGGGCGTGGTCTTCCTTCGCCAACTCCTCTTCTAATATCTCCTGATGAGTTGGATTAGGTGGTGCTCCTGCGGCATTTGGTGTCATGTAAGGGTGAGATACATTCTAAAACCATTACATATAGTTGAATACAAAAACCCATGGATCACCACCTGGCACACTACATGCATCATCTGGTACCAAATGATTATAGAAATCATCGAGTATGACATCAAGATCTCTGCGGCGGACTATCAGAGGAGTAGACACAGAGGGAGGTCTTGGAATAAAGAACTGGTGCATAACCATCTCAGGAAGATTGAATACATCAAGTGTGACTCACAAGTCAACCATCAAAAGTAGAAGGCTATGTCGTCCAAGGGACGTTGTAGCGATAAATTCATGACCATCATGCTATGGATAAGCTAGACGTCAATAAAATCAGAGTCGCCACCGCGCTTTTATTGTTTCCAAGGGAAAAGAGAAAAGTACGAACAAAACTAAAAAAGATAAGAAGTTTTCAAATCAAAACTAATAAAATCAGAGAGATTACAAGTAAGGGGGTTGGTTACACAAAGGGAAGGTGTTAGCATCCAAAGTGTCATAGGTACTCCTAGGGAGCCCTTTCTTGTGTGATATGTGTTTTTGTACAAATGATGTTTGCAATAAATAAAATGAGGGGATGAGAAAAGAATTCATTAATTATATTTTTTGTGTTTGACAAGACCTTCGGACTTGTGCCTACGTACCAACATAAAAATGAGGGATCGAAACCTCGTAGTTCGTGGTATCAATTTCAAAATGAGTGCATTGTTTTAAACAAAATTTTAAGTTTAATAAAGGCAAAAAAGGCCTAAAATGATTTGAATGAGTGTTAATTCTTTTTGGCTTTTGAAATTTTAAGTCAAGTATAGTTAAGTTTATTTACAAGTTTGTTTAAGAAAAGAAGTTTGAAAATGCAATGACATAAGGCTAAAGTTTCTAATTTTGCAATATGGTCAAAGTTTGGAAAGCAAACACAAACAAAGAAGATTTTTTTTAAAAAGGGAGGGAAATATTTTGAAATTAAAAAAGTGGGGAATAGAGGAAGAGACTAATCCTAAGCAAAATTTAAAAGTTGAGATTTGAAAAGATCTGACCAATGAGCTGCAATCCAATAGACAAGAGTGTCATATAGAAATCCAAATTTCCCTTGGACTTTAGAATCAAGCAAAATCAATACACAAATAGCAAGATGAAGAGCAAGGCATCAAAATAAAGATAGCCACATCCAAGTTTAACAACTCCATGATCTTCTTCAAAATTCTCCATGTATCAGATGACTTCAAAGATGGCATGAGACACAGGTTCAAAATAATAGCTTCACAATGATCATGTTGCATATGAACTCAAATGGATCTTCAATATTGTATCAGATGAATGTTCATTTCACAAGCACTTGGTTTCATGAAAGTTGGCATTGGCCAAGTCCTTTGCATAGGGAATGTTGCCTAAAGTCTAAGTCCAATAGTCTCATATCAAACCAACAGTCCACACAAGATGTTTTTTTAGGATTTTTGTTCTTATTATGTAGTTTAAGGTCAAAAGACCAAACAAACAAACAAGTATATACAAACACAATGTATCACAAAATATGGCCCAAGTGGGCAAAGTGAAAATAACATTAAAGTAAATAAATTGAATGGTATTATTAATGGCAAATGAATTAAAAAGCTTAAAAATTAAAGTGCATAAAAGTAAATGACTTGAAATTAAATGTTGGTTTTTATTTAATTAGACGTTAGTATTGCTTTTGCTTTGTTTTGTTTAAGTCATTCTTTGGAGAACACTCAACCCACTTATTACAAGCATGGATCCTTGAACCAAGACATCTTCCAAAGGAAGGAAAAAGGCCCAGTTTCCACACAATACCATGAAAGAGGGGAGACTTATAATCTCACTAACTAGAATACTATGCCTTTTGTGTCACAAATTTAGCGCTATGTTAAGCAATCGTAATTGGACTTATGTAGAAGTCACAACTATTTGAGGTCGGGCAATAGAATTTGGGTGTTAATGCATGTTAGTGACATAGTATAATGAATTATGCTCATGAAACATACCACACACAAAAAGAATATGCAAAATGGGGGACCTAATCTCATCCATACTCATGTTGATTTTGCAATCAACTAGCCTTAGGATATAGAGATGTCATAGGTCCATGACATGAATGAATGAAGAAGGGGAATGAGATGAAGAGGGGGGGGGGGGGGGAATGGATTCAACATAAATTGGTCAAAGAAGGACTTTTACCAAATTAAGATCATTCATTCATTTTGGGAGATGGAATGTACATTTCATCAATCCCTAAATCCAATGATCTTAACCTAACAAAGTCAAATCAAACTTGACCAAGGCCCAACAACACAAGTCAAACTCACTAAGTCAATTAAAATGGCTCTACACAATTAATTTGACATTTAAACAATTAAAAATAATAAAAATATGCTTTAAATTAAATCATGGTTGATCAATTTCCTAAAACCTCATCAAAACACCAAAGCAATGACCATGAGATTTATCATTGGTCAAACAAGGTCAAAAGACCTTGGAGAAAATTTTTCATAATTTTTGGAAACTTAAAAGTATTTTTAAACAATTAAAAATATTCACAAAATCAATTAAATCATGAAAAATATTAATAGTGATCCAAAAAATAATTTTAATTCAGAAAATGAAAGCGGAATTTATTTAAATTTTTTTGGTGAAACTCTCATATTTTTTGGATCAAAATGAAATTTAATATGAATTAATGAATATAACACAAATAAAATGAAATTCAAATATTCAGAAAAAACGTGGACCACTTGATCTCCCTCATTAGTTGAGGTGGCAGATCAAGTGGATCAAAATGCGCGTTCACCATGCACTTGAGTCATTGCGTCACACAAACGGTATTCAAAACCAACCCTCGCGATTAAAACAAAATGAAATAATCACGTGACTCTGAACCATTCCAGCTCATCACCGAAGCAAAACGCCGGTCATCTTCTCAGGTGACCCTGGCTGGACTGGTTCACTCATCACCATCACAAAAATAAAAAAGAAGGACATGATTTCAAAGTAAAAATGGCACTGATCACGAATCTAACCTCAATTCATCCTAACTCCAAGTGTATTGAGATATACATGGAGTTGAAATTTGAGGTACATGATCTGAGTTGCTTCGATTTGACCTCAAAGCAACTCAATCTTCTTGCCTACATTGGTAGGAATTCAGACAACCAATGATCCAAGAGAATTGATGAGAATTGAGAGAGAATCTAAGAGAAGCAAAGATCTGGAAAATACCTTCAATGTTGTGCAGAATTCGATTTCTCTTGGTTTAATTCTTGCTTGATCTTACCCAGAAAGCTCGCAGAAGTAGATTAGAATGGAACAAAGGCTTTGGATCCCTGGAGTTTTGAATCTCCAAACAGTGAGATTCAAACTCAATTTTCAAAGAAAATTCTCAGGTTTCTCCTTTCAAATGTGAGGGTTTGGGGTATTAGAGCAAAGCTGGCGCGCAAGGGTCCTTAATTGCTAGAGGTCTCTATTTATATCTCCTAACAGAGTAGGCACAGGGTTCCCAATTAAGAAAATTCTAATGGCGTTAACATCAACAAAACTGTTAATGTTAGGGAATAAAGCTAAACCATAGATGAGCAACACAAAGATGGCTTCAAAAGCATCCACACTATCGGCTTGTGCAAAGGCAGTAGCTTCCTTGATGAGGAACTCAGAAGTCAATCCAAACAATCCTCCTTTCTTCACCCAATGATCCTCTATCTCAGACTTCTTCAAGTGAAGAGGTTCAGCAATAATATGAGATCTGGGAATCTCTTCTAATCCACTAAATGAAACTTTGCTAGAAACAGGTATTCCCAAGAGATGGGCATACTCCTCTAACGTACACAAGCTGATAATCAGGGAAAGTGAAGCAGCGGTAGAGAGGATCATAGAACTGAACCAATACACTCATAAGTCCTTCAACCACATCAGCAAACAAAATAGATAAAAGATTCCCATGACGTTGCTTGAAGTCCAAGGGATCTAATACAAAAGATGATAGCTTCCTTAACTCTTTCAAATTGGAACATCTGAACCTGTACTTCTTAGTGTTCCTTCGTCCATAATCCATGGTCTAAAAATATTTGCAAATAAGACCTCAGTTCCTTGAAATTTTTTCATGTGATGAATGTCATGATGCGCATGAATGCATGAATGTAATAATAAAAAATAAGGGATCACACACAAGGAAAACAAACAAAGGTCAAGGGATGAATCAAATCATTGTCAAGATCAATCATCCATTTTGGTGGATTATGGTTTACACCTTGTCAACACCCAAGTTCCATTGATATTGACAAGACTTGATCGGATCAACCAAGAATCAAGGGTTTATTGTGAGTCACGAGCATGGAGTCTGGGTAAGGACCATCCCAAAGGAGTGAACTAAGGATAAAAACCTATAAATCATGTTCTAAAAAGTTCCCAGAGTCTTAATTCAATCTATCGGATATTATAGGTTAGGATGACTGACTCATCAACCCATAATATTCTCAAGAGAAACTTGTCTGAGTGTAGTATCACGTAACAACGGTTATCAAGTCTACACCTGAGCAGTCTCCACACTACGTCCTAAATAGGCCAAGAGGGGTTAAATGTTCTACGGTCCTCAGCTTCTCGGACCCCAAATCAGAGATAGTAATGCCTAACCACAAATAACTTGTGTGACATTCATAACTCCAAAAGAGTCTCCACTGAGTATATGGGTCTCAAGCCAACTTGTTAAGGACTACTCCACACAAGTCCAACATGACTGTACCATCCTCCTATCTTAATTTCACTCATGTTCGGGTTAGAACTTATGTCACCACTCAGAGATCACCAAGCACAACAAGCAGATTATATCATACAAAGAAATATACAAAAATCAAATATACAGTTATATACACACAAAAAGGTAGGCTAAACCCACTGGAGACTAATCCCCAGCAGAGTCGCCACTTAATTTCTGTAGCGATAAATTTATGACAATCAAGCTATGGATAAGCTAGACGTCAATAAAACCAGAGTCGCCACCGCACTTTTATTGTTTCCAAGGGAAAAGGGAAAAGTACGAACAAAACCCAAAAAGATAAGAAGTTTTTAAATCAAAACTAATAAAATGTCAGAGATTACAGGTCAGGGGGTTGGTTACACAGAGGGAAGGTGTTAGCATCCAAAGTGTCCTAGGTACTCCTAGGGAGCCCTTTCTTGTGCGCATATGTGTTTTTGTACAAATGATGTTTGCAATAAATAGAATGGGGGATGAGAAAAGAATTCATTAATTATATTTTTTGTGTTTGACAAGATCTTCGGACTTGTGCCTACGTACCAATATAAAAATGAGGGATCAAAACCTCATAGTTCGTGGTATCAATTTCAAAATGAGTGCATTGCTTTTAACAAAATTTTAAGTTTAATCAAGGCAAAAAAGGCCTAAAATGGTTTGAATGAGTGCTAATTTTTTTTTGCTTTTGAAATTTTAAGTCAAATATAGTTAAGTTTATTTACAAGTTTGTTTAAGAAAAGAAGTTTGAAAATGCAATGGCATAAGGCCAAAGTTTCTAGTTTTGCAATATGGTCAAAGTTTGGAAAACAAACACAAGCAAAAAAGATTTTTTTAAAAAAAGGGAGGGAGAGATTTTGAAATTAAAGAAGTGAAGAATAGATGAAGAGACTAATCCTAAGAAAAATTTAAAAGTTGAGAGTTGATAAGATCTGACAAATGGGTTGCAATCCAATAGACAAGAATGTCATATAAAAACCCAAATTTCCCTTGGACTTTAGAATCAAGCAAAATCAATACACAAATAGCAAGATAAAGAGCAATGCATCAATATAAAGATAGCCACATCCAAGCTTAGCAACTCCATGATCTTCTTCAAAATTTCCCATGTATCAGATGACTTCAAAGATGGCATGAGACACAGGTTCAAAATAACAGCTTCATAATGATCAAGTTGCATATGAACTCCAATGGATCTTCAATATTGTATCAGATGAATGTTCACTTCACAAGCACTTGGTTTCATGAAAGTTGGCATTGGCCAAGTCCTTTGCATAGGGAATGTTGTCTAAATCCTAAGTCTAATAGTCTCAGATCAAATCAACAGTCCACACAAGATGTTTTTTTAGGGTTTTTGTTCTTATTATGTACATTAAGGTCAAAAGACCAAACAAAAAAACAAGAATATACAAACACAATGTATCACAAAATATGGTCCAAGTGGGCAAAGTGAAAATAACATTAAAGTAAACAAATTGAATGGTATGAATAATGGAAAATGAATTAAAAGCTTAAAAATTAAAGTGCATAAAAGTAAATGACTTGAAATTAAATGTTAGTTGTTAGTTGATTAGAAGTTAGTATTGTTTTTGCTTTGTTTTGTTTAAGTCATTCTTTGGAGAACACTCAACCCACTTATCACAAGCATGGATCCTTGAACCAAGACATCTTCCAAAGGAAGGAAAAAAGGCCAAGTTTCCACACAATACCATGAAAGAGGGGAGACTTATAATCTCACTAACTAGAAAGTTATGCCTTTTGTGTCACAAATTTAGGCTATGTTAAGAAATTGTAACTGGACTTATGTAGAAGTCACGACTATTTGAGGCCGGTACATAGAATTTTGGTGTTAATGAATGTTAGAGACATAGTATAATGAACTATGCTCATGAAACATACCACACACAAAAAGAATATGCAAAATGGGGGACCTAATCTCATCCATACTGATGTTGATTTTGCAATCAACTAGCCTTAGGATATAAAGATGTCATAGGTCCATGACATGAATGAATAAAGAAGGGGAATAAGATGAAGAGGGAGGGGGAATGGATTCAACACAAATTGGTCAAAGGAGGACTTTTACCAAATTTAAATCATTCATTCATTTTGGGAGATGGAAGGTACACTCCATCAATCCCCTTAATCCAATGATCTTAACCTAACAAAGTCAAATCAACATTGACCAAGGCTCAACAACACAAGTCAAACTTACCAAGTCAATTAAAATGGCTCTACAAAATTAATTTGGCATTTAAACAATTAAAAATAATAAAAATATGCATTAAATTAAATTATGATTGATCAATTTCCTAAAACCTCATCAAAAGACCAAATAAATGGCCATGAGATTTATCATAGGTCAAACAAGGTGAAAGGATCTTGGAGAAAAAATTTCATAATTTTTGGAAACTTAAAAGTATTTTTAAACAATTAAAAATATTCACAAAATCGATTAAATCATGAAAAATATTAATAATGATCCAAAAAATAATTTTAATTCAATGAAAGTGGAATTTATTTAATTTTTTTTGGTGAAACTCTCATATTTTTTGGACCAGCATTAAATTTAATATGAATTAATAAAAATAACACAAATAAAATGAAATTCAAATATTCAGAAAAAATGTGGACCACTTGATCTCCCTCATTAATTGAGGTGGCAGATCAAGTGGATCAAAATGCGCGTTCACCATACACTTGGGTCATTGCGTCACACAAACGGTATTCAAAACTAACCCTCGTGATTAAAACAAAATGAAATAATCACGTGGCTCTGAACCATTCCAGCTTATCACCGAAGCAAAACGCCGGTCATCTTCTCAGGTGACCCTGGCTGGACTGGTTCACTCATCACCATCACAAAAATAAAAAAGAAGGACATGGTTTCAAAGTAAAAATGACATTGATCACGAATCTGACCTCAATTCATCCTAACTCCAAGTATATTGAGAGATACATGGAGTTGAAATTTGAGGTACATGATCTGAGTTGCTTCGATTTGACCTCAAAGAAACTTAATCTTCTTGCCTACATTGATAGGACTTCAGACAACCAAGGATCCAAGAGAATTGATGAGAAATGAGAGAGATTTGAAGAGATTTTTTTTTTTGGAAAATACCTTCAATATTGTGCAGAATCGATTGCTCTTGCTTTGATTCTTGCTTGACCTTGCTCAAGAAGCTTGCAGAAGTAGATTAGAATGGAACAAAGGCTTTGGATCCCTGGAGTTTTGAATCTCCAAACAGTGAGATTCAAACTCAATTTTTCAAAGAAAATTCTCAAGCTTCTCCTTTCAAATGTGAGGGTTTGGGGTATTGGAGCAAAGCTGGCGCGCAAGGGTCCTTAATTCTGATGCTAGAGGTCTCTATTTATAGCTGCAACTTGTGATATTTGCACTTTCAAATTTAACTTCCAAATTTGGGAATGGATGATGCATGCTTGCATGGGCGTGTGCAGGCCCATGAAGTCACTCAATTAAGTCCATAATCAACTGTGAATGAATCTGAAAGTGAATTGGAATGCAAGGCAAATGTGTACAGTTGTTTGAAGTTTGATCTTTGCCAAATGATGATGCCCTGTTCAAGCCATGCACATACCATTCAAACCTTGTCCAAAATGGATGAAATTGGACTCTTTGGAAAGGTTAGATCAAGAGGAGCAACTCTTATTTTGAACACTTTTCCATTTGAAGCTTGTATAATGATGAATTTTGAGGTGGAAGTTTGGAAATTTTAACATATCAAAAAAATTTCTAAGTGTCAAACCATATGTTCACTTATTCCACCTTGGATAACTTTTTATGTGAGCTTCAAATGAGAAACATGTCTTCATCAAAGTTGTAGCTATTTCAAAATCCTTTAAAATGGTTACCAATTTGACCTCATTTGGATTTTAGATGAATTATGCATTTTTGAAGTTGAGGAAAATCACTTGTTCAATGGCATTGGTCCAACATGACCTATAATGTATCCTCATATCACATATGATAAAAAAATTCATATGATAAAAATTGTAGGAGATAGGGTCTAAGGGACCCCAGTTTTGATCAGATGAATTCCTTTGGTCAACCACCATCAAACAACTTGCTAACTTGCAATTCTCTTGACTTTTGGGACTCACGGGAGATCATATATGCATAAGATGATGAGATTTGAAGTACCCCTTGAAATATTTGATCAATTGTCGAAGAAGCTTGGTGAAGAAGTTACACAAGATACCCAGATGCACTAGGGTTTCCAAGGCAAACCAATTCCAAACTCTTGAAGGATTCTTGATCATAGTACCATGTAAAGATAATAGGGACTCATATATGATGCCTAGATCCATTGTGGATCATTTCATGGTTGAGCTCTTAGCAATGAGGATCTTAAACCCTAGATGTGAACTTGATAAATCAAAGGTGATCATGTGCCCTACCTACAAAAGAGTTAGACAAATGAAAAGACATATGTTTGGTATTTTAGTTAGTAAAATAACAAGTATGATACAATCACATAGTGCTTGGTAATCTCTCCCAAAACAAACCCAATGGGTGAGGGGTAAGGAGGATGCCAAGGTATGATCCCAATGCCAATGCATATGATGATATATCATGAGGGATCTTAGTGTCAACATTGGGGTCTTACAGATGCCCCCAACAATATTGTTGTACGGGCAATAACATATGTCATTTGCTACAATGCGATCAATAAACATCTGGAACGACTATATCGCATGATTCCATCTAAGCGGAATATAAGAGCAGGCACATGGTCAATCCTTAATGTAGCTATCATCAAGTTCCCATTCGAATATGCAAGGAAAATGATAAATGATCCATGCTTGAAATTAATTCAGATTAAATATTAATAATCAGTTTTGAAAAGTATTATGACATATTAGTAACATTGAAGGTGCACATATATTACCGTAAGCAACGTGCAACTTCCTATCAACTATCTTTTCTTTCAGAGACAAGTTTCACCTAGCTTTGAGTACAAATAAACCAAACATGTGCCCCCTAGTTCCACTCGTGGATCCATTATAAGTCGATGAAGTATGTCAGGGACACTACATCGACGTACGTTGCACTTTTGTCCACAAATATGGATGTGCCAACCAAGTACATGAGGTATGACCTCAATTCACATTGTATGTGTGTTTTTCGCCTACAATCTCAGGCCTTCCTATCAAAGGGTTACTTGCAGGACCGACTACAAAGTCCTAGACTTCATGTTGAGTGTATGGTGGTTTAGTAGGCAAAGTCTTTGGAATGTTCAAAAGGGGTGCATATAACTCTTGGTGAGTTGGAAATGAAGTAAAGTAAATGAAATAAAAGACGAAAGTCTAGTGAAAGTAAAGGCAACAAAATAAAGATAATCTGATAAGTTAAATGACTGATGAATATAAATGGAGGCAAAAGTACATTTTTCATAGGGAGATAACTTTTTTCTCGTAAACGCTTTGGTATTTCAAGTGTACTCCTACTGCAAATGCTAAAAATGGCCTCTTCTAAATGATCCATATGACTTGCTTAAATACTAATAAAACATAACCGTCAGGAGGTTACGAATCTATCTTGAGATGACACGTATCAACCCACTTCTCCCATGTACATATATAACTACCCACGATTCGGCCATACACGATCACTCCTCATCATGGAGATATCCTTTGACTTCGACTGGCCCTTTTGATGCCGATCCTGGATTATCCAATTCCTCGTCGACCTCATATTCCAACAGACTTCCTAATCGACCATGCTTTACCTTCTTTGGCCGAGATTTATCATCTAACAAATTTCCCCCTGAAAAGGCTGGTTTCGACTTGAGCTCTCCGACCGAGGAACTTGCCTTTTTGTAAGACCCCAATTTTGACCCTAAGATCCCTCATGCTATCTCATCATTTGCATTGGCTTTGGATCACACTTTGGCATCCTCCTTACCCCTCATTCATTGTATTTGCATTGGGAGAGATCACCAAGCACATTTGATTGTATCATACCTTGTTTTTCATTATTTACATGGCCTTGCTGATCAAAATGAGGACCCTCTTGCCCAAGCTTCGACCTCCTTCTTCCCCAAACCCCATTGAAAGGATAACCTTGAGGATTTCACTTGAAATCGAGCTTCAATTCCATTTTTGTTTTGGGATTGCAACTCCAAGGATCCAAGCGTCTTGATCATCCCTTTCATCTCCTACAAGCAAGTAGAAGCAAGCCCAAGCCAATTGAGATCCAAATCGAGCTTCATCACTGCAAACATAAGGTGAATTTTGTGAAACTTTCTCTCTTCGATTCTCTCTCAATTCTCCATCATTTCAAATAATTTTTGGTTGGATGAAGTCCTACCAATGTAGGAAACAAGATTGAGTTTCTTTGAGGTCAAATCGAAGCAATTCAGATCATGAACCTCAATTTTCAAATCCATGTATCTTTCAATATACTTGGAATTGGAAGAAATGGAGGTCAGATTCGTGCTCCAAAGCATTTTTCCTTTAAAAACTTGTCCTCACTTTTCATTTTCCATTTGGTAGAGGTTGGACAAGTCCGGTGAGATCCACCGGAGAAGATAACCGGAGCTAAGGCTCCGGTGATGCGTTGGCCAAGTCCAAGCCATCTGATATGGTTCTCACGTTCTAATCTTGACCATCCCTTTTAAATACCATCCCTTTTAATCTTGACCAGGGTCCATTGAGTTCCACATGCGCGTGGCCATTAGATTCGCTGCCTCAATTAATGAGGGAGATCTGATGGGCCCTGCTTTTTCATATTTTCATATTTTCCATTTAATTGCTATATTTTTTTTAATTCATAATAAATCCATTTTTAATCCAAAAAATATGGGACTTTCACAAAAAAAAAATATTTTGCTCTTCCATATTCTGAATTAAAATTATTTTTGGTATTTTTCATGAATTAAATTATTTTGTGCATATTTTTAATTATTTAAAAATACTTCTGACTTTCTAAAATTCTTGAAATTTTTTGTCTAAGTTCCTTTGACCTTGTTTGACCTAGGATAAATCCCTTGGCCATTTATTTGGTGTATTGAAGGGATTTTAGGTTTTGACCAAATTAAAATGTATTTTAATTCATTTTTTAAGGTGATTTTTGATTGATTAAATGTTTAAAAAATATTGTTGAGCCATTTTTATGGTATTATAATGTTTGACTTTCTGTTTGGGTCTTGGTCATGGTTGGTTTGACTTTTGTTGGATCAAAACCATTGGATTTAGGGGATTGATGAAATATACATTTCATCTCCCAAAATGAATGAATGGTTTTGATTTGATGAAATTCCTCTCATGATCAATTTGTGTTTCTAGCTTCCCCTCCCTCTTCATCTTCATCCGTATTCTTTACCATTCCCTCATTTGACCAATGAAATCTCTAATGTCTAAAGGCTAATTGGTTCATCAATGACCTTGTGTCAGATGAATCAATACAAGTATGATTGAGATAGGTCCTTCCCATTTTCTTTTAGTGTGTGGTATGTTTTTGGAGTTTCGTTCTTTGTACCAAATTTCTAACATTCATTAAGACCTATATTTTTATTGTCGGGCCTCAGATAGTTGTGACTTCTACATAAGTCCAATTACGATTGCTTAACATAGAACTAAATTTGACCCTCAAGGCATAACATTCTAGTAAGTGAGATTGTAAGTCTCTCATTCTTCATGGCATTGTGTGGAGACTTGACCTTTTTTCCTTCCATGGGAGCTACTGGCATACCTGTTGAATTATCCAAGTTGGAGCCCTTCTCATGGAAGATGTCTTGGTTTAAGGATTCATACTTGTGAATAAATGGTTGAGTGTTCTCCAAAGAATGACTTAATCAATTAAAATTCACCGCTAACATTTGACTAACCATTGACTAACTCTTGTTAATATTGCTTTACTTTTAAGTCATTTACTATTATGCAATTTAAATTTTAGTCATTTATCATCCATTGCCATTTACATTTCATATAACTTGTTTATGTTTCAAGTCCTTTTCACTTTGCTCATTTGAGCCATATCTTGTGATTGTATATATTGTTTGTGGTCTTAGGACCTTAAAATACCTAATAAAAACAAAAACCCTAAAAAACATTTGGTGAACTATTGAACTCAGTCTGAACTTTTGGACTTAGGATTAGGCAACATTCCCTATGCTAAAGGACTTGGTCAATGCTAACATTTTGAGACTGAGCTATCTTGAATTGTGCCTTCCTATGATGAAAGACCTTTGAGTGCTTTGGATTCATTTTCTATTCCGTCTTTGTGCTTAATTGTTTATTTTGTTATTTGCCTTTGTCTGATGCTTTGTTTTGAGTTGATTAAGGAATATATCATCTGATACATTGGAAGACAATGAAGATTTCTAGCTATTGGAGTGCTTGCTTGGAGGTGGCTATCTTTATTTGATGCCTTGATCTTCATGATATCTGGATATTGCTCATTGCTTATTGCTTGATTGTTGATTAAAGTCCAAAGGAAAATGGGTTTCTATATGACATTCTTGTCTGTTGGATTGCATCCCATTGGTCAGATCGTTTCAACTCTTAACTTTTAATTTTGTGCTTAAAATAGCCTCTTAATCTCCTCCCATTTTATTTAATTTTAAAATCTCTCCCTCCTTTCAAAAACTTTCTTTACTTGTGATTTCAAAATTAGGCATGTTTAATGATTAGAAAATATGGCCTCATGCCAATGAATTTTCAAACTTTTTCTTAAATCAAACTTGTAAATAAACTTAACCATATTGACTTAAATTTCAAACGATAAAAGGAACTAACAACTCCACTTAAACTTTGGGCCTTTTGTCCCCTTTTCTTATTAAACTTTTGTTAAAAGCAATTCACCAACTTATTTGAAATTTTTACCATGAACTATGATATTTTGATCCCTCATTTTTATGTTGGTACATAGGCACGAGACCGAAGGTCTTGTCAAACACAAAAATATAATCAATGAATTCTTTTCTCATCCCCACACTCCATTTTATCAAACATCTTTTATACCAAAAACATATGCACACATAAAAAAGGGCTCGCTAGGAGTACCTAGGACACTTTGGGTGCTAACACATTCCCTTTGTGTAACCAACCCCCTTACCTGTAATATTTGGCATTTTATTAGTTTTGATTTGAAAACTTCTTATCTTTGGGTTTTGTTCGTACTTTTCCCTTTTCCTTTGGAAACAATAAAAGCGCGGTGGCGACTCTGGTTTTATTGACGTCAAGTTTATGCATAGCTTGATGGTCATGAATTTACCGATACACTTTTGATTGTTCAAATTTCGGCTAGCCGTCTTATCACTAATTATGGTTTAAGGTGTGATGATGACTTTCCTGCAACGATGTTTCCTAGACACTCCACCATCATTATCAATTATCCCTAGGTCGTGGGGTTTCAACCAAACCCACTAACTCTCTCACTACTCATTTGTTAGAAATTTGTCAATCGATTAGTGCTTGAATGTTCATCTTGCTAGCTTATAAATAGATCTCTCTTCATCCTCCAAAATTTCCTGCTTCCATAACCGCGCCTTTACCTTGCACATTTCTTCAGCAACTTCTGTAGTGAATCTGTCATCCAAAAAACTCCAAACTCACCCTATTTTCTTCATTCCTTAATTGCTTCTTCTTCCCACATTAAAGAACTTACTTCCTACGCCACTCGGAATAACCCCATCTTCTTTAAGCTTACTGCCAAGGAAAGTATGAACCGCATTCCTCAACCTGCTTCTTCTGATGAAGCAATGATGAAAAACTAGCAGCACCAGATGTTGATTCCTTTTATGGTCGATAGGAAACTATTTGTGTTTCATGGGCCTCTCGCGGAGCCAAAATCTTCACCAAAAGTTGTTGCAGCCTTTTTCCCTGGCTATGCACCTGCTGCTCCTCTTGCCTTCGACAAGTCTGTCGTACTCGATGTTAGATTCATGGAGGCTAAAGCCAGAGTCTTCAGATCCATGCCTACTCTTGGTGTGGCTTAACAAGGTTCAGAGAAAACGTCAAGATCAATGGAGGAGTGCAGGGATCTTCGACGCCATCCAAGTATCTAGGTATACCCATCACGTTAATCCTTGTATGTTACTGGCTTCTCTGTACTTCTGGAGGGTTCAAACAACACCTTCCAACTGCCATGTGGGATGTTAACGCCCATATTTTTTGACGTGGCGGCCATCACTGGTCTTTCGCTGTTGGGAGAAGTCTTCGACCCCACACTTCCGACGGAAACTACTTTCTCATTCAGTCAAGCCAGTCTCCAGAATTACATCGAGGATCACCACAACAAAGAATCCGTCGAGGTATTCGATGAAGAACACATAACCTTCCTCATACTATAGATTTCATACTATGTATTTTGTCTCGGCTCCTTGTAGATAGCGAAGAGCTACATCAATCTGGTGATCCAAATTCATGAGGGCCGATAGGTGTCTTTAGGCAAACGACTATTAGCTGTAAGACCTTAAGTTTTACCCAAAGATCCCTCATGCTATCTCATCATATGCATTGACTTTGGGATCATACCACGACATACTCATTACCCCTCGTCCATTGGGTTTGCATTGGGAGAGATCACCAAGCATATTTTATTGTATCATACTTTATTTTTCATTATCTACTAACCAAAATTCCAAAAATATGTCTATGTATAGTTTTGTTTCTTTTGTAGGTAGTGTGTATGTCCACCCGTGCCTCATCAAGCTCACAACTAGGTTTTGAGACCCTCAATGCAAGGAGATCAATCAAGATATAATTCTCATTGGTTCTAGACATAATATATGGATCCCCGTGTTCTTCATTTATCATTTTGATCAAGAAACTTTCAAGAGTTTGAAGCTTGTTTGCCTTGGAAACCCTAATTTATCTGGGTATCTTGTGTGACTTCCGCAACAAGTTTCTTCAGCATATTATTCATATATGATCCTTCATGAGTCCAAAAGATCAAGATAAATTCAAGTTTGAAAGTTGGTTCATGGTGGTTGACCAGAGAAAGTTACTTCTATGGAGCCCTTTTATGTGTATATTTGTATATTTGATGTTTGTATATTTGTTTATGTGATATAATCTGTCTGTTGTGCTTGGTTATCTCTGAATGGTGCGATAAGTTCTAACCCGAACTTGAGTGCAATTAAGATAGGAGGATGGTATAGTCATGTTCAAATTGTGTGGAGTAGTCCTTAACAAGTTGGGTTGAGACCCATCTACTAAGTGGAGACCCTTTTGGAGTTATTGATGTCACACAAGTTATTTGTGGATATGCATTACTTTCTCTGATTTAGGGTTCGAGAAGCTGAGGACCGTAGAACATTTAACCCAACTTGGCCTATTTAGGATGTAATGTGGAGACTGTTGAGGTGTAGACCTGATAATATTTATTACGCAATACTACACTCAGACGAGTTTCTCTTAAAAATATTATGGGTTGATGAGTCAGTCATCGTAACCTATAATATCCGATAGATGGGATTAAGACTCTAGGCACTTTTATATAACATGATCTACAGGTTTTTATCCTTGGTACATGTAAGACCCCAATTTTGACCCTAAGATCCCTCATGCTATCTCATCATATGCATTAGCATTGGGATCACACCTTGGCATCCTCCTTACCCTTCATTCATTGGGTTTGCATTGGGAGAGATCACCAAGCACATTTTGATTGTATCATACTTTGTTTTCCATTATTTACTAACCAAAATACCAAAAATATGTCAATGTATAGTTTGTTGCTTTTGTAGGTAGTGTGCATGCTCACATATGCTCTATCAAGCTCATATCTAGGGTTTAAGACCCTCAATGCAAGGAGTGCAATCAAGAATTGGTTTGCATTGGCTATAAGAATCATATATGGATCCCCATTATCTTCACATATCATTTTGATCAAGAAATCATCAAGAGTTTGGAGTTTGTTTGCCTTGGAAACCCTAATTCATCTGGGTATCTTGTGTGACTTCCTCAACAAGTTTCTTCAACATTGGATCAAATATTTAAAGGGATATTTCATACTACATTATCTTATGCATATATGTGTAAGTTGTAAATGCGCCTAAGAGGGGGGGGGGGGGGGTGAATTAGGTGGTAAAAAATTCTTCGATCTAGTTTCCGGTTTTTGGTTATTTTTGATTAAGTGCGGAAAATAAAAATGCGAAAAGTAAACGACACCGGAAATTATAGTGGTTCCCTTCACAATCCGAAGGTACATCCACTCCCCTTTCACACGAAAGAGAATTCACTATAGTTAGAAATGGTACAGCCTATTCACACAACCGGTGATGCCTACTATCTAACCTATAGACAAACAAGTGTATGAAGAACAATCCTCTTCAACACCAACCCTTGTGTCCAACAATCCTGGATCACAAGTCAAACAGAAATAATTCTATGAATGATTTTAACAAAGATGTAGTGTTATCAATCTTCTCTTGATTGATCTTCTCCTTAGATAAATAAGTCACTCAAAAGATAATATGCAAGTGTTCAACAAAAGAATGAGATGAAATTTTTATTATGAACACTTTAAAAAAAATTATTTAAAAAATATGAGAGAGTGATTTATTTTAAGTTGTATGAAAATTCTTGGAGGTGAAAATTCAATTTGAAAATTCAATTTGAAAATTCAATAATTTATATTGCCAAAAATACCTTTTCAAAGAGGTATCATTTCCCTCATGAACATTGATGAAAAGATATAATTTTTCAAAGCCATTTTTGCTGTAACGAACAGTGTTAACCGGTTAACCATATGGGTTAACCGGTTAACGCATGCAAACGTTAACAAAGAATTTGAAAATTTGGGCTGTTAACCGGTTAACCCATATGGTTAACCGGTTAACACTGTTGAAATGCAGAAAAATACTTAAAAATAAATGTGTCTTGCATTTCAAGGTGTTAACAAATGGTTATGTTAAAAGATGCAAATGCAGATCATAATTGTTGAACACTTGTATACTAATCTAAGAGTGAGTTAGATATACCTAAGAAGTGAATCAACAATCTTGCCAAAGGATGTCTTGAAAATGAAGCTTGATCAAAAATGCATATGCGGCTTTGGATACTTGATGCTTGAGATAACTTTGAAGCTCTTCTCTTTTTGCATTGATGCAAGTTGTCTTCATCAAAATACTTCTTGGATTGAAGCTTGCTTCTACAATCTCCCCCTTTTTGATGATGACAACCACTTTGAGATAGATGCAGAAAGTGGAGTTTCTCTAAGATGATTTCTCCCCCTAAATTAAGGAACTCCCCCTAAATGAGAAGCATACAACAATTCTGCATAGAAAACCATTAGAGAAACAAGTCTTCTCCCCCTTTGTCATTAGCAAAAAGGAAGAGACTTAAGAAAAGGAAAAGCATACAAGTAAACATACATTTTGCGATTATCAGATAAACATTGAATCACAAAGTATGACAGAATAAAAATGGATTTAAAAGTTAAGTGTTTGGTAGACATGACAAGCATAAACATAATTTAACAATAAAAACACTAGGACAGCATATAACAGAAAACATAAACAAGAAAAAAACATAGTGCTTTATTCTTCTTCCGAACCGGCCTCATCCTCCTCACCATCCGCTTCACTACCGTCAGCACCTTCATCATCTTCTACGGGAAGGTTGCGGGAACTCAACACTAGGTTCCGAAGACTCTTGATAGCACGGGTGGTCTCACGGTGGTGGCTCATCATGGTAGTATAGAGAAACTCATTGGAAATGCCACCTTCCGGAATAGGGAAGTTTGAAGAGGAGGAGCCATCATCATATTTGTAGGAGCCGTCGTTGCTTTGAATAATTCCAGTATTTTTCATGATGGTAACGCCGTTGATTTCATTTGCGGTAGTGTTCATAGCCAAAAAAGGTTCTCGCCCGATTTCCATATCTGTGAGTTCCAAAATCCTTGAGATAAGGCGACCGTATGGCAGCCTTGTCTTGAGAGAAAGTTGCTGTCGCAGATGATACAACATGGTGGGCAGCCAATTAACTCGGATCTTGTTCTTCACTGCAAACAGAACTTGCATTTCCAAATCATTGATTTGAGACAGGTTGGAATCCTTGGGCAGCAGGACATGGCAGATAACATAATGCAGCATACGATCGTCAACCGACAGATTCTTAGCATAACAAAGTATGCGAGAAGTGCGCTGTCCCGACACAACCACCTCCCTGGGAAATCTGCAGATAGAGTAGTAGTATTCCATCTTATCATACTGAGCCCATTTTCCTTCCTCATGATTAACACCTTTTCGTAGGAAAAAACCTGAATATGGAATCTTAAGAGACGCAGCCAACGTCCCAAGGTCGGTAACAATTTCACAGTTTCTAACAGTTGCATACAGCATGTGTTGTTCATCAGTATTTAGATTTAAAGTAAAATGATTCAGAAAGGATTTTACCAAGTCAGTGTAAATTTTCCCATTATCAGTGATGAACTCATGCAATCCTTGAAACTTCAACAACTCAGGGAAAGAGAAAGTAGTGAAGGATTTGAGATTCACATACTTACCCTTAAGCAGATGTCGAACCCTGACCTTGAAGTCCATTCTCCTTTTCTTGGCAGTTTCCATTTTCAACTCTTCCTCTTCACTGCTAGAAGATGAGACAGGAGCCTTTCCCATTCTTGGTGGAGCCATGAAGAAGATGAAGATTCTAGGGTTTAGAGATGGATTTTCGGAAAAGGGGTTTGAGAGTTATGAAAGTTGAATGGTTTATGGAGAGTAATGAGGGAGGAGAGAGTTATGAGGAGTAGGTGAAAGAACAAAGCACATGCAATGAACATAAACCCACAAAAAAAATAAAACATTTAATTAAAACGTTCTGTATTTTAAAACGAAAAACAGAGTTGCTGTTGGGAGGCGTTAACCGGTTAACCTATACTGTTAACCGGTTAACGGACAGAAATTTTTCAAAGAAAAAAGAGTGTTAACCGGTTAACCTATACCGTTAACCGGTTAACGGACTGAAATTTGTCAAAAATAAAAGAAAAACAGCAGCTCCGTTATGAAAAATCGGGAAAAGATTTTTTTCAAAAATTTTGCACAAAGTATTAGCACTTATCAAGACGTAACTTTCGATATAAAAATATTTTAAAACGGATAATATTTGGACATGCGAAAGTGAGAAAAACGGAAAACGGCAAAAAAGAAGTGCTAGCATGCAAAACATAAAAACTGAAAGTAAACACATTTTTAGCAACTATACCACATAACAAGTAATTTGAAGACAAGGTTAGATGTCACCTTCATTGAGAATACCGAGTTCTCGCCGAATTTTGAAGAATTGCTCTTTAGCCAATGGTTTTGTGAATATGTCAGCGAGTTGGTTATGTGTATCCACGAACGTAACATCTACATCTCCGTTAAGCACGTGATCTCGGAGAAAATGATGTCGGATATCTATGTGCTTCGTCCTTGAATGCATGACCGGGTTCTTTGTGATGTTGATGGCACTTGTGTTATCGCATCGAAGAGGAATGCAGCCGAGGTCTATACCAAAATCCAGAAGTTGTTGCTTGAGCCATAAAATTTGTGCACAACAACTGCCTGCTGCAATGTACTCTGCTTCGGCCGTGCTAAGTGCGACACATGCTTGCTTCTTGCATGCCCACGACACTAGTGCATTCCCGAGAATGTGACAGGTACCGCTTGTGCTTTTTCTATCGGTCTTACAGCCTGCATAGTCAGCATCAGAATAACCAATCAAGGAACATGTACTACCTTTTGGATACCATAGTCCGACGTTCGTTGATCCTTTGAGATATTTCATAATCCTCTTCACGGCGGTGAGATGCGATTCCTTCGGGTTTGCTTGAAAACGTGCACACAAACATACACTAAACATAATGTCAGGACGGCTTGCCGTCAAATATAGTAATGAACCAATCATACCTCGATATTTTGTAATATCTATTGACATTCCGGATTCATCTTGATCAACGTACGTTCCGGATCCCATAGGAGTGGACATCACTTTGCAACTATCCATATCAAATCTTTTCAATAATTCTTTGCAATACTTGGATTGGTTGATGAAGATGCCATCCTTGGTTTGCTTGATTTGTAGTCCAAGAAAATAGTTCAATTTTCCCATCATGGACATCTCGAATTCTCCTTGCATCATGGTTGAAAACTCTTCGCAAAGATCTTTATTTGTTGAACCGAAGATGATGTCGTCGACATAGACTTGAGCCAATAAGGTGTTACCCTTGATTTTCTTTATGAACAAAGTCTTGTCAACCTTTCCTTTTACAAATCCCTTTTCACATAGAAAGTTGCTGAGGCGGTCATACCACGCTCTCGGTGCTTGCTTTAAACCATATAGTGCTTTCTTCAACTTGTAAACATGTGAGGGGTTCTTGAAGTCTTCAAAGCCCGGAGGTTGTTTGACGTAGACTTCTTCATTGATATAGCCATTTAGGAAAGCGCTTTTGACATCCATCTGAAACAATTGAAAGTTCATAGAACAAGCAAAGGCAAGTAATAATCGAATTGCTTCTAACCTTGCTACCGGAGCGAACGTCTCATTAAAATCAATTCCTTCCTGTTGGTTGTATCCTTGTGCGACCAATCTTGCTTTGTTACGAACTATGATCCCATTCTCATCAAGTTTGTTCTTGAAGACCCATCTTGTTCCAATGATGTGCTTGTTGTCTGGTCTTGGTACAAGACTCCAAACTTGATTTCTTTCGAATTGGTTGAGTTCTTCTTGCATTGCTACTATCCATTGATCGTCGCCTAAGGCTTCATCGACTTTGGTTGGTTCTATTTGAGACACAAAAGTCATGTTGAGACAAGCATCTTTGAGATTTAGTCGTGTTGCAACGCCTTGGCTAATATCACCAATAACCTTATCAATAGGGTGATCTCTATGAGTCTTCCATTCTTTCGGTAGATCATGATGTTCTTCAATGATTGGTGATCCATCTCCTTGTGGAATTGATTGAATATTTGAAAGTTCCTTTTGTGATACATCTATTATATCATCATCGTCATCAACAACAAGGTTATCCTCTTTCGAGGGGTTAGTTTCATCAAAACATACATGCGTTGATTCTTCAATAGTAAGAGTTCTTTTATTGAAAATTCTAAAAGCCTTACTAGATAGGGAGTAACCAAGGAAGATACCTTTGTCGGATTTCTCATCAAACTTACCAAGGTTGTCCTTTCCATTGTTGAGGACAAAACATTTGCACCCAAAGATGTGAAAGAAAGATATATTGGGCTTCCTTCCTTTGAAAAGCTCATACGGAGTCTTTTTGAGAATCGGCCGAATGTTGACACGGTTGCTAACAAAGCATGCTGTGCTAACTGCGTCCGCCCAAAAATATTTAGGAAGGTTGGAGTCGCTGAGCATCGTTCTTGCGAGTTCCACCAAGGATCTGTTCTTTCTCTCTACGACACCGTTTTGTTGTGGTGTTCGTGGTGCGGAGAAGTTGTGGGAAATTCCGTGCTTTTCGCAGAATTCTTTAAAGAATGTGTTTTGAAATTCTCCCCCGTGGTCACTTCTAATGGAGATTATTGAAAGAGACTTCTCATTCTGAATTTGTTTTGCATATTTTTTGAAAGCCTTGAAAGCATCGCTTTTCTGCACAAGAAACAAAGTCCACGTATATCTAGAGAAATCATCAACAATTACCAAACCGTAAACATTACCTCCGAAACTTTTTGTTCTTGATGGACCGAAGAGATCCATGTGCAAGAGTTGAAGTGGCCTCGACGAAGACACAACATTCTTGGATTTGAAAGTCGTCTTGGTTTGCTTTCCCTTTTGGCATGCGTCACACAACTTATCCTTGATGAACTTAATCTTTGGAAGACCAACGACAAGATCATGCTTAATTAATTTGTTCATGTGCTCCATATGTATATGAGCGAATCTTTTATGCCATAGCCAAGCCTTGTTGTTGTTCGTCATTAGGCATTTTACCTTCAAGGAAGAATCATCAAAAGAAGTCATAAAAATATTATTAACCCTTTTACCTTTTAGCAAGATGTCATGGGTGGCTTCATGCTCTATCACACATTCATCTTTTGTGAAATTGATTCGGAACCCTTTGTCACACAATTGACTTATACTAAGTAAATTGTGCTTTAGGCCTTCAACATAAAGGACATCTTCGATGATGGTAGAAGGAGGTGCTCCAATGGTTCCTACTCCAAGGATCTTCCCTTTGGTGTCATCACCGTATGTAACATATCCTTTGGCCTTTAAAGATAGATGTGAAAATTTGTCGATGTCGCCCGTCATATGCTTTGAACAACCGCTATCAAGATACCATTGATTCGAGGTTGTCTTCAAGCATACCTACAAAACAAAATCAAGTTTTGTTAGGTACCCAAATTGCTTTGGGTCCTTGGTAGTTAGTACCCTTTTTAACCCACACATAATGCCCTTTTGGAACGCTAAAGTTTCGCACATAACAAGCATTAGGTGTGTGCCCTTTGATTCCACAATAAAAGCAAGTAGGTTGAAAATTACTTCTATATCTAGGAACATAATTCTTCTTAGCAATCATTTTCTTTTTATGACTTTGATGCATAATTTTAGAATTGTTTACTTTCTCTTTTGCAACTTGTTCACTTGCCTTAACAAAAATGGTCTTATTTGTGCTTGGTTTAGAAAACTTAGAATATCCTAATCCACTCTTGTCATTAGAATACCTTTGGTGTTTAAGAATTTCTTCTAACCCAATTTGACCTTTTTCATATCTTTCTAAAACTCTTTTAAGTTGAACAATTTGAAAAGATAAAGATTCACAATTCTTACATGCAAGACTTTGTTTTTCATCCATCAACTTTTGTTTTCCACTTTCAATATATTTTTCCAAAGCAGTATTTTTTTCTTCTAAGGATGAAATTTGTTTCTTTTGGGATGAAATACTTTTATACAATGTCTTGCATTCTTTTAAGAGTTCATTTATAACATCTTGTGCATCATTGTCATAAACTGAAAAATTGCTACTCACCTCATCGATTTCTTCATCGGAGTGATGTGAAGCCATAAGAGCCATGTTCGCACATTCATCGCTTTCCGATTCCGAAGATGAACTGATCTCATTATCGTCCCAAGCGACGTAAGCCTTTTTGTTTTTGAATTCCTTCTTGCCTCTGAATCCTCCTTTCTTTGCAAGTTTTGGGCAGTCCGGCTTTATGTGACCTTGCTGTCCACATTCATAACACGTAACGTCTTGCATTGATGTGGATGCTTCCTTTTTCCTGAAATGGTTATTCTTTTTAGGATAAGAGGAATTTTTATTTTTATTAAAAAACTTACCAAGCTTCTTTACAAGAAGCATAAAGTTCTCATCTTCGGATGTCTCATCATCTTTGTCCCTTTTTGAATCAACCTTCAGGGCAATTCCCTTGGACTTCTTTTCTTGACTTTCGTGCTTCTCGAGCCTTCCAAGTTCCAATTCGTGTTCTTGAAGTTTTCCAAATAGAGACGCGGATGTCATCGTTGAGAGACTCTTCTTTTCCGAAATAGCGGTCACTTTCGGTTGCCATTCTCTTGTCAAAGATCTTAGGACTTTCAGGTTGAGATCATCATTAGTGAAAGTTTTACCCAGAGCGATCAAGTGATTTGTTAGATGGACGAATCTCTTTTGTAAGGCAACTATAGATTCACCGGGCTGCATGCGGAACATCTCATATTCTTGGCTTAGGGTGTTTAGCCTTGATCTCTTCACTTCGGTGGTTCCTTCATGTGTTTCAACCAAGGTGTCCCAAATCTCCTTTGCCGATTTACATTGAGATATACGGAAGAACTCGTCCATACTGAGAGCGCTTTGGAGTATGTTGATTGCCTTCTTTTCATTCAGAATCCTTTTCTTATCATCTTCGTCATAAGTGTTTTTCAACTTTGGGGTACCAACTCCATTCACCACATTCACCGGTTTGTGTGGACCTTCTTCAACTGCTTCCCATATACCTTCCCCTTGGGCCTCGAGATGTGCCTTCATTCTGATTTTCCAGAAGTCGAAATATTCTCCGGAGAAGAGTGGGGGCTTGTTGCTACTTCCACCGTCTTTGAAAACCGGATTTGTGCTTGCGGAAGCCATGCTGGATCTCTAGGAACAAGTTACCTATAACTTGCTCTGATGCCAAATGTAAGTTGTAAATGCGCCTAAGAGGGGGGGGGGGGGGGTGAATTAGGTGGTAAAAAATTCTTCGATCTAGTTTCCGGTTTTTGGTTATTTTTGATTAAGTGCGGAAAATAAAAATGCGAAAAGTAAACGACACCGGAAATTATAGTGGTTCCCTTCACAATCCGAAGGTACATCCACTCCCCTTTCACACGAAAGAGAATTCACTATAGTTAGAAATGGTACAGCCTATTCACACAACCGGTGATGCCTACTATCTAACCTATAGACAAACAAGTGTATGAAGAACAATCCTCTTCAACACCAACCCTTGTGTCCAACAATCCTGGATCACAAGTCAAACAGAAATAATTCTATGAATGATTTTAACAAAGATGTAGTGTTATCAATCTTCTCTTGATTGATCTTCTCCTTAGATAAATAAGTCACTCAAAAGATAATATGCAAGTGTTCAACAAAAGAATGAGATGAAATTTTTATTATGAACACTTTAAAAAAAAATTATTTAAAAAATATGAGAGAGTGATTTATTTTAAGTTGTATGAAAATTCTTGGAGGTGAAAATTCAATTTGAAAATTCAATAATTTATATTGCCAAAAATACCTTTTCAAAGAGGTATCATTTCCCTCATGAACATTGATGAAAAGATATAATTTTTCAAAGCCATTTTTGCTGTAACGAACAGTGTTAACCGGTTAACCATATGGGTTAACCGGTTAACGCATGCAAACGTTAACAAAGAATTTGAAAATTTGGGCTGTTAACCGGTTAACCCATATGGTTAACCGGTTAACACTGTTGAAATGCAGAAAAATACTTAAAAATAAATGTGTCTTGCATTTCAAGGTGTTAACAAATGGTTATGTTAAAAGATGCAAATGCAGATCATAATTGTTGAACACTTGTATACTAATCTAAGAGTGAGTTAGATATACCTAAGAAGTGAATCAACAATCTTGCCAAAGGATGTCTTGAAAATGAAGCTTGATCAAAAATGCATATGCGGCTTTGGATACTTGATGCTTGAGATAACTTTGAAGCTCTTCTCTTTTTGCATTGATGCAAGTTGTCTTCATCAAAATACTTCTTGGATTGAAGCTTGCTTCTACAATATGATCCTCTATGAGTCCCAAAAGTCAAGAGAATATCAAGCTAGCAAGTTGGTTCATGGTGGTTGACCAGAGAAAGTCAACTGGTCAAAACCGGGGTTCCCTAGACCCTATCTCCTACAATGGTTGTCATATGATAATGATTCCAAGAGCAATGTTACTCAAGATTACATCCCAAACAACTTTAATGTAGAAGTCAAGAGCTAGTTTTTCTTGGAAAGTCATGTTTTATGGTGAAAGAATATAGGTAATTTTGTCTAAACCCTAGTTTGGAGGTCAACTTCCCAAGACCATAACTTTCTCAATGGTTATGATATGAAAGCCATTCAAATTCCATGATCAAATTCAAGATGTCTACTTAAACCTTTATGTTTATATTAAGTTCAAATTCAACTTTAAAATGCATGTGCCAAGAGGAAACATTATAGGTCATTTTGGGCCTTTACCATTGAACAAGTGATTTTCCTTAACTTCTAAAACGCAGAACTCCTTCATGCCAAATCCAAATGAGGTCAAATTTGTGAATAAAATGAAGAGGTTTGAAATATATACAACTTTTATGAAGGAACCCTTTCCATTTGAAGTCCATAGAAAAAGTTATTCAAGGTGGAAGAAGTGAACATTTGACTTGGGACTTCGAAAATTTTCAAATATGTTTGATTTCCCAAACTTCCACCTCAAAACTCATTATGATCCAAGCTTCAAATGACAAAGTGTTCAACATGAAGGTTGTTCCCCTTGATCTCACCTTTCCAAAAGGTCCCAGATCACCTCATTTGGCCAAAGAATGAAGGACTTGCGCATGGATGCAATGTGAGGAACCATTTGGATGATTTTCACTTCCACATTTCATACACGATTTCATGGTCACATGACATGATTTCAGCATGATTCTCACCCATTTTTGGACCTGAATACATCACTTGATGGGCCTATCACACGCCCATGCAAGCATGCAAAGAAAATTACTCATTTTTTCCAAATTTGGAAGTGTTTGGAAATGAATCTCCTTGGCTATAACTACAACCCTCATTGCTCAGAATTATGGACCTCATGCCCAAGCTTTGAACTTGAAATCCAAACCCTCTCCATTAAAGGATAATCTTGAAGGTTTTCTTTAGAAAATTGAGTTTCAAATCTCCATATGTTTTAAGATTGAAACTCCAAGAGTCCATACCATTTCTTGATCCTAATCACTTCCAACAAGCATGTGAAGCAAGGCCAAGCATAATTGGAATCAAGATCGAGCAAGTTTGAAGCTCCATTGAAGGTGAATTTTCAGAAACTTCATCTCTTCCATTCTCCCTCAATTCTTCACCATTCTTTGTGATTTTTGGTTGATTGAAGTCCTATCAATGTAGGCAAGAAGATTGAGTTGCTTTGAGGTCAAATCAAAGCAACTCAAATCATGATCCTCAAAATTCAAATCCTTGTATCTTTGTATATACTTGGAATTGGAGAAAATTGAGGCCAAATTCGTGCTCCTGAGCATTTTTCCTTCAAATTAGTGTATTCACTTTTCATTTTCTATGGAGTTGAGCCTGAACCAGACTGGTGGTGATCACCGGAGAAGATGACCGGAGCTAGGGCTCCGGTGGTGCGCTAGATCAATCTAGGCCATCTGATCAGGTTCTCAGATTTTAATCTCACGCGTCCAAAGTGATTACCAAGCCTACAACGCATTGACTAAGGACCATTGTGGATAGCGCGCGCTTGGCCATCAAATCTTCCACCTCAATTAATGAGGGAGATCTGATGGCCCTTGTTTTTTTTTTCTTTTTATATTCTAATTTTTCATTTAATCCATTTATTTTGATTAATTCATATTAATTTCATTTTTAATCCAAAAAATATGAGACTTTCACCAAAAATCTTTAAATATTTTCCTATTTCATTTTCTAAATTAAAATTATTTTTTGGATTAATTTTGATATTTTTCATGAATTAATTATTTTTTGTGCATATTTTTAATTGTTTAAAAATAATTATGACATTTCCAAAATTATGATTTTTTTTGTCTAAGGTCCTTTGACCTTGTTTGACCTAGGATAAATCTCTTGGCCATTTATTTGGTGTTTTGAGGAGATTTTAGGTTTTGACCAAACTAAATTTAATTAAAATGCATTTTCAATTTGATTTTTAATTGATTAATTGTGTAGAAATTATGTTGAGCCATTTTTATTGACTTGTGAAGTTTGACTATGTGTTTGGGCCTTGGTCAATGTTGATTTGACTTTTGTTGAAGTAAAATCATTGGGTTTAGGGGATTGATGAAATGTACATTTCATCTCCCAAAATGAATGAATGATTTTAATTTGATAAAACTCCATCCATGACCAATTTGTGTTTCTCTCATCTCCCCTCCCTCTTCATCTTCAATCCCATTCTCTCCCATCCTTTCCATTGACCAATGAAGTTTCAATATCCAGTGGCTACTTGGTTCATCAATAACCTTGTGTTAGATGAACCAATACAAGTATGGATGAGATAAGTCCATCCTTTGATCTTTTTCTTTTTTGTGTGTGGTATGTTTTAAGATTATGGTCCATTATACCATATCCCTAACATGCATTAACACCAAAATTTCTATTGTCCGGCCTCAGATAGTTGTGACTTCTACATAAGTCCAATTATAATTGCTTAACATAAAGCTAAATTTTGACCCTAAAGGCATAGAATTCTAGTAAGTGAGATTGTAAGTCTCCCCCGTTTCATGGTATTGTATGGAAACTTGGCCCTTTTTCCTTCCTTTGGAAGATGTCTTGGTTCAAGGATCCATGCTTGTGAATAAAGGGTTGAGTGTTCTGCAAAGAATGCCTTAATCAATTGAAAAGAAAAACATCACTAACATCTAATCAAGTAACATTTGACTAAATTTTGTTATTATTGCCTTTATTTTCAAGTCATTTACTTTATGAAATTTAAATTCAAGTTATTTACCATTTCATTTGTCATTTACATATCATTTAACTTGTTTATGTTTATGTCATTTTCATATTGCTCAGTTGAGCCAAATATTGTGATTGTATATATTTGTTTGTGTATTTTGTTTGTGTTTGTGGTCTTAGGACATTAAAATACCTAATAAACAACAAAAAGCCTAAAAAATGTTTGTGTGGACTGTTGGATTTGATCTGAGCTTTTGGACTTAGAATTAGGCAACATTGCATATGCAAAGGACTTGGCCAATGCCGACTTTTCTGAGACCAAGTTATTGTAACTTGAGCTTTCATCTGATGCAAGTATTGGGATCCTTATGAATTCATCTGCTACATGGTCTTGATGCAACTGTTACTTTGAACCTGTGTCTAATGCCTTAATCTGAGCTAATCAAGGAGCATGTAATCTGATACATGAGGAGATAAAGAAGATTGTTAGTTGTGAAGTTGCTTACTTGGATGCGGCCATCTTTATTTGATGCCTTGCTTGATATTTCTATTTGCTTGTTGATTATTGCTTGGTTCAAAGTCCAAAGGGAAAGTGAGTTTTCTATATGACATTCTTGTCTGTTGGATTTGCATCCCATGGGTCAGATCTTTTCGACTCTTAACTTTTAATTTTATGCTTAGGATTAGTCTCTTCATCTCCTCCCACTACTGAAATTTCAAAATCTCTCCCCCTTTTCAAAAACTTTCTTTTCTTATGATTTCAAACTTAGACTCTTTTGCGAATTAGAAACTTTGGCCTTATGCCATTGCATTTTAAAACTCTTTTCTTAATCAAATTTGTAAATGAACTTAACCATATTGACTTAAAATTTCAAAAGACAAAAAGAACTAACACTCATTCAAATTCTTTTAGGCTCCTTTATGCCTCTTTTAAACTTAATTTTTTATTAAAAGCAAGCCACTCATTTTTTTTTAAATTGATACCACGAACTACGAGGTTTTGATCCCTCATTTTTATGTTGGTATGTAGGCACAAGTCCGAAGGTCTTGTCAAACACAAAAATATAGTTAATGAATTCTTTTCTCATCCCCACACTCTATTTATTGCAAACATCTTTTATACCAAAACACATACACACATAAAAAGGGCTCCCTAGGAGTACCTAGGACACTTTGGGTGTTAACACCTTCCCTCTGGGTAACCAACCCCCTTACCTGTAATCTCTGGAATTTTATTAGTTTTGATTTGAAAACTTCTTATCTTTGGGTTTTGTTCGTACTTTTCCCTTTTCCTTTGGAAACAATAAAAGTGAGGTGGCGATTCTGGTTTTATTGACGTTAAGTTTATCCATAGCTTAATGGTCATGAATTTACCGCTACAGAAATTAAGTGGCGACTCTGCTGGGGAGTAGTCCTCAGTGGGTTTAACCTACTTTTTGATGTGTATATAATTGTATATTTGATGTTTGTATATTTGTTTTGTGTGATAGAATCTGCTTGTTGTGTTTGGTGATCTTTGAGTGGTGAGATAAGTTCTAACCCAAACTTGAGTGCAATTAAGATAAGAGGATGGTATAGTCATGTTCGACTTGTGTGGAGTAGTCCTTAACAACTTGACTTGAGACCCATCTACTAAGTGGAGACCCTTTGGAGCTATTGATGTCACACGAGTTATTTGTGGTTAGACATTACTTTCTCTGATTTGGGGTCCGAGAAGCTAAGGACCATAGAACATTTAACCCAACTTAGCCTATCTAGGACGTAGTGCGGAGACTATTCAGGTGTAGACTTGATAAAAGTTGTTACGTGATACTACACTCAAACGAGTTTCTCTTGAGAATATTATGTGTTGATGAGTCATTCATCCTAACCTATAATATCCGATAGATAGGATTAATACTATGGGAACTTTTTAGAACATGATCTACATGTTTATCCTTAGTACACTCCTTTGGGATGGTTCTTAACCTGACTCCATGCTCGTGACTCACAACAAACCCTTTGATTTCTTGGTTGATCCAATCAAGTCTTGTCAATATCAATGGAAATTGGGTGTTGATAAGGTGAAAACCATAATCCACCAAAATGGATGATTGATCTTGATAATGACTTGGTTCATCCCTTGACCTTTGTTTGTTTGCCTTGTGTGTGATCCCTTATTTGTGATTGTTGCATTCATGCATTCATGCGCATCATAACATTCATCACACGAAAATAACGTCAAGGAACTGAGGTTTTATTTGCAAATATTTTCATACCATGGATTATGGATGAAGGAATACTAAGAAGTACAGTTTCAGATGTCCTGATTTGAAATAGGTAAGGATGTTGTCATCCTTTGTATTTAGATCCCTTGGACTTCAAGAAACGTCACGGGAAGCTTCTATCTGTGTTATCCGCTGATATAGTTGAAGGACTTTTGAGTGTGTTGATGCAGTTTTATGATCCTCTCTACCGTTGCTTCACTTTCCCCGATTATCAGCTTACGCCTACGTTAGATGAGTATGCCCATCTCTTGGGAATACATGTTTTTGATAAGGTTCCTTTTAGTGGATTGAAGGAGATTCCCATATCTCATCTTATAGATGAAGCTCTTCATCTGAAGAAGTCTGAGATTGAGACTCATTGGGTGATGAAAGGAGGAATGTTTGGGTTGACTTTTGAGTTCCTTATTGGGAAAGCTACTGTCTTTGCTCAAGCCGGTAGTATGGATGCTTTTGAAGCCATCTTTGTGTTACTCATCTGTGATTTAGCTTTGTTCCCTAACATTGACATTTTTGTTGATGTTAACGCCATTAGAATCTTCTTGATATGGAATCATGTGCCTACTCTGTTGGGTGATGCATACTTCTCTTTGCATTTGAGAAATTCTAAAGGTGGCAGGACTATTGTGTGTTGTGTTCCTCTTCTGTACAAGTGGTTTATTTCGCATTTGCCTTAGACGCCTGCTTTTATGGAGAACAAACAATGTCTACGGTGGTCTCGGGGACTTATGTCTCTCACTAATGATAATATTGTTTGATATGACTCTGCATTGAGTATCTTGGATATTATAGATAGTTGTGGTGAATTCTCTAATGTGCCTCTCATTGGTACACAAGAAGGAGTCAACTACAACCCTGTTTTGGCTCGTCGTCAACTTGGGTTCCCCTGGAGAGACAAATCTAATAACACTCAGTTAGAAGGTCTTTTCTATCAAGAGGGTAAAGATCCCCAACATTTGAAGAAGAAGATGATACATGCTTGGCATAATGGGCATAGGAAAGGAAGATCCGAGCTTGGTCCGTGCAACTGTGTAGCTTTGGAAGCTTACACTACTTGGGTGAAGAAGAGAGCTTTGGAATTGAAGATGTTTTATGCTTGTGAGAGACCTATGTCTATGGTTGTGGCTGAGCCGTTAACTCTCCCTAACCAAGATGTAAAGGAGTTGAAAGACGCACTCGCCAAGATGAAACAAGAGAGGGATATATGGGAAGAGCGATTCCATGCTTTGAGCCGAAAGCATGAGGAGTTGCAGCTTGAGTTAAGGGACAAGGACGTGCTTATTGAACTTCTTGAAGACCGAGAAGTGAAGAGACAGAGAGAGCCAGAGGGTCCAGCTTCCTCTAGTATGCCTCAGCCTTCCAGTGCTTGGAAGAAGATTGTTGATCAACTTGTCCTTGAGAAGGCTCATATGAAGACATCTTTTGAGACCGAGATTCAACACATCCGAAGGAAGTACCAGCCCGCAGCCAGATCATCTGACACTGTTGCTAGGGGATCCTTAGGATGATTAGTTTCCTTTTTTCTTGTATTTGTACTTTGGTTTCTAAAATTGTACTTAGTGTAATCCGTCCAAATTATATGAATAAAAGAGGATTTTTATGGTCAATCAAATTGTTATTATATATTTGCAAATAAAACAGTATGTTCCTTGAAATTAAATAAACAAAAATATTTCATTTCATGCATCATTTGTATAACAGGTTTTCTTCCGCCAGATGTCTTATCGGTTATTCTTCTGTGCTCCAGCCAAGCTGACTCACCGATACAACACTCACGCCAATCAATCCAGAATTATGGAGCATTTGGAACAATAGAACAGAGAAATGAAGGATGAGATTGCTTGTATGACTGTTATGATGGAGTCTATTCTTGCTGCACAGAATCAGTCTTCACCAACTCCTGCAACTCCTCCTCCCTAGAGGACTGTCATCTCCGAGGTTGCTACCTCAACCATTCCTGATGTTGCTACTCAATCCGGTCCAACTATGCCTACTGGATCCCCATGGGGAATGCCATTAAATTTCATGTCTGAAGGGTTTGAACCCATATTTTCTTCTATGTCGGCATCTAGCCCGATCATGTCTGTGCTGCCTCCAGTTGTTCATACCTTGCCTCGTGTTGAGGACACCATATACAATTTTGAGCCGTCTGAGGACCCAAATGTTTACGAGAAAATGGATGAGATGAAGGATCAGTTCCTTAAGCTGCGAAACGAATTAAAGACATTGAGAGGAAAAGACATGTTTGGTAAGAGTGCTGCTGAACTCTGCTTGGTACCAAATGTGAAGATCCAGATGAAGTTCAAAGTCTCTGACTTTGAAAAGTATAAGGGAAATACTTGTTTGTTAAGCCACCTTGTTATGTATGCCGGAAAGATGTCAACTCAAACTGATAACGACCAGTTACTGATTCACTACTTTCAAGATAGTTTGACTGGTGCTGCTCTAAGATGGTATATGGGGCTAGACAATGCAAGTGTTCGCACGTTCAATGATTTAGGTGAAGCTTTTGGAAAACAATACAAGTATAATGTGGACATGGCGCCCGATAGAGACCAGTTGAGGTCTATGTCTCAAAAGGACAAAGAGACATTCAAAGAGTATGCCCAAAGGTGGAGAGAGCTTGCCGCTCAGATTAATCCTCCATTGGAAGAGAAGGAGATGATGAAGATTTTCCTAAAGACCATGAGTTCATTTTATTACGAACACATGATTGCCAGTGCCCCCAGTGACTTTACCGAAATGGTAAACATGGGGATGATATTAGAGGAAGGAGCCCGTGAAGGACGTCTATCTAAGGAAGAGGTGTCGTCCAGTAGGAAGTATGGTAAATGTTTTGCCAAGAAGAAGGAAGGGGAAACCAGTGCAGTGTCCGTAGGGAGGCAGAGGAGGCCTCATGTCAGAAGAAATCCACAACCGCCTCAGTATCAACATCAAGTTTCATCAGTAATTCCAGTGTTTTCAAACAATTCCAATAATCAATCAGTGCCAATTCAACAACAATGTCAACAACAACCGCAACAAAGAACCAACAACAACAACAACAATAATCAACAATAAAACCTCGAGAGGAAGAACGTCTCTTTTGACCCTATTACAATGTCATACACCGAACTCTACCCATATTTGGTTCTCAAGAACCTACTTCAACTAAGAAATCCACCTCATATTCCCGAGCCACTTCCATGGTGGTATAAGCCTGAACTCCATTGTGCCTTTCATCAAGGAGCTCCCGACCATGATATTGAGAACTGTTACCCGTTGAAGTATGAGGTACAGAAACTGGTGAAAAGTGGGATGGTGTCCTTTGAGGACCTTGCGCCGAATGTGAAAGCCAATATGTTGCCCGCGCATGGTAACTCCTCTGTCAACATGGTAGATGGTTGTCTTGGAGAATATAAGATTTATGATGTTCGCCATATCAGACAATCTTTGGTTGCAATTCATAGATATATCTATTTGGTCAGTGAGTGTGAGCATGACCATGATGGTTATATGGTATGCACTGTGAACCCTCGAGGATGTGTCATTGTCAAGAGGGACATTTAAAGATTGATGGATGAAGGGCTTATCCAAGTTTGTCAGTCAAGAGATGTAGATGATGTCAATGTAATAGTACCAGTGTTTAAGACCCCTGAGTGGGTAGTCATTCAATTTGATAGTAGCAGCAGCAACAACATCAACATATCAGTATCATCGTTAGTGATACGGTTAGCGGGCCCCATCCCATATGCATTCGATAAAGTTGTTCTTTACCAGTATAATGCTACAATGGTGTTGAATGGTCAAGAGGTTCCATTGACTACGATAAATTTTGTTGGGAATGTAGCTGATGTCGCGAAGGTGACCTATAGTGGTCGTGTATTTAGTCTTTCCAAAGGATGTAGAATTGGCTGCGGTCAGTAAGAAGCTGGATGTACCTGTGGTGGATTCGATTAGTGTTCCAGTATGTCAGTCTGGTGAATCCAGCAAGCTGAAGACTAATGATGATGATGAAGTGTTAAGGATAATCAAGAGAAGTGAGTTTAATGCGGTGGAGCAGCTACTCCAAACTCCGTCGAAGATTTCAGTGTTGTCTCTGTTAATGAATTTTGAAGCACACAGAGAAGCATTGCAAAGAGTGTTGGAGAAAACCTATGTTGAGCACAATGTTACTGTGGATCAGTTTGACCATATTGTGGCTAACATTACTTCTTGCAACAATCTGAGTTTTTATGATGAAGAAATTCCTGAGGAAGGCAGAAATCACAACCTGGCGCTACATATATCAATGAATTGCAAGGAGGATGCGTTGTCAAATATGCTAGTTGACACTGTTTTTTCTCTGAATGTACTCCCAAAATCAACTCTGTCCAAACTTTCTTATCAAGGCGCCCCTATGAGGTACAATGGCGTGTTTGTCAAAGCGTTCGACGATTCTCGTAAAACTGTCATTGGTGAAGTGGACCTTCCAGTGAAGATAGGTATGAGTTATTTTTAGATTAATTTTCAAGTAATGGATATCCACCTGGCCTATAGTTGTTTATTGGGAAGCCCATGGATCCATGAAGCTGGAGCTGTAACATCTACTCTGCATCAAAAGCTTAAATTCGTGAAGAACAGCAAGCTTGTCGTTGTTGGTGGAGAGAAAGCGCTTTTGATGAGCCATCTGTCTTGTTTTACGTATGTTGAAGATGAGGAGGAGGTTGGGACTCCGTTCCAAGCCTTGTTTATTGCTGAAGTGAAGAAAACTGGGGCGCCCATGTCTTCTTTCAAAGATGCTCAGAAAGCTATTGAGGCCGACAGTAAAGATCAGTGGGGTCGAATGGTAGAAGTTGCCGAGAACAAGAACAGGGCCGGATTGGGATTTCAGCAAGGGTCGTTTAATGTCAAAGTTGAAGAAGTGCAACCGAGTTTCTGTAGAGGAGGGTTCATCCATGGTAATGAACAACACTCAGCTGCTGTAATCGAGGGTGATGAAGATGAAGATTACGCCAACTTCGTGACGCATGACAAGACTTGTAACAATTGGGTTGCTGTTGATGTTCGCGTTATTGTCCATCGCTCTAAGTAATTTGTTTTTTCATTGTTTTAAGAAAAATCCTTCTCATATGCCTAAGGGAGAAGTGGACATTGTTAGGCATTTCAATTATCATTAATAAAATACAATTATATTCATCCACATCTATGATGTTTTATTTTTACTTTTTGCTTTTCTAAAAATGGTAATCACAAAAAACATAAATAATAATTGTCCATCTGCATAATATTTGGTCACAATTCACTTCTCTAAAATCAAAATATCAAATCATCATGCAGGTTGGTTCCCAAACCCATTGAATACAATGATCATACTCCCTCTCCAAACTTTGATTTCCCTGTGTTTGAGGTTGAGGAAGAGATTGATGAAGAAGTATCTGATGAATTATCTCGTCTACTTGAGCATGAAGAAAAAGCCATTCAACCGTTCAAAGAGCAGATTGAATTAGTCAACTTGGGTTCTTAAGATGATGTGAAGGAAGTCAAGATTGGGTCTCAACTGTGTCCAAAAGCTAAGAAGGGGTTGATTGATCTTTTCCGAGAGTATTCAGATGTGTTTGCTTGGTCCTATCAAGACATTCCTGGTTTGGATTCTGAGATTGTGGAGCATAGATTGCCATTGAAGCCAGAATGCCCGCCGGTCAAGAAGAAGTTGAGGAGAACTCATCCTGATATGGCAGTGAGGATCAAAGAGGAGGTGCATAAGCAAATTGATGCTGGTTTTCTTGTTACCGCTGAATATCCGGAGTGAGTGGCCAATATTGTGCATGTTCCGAAGAAGAATGGAAAAGTCCGCATGTGCGTCAATTATAGAGATTTGGACAAAGCTAGTCCGAAAGATGATTTTCCTCTGCCACACATTGATATGTTGGTAGACAATACGAATAAATTCGAAGTCTTTTCATTTATGGATGGATTTTTCGGATATAATCAAATCAAGATGGCACCCAAAGATATGGATAAGACCATATTCATTACACCCTGGGGAACATTTTGTTATAGAGTGATGCTTTTTGGTTTAAAGAATGTTGGTGCAACATACCAGAGAGCTATGACCACTATTTTTCATGATATGATGCATAAAGAGGTCGAGGTTTATGTTGATGATATGATTGCTAAATCAAGTGATGAAGAAGAACATGTTGAGCATTTATTGAAGTTATTCCAGTGTTTGAGGAAGTACAAGCTCCGCTTGAATCCCAATAAATGTACTTTTGGTGTTCGTTCTGGTAAGTTGTTGGACTTTATTATCAGCGAGAAGGGTATTGAAGTTGGTCTTGCCAAGGTCAAAGCAATACAAGAAATGCCTGATCGCGACTTAGTAAGTCTCTATGAGTCGTGACTGCAAGTGCACAGTCCTATCACGTAGTTTTAAAGATTATCGAACCCACAAGGACTAATAATCGAACGTATCATGGTCTAATGTTGCTATGTAAATCTAAGGCTGATAATCGTTCTAAGATTGGAGGGATGAAGAGAAATAACTATAACGTAAATAGAATAAAGATATGAGATATAGGGGATATCGGTATGTAATACATCAAACTTCGAGGATTCGATAGATAGTTGGTGAATTCTTATTGGTTAAAATATTCTTTAGTAGAAATTATTTATAGAAAGGACTTAGTCTCACACTCTCGTTTTTATTGACTCTGACCATACTCCTAGACCAGAATTCCTGGCTCTCGCGGTCGCATTTTGAATTTAAAAGTAATTTTTGAATATAAATAAAGTCTAATTAATCATAAAGCGCTCTCGCTGTGTTTAGGATTAATGCCTAGTTTCAGCTATCTGGTTAAAATCTCAAACTCTCATCCTTGTTAACCGTAACCTTAGTTTGTTTTGTACTCTCGTACGAAAAATAGTTTGATTAAAATAAGAAACTAAAACCGGAAAAGTAAGTTTTATAAAAACTAACACGGATTATTTATTGAATCCCGTCATCTCGACGGTCTTTACATAGCGATACCTAAGGGTTTAGTCGGACATGGATCCGGTAACAGACATTATATTTGGGAAATTAAACATGCAATAAGACATAAATAAATAAAACAGTAATCAAAATAAAACCTGGATTGCGATTAAGAACTAGAACTAAATCTTGATTCTTCGATTAAAATAATTCCGGCAGGCTTTGGCAATGAATAATCCTTATAATTGAATCCCAAATGCGTAAATAATAAACTGCAATAGTCCCCGATGTGGAGAAACTATCAGTTTTACAAAGTAAGAAAAACTGCCTAGAAAACTAGAAGAAAATAAATGCTGGAAAAAATAATCGTCGCTTCAAAACTGGAAGAAGAGAGAGAGAGAGCAGCAAGTCTGTGAGAGCGTCTTTATATATTTTCCACATCCTTAATTTGTAGCGAAGGTGGGTGGATTCGTGGCTAGAAACGTGGAGAAAAAGAGGGAAGACTAGGTTGTGGCGGTTGCCACAACCCTAGTCTTTTGAAGTCGTGGCGAGCACCACCTCCTCAAGCTTGGTGGCGGGCATCACCACATCCTTGGGTTCATGTGGCGGGCGCCACACACCTTAGATGATGGGTGCCACAAGCCCATTTGCTTTGGTGGCCCATTATCTCTATTTTTCTCCATTTTCTTCTCTTTTTCTTTCCTTTTTCTTTCCTTTTTGCTATTTTCCATTTTGCTTGTTGTAAACCTTTTAATCCATAAATACCTACAATAAACATAACATATTGCGTAATAATAAGTGTTAATTAAGTAAAAATCAATGCATATGAAGCTAAAAATACGATACGTTTTCGTGTTATCAAACTCCCCCATACTTAAACCTTTGCTTGTCCTCAAGGAAACGCCGCGTATATGAAAAAAGTTTTGTGAAATACTTGCAGTATACATTATCAAGACTCGTAGAAGACACATATGCATTCGGATACTCATTCTAGTCTATAAACTTTACTTTGGTTCAAAATTGTATTAACAGGTACTCACTTCCACACTAAGGGTATCGTTGGAACACATAGTCGCAATATTGCAACCATAAGTCTCCCTCCTATACAAACCAATCTGAATCATGTTGTCATGCCTAAGCCTACCTTACTAAACCTTCTTTTTATCCTTTTTCATTCTGGCGCAATCACATTAATCCCGTTATCCTTTCACATTCATAGTAAGATGATCTGTTAGTGACTATGATCTCATCATTATTTCTTTCTTTCTTTTTCGCACTTTGGCTCAAATAACAATTGAAGATGGTTATACCGTTGGGCTAAATGACCGGGTGAGGATCACCTAACTTAGAGGGAACAACATTTTTCATACATTTCATAATATTTTCTTCTTTCAAGCCTGAAATCATATACTTATTTGCATCGACTTCTTGCGTAGCGTGTGCTTAGGTTGATGCTGACTGCTAGATAAACTACTTAAGGAAATATTAAAGGGTAGAATTTAAGGCTATGGCATGACAAGTACTCAAATCAATCTTATACTTGGGAGATTTAAGGTGTTAAAATGATACCGATCTTATAAAGTTTTTCCAAATCTCCACAATTCAACCTCAGTTTTATTTATAGGTTAGAATTTTCAAAAGATGCATTGTATCTCTAAGTCTTTATTTTTGTGAAAAAATTTGTATGGCTTGAGGAAATAGGAGAATTAGTAAATAACGGAAACCACGCATAAAGACTCGACAACACATTGATATTTAACTCGACTGACACTTTAACAAAAAATAACAAAAGGAAATCACAATGACAATAATTTAAATCTACCTAGAAAGCGATAAATAAAAACGGTAAAGCTTCCTCCCCCATACTTAAACCTTGCATTGTCCCCAATGCAATGACATAAGATAGGAAAGAAAGGTAGAACCTGGGTATCCTGCTACTGGCGCCTTCTGGCAAGTGTACGTGCACGTCCATCGTTTCCTGGCTGGTGAGGTGTCGTGTAGTTTTGGAGATCTTCCACATGCATTGTCAATGTTGCCATTTCATCGATCAAGCCAGACATGTTCTGTTCGGCTCTGAAAGCGTAGTTGCTCTGATCATGCTGCATTTGGAGAAGGATTTGCATCATTTCAGTTTGCTGAGCTTCCATGTTTTGGATTTGTAGGTCTCGCTGAGCGTCTAATTCGTTACGCCGTAGCAGTTCAGCATAAATCTCATCAAGAGTGGTTGGTGCCGCATTTCTTCTTCTGGGTCTTTGACTGGAGGATGTACCTGCAACATTTTCAAATGACATGTGTGTGGTGTGTGGGTCAGTAGCGGGAGCAGTTTGCTCCGGAATGTGATCCTCATTAGTGTCCCTGCCAGCAGCTACATTCTCAGGAATGTGCGCGGGGACTTGGTTAGGCACCAAATCATTTGTATAACAATAATTGTCCGGGTTACGCACATCTGTGCTATTTGGATTTGGGAGGATAAAATCTTGTAACGCATTATTTGCAATTATTAAATTAAATTTACTGTCACTCCTTCGTTTTACTAGTTTCATGCTCTTTGTCATGTCAATGTCAATGGCATGATGCGGGAGCGGGGTTAGCCTGGAGAATTCTTCTTCGAGTCCAAGCACTCTGGCTATGGAGGTTATTAAACCTCCAAAAATATTTGGCCCTCGCTTCGCATTGACAATGGCCTTCATGTGAGATAGCATAAAAGGGACGATATTCACCTTTTATGGAAAAAATGTGGCGAACAAATAAAAGAGTTTTTTTCATTCACCTTGTTAGAATTTGCTCAGGCAAAAATGGTGGACGCCAATATTTGGCGGAAATATCGAATAGCCCGGTTTTGAATTAGAGTGACTCTGTTTCCCTCAAAACTATGGGTTACTGTACCGGTTATTTCCCTCCAAAATGGTTGGAAGGCGCGTTGCCAACCCTCAGTATCTGGGACCTCACTTACTACGCCATCCCCATGGGGGAAATGTAGCAGGTCCGCTAGTTGGGAAAATGTAAGGGCATATTCGACGTTAAATAAACAAAACTGGACAATACCACTGGAGCAGTTTATGTTGGGTTCAAGACTAAAAATTAACGAGCTTAGGAATTCTAACGTTAATTGAGCATAAACAGGGTCCTTGAGAGATAGAAAATAATTTAAATTTAAAGTGTCTAGTATATAGTTAACACTATCTAGAAGTCCCAAAGCAAATAAACAGGGTTCATCGGTGTACCTTGTTGATTCGATCTTTCTTGCGTTGAGAGATGTGTATGTTTCCTCTTATAATTCATCTGGCTCGCCGTTTCTGAATACTATTTCATATTCCCTCATCTGTGCCATAATGAATTTAACACTCTTTGTGTAATGTAGTGAGAATAGAGCAAGAAAGGAGAGAAATATGTAAATGAGAAGTGTGGTTTGTTGAGGTAATGTTGGTGGTTTATATAGAGGTGATGGTGGTTGGAAAATTAATTGGTAAATAAATTGCATTTAGGGTTTTTTATGTCTTGGTCAAAGAGTTGTTGAAAGTGGTTGAGTGGCATCAAGGCATTGTCTTGCATACAAGGGACATCACCATAAAGTGATATGAATGGTCAAAATACACATCATGCGCGTGCAGGCTTGTGTAGTGGCTTACGCCACTTTTGGTGCTGGTGGCGGGCGCCACTATGGGCCCTGTGGCGGGCGCCACAACCCTCACATGGGCGCCACAACTGTGTGTGGCAGGCACCACATGCAGTGTGGTTTCCCATGTATGTGCCTTTATTTTCTTTGACCATAGAATTTTAATGGAATTTAGTTTACCGGTAGTATATAGTGTTTGGGAATAATAAACATGATATAGTGGAATGGAATTTAATCGCAAAATTGACGAATGAAAGAATGGAGTAGACGGGAAAAGATGAAATAGATTGTCTACTGGAATAAAAAGAAATGAAGTAATTAAATAAATCCCAATGTGTAAAAGCAAATAACAATAAAATTCCAAACAAGAAAATAAAATAAAAGTCAGTAAATCGGTAATTCAAATAAATTAGCCATTACGGTGGCTTCTGGTAGGAGGAGCGAACAACTAGAAGGGTTGGTAAATGTGATCCAGGTTCTCTGTCACTACATCCATAAAGCTGTGGAATTCCACGCGCGGGGTGCTCAGCTCGCCTCTCAGATTGGCGACGTCTGTCTGAACAGCTTCGATGGCAGCAGCATGATCGATGAGAGGTACAACAAGTGTAACTGGGGCATGTGATTCAGCATCAGAGATATAATTGTCAAAGTGGTCATAGATTTGGGGTGTCTCTGGAGGAGAAGGTGGTGCATCTGGTGGTCCATCCAAATCATAAAGCCAGTTGTTCCTATCATGTACACTCGTCCTAGGGTCTGGCAGGGTAAACAGGTGTACTACTTCGCGGTTGATTAGAAATTCAAACACATTTGGACCTAGGTTCCTAATGATACCGGTGTTGAAGCAAAATTCAATATTCATTGGTCGTATTCCACCTAAAGGGGTGAGCCTGATAAGTGGTTGTCTCAGTCCGATGGCATTTGCTATCATGGTCACTAAGCCTCCCACTAAGATTGGTCCATAGTCCTCTTGTGCCGTATGGTATAAATTAGCTATCATAAATGTAGCAGCGTTAACAGGTCGGGCCTGTGATGCACAATACATTATGAAGAGTTCGTCTTTGGAAACAAAGGTTTTGTTATGTTCCTTTCCAAACAAGGTGTGAGCTAGGATCTTATGGAAGTAACGAATCGCAGGGTTGTGGATGTTCTCTGAATGCATAAGGTCTGGCTCAGGATGATCGTTTCCTGTGATGCTACCCCAAAAGAGATCTAATTGATGGTCTACAAGTTTGTCTTCCTGGGTAATGGTAAAGGTATCAGGACCATTAGGGAATCCTAGGAGTTCAACCATCTCTCTGTGGGTGTAGCGGTAATCCATATCAAACAACCTAAAGGTGATTAGGCCTTTGTTAAGTCCAATACCATGGTTTTGCAGGTGCACTAGGGAGCTTAGGAATTCTAAAGTCAACCTACTATAGGAACTAAATTTTCTCTTGATAGCAAAGGTGTCCCAGCCTAATTGGTTAATTAGGAATGTAACACTGTTCTTATACCTAGTTTGGTCATGGTGCGTCCATCAGGGTATAAGGTTAGTGTCATTTCTCTTTGAGCTAGAGCCTCAAAACGTCTCCTTTGAGCTCTGCCTCTGAAGACTATATCCATGTAACTTACTTGTTGCATTGTGATAGTCAGTAGCTAGATAAAATCAAGTAGATAATAGAATTAATTTAGTAATGGTCAATAATATAGAAAGGTATCGATTAACTTTATGAGAACTAAATAAAGAAGAGAACAAAGAAATGAAAATTAAGAAGTAGTAACAATTATAAGTTTTATGATGAAATTAAATAGTTAAAGACAAAGTGTGGGTTGTCTCCCACCAAGCGCTTTGTTTATTGTTGTAAGCTCGACAAAAATAGGATAGGTATTATTCTTTCGAATGAGCGCGAGGCTCTGCAAGCTTAAGATTTGCAATGAAATCATTGCTATCACTGTTGTGGTGATGTTTCAAATGTTGGCCGTTTACTATGAATGGTTCACTCGTTTTTCCTTTTATCTCTATTGCTCCATTCGGAAAGATATTGGTAATTTCGAATGGACCGAACCATCTAGAACGAAGTTTTCTGGGAAAGAGTCTGAGGTGGGAGTTAAATAGGATTACTTTATTGCCTTCCTTAAACTCTTTCCTTAATATGCGATTGTCGTGCCATTTTTTTGTTCTTTATTTATAGATTCAGGCATTCTCACACTCATCTAGTCTAAGTTCCTTTAGTTCGTGGATATCTAATATTCTTTTTTCGCTTGCGGCAGTGTAATTGAGATTAAGGGTCTTAATGGCCCAATATGCTTTATGTTCCAATTCTATCGGCATATGACATGATTTTCCATAAACTAGCTTAAAAGGTGTGGTTCTTATTGGGGTCTTATAAGCTTTCCTATATGCCCACAGGGCTTCTGGTAATTTTGAAGACCAATCTTTCCTAGAGGTGGAAACTGTCTTTTCTAAGATTTGTTTAATTTCTCGATTCGAGACTTCTACTTGCCCACTCGTCTATGGGTGGTAGGGTGTTGCTATGCGGTGCCAGACTCCATATTTCAGTAATAGATTTTCAAAAATCCTTGAAATAAAGTGGGATCCACCATCACTGATGACAAGTCTCGGCACTCTGAATCTAGGGAAGATTATTCGCTTAAAGAGTCTAATTACCACTCGTGTGTCATTTGTTGGAGAGGCTATGACCTCAATCCATTTTGATACATAACCAACCGCAACAAGGATATACTTGTTACCAAAATAGGATGGAAAAGGTCCCATAAAATCTATTCCCCAAACATCGAAGACTTCTACTTCCAAAATGCCTTTAAGCAGTATTTCGTCGCGTCTAGATATGTTGCTAGTGCGTTGACACCGGTCGCAATTTGTGATCGTGATGTGGACATCTTTCCACATAGTGGGACAAAAGAGGTCGGCTTGCAAGATCTTTGCGCAAGTCTTCAAGGTGCTTGCATGTCCTCCATAGGGAGCAAAATGACAGTGGGAAATTATGTTTTCTACCTCATCTTTCTGGGACACATCGACGAAAAATGCCGTCGGCGCCTCTCTTGAAAAGTAGAGGCTCATCCCAATAGTAGTGTTTAAGATCGTGGAAAAAAAATTCTTTTGTTGGTAGGTCAGGTCTGGCAGAAGCACCATAGCTGCTAAGTAGTTGACGAAGTCAGCGTACCATGGTAGTGTGGTTTGGATGTAGATTGTTTCCACTACTTCGTTTGTTCTGGTATCCTTATGGGTTAACGCATCTTTAACTGTATTGCTTTCCAGTTGGGCTATGAGTCTTTCGTACGGAAAATCATCGTTTATAGGCATTCGTTCAGGTTCAATACCTTCCATTCTTGACAAGTGATCGACCACGACATTTTCAGTGCCCCTTTTATCCTTGATTTCTAGGTCAAACTCTTGTAATAGTAAGATCCACCTTAGGAGTATTGGTTTGGCGTCTTTTTTGTTTAACAGGTACCTAATTGCAGCATGATCGATATAGATAATCATCTTTGCTCCTACTAGGTAGGAACGAAATTTATCCAAAGCTAACACTACGGCTAAAAGTTCCTTTTCTATGGTGGCATAGTTCATATGTGCAGGGTCTAGGGTTCTACTTGCATAGTATATTGCATGAAGTTTCTTATCCCTTCTTGTCCTAAGATTGCGCCTACAACATAGTCACTAGCATCACACATGATTTCAAAAGGTAATCTCCAATCGGGCGGTTGCATGATAGGTGTGGTAATAAGAGTTGTTTTCAGTTGTTTTCAGTTGTTCAAACGCCGCTAGGCATTTGTCGTCAAAGATGAATTCGGCGTCTTTCATCAATAAGCTAGTCAGTGGTTTGGTCATTTTTGAGAAATCTTTAATGAATCGCCGATAGAAACCGGCGTGTCCTAAGAAGCTTCGTATTTCTCTTATGGTTTTCGGAGGCTGGAGGTTTTCTATAACTCCTACTTTAGCCTTGTCGACTTCAATCCCCTTGTCGGATACTATGTGTCCGAGCACGATTCCTTGTCGGACCATGAAATGACATTTTTCCCAATTTATCACTAGGTTCACTTTTACGCATCTGTTTAGTACCATTTCAAGATTCGATAAGCAGCCTTCAAAGCTCTGTCCGCATACGGAGAAATCGTCCATGAAGACTTCCATGATGTCATCTATGAAATCAGCGAAAATTGACATCATGCATCTTTGGAATGTTACGGGAGCGTTACACAGTCCGAATGGCATTCGTCGGTAGGCGAATGTACCATAGGGGCATGTGAAGGTCGTTTTCTCTTGGTCGTCGGGATGAATAGGAATTTGGAAAAATCCCGAATAACCGTCTAGGTAGCAGAAGTGAGAATGCTTAGCCAATCATTCAAGCATTTGATCAATAAACGGTAAAGGAAAATGATCCTTCCGTGTAGCTTTGTTTAATTTTCTATAATCAATACACATTCTACTTCCAGTAACCACTCTTTGTGCTATAGATTCTCCTTTTTCATTATTCACAATTGTGACGCCTCCCTTCTTTGGTACGACATGTACTGGGCTGACCCATTGACTATCGGATATCGGGTAGATAATACCTGCTTCTAACAACTTTTGCACTTCTTTCTTTACTATATCACTCAGAATAGGATTTATCCTTCTTTGATGTTCTCTAGAGGTCTTAATGTCTTCCTCTAGCATAATGTGATGCATGCATATGGAAGGGCTTATTCCTTTTAGATCTGTGATATTGTAGCCTAAAGCAGTTGGGTATTTTCTCAAAATATGTAGAAGCTTTTCGGTCTCTATCTGCCCTAAGTCTGCATTTACTATTACAGGTCACTCAAGTTCAGTGTCTAGGAATTCGTACCTTAGATTTTTGGGTAACATGTTAAATTCTAGGGTTGGTTTCTTTGGGCAAGGCATATGATCGGGCGTTAGTGTTAGGCATTCGCTTAGGCTGTCATCTTGGTATTCCTTACTTAAATTTTCATTTTCAAAAGTAGGAGGCCTTGGAATTTTTAGTATTTCGGAGTATGATGTTTGTTTATTCTCCATCTCTCTTATGCATTCGTCGATGACATCTAGTAGACAACGGGTATCGTCTATAGCTGGTGCCTTTAGGAATTGCATCAAAATGAATTCGACCTTTTCCTCACCAACTTCGAAGGTTAGCTTGCCTTTCTTAACATCTATAATAGCTCTGGCTGTAGCTAGGAATGATCTTCCTAATATGATAGGGATGTTGGTTTTCCATGATTATAAAATCAGTAGGAATATAGAATTGTCCTATGCGCACCGGAATGTTTTCTAGCATACCTACGGGAAATTTAACAGAATGATCTGCCAATTGTACAGACATCCTCGTAGGTCTTAGTTCTCCCATTTTTAGCCTTTCGCATATGGACAAGGGCATTAAAATAATACTGGCTCCTAAGTCACATAGCTTTGTCGATGACAAACTTTCCGGTTACACAGGGTATGGAGAAACTACCTGGGTCTTTCAACTTAGGAGGCATATTGTTTTGTATTATGGCGCTACACTCAGCAGTAAGTGTAACGGTTTCATTATCCTCTATCTTCTTCTTGTTAGATAAGATTTCTTTGAGAAACTTAGCATATGAGGGAATTTGAGTTATGGCTTATGTAAAGGGTATTGTGATATTAAATTGTTTTAGAAGCTCTACGAATTTTTTAAATTGCCCTACACTTTTAGATTTAACAAGTCTTTGAGGATAAGGGATAGGGGGTTTATACAGTGGTGGAGGCACATAAGGTTCTTCTTTCTCTACGGCCTCTTCGTTTTTATCTTCCTATTGTTCGTCTTCCTTCTCAGTTGCCTTACCTGGGTCTTGATGCATGGATAGGTTTTGAGTTCTAGGGTCAGTCGACCCGTTTAGTTTTGTCCCACTTTGTAGTATAATAGCATTTTCATGACTTTTAGGGTTTGGTTGCGGTTGTCCATGAAATGTGCCTACAGAAGCAGCAGTAGGTGCTTGTTGTTGAGCCACTTGTGAGTTTTGTGTTTCCAACATTTTGTTATGGGTGGCTAATGTGTCTACCTTGTTTGCTAACTGCTTGATTTGCTCACTAGTGTGTATGTTTTGATTTAGGAAATCCTTATTTGTTTGGGCTTGGGTAGCTATAAATTTTTCCATCATTATTTCTAAGTTTGATTTCCTAGGAGCATTTTGAGTATTTGTGGCAGCTTTATGATATCCTGGTGGTACAACAGGTGCTTGATTAGGTGCATACAATGCATTATTGTTTTTGTATGAAAAGTTAGGATGGTTCTTTCAACCTTGGTTATAGGTATTTGAGTAAGGGTTTCCTTGAGCATAGTTCACCTGTTCTGTGGAGGTTCCTGTCAAGAGTTGACATTATGGGGTAGTATGCCCTTGAACTCCGCATATTTCGCAGTTTGGTGCTACGGCAGCCACGGTGGCTGCTGGTGTTATGGTCAAGTTGTCTATCTTTTGAGTCAGAGCATCTACCTTGTCGTTGACATGGTCAAGACTGCTTAATTCGAACATGCCGCCCTTCGGTTGAGGTTTCTCTACAGAGGTTCTTTCCCTTCCCCATTGGTAATGGTTATGGGCCATACTTTCGATGAGATGATAGGCCTCGTTGTATGGTTTATCCATTAGTGCGCCACCTGCGGCGACGTCTATTGTCAATCTTGTATTGTACAAGAGACCGTTATAAAAGGTGTGAATGATCATCCATTCTTCTAGACCGTGATGTGGATAAAGCCTCATCATGTCTTTGTATCTCTCCCAAGCTTCAAAAAGTGATTCATTATCCTTTTGTTTAAACCCATTTATTTGGGCTCTTAGCATAGTCGTCTTGCTAGGTGGGAAATATGGGGCTAAGAAGACTTTCTTCAACTCGTTCCATGTAGTGACAGAGTTGGATGGTAGAGACTGGAGCCAAGCTCTAGCTCTATCTCTTAATGAAAATGGGAAAAGATGGAGTCTTATAGCTTATGGGCTGACACCATTCGCTTTCACCGTGTCCGCGTATTGCAAAAATACTGACAAGTGTAGGTTCGGGTCCTCCGTGGGACTACCTGAAAACTGGTTTTGCTGTACGGCTGACAACAGTGAAGGCTTTAGCTCAAAATTGTTGGCTTCGATCGCAGGGGCAGCGATGTTGTTATGTGGTTCATCCTATGAAGGGATTGCATAATACTTAAGAGGCCGGTTTTGCACTCCTTCGGCCATCTCTGGTTGAATAACTAATTCAGAAGTAGGAATGTTAAGGTCAGGAAGATTTAGCATGATACGATGTTCCCGTATCAAATCTCGTTTTTATTGACTCTGACCATACTCCAAAACCAGAATGCTTGGCTCTCGCGGTCGCATTTTGAATTTAAAAGTAATTTTTGAATATAAATAAAGTCTAATTAATCCTAAAGCGCTCTCACTGTGTTTTGGATTAATGCATAGTTTCAACTATCTAGTTAAAATCTCAAACTCTCGTTCTTGTTGACCGTAACCTTAGTTTGTTTTATACTCTCGTACAAAAAACAGTTTGATTAAAATAAGAAACTAAAACCGGAAAAATAAGTTTTATAAAAACTAACACCAATTATTTATTGAATCTCGTCGTCTCGACGGTCTTTAGATAGCGATACCTAAGGGTTTAGCAGGACATGGATCCGGTAACAGACATGGTATTTGGGAAATTAAACATGCAATAAGACATAAATAAATAAAACAGTAATTAAAATAAAACCTGGATTGCGAATTAAGAATTGGAACTGAATCTTGATTCTTCGATTAAAATGATTCCGGCAGGCTTTGGCAATGAATAATCCCTACAATTGAATCCCAAATGTGTAAATAATAAACCACAATAGTCCCCGATGTGGAGAAACTATCACTTTTCCAAAGTAAGAAAAACTGCCAAGAAAACTAGAAGAAAATAAATGTTGAAAAAAATGATCGTCGCTTCAAAACTGGAAGGAGAGAGATAGATAGATAGATAGATAGATAGATAGATAGATAGAGAGAGAGAGAGAGCGAGAGAGTAGCGAGTCTGTGAGAGAGTCTTTATATATTTTCCACATCCCTAATTTGTAGCGAAGGTGGGTGGATTCGTGGCTAGAAACATGGAGCAAAAAAGGGAAGACTAGGTTGTGGCGGTTGCCACAACCCTAGTCTTTTGAAGTCGAGGCGAGCACCACCTATATAGGGTTGAGCACCACCTCCTCATGCTTGGTGGCGGGTGCCACCACATCCTTGGGTTCATGTGACGGGCGCTATACACCTTAGATGATGGGCGCCACAAGCCCATTTGCTTTGGTGGCCCATTATCTCTATTTTTCTCCATTTTCTTCTCTTTTTCTTTCCTTTTTCTTTCCTTTTTGCTATTATCCATTTTGCTTGCTGTAAACGCTTTAATCGATAAATACCTGTAATAAACATAAAATACTGCATAATAATAAGTGTTAATAAAGTAAAAAGCAATGCATATGAAGCTAAAAATACGACACATTTTCAGGTTATCAATGCCCGCGCCCAAAACTGAGAAGCAAGTCAAAGGTTTTCTCGGTCGCTTGAACTATATCTCAAGATTTATATCGCATATGACTGCCACATGTGCGCCTATATTCAAGCTTCTTCGGAAAGATCAGTCTTATGATTGGATCGAAGACTGCCAGAAAGCTTTTGACAGTATTAAAGAATATCTGCTCGAGCCTCCGATTCTGTCTCCACCTGTTGAAGGAAGACCGTTGATCATGTATTTGACCGTGCTTAAAGAGAGTATGGGTTGTGTTATAGGTCAGCAAGACGAAACTCAAAATTAAGAATATGCTATTTACTACCTTAGTTAGAAGTTCACCGATTGTGAGACTCGGTATTCTATGCTTGAAAAGACTTGTTGTGCATTGGCTTGGGCTGCTAAGCGTCTGCGTCAGTATATGTTGAATCATATTACTTGGTTGATATCCAAAATGGATCTAATCAAGTACATTTTTAAGAAGCCTGCTTTAACAGGGAGGATTGTTAGTTGGCAGATGTTATCAGAGTATGATATTGAATACCGATCTCAAAAAGCTATCAAAGGTAGTGTCTTGGCTGACCATTTGGCTCACTAACCGATTGAAGACTATCAGTCAGTGCAATATGATTTTCCCGATGAAGAGATTTTGTATCTGAAAATGAAATATTGTGATGAACCATTGCTTGAAGAAGGGCCAGAACCTGGTTCCCGTTTGGGCATGGTATTTGATGGAGCTGTTAATCAGTATGGTAATGGCATTGGGGCAGTGATTATTACTCCTCAAGGAGCTCATTTTCCATTTACAGCTAGATTTACTTTCAAGTGTATGAACAACATGGCTGAGTATGAAGCTTGCATTATGGGGCTTGAAGAGGCCATTGATCTCAAAATCAAATACCTTGACATCTATGGAGATTCAGCTTTGGTTGTGAATTAGATCAAAGGTGAATGAGACACGAACCAACCCGGTTTGATACCATATAAAGAATATGCGAGGAGGATATCAACTTTCTTTACAAAGGTTGAGTTTCATCACATCCCTTGAGATGAAAACCGGATGGCAAATGCTCTTGCAACGTTGGCTTCAATGATTGTGGTAAAATTTTGGAATGAAGTTCTAATTTGACTGTGATGCGCCTTGATTGGCCAACTGATGTGTTTACTGTTGAAGAGGTCAAAGATGAAAAGCCGTGGTGTTTTGATATCAAGTGTTTTCTCCAAAGTCAGATTTACCCGCCTGGGGCACATTTGAAAGATAAGAAGACTTTGAAAATATTAGCTGGCAACTTCTACCTGAATGGTGATGTGCTTTACAAGACAAACTTCAATATGGTTTTGCTCAAATGTGTGGATAGACATGAAGCAGACTTATTAATGAATTAAGTCCATGAAGGTTCCTTTGGTACTCATTCCAATGCACATGCTATGGCCAAAAAGATGTTGAGAGCAGGTTACTATTGGCTGAAAATGGAATCTAACTGTTGCAAGTTTGTGAAGAAATGCCACAAGTGTCAAATTTATGCAGATAAGATTCATGTTTCTCCGACACTGTTCAATGTCATTTCCTCTCCATGGTCCTTCTCCATGTGGGGAATTGATATGATTGGCATGATTAAGCCTAAAGCTTCAAACGGACATCGTTTCATTTTGGTAGCTATTGATTACTTCACAAAGTGGGTTGAAGCAGCATCGTATGCGAATGTGACCAAGCAAGTTATTGTAAGGTTTATCAAGAATCAGATTATATGTCATTATGGTGTGCCAAGTAAGATCATTACTGATAATGGATCGAACTTGAACAATAATATGGTAGAAGCTCTTTGCAAAGAATTCAAGATTGCACACCATAATTCTTCTCCCTACAGACCTAAGTTGAATGGGGTTGTTGAAGCTGCGAATAAGAACTGAAATTCTGGTATCAGATATGAGATGTCGAAGGTAATGCCACGACATTAATATCTGAACAATACAAACAGGATAAACAATAAAGAACAATAATGCAAGAGACACATGCAATTGTTAACCCAGTTCGGTGCAAACTCACCTACGTCTGGGGGCTACCAAGCCAGGAAGGAAATCCACTAAATAGAATCAGTTCAAAGACTCTCAGTAAACAACTTCAAGTTACAGTTTTTTCACCTAATCTCTACCCGTGTGACTTCTATCTAAGAACTCTTAGATATGAGATCCTACTCACCCCCCCTCAATCACAACAGTGATATAAAACAAGAATTACAATGAAAAGAAGACACTCTTCAAAGATACATACTTGATCTTACTTAAAAGCTTCAATCAAGTAAACACACACTCATGCTTCAAAGCTTAGAGTGGACAAATTACAACTCAAAAATCAGACCAATTCAATCATCTATGGATGAATTGAATGGCTTATAATTCACACGACCACACAAGACTAAAACCCTTATTCTCTCTCAATATTTCATTCGTTATTTCTTGTGTATAAAACCAAGTTTTCCATGTCCTTTATATAGAAGCAATTGGCTGGGCTTGGACATCATAAAACCCTAAAACTATTTTCCATTCATATCTTCTCATGACAGTTGATTATATCTCTTTGGAAAATAAGTCAATCTAGTTGTAATTACTGATTAATAGCGTGTTCAATCATCTCATCAATCATACATAGATTAGCATTAAAAACGCAATCACATAATACATAACATTCAGACTGAATGTTCTGTATACAGATGTCATGACATCGGGTCTGACATCTCAGTAAAATCCTACATAATCACATTTTAAATATCCTGCAGGTACATGTTATCTTATGTCAAGACAACACATGTGACAACTTGTGAACACTTTAGGTTTTACCAAAATTGCTGCCAACACATAGAACCAACAAACTCCCCCTTTGGCAAATTTTGGCTAAAACATATATGAGTCCATTTGTTCATAAGAAAAAAACATCTCAGCAGTTAAGCAGCAGCAGAAGTAGTAAACCACACATTTACTAGCTATAATAGCAACTAGTAAACATATAATAAACAAATCAGTGCTTCTTCTCCCCCTAAATCTGTTCAACACAGAAATCTCCTTTAAGAACACCTGTAACATCCATCACCCCATCTGACATCTCCTTCAACATCACCTGTACCACACAGAACATCATTCTGTTCAACATCAGCTATCATCTAGTTAGCCTAGCTACTTTAGCACATATTAACTGCAGCTCTCCTCTACATCTCTCCCTCTACAGCTTTCCCTTTAGCTACCACTTCTCCCCCTTTTTAGTCAAAATAGACCAATGAGACAAAATAAATGTCTATTAGTCCAACAGAGAATGTCACATAGAATGTTATAACATATAAAATGTTAAAACATATTGTCAGGTGTTACAAAACCATAATTATACACAGCTATATCAGCTGAGATAAAAAGAAATCCAGAGAAATCACAATGAGAACCCAAGAAATTACATCAAGGCATCAAAACAGACTGCCAAAAAAAACATCAAACATTAAACAAGAAACATCAATGCATCCAGAGCAGCACATCATTATAACAGGGGGACCATCTTCACGATAACTCAGTCAGAGGAGGTAGCATCTTCATCAGCTTTAGACCCAAAACTGCCACTAGATTTATCATGAAACTCAGACCTCTCACTTGAGGTGTGGGCATCTGTTTCCTTGGCTTGACCAACATTATCCATGTCTCTTTGCTCCAAGCTATTAATCAGAACCTCCAGAGCTTCTTTCCTAGCTTTAGCCACCCTAATCCCAGTCTCCAATTCCTTACAGGTCTCTTTCAGTTCAGCAATCAGGCCACCTTGAGAGGTTGGCTTCTTCATAGCAGATGTCATGACAATGTCATTGACATGACTGCCTTCAAATAACTTGTAATGAACTGACAATGGAGGTTTTCTTATACTAGGGATATCACTTGTGATCAAAATACCAGGTTGCTGGCTTAGGATTATCCCACAAATTATTGAGGGAAAAGCAATGGGCAGCTTCACTGCATTTGTGAAGGCATGTTTGACAATTTGTTCAAACATGAACCTTCCATACTTAAAAGTAAGCTTGGTTCCAATAGCAAATATGATCCTTCCAAGAGCATTTGAGATTGTAGATATGTGATTTGTTAGGAACCAATTTGCTGACCCTATCTTATTCAAGATAACATATTTCACAATTAATTTTCCAGCAGAGAGATGCTTTTTGCTTGGCCACTCCTTGACCTGTCCAGCAGTTATTTTCCTACAGACTTCATTGTCTGTGGCCTCGAGTTCAACAACACCTTCAGTTCCTCTTCCTAGGAACTTATTGATCACAGCAGGAGAAAACTTCACACACTTTCGTCTAACAAACACCTTACAAAACTCTTTGTTGTTCTTGTCAGCAATGTCCTCAGGGATATTCACCACAAACTCTTTAACAAGACCTTCAAAACATTGAGGTAACCCACTAACAGTCTTCATTAAACCAGCAGACTTGATCAAGTCCATGACTTCCTTAACTTCTACAACATCCTTTCCCAATTCTCTTTCCACAGCTACTCTCCTTTGGATTACAAATTTCCACTTAGCTGCACCATCTTCCAGATGGAAGGAAATGTTATCCAAATGTACAGCAGCAACCTTAGCAGGGGATTTTCTAACATTTGACCTTTTGACAAGAGAGATGTCTGGGACATCGTCTTTAACATCTTCCTCTGAATCAGAACTTTCTCTTACCTTTCTCTTATTTACCTCCACTTTACTCCATGACTTTGAAGGGCCTACAGTAGTAGCCTTCTAACCAGTTCTGGCTGTCATCATCTCAGCCACAGACCTACCCTTCCTGGTCTTCATTCTCTTTGGAACACTTGGCTTCAAGTGATGAAGCAAGCTGTCATCTTCATCATCTGAGCTTTCTTCTTCCAAGTCAATCACCTTCTTACCAGAGTCATGCTTCTTAGACTGAGAAGCATCTACAGATTTCTTACAAGGCAAGGTTTGCCCTAAAGAACACAATCCTTCTGCAGCTATATCTTTCTCAGACCTAGATGACTCATCATCTTTCTCATGGTGAGGTTCCACCTCAGGTGAGGGGTCCCTTCTAGATAGAGGATTTAAAACTCCCTTGACTGAGTGTCCTTCATTTAGGATCCTCGTGACAAATTTCTAATGACACAATCAATATGATGCATGTCATCTTTAGAGGTAGGGTTATCAGAATTGTTACCTTGAGTATGTCCAGCAGTGGAGGATGGACCAGGAGCGTCGCCTGGGATGACTGATAGGGGAATCACTTCCAAAATGTCTTCATGAAGAAAAACCATGGAGGGTGTTCTTGCTTTTTGCGCAGGTTTGGTGTTTTTAGAACCAGAAGATGAAGGATGTTGTGACATCTTGTTGAGCTTGTGAAAGAATTTTTGTTTCCCTAGCAGAGATGGTCGATAAAGTTTGATGAAGATGGAAGTGGTTGAGTTGAGGTTGCGTGTGACAATGATATAGATGGTAGTTCCAATACTAGGTAATGATTTACCATAAATGGGGCACTTTCTTTTAAGTGGGCAGACAATATTTTTATTACCTTTTCCACTCCAAATTAATTGCTATAAATTCTCATGGATACAAATCCCTAATTTCCCTCTTAAACATTCAACTTGATTAGCATCCAAGGCCTTTGTAAATATGTCAGCTAATTGCATTTCAGTAGTAACATGCTCCAGGGCTATAATTTTCTCTTCCACTAGATCTCTAATAAAGTGATGACGAATATCACTGTGCTTTGTCTTGCTGTGCTGAATAAGATTCTTAGAAATATTTATAGCACTCAGGTTATCATAGTACAATGTCATGACATCTTGTGTGAAATTGTATTCAGCTAACATTTGTTTCATCCAAACCAGTTGAGAACAACTACTCTCAGCTGCTATGTATTCAGCTTCAGCAGTGGATAGGGACACACAATTTTGTTTCTTACTAAACCATGATATTAAGTTGTTCCCCAAGAAGAAACATCCTCCTGATGTGCTTTTCCTATCATTAGCACTTCCAGCCCAGTCAACATCACAGTAACCAGTCAGCATAGATCCAGATCCATGAGTATATAACATCTCATAGTCACTAGTGCCATTGACATATTTCAGTATCCTCTTCACTTGGTTTATGTGATTGACTTTTGGTTCAGCTTGATATCTAGCACAAACACCTACAACAAATGCAATTTCAGGTCTGTTTGCTGTGAGATATACCAGACTTCCTATCATGCTTCTGTATAGACTTTGATCTACACTAACACTATTTTCATCTTTGGAGACTTTCACGTGTGTAGGAGCAGGTGTCCTTTTATGACTTGCATTCTCCATGCCAAACTTCTTAACAATGTTTTTGGCATATTTGCTTTGAGATAGAAAGATAGAATCTTCCATCTGCTTGACTTGTAGCCCAAGAAAATAGGTCAGCTCTCCAACAAGGCTCATCTCAAATTCAGACTGCATTTGTTTAACAAAATGTTCGACTATCTGATCTGACATCCCACCGAACATAATATCATCCACATATATTTGAGCTACCATGAGTTTTCCTCCTTCATTCTTAACAAATAGGGTCTTGTCAATACCTCCCTTCCTGTATCCATTGTTAGTGAGGAACATTGTGAGTCTATCATACCAAGCCTTAGGAGCTTGTTTCAAACCATAAACAACTTTTCTCAACTTGTACACATGCTTTGGAAGATTTGGATCTGTGAATCCTTTAGGTTGTTCAACATATACTTCCTCATTTAAATAGCCATTCAAGAAGGCACTTTTTACATCCATTTGGAACAGTTTGAACTTCAGAATACATGCCACTCTATGCAATAGTCTAATAGACTCAAGGCGTGCTACAGGGGAAAAGGTTTCATCAAAATAAACTCCTTCAACTTGAGTATATCCTTGTGCTACTAATCTTGCTTTATTTTTAGTAACCACCCCTTGTTCATCAGATTTATTCTTATACACCCACTTTGTTCCTATGACATTTATTCCTTCAGGTCTAGGAACCAGTTCCCATACTTCATTTCTCTTGAATTGGCCTAACTCCTCCTGCATGTCATTGATCCAGAACTCATCAGTCAAGGCTTCCTTGACATTTCTAGGCTCAATCTTGGACACAAAATAACCATGTGAGATCACTTCCCTTGATCTAGTTGTGACCCCTTTATTTGGGTCTCCTATAATGAGATCTTTGGGATGATCCTTCTGAATTCTGATGGAGGGTCCCTTGTTGATTTTGTCAGCTTCAGGTTCAGCTTTAGGAGGTTCACTCTCATTATTGTTATTTGGGAAATCAGTTGGGGAATCATTTAGAGATGTCTCAACATCGTTTGTGACATCAGTCTGCTGATCATCAACCACAACATTGATAGATTCCATCATTGCTTTTGTTATGGAATTAAAGACTCTATATGCTCTACTGTTTGTTGAGTAGCCCAGAAATATTCCTTCATCACTTTTGGGATCCATCTTCCTTCTTTATTCACGATTAGTCAAGATATAACATTTACTACCAAACACATGGAAGTATTTGACTATAGGTCTTCTCCCTTTCCAGACTTCATATAAGGTAGTAGGAGTCCCTTTCTTCAAGGTTACTCTGTTGTGAGCATAGCAGGTTGTGTTCATAGCTTCAGCCCAGAAGTGGTAGGGCAATTTCTTGGCATGAATCATAGCTCTGGCTGATTCTTGGAGAGTTCTATTTTTCCTTTCTACCATACCATTTTGCTGGGGAGTAATGGGAGATGAGAACTCATGACTAATTCCTTCTGATGCACAGAATTCAACAAATTTGCTGTTTTCAAATTCCTTCCCATGATCACTTCTGATTTTGATAACTTGACTTTCTTTTTCTCTTTGAAGTCTTAGACAAAGACCTTTGAAGATTTCAAATACATCAGATTTTTCTCTTATAAAATTCACCCAGGTGTATCTGGACAAGTTATCCACCACTACATAAGCATACTTCTTCCCACCAAGGCTTTCCACCTGCATGGGTCCCATCAAATTCATATGGAGGAGTTCCAGCACTCTAGAAGTGGTGTCATGTCCAAGCTTTTGGTGTGACATCTTTGTCTGTTTTCTAATCTGACATTCTCCACAAACTCTTCCTTCATCAATCTTCAAGTTGGGAATTCCTCTAATAGCTTCAACAAATATAATCCTCTTAATTCCTTTAAGATGCAGATGGCCCAATCTTTGATGCCATATCTTCACTTCTTCTTCTTTGGCTAGAGTACACATTGATGAATAACTCGTTTCTTGAGAACTCCACATATAGCAGTTGTCCTTAGACCTAACTCCTTTCATGATCACTTCATTTTCTTTATTAGTAATCAGACATTCAGTTTTTGTGAAGTTTACAGTTAGACCATGGTCACATAGTCGACTGATGCTTATTCGGTTTGCAGTCAGTCCCTTAACAAGTAGGACATTGTCAAGATTTGGTACTCCAGGGCAGTTAAGCTTACCAATTCCCTTGATTTCACCCTTTTCTCCATCACCAAAGGTTACATAGCTGGTGGCATGAGGTTGAAGGCCAGTTATCAGGTTTTTGTTTCCAGTCATGTCTCTGGAGCACCCACTGTTAAAATACCAATCTTCTTTGGTTGAAACTCTGAAGGAAGTGTGAGCTATCAGGTTTGTAACACCAGTCCTAGGAACCCATTATTTTCTGTTGACAGGTATGTGATGTTTGGGTCTAGGTTGATGATGAGAAGGACTAGGATAGCCATACAACTTATAGCAGAATGGTTTTATGTGGCCATATTTTCCACAGTAATGACATCTCCATCTTTGATGTTTACTTTTCAGCTGTCTTCCTTTATGATATTGTGACATATGATGTGACATCTCTGGTTTGCTACCAGTGTGACTGCACTTAGGTTTGGACTTTGGTTTGCTACCAGTGTGGCTGCACTCAGGTTTAGATTCATTGAACCCAATGCCAGACTTGTCTCCTGCCATTTGTCCAGTCTTGAGAATTTTGTCTAAGGTGTCAAATCCATTGTTTAGCATTCTTATATACTTTGTCATCTCATCCAGTTTAGAATTCAAGAATACTGCTTCAGTCTTCAACTTAGAGATGGTTTCCAAATGTTCTGCCTTCTCATTCTCCAACTGTGCTATCACTTTCTTCTGACTTTCAACTTGTTGAGACACTTCTTCACTCCTGTGACACAACTTTCTGTAGGTAGTGGCTAAATCATCAAAGGTCACTTCATCATCACTTGAGTCTTCATCAGAACCCCATCTTCTAGTCAAGGCAGTCACAAGATTTGCAGACTCTTTTGTTTCACTTTCATCAGACCAAGTAGCAGCAAGACTCTTCTTCTGTTTCTTGAGGTAGGTTCCATATTTAGTTCTAATGTGTCCATACCCATAACATTCATGGCACTGAACTCCTTTTCCTTATTTAGACTTTTCATCTGATCTTGTTCTTCTTCCAACATTATTGGATTTACTGATGTCAGATGAGATGTTCTTGACATTAGCCTTAGACCTTACATCCATCTTTTTCAGAAGTCTGTTGAAATGTCTTCCCAGTAATGCTACATCATTTGCCAGATCTTCATCAATATCTTGACCACTTTCTTCCTCTTTCTCCTCAGTGTTTGATAGGAAGGATATACTTTTGACTTTCTTTTCAGATCCATCACACATTCCCATCTCAAATGTTTGGAGGGATCCAATTAGCTCATCAAGTCTCATATTGGAAATGTCTTGAGACTCTTCTATGGCTGTCACTTTCATGGCAAACCTCTTAGGAAGTGACCTGAGTATTTTCCTCACTAGTTTTTCATCTGACATCTTCTCACCCAGGGCTCCTGAGTCATTAGCAATTTCAAGGATATTCATATGAAATTCATGAATATTTTCATCTTCTTTCATCCTTAAATTTTCAAACTTGGTAGTGAGCACCTGCAGTCTAGACATCTTCACTCTAGAGGCGCCTTCATGAGTGGTTTTGAGAATGTTCCAAGCATCTATAGCCACCTCACAGTTGTTTACCAGTCAGTGCAATATGATTTTCCCGATGAAGAGATTTTGTATCTGAAAATGAAAGATTGTGATGAACCATTGGTTAAAGAAGGGCCAGAACCTGGTTCCCGTTTGTGCATGGTATTTGATAGAGCTGTTAATCAGTATGGTAATGGCATTGGGGCAGTGATTATTACTCCTCAAGGAGCTCATTTTCCATTTACAACTAGATTTACTTTCAAGTGTATGAACAACATGGTTGAGTATGAAGCTTGCATTATGGGGCTTGAAGAGGCCATTGATCTCAAAATCAAATACCTTGACGTCTATGGAGATTCAACTTTGGTTGTGAATTAGATCAAAGGTGAATGAGACACGAATCAACCCGGTTTGATACCACATAAAGAATATGCGAGGAGGATATCAACTTTCTTTACAAAGGTTGAGTTTCATCACATCCCTTGAGATGAAAACCGGATGGCAAATGCTCTTGCAACGTTGGCTTCAATGATTGTGGTAAAATTTTGGAATGAAGTTCCTAATTTGACTGTGATGCGCCTTGATTGGCCAACTGATGTGTTTACTGTTGAAGAAGTCAAAGATGAAAAGCCGTGGTACTTTGATATCAAGTGTTTTCTCCAAAGTCAGATTTACCCGCCTGGGGCATATTTGAAAGATAAGAAGACTTTGAGAATATTAGCTGGCAACTTCTACCTGAATTGTGATGTGCTTTACAAGACAAACTTCAATATGGTTTTACTCAGATGTGTAGATAGACATGAAGCAGACTTATTGATGAATGAAGTCCATGAAGGTTCCTTTGGTACTCATTCCAATGCACATGCTATGGCCAAAAAGATGTTGAGAGCAGGTTACTATTGGCTGACAATGGAATCTAACTGTTGCAAGTTTGTGAAGAAATGCCACAAGTGTCAAATTTATGCAGATAAGATTCATGTTTCTCCGACACTGTTCAACGTCATTTCCTCTCCATGGCCCTTCTCCATGTGGGGAATTGATATGATTGGCATGATTAAGCCTAAAGCTTCAAGCGGACATCGTTTCGTTTTGGTAGCTATTGATTGAAATAAAATAGAGGTCAAAACAAAAGTCAACCAACAAGATTAGGTTAGAAATAAATTTAGAATAAATAGCAAACTAATCAAGAAAATTATGAAAAATTAAACTAAGTAGGTGGGGTCAGGACATCATCATCCCCCAAAAAGATTTTAAAAATAATGAAAATTGGTACATAAATTAATTAAAATAAAACAGAAGTCAAATTAAAAGTCAACCAACCAAACTAGGTCAAAAATAAATCCCAAAATAAATTAAAAATGGGAAATAAAATTCCAAGAAAAGGTCAGGTTGACCATGGGACATTGGTAAACCTTCATCCCAAAAATCAAGTGCTAAAAATAATTTTAAGTCATGAAAATAAAATCAATAAAATAGTGTGTTAAAATGGACCATTTGGAATAAATAATTAAAATAAAATAATAATATTAAAAAAATACGAAAATAAAAATTATATAAAATTAAATAAAACGTTAAAAAAATGGAAAATATTTTTTAGTATTTTTATGAATAACAAAACTATTTTAAAATAATTAAAATCATAACTGAAAAATAAATGTGAATTGAAAAAAGAAAATGAAAGTGGAAGGAATTCGTGTGAATGGGCCTGGAAATGGAGGGTGTGAAGAGCAAAACGCAGGGCCCAAGATCCAAAACAAATAATTCAGCATGTGACACCACTAAATAACATTTTATTTTAAAAAACATGTCAACATGGTATCAATAGGTCAAGGTCACTTAAGTGACTACAAGACAAAAAAACTTGGACAACCCAGATTAAAACAAAAATGAATGATCCAAGGGTCTATGCAGCGCCACGTCATCGTCTTCTTCATGAAGACAAAACCCTAATGCCATGCAACACAAAAATGCAGCACATGCAGTTGATTTTTCAAAACTTCCACTCTAGATTGCAAGCGCTATAGTGCACCAAATGCCACGAAATAAAAACCAAAATTCAAGTATGAAATGTGTAGATCATCATGGTGACTTGTTTTAGTAAAAATAATGGCTTAATCATGGAGAAAAGTTGACCACAAGAGGTCAACATGGCCACGGGCAAAGGTAAAAATTCAGCAACACAAATCAATAACATTAACACAAGCATATGATTGGCATGGTAAGCAAGCATAGAAAACATGATGATGATAAGCATAGTAATTAATTCATGGCCATGGAAGAGATGATTACCTAGTGGAAAATAGAAGTGGAATGGAATCTGATATGTGATGAAGCTTTGCCTCCTTGCCACGAAATTCCAATGCTCTTTTCTAGGTTTAGGGTTTGCCTCCTTTAAATATGATGATCACATGCTTAAATGGGCCTTGAAATAAGTGATTTGTCCATAATCCAAAATAATGCCAAGTGAGGTGTATTAGGAATGGCATGTGAAATGTTGTTATTTTGGGCCAAACTTAAGTGATTAAATATCCAAAGCATGGCCACATGAGGAAAAAACGTGTCCTGATTTTATGCATGGCTTGGCAAGTAAGAAAACAGTCCAAGATGGTGACTTTATGGCCATGTAACTTGATGCTCAAGTCACCAATTGGAGAAATAATGCCTACAGTAGCAAGATATTATGGAGCTTAGCATCTTTCATGTTGGGCACAAGATAAAATGATGAATGGAAGAAGGTGAAAAATGGCCCTCAAGTTCAGGTTTCATCATGCAAAAGCTGTTAGGCCAGTTTGGCCTAAATGCTGCCTAGAAAATCAAGTCATGATGCCCACTTTAGATGAATGTATCTCTCAAACCATGGATCCAAATGAGATGATTCCAAAAGGATGTGAAAGAGGACATGGCAAGGTACAACTATTGTGAAGAAAACATTTTCAAATGATGCTTTGAAGTGCAAGAAAACTGGCCAAGAAGTCTTGACAAACTTTGAAGATTTTGAGACTTAGAAATTTTTCCAAGTGTCCTAAAACAATGTCTCACTTTGACTAAGCATAACTTTCTCAATCTTGATCCAAATGGAGCAAACTTTATATCTCTAGAAAGCTTGGAACAAGAGGAACAACTTTCATGCTGGAGAAATCTTCAAATGGAGCTTTAATCTTGATGGAAATTGAGCTTAAAGTGAGTGCAACAATCATGAAAACTTGCCCTAAATGGAAAGTCAACCATTTCCAAATTAAGTAACTTTTCCAATTCTTGATTAAATGATGAATCCATGATCCAACCTTGACCAAATTTCACATGTAGGATCCCCTAGGAATGAATTTTGAGATTCCACTCTCAAAAAGTCAGGAGTTGACTTTTTTGGCCCTACAGTTGACTTTTCCCAAGCCGTCTGATTCCCGATTCCAATGATCAATTGAAGCACCTCTGGCTCAAATAAAGAGCTGATTTTTTGTATGTAGACCCTTGTAGACATATGGAGGGCCATGGAAAAGAGTTTCATCCAAAGAATCAGAAATTAACTGATTTTATACCAAACCCTAGTTTAGGGCAAAAATGATCAAGAACTGATTGCACTGATTGCCAATGGATCTTTCTGAGATAAATATGAATCTTCATAGGCCAAGATGCCTCTTCAAACATGACATGGATGAGCCCCTCTACTTCCAACCAAACATTGCCTGTTGCAAATAGCCATGAAACCCTAATTTCTTGATTATATCCAGATGAACACTCTGATAGCTCTGAATCCTTCACTGATGAACTGAAAACCATAATAAGATACCTGGAACCCCCTGAGACCCTTGAGACTTGTATATTTAGAAAATGAAGTCCAATTTTCAATCTCGCTTTGTGTGGGCTCCTTCTATTAAGGAGTGATCAATCAAAACCTGATTTCCATGTCACTAATGCAGTATGCAATGAGTATGACCTAGTATGATGCTAATGAAGTGTAAAACATAATCCTATGTTTCCATGAAAAAATGAAGGGTAAATTTTGGGGTATTACAACTGCCCCTATTCAATCAACTGGAAACCTGAAATGAAGATAGCAACGACTTTTGCACTTTCGAGGTATCAAGGGATTGAATACGATAAAAGCCCGAAAATTTACACTAAAGTAGGAAAATGAAGTAATAATGCCTGTCAGGATCGGCAAAGAGGTGTACTTGATCTGAGCATCAACAAAGAATCCGTCTGGTACGGAGAGAGTCGGTCTGAACACCGAAAAAAGGAATGTTAGCCTGAATACCAAAATAAATGGTGACACAGAAATAACCATGGCTTGAATGCCACTCATCAGTATGAATACTGGAAATGACTTCGATCTAAGCATCGGAAGATACTAGATTATCAAACATCGGTCTGAACACCGGGAAACTGGCCTGAATGCCACCTCAGTCTGAATACCGGAAACTGGCGTGAATGCCACAAGTTGCATCGACCTGAATGTCGGAAACTTCTTCGATATGAACATCGGAAGATACTAGATTATCAAACATCGGTCTGAACACCGGAAAACTGGTTCGAATGTCGCTTCGGTCTAAATACCGGAAAACTGGCCTGAATGCCACTTCGGTCTGAATACCTGAAAACTGGTCTGAATGCCACAAGTTGCATCGACCTGAACGTCGGAAACTTCTTCGATCTGAACATTGGAAAACTGGCCTGAATGCCACTTCGGTCTGAATACCGGAAATTGGCCTGAATGCCACAAGTTGCGTCGACCTGAACGTCAGAAACTTCTTCGATCTGAACATCGGAAAATTGGCCTGAATGCCACTTCGGTCTGAATACCGGAAACTTTCATGCCTGTTAGTATCGGCAGAAATAGGGAAAATGATGATTGAGGCGGCACGTGGGCCAACGACCCCTGTTGAGAATAATAAAGGATAAGGCATGAACAAACTTCAGTCTGAGTACTGGAACAAACTTCTGGCTTATCACTTGGGATACCGAGAATGTCTTATGTGTATGTTTGAATTTTTTCAATGGCGTAATGCTCCATGAAAATGGAAATGCTACGCGATTTGGGAGGATGCAATGCAATATGATTCTACATGCGGGGACGCGAAATGCTAGGTTAGAGAGAACGCCAAGCCGAGGCAAGGAATTCTGCTGGGGAAATGATCACAATCTTCTGGACCCTGGCCATGCTGTTGGAGACACACAGCACAATGAACTCTGTGGGGAAATGACCGGCCATGCGGTGTTCTGGCAATAACAAAATACCGAGACTCTGATTGGGGAGCGAATGGCACTGAAAGCTTGCTGCTGAGGAAAACGATAGTGGTTCTGGCAACCATAATCTGCGGGAGAGACGACTCAGCAGGGGAATCAAACACCGATACGGTACCGAGATTCTGCTTCAAGGAAAGAAACCATATATCTAGCATCGAGATCATCGATCTGGCATCGAACTCTGAGGAGTAACCGCTTCTGCTGGGAAGATACAGTCTGGCACTGTCAACTCCGCTGGGGATATACAGTATGGCATTGTCGACTTTACTGGTGAATGTATAGCCTGAAACACATGCTTGGGGAAGTACAGTAGTGAGAACCTGCTGGGGATTGAAGAATCCAACGCTTGAACCAACTTTGCAGGGATAAGATACCAACGGTTGAAGAAAACATCCGCGATCATCTGCTGGGAACCTTAAGGAAATGCCCCGAGTGTACCTGTTCTGAATAGACGATCCAAAGCACTTAAAATTTACAGCAATTTTAAATGTTTATTAAGCATGTACCTGTAAAGCTCTTATGTTTCATGATGCAATGTTTATCAAAAATTCGGACGTCATTTTTGCAAACAAAATAGTAAAATGAAAATGAAAACAGAGATATACTGAATAACATGATTTTATTGATTGAATGGCCTCTGAGTAGGCATTTACATCAGGAAGCAATCCCTGGAAAGAGGTAATTGCACAAAAGATAAAAAAATAGAAATTAATCTAATGGCAATGTGAAATGGATTTCTATCAGGTTCCAATTCTGCTATGACTCGCTCGTCTTCAAGATCCTCCAGATGATCAGCTTTCTGAAAAAGGTAATTGGACTGTTTCCTATCCTTCGAAAGTTTCCAGTTATTGACACGAGATGAGATTCAGAACTACTCAGAACGCAGTCATTCGCTTAATCCCTAACTTTTGCCTGGATCGCCCTTTCGGGTTTTCAATCCACCAGGATACCCATTTTTGCCCAAGTTGCCTTCTTAGGTTTTCAACTTACCGGATGTACAATCTTTTCATTTTTAATCCCTAACTTTTGCCCGAACCTTTTTCATTTTCTTGGTTCGCCGGGATGCCCATTTTTTGCCTGGACTATTCTTTTTATTGTCTAGCGGGTCTATTTTATGCGAAGTATTTTTTAACTGCGTCTGAGTTCACAGGGGAAGTGAAGCCTTCACCATCCATAGTTGCAAGCATTAAGGCTCCACCATTAAAAATCTTGGTGACAATATATGGTCCATCATAGTTAGGAGTCCACTTGCCCCTGTGATCTGGCTGAGGAGGAAGGATCATTTTCAACACTAGATCTCCGACTTGGAAGCATCGAGGATGCACTTTCTGATCAAAGGCTCTCTTCATCCGACTTTGATACAACTGCCCATGACAAATGGCTACCATTCGCTTCTATTTGATAAGACTCAACTCATTGAACCTTGTCTGAATCCATTCAGCTTCATCTAACTTGACATCCAACAGGACTCTTAGAGAAGGAATCTCCACTTCAACAGGTAGGACTGCTTCCATACCATACACAAGGGAGTAAGGGGTTGCTCCGGTCAATGTACGTACTGAAGTACGGTACCCATGCAAGGCGAAGGGTAGCATCTCATGCCAATCTCTGTACGTAATGACCATCTTCTGCACAATCTTCTTTATGTTCTTATTTGCTGCCTCAACAACACCGTTCATCTTAGGACGATAAGAGGAAGAATTGTGATGCTGAATGTTGAAGTTCTTGCATAACTCCTTCATCATTTTGTTATTAAGATTAGAACCATTATCAGTAATGATTCTTTCGGGAATCCCATAATGACAAATGATTTCTTTCTTAATGAACCGGGCAACCACATGTCTGGTGACCTTCGCAAATGACGCTGCTTCGACCCACTTGGTGAAATAGTCGATGGCAACAAGGATGAAGCGATGCTCATTGGAAGCAGTCGGCTCAATCTTTCCAATCATATCAATGTCCCACAGAGCAAACGGCCACGGTGAAGACATCACATTCATAGGATTTGGCGGCACATGCACCTTATCAGCATAAATTTGGCATTTATGACACTTCCGAGCATATTTGAAACAATCATATTCCATGGTCATCCAGTAATAACCCGCTCTCAATAATTTCTTAGCCATTGCATGTCCGCCGGCATGAGTACCGAAGGAGCCTTCATGAACTTCCTGCATTAACATGTCTGCTTCGTGTCTATTCACGCATTTGAGCAAAACCATGTCAAAGTTCCTCTTATACAACACATCGTCTTTGTTCAAGAAGAAACTGCCTGCCAATCTTCTCAAAGTCTCTCTATCATTGTTGGAGGCCCCTGTAGGGTACTCTTGATTCTTCAGAAAGCACTTGATGTCGTGATACCAAGACTTGTCATCAACTACCAGTTCAGCAGCAAACACATACGCGGCCCTATCGAGGCGCATAACATCGATCCTGGGAGCATAGTTCCACCGAATCACCTTGATCATGGTGTCGCATCCTGCGAAAAATCATCCGGCGAGACTCGAAAACAAACACACACAGAGCCGCCACTAAACGTTATTTATCCCAAGATAGGGAAAGGAAACGCTCAGAGAAACCTGGAAAGACATGGTCTCGCGACCAGAGAGAAAGGGTAAGGGAGTCGGTTACGCGAGGGGAAGGTATTAGCACCCCTCACGTCCTAGGTACTCCTAGGGATCCACGTCCTAGAATAAAGAAAAGGTTGCTAAACATCACACACACACACGGGGAACGCAGGTGGGGTTAAGAGGAACGGGCTCGATAAGGTATCGCACCTTATGCCTACATATCTTGTCTGGAACAAGAATCAGAGCCACTGTAGTTCGGCTTACGCACGCCAAACAACACGAAGCATACAAACAAGCAAGGGTGGCAAACATGGAGCCCGACAACCACTGGATGGAATTACGTCGGCATCCGAACCAAAGCACACTCAAAAGGGCAAACGTGGAGCCCGACAGCCAATCACTGGGCTTACGTCGGCATCCGAACCCAAGCACAATCAGATAACAAGTAAACGCACGCAAAAAAGAAAAAGGTTGCCCGGAGAGGTCTCGCACGACCCCCTGCCTACATACCTCGTCTGGCACGAGGATCAGGGCGATGTAGTTCCCCTACGCAGGGACTAAATTGCTAACCAGAAACCGGGGAAAGACACACGACTAGGGAGCTGAGACTCGAGCCTAATGTTGTCATGCATCGTTAACCCTAAGTTCGGTTTTCTATCCTACTTGCATAAGCAACCTAACCTAACCAGGAAAGAAGCTAGCACACAAGCATACAATCATATCATACATCAAATGAGAACAGGCATCTCAAACAAGCACGTCAATCAGATATTCACAGAGCACACGCTATAACCAAACAAGGGGGCTCAATCAATCAGGTTTGACTGCCTAAGCAAGTCGTCTGTACAGGCTGGTTTTGCTCTTAACCTTGCCATTACGAGGCTAAGGTGAAGCAGATGAAAGGATGAAGTGAGGATCAGACCTCACAGCTCTTATCCCTAACCAGGGAGAGCTGACAAATGAGCATGGGTCCAGAATGGGGGAACCCTTCTATGCTCGATGACTCTGACTCAATGTGCACTGCACAGATCTTGGGCTTTTGATCTCAATGCTACAACCATGTAATGGGAGCAAGGAGAAGACTCAACTGAATAGTGGGGGACAGGTTGCTTGTCCCTACCTTCCACCAATTGCCTTACTTGAAGGGCTTTTCCTGCTTGGCTTAAAAATAAACATACACAAGCATTGCCTCTTAAGGAGGACTTCAGACAATTTGCCCGGCCCGGTAACAGCCGGGTCTCCAGACTACATGAAGTCAAGAGGACTTACCTCAATGCAAGTTGCTTATGCAAAGCAAAGCAAAGCAATAGTTCACAAGGAACTGAGCAACTAAAGTACCTGGAAACAATCAAACTCAGTCAGTACTCACGCAGACAAACTGTACAGCAAACAATCAAACAGTTTAAACAAACTATGCACAAAGCAAGCTCAAGGCTTAAGCCCAAGCTCCAACACCTACAAAACAATGTTATGTTAGTGTACAAACATCCACAACATCAATCAAAATTGGATTTGGATCATTCTCCATGTGCATTGCTTTTTTGATCCTGAAAAACCAAGCAAACATTAGCAACTAGACCACTAGGCCAAGCCTAGGGTCCCAAAGCAAGAAAAAAGTTAAAACAGCAAGGTGTCCACCATCCAACATCAAATTAACATCAAACAAGAGCAAACATCCTTGGTCTCATGTTTATGTCATCCATCAAGTTCAATTCATGCACAAAACAATCCATATTGGTTCAAATGAAGCACCAAATATACAAACAGAAGTATTGCATTCAAAGCCATGCCAAAACACATCAAAAAAATCTCAAATTAAATACACCTAAACAGGGGTCAATCAAGGTCTACCATGTCAAATTTGAGCTCAATTGGGAAAATGGAACCATGTCAATGAAAATCAACAAAAACAGACACAATTTCATGCTCCAATTCACACCATCAATGCATACATCCACTTCAAAAATTCATATCTCATTGGAAACAAAAAAGAAATGGATGAGACCAAAACAGGGAGGTCACACAATGTGTCTAGTTCCTGCATATCAAATTTCATGGCCATACAATACAATATGAGGATTTCCCAATCAATCTACCAACCTATGTCACATGGACTTGCAAATTTAATCATCAGAAATGAAAAATCATGATCAATTAGAAAAGGCAGTGAAAAATTCTACAAAAATTCATACAACATCCTAACATATCAACAATTCACCATGCCAAATTTCATTCAATTCTAACATGCATAGGTTATCCAATTAAATTCAACAAGTTGACATCAAGAGGTGTGACACAAATTGTCACACCTAAGTTCCAGAATTTGCTGCTCTCTAACCAGGTATCAAAAATTCATGAAATTTACATATAAATAATCCTCAATGAGTCAAGAACCACCACAAAAATTTTCAGCCATTTATTTTATGATATGAGAATTTCATGAATCAATTGGCAAAGTGTAGCAAAAATGAACACATGTGAGAAGACCCTAAGCCAAATAATAATTTTTGCCAAGCACAACTTTGACCAATAGGTCAAAAAAAATCTACAGAAGTCAACAAAGTCAACATAAAAATTTCCACAATTTTCTGATTTTTTTACTATTTTTTATGCATTTTTTAATGTCCTTATGAATTTTTTAGAATTTAAGTCAAATTAATTAAAAATCACAGTGGTATTTTTGTAAATGAAACTGGCGCGGGAGGGAAACATGGAATTCAAAAATTTGAACAGCAAAACGGATCAAACCAAGCTCTATCATCGTTTTCCTCTCAACAATTTCCAGAATTTGCAAAATTCGATGAACACAAAATCTCAACGAAAATGGACATGCATATAACCGATGGAATCGTCTGAACACGTAGATAACAAATATCAACTTATTTCCTCCTAAATGTTCCTAAATCATGCGGATCGAAGAAGTTAGGGTTTATGTTCATATCTTAAAATCCAGATTTCTCCTCCTATGGTTCATCATTCTCAAAACTAATCACATCACCGTGCTCTACATAACATGAACTATCAAACGCATATAAGCTTGAAGCAAATCATGAGATTCGAAATTTCTCAAACCTGGAAATGGCAGTGTGAAAGCAGTGGAATCCGTGCTCTTCCTCCTCAAACAGTTGCGCCAATAGCTTTAGGAAGTTGAATGATGTGTTCAGAATCAATTGCTATGGTCTCTAGAGCATGAAATTCGCATTTCACCATTGATGCTCCATATGCAACAGTCGAGATTCGATGCACTTTTCCTTGCAATCTCCCAAAACAGTCCGAGAAGATGATTAGAGGAAGTGAATGCAAAAAGAATTTCACGAATTGGTTCAAGATTGAGGAAGAAACTTGGATTTGAAGATTTTGAGTTCTTGATGATTTTGAGAGAATTGGAATGGTTTTGAGATCTGAACTTGGTAATTGTGCATTCTCATCAAGAGTTTGTTATGATTAAGCTTATATACTTCCAACTAATCAAGCTTTAATCACCAAATTAGCAAAATGACATGCAATTAGCAAATGTGCATTTACTTAAGCAAGGGCAAAATGGCCTTTTCACTCAAGCCCTGTGACAGCTCATTGACAGCTCATACATTCTCAATTGATATTTGGAGTGTGTTGGCTCAAATGAGATGTTCACTCTTGTGCATGAAGATGGTGCATGAAGTAATATGGACATGCACAGTGCTGTATGAGAGCTCAAAATAGAGTTATGTATTGATACATAACACTTTTTAACAGTATGCATCGATACATAACTTGTTTGTATCAATACAAGGCACTTTTTAACAGTATGCATCGATACATAACTTGTTTGCATCAATACAAGGCACTTTTTAACAGTATGCATCGATACATAACTTGTTTGCATCGATACAAGGCACTTTTTAACAGTATGCATCGATACATAACTTGTTTGCATCGATACAAGGCACTTTTTAACAGTGTGCATCGACACATAACTCGTGTGCATCGATACATGGCCCTTTTTTGCCTTGCACGCATCGATACGAAATTCGTGTGCATCGATACATGGAAAATTTTGCCATGCACGCCCGGTGGTAATTTGACCATATCTCCTCAACCGTTCATCCGATTCTCACGATCTTGGACTTTTTGAAAATGGGAGAGAACGATCTACAACTTTCATGTTCAACAAAATTCCATTTGAAGCTTTTTTGATGGGGGAAAATTGGGTTGAAGTCGCTCCAAAAACTGGCCATCCTTTTGGAAACTTGAAACCATAGGTCATTTTTCCTTTTGGAAACCTTTGCTATGACCTCAAATCCTTCAATGTGAGTATTTGAAATGTCAAATGAGACTTGTTTGAACATGAATGGAGTATCTCTTGCCCTCTCCCTCCTCCAAATCCATCAATCCAGGCACAGTTGACTACAATTGACTTTTCTGACAGATAGATGAATTTGGCTACGCACTGATCAAATTGAGCCCCAAACTCCTGATGAAATGGCTCAACCATGAAACCCTAGCATCCATGAGCTCAATATAATCACATTATGATCCTCATATACATCATAGCCCCCATCTCCTGATTATGCCCTGATTGGCCCAATGCAGATGATTAAGGTTGACCAGTGGTCAAAACCCTAATCTCAAGGAATATGCTCCAACACTTGATGATGACCAACCATGATGATGATGATGTATCTTTTTAATCAAGATGAAGACCAATACCCTTGAGAATCCTGAAACCCTAATTCACGGCCCAATCCTCAGATGGCCATGATCAGTCAGTAAACCCTAGGCTTGCACCCTCTGACTTCCTCATCTTCTGATCAAGACTTGGGAAGATGGCTGGCACAATGTAACCACATGATATGCAATATGAAATGCCTAATGACCTAAAATGACATGCAAATATGTTAATGCTAGTCCCAAGAGAGGAGGGCAAATTTTGAGGTGTTACACATGGATGATAGAGTAGCAAGAGCATCTGCCATCTGGTTCTCATCACGAGGTATGTGATACAACTTTACTGTTGTGAAGAAAGTCAACAATCTTCTCGTGTAATCTCTGTAGGGGACTGTAGCACCTCAAATTTGCACCTCCCATTTTGTATATACATTTTCATTTTAGGTCATTAGCATTGCATTATCCACTGCATAGCATTGCATTGTCCATTGCCAAGTCATCAGATCATTAGTCAAGACTAGTCAGGAGATCCAGTTGTGCAAGCAAGCAAGTGCATTTCCTATTGAAGCAAAGCCCTAGGGTTGGTTCATTGAGTTCATATGACTTAGGGATCATTTTGAAGGGGTTTGGCCAAAGGTTGGATGTTCAGAAATCATCAGTCATTGTCCAATTCATCTGAAACCCTAGAAAGTCAACCAAAGTCAACCGTGCATTCAACCATGGATTTGAAGGTGGGAGATGGTTAGAGAGGCCTCATTCATGTCCATACAAGTCTCATTTGACATTTCAAACATCAACAATGAAGAATTTGAGGTCAGATGAAAAGTTTCCAAAAATAGTAAGTGACCTGTAATTTGAAATTGCCAAAAATGGAAAGGTTTTCTCCTCAAGATTACATCATCAAGAAAGCTTCAAATGAAATTTTGTCCAACATGAAAGTTGAAGATCTTGCTCTCACCTTTCTAAAAAGTCCAAGAACATGAATTTCTCATGTATGGTTGGAAAGTTATGGATCAATCATTGTCAAATGGATTTGAACTTCACAAGTGCATAACTTTTGAACCATAAGGCCAAATGGAGTGGTTCTTTTTGCAACATTCTTGTTTTGACATGTACTATCCAACTCATGCATCATAAGCCATGCATTTTGATCACAAAAATATGTGCATTTCCATTTGAATTTTGGAGGGAAGTTCCAAATTCAAAAACTATGCATTGTCCATTCATTGTTCTACTTGCCTTGGCTCCAAAACAGCATTTCATGTGGATTTCAAGTGAATTTCGTGCACTGTAGAATTGGCATGCACACATGAGGTGAATTTGCCAATTTGCATCAACACTTGGTTTTCACTTAATTCTTTGGCATGGCTTAATTGTGATTAGCATACATCATTAACAGACCATATATATAGCATAATCATAACAGAAATTGGATTAACACATCAAAATTTTCAGATCTAGATCTATTTGTACAATCTTCACAATTTGGTTCTCTCACTTTTTCATCAAAATTCTTCACAAACCTTGCCTTGTTCTTGATCAATCCTTGATCCACAAGCATAATTGGAGATTTTTGGAAGCAAGATTCACCAATTTTCGAGCTGATTTGGAACTGTTGAAAGTTGCATCCATTAATGGCAGTTGAAGATTCAAGCTAAATCGTCCAAGCTTAACCTCCAATCCTTCCTCCATTCATTCATCCAAGAGCTAAGGAGCATCTGTTTGGACTTCTCAAAGCTTGAATCAACTTGTTTCACTTCTGCACTTCAATTAAGGTCAGATTTCGAATGTCACAATTCATGAAATAGTTGTGTGCTTTTGGTAGATCTTTGAACGTGGAGAACACTGAGCTTTGTTTCATCAATTTTCATTAAGAAATAAACAAGATATGCTAGATCTAAGTTTGATGCATGAACTTTCCTTTTCTCGAATTTTCGCATGTGTGTAGAATTAGAGTAATCCAAGCTTAGATTAGTGATGTACGTTAGAAGAGGATTCCAATGATATAAGAGTTTGTGATTTCTGGACATGTTTGTTCTTGAGGCTCAAGAACATGATGAATGTGCATGAAGGAATTAGGTTTTCATTTTCCAGAACGCTGTAGATCTTTCCCAGCGCAATTTGCATGAGTTTGGTTGTTAGAGACCATGCATTGGTCCACGCTGGACATTGATTGGCATTTTGATTGGATCAACGCGTTTTGCCTTGCCACATGTACTTAGTGAAATAGTGCGTTTCACATGTTAAGGCGCCACTTTCAAATATTTCAATACACTTCGATTCCGGGCGAAGGCCTTTCCAATTTTGCCTTTGCATTTTCATTCCATTTCCCATGCCCTTCATGCTATGCCATGTTCATGTGTTTTTTAATTTTTCATCCACTTCAAAAATTCATATCTCAATGAATATTAATCCAAATGACCTGGGAATTTTTGCACCTTGTTCCTCATCATGTCTAGTATTTTATGAGATTTTTTCCACAATTTGTGCACGGTTGGAATTTAATTTTGCCTAGGGATTGTTCATATGTGTGCTTTCTTGTACCTACCTTGCCATTTTCTTTGTGAAATGATGAGATTTAATCCAATGCTCTTGAAACTTTTGCATGCTTAAACTAGACATCCTAATTGACATTTTGGTGTAGAGTTTGCATTTTTCTCATTTCTGGTTGTTGAGTTATGATCTGGTTAATGTAGGTGTGACAATGTGTGTCACACCATTGCTTGCTCAACTTGTGAATTTTCTTTGCCATGCCAATTAAATGCTAAATGATGTGATTTTTTGCATGATGCTTCTTCTGGATGTTAGGATTTATCATGAATTTTTGTAGAATTTTTGGAATGATTTCTGATTTGTTTGGGATTTTCCTTTCTGGCTTGTCATTTGTGGACTTTTGGATAGTCATGAACTTCAATGATTTGTGAAATGCTTGATGTTTATCATATAAACTTGAAATTTTGTACATTGTTTCTAGACACTTTGAAGTTTGTTGTGGCTTTGGTTTGAGACATTTATCATTTGTCAATTCTGTTTTAGGCTTGTGCTAAGTTGATGTAGCATTTTGGTGCCCTAATTGAGCTCGTTTGTGCTTGCCTTTCCTTATGGAATTTGATTGCCATACTTACACTTGTCCAAATGCTTTGATTTTTGGTGTGTTAATCATGTGATGAGTTCTGTTTAGCCATGATTTTTCTTGGGATTTATTGAACTATTTTTGAATTGATGTGGATTTGTTCATTCTGTTGCTTCAATGAGCTTCCAACTTGCATGCTTGGCCTTATTTGATTTGTGAAATGAATTTGGTTGATGCTATTGACATGAGGCTTTTTGGATGATGTTCTTAATTGATTGAGCTTGATTCTTGTCAATTTTCATGTTCTGTTTTGAATTATTTCTCCCTCTTTGACCCTAGGCCTTGTCCTAGTGGTTTGCTTCTCATGTTTGAGCTTGGTTTGCAGGTTAAGAAGCATATGGCCATGAGGGAATTGATTCACATTGCTTGAGTTGACTATTTGGTTTATCTTGACTAACCTTGACTTGTTTTGTAGGTGGATTTTAGCTCCTTTGAGTTGAGCTTGTGCCTTGCACCTTGTTGCTTTGTTTGTTTGACTATTGTTGACTGTTGACTGTTGATTATTCTGTTTGACTTTTTGAGTTGTGTACTGTCTGAGTTGGATTGTTTTCAGGTACATTAGTTGCTTAAGTTCATTGTGAACTTGCTTTTGCTTTGCTTGATAGCTTAAGCATTAAGGTATAACTTCTCTAACTTCATGTAGTCTGGAAGACCTGTCCTGTTACTTGGGCAGGCACCTGTCTGAAGTCCTCCTTAAGAGGCAATGCTTGTGTTTGTTTATCTTTGTGCCAAGCAGGAAAAGACCTCTATGAGGCAATTGGCAGATAAAAGAGATGTACAATCCATCTCCTGCTATTCAGTTGAGTCATCCCTTTGCTCACACCCCTTGTGTTGATGCATTGTGGATATTAACCCAAGATCTTTGTTGAGTCAGTCACATGTGGATAGAAGAGTTCCTGCTTTCTGAACTCCCACACCTTCTTTGTCTTGAAGCTCTCCCAGGCCAGGGATAAGAGCTGTGAAGTCTTATCTTCACTTCCCATTTCATCTGCTTCACCCTAACTCTCAATGTTAGGGTTAAGAGCTAACATCACCCGATTCCAGTTGGCTTGTGTTTCACAGCCTAGCCTTGTGTGAGCCCACTTTGTTTGTATATAGTGTGTGCTATTTGTGTGATTGATTGTTTTGCCTGTGCTGTTTAGGATAGCTTGCTCCCTGTGCAAGTTAGCTAGAAACCTTAACTTAGGGATGCTATGCATGATAACTTCTAGGCTCGAGTCGTAGTCTCCCTAGTTGTGTCTCCCTTTGTATCTGGTTAGGCTAGTCCTTTTTCCCTGCGTAGGGGAACTACGTCGCCCTGATCCTCATACCAGATGAGGTACGTAGGCAGAAGATAAGCTGATCTCTCCGGGCGCCCTTTTTGTTTTCTCTCGTGTGTGTTAGGAGATGGATGTAAGACCAGCGATTGGCATTCCGTATCCTCTTGTTGTGTGCTTGGAGTCCGATGTAAGTCCAGCGATTGGCAGTCGGTTTCCTGTGTTTTCCTGCTTGTGTGGAGTCTGACATAAGTCCAGCGATTGGCAGTCGGTTTCCAGTGTTTGTGTTTTGTTTGGCGTGCGTTAGCCGAGCTACGAGTGCTCTGATTCTTCTTTAGTCCGAGAAGATACGTATGCATAGGATACGACATCCTAGCGAGCATGTTTCCCCCTGTCCCGAACTACGTCGACTCTGATGTCTGTGCCTGACAGACTACGTAATCCCAGGACGCGATATCCTGCCGAGTTAGTTTCTCTTGTCTTTCCTGTGTCTCTTTCCAGCCTTGTGTGATGTTTGAGCAGTTTTAGCAACCTTTTTCCATCCTTTTGTGCGTGGATCCCGTCGAGTACGACAGATGCGTAGGGGTGCTAATACCTTCCCTTCGCATAACCGACTCCCGATCCCATCTCTCTTTGGTCGCGAGACCATGTCTTTTCCAGGTTTACTTCGAGCGTTTCCTTTCCCTCTTTTGGGATAAATAACGCACGGTGGCGGCTCTGTTGTTTTGTTTTCCCGCCGATTTTTCGCGTAATGCGACAACTGGCGACTTTGCTGGGGATAAAGAGAAGTTGACCTCTTGCTGGTCCATCTTCCCTAAGCGAGTCTCTCCTAGCGCTCTCTAGGATAGGGTTTAGGTTGCTTGTGTTGCTCTATTTATTGCATTTATGATTATTATGTTGTATATATGTGCATATCTGTTTGCATGCATCATACTGTCATTGAGCTGTCTTCTGTACAGGTTGTTCCTCTGATGTGGGGTGGGTGTTCTGAGTGGGGCTAAAACCCAGGCCCGAGTATACACCTAGGATTAGTGTGGTCTCATGTTGCCTCTCATGTTAGGTCAACATGTTTTTGGCGACGTGACATACCACAAGCCGGACGAGGTTTATTTGAGAGTGCTCTTCTTTTGTGGAGTATCCACTTTGGTTGAGTCACCTCATCTGAGCTATTGACTTCGGTGACCGATCTTTCCCGGATCTTTGGTTTAGACGATCTTAAGAGAGCTGCAACGGCACACCCGAAAGGGCAAACCCGTTGAGTATCTTTGCCCGATTGTCGAGACCATTGTCCTCCTTAGGATGACCTTGTTAGACTTCACCTGTGAGGGGAGGGTTTGATTCTTGCAAGTACAGGTTTCTGCCAGTGATGCTGTGTTGATGATCTTAAGCCGGTTTATGGATCTTTATTTCTGGACGCCGGAGGTTTGACCCTGGTATTGATCGGAGGGTTCCGTTTATTTCGGATCCCTGGGCTGAATTTGAGGGTACTTGCTCATATGTTGACTTGGGTTCAGATGACTTTGGGTTTCAGATGATTTGTGATTCCGAGTTCAAGCTGAAGCTTTGATCCTGTGCCACGCGATACTCAGCCGACCAGTCATGGCTCCATCATTTGCATCATAGCATGTTTATTTTCGAAAAATAAGAAATAATGCATAAAAAAAAAAGTTAACCCGCATACGCATCACACGCATCATACTCATATCATTTTGCATAACAGGTGTTCTTGTTCATGACTTCTCACTCTGGTTCCTGTGTCAGGCAGGATAGTTGATCAGAGACCGCACCGGTATTCAACCAGACTCAATCAACAGAGAAGTATGGATCAAGTTCAGACGGAGTTGGCTGAGATGAGGGCGAACATGGCCCAGTTTATGACGATGATGCAAGGGGTTGCGCAAGGTCAAGAAGAACTTCGAGCCTTAGTTCAGAGACAAGAGTCCATGATTCCGCAGTCCAACCGCGCGTCGCCGGTGGGCGTGCCTGTTCATGAGAATGTCAATGCTGCTGCTCCCGCCAATGACTATGCCGTGGGTGAAGAGTTGAGGGGGATCAGAATTAACGGACAGCCTCTTGCTGCAGAGACTGTCAATGCCAGAGCTACCCGGGCTCCAGTTCGTCATCCTGCTCCGATTGTTGATAGACAAGAGGACATGTTCACATTGCTGAGTGAAGATGATGAGGTTGTTGGAAGAGTTGAGGATAGGGATCGGAAGGTGGACGCCCTTGCTGAGAAGATAAGAGCCATGGAATGTCAGAATTCCCTGGGTTTCGATGTGACCAACATGGGTCTGGTAGAGGGGTTGAGGATTCCCTACAAATTCAAAGCACCCTCTTTCGATAAGTATAATGGTACTTCTTGCCCTCGCACCCACGTGCAGGCGTATTATCGGAAAATCTCTGCTTACACCGATGATGAAAAGATGTGGATATATTTTTTTCAAGATAGCTTATCTGGGGCTTCCTTGGATTGGTACATGGAACTTAAGAGGGATTCTATTCGATGCTGGAGGGATCTGGGTGAGGCCTTCTTGAGGCAGTACAAGCACAATATGGACATGGCGCCGAGCCGGACTCAGCTGCAGAGTCTTTGTTAGAAATCAGGAGAAAGCTTCAAGGAGTACGCCCAGAGGTGGCGTGAACTGGCTGCAAGAGTACAACCCCCTATGCTGGAGAGGGAGTTGACTGACATGTTCATTGGTACTCTTCAGGGTGTGTTCATGGACCGGATGGGAAGCTGCCCATTCGGTAGTTTTTCGGATGTGGTTATTTGTGGGGAGAGGACAGAGAGCTTGATCAAAGCCGGTAAAATTCAAGATGCAGGTTCCTCGTCTTCCAAGAAACCATTTGCTGGGGCACCTCGTCAGAGAGAGGGTGAAACCAATGCGGTGCAACACCGAAGAAATGTAAACAGAGGGCAATATCGTCAGGTTGCCACTGTAACAATTCCAGCACCTCAACAACGTCAACAACCGCAACAACCAAGGGTTCAACAACAAATGCCGCAACAACAACAACAACAACAAAGTCCGTATCAGTCAAGGCAGAGGATGCCTGATCGACGTTTCGACCCACTGCCGATGACCTATGCTGAGTTACTACCTGAGTTGCTCAGACTAGGGTTTGTTGAATTGAGGACTATGGCGCCGTTGACAAAAATACCACTTGGGTATGATGCCAACGTGCGTTGTGACTTTCACTCTGGTGCGCCGGGGCACCATATTGAAAACTGCAGGGCTTTTCATCATAAAGTCCAGGACTTAATTGACGCTAAAACTATCAATTTTGCTCCTGTACCGAATGTTGTTAACAACCCTATGCCGCCGCATGGTGCGCATAGAGTGAATAGCATTGAAGGGGAAGAAGCTGAGGATCTGATGTTTAGTGTTGATGAGATTCAGACTTGTTTGTTGGTTGTCAAGGGCCGTTTGCTGAGTGGTGGTGTCTACCCGGGCTGTGATCAGGGCTGTGTTGGTTGTGATGAGTCTGAGAATGGTTGTGATCGGTTAAGGGCCGGTATCCAGGGTTTGATGGATGAGGGCTGTTTGCAATTCAGTCGGGCTGTCAGAGATCGTGGTTCAGTGTCAACGGTCACTATCTTTTTCAAACCGTCTGAAGGACGTGGTCAGAGGGTTAGTGCGCCTGCAACAAGTGGTACTCCTGTTACCATTTCTGCACCTGTAACCGCTAGTAATCCAACAACCATTGTCGCTCCGGTCAGAAGGGCTGTTGACAGTTGGGCTGTTCCGTGGAAATATGATAATGCCTACCGCAGCAATCGAAGGGCTGAGAATCAGATTAGGCCAGTAAATCAGTCGCCTGTGATTATCAGTGTGCCTAGCAAAACTCCTGTGGTTGTGAGTCCAGTTGTGGACAACGTTGGTGGACTAGGAGGATTTACTAGAAGTGGACGTCTGTTTGCTCCACAACCTTTAAGAGACAACAACGCTGAGGCTCTCGCCAAGGCTAAAGGCAAACAGGCAGTGGTTGATGAAGAACCAGCTCAGAAGGAGGTGCCTGAGGGTTTGTTCGAGAAGGATGTGGAGGAGTTCATGAAGATAATCAAGAAAAGTGACTACAAGATTGTAGATCAGCTCAATTAGACTCCGTCCAAGATTTCAATTCTCTCTTTGCTGCTATGCTCTGAGGCGCATCGTAATGCCTTATTGAAGATGCTGAATATGGCTTACGTACCTGAAGAGATTTCCGTCAACCAACTGGAGGGTGTGATTGCCAACGTGAGCACCAGGCATGGTTTGGGGTTCACTGACCTAGACTTGACGCCTGAGGGACGTAATCATAATAAGGCCTTGCATATCACCATGGAATGCAAGGGTGCTGTTTTGTCTCACGTGTTGGTAGACACCGGCTCGTCGCTGAATGTGTTGCCCAAGCAAATTCTGAAGAAGATATCTGTTGAAGGGGTTGTGCTTACTCCGAGTGACCTGATAGTTCGTGCATTCGACGGATCCAAACGTTCTGTTTTTGGTGAAGTCACTTTGCCGGTGAAGATAGGTGCGGAGGTTTTCGACATCATCTTCTATGTGATGGACATCCAACCCGCCTACAGTTGTTTGTTGGGGCGTCCGTGGATTCACGCAGCAGGGGCAGTTTCGTCGACTCTCCACCAGAAGCTCAAATATGTCTGGAATGGTCAGATTGTGACCGTGTGTGGTGAAGAAGATATCTTGGTGAGTCACCTATCCTCTTTCAAATATGTAGAGGTGGATGGCGAGATCCACGAAACCTTATGCCAGGCATTTGAGACGGTTGCTCTCGAGAGGGTGGCGTTCGCTGATCAGAAAAAGCCGGGTGCTTCGATTGCTTCATATAAGCAGGCCAAGGAGGTTGTTGACTCTGGCAAAGCTGAAGGCTGGGGCAAGATGGTGGGTTTGCCTGTTAAGGAGGATAAGTTCGGTATTGGCTATCAACCTTTGCAAGCGAAGCAGGGTGTGCAAACAGGTCCAAGTACCTTTACCAGCGCTGGGCTGATGAATCATGGTGACGTCTACGCAGCTGATGTTGAAGATTATGACAGTGATTGTGATCTCGACAACTGGGTTCGCCCGCGTGCACCAGGGGAAGTGATCAACAATTGGACAGCAGAAGATGTAGTCCAAGTTACTCTTCAAACAGAGTAATTTTCTTTTGTTTTTTCATTCTGCATAAAACCCTACGTTCTGCCCAAGACGTAGTGGTTCATTGTAGGGCCTCAGCATGTTTTACATTGATTATCATTAATAAAGGACGTTTTGCAAACAATTTTGTGATCCCTGTCTTTCTATTTTTGCTTTCATTTTTCAAAAAAATAAAAATGGCAATGTTTTTGTTTTTGTGACTTTATTGAACTCTTTTTTCTAAAACAAAGCATTAAACATGCAGAAGTGATCTCACGGCATCCACTATGAACAATTCTGTTATGGCTCAGTATGATTTCAATAATCCCATCTACCAAGCTGAAGAGGAGAGTGAGGAAGACAGTGAACTCCCGAAAGAATTGGTTAGATTGCTGAAGCAAGAGGAAAGGGTCATCCAACCTCATCAGGAGGAGTTGGAGATTGTGAATCTTGGTACTGAGGACGCCAAAAGAGATATTAAGATCGGGGCTTCTTTGAAGACAAAGGTCAAGAGCAGGTTGATTGAGATGCTGAGAGAGTATGTAGAGATATTCGCTTGAGGCCATGCAATGATCCTTGAGGCCATGGTATGATATGATATGGACCATGAGGGGTCTCAAGGCCAAAATTGGGGTCTTACAGATGGCACTAGAAGACATGGAAAAAACGACATTCATTACACCTTGGGGCACGTTCTGCTATAAGGTGATGCCATTTGGGCTGAAGAATGCCGGTGCTACCTATCAGAGGGCTATGACGACTCTCTTTCATGACATGATGCACAAAGAGATTGAAGTGTACGTGGATGATATGATTGCGAAGTCGCAGACAGAAGAGGAGCACTTGGTTAATTTGCAGAAGTTGTTTGACAGATTGAGAAAGTTCAAACTGAGGCTGAATCCGAACAAGTGTACGTTTGGTGTGAGATCCGGGAAGCTGTTAGGCTTCATTGTCAGTGAGAAAGGGATTGAGGTTGATCCAACAAAAGTCAAAGCTATTCGAGAGATGCCTGAACCGAAAACAGAAAAGCAGGTTCGTGGGTTTTTAGGGAGATTGAACTACATTGCAAGGTTTCTATCTCACCTAACTGCCACGTGTGAACCGATATTCAAATTGCTAAGAAAGAATCAAGCAATCAGGTGGAATGATGATTGTCAGAAAGCTTTTGACAAGATAAAAGAGTATTTACAGAAACCTCCAATCCTTATACCTCCAGTCCCTGGGAGACCTGTGATAATGTACCTGTCAGTGACTGAGAACTCGATGGGGTGTGTATTGGGACAGCATGACGAGTCTGGTCGAAAAGAGCATGCCATATACTACCTTAGCAAAAAGTTTACCGACTGTGAAATCAAATATTCACAGCTTGAGAAAACTTGCTGTGTTTTGGCCTAGGCTGCTCGCCGACTGAGGCAGTATATGTGAACCATACTACCTTGTTGATTTCTAAGATGGATCCAGTGAAGTACATCTTTGAGAAGCCGGCTCTCACCGGACGTCTTGCCCGTTGGCAGATGATCTTAACAGAATATGATATCCAATACACGTCGCAGAAGGCTATCAAAGGTAGTATTTTGTCAGACTACCTCGTCGAGCAACCGATTGATGATTATCAGCCTATGATGTTTGAATTCCCTGATGAAGACATCATGTATCTTAAGATGAAAGAATGTGAACAGCCTCTTGTCGAGGAAGGACCGGATCCTGATGACAAGTGGACATTGATGTTTGATGGGGCTGCGAATGTGAACGGTAACGGTGTTGGTGCAGTGCTGATCAATCCAAAAGGGGCTCATATACCTTTTTCTGCCAGATTGACTTTTGACGTCACCAACAATGAGGCTGAGTATGAGGCTTGTATCATGGGGATAGAAGAAGCCATTGATTTGAGAATCAAAACGCTTGACATATATGGAGATTCCGCTCTAGTGATCAATCAGGTCAATGGAGATTGGAATACGAATCAGCCGCATTTGATTCCCTATAGAGATTACACCAGAAGAATACTGACGTTCTTCAAGAAGGTGAAGTTGTATCATGTCCCCCGGGATGAGAATCAGATGGCTGATGCCTTGGCTACTTTGTCTTCTATGATCAAAGTTCATTGATGGAATCATGTGCCACATGTTGCGGTGAATCGACTCGAGAGGCCTGCGTATGTGTTTGCAGCCGAGTCTGTTGTGGATGAGAAGCCGTGGTATTATGATATCAAGAACTTCCTCAAGAGCCAGGAGTATCCTGAAGGTGCGTCGAAGAATGATAAGAAAACCCTGAGAAGGCTAGCTGGAAGCTTTTATCTAAATCAGGATGATGTGCTGTACAAGAGGAACTTTGACATGGTCTTGCTCAGATGCGTGGATAGACACGAAGCGGACATGTTGATGCAAGAAGTGCACGAAGGATCGTTTGGTACCCATGCTGGTGGTCATGCAATGTCCAAGAAATTGTTGAGAGTCGGTTATTACTGGATGACTATGGAATCCGATTGTTTCAAATACGCTCGGAAGTGCCATAAATGCCAGATTTATGCTGATAAGGTGCATGTACCACCAAGCCCTCTGAATGTCATGAATTCGCCTTGGCCGTTCGCCATGTGGGGCATTGATATGATTGGGAAGATCGAGCCTACTGCTTCTAATGGACATCGCTTCATCCTGGTTGCGATTGATTACTTCACCAAATGGGTGGAAGCAACTTCCTACGCTAACGTTACCAAGCAAGTGGTTGCCCGGTTTATCAAGAAAGAAATCATCTGTCGTTATGGAGTTCCCAAGAAAATCATTACTGATAATGGTTCGAATCTCAATAACAAGATGATGAAAGAGCTTTGTAAAGATTTCAAGATTGAACATCACAATTCTTCTCCTTACAGACCAAAGATGAATGGTGCTGTAGAGGCGGTAAACAAGAATATCAAGAAGATTGTGCAGAAGATGGTCGTGACGTACAAGGATTGGCATGAGATGCTGCCTTTCGCTTTGCACGGGTACCGTACCTCAGTACGTACGTCGACCGGGGCAACCCCGTACTCCCTTGTGTATGGTATGGAAGGAGTCCTGCCTGTTGAAGTGGAGATTCCTTCTCTGAGAGTTTTGTTAGATGTCAAGCTGGATGAAGCCGAGTGGATTCGAACAAGGTTTAATGAGTTGAGCCTTATCGAAGAGAGACGGCTAGCAGCTGTGTGCCATGGGCAGTTGTATCAGAGAAGGATGAAGAGAGCCTTTGATCAGAAAGTGCGTCCTCGAAGCTATCAAACTGGTGATCTAGTTTTGAAGAGGATCCTTCCTCCCGGTACAGATAACAGGGGCAAGTGGACCCCTAATTATGAAGGTCCATATGTTGTCAAGAAGGTCTTTTCCGGTGGAGCCTTGATGCTTACAAATATGGATGGTGAAGATTTCCCGTCCCCTGTTAACTCAGATGTAGTCAAAAAGTACTTCGCATAAATTGACCCGCTGGACAAAAAGAATAAAAGAGTCCAGGCAAAAAAGGGCATCCCGACGAACCAAACAAACAGAAAGAAAAGGTTCGGGCAAAAATTAGGGATAAAATGAAAAGAATTTGTACACCCGGTAAGTCGAAAACCCGAAAGGGCGATCCAGGCAAAAGAGGGATTAAAGCGAAGACTACAGTCTGAGTTATCTGTACTTCATCACGCTTCATCGTCTGCCATCTCGAAAGATGTGATCGGTCCAGTCATTCTTCTCAGAAAGCAAGGGAGTTGGGAGGAAAAATGATGATCTGTGAGTTATAACAGAATTGGGAAATAGTGGATGCCGTGTTCACATTGCCATTAGGATAGATTTTTCCTTTTGTGCGCAATTACCTCTTTCTAGGAATTGCTTCCCAATGTATTCGCCTTTTCAGGCACATTTTCAATCAATAAAAGTCGTTATTCAGATAAATAGCTCTTTTGTTTTTATTTTCACTGTTTTGTTTGCAAAAAGGTCCGAATTTTTGATAAACATTGCATATAAAAACATGAAGGCTAAACAATAACGTGCTGAAAGATAAAACATTTGAAAATCATTTTGAATGTTGAGTACACTTGAGCATATTTTGTCCAGCCCTGGGGGCATGTATGTTGTGCTGTTTTGCAGGTTGTCATCTGTGAGGACGATTCCACAGCAGACATTTCCCAAGCAAGTATGAGAGCTTTCAGAGCTATTCTCCCCTGCAGAGACGCCTGTGGATAGTGCCTTCTATCCCCAGCAGATTTAAGAATCGCCCATCCCCAGCAGGCCTGGAAGTGAGTTTTATTCCCCAACGAATATTTCCCCAGTTGAGATCCCCACTGAGTTGGAAGGATGTTGTATCCCCAGTGGAGGTGTCAGTTGGAATGGTGTTATTCCCCAGCAGTCGGATTTGAAGTACTGTTATCCCCAGCGTGGTCGTGAGCGCTTATCCCCAGCAGGGTTGCGGATGTCTTTCTCCAGCGTGGTCTGGGATATTGCTTTCCTCACCAGAGTTATGCTCCTCCTCAGCAGAGTGGTGTGTTATCCCCAACAGAGTTGCTTTGCCTAGCAGATCTCCCGAGCAGAGGTTTGTGTTGATGGTTTTCCCCAGCAGGTTCCCCGAGTGGATCAGGTCAGGTGAAGATTATCTCCAGCAGAGTTTATCTTACTTGTGGATTGGTTGAGTTTTCCCCAGCGGAGTAGCATTTATTTCCCAAAGCAGAGTTTATCCTACTTGTTGCCAACTCTCCCCAGCGAAGTCGCCTTGATTTAATCCTCAGCGAAGTCATCTTGGTTCGTCCCCAGCTAGTTGTATTGATTGTTTCCCCAAGCGGAGTCCCCGAGTGGATTGGGTCCTATGAAGGATGTCCCCAGCGGAGTTTATCCTTTCCCTAGCAACTGTGTTATTTCTCCAACACGAGTGAGAAGTCGGTGCTCTCCCCGCAGAGTATTCCTCAAGCAGAGTCTCCCCACAGAGTTGGAGTATCTGATCAGTTTTGGCTCCCCAATGGAGTGTTCATCATTTTGCATTTGGCATATAGTAACCATTGCATCCTCAAAAATGCGTAGCATTTCCATTTAATATGGAGCATTACGCCATAGAAAAATTCAAACATATGCATTCATGTGTTGAAACCTAATCGGACTATGTCCCCGGCAGAGGCGGGTCATTTGTTCAACATTTGTACAGCACGTTTGCTACAGTTGCTCCTGACAGCATTCAGGATTGATATCCCCCAGAGAGGTTTACTTCCTCATCCGTTGGTGAAAGGAAATCTTGTTTCTCCTCAATGAGATCCCCAGCAAGTGTTTAGCCTTGCCTTGCCATATGTGGATGTCCTTTTGTGATACCGGTCGGTGTCGTGTCAGCACCCGCGTGTGTTATTTCTTTGGTGTCGGTAAACACCATCTTTCGGTGTCGGTAAACATCGAGTCCTACCCCAGTCATCCGTTGATGTCTGGTCTTCTTTTGATGTCGATAAACATCATCTTTCGATGTTTGTAATACCCTTAACCCTCCCCGGAGGTCACCTCTCCGTTGGTGTCGATAAATGATGAGTTTTTTCTATTCGTCCGTGGACGTCTAGTTGATTTATCCCCAATAAGAGTCACCTCTCCATTGGTGTCGATAAGCGTCGAGTTTTTCCTATTCGTCCGTTGACGTATAGTTGCATATTTCCCATAGATCATTTGCTAATGTCTGTTGATTCCCCAAGCGGTTCTCCTCTCCGTTGGTGTCGATAAACGTCGAGTTTTTCCCAGTCGTCCGTTGACGTTTGGTTGAGTTATATTTTCTTTCCTCTCAGAGTTACCTCTCCGTTGGTTTCGATAAACGTCGAGTTTTTCCTATTCGTCCGTCGACGTATAGTTGTGCTCTTCCCCTCAGAGTTACCTCTCCGTTGGTTTCGATAAACGTCGAGTTTTTCTCATTCGTCCGTTGACGTCTCATTGTATACCCTATTCCCCAGTCATTCATTAATGTCTGGTCGATCCTCAGTCAGAGTTCCCCAGTAGAGTCGTCGGTAAGCGTCCTGTCTGGTCACCTTTCTCCGTTGGTGTCGATAAAAGTCGAGCTTCTCGCGTTCGTCCGTTGACGTCTGGTCGAGTCTTCCCATTCATCCGTTGATGTCTGGTCACCTTTCTCCGTTGGTGTCGATAAACGTCGAGCTTTTCCCGTTCGTCCGTTGACATCTGGCCGAGTCTTCCCAGTCATTCGTTGATGTCTGTTACCTCTCCGTTGGTTTCGATAAACGTCGAGTTTTTCCTGGTCGTCCCCAGTAGAGTTACCTCTCTGTTGGTTTCGATAAACGTCGAGTTTTTCCTAGTTGTCCGCTGACATCTAGATGTATGTTCCCCAGTCATCCGTTGATGTCTGTTACCTCTCCGTTGATTTTGGTAAACGTCGAGTTTTTCCTGGTCGTCCCCAGTAGGGTTACCTCTCCGTTGGTTTCGGTAAACATTGAGTTTTTCCTAGTTGTCCGTTGACATCTAGATGTATTTTCCCCGCAGCCATCCGTTGATGTCTGTTACCTCTCCGTTGGTTTCGATAAACGTCGAGTTTTTCCTGGTCGTCCGTTGACGTCTAGTTGTGATTTCTATTCCCATTCATCGTCTTTCGATGTCTGGATGTGGCTGTACCTTTGAGAAAAATAATCAAAATCCCCAGTGATAAATATCAGATCCCAGTTGAAGTTACTGTTGGATCCCCGCATGGTGCAAACTTCTACGGTTCTTTGGTATTCAATCCCTGTTTACCCTGAAAGTCTGACAGCCGTTGCTCTCATCCGTTCGGGTTCCCAGTTGATTGAATAGGGGAAACTGTAGCACCTCAAATTTGCACCTCCCATTTTGTATATACATTTTCATTTTAGGTCATTAGCATTGCATTATCCACTGCATAGCATTGCATTGTCCATTGCCAAGTCATCAGATCATCAGTCAAGACTAGTCAGGAGATCCAGTTGTGCAAGCAAGCAAGTGCATTTCCTATTGAAGCAAAGCCCTAGGGTTGGTTCATTGAGTTCATATGACTTAGGGATAATTTTGAAGTGGTTTGGCCAAAGGTTGGATGTTCAGAAATCATCAGTCATTGTCCAATTCATCTGAAACCCTAAAAAGTCAACCAAAGTCAACTGTGCATTCAACCATGGATTTGAAGGTGGGAGATGGTTAGAGAGGCCTCATTCATGTCCATACAAGTCTCATTTGACATTTCAAACATCAACAATGAAGAATTTGAGGTCAGTTGAGCAGTTTCCAAAAATAGTAAGTGACCTGTAATTTGAAATTGCCAAAAATGGAAAGGTTTTCTCCTCAAGATTACATCATCAAGAAAGCTTCAAATGAAATTTTGTCCAACATGAAAGTTGAAGATCTTGCTCTCACCTTTCCAAAAAGTCCAAGAACATGAATTTCTCATGTATGGTTGGAAAGTTATGGATCAATCATTGTCAAATGGATTTGAACTTCACAAGTGCATAACTTTTGAACCATAAGGCCAAATGGAGTGGTTCTTTTTGCAACATTCTTGTTTTGACATGTACTATCCAACTCATGCATCATAAGCCATGCATTTTGATCATAAAAATATGAGCATTTCCATTTGAATTTTGGAGGGAAATTCCAAATTCAAAAACTATGCATTGTCCATTCATTGTTCTACTTGCCTTGGCTCCAAAACAACATTTCACGTGGATTTCAAGTGAATTTCGTGCACTGTAGCATTGGCATGCACACATGAGGTGAATTTGCCAATTTGCATCAACACTTGGTTTTCACTTAATTCTTTGGCATGGCTTAATTGTGATTAGCATACATCATTAACAGACCATATATATAGCATAATCATAACAGAAATTGGATTAACACATCAAAATTTTCAGATCTAGATCTATTTGTACAATCTTCACAATTTGGTTCTCTCACTTTTTCATCAAAATTCTTCACAAACCTTGCCTTGTTCTTGATCAATCCTTGATCCACAAGCATAATTGGAGATTTTTGGAAGCAAGATTCACCAATTTTCGAGCTGATTTGGAACTGTTGAAAGTTGCATCCATTAATGGCAGTTGAAGATTCAAGCTAAATCGTCCAAGCTTAACCTCCAATCCTTCCTCCATTCATTCATCCAAGAGCTAAGGAGCATCTGTTTGGACTTCTCAAAGCTTGAATCAACTTGTTTCACTTCTGCACTTCAATTAAGGTCAGATTTCGAATGTCACAATTCATGAAATAGTTGTGTGCTTTTGGTAGATCTTTGAACGTGGAGAACACTGAGCTTTGTTTCATCAATTTTCATTAAGAAATGAACAAGATATGCTAGATCTAAGTTTGATGCATGAACTTTCCTTTGCTCGAATTTTCGCATGTGTGTAGAATTAGAGTAATCCAAGCTTAGATTAGTGATGTACGTTAGAAGAGGATTCCAATGATATAAGAGTTTGTGATTTCTGGACATGTTTGTTCTTGAGGCTCAAGAACATGATGAATGTGCATGAAGGAATTAGGTTTTCATTTTCCAGAATGCTGTAGATATTTCCCAGCGCAATTTCCATGAGTTTGGTTGTTAGAGACCATGCATTGGTCCACGCTGGACATTGATTGGCATTTTGATTGGATCAACGCGTTTTGCCTTACCACATGTACTTAGTGAAACGGTGCGTTTCACATGCTAAGGCGCCACTTTCAAATATTTCAACACACTTCGATTCCGGGCGAAGGCCTTTCCAATTTTGCCTTTGCATTTTCATTCCATTTCCCATGCCCTTCATGCTATGCCATGTTCATGTGTTTTTTAATTTTTCATCCACTTCAAAAATTCATATCTCAATGAATATTAATCCAAATGACCTGGGAATTTTTGCACCTTGTTCCTCATCATGTCTAGTATTTTATGAGATTTTTTCCACAATTTGTGCATGGTTGGAATTTAATTTTGCCTAGGGATTGTTCATATGTGTGCTTTCTTGTACCTACCTTGCCATTTTCTTTGTGAAATGATGAGATTTAATCCAATGCTCTTGAAACTTTTGCATGCTTAAACTAGACATCCTAATTGACATTTTGGTGTAGAGTTTGCATTTTTCTCATTTCTGGTTGTTGAGTTATGATCTGGTTAATGTAGGTGTGACAATGTGTGTCACACCATTGCTTGCTCAACTTGTGGATTTTCTTTGCCATGCCAATTAAATGCCAAATGATGTGATTTTTTGCATGATGCTTCTTCTGGATGTTAGGATTGATCATGAATTTTTGTAGAATTTTTGGGATGATTTCTGATTTGTTTGGGATTTTCCTTTCTGGCTTGTCATTTGTGGACTTTTGGATAGTCATGAACTTCAATGATTTGTGAAATGCTTTATGTTTATCATATGAACTTGAAATTTTGTACATTGTTTCTAGACACTTTGAAGTTTGTTGTGGCTTTGGTTTAAGACATTTATCATTTGTCAATTCTGTTTTAGGCTTGTGCTAAGTTGATGTAGCATTTTGGTGCCCTAATTGAGCTTGTTTGTGCTTGCCTTGCCTTATGGAATTTGATTGCCATACTTACACTTGTCCAAATGCTTTGATTTTTGGTGTGTTAATCATGTGATGAGTTCTGTTTAGCCATGATTTTTCTTGGGATTTATTGAACTATTTTTGAATTGATGTGGATTTGTTCATTCTGTTGCTTCAATGAGCTTCCAACTTGCATGCTTGGCCTTATTTGATTTGTGAAATGAATTTGGTTGATGCTATTGACATGAGGCTTTTTGGATGATGTTCTTAATTGATTGAGCTTGACTCTTGTCAACATCCTAGCCTTGTGTGAGCCCACTTTGTTTGTATATAGTGTGTGCTATTTGTGTGATTGATTGCTTTGCCTGTGCTGTTTAGGATAGCTTGCTCCCTGTGCAAGTTAGCTAGAAACCTTAACTTAGGGATGATATGCATGATAACTTCTAGGCTCGAGTCGTAGTCTCCCTAGTTGTGTCTCCCTTTGTATCTGGTTAGGCTAGTCCTTTTTCCCTGCATAGGGGAACTACGTCGCCCTGATCCTCATACCAGATGAGGTACGTAGGCAGGAGATGAGCTGATCTCTCCGGGCGCCCTTTTTGTTTTCTCTTGTGTGTGTTAGGAGATGGATGTAAGACCAGCGATTGGCATTACGTATCCTCTTGTTGTGTGCTTGGAGTCCGATGTAAGTCCAGCGATTGGCAGCCGGTTTCCTGTGTTTGCCTGCTTGTGTGGAGTCTGACATAAGTCCAGCGATTGGCAGTCGGTTTCCAGTGTTTGTGTTTTGTTTGGCGTGCGTTAGCCGACCTACGAGTGCTCTGATTCTTCTTTAGTCCGAGAAGATACGTATGCATAGGATGCGACATCCTAGCGAGCATGTTTCCCCCTGTCCCGAACTACGTCGACTCTGATGTCTGTGCCTGACAGACTACGTAGGCCCAGGATGCGATATCCTGCCGAGTTAGTTTCTCTTGTCTTTCCTGTGTCTCTTTCCAGCCTTGTGTGATGTTTGAGCAGTTTTAGCAACCTTTTTCCTTCCTTTTATGCATGGATCCCGTCGAGTACGACGGATGCGTAGGGATGCTAATACCTTCCCTTCTCATAACCGACTCCCGATCCCATCTCTCTTTGGTCGCGAGACCATGTCTTTTCCAGGTTTACTTCGAGCATTTCCTTTCCCTCTTTTGGGATAAATAACGCACGGTGGCGGCTCTGTTGTTTTGTTTTCCCGCCGGTTTTTCGCGTAATGCGACAGGGACCAGATTAGGCTGGAGAGTATTCCAATCACCATTCACTTGATTGATCACTAGAGCTGAATCTCCGAAGATGTCCAGAGTCTTGATTCTCAAATCAATGGCTTGCTCGATACCCAAGATACATGCCTCATACTCAGCTTCATTATTGGTGCACTCGAAAGTCAGGCGAGCGGTGAAAGGCATGTGGGCACCTTTCGGGGTGGTAATGACAACACCAATTCCACTTCCTTTGGCATTGACGGCCCCATCAAACATTAAAGTCCACTTTTCATCTGGACCAGGTCCCTCCTCAACAACTGGCTCTTCATAGTCTTTCATCTTGAGGAACATGATGTCTTCATCCGGAAAATCAAACTTCATCGGCTCATAATCATCAATCAGCTGCTGAGCAAGATAGTCTGACAGAATACTCCCTTTGATGGCTTTCTGGGATGTATACTGGATGTCGTACTCTGTCAGTACCACTTGCCAACGAGCAACCCTTCCGGTGAGAGCAGGCTTCTCAAATATATATTTGACTGGATCCATCTTGGAGATTAGTAAGGTTGTGTGAGTCAGCATGTATTGTCTCAATCGCTTAGCAGCCCATGCAAGTGCACAACATGTCTTTTCAAGCATTAAGTATCTCGACTCGCAATCTGTGATTTTTTTACTCAGGTAGTAGATGGCGTGCTCTTTCCTACCTGTCTCGTCGTGTTGACCGAGAACACAACCCATGGAATTATCCAGTACTGTCAAATACATAATCAGCGGTCTCCCTGGGACTGGAGGCATAAGGATTGGAGGATTCTGCAAATACTCTTTTATCTTTTCAAAAGCCCTTTGGCAATCATCATTCCACCTGATAGCCTGATCTTTTCTTAACAACTTGAATATTGGCTCACACGTGGCTGTTAGGTGAGAGATGAACCTTGCAATGTAGTTCAACCTCCCTAAGAAACCACAGACTTGTTTCTCTATTCTTGGCTCAGGCATTTCTTGTATCGCTTTCACTTTAGCAGGATCCACCTTAATCCCTTTTTCGCTAACAATAAAACCCAGTAGTTTTCCAGATCTCACCCCGAAAGTACACTTTTTCGGATTAAGCCTCAGCTTGAATTTCCTCAAACGCTCAAATAGTTTGTGCAAATTCACCAAATTCTCTTCTTCCGTCTGTGATTTGGCAATCATATCATCAACATAAACCTCGATTTCATGATGAATCATATCATGGAAAAGAGTTACCATAGTTCATTGATATGTTGCCCCAACATTTTTCAGACCAAATGGCATCACCTTGTAGCAGAAGGTGCCCCATGGGGTTATGAAAGTTGTCTTCTCCATGTCTTCTGGTGCCATCTTAATTTGGTTATAGCCAGAAAATCCATCCATAAAGGGGAATACCGAGAACTGAGCCGTGTTATCCACCAAAACATCAATGTGAGGTAACGGGAAATCGTCTTTAGGACTAGCTCTATTCAGATCCCGGTAGTCAACACACATCCGTACCTTTCCGTCCTTCTTAGCTACCTAAACGATATTTGTAACCCATGGCAGATAATTTGTAACCGCTAGAAACCCTGCATCCAACTGTTTTTGCACTTCTTCCTTTATCTTGACAACCATCTCTGGTCTTGTTCTTCTGAGCTTCTGCTTGACCGGAGGACAACCTTCTTTGAGAGGCAAACGATGTACCACAATGTCTGTGTCAAGCCCTGGCATGTCCTGATAAGACTAAGCGAAGATATCAACATACTCTTGCAGCAATTCAATCAGCCCCATCTTCACATTATCTTCCAAAGCAACCCCTATCTTGATTTCTCTCTTGACGTCCTCGGTGCCGAGATTAATCACTTCAATAGACTCTTGATGCGGTTGAATGACCCTTTCTTCCTGTTTTAACAACCTGGAAAGTTCTTCAGGGAGTTCACAGTCTTCATCACCTTCTTCTTCAGCTTGAAAGATTGGATTTTCAAAGTCGAAGCGAACCATAGCAAAACTGTTATCAATAGGATCCGGTGACGTGCATCTGCATGAGTGATGGTATGTGCTTATGAGTGTGAACAAGGAGTGAAAACTAAACAAAACATTGCCAAATATATATTTTGATTTTTTTTTGAAAACTGCTAAAATGGAAAGACAGTGAACAAAATATTTGAATGCAAAAAGACGTCCTTTATTTATGATAAAAAATGCAGGTATCCACATAGATGAGCCCTACAATGAGTCATTACGCCCTGGGCGGAATGTAAGACTTGGATATGCATGAATAAACAAAGAAAATTACTCTTCAAGAAGAGTGGCTTGGATAATCTCTTCAGAAGACCAATTGCGGAGAACTTCACCCGGGACCCTTGGACGCACCCAATTGTCAATGTCACAATCACTATCCTCATCTTCTTCGTTGATTGCAGAGACCTGGCCATACTGAATAATGCCAGCACTGGAGAAAGTAATCGGCCCCTGATGAGTCTGAGGCGTTGGAGTTGTGGAAGTCAATGATGGCTGATACCCAATCCCACACTTGTCTTCCTTCATAGGTAAATCAAACAGACATCCCCAACCGGGAGCAACACCTGAATTTACCAAGGCCTGTGCCTGCTTGAAGGACGACAAAGAGGCACCTGCTTCAACCTCTTCCACTGGAGTTACATCCTTGACTTGAACTGCCTCAAAGGCCTGACACATGGTCTCATGAATCTCACCTTCTACCTCTACATACTTGAATGTAGACAGGTGATTGACTAGAATATCCTCCTCACCGCAGACAGTGATAATTCTTCCGTTGACCGGGAACTTGATCTTCTGATGCAAGGTCGAGGAGACTGCCCTGACGTTGTGGATCCAAGGATGACCCAGCAGGAAGCTATACGAAGGACTGATATCCATCACATAAAAGACGGTGTTGAAGGTTTGTGATCCAATCCGAATTGGCAATGCTACCTCTTTGAATACCGACCTCTTAGAACCATCAAAGGCTTTCACATCAAGATCGGAAGGCTTCAAGATCAAACCTTCTACATCTAACTTTGACAGGGCTCTCTTGGGTAGCACATTGAGAGAGGAACATGTACCCACCAGAACATGGGATAGCACAGTGTCTTTACACTCCATCGAAATGTGCAAAGCCTTGTTATGATCGCGTCCAGCTGGCGTCAAGTCAGAATCAGTAAAACCCAACCCGTTGCTTGCATGAACATTTGCAACGATCCCTTCTAGTTGGTTCACTGAGATCTCCTGAGGCACATATGCAGCATTAAGGACCTTCAGAAATGCCTCCCTGTGTGCCTCCGAACACAACAGGAGTGAGAGAATAGATATCTTAGACGACGTCTAAATCAACTGATCGACTACCTTGTAGTCGCTTTTCTTTATAATTCTGAAAAGCTCGTCCACATCTTTCGCAAAAGTAGGCTCAGAGCCAGCCTGTGGTGCAGAGGTACCCTCAATCGCGACTTGCTTGCCTTTGGCCTTCGCCGCGGCGTCAGCACTATCAGGTTGGGTAACTGGTGGTGAGAACAGTCTACCACTTCTGGTGAATCGCCCGATTCCACCAACATTGTCCACTGCGGGATCTTTTATTTCAACTCCAGGTTTAGACTTCTGATCCTTCACCTCTTCTACTTTCAGTGGCTGCTCCACTCTATGGTCATGTGTGTACACACTCCCCCCGTAATGCCAAGGAATGACCCTTTCGCTGGTGAAAGGTAAAGGACTAGGGGTCGTGATGGTCATAGTGGATTGATATGGTCGCACTGGTGGTACCGGTTGCGCTACTGGCACACTGATCTGAGTGGTCGGGTAGAAAATTGTGATAGTGGCAACGTCCCAGTGATACTCAGAAATCTCATTTATTGAAACACAAACATCCGAAACATCAGAATCAAGTTCAACAAGTACATCAGAATCAACCATAATGTTTGGAATATCAGCAACATCATCAGAAAAATTAATTACACCATTGGGAATTACAAAATCAACAGGATCAACATTTGTAAATTCTTCAACATCTTCAGGAAAGAGAGGATCAACATCTGCATTCTCAACAACCCCTTCAACAACCCCTTTAACAGACCTTTGGGCAGATAGGTCTTCAACTTGAAGGACACCATCGTCAAGCAAGGCCTGGATACTCTATTGCAGCTTCACACAACCCCCACTCTGTGCAGTACAACCCAAACAACCGCTCCCACAACTGGGGAAAACATCTGCCTTTAGCAAGTATTCTTTGATTTCTAACAGCGGAGTCTTCAGCTTCAACACCTCCTTGACTAATTTGACTTCTCCTTCCACCATGTTAACATTTGCACCACCATGCTGCGGCATGGGATTGTTGACAACATTAGGAGCCGGCGCAAAGTTAATAGCCTTTGAATCAATGAGGTCCTGAACTACGTGCTTAAAAGCTTTGCAGTTCTCAATAGTGTGGCCAGGTGCCCCAGAGTGGAAATTACACCTAGCATTGGCATCATAACCCACTGGAAGCCTGCCAACGGGAGGAGCCAAAGTGCGTAACTGCACAAGTTGCAACTGCTGAAGGTTGGGAAGCAACTGGGCATACGACATCGGAAGAGCGTCGAAACGCCTATCCATCATCCTCTGTCTCTGTTGATAAGCAGGTCTGTTACCCTGTTGCTGTTGGTATTGATTTTGTTGACGTTGAGGTTGTTGTTGTTGCACTGGTGATGCAGCCGGAATGGTGACAGCTGCAACATAAGGTTGCTGATGGTAATTCTGAAAATTGCTCCTTCGGTTACCTTTGCTCTGATAAGAAGACACATCATTTGCATCCCCCTTTCTCCTCTTCTGTCCTCCTAAGAACGGCTTCTTTGACCCCGAAGATGATCCAACCCCGTTTTGGATCTTACACGTCTTCAAGTAGTTCTCCACCCTCTCACCGGTAGAGACCACATCAGCAAAATTCGAGGCGTTGCAACCCACCAGACGCTCCAAATAAGATTCGGGCAGTGTATTCATAAACATGTTGGCCATATCTTTTTCCAACATCAGAGGCTGAACACGGGAAACCATCTCTCTCCAGCGTTGAGCATACTCTTTGAAGCACTCGTTGCTCTTGAGAGACAGATACTGGAGTTGAGTCCTGTCAAGTGCCATATCTGCATCATACTGATATTGCTTCACAAAGGCCTCGGCCAAGTCTCTCCAACAGCGAATATGGGCTCTGTCTAGCCTCATATACCACTCCAAGGATGCCCCCGCTCGGCTGTCCTGGAAGAAGTACATGAGCATCTTCTCTTCATCATAATACGCAACCATCTTGCGGAAGTAAGCTTATACGTGAGTCTTCGGGCAAGAGTTTTCATTGTACTTATCAAAAACAGGGACTCTGAACTTTGGTGGAACTCTCACACCTGGGACCAGCCCCAAGTTAGCAACATCCACGCCTAGAGCAGTCTGCCCTTCCACAACTTTCAACCTCTCTTCCAGTCTCCGAAACATAGGGTCCATACCATGGCCCATGCCAAAATCCTCCTGAAGCAGGGGGAACTGATCCTCCTAATCATCATGGATGGGTTATTGATCAAGGTTGACATGTGGGATCGGGATAGGCCCCGGTCCATTGGGTCCATTAGCCTCTCCAGCTGGAGGATCAGCCACAACCTCCGGTTGAGTAGTAGGGGGATTCCTCTGTACCAACAATCTAAGCTCCTGTTGTCACTGAGCCACTCCTTGGACCACTTCCATGAACTGATTCATGTGAATCCTCATCTCAGCGAGCTCTGCTTGTAGACCTTCCATTGCTCTTTGTTGGTTTCTTCGGGTACGGTATCGGTGAATGCCTGAGTCAACTATCCTGCTAGTGGAATACCAAACAAAATGAGAACACTGCGGAGGTACCTGTTATGCAAGACATGCTAATGAATATGAAAATGCAATGACATGTTTATCAATTCCAAAGGGTATTCTACCCCTTGATTCCAGTCTCACATCAGATAAATAGTGTAAGAAGATCGAGTCGTGGATAAACTTCGGAGACCAGGATGCAATAAAGAAAAACAGTTATACAAATGAGTTCAAAGAGAAGGGCCTTAACCGACAGTACATCGAAAGAGGATCTCCACAACAAGCCTATGGATCATCACTACCAAGCAACAAAGAAACACAACAAGTAAAAAGAGGAACAAAAATCAGGGATCAACCTCCTGTATACAACCCATAAGGACTGTTTCTAACTTCAGCCAGCAGTGTTACCGTGTCAGGATGATCTGGAGATTCTGTCAAACGCCGGATAAGCAAATTCCTCTTGTGAATAATTCCATCCAGTTCTTTGATGTGATCTATGTAATAATCCCCATCATCCTCCCCGAATACCTCTTCAAGTCTAGATTTCTTCAAACCCGCCAGCACTTTGAGTTCTTCAATCTGTTCTTGAGCCTTGTCGAGTTAATCTGTGATGTAACCATTGGTTGTACGGGCACACAGGAGCTCATTGTTCTTCTCCTTCAGCAGAATCTTCAACTTCTCCATCTGACTAGTCAATTCGGCCACCATCTCCTCCTCTTTTGCCTTCCGAGAAGCTGAAAATGCATCCCACTATTCTTGCCACCCAGCTAACTTACCACGGGCATCTGTTAACTGCTGCTTGACTCGCCTCAACTCAGAACTGGATGACCCCAAGGCTTCGTCAGTTTTCCTGAAGCGGTTTACCTCCACAGCTAATTTCTTTTCTGCTTCCTCTTGCAATCTGATGGCTTCCCCCTTTTGATATTCTGCCTCATGGTATAGATGCATAAAGTCTTGCAACTTCACACTTAACTCCGAGTTTTCAATTTGAAGTTCCTCCATGGTATTCTTCAATTTGTCATACTCTTCTCGGCTCACCACTGTTGACTGCTCAGGAGTAGATGGATACAAAGGTTCTTCAATAGGAAAGGGCAGACTAAACTCTTCGACTCTTCCCTAAAGCCAATCTTCATATTGAGGATAAGTCCTGCAATCCCCTCTTCCAAGCACAATCCTTCCTCTCTTGATTACCTTGAGCCAGGCCTCAACTGCCTTATGGGACACAGTCAGATTAGATGAAGAATGGAAAAACAGAGATTCTTCCACATCTTTTTCCAAAGGCGGAGTTTTTAAAGCATACCCAAATTGTCTGATTGCTAGAGAAGGATTATAATTGATTCCTCCTCTTCTTCCTACCAACGGTACATTCGGGAAGTTCCCACAACTGTGAATAATATCCGCCCGAAGCAAGTTCTAGTCAGCCCACCAAGAAATATCTTTAGCTCTTATCCCCATCAATCTCTTCGACCAACTCAACGAGTCCTCGACATCAACGAATGCTCCCGACTTGGGTAGGTGAGAACTGAACCACTTATGAAATAAGGGTGCACAACAATTCACCAATCCTCCTTTTCTATTCTCATTAATGTGATGCACTGAATGAAAGAAATCTCCCAACAAGGTCGGCACTGGATTTCCCAACACGAAGAGGCGTACTGCGTCTATGTCCACAAATTTTGCAACATTAGGGAACAGGACAATCCCGTATACACAAAGAGCCAACACAGCATTGAAACACCTCCAATCACCATCTTCAAGCTTCTTCTTGGCTTCTCCCACTAAAAAACTCAAATGAAAACCACTGACTCCTCCCTTCTGACACACATTAGACTCCAAGACTGATTTCCCCAAATATGTGGCTGAAGCAACCATGCTGAAATCGGGCAGAAACTCAGAACTGTAGAATAGCAACTGTGACTTGATAGGAACTCTGAGAAAACTGGCAACCTCCTCCAAAGTAGGGACCAAGATATAATCTGGGAATGTAAAACACCTCAATGGAGGGTCATAGAACTGCAGCAATGTAAAGAGAGCATCATGTTGATCTTTGGAGAGAACTGTAACGAAACTTAGAATCAACCCGTAATCCTTCCGGAATCCTTCTAGAGAATCGTGATCCATTAACCTCATCAGTTGTTGAATGGGATCCAAATAAACCACAGGAAATTTGTAGGCGACATGTCTTTTTTTGCCAATATCCATCTTAGGAGAACCAGAAAACCCCGACTAGAATCAAGAAGAAGTTAAAACCCCTGGGAATAGATAAACATGTGTTAAATGATATGAATGCAAAATGATGTGATGCAATGCAGTGACATGGGAATCAGGATTGCTGCATCTGCTTGAACAACTGTCAGGTCGCACTGTCTGAAGAGAAAACCACTGAGGAATATATAAGAGACCAAAGTTCTGCTCCAACAAGAATACCAGAAAACCGGGTTGGTTGAAGGTTAAGGTTTCCTGAATATAGCCCGCCCCTCACTGGTAGGTTCTAAGAACAAAAGTTCGTCAGCTTCTAATCCTTTAGTCGAATAATACATTTACCACTGAAGGTTTGGCATTATTACGAGACAAAAGTCCTCCACTGACTCCCCTCAATAGAACATCCTAAAAGCAAGTTCCCAGCCTTGGGGTCCTCGGATTGAGCAGCGAGAATGCACCACCAGAGCTAACATAACCGCGTCTCGGAGGAGAGGCCTTGACTGAGTCTTCGGGAAATGGTAACCAGAATCGACGATTTCTAAAGGAACATCTTGTCGTTATGGAACACCCATAGGATAGAATATATCCAAAAGAAACCTCATCTGGGTGTGGGTCTTCATGAACGACTTAACGTAGCAACATACTACGCAAGCCTCATGACTATCCACTCTAAAACTTGTGTGTACGCTCAAGCCTGGGTAGTGGGATTATCTCTCATAGAACAACCCACCCCAATAAACAACCAACCCAACAGATCCAACAGATACAACAATGATATGTACATAATGCAACAAGATAAAGCAGATAAATGCTGAAAGTAAAATAACTGCACAAAAGAATAAACACCCAACAAACAAGAAACCCACAAAAGTTAGGAGGGACTCGCATAGGGAAACCAGGGTCCCCAACAGAGTCGCCAGCTGTCGCAATTGAATGCGAAAAAAACAACCGGCGAAAAAAGAAAACAGAAGAGTCGCCACCGTTCGTTATTTATCCCAAAGGAGGGAAAGGAAACGATCGAAGAAAATCTGAAGAGAAGGAAAAGACAAGGTCCCACAACCAAGTCTAGGGTTCGGGAGTCGGTTATGCGAAGGGAAGGTATGAGCACCCCTACGCATCCGTAGTACTATACGGGATCCACTCTTGTTGTTCTAGTCTAAAGGGTGTAGGTATATCTAATGTACTATTTACTAAAGCAAGGTTAAAATAAAATGACTCGCAAGGATGTCGCATCCACTACCTACGTATCTCATCTGAGTATGAGAATCAGAGTCTTCGTAGCTCGGCTACCTATGGGTTAAAGAGAAGTGTGCTCGCTAAGACATCGCGTCTTATGCCTACGTATCTCATCTGGAATGAGAATCAGAGCAAAACGTAGTTCAACTAACTACGGGAACAAAGGTCTCGATTGCAACTAGGGCAAGAGAAAGGGAAAGTATCGATCGCAACAAGGGCGAGAGAAAAGAATCGCAATAAGGGCGAAAGCAAGCAGGATTAGTTGTTAGTCGTCGGTTAAAACTCGGCAAGACATCACATCTCGTGCCTACGTATCTCATCTGAATATGAGAATTAGAGTTGTCGTAGTTCACCTAACTAGGGGTTAGGGATTGCCATCTGAACATGGACTTACAAAAAGAAGACACCAGCTATGTCAAAGGAGAGTGGGCAATGTGTTAAACGTCCTAGCAGTAGGTGTCGCAGCTCGCTGAATCGAGTCTTAGGCAGTTACCTCTTTGCACTAGAACAGACTGACATGCCGCAAGATCGGAGACGCACGGAAGGTCTAAAAATGGGGAAGCTCTGCCCTAGAGTTGTCATGCAATATGGACCTATGTGTTAAGATTTACAAATGGGAACATCTACCTAATGTTAGCATGCGAAGAATAAGGTAATTCTACCTATGTTATCATAAAAAGGGTTCTACCTAATGGGTGTTACCTAAACGGAACAAGAGTCGACAGATGGAGCAAGGAGAGGAGCCACGGATAAGGGTAGATGGCGATGCCTGAGGCAATCGACTTACAGGTAGATGGCGATGCCTGAAGCAATCGACTTACAAAAGAAATGGCGATGCATGAAGCAATCGACTTACAAAAGGATGGATGAATACGTGTTGGTTCTGTTAAGTTTTGAAAATGATTACTCGACGTTGGATCGAGCTTTTGATCTTGTTTTGAAATAATTATCGGATGTTCGTTTTAATTCTTGTATTAACAGATGAATAAAGAATGAAAGAATAAACATTATACACTTCATGGGAGAAGGGTACATTTGTTATGAATGGGGATGGTTCATGGCAATCAAACAATAAGAATATATGCCTCATACATCATACAAGTGGGCAACAATTAATCAAATAGATCAGATAAATAAACAGGTATATAATCCAATCCAAGAATTAAAGAATGAAATAATGGAGCATTAAACAAGGTATGGGAAGTATGAACATGTTAAACAATCAAACAATAGAAAGCATGAATGACAGAAACAAGTATAAAAGATGATAGATGAATCAGACAGAGGAAATGATGCACAAAAAGGGTCCACTGAATAATTTAATCAGGAAATGAGGTAAGGACCAAATAAAATCAAGGTAAAAGGCCTCTAATTGTGGCATATGAGATGAACAAGGGAGGATCAAAAGATCTCTTCAATTGCCATAAGCAATCCCTAAGTAAAACATCGATCATAGAGAAGTCAACTGAAAATTCAAGTCAACTTAAAAAATACCAAATAAATAGAAAATTAATCAAGAAAATTATGAAAAATTAAACTTAGTAATGTGGGGTCAGGGAATCATCATCCCCCAAAAATATTTTTAAAATAATGAAAATTAGTACATATTTTAATTGAATTAAAATAGAGGTCAAAATAAAAGTCAACCAACAAGATTAGGTTAGAAATAAATTTAGAATAAATAGCAAACTAATCAATAAAATTATTAAAAATTAAACTAAGTAGGTGGGGTTAGGACATCATCATCCCCCAAAAATATTTTAAAAATAATGAAAATTGGTACAGAAATTAATTAAAATAAAACAGAAGTCAAATTAAAAGTCAACCAACCAAACTAGGTCAAAAATAAATCCCAAAATAAATTAAAAATGGGAAATAAAATTCCAAGAAAAGGTCAGGTTGACCATGGGACATTGGTCAACCTTCATCCCAAAAAGCAAGTGCTAAAAATAATTTTAAGTCATGAAAATAAAATCAATAAAAAAAGTGTGTTAAAATGGACTATTTAGAATAAATAATTAAAATAAAATAATAATATTAAAAAAATACGAAAATAAAAATTATATAAAATTAAATAAAACGTTAAAAAAATGGAAAATATTTTTTGGTATTTTTATGAATAACAAAACTATTTTAAAATAATTAAAATCAAAACTGAAAAATAAATGTGAATTGGAAAAAGAAAATGAAAGTGGAAGGAATTAGTGTTAATGGGCCTGGAAATGGAGGGTGTGAAGAGCAAAACGCAGGGCCCAAGATCCAAAACAAATAATTCAGCATGTGACACCACTAAATAACATTTTATTTTAAAAAACATGTCAACATGGTATCAATAGGTCAATGTCACTTAAGTGACTACAAGACAAAAAAACTTGGACAACCCAAATTAAAACAAAAATGAATGATCCAAGGGTCCATGCAGCGCCACGTCATCGTCTTCTTCATGAAGACAAAACCCTAATGCCATGCAACACAAAAATGCAGCACATGCAGTGGATTTTTCAAAACTTCCACTCAAGATTGCAAGCGCTATAGTGCACCAAATGCCACGAAATAAAAACCAAAATTCAAGTATGAAATGTGTAGATCATCATGGTGACTTGTTTTAGTAAAAATAATGGCTTAATCATGGAGAAACATTGACCACAAGAGGTCAACATGGTCACGGGAAAAGGTAAAAATTCAGCAACACAAATCAATAGCATTAACACAAGCATATGATTGGCATGGTAAGCAAGCATAGAAAACATGATGATGATAAGCATAGTAATTAATTCATGGCCATGGAAGAGATGATTACCCAGTGGAAAATAGAAGTGGAATGGAATCTGATATGTGATGAAGCTTTGCCTCCTTGCCACAAAATTCCAATGCTCCTTTCTAGGTTTAGGGTTTGCCTCCTTTAAATATGATGATCACATGCTTAAATGGGCCTTGAAATAAGTGATTTGTCCATAATCCAAAATAATGCCAAGTGAGGTGTATTAGGAATGGCATGTGAAATATTGTTATTTTGGGCCAAACTTAAGTGATTAAATATCCAAAGCATGGCCACATGAGGAAAAAATGTGTGCTGATTTTATGCATGGCTTGGCAAGTAAGAAAACAATCCAAGATGGTGACTTTATGGCCATGTAACTTGATGCTCAAGTCACCAATTGGAGAAATAATGCAAACAGTAGCAAGATATTATGGAGCTTAGCATCTTTCATGTTGAGCACAAGCTTAAATGATGAATGGAAGGAGGTGAAAAATGGCCCTCAAGTTCAGGTTTCATCATGCAAAAGCTGTTGGGCCAGCTTGGCCTAAATGCTGCCTAGAAAATCAAGTCATGATGCCCACTTTAGATGAATGTATCTCTCAAACCGTGGATCCAAATGAGATGATTCCAAAAGGATGTGAAACAGGACATGGCAAGGTACAATTTTTGTGAAGAAAACATTTTCAAATGATGCCTTGAAGTGCAAGAAAACTGGCCAAGAAGTCTTGACAAACTTTGAAGATTTTGAGACTTAGAAATTTTTCTAAGTGTCCTAAAAAAAGTCTCACTTTGACTAAGCATAACTTTCTCAATCTTGATCCAAATGGAGCAAACTTTATATCTATAGAAAGCTTGGAACAAGAGGAACAACTTTCATGTTGGAGAAACGTTCAAATGGAGCTTTTATCTTGACGGAAAATGAGCTTAAAGTGAGTGCAACAATCATGAAAACTTGCCCTAAATGGAAAGTCAACCATTTCCAAATTAAGCAACTTTTCCAAATCTTGATTAAATGATGAATCCATGATCCAACCTTGACCAAATTTCACATGTAGGATCCCCTAGGAATGAATTTTGAGATTCCACTCTCAAAAAGTCAGGAGTTGACTTTGTTGGCCCTACAGTTGACTTTTCCCAAGCCGTCTGATTCCCGATTCCAATGATCAATTGAAGCACCTCTGGCTCAAATAAAGAGCTGATTTTTTGTATGTAGACCCTTGTAGACATATGGAGGGCCATGGAAAAGATTTTCACCCAAAGAATCAGAAATAAACTGATTTTATACCAAACCCTAGTTTAGGGCAAAATTGATCAAGAACTGATTGCACTGATTGCCAATGGATCTTTCTGAGATAAATATGAATCTTCCTAGGCCAAGATGCCTCTTTAAACATGATATGGATGAGCCCCTCTACTTCCAACCAAACATTGCCTGTTGTAAGTAGCCATGAAACCCTAATTTCTTGATTAAATCCAGATGAACACTCTGATAGCTCTAGATCCTTCACTGATGAACTGAAGACCATAATAAGATACCTGGAACCCCCTGAGACCCTTGAGACTTGTATATTTAGAAAATGAAGTCCAATTCTCAATCTCGCTTTGTGTGGGCTCCTTCTGTTAAGGAGTGATCAATCAAAACCTAATTTCCATGTCACTAATGCAGTATGCAATGAGTATGACCTAGTATGATGCTAATGAAGTGTAAAACATAATCTTATGCTTCCATGAAAAAATGAAGGGTAAATTTTGGGGTATTACATACACGAATCAACCCGGTTTGATACCATATAAAGAATATGCGAGGTGGATATCAACTTTCTTTACAAAGGTTGAGTTTCATCACATCCCTTGAGATGAAAACTGGATGGAAAATGCTCTTGCAACGTTGGCTTCAATGATTATGGTAAAATTTTGGAATGAAGTTCCTAATTTGACTGTGATGCGCCTTGATTGGCCAGCTGATGTGTTTACTGTTGAAGAAGTCATGAAAAGTCGTGGTATTTTGATATCAAGTGTTTTCTCCAAAGTCAGATTTACCCGCCTGGGGCATATTTGAAAGATAAGAAGACTTTGAGAATATTAGCTGGCAACTTCTACCTGAATGGCGATGTGCTTTACAAGACAAACTTCAATATGGTTTTGCTCAGATGTGTGGATAGACACGAAGCAGACTTATTGATGAATGAAGTCCATGAAGGTTCCTTTGGTACTCATTCCAATGCACATGATATGGCCAAAAAGATGTTGAGAGTAGGTTACTATTGGCTGACAATGGAATCTAACTCTTGCAAGTTTGTGAAGAAATGCCACAAGTGTCAAATTTATGCAGATAAGATTCATGTTTCTCCGACACTGTTCAATGTCATTTCCTCTCCATGGCCCTTCTCCATGTGGGGAATTGATATGATTGGCATGATTGAGCCTAAAGCTTCAAACGGACATCGTTTCATTTTGGTAGCTATTGATTACTTCACAAAGTGGGTTGAAGCGACATCGTATGCGAATGTGACCAAGCAAGTTATTGTAAGGTTTATCAAGAATCAAATTATATGCCGTTATGGTGTGCCAAGTAAGATCATTACTGATAATGGATCGAACTTGAACAATAATATGGTAGAAGCTCTTTGCAAAGAATTCAAGATTGCACACCATAATTCTTCTCCCTACAGACCTAAGTTGAATGGGATTGTTGAAGCTGCGAATAAGAACTGAAATTCTGGTATCAGATATGAGATGTCGAAGGTAATGCCACGACACTAATATCTGAACAATACAAACAGGATAAACAATAAAGAACAATAATGCAATAGACTAAAGCAATTGTTAACCCAATTCGGTGCAAACTCACCTACGTCAGGGGGCTACCAAGCCAGGAAGGAAATCCACTAAACAGAACCAGTTCAAAGACTCTCAGTAAACAACTTCAAGTTACAGTCTTTTCACCTAATCTCTACCCGTGTGACTTCTACCTAAGAACTCTTAGATATGAGATCCTACTCACTCCCCCTCAATCACAGCAGTGATATAAAACAAGAATTACAATGAAAAGAAGACACTTTTCAAAGATACATACTTGATCTTACTTAAAAGCTTCAATCAAGTAAACACACACTCATGCTTCAAAGCTTTGAGTGGACAAATTACAACTCAAAAATTAGACCAATTCAATCATCTATGGATGAATTGAATGGCTTACAATTCACACGACCACACAAGACTAAAACCCTTATTCTCTCTCAATATTTCATTCGTTATTTCTTGTGTATAAAACCAGGTTTTCCATGTCCTTTATATAGAAGCAATTGGCTGGGTTTGGATATCAGAAAACCCTAAAACTATTTTCCATTCATATCTTCTCATGATAGTTGATTATATCTCTTTGGAAATAAGTCAATCTAGTTGTAATTACTGATTGATAGCGTGTTCAATCATCTCATCAATCATACATAAATTAGCATTAAAAACGCAACCACATAATACATAACATTCAGACTGAATGTTCTATATACAAATGTCATGACATCGGGTCTGACATCTCAGTAAAATCCTGCAAAATCACATTTTAAACATCCTGCAGGTACATGTTATCTTATGTCAAGACAAAACATGTGACAACTTGTGAACACTCTAGGTTTTACCACATTCCCTCAACTGCAGGTACATGTTATCCTGCAGAGTGTCATCCCCTTAAGCAGAAAGAATTGAACCTTTCTCATTCCTTGTTGAGTTATTTCCACGTGGATGATTATTATTTCAGCTTCCTCCCCAGTTGATTATCTGGATGGAACCGCTCCCCCTGAGTTATATCCTTATCGGGTCGAGTCATTTGTTTGACCGTTTCTTTCTAACTCTTATCTAGATAGATGCTTTTGGTCCCTCGAAAGTTTGTTACCCAGTAACTGGTAATATTCTTCTCGATTTGCGAGTACCTTACTCTTACCCAATACCCGATAGCAGTAATTTACTTCCTCTTGTTTTTCCCCAGTGGATTCGTTTTTACGTTTCCCCAGGTAGTCTATCCTTGATATGTTCATCCTAACCGATGACGGATATTCTTCCCTATGAGTCTATCCTTGATATGTTCATCTTAACCGATGACAAATATTCTCCCCCCTTTTGGGTTTTCTACCCAGTAAAAAGGTAGTTGTAATCCCTATTGCTTTCTTAGAGAGTTAATCCTTGATATGTTCATCCTAATCGATGACGGATTTTCTCCTCTTTACGGTCTTCTGCCCAGTAACTGGTAGTTGTAAATCCTGCTTTCCCCTGCTGAGTCTATCCTTGATATGTTCATCCTAACCGGTGACAGATATTCTCTTTTCGGTATTCTATCCAGTAATTGATAGATATAATTCCTATTTTCTCCTTGGCGGTATATCCTTGATATGTTCTTCTTAACTGATGACAGATATTTTTCCCTTTGAGTTTATCCTTGATATATTCACTTTAACTATTGACGGATATCCTCTCTCTTCGGTCTTCTGCCCAGTAACTGGTAGTTGTAAATCCTATTTGGCTTTTCCCCGACAGGTTGTTCTTACCCAGTAACCGGTAACGAGTACACCTTTTATTCCTCAGTGAGTCATCCTTGATATGTTTATCCTTACCGGTAACAGATGTTCTCTCTATCAGAGTATATTATCTCTTTACCCAGTAATCGATAATAGATAATGTGATTTTGGTACTCCTGTGTTGAAGTTCATTCTTCCCCAGTTAAGTTTGAGTGCGTATTTCCTCAATGAAATCGACATTCCTTGTTTGGTCAGAGTACTTCAACTTGGTTTTGATTTACCTGTTTCCCTTGCAGACTTTCCCCTTTTTCCCCGACCGAGTCTTCCCATTAGTTTATTTTCATGGAATTAACCTCGTGTCCCCAGCAGTTTTTAAAACGTACCTGGCCTACGCATAAATTTTTATCCCCAGGGTCTTTGTCTCCCCAGTGAGTTTTCCTTACGGAATGCATTATGCTCCCGTGGACTTTCAGTCTCTCTAGATTTCTTTTCCTTTGTGGAAATATTTTCCCCCACATAGCTTATTTTAGCATTTTCATATCATATGCCTCATGAGGTCTCTTAGGGACCAAAATTTGTTTCTATATGTTGTTATTTAAGTCCATTCTACTGAGTCAATACGAAGATTTTAACCTTCACAACCTCAGTTAGAATGTCCTTAAATAGGGGCACCTGTAAGGCCCCAATTTTGAACCTAAGATCCCTCATGCCATCTCATCATATGCATTAGCATTGGGATCACACCTTGGCATCCTCCTTACCCTTCATTCATTGGGTTTGCATTGGGAGAGATCACCAAGCACATTTTGATTGTATCATACTTTTATTTTCATTATTTACTAACCAAAATACCAAAAATATGTCAATGTATAGTTTGTTGCTTTTGTAGGTAGTGTGCATGCTCACCTATGCTTTATCAAGCTCATATCTAGGGTTTAAGACCCTCAATGCAAGGAGTGCAATCAAGAATTGGTTTTCATTGGCTCTAAGCATCATATATGGATCCCCATGATCTTCACATATCATTATGATCAAGAAATCATCAATAGTTTGGAGTTTGTTTGCCTTGAAAACCCTAATTCATCTGGGTAGCTTGTGTGACTTCTTCAACAAGTTTCTTCAACATTGGATCAAATATTTAAATGGATATTTCATACTACATTATCTTATGCATATATGATCCTCCATGAGTCCCAAAAGTCAAGATAATATCAAGCTAGCAAGTTGGTTCATGGTGGTTGACCAGAGAAAGTCAACTAGTCAAAACTGGGGTTCCCTAGACCATATCTCCTACAATTTTTGTCATATGAAAGAGATTCCAAAATAAAATTTACTCAAAGTTACATTCCAAAAAACTTTCATGTTGAAGTCAAGATCTAGTTTTTCTTGGAAAGTCATTTTTTATGGTGAAAGAGTATAGGTCATTTTGTCTAAACCCTAGTTTGGAGGTCAACTTCTGAAGATCATAACTTGCTCAATTTTTATGAGATGAAATCCATTCATATTCCATGATAAAATTAAAGATGTCTACTTCAACGTTGATGTTTGGAGGAAGCTCAGATTCAACTTGAAAATGCATGTGCCAAGAGGAAACATTATAGGTCATTTTGGGCCTTTACCATTGAACAAGTGATTTTCCTCAACTTCTAAAATGCATAACTCTTTCATGCCAAATCTAAATGAGGTCAAATTTGTGACAAAATTGAAGAGCTTTGAAATATCTACAACTTTTATGAAGGAACATTTTTCATTTGAAGTCCATAGAAAACGTTATTCAAGGTGGAAGAAGTGAACATTTGACTTGCGACTTAGAAAATTTTCAAATATGTTTGATTTCCCAAAATTTCACCTCAAAATTAATCATGATTCAAGCTTCAAATGAAAATGTGTTCAACATGAAATTTGTTCCCCTTGATCTCACCTTTCCAAAAAGTTCAAGATCACCACATTTGGCCAAAGAATGAAGGACTTGCGCATGAGTGAAATGTGAGGAATCATTTGGATGATTTTCACTTCCACATTTCATACACGATTACATGGCCACATGACATGATTTCAGCATGATTCTCTCTCATTTTTGGACCTGAATAAATCACTTGATGGGCCTATCACACGCCCATACAAGCATGCAAAGAGAATTACTCATTTTTTCCAAATTTGTAAGTCTATGGAAATGAATCTCCTTGGCTATAAATACAACCCTCATTGCTCAGAATTATGGACCTCATGCCCAAGCTTTGAACCTGCAATCCAAACCCTCTCCATTAAAGGATAATTTTAAAGGTTTTCTTTGGAAAGTTGAGTTTCAAATCTCCATCTATTTTGAGATTGAAACTCCAAGAGTCCAAACTATTTCTTGATCCTAATCACTTCCAACAAGTATCTGAAGCAAGGCCAAGCACAATTGGAATCAAGATCGAGCAAGTTTGAAGCTCCATTGAAGGTGAATTTTCAGAAGCTTCATCTCTTCGATTCTCCCTCAATTATTCACCATTCTTTGTGATTTTTGGTTGTCTGAAGTCCTATCAATATAGGCAAGAAGATTGAGTTGTTTTCAGGTCAAATCGAAGCAACTCGGTCCATGATCCTCAAAATTCAAATCCTTGTATCTTTATATATACTTGGAATTGGAGAGAATTGAGGCCAAATTCGTGCTCTTGGGCATTTTTCCTTCAAATTAGTGTATTCACTTTTCATTTTCCATGGAGTTGAGCCTGAACTAGACTGGTGGTGATCACCGGAGAAGATGACCGGAGCTAGGGCTCCGGTTGTGCGCTGGATCAATCCAGGCCATCTGATCAGGTTCTCATATTTTAATCTCATGCGTCCAAAGTGATTACCAAGCCTGCAGCCCATTGACTAAGGACCATTGTGGATAGTGCATGCTTGGCCATCAGATCTGTCACCTCAATTAATGAGGGAGACCTGATGGCCCTTGTTATTTTTTCTTTTTTTTCTTTCTGATTTTTCATTTAATCCATTTATTTTGATTAATTCATATTAATTTCATTTTTAATCCAAAAAATATGGGACTTTCACCAAAAATCTTTAAATATTTTCCTCTTTCATTTTCAGAATTAAAATTATTTTTTGGATTAATTTTGATATTTTTCATGAATTAATTATTTTTGTGCATATTTTTAATTGTTTAAAAATATTTATGACTTTTCAAAAATTAAGAAATTTTTTGTCTAAGGTCCTTTGACCTTGTTTGACCCAGGATAAATCTCTTGGCCATTTATTTGATGTTTAAGGAGATTTTAGGTATTGAACAAACTAAATTTAATTAAAATGTATTTTTAATTTGATTTTTAATTGATTAATTGTGTAGAAATTATGTTGAGCCATTTTCATTGACTTGTGAAGTTTGATTATGTCTTTGGGCCTTTGTCAAGGTTTATTTGACTTTTGTTGAATTAAAATCATTGGATTTAGGGGATTGATGAAATGTACATTTCATCTCCCAAAATGAATGAATGATTTTAATTTGATAAAATTCCTCCCATGACCAATTTGTGTTTCTCTCCTCTCCCCTCCCTCATCATCTTCAATCCCATTATCTCTCATCCTTTCCATTGACCAATGAAGTCTCAATATCCTAAGGCTAGTTGGTTCATCAATAACCTTGTGTTAGATGAACCAATACAAGTATGGATGAGATAGGTCCATCCTTTGATCTTTTTCTTTTTTGTGTGTGGTATGTTTTAAGATTATGGTTCATTATACTATATCTCTAACATGCATTAACACCAAAATTTCTATTGCCCGGGCTCATATAGTTGTGACTTCTACATAAGTCCAATTATGATTGCATAACATAGAGCTAAAATTTGACCCTAAAGGCATAGCATTATAGTAAGTGAGATTGTAAGTCTTCCCCCTTTCATGGTATTGTGTGGAAACTTGGCCTTTTTCCCTTCCTTTGGAAGATGTCTTGGTTCAAGGATCCATGCTTGGGAATAGAGGGTTGAGTGTTCTCCAAAGAATGACTTAATCAATTGAAAAGCAAAAAATCACTAACATCTAATCAACTAAATTTTGACTAACTTTTGTTATTATTGCCTTTATTTTCAAGTCATTTACTTGATGCAATTTAAATTCAAGTTATTTACCATTTCATTTTTCATTTACATATCATTTAACTTGTTTCTGTTTATGTCATTTTTTCACTTTGCTCATTTGAGCCATATATTGTGATTGTATATATTTGTTTGTGTTTATGGTCTTAGGACCTTAAAATACCTAATAAACAACAAAAACCCTAAAAATTGTTTGTGTGGACTGTTGGATTTGATATGAGCTTTTGGACTTAGAATTAGGCAACATTCCATATGCAAAAGGACTTGGCCAATGCCAACTTTTTTGAGACCAAGTTATTTTGATTTGAGCTTTCATTTGATGCAAGTATTGGGATCCTCATGAATTCATCTGCCACATGGTCTTGATGCAACTGTTACTTTAAACCTATGTCTAATGCCTTATTCTGAGCTAATCAATGAGCATGTCATCTGATACATGAGGAGATAAAGAAGATTATTAGCTGTGAAGTTGCTTGCTTGGATGTGGCCATATTTATTTTATGCCTTGCTTGATATTGCTATTTGCTTGCTGATTATTGCTTGGTTCAAAGTCCAAAGGGAAAGTGGGTTTTCTATATGACATTTTTGTCTGTTTGATTTGCATCCCATGGGTCAGATATTTTCAACTCTTAACTTTTAATTTTATGCTTAGGATTAGTCTCTTCATCTCCTCCCACTTCTAAAATTTCAAAATTTCTCCCCCTTTTCAAAAACTTTCTTTGCTTGTGATTTCAAACTTAGACTCTTTTGCAAATTAGAAACTTTGGCCTTATGCCATTGCATTTTTAAACTCATTTCTTAATTAATTTTGTAAATGAACTTAACCATATTGACTTAAAATTTCAAAAGACAAAAAGAACTAACACTCATTCAAAATCTTTTAGGCTCCTTTATTGTCTTTTAAACTTAATTTTTGATTAAAAGCAATCCACTCATTTTTTCTGAAATTGATACCACGAACTATGAGGTTTTGATCCCTCATTTTTATGTTGGTATGTAGGCACAAGTCTGAAGGTCTTGTCTAACACAAAAATATAATTAATGAATTCTTTTCTCATCCCCACACTCTATTTATTGCAAACATCTTTTATACAAAAAAAAACATACACACATAAGAAAATGGCTCCCTAGGAGTACCTAGGACACTTTGGGTGCTAACACCTTCCCTCTGTCTAACCAACCCCCTTACCTGTAATCTCTGTAATTTTATTAGTTTTGATTTGAAAACTTCTTATCTTTGGGTTTTCTTCGTACTTTTCCCTTTTCCTTTGGAAACAATAAAAGCGCGACGGCGACTCTGGTTTTATTGATGTTAAGTTTATCCATAGATTAATGGTCATGAATTTACCGCTATTGTACAATCCTTTTGGATGGTTCTTAACCTGACTCCATGCTCGTGACTCACAACAAACCCTTTGATTCTTGGTTGATCCGATCAAGTCATATCAATATCAATGGAGCTTGGGTGTTGATAAGGTGAAAACCATAAACCACCAAAATGGATGATTGATCTTGATGATGACTTGATCCATCCCTTGACCTTTGTTTGTGTTTACCTTGGGTGTGATCCTTTGTTTGTGATTGTTGCATTCATGCATACATGTGCATCATAACATTCATCATAGAAAAGTAAATTTCAAGGAAACTGAGGTCTTATTTGCAAATATTTTCAGACCATGGATTATGGACGAAGGAACACTAAACAGTACAGTTTCAGATGTCCTGACTTGAAAGAGCTAAGGAAGTTGTCATATTTTGTATTACATCCCTTGGACTTCAAGCAACGTCATGGGAAGCTTTTGTATGTATTATCTGCTAATGTGGTTGAAGGACTTCTAAGTGTTTTGGTTCAGTTCTATGATCCTCTCTACCGGTGCTTCAATTTTCCCAATTATCAGCTTGTACCTACGTTAGAGGAGTATGCCCATATTTTGGGAATACCCGTATCTGACAAAATACCTTTCAGTGGATTGAAGGAGATTCTCAGATATCATGTCATAGCTGAAGCTATTCATCTGAAGAAATCTGAGATTGATTCTCATTTGGGGAAGAAAGGAGGTATTCTTGGGTTGAATTCTGGGTTCCTCATTGGTAAAGCTATTGTCTTTGCTCAAGCCGGTAGAACGGACGCTTTTGAAGCCATCTTTATATTGCTCATCTATGGTTTAGCTTTGTTCTCTAACATTAACAATTTTGTTGATGTTAACGCCATTAGAATCTTCTTGATTGGGAATCTTATTCCTACTCTGTTGGGTGACATGTATTTCTCTTGGCATTTGAGGAATTATAAAGGTGGTGGGACTATTGTGTGTTGTGTTCCTCTTCTGTACACGTGGTTTATTTCGCACTTGCCTCAGACGCCTGCTTTTTTGGAGAACAAGCAATGTCTACGGTGGTCTCGGAGACTTATGTCTCTCACTAATGATGATATTGTTTGGTAGGATTTTGAATTAGGTAGCTTGGACATTATTGATAGTTGTGGTGAGTTCTCTAATGTGCCTCTTATTGGTACATAATGAGGAATCAACTATAACTCTTCTTTGGCTCGTCGTCAACTTGGGTTCCCCTTGAGAGATAAACTTAATAATACTCAGTTGGAAGTCTATTCTATCAAGAGGGTAAAGATCCCCAACATTTAAAGCAAAGGATAATACATGCTTGGCATAATGTGCATAGGAAAGGAAGATCCGAGCTTGGTCCATGCAACTGTGTAGCTTTAGAAGCATACATTATTTGGGTGAAGAAGAGAGCTTTGGAGTTGAAGATGTCGTATGCTTGTGAAAGACCTATGTCTATGGTTATGGTTGAGCCATCAACTCTCCTTAAACAAGATGTAGAGGAGTTATAAGACACACTTTCCAAGATGAAGCAAGAAAGAGATGTGTGGGAAGAGCGGTTCCATGCTTTGAGACGAAAGCATGAAGAGTTGCAGCTTGAGTCGAAAGACAAGAATGCGCTTATTTATATTCTTGAAGACCGAGCAGTGAAGAGACAGAGAGAGCCAAAGGGTTTAGTTTCCTCTGGTATTCCTCAACCTTCCGGTGCTTGGAAGAAGATAGTTGATCAGCTAGTTCTTGAGAAGGCACAGATGAAGACATTCTTTGAGTCCTAGATTCGACACATCCGGAGGAAGTATGCACCCATAGCCAGATAATCTGATGTAGTTGCTAAAGGATCCTTAGGATGATAGTTTCCTTTTATCTTGTATTTGTATTTTGATTTCTAAAATTGTACTCAGTGTAATCCTTCCAAATTTTATGAATAAAAAGAGATTTTATGGTCAATCAAATTGTTATTATATTTTTGTAAATAGGACTTCATATGTTCCTTTAAATTAAAAATAATAAAAAACATTACATTTCATGCATCATTTGCATAACAGGTTTACTTCTTCCAGATGTCTTATTAGTTCTTCTTCTGTGCATCAGCCAAGCTGACTCAACGCTATAATACTTAGGCTAATCAACCAAAGATCATGGAGCATCTAGAGCAATAGAGCTGAGAGCTGAAGGACGAGATTGCGAGATCAACAGCATTGATGGAATATGTCATTGCTGCATAGAATCAGTCATCACCCACTCCTACAACTCCTCATCCTCCTTAGAGGATTGTCATTTCTGAGGTGGCTACCTCAACCATTCCTGTTGTTGCTTCCAGTCAATCCATTCCTTCCATGCCTGCTAGGTTCCCTTGGGGAATGCCATCAAATTTTATGCCAGAAGGGTATGCACCCACATTTGTTTCTCTGTCGGCATCTAGCCCGGTCATGTCAGTTCCACCTCTAGTTGTTCACACTCTGCCTCGTGTTGAGGACATTATCTACCATTTTGAGTCATATGAGGGACCAGATGCATATGAGAAGATGGATGAGATGAAAGATCAATTCCTCGAGATGCATAAATAGTTGAAGACTCTGAGAGGGAAAAACTTGTTTGGGAAGGGTGCTTCTAACCTCTGCTTGGTCCCTAATGTTAAGATCCAGGTGAAATTCAAGGTCCCTGACTTTGAAAATTACAAAGGGAATACTTGCCCACTAAGCCATCTTGTGATGTACGCCAGAAAAATGTCTACTCAAACTGATAATGATTAGTTGTTGATTGACTATTTCCAAGATAGTTTAACTGGAGCTGCCTTGAGGTGGTACATGGGTATGGACAATGCAAGCATCTGTACTTTCAATGACTTGGGTGAAGCCTTTGTCAAGCAGTATAAGTACAAAGTGGATATGGCGCCTGATAGAGATCAATTGAGGTCGATGTCTCAGAAAAACAAAGAGACATTTAAAGAATATGCCCAGAGATGGAGAGAATTAGCTGCTCAGATAAGTCCACCTCTTGAAGAGAAGGAGATGACTAAGATTTTCTTGAAGACGCTGAGTTCGTTTTACTACGAACGTATGATTGCAAGTGTCCCCAATGATTTTACCGAAATGGTAAACATGGGGATGAGGCTAGAAGAAGGTGTCCGTGAAGGAAGTTTGACTAAAGAAGAGGCGTCAGCTAGCAAGAAATACGGTGGTAATTTCTCTAAAAGGAAGGAAGGAGAAACTAGCTCGGTGTCATTGGGGAGGCAGAGGAGGCCTCATGTCAGAAAGAGTTCTCAACCTCGTCAACATCAACATCAAGTTTCCTCAATAAATCCGATTTTTTCCAACAATTCTAATCAATCAGTTCCAATTCAGCAACAACAACATCAACAACATCTGCAACAAAGAACCAACTACAAGAACAACAATCGTCACCAAAATTTTTTTGAGAGGAAGAAGGTATCCTTTGAATCTATTCCTATGACTTATGCAGAATTATACCCATCATTGGTTCTCAAGAACCTCATTCAGCCGAGAAATCCTCCACAAATCCCCATGCCGCTACCATGGTGGTTCAAACCTGACCTTCATTGTGCTTTTCACCAGGGAGCCCCTGGTCATGATATAGAGAACTGCTATCCATTTAAATATGAAGTTCAGAAGCTGGTAAAAAGTAGTATGGTGTCCTTTGAGGATAGAGCGCCTAATGTGAAAGCCAATTCGTTACCTGCTCATGGTAACGCTTCTGTCAACATGGTGGACGACTGCCCAGGGAATTTCCAAGTTTTTAATGTGAGACGTATTCGAAGATCTCTAGTGGAGATGCATAAGACTTTGTGTTTAATCAATGACTGTGAACATGACCATGATGGTTGTGTAATTTGTAGTGTGAACCCCCGTGGGTGTATGATTGTCAAGAGCGATATCCAGAAGTTGATGGATGAGAATGTAATCCAGATTCAGCAGTCGAGGGGTATGGGATATGATGTGAATGTTATTGTACCAGTTTTTAAGACCCCTGAACGAGTAGTTATTCAGTTTGATAGTAGCAGCAACAATAATGTCAATAGATTAGTATCATTGTTGGTTATACGGTTAGCGGGCCCTGTCCCTTATGCATCCGATTAAGTTGTGCCATATCAGTACAATGCCACTATGATAGAAAATGGTCAAGAGGTTCCTCTAACAGTTGCAGATTCAGTGGTAAATATCGCAGATATAGCAAAGGTGGCCCGTAGCGGTCGTGTGTTCAGTCCAGTATTCCCGAAAGCAATAGAAGATGTTTTCGCAAGTTAGAATGCAGATAGTCAAGTAGCGAATCCGGTTAGTGCTCCAACATGTCAGTCTGGTGAGTCCAGCAAGTTGAAGACTAACGATGATGATGAGGTGTTAAGACTAATCAAGAGAAGTAAATTCAATGTGGTAGTGCAGTTGTTCTAGACCCCGTCAAAGATCTATGTACTATCATTGTTGATGAATTCCGAAGCACATAAGGAGGCATTACAGAAAGTGCTAGAACATGCTTATGTTGAGCATGATGTTACCGTGGGTCAGTTTAACCACATTGTTTCCAACATTACTTCTTGTAATAATCTAAGTTTTTGTGATGAACAACTTCTTGAGGAAGGCAGAAATCACAATTTGGCATTACATATTTCAATGAATTCCAAGGAGGATGCTTTATCCAATGTGTTGGTTGATACCAGGTCATTATTAAATGTGTTACCATAATCAACTTTATCAAGACTCTCTTATCAAGGCGCCCCAATGAGGTATAGCGGCATGGTTGTCAAAGTGTTCGACGGTTCTCGTAAAACTGTCATTGGTGAAGTGGACCTTCCAGTGAAGATATGTCCGAGTGATTTCCAAATTACTTTTCAGGTAATGGATATCCACCCGGCCTATAGTTTCTTGTTGGGAAGGCCATGGATTCATGAAGTTGGAGCAATAACGTATACTCTACACCAAAAGCTGAAATTTGTGAAGAACGGAAAGCTTGTCGTTGTTGGTGGAGAGAAGGCATTATTGGTGAACCATTTGTCATCTTTCACATACGTTGATGCTGAGGAGGAGGTTGGAACACCGTTCCAAGCCTTATATATTACCGATGAATTGAAGAAAACTGGGGCACCCATGTCTTCTTTGAGAGATGCACAAGAGGTTATTCAAGCTGGCAACATTGACAAATGGGGTCATGTCGTAGAGGTCGCCGAGAACAAGAACAGAGATGGACTCGGATTTCAACCAGGGTCATTCAACGCCAAAACCAAAGTTATGCAACCAATTTTCCACAGTGGAGGATTCATACACGAGAATGATCAACAGTCAGTTGCCATTATTGAGGACAGTGGTGATGAAGATGAAGCTTGCACCAACTTTGTGATGCATGGCCAGACTGGCAACAATTGGGTTGTTGTTGATGTTCCTGTTGTCATTCATCGTTCTAAGTAATTTGTTTATCATCTTTAAGAAAAATCCTTCTCCTATTCCTAAGGGAGAAGTGAACATTGTTGGACATTTTCTTTATTATCATCAATGAGATACAATTTTATTCATCCATATCTATGATGTTTTATTTTTTATTTTGGTTTTTCTGAAAATGGTAATCACAAAAAACATAAATAAATAATAATCTTCCATCTGCATAGTATTTGACCATACTCCACTTCTCTAAAATCAAAATATTAAATCATTATGCAGGTTGGTTCTCAAACCCATTGAATACAATGATCCTACTCCCTCTCCAAACTTTGATTTCCTTGTGTTTCAAGTTGAGGAAGAGATTGATGATGAAGAAGTATCTGATGAATTATCTCATTTACTTGAGCATGAGGAAAAATCCACTCAGCCGTTTGAAGTGCAGATTTAACTAGTCAACTTGGGTTCCTAGGATGATGTGAAGGAAGTTAAGATTGGGTCTCAACTGTGTCCGGAAGCTAAGAATGGGTTGATTGATCTTCTTCGATATTATTCCTGGGTTGGATTCTGAGCTTGTGGAGCATAGATTTCCGTTGAAACCAGAATGCCTGCCGGTCAAGTAGAAGTTATGAAGAACTCATCCTGATATGGCAGTAAAGATCAAGGAGGAAGTGCAAAAGCAGATTGATGTTGGTTTCCTTATTACCTTTGAGTATTCGTAGTGGGCGGTCAATATTGTGCATGTTCCCAAGAAGGATGGAAAAGTCCGCATGTGTGTTAATTATAGAGATTTGAATAAAGCCAGTCCGAAAGATGATATCCCTCTGCCACACATTGATATGTTGGTAGACAATACAACTAAATTCAAATTCTTTTCATTTATGGATGGATTTTCCGATTATAATCAAATCAAAATGTCACCTGAAGATATGGAGAGACCACATTCATTACGCCCTGGGGAACATTCTGTTATAGAGTGATGCCTTTCGATTTAAAGAATGCTGGTGCAATGTACCAGAGAGCTATGACCACTATTTTTCATGATATGATGCATAAAGAGATTGAAGTTTATGTTGATGATATGATTTCCAAATCAACTGATGAAGAAGAGCATGTTGAGCATTTGTTGAAGTTATTACAATGTTTGAGGAAGAATAAACTCCGCTTGAATCCCAATAAGTGTACTTTTGGTGTTCGTTCTGGTAAGTTGTTAGGCTTCATTGTCAGTGAGAAGGGTATTGAAGTTGATCTTGCCAAGGTCAAAGCAATATAAGAAATGCATGCGCCCAAAACTGAGAAGCAAGTCAGAGGTTTTCTCGGCCGCTTGAACTATATCTCAAGATTTATATCGCATATGACTGCCACATGTGAGTCAATTTTCAAGCTTCTTCGGAAATATCAGTCTTGTAATTGGACCAAAGATTGCCAAAAAGCTTTTGATAGTATCAAAGAATACATACTTGAGCCTCTGATTCTGTCTCCGCCTGTTGAAGGAAGGCCTTTGATCATGTATTTGACTGTGCTTGATGAGAGTATGGGTTGTGTTCTTGGTCAGCAAGATGAATCCGGAAAGAAATAATATGCAATTTACTACCTTAGTAAGAAGTTCACTGACTGTGAGACTCAGTATTCTATGCTTGAGAAGACATTCTACACATTGGCTTAGGCTGATAAGCGTCTGCGCCAGTATATGTTGAATCATTACTTGGTTGATATCCAAAATGGATCCAATCAAGTACATTTTTGAGAAGTCTGCTTTAACTGAGAGAATTGCCCGTTGGTAGATGTTGTTATCTGAGTATGATATTGAATATCGATATCAAAAAGCAATTAAGGGTAGTGTCTTGGCTGACCATTTGGATCACAACCAATTGAAGATTACCAGTCTGTGCAGTATGATTTTCCTGACGAAGAGATTTTGTATTTGATGGAGCTGTTAATTCGTATGGTAATGGCATTGGGAAAGTGATTATTACTCCTCAAGGCACTAATTTTCCATTTACAGCTAGATTGACCTTAAAATGTACAAATAATATGGCTGAGTATGAAGCTTGTATTATGGGGCTTGAAGACGCCATTGATCTTAGAATAAAATATCTTGACGTCTATGGATATTCAACTTTGGTTTTGAATCAGATCAAAGGAGAATGGGAGACGAATCAACCCGGTTTGATACCATATAGAGACTATGCGAGGAGGATATCAACTTTCTTAACAAAGGTTGAGTTTCACCATGTCCCTCGAGGTGAAAACCGGATGGAAGATGCTCTTGTAATGTTGGCTTCAATGATTGTGGTAAAATTTTGGGATGAAGTTCCCAATTTGACCGTGATTCATCTTGATAGGCCAGCTCATGTATTTTTTATTGAAGAAGGCAAAGATGAAAAACCATGGTATTTTGACATCAAATGTTTCATCCAAAGTCAGATTTACCCGCCTGGGGCATCTTTGAAAGATAAGAAGACTTTGAGAACATTAGCTGGCAATTTCTACCTAAATGGTGATTTGTTTTATAAGAGAAACTTCGATATGGTTTTGCTCAGATGCGTGGATGGACACGAAGCAGACTTATTGATGACAAAACTCCATGAAGGTTCCTTCGGTACTCATTCCAATGGACATGTTATGGAAAAGAAGATGTTGAGAGCAGGTTACTATTGGTTGACAATGGAATCTGATTGTTGCAAGTTTGTGAAGAAATGCCACAAGTGTCAAATTTATGCAGATAAGATTCATGTTCCTCCGACACTGTTGAATGTCATTTCCTCTCCATAGCCCTTCTCCATGTGGGGAATTGATATGATTGGCATGATTGCACCCAAAGCTTCAAACGAACATTGTTTCATTTTGGTGGCTATTGATTAATTCATAAAGTGGGTCTAAGTGGCATCGTATACAAATGTAACCAAGCAAGTTATTGTTAGGTTTATCAAGAATCGGATTATATGTCGTTATGATGTGCCGAGTAAGATCATTACTGGTAATGGATTGAACTTGAAAAATAATATGGTGGAAGCTCTTTGCAAAGACTTCAAGACTGCACATCATAATTCTTCTATCTACAAACCCAAGATGAATGGGGTTGTTGAAGCTGCGAATAAGAACATCAAGAAGATCATTTAGAAGATGGTTGTGACATACAAGGATTGGCATGAAATGCTCCCATTTGCTTTGCATGGGAACCGTACATCCATTCGCACTTCAACAGGGGTAACCTCTTTCTCTCTTCTTTATGGCATGGAAGCTATGCTCCCAGTAAAGGTTGAGATCCAGTCACTTGGTGTGCTGATGGAAGCCAAGTTGACAGAAGCTGAATGGTGTGAGACCAGATATGATCAGTTGAATTTAATTGAAGAGAAGAGATTGACTGACATGGGTCATGTAGCGGTGTATTCGTCGCTATATGATCTATCGATTAAATCATAAGCCAGAGATACAATGAAATTTTCGAGTCGCCACCGCACTTTTATTTATCCAAAGGATTGGCTAAAAAGCGAACAAAAGCCTAAGAAGTTTTACACGTAGAAAACTAATAAAAAGATCAGAGATTCTGGGTAAGGGGTAAATTACGCAATGGGAAGGTGTTAGGCACCCACTACGTCCTAGGTACTCCTAGGGAGCCCTTTTCACACTTGTTGTAAAAGATTATTTGTTATGACATAAAGATTGTGCAAACATGATTGGGATGATGAGAAAAGAATGTACAAGTTATTTATTTTTGTGTTATTGGGTTTGAACGGATGAACCCGCTGCCTACGTACCTTCCATCAAAGGTAAGGATCAAAACGCCGTAGTTCGGCTAAAAGATTTCCAAAAGTTGGTGGATTCAATTTTAAACACAAGCACTGAGGCTTTTCATTATCAATGGGAGAAAACTCGACCAAAACCAACATCCACCATGCGAGGATAGCTTCGACGTACTAGAGGGGTTAGCCCTGTTTTCAGTACGGAAGTCTTACTGTCGACTCACTAAGGATAGGCAAGATTTACATCAACCACAATGATAATTGAAACCTATGGCTAATGTGAAAAGATTAACAATGGACAGAGCCAAAACAATTGAATGAGTGAAGTTAATTGATTGTGATTATGAAAGTGAAGTCAAAGTATGATTAAGATTGATTTGAAGAAGTATTATGAAAATGGAGTTTGAAAAAAGTCAAGGACTTGAGTCCAGGTTTTTGGTTTGAAAACATGAAGATGTTTGCACAATATCTATGTCAAGTTTGAAATCAAAGTGTGAAAAGGTTTAGGACATAATGGAGATGAATGGATGAAGATGGATAGTAAAACTTCTTAGAAGGTTCACTTCTTGAAATCATATGGGAGATGATTCAAGTGTGTCCTTTGGAATAGCAATGGATAATAACAATCAAACAAGAAAGTCAGCAAAAGCGGATATCGGATGCCAATCACTGGGCTTATACCAATCTCCTAAAATAAAACTGGATATCAGATGCCACTCAATGGTCTTACACTAATCTCCTAAAACAAAATGAAACTTGGATACCGGATGCCAATCTGTCTGGACTTATACCAATATCCAACATATGATCATAGGAAAGCAAATGCCAACTTGCAGGGACTTACAGTTGCAACCTCACATAAACAAAGGAAAACAAAACATGGACGTCAGATGCCAATCTGTCTGGGCTTACTCTAACCTCCACAGACAAAGAAATAAAAGGCGGATACCGGATACCAATAGATGGATTTACACCAGTCTCCTAAAACAGAAATGGATATCAGATGCCACTCAATGGACTTACACTAATCTCCTCAAAAGAAAAACAAAGATGAGAAACGGAAGCTAACTGCCAATCTGTCTGGACTTAGGTTAACTCCACAAATATGCTCATAGGAATACCAATGCCACGTTGCAGGGACTTACAGTGGATCCTCACATACAAGAACAAAAGCAACAATATGATCACAGGAATGCAAATGCCAACTTGCAGGGACTTACAGTTGCAACCTCACATAAACAGAGAAAGCAAAACATGGATGTCAGATGCCAATCTGTCTGGACTTACTCTAACATACACAGTATGATCCTAGGAAAACAAATGCCAACTTGCAGGGACTTACAGTTGTATCCTCACATACAAGTAAACAAAGGAACAATATGATCACAGGAATGCAAATGCCAACTTACAGGGACTTATAATTGCAACCTCTCACACAAACAGATAAACAAACTATGATCACAGGAAAGCAGATGCCAACTTACAGGGACTTATAACTGCAACCTCACATACAAACAAACAGATCAAATTATGATCACAGGATAACAGATGCCAACTTACAGGGACTTATAACTGTATCCTCACATACAATCAAACAGGTCAAATTATGATCACAGGACAACAGATGCCAACTTACAGGGACTTATAACTGTATCCTCACATACAAACAGAGCAACAGAAGATATGAGTGACCAATGAGGTCTTACACTCTATCCTTCCATATCATAGGAGCAAATGCCAAAGCAATGGACTTACAATTGTCCTCAATGGGCAAACAACAATGATAGCATCACAAAGACAAATGAGATGATCATGCATTAATGGCAATTGATGATGATGAATGCATAACATACAAGCAAACATGTGCATATGAAGCAATCAATCAATCAATGAATATCAAACAGCACACTCTATAGCCAAGACAAGGGGGGCTCACACAAGAGGGTTTGACTATGAAAGTCCACTGTAATAGGTAAATGTCGCTCTTAACCTTGCCATTGAGAGGCTAAGGTGAAGCAGATGAAAAGGAGATGAGGGGTGTGCCTCATTGCTTCTATCCCTGATCAGAGAGAGCGTCAAATAATAGAAAGTGGGGGAGTTCAGAAAGATGGAACTCTTTCCCCATTATTGACTCAATTGATCTTGGGTTTTTATCTCAATGCTTCAACCATGTAATGGGAGCAAGGAGAGGACACACTGAATAGTAGGGGATAGGCTACTTATCCCTTTGATCTACCAATTGCCTTACTTGAAGGACTTTTCCTGCTTGGGACAATTTTAAACACACACAGGCATTGCCTCTTAAGGAGGACTTCAGACATTTTGCCCGGTCAAATAACAGACCGGGTCTCCAGACTACATGAAGAAGAAGTAATTATACCTCAAAAGCAATTGCTAAATAGCAAAGCAAGCAAGTTCAAAGAACTTAAGCAACTAAAGTACCTGAAAAAGTCAAACTTATTAGTAAACAAGTCAACAGTTCAAACCAAAAGAAATGGATAAACAACAGTCAACCATAAACAGAGGTGCCAAGGCACAAAGCCAAACTCATATGAGTCACACCTACAAAACAAGGGTTAGCACAATATATAATCCAACTCAATCAAATTTGAATGATCTTTGAGGCATTGGTGCTTAACCTGAAACAATAGCTCAATTGTAAGCTCAAAAGACCACTAGGGCAAGCCTAGGGTCAAAGATGAAAGAAAAGGTCAAAACAGCAAAGGAAAAGTCAAGGTCAAACATTTAGTAAGCAATCACAATTGGGCCCACATTCAAATCATGCATCATTGTCATTTCATACACAAAAGGATGCAAAGCATGGCAAAGGAAAGCATATAGAAGTCAACAGCAAGACTTCATTCAAAAGTCAACCCAAACAATCTCAAAAATTATCAAATAAATCACATTCAATCCTAACATCTAGCATGGCAAGCATGTCAAATTTCATGGCATTTGGATGAGAGGAAGGCAGTCAATTAAAATCATGAAGTCAACATAATTTCAAGCATGCATAATGAAGGTCAACAAACATGGGTCAACTTCAAAAAATCATATCAAATTGAAAACAGAAGAGAAATGAATGAGATTAACACCAATGCAAAGCTCAAGGTGTCTAGTTATCACATATGAAATTTCATGAACATACAATATGGTATGAGAATTTCCCAAATGATTTGGCAACATGTATCACATAAAGTCAACAAATGACTAGGCAGGGAAGAAAATTCACAATCAAATGGAAAACAGTATGATTAATTCCAAGAAAATTCATACACAAACTAGACATGTAAAAGATTATTCATGCAAAATTTGGGGTCATTTGGAGGCCAGGAGACATGTGAACAAAAATCATACATTTGCATATCATTGGTGTGACACAAATTGTCACACCCTAGTTCAAAAATTCACAACTAGCAAACCACAAATGATAAATGCACAATCTTTACATCAAAACAAAGATAAATGAGTCTAGTTTCACCACAAAAAATTTCAGGGCCAATGGATACATTATGAGTATTTCACAATTGAAATGGCAAAGGGTGTCAAATATGCATACTTGTTAAGAAACTTCATGCCAATTAAAATCCAGTCAACCAAAAATTAATTAAAAATCACAATAAAATACTAGACATCTTTGTGATCGTCATGCAAAAATTTTCATAATTTTTGGAGTTGAAATGAATTAAAAATGAATTGTTGAAGTTGATGAACATTTGGAACAAAATATGAAACACATAGCATGGCATATGGTCAACGTGGGGTCAACGGTGGCAAAGCTGTAAATACCCGCCTCACTAATTGAAGCTGTGCGTTTTGGGGGGAGGGAACGAAATGTTCCCATTGGTCCAAACCCAATGGAACAGTAAACACACCAATGAAACTTCATATTTTCTGGTTTTAGAAACCCTTAGGGTTTAACAGCAACAGCCATGGCATCATGTTCATTAACAATAATCAAACCGAGTTCGTCCAAGCAATCACAACAGCATACATTGAAATACATCATGCAACATGAGCAACAACAACAGCCAAAGGCAACCACGATTCTGGGTTCTCATGCATTTTTAGGGTTTGGCCAACAGCAAGGCAATCGTGTTTATCATGTTCAATCATCAAACAAACATTCGAATGGTATGGCAAGCATCAAGGCAATAATATAACAATGTTCATGCAGCAACAAACAGCCATATCCAAACACAACCAACACAATTCATATGAATTTTCTGGGCAGGGTTAAGCTTGCAAAACAGCAGGGCATATGCATCAAGTTCATCATCATAAAACCAGTTTCAAGCAAAACCACACAATAGCATGATATTGGTATTCAGGTAACATCATACAGCAACAACCAAGTACAATCCTGGGAAATTCTGGAAAATGCCCTAGGGTTTCAATATGAACAGCATAACCTCATTCACACATGAAAAATCAAAGTGTCCAGAAAGTGAAATCAAGCATCCTAATAGCATCATCATACATCAAGTAACAAGAATGTGGCATCACATTTCATTAAATCAATGCTAGCAAGGTAAATCGAGCAGAAATAGGTTTGGACACACAAAATGAAATCCAGATTTCTTGGCCATGACACAACCATTTTAAGCATGCTTTAGTTCATTAGAATCAGCTCAAGAAGATCTTTCATAAATATATCATGGCATGGCAAATGATTGAGGTCGAATCACTTACTTGTTTTTGAAGAAAATTGAAAACAGGGCTGCTTTGATGGTTACAATTGCAAACAGATGACCCTTATGCTTGGCAATGTTGAATGCTTGAAGAAAATGAGCTCGATGATGCTTGGAAGCTTCCACAACTCAAACTGCCATTGGAGATGCTTGGAGAAAACAGGGTCTGAAGATGAAGTTCCAGCTAAGATTTCATACTTGGAACCAGCTCATAATGATGATGGATGATGAAGAAATACAAGAGAAAGCTCGAGGGTTTGGAGGATTCGACAGAAATTCTCTTTTGGCCAAGAATGCACAATGAGAGAGTGAGAGGTTTTCTGGTTGGTAGGCTGTGATGTCTAGGGTTGTTTGACAGAAAAATGTCTTTTATATCTCTGTTTTGCACTGCTAATCCAAATGATAAGCTAGTTTTGTTTAAATGAAGCTAATTGCAAATTGCTAATTTTCACATAAATGGAATGGAGGGTGTATGCTTGTGGTCGAATGGGCTTACAAACAGGCTGTAGACAGACCAATACTCTGCTGTTTTCTGTTTATGAAATGCTGCACCTTGTTTTGCTTAAATGAGGTGACTTTGCCTAAGTTTCAAAAAGTGAACATGGAGGTGCAAAGCCTTGGTCGAATTGGGCCTGAAATCAGCTGCCAATGACTATTGTGTTTGCTGTTTTTGGTCTGCACATGACTTGCTTACTTGTTTTGTTCAAATGAAGCTTTTTGCCAAAATTGCCAATCTTGTACAAATGAAGTGGAGGGTGTAGCATTGCACGGTTTGGGCCTTGAAACAGGCTGTAGACAGACCACATTTTTGCTGTTTTGTGTGTGCTTGTGAAATGCTGTACTTGTTTTACTCTTTTGATTCCAATTTGCAAAAAATGCCAAGTTTGTATCTTGTGTCAAAATGGTAGTAAAAAAAATGGTGGTATGAACATGATTTAGGGCTTGGAGCAAATCACAAATATGATTTAAAACATTTCCCAATTGGCCAAAGTGAGAAAAAGTCAAAGAATCAAAAAGTCAAAGTTTGGTCAAACTTGGTTTTTAAATGAAATAGGTCCAAAAATGCCATTTTGATTGGCAAGGTTTTGATGAATGAAATTTATATTTTTGGAAAGAGGAGGAAAAATGTGGTTTGTAGGAAAAAACCCCACCAAATTTGGCCTTATGGTTCAAGAGTTATGGCTCTTTGAAGTTCACAAATTTTTGAAATTGAATTGATCATATCTTGACAACCACACATGGGATTTGAGAGTTCTTGGACTTTTTGAAAATGGGAAGACAAGATCTTCAACTTTCATGTTGGGCAAAATTCATTTGAAGCTTGTATCATGATGTAAGTTTAAGATCAAGAAGTTTCCATTTTTGGCAGTTGAAATTACAGGTCCACTTTCTATTTCTGGAAAATTTTCTGATTGACTTGATTTTCTTCCATGATGAGGTTGGACATGATAGATGAGGCTTATATAAGCATGAATGAACTTCTTCAAATCAATTCTATCCATCAAATCCTTGATTAAATCAACAGTTGACCAAGTTTGACTTTTCTAGGGTTTTGGATGACTGAACCTCTTCTGATGAATTCCAAACCCTAATTCCTTGAGAACTTGATTTCAAATGATGTCCCAAGATGTATGAACTCTTGATTATTGACCATGGTGCCCAAATTCTGCAAGAATGGCCACCATCCACTGCTTTGACTGACTGTTGACTGACTTTGACCTAATTGCTGATGATTGCTTCAACTGCAAGCAACAAGGTTAGCTGACAATATTTTTGTACTTTTTGGTTAATAAACATATGAAAAGCAAAGATATACAAATGCAAAGTATGCTTGGTGATCAAGAAATAAACCACAAGGCAATCTACCCACTAGGAGGGAAGCTAGGGCATGCAGTGATCCTTGAGGTCATGATATGATATGATATGGGCCATGAGGGATCTTAGGGCCAAAATTGGGGTCTTACAGATGCCCCTATTTAAGGTCATTCTAGCCGGAGAAGTGAAGTTTAGAAATCTTCATCTCGACGCGGTAGAATGGGCTTAATAAACAGTAATGAGACAAATTTTGGTCCCTAAGAGACCTCATGATGCAAATGTATGCATGCAAAAGACACAAATTCTGTGGGGAATATGATTCACACAGAAGAAAAGACGATCCATCGGAGTAGTACACTCACCAGGAACAGAGACTCTAACAAGACTCTAGTTAGGGATAAACAAAACTGACACAGCGTGAACAAGACACGACTCTGATTAGGAAATAACAGAAAACAGACTGGAGAACTCACTGGGGAGTGAAGGACTCACACCGGGGAAAAGAATTCCAAAGGAAAATAAATCCATTGGAGAGACACAAGCTGACTCCTGGGGAAGAAGCAACAGGAAAACTTCACTGAGGAAGCACCAAACAAAAGAGATGTCACCGGGTATAAGGGTAACAAAAAACAGGAAGGAACACCAAGGATACCGGTTACTGGGTATATAAAAGGTGACCGACCAAAGACGTGAATTGGTGTGTGTTCCAAAACACTCATCATCCTGAAGAGAGCTAGAAAAGCAAACTTGTTTATAGGATGGATATTCGATTCTACAAAGAATACGAATCTTACTCTGAGGGGAAAGCAACAAAGGATTGACCCAAGAGTGAACGAGACATATTATTCATTACCGGCAGACCGTGAATAATATACTCGAAAGGAAAATTATCCTGAACCGGTTACTGGGTTGTTTATAGGATAAGATCCGAAATCGTGAATTGGTTTGTGTTCCAAGACACTCATCATCCGAAAGAAAGCTAGAACAGCAGACTTGTTTAAAGGATGGACAAAAAGAACGTGAATTGGTGTGTGTTCCAAAACACTCATCATCCAAAACGCAAACTGGTTAAAGGATGGATAAAAAACGTGAATTGGTGTGTGTTCCAAAACACTCATCATTCAAAAGAAAGCTAGAACAGCAGACTTGTTTAAGGATGGACAAAAAAGCGTGAATTGGTGTGTGTTCCAAAACACTCATCATCCAAAACGCAAACTGGTTAAAGGATGGGCAAAAAAGCGTGAATTGGTGTGTGTTCCAAAACACTCATCATCCGAAAGAAAGCTAGAACAGCAGACTTGTTTAAAGGATGGACAAAAAGCGTGAATTGGTGTGTGTTCCAAAACACTCATCATCCTGAAGAGAGCGAAAGCAAACTTGTTTATAGGATGGATGTTCGATTCCACAAGGAATACGAATCCTACTCAACTGGGGACACAAACCCAAAGAGTGCATGAGACATATTATTCATAGCCGTCAAAACGTGAATAACGTACTCGCATGGAAAGTTATCCTGAACCGGTTACTGGGTTGTTTATAGGATAAGATCCGAAATCGTGAATTGGTTTGTGTTCCAAAACACTCATCATCCGAAAGAAAGCTAGAACAGCAGACTTGTTTAAAGGATGGACAAAAAAGCGTGAATTGGTGTGTGTTCCAAAACACTCATCATCCAAAACGCAAACTGGTTAAAGGATGGACATTCGATTCTACAAAGAATGCGAATCTTGCTCAGCTGGGGAAAATCAACAAAGGATTCCAACTAAAGAGCGCATGAGACATATTATTCATTACCGGCAGACCGTGAATAATATACTCGCATGGAAGATTATCCTGAACCGGTTACTGGGTTGTTTAAGGATAAAAAACCGAAAAGAAAGGCATCGGGATACCAGAATAGGTATATAATGATGACCAATCAAAAGGAGCAACAGACATTACCAACAAAAGGGTAAATGAAAGGCGAACTGCTGAGGATAAATTGCAAGCATCCGGCAATTATCCACAGAAGACTAGCTGGGGATGCACTGGTAAACAACCAATGATCCGGGGAACAAATCACTAGCATACGGTGAAAGGACCCACTGGGGATAAAATTGCTAGCATACGGCAATTATCCACAAAAGACTTGCTAGGGATATAAGTGCTGATCTGAGCAACTTATCCAAGCAAAGGAAAATCAACATCAAAGACTAGATGAAGATAACCACAAAATTAGGATTTATATCTACCGAATACGGGGTAGAAGACCAAAAACTCCGCGTGGGGATAGAACAAATCACAAATCCGCACGGGAAACCAAAATAGGGTTTAACAAACCACAAACTGCTGAAGAGCAGGAAAATAGGGTTTACAACTACCGGGTAGTAGGTAGAAGACCAAAACTCTGGCTGGAGAATAAAAGGTGTATAACCACAAATTCTGCCAAGAAAGCCAGGAAAAAAGGACTTATAACTACCGGTTATGAGGGTAGAGGCCCAAAAACATTCCGCTGGGGAATAACCCACTGGGAAGCACAAGACATCTGACAAATAGCCAATTCGGGAATGATCCGAAAAGACAGACTGAATAAAGACACGTCCTAATGAGGATATAACTCAAATAGGAAAACCCATCCCAATATATGTGTTGGGAGGAAACGGAAGAAACCGTCATCCACGAGGATATATCTCGGTGGGGAACTGCAGAAGGAAAGACAACATTTTCTGCTTATGGGGTTGACTCTATATGGAGAGATTTATAACATCCGACATCTGCTTGGGGAGATCTGTAAAGAGATCTATATCACCATAGCAGGAGACACGACAAACAAAGGATATATGGCAAGAAATGCAACATGAATATCTGAATGTTTATGAATATGCATGAATATGCGTGATTTATGTTTGATGAATGCTGACAAAACAGACAATTCTAACACAAACAGGTTCGGGAACCAAACGTCCGGTATTATACTTCCAGGGGGACAACCAGCTGGAGAGCCAATCTGCGGAGATCTACATGCTGTAAAGCGAAGATCCGCAGGTACTGCTGGAGAAGCAGAGAATCAAAGATATCAGGAAACAACCCACTCAGGGTACAGAAAGTCACAACGGGCAAAGCAGCCACCAAGACGAAACCGTAGGGGAACAAGAGAAAACCCAAGGTATCTGCAGGGGATCCCAGTGTCAACTGAGAAACAAAGAGGTGCATAAGCACGAACTGCTGTAGAAGCAAATCCACATAACTCCGCTGGGGGACAACCCACTGAGAGAGAATGACATCATCCAAATAGAATCTAACTGCATAAGCAACTCTACTGGGGAAAACTGTCGGCTACTCTCTTGGGAACAAACCACTGAGGGAGGACAGATCAAACAAATATATTCTGCGACGAGCCACTCCACTTGGGGAGAATATACACCGCAAATTGATCACAACAAGTAGATTCTGCAATAACAACCACTCTACTGGGGATCACAAAACAGTCAGGAAATAAATCCGTTCTCTGGAGGCTAGAGCCATCATCCGACCATACTGGGGATTGAGGGAGCAATCAACTGGCGAAACTGCCACAACAAACAATCTGCAGACTATGCTGAGGAAAAGATGGTTGCAAATACTGGGATGTCAACCCAAATCAACCACTGAGTAGGAAAATAAATCCTGCTCTGCTGAAGAGAAAAAAAACTCTGATGGAGAGATAACAACAATTCCGCAGACGACTTCGCCGGGGAAAAGGTAAAGTACCGGGTATCAAACCGCTGACTTACCAAATCTTCAAAAAGAAAACGATCATGCTGAGGAAACAGACAGTTCCGCTGGCACACTGTATGGGGGAAAAGCGGTAACAACTCCACTTGCAACCCTGGTGGGGATATTAATAACAGCTCTACTCGCGACTCCGAGGGGAGTATCAATCAATCAGTTATACTCATGACTGCTGAGGAGACAAATAAAGTCTAGGGGTATCAACCCACTGAAGAAAGTGACGGGGCACCAAGATGACAAACCATCAACCACCGAAACTTCGCAATAAAACACCCATGCTGGGGGAACTGCTGCTGGAGAGAACGAAGTCTTCAACAACACTCTGTTTGCGACTGTACTGGGGAACAACCCCAACAAAGATCTGAAGAAAGAAGATACCACCAAACCAGGAATATGAACGAATGTCTTACCTGTTGGGAATCATGCCACCCTCGGGAGAGCACTGAGATATTCTTGAGTATCCTTTCAATCTTGTGAATGTTCACTTAGTTTAAAACAACAATTTTGAAAAATTTGAATTGTTTAAAACAATGATATTTTATCAATTTAAAACATGCAAAACATTTGTTGAATTTAAACAAATAGGAGTGCAAATAAATTGGATAAAAAGCTCAAATTGATTTGATAGAATGGTAGTCTGCAAATGGCAAGACTCCATAGATCTGTACAAATTCGAAGTCAGTGATGTATATTGGAAGAGGGCTACATTGAACATAATGATCCTTTCTCTACCAATTTGAATCTCGATGTATCCGAAGCTTCAGTTGACGACGAATCGAGAATCTTCTGACGAAATGACGACTGATGAACCAGAAAGTCTTGTCAGGATGCAGTTACTTGCCAAATCCCTAATTTTTGCCTAGATTGCCCCAGAGTGAGGTACTCAATCTAGCGGGATGCAAATATATCTTTTTTTTTTTTCAAGTCTCTAATTTTTGCCTGAATTACCCTTGCGGGTTCTCCACCGAGACGCTCATTTTTGCCTAAGCCGCCCTTTCGGGTTTTCAACTTAGCGAGCTATTCTGTTTTTTCATTTGTTTTTCATTTGCATATACTTTTTTTTAGGCAAAGTATCTCTTAACTGCATCTGAATTCACAGGACGAGTGAAATCCTCCCCATTCATTGTTGTAAGCGTCAAAGCTCCGCCTGAAAAGGCTCTCTTAACAACATATGGACCCTCGTAGTTTGGAGTCCACTTGCCCCTGGAATCGGGCGCGAAAGACAAAACTTTCTTGAGCACAAGGTCACCTTCTCGGAACACCCGAGGCTTGACCTTCTTGTCGAATGCTTTCTTCATTCTCTGCTGATATAACTGACCATGGTACATGGCAGTTAATCTCTTCTCTTCAATTAAATTCAGTTGGTCACAACGACTCTGAATCCATTCAGCATCAGTCAACTAGGGACTTTGAGGGTATGATCTTTTTCTTTTTTCCCTTGGAAAAATCTTGAAAAAATTTTCCTGGTTTTTGATTTTTTTCTTATTTTTCACCCTCTTTTCTTCTTTTTTTTTTTTTTTTTTTTTTTTTTTTTTTTTTTTTTTTTTTTTTTTTTAGTCCCTAGTTTGACTGGTTTGCTGATTCTCATGATACAGCTGAATGAGCTTCTTTTGTGCTCCAGAAGGCGGGTAATCTCGTCAGGAATCCCCTTCAACATCATCTTCCTCTGCCTCAGATACAAGGACTTCAAGATTGGGAGATGGCGTTGGATCATTATGTTCAATGGGTTTAGAAATCCCTGCATAATGATTCTGGATAATGAAAAGCTTTTGAATTTTAAACAAGCAGATCATTTATGCAGATGAAAAAGCTGTTTTTGTTTTTCATGGTTTTTTGTGATCACTGATTTCATGCAAAAGCAAAAAGTGAAAACAAAGGAAAAACAAATGTTTTGACAATGCGAAAATTGGATGAAAACATCATTGTATTAAATGCTGCCGACAATGTCATCACTTCTCCTTTTGGCATGGGAGAAGGGTTTTAAGCAAAATGAACAAATCACGCTGATTTATGAATGACCGTAGGAACATCCACAGCGACCCAATTGTGGCAGACACCACCAGGCATGATGAAATTGTTCAAATCTTCTGCGTCCTCTTCCAAGATAGCAGCAGCTTCTTCTTCAGGTTGATCATTATGGATGAATCCTCCACTTGCGAACAAACCTTGCTCATTACATGCCCCAGAACAGTAGCCAATGCCGGCCCGGGATCGGTTAACCAGGAATAAATCCATCAACAGTGCTTAGTCTGACAAATTCCTCCTCTGAGTTCATAACTCTCTTGCTCAGGATGATCCATCAATCTGGCGGAGTTGGCTCTGGTATAATACCGGCAAAGTGCGTCTTCAAAATAAATGAAGATCGCAGGGTCAGACCACAGGACGGGAGACCGGAACAAAACACCTGTTGATGCAAATGATGCATGAAGTGTTTATGCATATGCTTGTTTTTATATCAAAGGAACCCGAGGGTTTTATTTGCAAACTTTGAAATATTTAAGCATTTTGATCATACATGAGAATATCTCATCAGATATATCAGGTAAAAAAAATTTTCCCGGTTTTTTCATGTTTGAAAACTTTTGCAAATAAACTCCTTTGAGTTCCTTGAAAATTTTCTTTTTTTTGATGACATGGATGTAGATGAATGCGTGAATGTATGAATGCAACAATCACACTCAAGGATCAAGCAAAGCACGCCAAACAAAGGTCGTGGGAAATCTCATTGTATCCCTAATATCAATCATCCATTTTGGTGGATTTAGGTTTTCACCTTATCGACACCCAAGTTCCATTGATATTAACGGTACATGAACCAGCTCTAACATTCTTAATATCAACCAGCCGCTTTGGTGGATCTTAGGTTTTACACCTGATCCGGGATCCATTGATATTAACAATGTTTGAACGACTCAACCACGAATCACGGGTTTGTTGAGAGTCACGAGCATGGAGTCTCGGTTAAGAACCACCCAAAGGGAGTGTACTAGGGTTTAAACCTGCCAGACATGTTCTATCAGAGGTTCCCATAATCATCGTTCCATCTTTCGAATATTATCGGAGGAACGAATACTCGTATTCCAAGAATATTCTCAAGAGAAACTCTTACGAGTGTAGTATCGCGTAACAATCGTATCAGAACTGACATCTGAACGACCTCCGCACTACGGTCCTAAAAATAGGCCAAGATGGGTTTGGTAAACTAAGGTCCTTGGCTTCTGCGGCACATGATTGAAAGAATAATGCCTAACCACAAATAACTTGTGTGACATTATTAGTTCAACATGACCTCCACCAAGTGAATGGACTCGCAAGTCAACTGGCTAAGGAATACTCCACACCAGTCAACAAGACTATGCCATTCTCCTATCCTAGAGTGTACTCGAGTTCGGGTACAGAACTCATCTCACAGATCACCAAAGCAAACAGCAATTGTATATCAAGCAATTCAATCATTACAATCAATACAGTGATCCCAAATTGTACAAAAATATGTCATATAACAAATGATAATATAGCACAACAAGGGGTGAAAAGTAGGCAATACAACCAGGGATCGAGTGTTATCCCCAGCAGAGTCGCCACTTTTCTGTAGCTTTCCCCAGCAGAGTCGCCACTTTTCTGTAGCGGTGTATTCGTCGCTATATGATCTATCGATTAAATCATAAGCAAGAGATACAATGAAATTTTCGAGTCGCCACCGCACTTTTATTTATCCAAAGGATTGGCTAAAAAGCGAACAAAAGCCTAAGAAGTTTTACACGTAGAAAACTAATAAAAAGATCAGAGATTCTGGGTAAGGGGTAAATTACGCAATGGGAAGGTGTTAGGCACCCACTACGTCCTAGGTACTCCTAGGGAGCCCTTTTCACACTTGTTGTAAAAGATTATTTGTTATGACATAAAGATTGTGCAAACATGATTGGGATGATGAGAAAAGAATGTACAAGTTATTTATTTTTGTGTTATTGGGTTTGAACGGATGAACCCGCTGCCTACGTACCTTCCATCAAAGGTAAGGATCAAAACGCCGTAGTTCGGCTAAAAGATTTCCAAAAGTTGGTGGATTCAATTTTAAACACAAGCACTGAGGCTTTTCATTATCAATGGGAGAAAACTCGACCAAAACCAACATCCACCATGCGAGGATAGCTTCGACGTACTAGAGGGGTTAGCCCTGTTTTCAGTACGGAAGTCTTACTGTCGACTCACTAAGGATAGGCAAGATTTACATCAACCACAATGATAATTGAAACCTATGGCTAATGTGAAAAGATTAACAATGGACAGAGCCAAAACAATTGAATGAGTGAAGTTAATTGATTGTGATTATGAAAGTGAAGTCAAAGTATGATTAAGATTGATTTGAAGAAGTATTATGAAAATGGAGTTTGAAAAAAGTCAAGGACTTGAGTCCAGGTTTTTGGTTTGAAAACATGAAGATGTTTGCACAATATCTATGTCAAGTTTGAAATCAAAGTGTGAAAAGGTTTAGGACATAATGGAGATGAATGGATGAAGATGGATAGTAAAACTTCTTAGAAGGTTCACTTCTTGAAATCATATGGGAGATGATTCAAGTGTGTCCTTTGGAATAGCAATGGATAATAACAATCAAACAAGAAAGTCAGCAAAAGCGGATATCGGATGCCAATCACTGGGCTTATACCAATCTCCTAAAATAAAACTGGATATCAGATGCCACTCAATGGTCTTACACTAATCTCCTAAAACAAAATGAAACTTGGATACCGGATGCCAATCTGTCTGGACTTATACCAATATCCAACATATGATCATAGGAAAGCAAATGCCAACTTGCAGGGACTTACAGTTGCAACCTCACATAAACAAAGGAAAACAAAACATGGACGTCAGATGCCAATCTGCCTGGGCTTACTCTAACCTCCACAGACAAAGAAATAAAAGGCGGATACCGGATACCAATAGATGGATTTACACCAGTCTCCTAAAACAGAAATGGATATCAGATGCCACTCAATGGACTTACACTAATCTCCTCAAAAGAAAAACAAAGATGAGAAACGGAAGCTAACTGCCAATCTGTCTGGACTTAGGTTAACTCCACAAATATGCTCATAGGAATACCAATGCCACGTTGCAGGGACTTACAGTGGATCCTCACATACAAGAACAAAAGCAACAATATGATCACAGGAATGCAAATGCCAACTTGCAGGGACTTACAGTTGCAACCTCACATAAACAGAGAAAGCAAAACATGGATGTCAGATGCCAATCTGTCTGGACTTACTCTAACATACACAGTATGATCCTAGGAAAACAAATGCCAACTTGCAGGGACTTACAGTTGTATCCTCACATACAAGTAAACAAAGGAACAATATGATCACAGGAATGCAAATGCCAACTTACAGGGACTTATAATTGCAACCTCTCACACAAACAGATAAACAAACTATGATCACAGGAAAGCAGATGCCAACTTACAGGGACTTATAACTGCAACCTCACATACAAACAAACAGATCAAATTATGATCACAGGATAACAGATGCCAACTTACAAGGACTTATAACTGTATCCTCACATACAATCAAACAGGTCAAATTATGATCACAGGACAACAGATGCCAACTTACAGGGACTTATAACTGTATCCTCACATACAAACAGAGCAACAGAAGATATGAGTGACCAATGAGGTCTTACACTCTATCCTTCCATATCATAGGAGCAAATGCCAAAGCAATGGACTTACAATTGTCCTCAATGGGAAAACAACAATGATAGCATCACAAAGACAAATGAGATGATCATGCATTAATGGCAATTGATGATGATGAATGCATAACATACAAGCAAACATGTGCATATGAAGCAATCAATCAATCAATGAATATCAAACAGCACACTCTATAGCCAAGACAAGGGGGGCTCACACAAGAGGGTTTGACTATGAAAGTCCACTGTAATAGGTAAATGTCGCTCTTAACCTTGCCATTGAGAGGCTAAGGTGAAGCAGATGAAAAGGAGATGAGGGGTGTGCCTCATTGCTTCTATCCCTGATCAGAGAGAGCATCAAATAATAGAAAGTGGGGGAGTTCAGAAAGATGGAACTCTTTCCCCATTATTGACTCAATTGATCTTGGGTTTTTATCTCAATGCTTCAACCATGTAATGGGAGCAAGGAGAGGACACACTGAATAGTAGGGGATAGGCTACTTATCCCTTTGATCTACCAATTGCCTTACTTGAAGGACTTTTCCTGCTTGGGACAATTTTAAACACACACAGGCATTGCCTCTTAAGGAGGACTTCAGACATTTTGCCCGGTCAAATAACAGACCGGGTCTCCAGACTACATGAAGAAGAAGTAATTATACCTCAAAAGCAATTGCTAAATAGCAAAGCAAGCAAGTTCAAAGAACTTAAGCAACTAAAGTACCTGAAAAAGTCAAACTTATTAGTAAACAAGTCAACAGTTCAAACCAAAAGAAATGGATAAACAACAGTCAACCATAAACAGAGGTGCCAAGGCACAAAGCCAAACTCATATGAGTCACACCTACAAAACAAGGGTTAGCACAATATATAATCCAACTCAATCAAATTTGAATGATCTTTGAGGCATTGGTGCTTAACCTGAAACAATAGCTCAATTGTAAGCTCAAAAGACCACTAGGGCAAGCCTAGGGTCAAAGATGAAAGAAAAGGTCAAAACAGCAAAGGAAAAGTCAAGGTCAAACATTTAGTAAGCAATCACAATTGGGCCCACATTCAAATCATGCATCATTGTCATTTCATACACAAAAGGATGCAAAGCATGGCAAAGGAAAGCATATAGAAGTCAACAGCAAGACTTCATTCAAAAGTCAACCCAAACAATCTCAAAAATTATCAAATAAATCACATTCAATCCTAACATCTAGCATGGCAAGCATGTCAAATTTCATGGCATTTGGATGAGAGGAAGGCAATCAATTAAAATCATGAAGTCAACATAATTTCAAGCATGCATAATGAAGGTCAACAAACATGGGTCAACTTCAAAAAATCATATCAAATTGAAAACAGAAGAGAAATGAATGAGATTAACACCAATGCAAAGCTCAAGGTGTCTAGTTATCACATATGAAATTTCATGAACATACAATATGGTATGAGAATTTCCCAAATGATTTGGCAACATGTATCACATAAAGTCAACAAATGACTAGGCAGGGAAGAAAATTCACAATCAAATGGAAAACAGTATGATTAATTCCAAGAAAATTCATACACAAACTAGACATGTAAAAGATTATTCATGCAAAATTTGGGGTCATTTGGAGGCCAGGAGACATGTGAACAAAAATCATACATTTGCATATCATTGGTGTGACACAAATTGTCACACCCTAGTTCAAAAATTCACAACTAGCAAACCACAAATGATAAATGCACAATCTTTACATCAAAACAAAGATAAATGAGTCTAGTTTCACCACAAAAAATTTCAGGGCCAATGGATACATCATGAGTATTTCACAATTGAAATGGCAAAGGGTGTCAAATATGCATACTTGTTAAGAAACTTCATGCCAATTAAAATCCAGTCAACCAAAAATTAATTAAAAATCACAATAAAATACTAGACATCTTTGTGATCATCATGCAAAAATTTTCATAATTTTTGGAGTTGAAATGAATTAAAAATGAATTGTTGAAGTTGATGAACATTTGGAACAAAATATGAAACACATAGCATGGCATATGGTCAACGTGGGGTCAACGGTGGCAAAGCTGTAAATACCCGCCTCACTAATTGAAGCTGTGCGTTTTGGGGGGAGGGAACGAAATGTTCCCATTGGTCCAAACCCAATGGAACAGTAAACACACCAATGAAACTTCATATTTTCTGGTTTTAGAAACCCTTAGGGTTTAACAGCAACAGCCATGGCATCATGTTCATTAACAATAATCAAACCGAGTTCGTCCAAGCAATCACAACAGCATACATTGAAATACATCATGCAACATGAGCAACAACAACAGCCAAAGGCAACCACGATTCTGGGTTCTCATGCATTTTTAGGGTTTGGCCAACAGCAAGGCAATCGTGTTTATCATGTTCAATCATCAAACAAACATTCGAATGGTATGGCAAGCATCAAGGCAATAATATAACAATGTTCATGCAGCAACAAACAGCCATATCCAAACACAACCAACACAATTCATATGAATTTTCTGGGCAGGGTTAAGCTTGCAAAACAGCAGGGCATATGCATCAAGTTCATCATCATAAAACCAGTTTCAAGCAAAACCACACAATAGCATGATATTGGTATTCAGGTAACATCATACAACAACAACCAAGTACAATCCTGGGAAATTCTGGAAAATGCCCTAGGGTTTCAATATGAACAGCATAACCTCATTCACACATGAAAAATCAAAGTGTCCAGAAAGTGAAATCAAGCATCCTAATAGCATCATCATACATCAAGTAACAAGAATGTGGCATCACATTTCATTAAATCAATGCTAGCAAGGTAAATCGAGCAGAAATAGGTTTGGACACACAAAATGAAATCCAGATTTCTTGGCCATGACACAACCATTTTAAGCATGCTTTAGTTCATTAGAATCAGCTCAAGAAGATCTTTCATAAATATATCATGGCATGGCAAATGATTGAGGTCGAATCACTTACTTGTTTTTGAAGAAAATTGAAAACAGGGCTGCTTTGATGGTTACAATTGCAAACAGATGACCCTTATGCTTGGCAATGTTGAATGCTTGAAGAAAATGAGCTCGATGATGCTTGGAAGCTTCCACAACTCAAACTGCCATTGGAGATGCTTGGAGAAAACAGGGTCTGAAGATGAAGTTCCAGCTAAGATTTCATACTTGGAACCAGCTCATAATGATGATGGATGATGAAGAAATACAAGAGAAAGCTCGAGGGTTTGGAGGATTCGACAGAAATTCTCTTTTGGCCAAGAATGCACAATGAGAGAGTGAGAGGTTTTCTGGTTGGTAGGCTGTGATGTCTAGGGTTGTTTGACAGAAAAATGTCTTTTATATCTCTGTTTTGCACTTCTAATCCAAATAATAAGCTAGTTTTGTTTAAATGAAGCTAATTGCAAATTGCTAATTTTCACATAAATGGAATGGAGGGTGTATGCTTGTGGTCGAATGGGCTTACAAACAGGCTGTAGACAGACCAATACTCTGCTGTTTTCTGTTTATGAAATGCTGCACCTTGTTTTGCTTAAATGAGGTGACTTTGCCTAAGTTTCAAAAAGTGAACATGGAGGTGCAAAGCCTTGGTCGAATTGGGCCTGAAATCAGCTGCCAATGACTATTGTGTTTGCTGTTTTTGGTCTGCACATGACTTGCTTACTTGTTTTGTTCAAATGAAGCTTTTTGCCAAAATTGCCAATCTTGTACAAATGAAGTGGAGGGTGTAGCATTGCACGGTTTGGGCCTTGAAACAGGCTATAGACAGACCACATTTTTGCTGTTTTGTGTGTGCTTGTGAAATGCTGTACTTGTTTTACTCTTTTGATTCCAATTTGCAAAAAATGCCAAGTTTGTATCTTGTGTCAAAATGGTAGTAAAAAAAATGGTGGTATGAACATGATTTAGGGCTTGGAGCAAATCACAAATATGATTTAAAACATTTCCCAATTGGCCAAAGTGAGAAAAAGTCAAAGAATCAAAAAGTCAAAGTTTGGTCAAACTTGTTTTTTAAATGAAATAGGTCCAAAAATGCCATTTTGATTGGCAAGGTTTTGATGAATGAAATTTATATTTTTGGAAAGAGGAGGAAAAATGTGGTTTGTAGGAAAAAACCCCACCAAATTTGGCCTTATGGTTCAAGAGTTATGGCTCTTTGAAGTTCACAAATTTCTGAAATTGAATTGATCATATCTTGACAACCACACATGGGATTTGAGAGTTCTTGGACTTTTTGAAAATGGGAAGACAATATATTCAACTTTCATGTTGGGCAAAAATTCATTTGAAGCTTGTATCATGATGTAAGTTTAAGATCAAGAAGTTTCCATTTTTGGCAGTTGAAATTACAGGTCCACTTTCTATTTCTGGAAAATTTTCTGATTGACTTGATTTTCTTCCATGATGAGGTTGGACATGATAGATGAGGCTTATATAAGCATGAATGAACTTCTTCAAATCAATTCTATCCATCAAATCCTTGATTAAATCAACAGTTGACCAAGTTTGACTTTTCTAGGGTTTTGGATGACTGAACCTCTTCTGATGAATTCCAAACCCTAATTCCTTGAGAACTTGATTTCAAATGATGTCCCAAGATGTATGAACTCTTGATTATTGACCATGGTGCCCAAATTCTGCAAGAATGGCCACCATCCACTACTTTGACTGACTGTTGACTGACTTTGACCTAATTGCTGATGATTGCTTCAACTGCAAGCAACAAGGTTAGCTGACAATATTTTTGTACTTTTTGGTTAATAAACATATGAAAAGCAAAGATATACAAATGCAAAGTATGCTTGGTGATCAAGAAATAAACCACAAGGTAATCTACCCACTAGGAGGGAAGCTAGGGCATGCAGTGATCCTTGAGGTCATGATATGATATGATATGGGCCATGAGGGATCTTAGGGCCAAAATTGGGGTCTTACAGGTCATGGTCAGTTATATCAGCAAAGAATGAAGAAAGCATTTGATAAGAAGGTCATGCCTCGTGTGTTCAGAGAAGGTGACCTCGTGCTCAAGAAGATTCTATCTTTCAAACTGGATGCCAAGGGAAAATGGACTCCTAATTATGAAGGCTCATATATTGTTAAGAGAGCATTTTCAGGTGGTGCTTTGATTCTTACAACTATGGATGGTGAAGAGTTCACTCGCCCTGTGAATGCCGATGCAGTCAAGAAATACTTTGCCTAAAAAATAAAAGAATAACTCGTTAAGTTGGAAACCCGAAAGGGGGGCTTAGGCAAAAAAGAGCGTCTCGGTGGATTGAAATCCCGAAAGGACGATCCAGGCAAAAATTAGAGACATAAAATAGAAAATTTATCCTGGTAGATTAAGTACCCCACCTTTGGGCAATCTAGGCAAATATTAGGGATTATGGCAAGTAACTACATCCGGTCGGTCCCGATCTTTGAAGCAGTTTTGAGCAAGTCATTTGGTTCTGATTCATCATTCTCAACTAAAGTTAAGCACAATGGATATTGGAGTTGGTAGGGAGAGTAGTGATCATTGTATTCAATATAGCCCTTTTCCATGTAAATTACCATTTTCAAACTTTGTAAAAATCTATGGAGTCTCGTCATTTACGGACTACCATTCTATTAAATAAAGTTGAGCTTTTATCCAATTGTTTTTATTCTTATTTACTTCTGCTAAATAAAATTGAATTTTTATGATGATAACTTTGAAATAAATTAATGAATAATTGTATTTCTTAAAATAATAAAAAGTAATCACTTCAAGAATAAATGATTTCAGTAAGGAATGAAAACAGCAATCTGAGAACGAGTAAGTCTTGATATATGAAGCATTGTTGGTATTCCCCAAACAGTTGGTTTGGTAACTATTTTCCTCCCCAACAACTCATTATTTATCCCCAGCTTGGTTGATGAGTTTCTCCCCGAGTATTTCATCATCCCCAGTAGAGCTGGTGGGTCTTGTAACACCCCGATAAAATATGATAATTATTTAAATTAAGTTAATAGTATATTTATTAATTTAATTAAATAACTGGATTATTATTGGAATATTATTTGGAATTATTATTATTGGAATAAATAAGTTGGAATATATATATAAAGAGTTCCATTTGGTAAAAAGGGTTTTTTTCACGTGAAAACCAGAGAAGCAACAGAAAGTGAGAAAAGGGCAAGGAGGAAGAGCAAGAGAACGAGGGTTGAAGAAGGGAAAAGCTTGAAGCTAAAGGATTTGCCGGATTCACTCAGGTAAGGGGGGTTTATCGTCGCTTAATGGGTATTATGGATTAACATGTAATGGGTAGTAATAAGCCATTGAATTGACCCTAATTGGGATGAGGAATGCTGCAAATTGTGATGAACAAATTATGTTAAAACTGTAATTGAATCTATATTTGGATGAGTGGTGATTTTCTGGACGTGTAGCCGTTTACGGAATCGAAATCGGAGGTCCGGAAGTCCTCCGACGGCGGAAAATGCGGGTAATTCTGCATTCTGTTCGTGTTAGCGCAGGAACAGCTTTCTGTCTTGCGTTAACCGGTTAACCCAAGGTTTTAACCGGTTAACACTGTTATGATTTAGAAAAATTAATTTCTGTTCTGCGTTAACCGGTTAACCCAGGGTGTTAACCGGTTAACACTGTTATGAATTATGAGAAATTGCTGTCTGTCTTGCGTTAACCGGTTAACCCAGGGCGTTAACCGGTTAACACTGTTAAAATGTGCCAGGAAGCGTGTTCTGTGTTGCGTTAACCGGTTAACCCAGGGCGTTAACCGGTTAACACTGTTGGAAAAGTGAAAAATTGATATTTAAATATTGTGGACATATTTGATGATTGGCCTATATTGGTGTATGATATAGTAGGGATCATTTCCTGCTGTTTTGAGCAGTATAGGTATTAGTAGAGTGTGCTAATACTGTGATTTATTATTTGGCATGATATGAATATGATTCTGTGATAAATATGCTGATGATGTATGATGGTATGCATAATGCTGTGAATATATCTATTATGTATGCAATTGTGGATGGATTGTTTATGGCTTAGAGTGTGAGCATATGTCCATTGTGGACTGTTGTTGATGTTGCATGCTAGGTGATTTAGCGTGCGTAGTATGGCCTTTATGGTGGTAGCTAATTCCCATGGTGAGGAATTAGTGAGTGAATTATTGTGGATTGTTGTTGATGTTTGCATGCTAGGTGATTTAGCGTGCATAGCATAGCCCTTGGGGTGGTAGCTAATTCCCATGGTGAGGAATTAGTGATGTGAGTCACTAGGTCTCAAATGAGTGGGACTAGTGAGCTTGGTAGCCGTATCTGGATTTGATCGGTGAGGTTGAACTATATGTTCAGGAATAGTCGGTACCGCATGCATGGAGTCTCATTGCATAATGTATGTATGGCGTATAATATGAATGGATGTATTCCAATATTATACGTGTGTTTTGTGTTGGGTTGAGTATGATTATGATTTTGAGTTGATGTTGCCGTTGCTGAATGTGTGATCTGATTTGGGTGATGAAATGTGTTAAATTACTTGGCATTACATGATATTTTATAATGCTTATTATATCGATTGAGGAACTCACCCTTACAACTATGTTTCAGGTAACGAGCAGTGATTGAGTAGAAGCTAGTGCTTGGAGTCTAGTGTAGTTCCTTAGTGGGTCATGCTCTGGTAGATGTAACATCGGGACGGGATGTTTTACTTGTTTTCTTTTGGTTGTTGAACAACTTTACATGTAATGTGTTACATGGTTTGCATGATTGATTAGATCTCTATCTGCTGCGAATTATGCAATGTTTTATTTTGATGAATAAATGAGCATGACAAGTTATTATGGTGAATGGTGTGAAGTGTCAATTGTGACACCCTTAAATTGCATATCTACTCTGATTTATATTTTGTTGAATTAATTAATTATTGGGGTATTTTAGAAGGGTGTTACATTAGTGGTATCAGAGCATAGTCGGTCGAGTCGAGTCTAATTATTATGTTTCCCTGTACGTGATAGGTGTTGTGTAACCCTATCAGTACTTATTGTTTTAGCTTGTTGTGTTTTCAGAATAGAGATGGCTGGAAGAGGTAGAGACGATGCTGCGATTGCTGAGGCTCTGGGTATGCTAGCTGGAGTACTTGGAGGGAATCTGAATGTTGTGGGAATGGGAGCTGCTCGTCAACTGAGTGAGTTCCAGAAGAACAATCCTCCAATGTTCAAGGGAGCATACGATCCAGATGGTGCTCAGAAGTGGTTGAAGGAGATCGAGAGGATCTTCCGAGTGACTGAGTGTGCCGATAACCAGAAGGTCAGGTTCGGTACGCATATGCTGTCAGAAGAAGCAGATGATTGGTGGGTTGCTGCCCGCACTGAGTTGGAAGCTGCTGGGAATGCTGAGATCACTTGGGCGGTGTTCAGAGAGAGATTCCTGAGGAAGTACTTTCCAGAGGATGTCAGAGGAAAGAAAGAGATAGAGTTCTTAGAATTGAAGCAGGGCAACCGGTCTGTTACTGAGTATGCTGCTAAGTTCACAGAGCTGTCGAAGTATTACACTCCCTATGATGAGGCTACTGGGGAATTTTCAAAATGTGTGAAGTTTGAGAACGGGTTACGTCCAGAGATCAAGCAGGCTATTGGGTATCAGCGGATTAGAGTGTTTTCTGACTTGGTCGACTGTTGCAGGATCTTTGAACAGGATACCAAGGCCAGAGCGGAGAGCTATCAACAGAGGGTTGATAGGAAAGGCAAGAATCAGAATGATCGTGGGAAACCGTATGCAGCTGGCAAAGGTTTCCAGAGACAGAGTGGGATGAAGAGACCTAGTGGGGGAGACTCCAGTGCCCCTGCTAAGTGTTACAGATGTGGTCAGGCTGGACATCGTTTCCATGAGTGTACCAGTAATGAGAAGAAGTGTTTCAAGTGTGGCAAAGGTGGTCACTTGGCTGCAGAGTGCCGGTTGAAGACTATGACTTGTTTCAACTGTGGAGAGGTGGGTCATATCAGTCCACAGTGTCCTAAGCCGAAGAAAGAGAACCAGTCGGGAGGCAAGGTCTTTGCTTTATCGGGTTCTGAGACTTCTGCAGATGATCGTTTGATCCGAGGTACGTGTTATATTAATGGCTTTCCTCTTGTAGCTATTATTGACACAGGTGCGACTCATTCCTTTATATCTTTGGATTGTGCTGTGAAACTTAAATTAGAGATATCTGAGATGCATGGGGGTATGGTGATTGATACTCCTGCGAAGGGTTCAGTGACTACTACTTCAGTTTGTTTAAATTGCCCTTTGAGTATTTTTGGTAGAGACTTTGGGATGGACCTCGTGTGTCTTCCACTAGTGCAGATTGATGTTATCCTGGGTATGAACTGGTTGGTGTTTAACCGAGTTTATATCAACTGTTTTGATAAGACTGTGATCTTTCCTGAGATTGAGGAAGGAAAGAGTTTGTTTCTATCAGCAAGGCAAGTGAATGAGGCAGTAGCAGATGGGGCAGAGTTGTTTATGCTGTTAGCGACTTTGGAGGCTAAAGATAAACTGGTGATTTGCAATCTAGCCGTGGTGTGTGATTTTCCTGATGTGTTTCCTGAAGAAGTGCATGAATTACCGCCAGAGCGTGAAGTTGAGTTCTCGATTGATGTGGTACCTGGTACTAGGCCGATATCGATGGCTCCGTACCGTATGTCTGCTGTTGAGTTAACTGAATTGAAGAGTCAGTTGGAAGATCTGTTGGATAAGAAATTTATTCGTCCGAGTGTGTCACCGTGGGGTGCACCAGTGTTATTGGTTAAGAAGAAAGAAGGTACTATGAGGTTGTGTGTGGACTACAGGCAACTGAATAAAGTGACGATCAAGAATCGGTATCCTTTGCCGAGGATTGATGATTTGATGGATCAGTTGGTTGGTGCGAGTGTGTTCAGCAAAATAGATTTGAGATCGGGGTATCATCAGATACGTGTGAAAACTGAGGATATTCAGAAGACTACTTTCAGAACAAGGTATGGACATTATGAGTATTCTGTAATGCCTTTTGGTGTGACTAATGCGCCTGGGGTATTTATGGAGTATATGAATAGGATTTTCCATCCGTACCTAGACAAGTTTGTTGTGGTGTTTATTGACGATATTTTGGTGTATTCGAAATCTGAAGAAGAGCATGCTGAACATTTGAGGGTGGTTTTAGGAGTCCTACGAGAAAAGAAGTTATTTGCTAAACTGTCCAAGTGTGAATTTTGGTTAGAAGAGGTTAGTTTTCTTGGTCATGTGGTTTCAAGAGGTGGTATTGCTGTTGATCCTTCTAAGATAGAAGCGGTATCTAAGTGGGAAGCTCCGAAGTCAGTTTCTGAGATAAGGAATTTTCTTGGACTTGCAGGTTATTATAGGAAATTCATTGAGGGATTTTCTAAGTTGGCGTTACCGTTGACGATGTTGACTAGAAAGGGGCAAGCGTTTGTTTGGGACTCTAAATGTGAAAAAGGTTTCCAAGAGTTAAAGAGAAGGTTAACTACTGCTCCTATTCTGATATTACCAAGTCCATCGGAACCATTTGAGGTTTACTGTGATGCTTCATTGTTGGGTTTGGGTGGTGTTTTGATGCAGAATAAGCAGGTTGTAGCTTATGCTTCGAGACAACTGAAGGTTCATGAGAGGAACTATCCGACACACGATTTAGAGTTGGCAGTTGTGGTATTTGTTCTGAAGTTATGGAGGCATTACTTGTACGGGTCAAGATTTAAGGTTTTCAGTGACCATAAGAGTTTAAAGTATTTGTTTGATCAGAAAGAGCTGAATATGAGACAGAGGAGATGGTTAGAGTTTCTGAAGGATTATGACTTTGGTTTGAATTACCATCCGGGTAAAGCAAACGTAGTGGCTGATGCGTTGAGTCGGAAATCATTGCATATGTCTATATTAATGGTTAAGGAATTGGATTTAATTGAGCAGTTTAGAGACTTGAGTTTGGTGTGTGAGAGTACTCACAATAGTGTTAAATTGGGAATGTTGAAGTTAACGAGGGGTATTCTGGATGAGATTAGAGAGGGTCAGAAATCCGATGTGCTTTTGGTTGATAAGTTGACTCTAGTGAATCAAGGTCAAGGTGGTGAATTCAGAGTTGATGAGAATGGTGTTTTGAAATTTGGTAATCGGGTGTGTATTCCGGATGTTACTGAACTTAAGAAGAGTATTCTTGAGGAAGGACATCGTAGTGGCCTGAGTATTCATCCTGGGGCTACGAAGATGTATCATGATTTGAAAAAGTTATTTTGGTGGCCGGGAATGAAAAGAGAAATTGCGAGTTTTGTTTATTCTTGTTTGACTTGTCAGAAGTCAAAGATTGAGCATCAGAAGCCATCTGGCTAATGCAACAGTTGGCTATTCCAGAGTGGAAGTGGGATAGTATCAGTATGGATTTTGTTTCTGGTTTACCGAGGACAATTAAGAATTTTGAAGCTATTTGGGTGATTGTTGACAGATTGTAAAAATCGGCTCATTTCATTCCGATCAGAATGGACTATCCGTTAGAGAGATTAGCTGAGTTGTATATTGAGAAAATTGTAAGTTTGCATGGTATTCCGTCGAGTATTGTTTCGGACAGAGATCCTAGATTTACATCGAAGTTCTGGGAAGGTTTGCAGAGGGCTTTGGGAACTAAGCTGAGATTGAGTTCTACATATCATCCGCAGACTGATGGTCAGACTGAGAGGACGATTCAGTCACTTGAGGATCTTTTGAGGGCTTGTGTTTTGGAAAAGGGAGGTGCTTGGGATTGTTATTTGCCTTTGATTGAGTTTACCTACAACAATAGTTTTCATTCGAGCATTGGTCTGGCACCGTTTGAAGCTTTGTATGGTAGGAGATGTCGGACACCTTTATGTTGGTATGAGTCCGGTGAGAGTGTTGTGGTTGGACCGGAGATTGTTCAACAAACTAAGGAAAAGATTAAGATGATTCAGGAGAAGATGAGGATTGCTCAGAGTCGTCAGAAGAGTTATCACGACAAGAGGAGGAAGTCACTTGAGTTTCAAGAGGGAGATCATGTGTTTCTTCGTGTTACTCCGATAACTGGGGTTGGTCGAGCTTTGAAGTCAAAGAAGTTGACACCTCGATTTATTGGTCCTTATCAGATTTTGGAGAGGATAGGGGAGGTAGCCTATCGTATCGCTTTACCGCCGTCACTTGCGAATTTGCATGAGGTTTTTCATGTGTCTCAGTTGAGGAGGTACATTCCTGATTCGTCGCATGTGGTCCAAGTAGATGATGTACAGGTGAGAGATAACCTGACTGTTGAAACATCACCTATGAGGATCGAGGATCGAGAGTTGAAGCAGTTGCGGGGTAAAGAGATTGCTTTGGTAAAGGTAGCTTGGGGAGGACCAGCAGGTGGCAATGTGACTTGGGAACTTGAGAGTCAGATGAAGGAGTCTTATCCAGAGTTATTCGCTTGAGGTATGTTTTCGAGGACGAAAACTCTTTTAGTGGGGGAGAGTTGTAACACCCCGATAAAATATGATAATTGTTTAAATTAAGTTAATAGTATATTTATTAATTTAATTAAATAATTGGATTATTATTGGAATATTATTTAGAATTATTATTATTGGAATAAATAAGTTGGAAGATATATATAAAGAGTTCCATTTGGTAAAAAGGGTTTTTTTCACGTGAAAACCAGAGAAGCAACAGAAAGTGAGAAAAGGGCAAGGAGGAAGAGCAAGAGAACGAGGGTTGAAGAAGGGAAAAGCTTGAAGCTAAAGGATTTGCCGGATTCACTCAGGTAAGGGGGGTTTATCGTCGTTTAATGGGTATTATGGATTAACATGTAATGGGTAGTAATAAGCCATTGAATTGACCCTAATTGGGATGAGGAATGCTGCAAATTGTGATGAACAAATTATGTTAAAACTGTAATTGAATCTATATTTGGATGAGTTGTAATTTTCTGGACGTGTAGCCGTTTACGGAATCGAAATCGGAGGTCCGGAAGTCCTCCGACGGCGGAAAATGCGGGTAATTCTGCATTCTGTTCGTGTTAGCGCAGGAACAGCTTTCTGTCTTGCGTTAACCGGTTAACCCAGGGTGTTAACCGGTTAACACTGTTATGATTTAGAAAATTTAATTTCTGTTCTGGGTTAACCGGTTAACCCAGGGTGTTAACCGGTTAACATTGTTATGAATTATGAGAAATTGCTGTCTGTCTTGCGTTAACCGGTTAACCCAGGGCGTTAACCGGTTAACATTGTTAAAATGTGCCAGGAAGCGTGTTCTGTGTTGCGTTAACCGGTTAACCCAGGGCGTTAACCGGTTAACACTGTTGGAAAAGTGAAAAATTGATATTTAAATATTGTGGACATATTTGATGATTGGCCTATATTGGTGTATGATATAGTAGGGATCATTTCCCGCTGTTTTGAGCAGTATAGGTATTAGTAGAGTGTGCTAATATTGTGATTTATTATTTGGCATGATATGAATATGATTCTGTGATAAATATGCTGATGATGTATGATGGTATGCATAATGCTGTGAATATATCTATTATGTATGCAATTGTGGATGGACTGTTTATGGCTTAGAGTGTGAGCATATGTCCATTGTGGACTGTTGTTGATGTTGCATGCTAGGTGATTTAGCGTGCGTAGTATGGCCTTTATGGTGGTAGCTAATTCCCATGGTGAGGAATTAGTGAGTGAATTATTGTGGATTGTTGCTGATGTTTGCATGCTAGGTGATTTAGCGTGCATAGCATAGCCCTTGGGGTGGTAGCTAATTCCCATGGTGAGGAATTAGTGATGTGAGTCACTAGGTCTCAAATGAGTGGGACTAGTGAGCTTGGTAGCCGTATCTGGATTTGATCGGTGAGGTTGAACTATATGTTCACGAATAGTCGGTACCGCATGCATGGAGTCTCATTGCATAATGTATGTATGGCGTATAATATGAATGAATGTATTCCAATATTATACGTGTGTTTTGTGTTGGGTTGAGTATGATTATGATTTTGAGTTGATGTTGCCGTTGCTGAATGTGTGATCTGATTTGGGTGATGAAATGTGTTAAATTACTTGGCATTACATGATATTTTATAATGCTTATTATATCGATTGAGGAACTCACCCTTACAACTATGTTTCAGGTAACGAGCAGTGATTGAGTAGAAGCTAGTGCTTGGAGTCTAGTGTAGTTCCTTAGTGGGTTATGCTCTGGTAGATGTAACATCGGGACGGGATGTTTTACTTGTTTTCTTTTGGTTGTTGAACAACTTTACATGTAATGTGTTACATGGTTTGCATGATTGATTAGATCTCTATCTGCTGCGAATTATGCAATGTTTTATTTTGATGAATAAATGAGCATGACAAGTTATTATGGTGAATGGTGTGAAGTGTCAAGTGTGACACCCTTAAATTGCATATCTACTCTGATTTATATTTTGTTGAATTAATTAATTATTGGGGTATTTTAGAAGGGTGTTACATTAGTGGTATCAGAGCATAGTCGGTCGAGTCGTAATTATTCTGTTTCCCTGTACGTGATAGGTGTTGTGTAACCCTATCAGTACTTATTGTTTTAGCTTGTTGGATTTTCAGAATAGAGATGGCTGGAAGAGGTAGAGACGATGCTGCGATTGCTGAGGCTCTGGGTATGCTAGCTGGAGTACTTGGAGGGAATCTGAATGTTATGGGAATGGGAGCTGCTCGTCAACTGAGTGAGTTCCAGAAGAACAATCCTCCAATGTTCAAGGGAGCCTACGATCCAGATGGTGCTCAGAAGTGGTTGAAGGAGATCGAGAGGATCTTCCGAGTGACTGAGTGTGCCGATAACCAGAAGGTCAGGTTCGGTACGCATATGCTGTCAGAAGAACCAGATGATTGATGGGTTGCTGCCCGCACTGAGTTGGAAGCTGCTGGGAATGCTGAGATCACTTGGGCGGTGTTCAGAGAGAGATTCCTGAGGAAGTACTTTCCAGAGGATGTCAGAGGAAAGAAAGAGATAGAGTTCTTAGAATTGAAGCAGGGCAACCGGTCTGTTACTGAGTATGCTGCTAAGTTCACAGAGCTGTCGAAGTATTACACTCCCTATGATGAGGCTACTGGGGAATTTTCAAAATGTGTGAAGTTTGAGAACGGGTTACGTCCAGAGATCAAGCAGGCTATTGGGTATCAGCGGATTAGAGTGTTTTCTGACTTGGTCGACTGTTGCAGGATCTTTGAACAGGATACCAAGGCCAGAGCGGAGAGCTATCAGCAGAGGGTTGATAGGAAAGGCAAGAATCAGAATGATCGTGGGAAACCGTATGCAGCTGGCAAAGGTTTCCAGAGACAGAGTGGGATGAAGAGACCTAGTGGGGGAGACTCCAGTGCCCCTGCTAAGTGTTACAGATGTGGTCAGGCTGGACATCGTTTCCATGAGTGTACCAGTAATGAGAAGAAGTGTTTCAAGTGTGGCAAAGGTGGTCACTTGGCTGCAGAGTGCCGGTTGAAGACTATGACTTGTTTCAACTGTGGAGAGGTGGGTCATATCAGTCCACAGTGTCCTAAGCCGAAGAAAGAGAACCAGTCGGGAGGCAAGGTCTTTGCTTTATCGGGTTCTGAGACTTCTGCAGATGATCGTTTGATCCGAGGTACGTGTTATATTAATGGCTTTCCTCTTGTAGCTATTATTGACACAGGTGCGACTCATTCCTTTATATCTTTGGATTGTGCTGTGAAACTTAAATTAGAGATATCTGAGATGCATGGGGGTATGGTGATTGATACTCCTGCGAAGGGTTCAGTGACTACTACTTCAGTTTGTTTAAATTGCCCTTTGAGTATTTTTGGTAGAGACTTTGGGATGGACCTCGTGTGTCTTCCACTAGTGCAGATTGATGTTATCCTGGGTATGAACTGGTTGGTGTTTAACCGAGTTTATATCAACTGTTTTGATAAGACTGTGATCTTTCCTGAGATTGAGGAAGGAAAGAGTTTGTTTCTATCAGCAAGGCAAGTGAATGAGGCAGTAGCAGATGGGGCAGAGTTGTTTATGCTGTTAGCGAATTTGGAGGCTAAAGATAAACTGGTGATTTGCAATCTAGCCGTGGTGTGTGATTTTCCTGATGTGTTTCCTGAAGAAGTGCATGAATTACCGCCAGAGCGTGAAGTTGAGTTCTCAATTGATTTGGTACCTGGTACTAGGCCGATATCGATGGCTCCGTACCGTATGTCTGCTGTTGAGTTAACTGAATTGAAGAGTCAGTTGGAAGATCTGTTGGATAAGAAATTTATTCGTCCGAGTGTGTCACCGTGGGGTGCACCAGTGTTATTGGTTAAGAAGAAAGAAGGTACTATGAGGTTGTGTGTGGACTACAGGCAACTGAATAAAGTGACGATCAAGAATCGGTATCCTTTGCCGAGGATTGATGATTTGATGGATCAGTTGGTTGGTGCGAGTGTGTTCAGCAAAATAGATTTGAGATCGGGGTATCATCAGATACGTGTGAAAACTGAGGATATTCAGAAGACTACTTTCAGAACAAGGTATGGACATTATGAGTATTCTGTAATGCCTTTTGGTGTGACTAATGCGCCTGGGGTATTTATGGAGTATATGAATAGGATTTTCCATCCGTACCTAGACAAGTTTGTTGTGGTGTTTATTGACGATATTTTGGTGTATTCGAAATCTGAAGAAGAGCATGCTGAACATTTGAGGGTGGTTTTAGGAGTCCTACGAGAAAAGAAGTTATTTGCTAAACTGTCCAAGTGTGAATTTTGGTTAGAAGAGGTTAGTTTTCTTGGTCATGTGGTTTCAAGAGGTGGTATTGCTGTTGATCCTTCTAAGATAGAAGCGGTATCTAAGTGGGAAGCTCCGAAGTCAGTTTCTGAGATAAGGAGTTTTCTTGGACTTGCAGGTTATTATAGGAAATTCATTGAGGGATTTTCTAAGTTGGCGTTACCGTTGACGATGTTGACTAGAAAGGGGCAAGCGTTTGTTTGGGACTCTAAATGTGAAAAAGGTTTCCAAGAGTTAAAGAGAAGGTTAACTACTGCTCCTATTCTGATATTACCAAGTCCATCGGAACCATTTGAGGTTTACTGTGATGCTTCATTGTTGGGTTTGGGTGGTGTTTTGATGCAGAATAAGCAGGTTGTAGCTTATGCTTCGAGACAACTGAAGGTTCATGAGAGGAACTATCCGACACACGATTTAGAGTTGGCAGTTGTGGTATTTGTTCTGAAGTTATGGAGGCATTACTTGTACGGGTCAAGATTTGCGGTTTTCAGTGACCATAAGAGTTTAAAGTATTTGTTTGATCAGAAAGAGCTGAATATGAGACAGAGGAGATGGTTAGAGTTTCTGAAGGATTATGACTTTGGTTTGAATTACCATCCGGGTAAAGCAAACGTAGTGGCTGATGCGTTGAGTCGGAAATCATTGCATATGTCTATGTTAATGGTTAAGGAATTGGATTTAATTGAGCAGTTTAGAGACTTGAGTTTGGTGTGGGAGAGTACTCACAATAGTGTTAAATTGGGAATGTTGAAGTTAACGAGGGGTATTCTGGATGAGATTAGAGAGGGTCAGAAATCCGATGTGCTTTTGGTTGATAAGTTGACTCTAGTGAATCAAGGTCAAGGTGGTGAATTCAGAGTTGATGAGAATGGTGTTTTGAAATTTGGTAATCGGGTGTGTATTCCGGATGTTACTGAACTTAAGAAGAGTATTCTTGAGGAAGGACATCGTAGTGGCCTGAGTATTCATCCTGGGGCTACGAAGATGTATCACGATTTGAAAAAGTTATTTTGGTGGTCGGGAATGAAAAGAGAAATTGCGAGTTTTGTTTATTCTTGTTTGACTTGTCAGAAGTCAAAGATTGAGCATCAGAAGCCGTCTGGGCTAATGCAACCGTTGGCTATTCTAGAGTGGAAGTGGGATAGTATCAGTATGGATTTTGTTTCTGGTTTACCGAGGACAATTAAGAATTTTGAAGCTATTTGGGTGATTGTTGACAGATTGACAAAATCGGCTCATTTCATTTCGATCAGAATGGATTATCCGTTAGAGAGATTAGCTGAGTTGTATATTGAGAAAATTGTAAGTTTGCATGGTATTCCGTCGAGTATTGTTTCGGACAGAGATCCTAGATTTACATCGAAGTTCTGGGAAGGGTTGCAGAGGGCTATGGGAACTAAGCTGAGATTGAGTTCTGCATATCATCCGCAGACTGATGGTCAGACTGAGAGGACGATTCAGTCACTTGAGGATCTTTTGAGGGCTTGTGTTTTGGAAAAGGGAGGTGCTTGGGATTGTTATTTGCCTTTGATTGAGTTTACCTACAACAATAGTTTTCATTCGAGCATTGGTATGGCACCGTTTGAAGCTTTGTATGGTAGGAGATGTCGGACACCTTTATGTTGGTATGAGTCCGGTGAGAGTGTTGTGGTTGGACCGGAGATTGTTCAACAAACTACGGAAAAGATTAAGATGATTCAGGAGAAGATGAGGATTGCTCAGAGTCGTCAGAAGAGTTATCACGACAAGAGGAGGAAGTCACTTGAGTTTCAAGAGGGAGATCATGTGTTTCTTCGTGTTACTCCGATAACTGGGGTTGGTCGAGCTTTGAAGTCGAAGAAGTTGACACCTCGATTTATTGGTCCTTATCAGATTTTGGAGAGGATAGGGGAGGTAGCCTATCGTATCGCTTTACTGCCGTCACTTGCGAATTTGCATGAGGTTTTTCATGTGTCTTAGTTGAGGAGGTACATTCCTGATCCGTCGCATGTGGTCCAAGTAGATGATGTACAGGTGAGAGATAACCTGACTGTTGAAACATCACCTATGAGGATCGAGGATCGAGAGTTGAAGCAGTTGCGGGGTAAAGAGATTGCTTTGGTAAAGGTAGCTTGGGGAGGACCAGCAGGTGGCAATGTGACTTGGGAACTTGAGAGTCAGATGAAGGAGTCTTATCCAGAGTTATTCGCTTGAGGTATGTTTTCGAGGACGAAAACTCTTTTAGTGGGGGAGAGTTGTAACACCCCGATAAAATATGATAACTATTTAAATTAAGTTAATAGTATATTTATTAATTTAATTAAATAATTGGATTATTATTGGAATATTATTTGGAATTATTATTATTGGAATAAATAAGTTGGAATATATATATAAAGAGTTCCATTTGGTAAAAAGGGTTTTTTTCACGTGAAAACCAGAGAAGCAACAGAAAGTGAGAAAAGGGCAAGGAGGAAGAGCAAGAGAACGAGGGTTGAAGAAGGGAAAAGCTTGAAGCTAAAGGATTTGCCGGATTCACTCAGGTAAGGGGGGTTTATCGTCGTTTAATGGGTATTATGGATTAACATGTAATGGGTAGTAATAAGCCATTGAATTGACCCTAATTGGGATGAGGAATGCTGCAAATTGTGATGAACAAATTATGTTAAAACTGTAATTGAATCTATATTTGGATGAGTTGTGATTTTCTGGACGTGTAGCCGTTTACGGAATCGAAATCGAAGGTCCGGAAGTCCTCCGACGGCGGAAAATGCGGGTAATTCTGCATTCTGTTCGTGTTAGTGCAGGAACAGCTTTCTGTCTTGCGTTAACCGGTTAACCCAGGGTGTTAACCGGTTAACACTGTTATGATTTAGAAAAATTAATTTCTGTTCTGCGTTAACCGGTTAACCCAGGGTGTTAACCGGTTAACACTGTTATGAATTATGAGAAATTGCTATCTGTCTTGCGTTAACCGGTTAACCCAGGGCGTTAACCGGTTAACACTGTTAAAATGTGCCAGGAAGCGTGTTCTGTGTTGCGTTAACCGGTTAACCCAGGGCGTTAACCGGTTAACACTGTTGGAAAAGTGAAAAATTGATATTTAAATATTGTGGACATATTTGATGATTGGCCTATATTGGTGTATGATATAGTAGGGATCATTTCCCGCTGTTTTGAGCAGTATAGGTATTAGTAGAGTGTGCTAATACTGTGATTTATTATTTGGCATGATATGAATATGATTCTGTGATAAATATGTTGATGATGTATGATGGTATGCATAATGTTGTGAATATATCTATTATGTATGCAATTGTGGATGGACTGTTTATGGCTTAGAGTGTGAGCATATGTCCATTGTGGACTGTTGTTGATGTTGCATGCTAGGTGGTTTAGCGTGCGTAGTATGGCCTTTATGGTGGTAGCTAATTCCCATGGTGAGGAATTAGTGAGTGAATTATTGTGGATTGTTGTTGATGTTTGCATGCTAGGTGATTTAGCGTGCATAGCATAACCCTTGGGGTGGTAGCTAATTCCCATGGTGAGGAATTAGTGATGTGAGTCACTAGGTCTCAAATGAGTGGGACTAGTGAGCTTGGTAGCCGTATCTGGATTTGATCGGTGAGGTTGAACTATATGTTCATGAATAGTCGGTACCGCATGCATGGAGTCTCATTGCATAATGTATGTATGGCGTATAATATGAATGGATGTATTCCAATATTATACGTGTGTTTTGTGTTGGGTTGAGTATGATTATGATTTTGAGTTGATGTTGCCGTTGCTGAATGTGTGATCTGATTTGGGTGATGAAATGTGTTAAATTACTTGGCATTACATGATATTTTATAATGCTTATTATATCGATTGAGGAACTCACCCTTACAACTATGTTTCAGGTAACGAGCAGTGATTGAGTAGAAGCTAGTGCTTGGAGTCTAGTGTAGTTCCTTAGTGGGTCATGCTCTGGTAGATGTAACATCGGGACGGGATGTTTTACTTGTTTTCTTTTGGTTGTTGAACAACTTTACATGTAATGTGTTACATGGTTTGCATGATTGATTAGATCTCTATCTGCTGCGAATTATGCAATGTTTTATTTTGATGAATAAATGAGCATGACAAGTTATTATGGTGAATGGTGTGAAGTGTCAAGTGTGACACCCTTAAATTGCATATCTACTCTGATTTATATTTTGTTGAATTAATTAATTATTGGGGTATTTTAGAAGGGTGTTACAGGTCTCATCTCGAGTTGAGCTGATAGTCGGTTTCTCCTTTGCAAATTCATATTCCCCAGCTGAGGTGTTCATGTTTTGTATCCCCTCAGTTTATGATTAGACCTTGAAGATCCGAAACCTTTATTTGGTTTCCTTTTTGCATTTAATTGTGTTGTATAACTTTGGCAGTTTCTCCTTTGTGTGAATCAGATCCGGTTATCTTTGCCTTGGAATTCGTTTATTTCGCAATTTCCAAGAAGAATTCAATGATTATTGAGGAATGTGACGATCTTGGTCCTAGCTGTTGGTGTAAGCCCTAGAGGCCAATACTTTTGGTACTTGTATCGAATTCTTTATTAATAATAAAAGGCTTTTTCTTTATTACGATTGTTTAATAAAGTCCCTAGAATAGCTAGTCCGTTTAATGCATCAAGTGTGACTTGATCATGAGACCATATTAAACATAAGGACACTATTCTTAAAGTATCCGTAGTCGGGCTTTATTGTGAAGTGGGATAACATTAAAGCATTAAGACTATTAAGTTTGTAGACTGATGATCACATCTCATGGATCATGGATAAAGAGTTATCAAGTCTTAAACATAGGTATGAATATTAAGAGTAATATTTATACCGGATTAACCCGCTATGAGAATACTATATAGAAAGTTATGCAAAGTGTCATAAGTTATTCTCATGGTGATAATGGTATATACCACTCTTCGACCTAAAACCACGGTGGACCCTAGATGTAGAGTCGAGTGCTTTATTGCTGATCCAACGTTGTCCGTAACTGGATAACCATAAAGACAGATGATGGGTACTCCACGAAGCATGCTGAGGGACATGAGTGTCCTAGATGGAATTTGCCCATCCTGCGTAACAGGATAAATGTCTATGGGCCCAATATTGAACTGGACAAGGATGACACGGTCTATACCTTGTGTTCAATATAGACATAAGGGCAAAGGGGCAATTATACACATAATCATTATCACAGGAGGTTTTGTCAAATCACATGACATTTTCGTGTCTTGGGTAGCAGTGATGTGTTTCTAGATACCGCTCACTGTTTATTATGTTAAATACGTGATTTAATATAATTGCCAACGTCGCGAAAACCTACAGGGTCACACACAAAGGACGGATTGATGAGAAATAAAGTAACTAAGGAACATCGTAAGGTACGGTGTACTTAAGTAGAATACGAAATATGGTAAGGTACCAAATACTTAAGTGATTTTGGCATATTATGAGATATGGGCCAAAACACACTTAAGTGGACTTTTTGGCTTGAAGCCCACACAAGTGGTTCTATAAATAGAACTCTTGTGCAGAAGCATTGTATGGGAATACAACACAACTGAAGAGTTGGAATTTCGTATCTCTCTTTCTCTCACTCAAAGCCTTCATTCATAACAGCTAGCACTGCGATTGAAGGAATCCGTTCGTGTGGACTAAGTAGAGACGTTGTCACCGTTCAACGTTCGTGATCGCCACAAGAGGTAACGATTCTATCGCTGATCATGCCCACTCGTAAGGATCACTAAATGGAGAAATTTTTAAATTCTGCTACGCCTTGGATGGCAATTCTCCTTCAGTGGTATCAGAGCCACTTACGAAACCATGAATCTGATAACTGTTTTTGTTCTGTAATAATATGATTAAAGACAGAATGAATCAAAGATTAAATTGAGATCGATCAAGTTATATATATATGATATATGTAATCCTGATGCAAAATACATTATATATGATATAGTGTTCTCGTTTCGTTCATTCAAACACTCAATGATTGTTTTCCTTTGAGCGATCAATGGTTGTTTGCTTCTTGATCCGACATTAGTATGGTGAAGCAATGACGTGTTGATCAATCATATTGAATTAACAATCGAGATGTGTTTGACGGTCTGAAATTGGTGCATCAGGGTTAGTGACGGCACAAGGGTTGTGTTGTCAGTGAGTTATGCGATTGGGGTTATGACTGCAGAAGAGTTGTGCTTTCTAAACACTTCTTGGAACAGTGTTAATCGGTTAACGCGTATGGTTAACCGGTTAACGCAATACGAAATAAAAAATTTGAGTTTTTCAAACAGTGTTAACCGGTTAACGCTTTTGGTTAACCGGTTAACGCAAGACGGAAAACAGTTTTCCAAGAGATTTTTAAACAGTGTTAACCGGTTAACGCATTTGGTTAACTGGTTAACGCAAGGCAGAAAACAATTTTTTGAACAGATTTCAAACAGTGTTAGCCGATTAACGCATATGGTTAACCGGTTAACGCAAGGCAAAATTCACTAATTCAGTGCTTTAAAGTATCAAGTGTTGATGTGAAAAGCGACTTCAATTTTAAATGAATTGTTCATTAAAATTTCGGCCAGGGGCGTTGCCCCCTTGACCCTTGTCCGTTGAACGGTCAGCGGAACCACCGTCCGCTGACCGGGCAGCGGAGCACCCGTTCCCGCTGACCGGGCAGCGGACCCCCGGCTAACTCTGCGTAGTGTGATCGTTCGTCGAAATTTAATTTGGTTTTAATTAATTAAAGGAATTAATAATGATAATAAAGTGTTTATTATTGTCTTGTGGTGATCGGTTATGGCCTTAGTTTTCCTTTATTTTGCTTTGGGTTTTAAAATACGACCTGCGTGTCGTGCCTCTCTCTTAATCTCCCAAATGTAACTTCTTTTTTCATCTCACTCCCTCGTATGTAAAACGAGTTTCTTTTATGTAATGTAATCATATGAAGAAAGCAAAGAAGTCAGTGCCAAAGGAGGACAACCTTGAAGATCTTGCTTGGAGAAGCTTAGATCGTTGTTAGGTTAGCTTAGGTTCTCTCATTGGCTTGGGAGAACAATTGCGCTAGGGGCCATAACTGTTTCATTATGTATGTATGTATGTTGATGCATGTGAATGTATGTTGATGCATGTGAGAGGCGATTTATATGATAAATAAGCCGGTGAGATCAGAAAAATTGCAATTCCCTCAAATTAAATATTAAGTTTATGCTTTCCAAGTTTTAACACTCATCAAGACTAGTATCGAATAATGTAGGTTTCGCCTACGCGAGGTGCATGTTCTATATTAGTAAGGTGCGATGGGATAATTGTAATATCCAACTGTTAAAACAATGGGTCAAACTTAACTAAAGAAATTATAATAAGATTATATATGTTTAGAAGCAAGAGTTGGGAATGATCCATATGATGGATTGGAATAAGGAGTTATTCACCCAACTGAAATTTTCGAGAGTTGTATGAGATACAATTGGAAGGAGTTCCTACCTAAATAACCTAGTTTTGTGTAATCCGCCTACGCAGACTTAGAACGGGATTTTCCGAATCAGATGATGAGGGTCATTTGTTTTGAGTAAAATAGTGGGAGCATATTTAATTAAAGGCCTAATTAAATATGTCAATGATACTTATATTTTCATTAATCCTTATGTAGATTACCATGACAACAAACACCTCTAACAACATCTTGCGATCAATCCTTGAGAAGGAAAAATTGTCTGGGACAAATTTTCTAGATTGGTACCGAAACATGAGGAGTGTCCTCAAACATGATAAAGGGAAAGGCAAGGAAGTTGTCAAACCCAAACCCACTATTGCTGCTTTGAAGCCTAGTGGAGGCATACAAAAAGAAGGCACCTGCTTCCATTGCGGTAAGACCGCACACTGGAAGAGGAACTGCCCAAAGTACCTGGAAGATAGGAAGAATGGAGTAGAGACTCCAACTTCAGGTATTTTTGTTATTGAAATAAATTTATCTACTTCTGCATCATGGGTATTAGATACTGGATGCGGTTCTCACATTTGTACAAATGTGCATGGACTAAAAAGAAGTAGAGATTTGGCAAAAGGTGAAGTCGACCTACGAGTTGGTAATGGAGCAAAGGTTGCTGCCTTAGCCGTAGGAACTTATGAATTGACTTTACCTAGTGGTTTAATAATTCAGTTAGAGAACTGTTATTATGTACCAGCAATTAGCAGGAATATTATTTCCGTCTCTTGTTTGGACAAGTTTGGTTTTTCATTTATAATAAAGAGCAACTGTTGCTCAATTTATTTGAAAGATATATTCTATGCTACTGCACAAATGAACAATAGACTATATGTCCTTGATCTTGAAATGCCTATTTATAACATTAATACTAAAAGGATTAAACCTAATGAGTTAAATCCAACTTACCTTTGACATTGTCGATTAGGCCACATAAATGAGAAACGCATTTCCAAACTCCATAAAGATGGACTCTTGGACTCTTTTGATTATGAATCATATGAGACATGCATATCTTGTTTAATTGGAAAGATGACAAAGTCTCCATTCACAGGAAAAGGTGAAAGAGCTAATGATCTTTTGGCACTCATACATACTGATGTATGTGGACCACTGAACATACCAGCCCGAGGAGGTTTTCAATATTTCATCACATTTACTGATGATTTCAGTAGATATGGTTATGTGTATTTAATGAAACACAAATCAGAATCCTTTGAAAAGTTCAAAGAATTCAAGAATGAAGTACAAAACCAACTAGGTAAGAATATTAAAACTCTTCGATCAGATCGAGGTGGTGAGTATTTAAGCCTAGAGTTTGATGACCATCTGAAAGAGTGTGGGATCCTATCCCAACTTACTCCTCCTGGAACACCCCAATGGAATGGTGTATCTGAGAGAAGAAATCGAACCCTATTAGACATGGTCCGATCCATGATGAGTCACGCTGATCTTCCAAACTCCTTTTGGGGACATGCGCTGTTAACAGCAGCTTACACACTTAACCGTGTTCCATCCAAAAAGGTTGAGAAGACACCATATGAGATATGGAGTGGTGAGAAACCACATATGTCTTACATGAAGATTTGGGGTTGCGAAGTTTATGTGAAACGACAAATTTCAACTAAGCTTGAGCCCAAATCTGACAAATGCTTATTTGTGGGGTATCCTAAAGAAACAAGAGGGTATTACTTCTACAATCCTTCTGAGGGCAAAGTGTTTGTCGCTCGAACTGGAGTTTTCCTAGAAAAGGATTTTATTTCCAAAGGAACCAGTGGGAGGAAAGTAGAGCTTGAAGAAATTCAAGAATCACAAAGCATCGATACACCTATGGAGGAATTAGAGCAGGAAACACAAGTGGTTGTGGAAGCACAACCTGCTCAAGTAGAACAAGACCAACGTAGGTCAAGCAGGATACGTCACCTACCTGAGAGATATGGATATCTCATAACAGATCAAGGTGATGTATTACTCATGGATCAAGATGAGCTTGTGACCTTCCAAGAGGCCATAACTGGTCCTGAGTCTGAGAAGTGGCTAGAAGCCATGAAATCTGAAATGGATTCCATGTACACAAACCAAGTTTGGACCTTGGTAGAGCCTCCTGTAGGAGTTAATCCTATAGGATGCAAGTGGGTCTTCAAAAAGAAGACTGACATGGATGGTAAAGTACATACCTATAAGGCAAGACTGGTTGCAAAAGGATATAAACAAATTCATGGGGTTGACTATGATGAAACCTTTTCACTAGTTGCAATGCTTAAATCTGTTCGGATTTTACTTGCTATCGATGCATATCATGATTATGAAATATGGCAGATGGATGTCAAAACTGCTTTCCTTAATGGGAATCTTCTTGAGGATGTGTACATGACACAGCCTGAAGGATTTGACATACCAGAAGAAGCCCAAAAGATATGTAAGCTACAAAGATCAATCTATGGATTGAAGCAAGCTTCCAGAAGCTGGAATCTTTGTTTTGATGAAACGGTAAAACAATATGGATTCATCAAGAACGAAGATGAGCCTTGTGTCTACAAGAAGGTTAGTAGGAGCATGATCGTGTTCCTGGTGTTATATGTAGATGACATATTACTCATTGGAAACGATGTCCCTACCCTGCAACAAGTAAAGTCTTGGTTGGGGAAATGCTTTTTTATGAAGGACCTAGGTGAAGCAGCCTATATATTAGGAATCTGAATCTATAGAGATAGATCACAAAAACTGCTTGGCCTAAGTCAGAGTACGTGCATAGACAAAGTGCTGAGACGCTTTAATATGCATGATTCCAAGAAAGGATTCATACCTATGCAACATGGCATGTGTCCGTCAAAAACACAATCCCCTTCAACTAAGGAAGAAAGGGATCGCATGAATAAGATTACATATGCATCTACAATAGGATCTATCATGTATGCCATGTTATGTACTCGTCCAGATGTCTCGTATGCTTTAAGTGCAACGAGTAGGTACCAATCTGATCCTGGTGATGCCCATTGGGTAGCTGTCAAGAATATCCTTAAGTACTTGAGAAGGACTAAGGACTCATTCTTGATATATGGAGGTCAGGAAGAGTTGGCTGTAATTGGTTACACCGATGCTAGCTTCCAGACAGATAAGGATGACTTTAGATCACAATTTGGTTATGTGTTTTGCTTGAACGGTGGCGCTGTGAGCTGGAAAAGTTCAAAGCAAGATACAGTTGTTGATTCTACAACCGAGGCCGAGTATATTGCTGCCTCAAGTGCAGCAAAGGAAGTTGTTTGGATCAAAAAGTTCATTAGTGAACTTGGCATAGTCCCTAGCATTGTGGATCCCATTGGTCTCTATTGTGATAACAATGGTGCTATCGCACAAGCTAAGGAGCCTAGATCTCACCAACGATCCAAACACATACTTAGGCGTTATCATCTCATTCGAGAGATAATAGATAGAGGAGATGTGAAAATATGTAAAGTACCTACACTTGACAATATTGCTGACCCGCTGACAAAGCCTCTTGCGCAGCAGAAGCATGATGGCCATACTAGATCAATGAGCATAAGGGGTATGCCTGATTGGCTCTAGTGCTAGTGGGAGAGTGTTGGTGTAAGCCCTAGAGGCCAATACTTTTGGTACTTGTATCGAATTATTTATTAATAATAAAAGGCTTTTTCTTTATTACGGTTGTTTAATAAAGTCCCTAGAATAGCTAGTCCGTTTAATGCATCAAGTGTGACTTGATCATGAGACCACATTAAACATAAGGACACTATTCTTAAAGTATCCATAGTTGAGCTTTATTGTGAAGTGGGATAACATTAAAGCATTAAGACTATTATGTTTGTAGACTGATGATCACATCTCATGGATCATGGATAAAGAGTTATCAAGTCTTAAACATAGGTATGGATATTAAGAGTAATATTTATACCGGATTAACCCGCTATGAGAATACTATATAGAAAGTTATGCAAAGTGTCATAAGTTATTCTCATGGTGATAATGGTGTATACCACTCTTCGACCTGAAACCACTGTGGACCCTAGATGTAGAGTCGAGTGCTTTATTGCTGATCCAACTTTGTCCGTAACTGGATAACCATAAAGACAGTTGATGGGTACTCCACGAAGCATGCTGAGGGACATGAGTGTCCTAGATGGAATTTGCCCATCCTGCGTAACAGGATAAATCTCTATGGGCCCAATATAGAACTGGACAAGGATGACACGGTCTATACCTTGTGTTCAATATAGACATAAGGGCAAAGGGGTAATTATACACATAATCATTATCACAGGAGGTTTTGTAAAATCACATGACATTTTCGTGTCTTGGGTAGCAGTGATGTGTTGCTAGATATCGCTCACTGTTTATTATGTTAAATGCATGATTTAATATAATTGCCAACGTCGCGAAAACCTACAAGGTCACACACAAAGGACGGATTGATGAGAGATAGAGTAACTAAGGAACATTGTAAGGTACGGTGTACTTAAGTAGAATACGACACAACTGAAGAGTTGGAATTTCGTATCTCTCTTTCTCTCACTCAAAGCCTTCATTCATAACAGCTAGCACTGCGATTGAAGGAATCCGTTCGTGTGGACTAAGTAGAGACGTTGTCACCGTTCAACGTTCTTGATCGCCACAAGAGGTAACGCTTCTATCACTGATCATGCCCACTCGTAAGGATAACTAAATGGAGAAATTTTTAAATTCCGCTGCGCCTTGGATGGCAATTCTCCTTCACTAGCATCCCCAATAATTTCCTTAAATCCTCATACAGAGTTTTATCTCTTGTATTCCCCGGCGGAGTTCATCTTCTTATATGAAGATCCCTCATTCCCGACAGTGTTGTATTCTGAGCAGTATTTGATTTTACCCCCTACAAGGTTGTCTCCCATTTTGACATGGTGTTAACTTAAAATTCCCCGCAGTGTTGATTTGTTTGGATCCTCAGCAGATCCTCCTCTATCCTCGGCATGTTCGGTTGATCTTCCTTCAGCAATGCTCTCTTCTCCCCGCGGAGTTTGCCATGATTGATTGGAAGCATGTTCTCCATGAATTTCCCCATCCAGAGTTGATTTATGCATAGCTAAATGATTTATTTTCATCTCTAGCATCTTCTCCAGTGGGTGTTTCTATCGTGTTGAGATTGGCCATGTGTTATAGCAGTGATTCAAATCTTTGTTATTTGTATCCTTTGTGTTGTTTTGTCAGCATAATCATGATCATATACATGCATAGTCATGCATAAGGCACAACATCAGATGTTTCATTATGCATTTTATTGCATTGATTTTTCTTCTGATCCCCTGCCTTGGTGATGTTATCTCCCCATGCAAATTTGATGTGTCTGTCCTCCTTCAATTATAGAGTGTCAGCCCCTTAAGCAGAAAGAGTTTAACCTTTTTCATTTCTCTACCAAGTTATTTCCTCGTGGATGATTATTATTTCAGTTTCCTCCCAGTTCATTATCTGGATGGAACCACTCCCCTTGAGTTAGATCCTCTTTGGGTTGAGCCTCTGATTGGTCGTTTCTTTCTAGTTTTACCTAGATAGATATTTTGGTCCCCTGAGAGTTTGGTACCAAGTAATTGGTAATATTCTTCTCAATTTTTGAGTACCTTACTTTTTTCCCAATACCCGGTAAAATGTAATCTACTTCTGTTGTTTTCCCCAGCGGATTCATTTTCACGTTTCCCCTGGTAGTTTGTCCTTGACATGTTCATCCTAACCAATGACGAATACTCTTCCCTTTGTGGTTTTCTACCCAGTAAAAAGGTAGTTGTAATCCCTATTTTATCCCCAGAGAGTCTATTCTTGATATGTTCACTTTAACCGGTGACGGACTTTCTCTCCCTTTTCGGTATTCTACCCAGTAACCGGTAGTTGTAATTCCTACTTCCCCCTCCTGAGTTTATCCTTGATATATCCATCCTAACCGGTGATGGATATTTTCTCTTCGGTATTCTACCCAGTAACCGGTAGTTGTAATTCCCACTTTCCCTGGCTAAGTTTATCCTTGATATGTTCATCCTAACCGGTGACATATATTCTCTCTTTGGTATTCTATCTAGTAACTGATGGATATAATTCCTACTTCTCCCCGACAGTTTATGCTTGATATGTTTACCCTAATTGGTAAAGGATATTCTTCCTCTTTCCCATGGTGGTCTATCCTTGATATGTTCATCTTAACCGATGACGAATATTCTTCCTTTGAGTTTATCCTTGATATGTTCACTTTAACCAGTGGCAAATACTCTCTCTTTGGTCTTCTGCCCAGTAACCTGTAGTTGTAAAACCTATTTGAATTCTTCGCCATTTGAGTTAGGATGCATATTTCCTTAGTGAAATCGTTAACCCTCTGTTTGGTTCGAGTATTTCAGCTTTGTTCTGATCTACCCGCTTCCCCTGCAAATTCTCCTGGTTCCCCGACCGAGTCCTTCCATTGATTTATTTTCATGGAAATCCCTTCGTGTCTCCAGCAGTTTTCAAGTCGTAGCCTGGCCTACGCATATCCTTTTGTCCCCTAGAGTTTATGTCTCCTCAGTGAGCTTTCCTTATGGAATGCATTGAGCTCCTGTGGACTTTTAGTCTATTCCGGATTCTTTTCCTTTGTGGCAATATATTCCCCATAAATATTATTTTAAAATTCATATCATATGCATCATGAGGTCTCTTATGGACCAAAATTTGTTTCTATATGTTGCTATTTAAGTCCATTCTACTGAGTTGATATGAAGATTTTAAACTTCACATTCTCAGTTAGAATGTCCTTAAATAGGGGCAGCTGTAAGACCCCAATTTTGACCCTAAGATCCCTCATGATATCTCATCATATGCATTGGCTTTGGGATCACACCTTGGCATCCTCCTTACCCCTCATCCATTGGGTTTACATTGGGAGAGATCACCAAGCACATTTGATTGTATCATACTTTGTTTTTCATTATTTACTAACCAAAATTCCAAAAATATGTCTATGTATAGCTTTGTTTCTTTTGTAGGTAGTGTGTGTGTCCACTTGTGCCTCATCAAGCTCACAACTAAGGTTTGAGAACCTTAATGCAAGGAGATCAATCAAGCGATGGTTAGAATTGGTTCTAGACATCATATATGGATCCCCATGTTCTTCATTTATCATTTTTATCAAGAAACCATCAAGAGTTTGAAGCTTGTTTGCCTTGGAAACCTTAATTCATCTGGGTATCTTGTGTGACTTCCTCAACAAGTTTCTTCAGCAATTGATCAAATATTTCATGGGATACTTCATATTGTGTCATCTTATGCATATATGATCTTCCATGAGTCCAAAAGATCAAGATAACTTCAAGTTTGCAAGTTGGTTCATGGGTGTTCACCAGAGAAAGTTAACTGGTCAAAATTGGGGTTTCCTAGACCCTAGACCCTACACTTTTTGTCATATGAAAATGATTCCAAGAGAAATGTTACTCCTTATGACATTACAAACAACTTTCATGTTGAATTCAAGAGCTAGTTTTTCTTATAAAGTCATTTTTTATGGTGAAAGATTATATGTCATTTTGTTTATGCCCTAGTTAGGAGGTCAACTTGCAAGGACCATAACTTGATCAATTTTTATGAGATAAAGTCCATCCAAGTTCCATGACCAAATTAAAGATGTCTTCTCCAACTTTGATTCTTTAAGAAACTTCAAATTCAACTTGCAAGGGTATGTTCCAAGAGGAAACATTATAAGTCATTTTGGGCCATTACCATTGAACAAGTAATTTTCCTCAACTTCTAAAATTCATAACTCCTTGTCGCATTACGCGAAAAACCGGCGGGAAAAGAAAGAAACAACAGAGCCGCCACCGTGCGTTATTTATCCCAAAAGAGGGAAAGGAAACGCTCAGAGTAAACCTAGGAAAGATCATGGTCTCGCGACCAAAGAGGATGGGTTCGGGAGTCGGTTATGCGAAGGGAAGGTGTTAGGCACCCTACGCATCCGTAGTACTCTACGGGATCCACGCACAAAAGGAAGGAAAATGATTGCTAAACACTGCTCAAACACACACACACTGGCTGAAAAGAGACAAAAGAAACTGACTGAAACTGACTCGGCAGGATGTCGCATCCTGGGCCTACTTAGTCTATCAGGAATAGACATCAGAGTCGAAGTAGTTCGGACCGGGGAGACGAAACATGCTCGCTAGGATATCGCATCCTATGCATACGTATCTTCTCGGACGAGAGAAGAATCAGAGCATTCGTAGCTCGGCTGACACGCACACAAACAAACAGGACACACACAGGCAAACGTGGAGCCCGAATGCCAATCACTGGACTTACATCAGCATCCGAACCTAAACACACACACACTGGAACCCAAATGCCACTCGATGGACTTACATCGGCTTCCAAGCACACAACGACACAACAAGTTAATAGGGAGTCGGGGACTCGAGCCTATAACTGTCAAACAACACACTCAAACAAACAGACAACAGATTGCTAAGGAGTCAGGCACTCGAGCCTAGCAACTGTCAAACAACACACACAAAAAGAAAAAGGGGCGCCCGGAGAGATCAGCTCAATCTCCTGCCTACATACTTCATCTGGTGTGAAGATCAGGGCGATGTAGTTCCCCTACGCAGGGACAAAGGTTCTAGCCTAACCAGATAACAAAGGGAGACACAACTCTAGGGAGACTACGACTCGAGCCTAGATGTTGTCATGCAAAATCAACCCTAAGTTAAGGTTTCTAGCTAAATGGCACAAGGGCCAACCTATCCTAGACAAGGCTTGCACAGGAAGCAAGGGTCTCGATTGCAACTAGGGCAAGAGAAAAGGGAGGTCTCAATCGCAACGAGGGCGAGAGAAAAGAAGAGATCTCAATCACACAGGGGTGAGAGAAAAGAATTAGTGTTAGTGGTTAGTCAAACTCGGCAAGACATCGCGTCTCGTGCCTACGTATCTCATCTGAACATGAGAATCAGAGTTGCCGTAGTTCGGCCAAACAACTCTAAGCATGGCTCACACAAGTAGTAAGCCACACAGACCTGACTTGCACAGGAAGCAAGTCAAGCACAACCTACCTTGCACAAGGGCAAGTCCAAGCTACACCTAAAGAGGCAAAGCAAACAGGCAATCACAGGAAGCACACTCTATATGCATACAAGAGGCTCACACAAGGGTTAGGCACTAGGGCCAACTGGAATAGGGTAAGTGTGCTCTTAACCTTGCCATTGAGAGGCTAAGGTGAAGCAGATGAAAGGATGAAGTGAGGATGAGACCTCACAGCTCTTATCCCTGGCCAGGGAGAGCTAATAGACAAATGAGCATGGGTCCAGAAAGTGGGAACCCTTCTATACTCGAAGACTCTGACACTGTACACTTTGTACAAGATCTTGGGTTTGTATCCCAATGCATCAACACACAGCAGTGTGAGCAGAGGGATGACACAACAAGAGTAGTGGGGGATAGATTGCATATCCCTACCTTCCACCAATTGCCTTTTTGAAGGACTTTCAATATGTACAGGGACAAGATTTAAACATACACAAACATTGCCTCTTAAGGAGGACTTCAGACAGTTTGCCCGGTCAAATAACAGACCGGGTCTCCAGACTACATGAAGTAAAAGAGATTATACCTCAAGCAAATTGCTAAAAGCAAGGCAAAGCAAGTTCAGAGAACTTAAGCAACTAAAGTACCTGAAAAAGTCAAAATAATCAGCAAACAGTTCAAAAGTTTAAATCAAAAGGAATTGGTAAAACAGTCAACACAGATGGTCAACTGTGCAAGGCATAAGACTCAAACACATGAGTCAGACCTACAAAACAAAGGTTAGCATATGATAAAACAATCAAGTTCAAACAAGTTTGAATGATCTTTGAGGCATTGGTGCTTAACCTGAAACAGGAACTCAATTGTAAGCTCAAAAGACCATTAGGACTAGCCTAGGGTCAAGGATGAAAGAAAAAGTCAAAACAGCAAAGAAAAGTTAACCAAAGTCAAGGTCAAACATTTAAGAATCAATCTCAATTGGTCTCACATTCAAATCATGCATTATTATCATTTCATGAACATTTGAAGTCAAAGTAAGGCAAATGCAAGCTCAAAGAAATCAACAGAATGACTTGCAGCAAAAGTCAACCCAAACAATCTCAAAAATTATCAAATAAATCATATTCAATCCTAACATCTATCATGGCAAGCATGTCAAATTTCATGGCATTTGGATGAGGGGAAGGCAGTCAATGAAAATCAAGAAATCAAACCAAATTTAAGCATGCACAATGAAGGTCAACAAACATGGGTCAACTTCAAAAAATCATATCAAATTGAAAACAGATGAGAAATAAATGAGATTAACACCAATGCAAAGCTCAAGATGTCTAGTTATCACATATGAAATTTCATGATCATACAATATGGTATAAGAATTTCACAAAGGATTTGGCATCATGTATCACATAAAGTCAAACATTGACTAGGCAGGGAAGAAAATTCTCAAATAAATGGAAAAACAGCACAATCAATTCCAGGAAAAATCACACATGAACTAGACATGTAAGATAGGGATCATGCAAAATTTGGGGTCAATTGGATGAGAGGAAGCAAGCTAACAAAATTCATGAAAATGCACATTCATGTTATGACACCAAATGCAACCTCTAACTTCAAAAAATCAAATCACACAAACCACAAATGAGAAATGCATAAACTCTACATCAAAACAAAGATGAGTGAGTCTAGTTTCTCCACAAAAAATTTCAGAACCAATGGATGTAACATGAATATTTCACAATTGTTTTGGCAAGAGGTATCAAATTTTGTCACATTTCAAAAACCCTAAGGCCAATTAAAATCCAATGATCCAAAAAAAAATATTAAAAATGATGATAAAAAACTAGACATTTTCATGAGTATGATGCAAAAAATCCCACAATTTTTGGATTTAATTTGAGTGAAAAATGGATTTTAGAAGATGAGTGAAATTTTGAAGCAATCATGAACAAGTAACATGGAATAGTGGTCAAACGATGGTCAATAGTGGCAATTATGTAAATACACGCCCCACTTATCAAAACGCATGCGTTTCAGGCGCAGCAACCAAATATTCCTATTGGCTATCCTCCAATGGAACAGTAGCGTGCTGGGAAAACAACAACAACAGCCCATCGGGTTTCATGCTTCTGGGCAAAGTTTGAACTTCATACAGCCTAGGGTTTGGAAACAGCATGCATCTCGTTTTCATGCAACATCATCAATCAACATCCCAATAGTATGGTAACAGCATGGCATTAATGTTCATATAACAAAAGCAATAGCAAACAAACAGTAAATCCAAACATGATTCATGAAGAAAATCTGGGCAGACATGTAGGATTCAAACAGGGTATTCATCATCAACAATCCATCATGAACGAAATTTCCAGAAAGTAAAATCGAGCATGGCAATAGCATCTACCAACAATGAGCATCACATATCCGGCACTCCAAAACATTAAAACAAACTCACACAAGAGAAATCGAAGGAAACAAGTTTGAACATGAAAATGTATTTTCAGATTTCTCACACATCTCTTAATCATTTGACACGATTCAAGGTCCACCATACTCAGCAAGGCAAGCACTATACATGGCATAGCATCATTTCAAAAAATGCAAGATTCGAAATACTTACCAAATCTGCAGAACTGAGCTGATTTGTGATTGCTTGAACTCCAATGGTTGAAACAGGGGTCCTTTGTGCTTCCAAATGATGATTGGTGAAGCAATCTTGGCTTGAAGCCTAATAAATTAACTCTGCATAACTTCTGCCATTGATGATACCTTGACCAAACAGCCACGAAAATGATGGTTACAGATGGGGTTTGAAGGTTGAAACCAACTCACAATGGTGTTTGGATGGTGATGCAACAAGCTAGCTCATGGTCTTTTAGAGTTTTGTGCAGAAATTGCCAATATGCCAAAAATGCAAGAGAGGAGAGAATGAATGTTTTTGATCTGCAAAGGCTGCTGACTAGGGTTAGAAAGTGCAGAAAATTCACTTATATGTGACTGTTTAAGCTTGCCTAATAACATGCTAATCCAATTTTAACTTAATGAACAAAAATGCAAAAATGCTAAGTTTGGTCAAGTGGATAGTGGAGGTGTGGTTGTACACGAAAATGGGCCTTGAAATAGGCTGCAAAGGATCCTTTCATTGGCTGTTTTAAGTTGGTTCAAAGAATGGTAAGTTTGTTCACTTAAAAAGACCAAAAATGCATCATTTGCTAACTTTCAAAATGTGCACATGGAAGTGGTATAATGGTAGTATGAGCACAACTTTGGGCTTGAAACATGTTTCAAACATCATTTAGAATGAATCCCAATTGGCCAATTGTGTAAAAAGTGTTTAAATCAAAAAGTCAAACTTGAGTCAAACTTGAATTTTAAATGAAATAGGTCAAAAAATGCCATTTTGATTGGCAAGGTTTTGGTTCATGAAATTTGCATTTTTGGAAAGAGGAGGAAAAATGTGGTTTGTAGGAAAAAACCCCACCAAATTTGGCCAAAGGAATCATGAGATATGCCCTTTTGAAGTTCATAAAAATGTGAAAACGATTTGATCATATCTTGACAACCATACATGAGATTTGGGAGTTCTTGGACTTTTTGAAAATGGGAGAACAAGACCTTCAACTTTCATGTTGGGCAAAAATTCATTTGAAGCTTGTATCATGATGCAAGTTGAGGATCAAGAAGTTTCCATTTTTGGCAGTTGAAATTACAGGTTCAGTTTCTATTTTGGGAAATTTTCTGATTGGCTTCAAATTCTTCAATGATGTTGATTGCCATGACATATGAGGCCTATTAGGACATGAATAAGCTCTCTCAAACCATTTCCATCCATCAAAACCAAAGAATCAAACACAGTTGACCAACTTTGACTTTTCTAGGGTTTTGGACTGACTGTGCACTTCTGATGAATTCCAAACCCTAATTCCTTGAGACCTTGACTTCAAATGATGTCCCAAGTTGTATAGACTCTTGATTATGATCATGGTGCCCAAATTCCACAAGAATGGCCACCATCCACTGCTTTGACTGACTGTTGACTGTCTTTGACCTAATTGACTGATTGTGCATGAACTGATGACCTTTGAGCCTTCAACCCTTGACTTGAACACTTCAAATGAACCCTCTAGTCATGTGAACTTGTTGGACAAACCCTAGGGCTTTGATTCCTTGAGAAACCCCCTTGCTTGATTGGTTGACTGATCTCCTGATCAGTTTGACCTAATTCTTTGCTTGCTTGCTCTTGAGGCAACTGGGGACAATGCAATGCTATGCAATGTATCATGATATGCTATGACCTAATATGAGATGGTATGTACAATGATAGGTGCAAATTTGAGGTGCTACAGCTGCCCCTATTCAATCAGCTGGGAACCCGAACGGATGATAGCAATGGCTGTCAGACTTTCAGGGTAAACAGGGATTGAATACAAAAGAACCGTAGAAATTTGCACCAACAGGATATAATACAAGAATGTCTGTCAGGATCGGCAAAGAAACAGTCTTGAGAGAAAAATCCGTCTGGAACGGAAAAGGGAAATCGGCCTGAATACCGAAACAGAAACGTCGACCTGGATACCAAAATAAATGGTAACACAGGGATAACCATGGCTTGAGCGCCGTAAGTACATCGACCTGATCGTCGGAAACTTCTTTGGTCTGAATACCGGAAGATTGGCCTGAGTGCCAAAGCGTGCATTGGTTTGTGTTCCAAAACACTCAACATCCTGAAGAGGGCTAGAAAAGCAGTTTTGTTAAAGGATGGACATTCGATTCCACAAGAGATACGAATCTTACTCGACTGGGGAGGACGACTTCGACCCAAGAGCGCATGAGACATATTATCTATAGACGTCAGAACGTATATAATAACCTCGCATGGAAGATTATCCATAACCGGGTTGTAGGTTGTTAAATGGATAAACGACCGAAAACATCCTGAAGAGAGCAAAGGCAAACTTGTTAAAGGATGAACATCCGATTCCATAAGGAATGCGAATCTTACTCTGCTGGTGATAACAATCGAAAGATTGACCAAAGAGTGCATGAGATATATTATCTATAGCCGTCAAAACGTAGATAATAAACTCGCCTGGAAGATTATCCATAACCGGGTTGTAGGTTGTTAAATGAATAATCGACCGAAAACATCCTGAAGAGAGCAAAGGCAAACTTGTTAAAGGATGAACATCCGATTCCATAAGGAATGCGAATCTTACTCGGCTGGGGAGGACGACTTCGACCCAAGAGCGCATGAGACACATTATCTATAGCCGTCAAAACGTAGATAATGAACTCGCATGGAAGATTATCCATAACCGGGTTGCAGGTTGTTAAATGAATAATCGACCGAAAAGAAAGGCATCGGTACCAGGACTAGGTATGCAAAGATGACCAATCCAAAAGAGGATAAAGTTGCTTACTCGGAGCAAGTATCCAAAAAGAAGGTGAAGACCCAATGGGGACAATACTGCTTGATCAAGGCAAGTATCCAAAGGGGACAAGACCATTAATACCACAAAGAGGGGATTACATCTACCGGTTCGTAGGCAGAAAACCACGGAAAAAGTAACCAGTCATCATCGGGATGAGCACAAAGGGTTAACTCCAACAAGGGATGAAAGTGGGATTTTACAACTACCAGCTAGTGGGTAGAAAACCACAAAGATAGGACTTACAACTACCGGTTCGTAGGTAGAGGCCAACAAATTCCGCTGAGGATAAGATGAATGAGTGCCGGTTAGTGAGCGACTATTCATTTATGCCCCAGGGAAGCACAGGAGACAACAGAAAGCCAATAGGAAGCCAATTCAGGATCGATCCGAAAAGGCAGACTGAAACAAGACTCATCCTAATGAGGAAAGAACTCAATAGGGAAAACCCATCCCGTGTAGGGAGGGAACGGAAGCAACCGTCATCCACGAGGATGTATCTCAGTGGGGAAATGGCAGGAAAGGATAGACACTTTCTGCTTAAGGGGTAGACTCTACATGGAGAGATCAGACACACCCATATCTGCTTAAGGAAAAATCTACTGGAGAGATTCTGTATCGCCAAATAGCAGGAGGCAAACATCAACAGATACACGGCAACAGCTGCAACATGAGTACCTGAATGTTATGATTACGCATGTATGCATTATACCTAAAATGTATGATGAATGTTGACAAACAGACATGTTCAACACGCAGGTCCGGGGATCAACCACCCTAAGCCACCAGATCTCTGATGAGAAATACAAAGGTATTGATAAAGCTCATCATGCCAACAACTCCGCTAGGGGATCCATCTGAGGGCATGACATAGTACTGGGATGTTGATCTACCAAATACTGAATCTTCAAAGAAAAACAACCATGCTGGTGGAGAGGAAGACTAGCCTGCTGGAAAGGCGAAAGTTGAAGTCTTTAGTAAACGCTCTGCTAGGGGAGCTGCCCCACAATAATGTCCGAAACAGTAAACTTGCTGGGGATGCCCCACGGTAGGGCTCAAACAGCACTCTACTGGGGATGCCCCACGGTAGAGCTAGCAGGGATTTGGAGGAAGAATATGTACTGCCGAAATCATGAAAATGAACAACTTCAATCAACACTGCATCGGGCAACTTCACTGAGGAGAGACCATACGAGGTTCTGCAGGACAAAGATACAGTCATGCTCGAGATACGAACAATTGTCTTACCTGTTGGTAATCATACCACCCTCGGGAGAGCACTGTGGGTCTCCTAAGTATTCTTCCATCATCGTGAACGTTTACTTTGTTTAAGAACAATTTTTTTTGAAAAATTTGTTTATTTTGAAAACAATGATACTTTACCCATTAAAAACATGCGAAACATTTGTTGAGTTGAAAACAAATAAGAGTGCAAATAATTGGATAAAAGCTCAAATTGATGTGATGGAATGGTAGTCTGCAAAGGGCGAGACTCCATAGATCTGTACAAGTTTGAAATCGGTGATATATATTGGAGAGGGCTACATTGAACATAATGACCTTTCCTCTACCATTCTGAATTTTCGATGTATTCGGAGCTTCAGTCGATGACGAATCGAGAACCCCTGACGGATGACAGATGTACAGCACAGTCTTGTCAAGATGCAGTTACTTGCCAAATCCCTAATTTTGCCTAGATTGCCCCAGTGTGAGGTGTTCAATCTAGCGGGATGCAAAATCTTTTTTCAATGTCTCTAACTTTTGCCTGGATCGCCCTTACGGGTTTTCAATCCACCGAGACGCTCCTTTTTGCCTAAGTCGCCCTTTGGGGTGTTCGACTTAGCGAGCTGTTCTGTTTTTTTGTTTAGGCGAAGTATTTCTTGACTGCATCAGAATTCACAGGACGAGTGAACTTCCTTATCCATTGATGTAAGTGTTAAAGCACTGCCTGAAGAGGCTCTCTTGAAAATGTATGGACGTTCTTAGCTTGTAAAGTCCACTTGCCCCTGGAATCGGGCACGAAAGACAAGACTTTCTTGAGCACAAGGTTCCTCGGAACACACGAGGCTTGATCTTCTTGTCGAATGCCTTTTCACTCTCTGCTGATATGACTGACCATGACACATGGCAGTTGATCTCTTCTTTTCGATCGAATTCAACATCAGCCAACTTGGGGCTTTGAGGGTGCTATTTCTCTTTTGTTTTTTTTTCTTTTGATTTTGCTTTTGATTTGGATTTCTTTTGATTTGGTTTTGCACCCTCCTCTTTCTTTTTTCTTTTTTTCTTTTTTTTTTTTTTTTTTTTTGATAATGCCCCAGTTGGCTGTTCTGCTGATTCTCGAGATGCAGCTGAGTGTGATCTTCTTTTTTGCTCAAGAAGTCGGGAAATCTCGTCAGGAATCCCTTCAACATCATCTTCGTCCGCTTCGAATACAGGGAATTCAAAATTGGGAGATGACATCCGATCATTATGTTCAATGGGTTTGAGAAACAACCTGCATAAAGATTTTGATATGAAAAGCTCTTTGAAAATCAAACAAGACAATCGTTATGCAGATGAAAAGATTGCTTTTATTCTTGTTTTTTAAGGTTTTTTGTGATCACCAATTTCATGCAAAAAGCGAAAAGGGAAAACAAATGGAAAAACAAATGTTCAAACATGAATTTATTTGAATGAAAATATCATTGCACAAAATGTTGCCAACAATGTCATCACTTCTCCTTTTGGCATGGGAGAAAGGTTTTTAAACAAAGTGATTACTACTCTGACTTATGAACAACTGTAGGAACGCCCACAGTGACCCAATTGTGATAGATCCCACCGGGGATGACAACCGTCAGTATCTCTTGCATCAGCAGCTTCTGTTTTCTGAACAACCCTTCTGAAGAAAAATCGGCGCCAGCCCAGGACTTGTTATCTTCAAACTTGATTAGCATTGGGACCTAAGTCCTCCAAGATCAGAATACCTGACCTTACAAGGTCTTGAACTTTCATCTTCAGCTGGAAACAACTGTCCACGTCATGACCAGGAGCACCCGAATGATACACACAATGTTGTTCGGGCCTATACCACCACCGAGGGTTGACGGGTATGGGCGGCGGGTCTCTGGGAGTAATCAAGTTCCGCTCTATCAGAGTGGGATATAGTTCGGCGTAGGACATGGGGATTGGATCAAAAATGATCTTCTTCCTCTCATTACTTGTACCAGCTTGATTGTCAATGGGAGGCTGGTAAGCCTGCTGCTGAGGATGATGTTGTTGACGCTGATGCTGCTGAGCTGGTCTTCTCTGTTGCTGTTGAGTTTGAGTTGCTGGGATAGTCACAGCAGCGACTTGCCGATATGGTCCCCTATTTGCACTCCTTCGACGGTGCACAGCATTTGTCTCATTCTCTCCCCTTTTGGGTGCCCCAGAAGATGGCTTCTTGGAACCAGAAAAGTTTGAAGAGCCAGGATCTTGTATCCTTCCTGCTTTGATAAGGCTTTCAGTTCTCTCCCCGCAGACGACAACATCTGAAAAGCTACTGAACGGGCAACTTCCCAAACGATCCATGAACACGCCTTGCAAGGTTCCAATGAACATGTCAGTCAGCTCTCTTTCTAACATCGGAGGTTGCACTCTGGCGGCTAGCTCGCGCCATCTCTGAGCATACTCTTTGAAACTCTCCTTATCTTTCTGATACAAGCTCTGTAACTGAGTTCGGCTCGGCGCCATGTCCATGTTATGCTTGTATTGCCTCAGAAAGGCCTCACCCAAATCTTTCCAGCTTCTGACTGATTCTCGCTTCAGATCCATGTACCAGTCCAAAGATGCCCCAGATAGACTATCTTGGAAAAAGTACATCCACATTTTTTCATCGTCAGTGTAAGCAGAGATCTTCCTGAAGTAAGCCTGCACGTGGGTGCGAGGACAGGAGGTACCATTGTACTTGTCGAAAGAAGGTGCTTTGAACTTGTAGGGGATCTTCAACCCTTCCACCAGACCCATGTCGGTCACATCAAACCCAAGGGAGTTCTGACATTCCATGACTCGGACTTTCTCAGTGAGAGCATCCACTTTTCTGTCCCTCTCTTCGGTTTTCACAACATCATAGTCCTCACTGAGGAGAGTAAACGTGTCCTCTTGTTGGTTGACAAACGGAGCTGGATGACGAATCGGAGCCCGGGTAGCTCTGACATTGACCTCTGCAGCAAGAGGTTGTCCATTGATTCTTATACCCCCCAACTCATCAATCCCATCAAAGTTACTGGCGGGAGCGGCAGCAGCAACATTATCATCCACAGGAACACCCACTGGTGAAGCACGGTTGGCAGTTGGAATCACAACTTCCTGTCTCTGGGCTAAGGCACGCAGCTTCTCTTGCCCCTGAACGACCCCTTGCATCATGTTCATGAATTGGGCCATGTTCGCCCTCATCTCAGCCAACTCGGCTTGTACTTGATCCATACTTCGTTGATGGTTGAGCCTCGTTGAGTAGTGGTGCGGTCTTTGATCAGCTACCCTGCCTCAACACAGGAACCCACAGTAAGAAGACGGCGCAAGAACACCTGCTATGCAAATGATATGAGTATGATGTTAATGATGTGCATGATGCACATGATATGCTCATTTCTCAGGCATTCAAAGAGCCTGACCCATTCTGAAAAGATGGCAACCTGCAACAAGAGAAAACAACAAAATACCAGGGAAAAAGAGAGCAACAGAGAAAAATCTGACATCCTTATACATGCATAAGGGTAAAAGGGTCATACAACTGAATATTCGAAAACAGAGTACAAAGAAGAAGAATCCCATCCAACAAGCCTGGAGGTGATTCTCAACAAAATGATCCAAAGACGGAGTACAAGCAAATGAATCCCATCCAACAAGCCTGGAGGTGATTCAACAAAAATACCAACAAAGATACAGTCTAAGGCAGACGGTCTTCTGGAATGAGGGTTTTCAGGTAATGACACTGGTCTATCAACAATGAGCATTCTGAGCAATCTGGTAAAGGAGTGATCTTCTCCTTCAATTGTCTTCTAAGCTCCAAGACTTCTCCTCCAAGATACTCCTCTGATGTCTGTCTCAACTCCATCTCCTTCTTCAACTGACTGTCTTTGTCCTTGAGTTGCTTCTCCAAGTCTCTAATCTTCTTTTGATAGTTGACTTCTGCTCTCTGCAGTCTCAGACATTCCCTATGCTCTGCATCCATCAGGGATTCCATCTCCTCATATGATCTTTTCTTCCCCCTCGCTCTACTAGCATCCTCTCCTTGCACTTCCCTAAGTTGATGGGTCAAGTGCAGCTTATCAGCCTTAGCTTTGTACAGCTCCATCTGAGTGTCTTGCTCCTTCTCTCTCAGGCGACGACTCTCCATCAGGGCTTGCTTATAGTGCTCAGCAGGTACACTATCAGCAAGTACCAAAGGTGGTTGTTCTTGCAAAGGCTCCATCCTATCGTAGGGTAGCAGCAAAGTTTCCACTCTCTTCTTTACCCAATCGGTGTAATCGGGCATTGCAATGGCAAACTTCTTCCCTAAGACGGATCCGTCCTTCACCCCGACAGATCTCCAGGCTTTTCCAATCTGCTCCAACCTAACAGGGTCATCCTTCTTCTCGAAACACACACTCTCAGCTATCTCAGCTTCAAGTGGTCTTCTACTCATAACAAACCCTAGCTGGCGAAGGGAGAGAACTGGGTTATAGTTGATACAGCCTTTGGTTCCCACGAGTGGCACGTTCCGGAATTCACCACAGCTCATGATAACATCCTTCACATCCATCCGGTACGACTGCCACCTGATGTCGTAGGAAGTGAGCGACATGACCCTCTGAGTCCACTTCAGAGTGCTCTGGGTATCTACAAATGGTCTGCTGGCCGGCAGAAGAGACATGAACCATTTGAACAGAAGAGGTAGGCAACACCTGATGGCTCCACCCTTACCATGCCTACTGTGGATGGCATAGTAAGTATCTGCTAAGAGAGTGGGGACTGGATTCCCTCTGACAAAGATGCTGATGGCAGCATGGTCTATGAAATTCGGCATACTGGGAAATAGGATGATCCCATAGATCATGGCAGCTAGCTGTGCGTGAAACACTTCCCAATTACCCTTATCTGCTTCAGCTCTGGCTACTCTCAACAGAAACTTCAACGGCAGACCTACCACTTCCCCACAGGGCTTCCAATTCTTACCAACCTCCTCAACACTCAACTGGAGAGCTCTGGCAATCAATCTGAAGTCGACCTCCTTTGGGACGTCCAAGAAGGGAGTCTGATGCTGAATAGGGATACTCAACAGGATAGAATACTCCTCGAGAGTGGGTGCTAACTGGTAATCCTGGAAAGTGAAGCATCTGAGCTCTGGGTCATAAAACTGAAGTAGTGTCTGCAGAGGCACTGGATCCACTACGGTCTTTAACACTGTCAAGATGTCTCCATACCGCCCAACAAAACTCTTCAGTCGGTCGTCTGTCACGAGGCTTCCCAACTCAACTAGCGGAGTCAACGGCTCACGGTGGAAACTGTAGGAACAGGTCTTCCGCTTCGGCTCAGGAACTGTTGCCATCTCTATCAGTAGACAAGCTCGGGAATGTACCTGAGAAATGATATGCATGCAGAGATTAGTTTTTTTTTCTCTCTTTTTTTTTTTTAAATTTCTTTTTTTTTTTATTTTTTTATTTTTATTTTTTTTCATTGCGTTTCTTTTGAAAAATAAATATGCTATGATGCACATGATGCAGACTGGACTGGCTGGTTGTGCAAACTCTGATTAGGTCGAAGCTTCAGTCAAAACTCGGAACTTAAATCCAACTTAAGGTCCACTGAAAACTGTTGTCTGAACTAGAGTCACCAACAGAACCAAGTCACCAACAGAACCGAGTCACCAACGGTACCTGTAATGAATAACCCTTCCCCACTCACGGGTGTAGTCTAGGCCAGGGTAAAGCTGAGAGAAACGCAGCATAAATAACCTTTCGCAGAAATACTGTCATATACACACCCGAAGTATGTAACGACAGTATCCCACCAGGGTCTGAACTGCTCGTGATATCAATGTTCCGCTAAGTGGCGCCATACCACCCGCTTCCCATGAATCACTCTATTCCTAATCATCCTAGATTTTCACTCATGGTCTGGGTATTGGACCTTTTACCTCAACTGACTCCCCCCCCCCCACACAGAGAAAAACAGACAGCCAGCCAGTAATGAATAATGAATATGAATGCAAACATCAATGCACACAATCAATGCAAACAAATAAATGTACATATATACAAATGAATGCAATAAAATACAATAAGCAGAAAGCAACCAAAACCCTAATCCTAGAGAGCGCTAGGAGAGACTCGCTCAGGGAAGATGGACCAGCACAGGTCAACTTCTCTGTCATCCCCAGCAGAGTCGCCAGCTGTCGCATTACGCGAAAAACCGGCGGGAAAAGAAAGAAACAACAGAGCCGCCATCGTGCGTTATTTATCCCAAAAGAGGGAAAGGAAACGCTCAGAGTAAACCTAGGAAAGATCATGGTCTCGCGACCAAAGAGGATGGGTTCGGGAGTCGGTTATGCGAAGGGAAGGTGTTAGGCACCCTACGCATCCGTAGTACTCTACGGGATCCACGCACAAAAGGAAGGAAAATGATTGCTAAACACTGCTCAAACACACACACACTGGCTGAAAAGAGACAAAAGAAACTGACTGAAACTGACTCAGCAGGATGTCGCATCCTGGGCCTACTTAGTCTATCAGGAATAGACATCAGAGTCGAAGTAGTTCGGACCGGGGAGACGAAACATGCTCGCTAGGATATCGCATCCTATGCATACGTATCTTCTCGGACGAGAGAAGAATCAGAGCATTCGTAGCTCGGCTGACACGCACACAAACAAACAGGACACACACAGGAAAACGTGGAGCCCGAATGCCAATCACTGGACTTACATCAGCATCCGAACCTAAACACACACACACTGGAACCCAAATGCCACTCGATGGACTTACATCGGCTTCCAAGCACACAACGACACAACAAGTTAATAGGGAGTCGGGGACTCGAGCCTATAACTGTCAAACAACACACTCAAACAAACAGACAACAGATTGCTAAGGAGTCAGGCACTCGAGCCTAGCAACTGTCAAACAACACACACAAAAAGAAAAAGGGGCGCCCGGAGAGATCAGCTCAATCTCCTGCCTACATACTTCATCTGGTGTGAAGATCAGGGCGATGTAGTTCCCCTACGCAGGAACAAAGGTTCTAGCCTAACCAGATAACAGAGGGAGACACAACTCTAGGGAGACTACGACTCGAGCCTAGATGTTGTCATGCAAAATCAACCCTAAGTTAAGGTTTCTAGCTAAATGGCACAAGGGCCAACCTATCCTAGACAAGGCTTGCACAGGAAGCAAGGGTCTCGATTGCAACTAGGGCAAGAGAAAAGGGAGGTCTCAATCGCAACGAGGGCGAGAGAAAAGAAGAGATCTCAATCACACAGGGGTGAGAGAAAAGAATTAGTGTTAGTGGTTAGTCAAACTCGGCACGACATCGCGTCTCGTGCCTACGTATCTCATCTGAACATGAGAATCAGAGTTGCCGTAGTTCGGCCAAACAACTCTAAGCATGGCTCACACAAGTAGTAAGCCACACAGACCTGACTTGCACAGGAAGCAAGTCAAGCACAACCTACCTTGCACAAGGGCAAGTCCAAGCTACACCTAAAGAGGCAAAGCAAACAGGCAATCACAGGAAGCACACTCTATATGCATACAAGAGGCTCACACAAGGGTTAGGCACTAGGGCCAACTGGAATAGGGTAAGTGTGCTCTTAACCTTGCCATTGAGAGGCTAAGGTGAAGCAGATGAAAGGATGAAGTGAGGATGAGACCTCACAGCTCTTATCCCTGGCCAGGGAGAGCTAATAGACAAATGAGCATGGGTCCAGAAAGTGGGAACCCTTCTATACTCGAAGACTCTGACACTGTACACTTTGTACAAGATCTTGGGTTTGTATCCCAATGCATCAACACACAGCAGTGTGAGCAGAGGGATGACACAACAAGAGTAGTGGGGGATAGATTGCATATCCCTACCTTCCACCAATTGCCTTTTTGAAGGACTTTCAATATGTACAGGGACAAGATTTAAACATACACAAACATTGCCTCTTAAGGAGGACTTCAGACAGTTTGCCCGGTCAAATAACAGACCGGGTCTCCAGACTACATGAAGTAAAAGAGATTATACCTCAAGCAAATTGCTAAAAGCAAAGCAAAGCAAGTTCAGAGAACTTAAGCAACTAAAGTACCTGAAAAAGTCAAAATAATCAGCAAACAGTTCAAAAGTTTAAATCAAAAGGAATTGGTAAAACAGTCAACACAGATGGTCAACTGTGCAAGGCATAAGACTCAAACACATGAGTCAGACCTACAAAACAAAGGTTAGCATATGATAAAACAATCAAGTTCAAACAAGTTTGAATGATCTTTGAGGCATTGGTGCTTAACCTGAAACAGGAACTCAATTGTAAGCTCAAAAGACCATTAGGACTAGCCTAGGGTCAAGGATGAAAGAAAAAGTCAAAACAGCAAAGAAAAGTCAACCAAAGTCAAGGTCAAACATTTAAGAATCAATCTCAATTGGTCTCACATTCAAATCATGCATTATTATCATTTCATGAACATTTGAAGTCAAAGTAAGGCAAATGCAAGCTCAAAGAAATCAACAGAATGACTTGCAGCAAAAGTCAACCCAAACAATCTCAAAAATTATCAAATAAATCATATTCAATCCTAACATCTAGCATGGCAAGCATGTCAAATTTCATGGCATTTGGATGAGGGGAAGGCAGTCAATGAAAATCAAGAAATCAAACCAAATTTAAGCATGCACAATGAAGGTCAACAAACATGGGTCAACTTCAAAACATCATATCAAATTGAAAACAGATGAGAAATAAATGAGATTAACACCAATGCAAAGCTCAAGATGTCTAGTTATCACATATGAAATTTCATGATCATACAATATGGTATAAGAATTTCACAAAGGATTTGGCATCATGTATCACATAAAGTCAAACATTGACTAGGCAGGGAAGAAAATTCTCAAATAAATGGAAAAACAGCACAATCAATTCCAGGAAAAATCACACATGAACTAGACATGTAAGATAGGGATCATGCAAAATTTGGGGTTAATTGGATGAGAGGAAGCAAGCTAACAAAATTCATGAAAATGCACATTCATGTTATGACACCAAATGCAACCTCTAATTTCAAAAAATCAAATCACACAAACCACAAATGAGAAATGCATAAACTCTACATCAAAACAAAGATGAGTGAGTCTAGTTTCTCCACAAAAAATTTCAGAACCAATGGATGTAACATGAATATTTCACAATTGTTTTGGCAAGAGGTATCAAATTTTGTCACATTTCAAAAACCCTAAGGCCAATTAAAATCCAATGATCCAAAAAAAAATATTAAAAATGATGATAAAAAACTAGACATTTTCATGAGTATGATGCAAAAAATCCCACAATTTTTGGATTTAATTTGAGTGAAAAATGGATTTTAGAAGATGAGTGAAATTTTGAAGCAATCATGAACAAGTAACATGGAATAGTGGTCAAACGATGGTCAACAGTGGCAATTATGTAAATACACGCCCCACTTATCAAAACGCATGCGTTTCAGGCGCGGCAACCAAATATTCCTATTGGCTATCCTCCAATGGAACAGTAGCGTGCTGGGAAAACAACAACAACAGCCCATCGGGTTTCATGCTTCTGGGCAAAGTTTGAACTTCATACAGCCTAGGGTTTGGAAACAGCATGCATCTCGTTTTCATGCAACATCATCAATCAACATCCCAATAGTATGGTAACAGCATGGCATTAATGTTCATATAACAAAAGCAATAGCAAACAAACAGTAAATCCAAACATGATTCATGAAGAAAATCTGGGCAGACATGTAGGATTCAAACAGGGTATTCATCATCAACAATCCATCATGAACGAAATTTCCAGAAAGTAAAATCGAGCATGGCAATAGCATCTACCAACAATGAGCATCACATATCCGGCACTCCAAAACATTAAAACAAACTCACACAAGAGAAATCGAAGGAAACAAGTTTGAACATGAAAATGTATTTTCAGATTTCTCACACATCTCTTAATCATTTGACACGATTCAAGGTCCACCATACTCAGCAAGGCAAGCACTATACATGGCATAGCATCATTTCAAAAAATGCAAGATTCGAAATACTTACCAAATCTGCAGAACTGAGCTGATTTGTGATTGCTTGAACTCCAATGGTTGAAACAGGGGTCCTTTGTGCTTCCAAATGATGATTGGTGAAGCAATCTTGGCTTGAAGCCTAATAAATTAACTCTGCATAACTTCTGCCATTGATGATACCTTGACCAAACAGCCACGAAAATGATGGTTACAGATGGGGTTTGAAGGTTGAAACCAACTCACAATGGTGTTTGGATGGTGATGCAACAAGCTAGCTCATGGTCTTTTAGTGTTTTGTGCAGAAATTGCCAATATGCCAAAAATGCAAGAGAGGAGAGAATGAATGTTTTTGATCTGCAAAGGCTGCTGACTAGGGTTAGAAAGTGCAGAAAATTCACTTATATGTGACTGTTTAAGCTTGCCTAATAACATGCTAATCCAATTTTAACTTAATGAACAAAAATGCAAAAATGCTAAGTTTGGTCAAGTGGATAGTGGAGGTGTGGTTGTACACAAAAATGGGCCTTGAAATAGGCTGCAAAGGATCCTTTCATTGGCTGTTTTAAGTTGGTTCAAAGAATGGTAAGTTTGTTCACTTAAAAAGACCAAAAATGCATCATTTGCTAACTTTCAAAATGTGCACATGGAAGTGGTATAATGGTAGTATGAGCACAACTTTGGGCTTGAAACATGTTGCAAACATCATTTAGAATGAATCCCAATTGGCCAATTGTGTAAAAAGTGTTTAAATCAAAAAGTCAAACTTGAGTCAAACTTGAATTTTAAATGAAATAGGTCAAAAAATGCCATTTTGATTGGCAAGGTTTTGGTTCATGAAATTTGCATTTTTGGAAAGAGGAGGAAAAATGTGGTTTATATGGAAAAAACCCCACCAAATTTGGCCAAAGGAATCATGAGATATGCCCTTTTGAAGTTCATAAAAATGTGAAAACGATTTGATCATATCTTGACAACCATACATGAGATTTGGGAGTTCTTGGACTTTTTGAAAATGGGAGAACAAGACCTTCAACTTTCATGTTGGGCAAAAATTCATTTGAAGCTTGTATCATGATGCAAGTTGAGGATCAAGAAGTTTCCATTTTTGGCAGTTGAAATTACAGGTTCAGTTTCTATTTTGGGAAATTTTCTGATTGGCTTCAAATTCTTCAATGATGTTGATTGCCATGACATATGAGGCCTATTAGGACATGAATAAGCTCTCTCAAACCATTTCCATCCATCAAAACCAAAGAATCAAACACAGTTGACCAACTTTGACTTTTCTAGGGTTTTGGACTGACTGTGCACTTCTGATGAATTCCAAACCCTAATTCCTTGAGACCTTGACTTCAAATGATGTCCCAAGTTGTATAGACTCTTGATTATGATCATGGTGCCCAAATTCCACAAGAATGGCCACCATCCACTGCTTTGACTGACTGTTGACTGTCTTTGACCTAATTGACTGATTGTGCATGAACTGATGACCTTTGAGCCTTCAACCCTTGACTTGAACACTTCAAATGAACCCTCTAGTCATGTGAACTTGTTGGACAAACCCTAGGGCTTTGATTCCTTGAGAAACCCCCTTGCTTGATTGGTTGACTGATCTCCTGATCAGTTTGACCTAATTCTTTGCTTGCTTGCTCTTGAGGCAACTGGGGACAATGCAATGCTATGCAATGTATCATGATATGCTATGACCTAATATGAGATGGTATGTACAATGATAGGTGCAAATTTGAGGTGCTACACTCCTTCATGCCAAATCCAAATGAGGTCAAATTTGTGACCAAATTTAACAGGTTTGAAATATCTACAACTTTGATGAAGAAACTATTTGCATATGAAGCCCATAGCAAAAGTTATTCAAGGTGGAAGAAGTGAACATTTAATTTCAATTATGTTTAATTTCCCAAACTTCCACCTCAAAACTCATCATGATCCAAGCTTCAAATGGAAAAGTGTTCAATATGAAAGTTGTTCCCCTTGATATCACCTTTCGAAAAAGTCCAAGATCACTTCATTTGGCCAAGGTTTGAATGACTTTGCGGATGGCTTTTCTTCAAGGTTCCATTTGGATGAATCTCATAACCACTTCTCAATTCCAAATGCATGGTGTAGCGGTGTATTCGTCACTTTATGATTTATTGACTAAATCAAAAGCAAAGCATACAAAGATAGAGTCACCACCGCAATTTTATTTATCCAAAGGAATGGCTAAAAAAGCGAACAAAAGCCTAAGAAGTTTTACACATAGAAAACTAATGAAAGGTCAGAGATCTGGGTAAGGGGGTAATTATGCAAAGGGAAGGTGTTAGGCACCCAATGCATCTTAGGTACTCCTAGGGGACCCTTTTCACAAATTGTTGCAAAAGATATTGTTTATGAAAATATTTATTGTGCAAACGTTGATTGGGAGGATGAGAGAAGAATGTACAATTTTTATTATTTTTGTGTTTGGATGGATAACCATTGCCTACGTACCTTTACAGGATCAAAACCTCATAGTTCGGCTAAAAGATTTCCAAAAAAGTAAGTGGATTGATTTTAAACAAAAGCCCCAAGGTCTTTCATTATCCACGGGAGAAAACTCAACCTATACAACCACAAGTCCACCATGTGAGAAAAGCTTTAACTTGCTAGTGAGGGACCATGCCCTATAATAAGCAAGGAAGTCTTACAATTCAATCACTAAGGACAAAAGGTGAGATTCACATCAACCACTAAGATAATTGAGATCTATGGCTAATGTATGAAAACTTGATTAAAGAATAGACAAAGCCACAAAACAATTTGAATGAGTGGAATTAACCAATTAGAATTATTCACAAAATGAAGTCAAAGTATGATTAGAATTCAATTCAAAAGAATTATTGTGAAAATGAAGTTTGAAAATCAAAGGCCTAAGGCCTAGGTTTCTAATTTGAAAAGAAGTGAAAATGTTTGCACAAAGTTTCTGGTTTGGGTTAACATGCAAATGGAGGTTGTAAGGAACAAAAAAAAGTGGGAGATCAAGGGATGCAAAACTTCTTAGGTGTTCACCTCTTGAGATCATATGTAGATGATCCAAGTGATTCCTTTGGAAAAGGCAACAAGTAGATAACAGTTAAACAACATAAATGGAAACCAGATGCCAATCAATGGACTTATACCAGACTCACAAAACAAAAATGGATATCAGATGCCAATCAATGGACTTATACTAGTCTCACAAAGCAAAGATGGATACCAGATGCCAATCAATGGACTTACACCAGTCTCACAAAACAAAGAAAACATGGAAACCAGATACCAATCAATGGATTTATACTAGCCTCACAAAGCAAAGATGGATACCGGATGCCAATCAATGGACTTATACCAGTCTCACAAAAAAAAACATGGATACCAGATGCCAATCAATGGACTTATACTAGTCTCACAAAGCAAAACAAAATAGGAAACAAGTTGTCAATCAATGGTCTTATACCTGACTCCACAAAATTACCACAGGAAACAGATAGCCAATCAATGGTCTTACATCTGACTCCTCACAAGACAAAATAAAATAGGAAATGAAGTGCCAATCAATGGTCTTATGTCCACCTCCACAAAACAAAGATGGAAACCAGATGCCAATCAACGGACTTACACTAGACTCCTAGGAAATGGAATGCCAATCAATGGTCTTAGTTCCAACTCCTACCAGATCACAGGAAACAAATGCCAATAAATGGACTTACAATTGACTCCTCAATGGACAAAACAAAATGTCACAAAGTATGAACAATGATCATGAAATGATGTACAATTAATGCTTAAAGATGAAAACAATGCACAGAGGCAGACACAAACAATTATGCACATATAGGCAAATAAGCAAACAAACAGTCACTTATCACACATTATACACAATCAATAGGCTCAAGCAAGGTTAGGCTTTAGTCAAGGGGTCACATCAACCTCGACAAACAAGCCAACTGGAAATGGGTGTTTTGAGCTCTTAACCCTAACATTGAGAGTTAGGGTGAAGCAGATGAAATGGAGATGAGGGTTATGCCTCATAGCTCTTATCCCTGGCCTGGGAGAGCTTGAATCAATAGAATGTGTGGGAGTTCAGAATGAAGGAACTCTTCTCCACAAATGACTGACTCTATGGACATGATTTTGGGTTTTTTTATTCAAAGTGCATCAACACATGGTGTGAGCAAGATGAAAGACACAACTGACTAGCAGGGGATGGATTACACACCCCTTTTATCTGCCAATTTCCTCTTAAGAGGACTTAACCTGCTTGGCACAAAGATAAACAAACAAGAACATGGCCTCTTAAGGAGGGCTTCAGACAGGTGCCTGCCAATAACAGCAGGTCTTCCAGACTACATGAAGAATAGGGATTATACCTAAGTGGTATACCAACCACAAGCAAAGAAAATCAAAGTTCAAATGAACTTAAAGCAACTTAGGTACCTGTGTAAACAACTAAACAAATCAGTACAATATTCAGACAAACAGACAACAGTCAACAACAAACAGACAATCCCAAGGTATAACAAATAAGCCATAAGGCAAACTCAAGTGAATTATCATCAACCTACAAAACAACCAAATGTTAGCAATCAATAGCAATATCAACATTCAAATGATGAAGCAACATCAACCATGGGGATTAAGTGCTTGGTCCTGAAATTCAAAGCTCACATGTAAGTACAAACCACTAGGTCAAAGCCTAGGGCCAAAGGTGAAGAAAAAATTCAAAACAGGAGCTAATATTCAACACAATGCAACTTCAAACACATATTAACATGTCCTAAAAAGGACCAAAACAAAATCATCAAGCAAAGGCATTTCATGTGCAAGGGAAGTCAAAGACAATTTCAAAGCATCTAAATGGACATTGAGAATGAAAATTCCAAATCAAAACAGAAATTATTCAAACAATTCTGGAAATATTCATGAACATCCAACACATCCAATACAATCATCATACAAAAAATCAGAATCAACAAAGGTCATTTGATATGGAAATAAAATTGCACAAGTTGATCAACCAATTGTGTGACACAAATTCTCACACCATGCAAACATGTGTATAAAACAGAAATGGCAAATGAGAAAAATACCAAACCAAGCCTAAAATGTCAATCAACATGTCAAGAATCATCATGCAAAATTTCATGGCAATTGGATTAAAATCAAGCATTTCATAATAGGAAGAGTGGAGCAAGGTCACAAATGTACACATGATCACAAAGTCTAGCATAATTCAAAATCCAGCCATGCACAACTTCAGAATTTAACATCATCAAATAGAGGACATCTCAATGAAAAAGTAGCAAAAAGCCAGGGATTTTTTGGATCATTTTTCAATTTGCTATGGATTTTTGAAGTTGGATAAAAAATGTGAAATGATAATGAAGCATAGCATGAAATTATGGAGCGAAATGCATAAATGATGAATGGATTTGAAAATATGCTTCAGCAAGGAATCGAACCATGTTCATTTTCAAAAATAAGCGCGCTGAAGAAAATAATCCAAAAACGCCACAGTGTGGAATCGAAGTGAGGAAAACGGATCAAACGCGTTATGGCGCCTATTCTTCATCAAGAACCCTAGCGCCATGCAGATTGAAACCAGGCGGACGCAAGGTGGACGCAAAGCCGTCGCTACATCGTCTTCCTCACGAAGACGATGATGAACAGTAGCAACACACAATTTTTTTTCCAGAATCATGAAATGAATGCATCAATCGAATCCTTATGCAACGCAAGTTACAAATCAAGCATTAATTCACTCCAAATCATCACCAATTGTGCAAATCGATCCAAATAAGTTTGAAGCACCAAACTTCAATCACTCATATCTCACTCAATAATGCACCATTTCACATGAAATTTAGCTCAGAATTATCAGCAACACAAGATCTACATGAACATACACATAAAACAGAGAATTAAAAGGATCGAAAATGTGACCTCTTGAAGAACAGCTCCTTGAAAACGCATGATCCAAGGCCTTGAATGATCCAAATCCAATCCAGAATACTTGTAATGATGTTTGATGAAGAATTTGAAGCTTGGAAATGTGTAGATCTAGCTCAATTCTCACTTGCCATGGTTATGTTCTTGAACTTCAACTGCACAATTTCCACATGAATTCCACAATCCAAGGCTTGATCTGCACTTAATTCACACCAGAGAACTAGGATATGAAATAAAATTGCAAGGTTCTTTGAAGATTTTTAAATTTTTGATTAGAAGAAAATTTTGGAGGGAGAGAGAATTTTGAGATCTAGATCTTGAATTTTTTTCAATTCTGTTATGGTTATGAATATATATGAAGTCTTAATCACATACTAATCAAAATTAGGCATGGTTTAGTTGTGATTAATCAAGATAAGGTGTTATGACCCAAATTTGCAAATTGGAGGTGCATGGCTAATGCATGCGTGAACAGTGCCATATGGGAGTTCAATTTCACTCAAAATCTTCCCATGCACATGTTAGCAATGGCATTTGGTCCATACAATGCAGCAATTTCAAATTGGCCATTTTCCCTCCAAAATTGACTTGAAATAGCAAATGATCATATGATGGAAATTCATGCAATGTGATGAATGTTTTGGAAATTTCATGTTATGAGAAGAAAAATGCAAGAAGTGCCACTCAAATTGGAATTATGAATCAAAAGTTATGGCCATTTGAAGTTCCATGTACACTTGGCAATGATTGGACCATATCTCCTCAACGATTTATCAGATGCTCATGATCTTGGACTTTTTGGAAATGGGAGAGAGAGATCTTCAACTTTCATGTTGGACAAAAATTCATTTGAAGCTTCTTTGATGTTGGAAAGTTGAGTTAAAGTTGAACCAAAAACTTTCCATTTTTGGAAAGTTGAAATTATAGGTCACTTTCCATTTTGGGAAACTTTTGACTTTACCTCAAAATTCTTCAACATTGATGTTTGGTATGATGAATAAGCATGATTTGGACATGAATGGGATGAAGAAACTCGATTCCCATACTTAAAACCCACAGTTGACTTTTTAGTTGACTGCATTGGCCCTTAGATGACCTGGAAAGGTTCTGATGAATTTGGGGCCTCAACCACTTGGGAATTTGCTCCAAAATGAACCTATAGCTCACATAAGCTCCATGTAATGATCACATGATCCATATCTCAAGAAAATACCATCTGCTCTTTGTACCATGAATTCACCTGATGCCTTGACCTGTTGACTGCTTAAGCTGCAAGACAAAGGTTAATGACATATTTTTGTACATTTTGGTTAGTGATTGAAAGAAAAGCAATGGTATACAAATGCAAGCAATGCTTGATGATCAAGAACCACTCTCAAATGAATCCCACCCACAGGGAAGGAAGCAAGGTGTCTAATGATCCTTGAGGCAATGCAATGTTATGATATGATGCCATGAGGGATCTTAGGGACAAAATTGGGGTCTTACAGATGCCCCTATTTAAGGTCATTCTAGACGGAGAAGTGAAGGTTAAAATCTTCATCTCGACGCGGTAGAATGGGCTTAAATATCAGTAATGAGACAAATTTTGGTCCCTAAGAGACCTCATGATGCAAATGTATGAATGCAAAAGAAACAAACTCTGTGGGGATATAGGTCCACAAAGAAGAAAAGACGATCCATCGGAGTAATACACTCACCAGGAACAGAGACTCTAACATGACTCTTATGGGGATAAGAAAAAAGAAAAGAATGCGTGAGCAGGACACGACTCTGAATTAGGGGAAACAAGAATTTGACACTGCGTGAGCAGGACACACGACTGGAGACTTTACTGGGGAGTAAAGGACTCAAACTGGGGAAAAGAGTTTCCAAAGGGAAAAAAAATCCGATGGAAAGACTCAAACCGACTCAAAGATGCGTGTATTGGGGAAAACGCCAACACAACAAAACTATCCGCAAAGGATACTTCGGATAAAAATCCGGACTCGGACTGGGGAAAAGATTCACACAGAATCTACCTGCCGGGGAAAATTGCATATATTGGGGAAAACGCCAATATAGCAAAAGGGTAAATCACAACAGAAACTCCGCTGGGGAACGTCTAACAAAGACTCTCCAGGGGAAGCAAAAGGGTGAGGTGTTACCGGTTACTGGGTAACAAGCTCAAAGAGACATGCGATCTAAACACCGGTTACTGGGTGAAAGAACAACAAGCTTAGAAAGAATGAATATCTAAGACCTCTATAAGGGTGAGAGATATCAATCAACCAAAATATCTGAGAAAGACCTGAAAAAGGTACATCAACTCAGGAAAATCTGACTTCGCAGGGGACCAAGGTCATAATAGGGAGCAGAAAGGAAGGAACACCAGGGATACCGGTTACTGGGTATATAATAGGTGACCGACCAAAAACGTGAATTGGTTTTTACTCCCAAAACACTCATCATCCAAAAGGAGGGCTTGAAAAAGCAAATCGACTTACAGGATGGACATTCGACTCCGCCAAGGGGAAAACGAATCTTACTCAATTGGGGAAGGACAAAAGGCTTCAACCAAAGAGCGCATGAGATATATTATCCATTACCGTCAGAACGTGGATAGTATACTCGCATGGAAGGAACACCAGGGATACCGGTTACTGGGTATATAATAGGTGACCGACCGAAAAGAGAAACAATCGTTACCAACAACAACAGGGTAGACGAAAGATAACTCGCTGGGGATAAATTGCAAGCATACGGCAATTATCCAGGAGACATATCACCGGTTACTGGTAGATACTGTCAAAAAAGGGGGAGAAACAAATATTCGATTCCGCAAAAGGAACACGAATCTTACTCGACTGGGGAAACACAACAGGCTTCGACTGAAGAGTGCATGAGATATATTATCCATTACCGTCAGAACGTGGATAGTATACTCGCATGGAAGATTATCCACAACCGGTTACTGGGTTAATAAAGGATAAGTCAACCGAAAAGAAAGGCATCGGGATACCAAAACTAGGTATATAATGATGACCGATCAAAGGGAGCAACAATCATTACCAACAAAAGGGTAAATGAAAGATGACTCACTGGGGATGCATTGATAAACATCAATGATCCGGGGAACAAATCACTGGCAAACGGTGAAAGGACCGCCGAGGATAAAATTGCTAGCATACGGCAATTATCCACAAGAAGACCTGCTGGGAATACAATTACTTACTCAGAGCAATTACCCAAAAATAGGGAATATCAACATCGAATATTGGATGAAGATAACCACAAAGAATAACCGTCATTGGTTAGGATGAACAACAAGGTTAACTCTGCAAAGGGGAGAACAAAGGATTTACAACTACCGAATACTGGGTAGAAGACCAAAGACTCTGGCTGAGGAAACAAGAGGTTTACCACTACCGACTACTAGGTAGAAAACCAAAGACTCAGCTGAGGATAGGGTGAATGATTGTTGAATATATTGAGCAATTATCCCAACTATTCCACAAGGAAGCACAAACTCCACTAGGGAGACAACAACAACATAGGATTTACAACTACCGAATACTGGGTAGAAGACCGCAAAATCCACCATCAACCAGAATGAACCACAAAGGTTACCTCTGCTATGGGAATAGAGATAGGACTTACAACTACCGGTTACTGGGTAGAGGGCCGCAACTCCGATGAGGATAAAAAGAGTAGGGTTTACGACTACCGAATACGGGGTAGAAAACCAAAACCTCTGCGTGGGGTGCGAAAGTATTACAACTCCGCACGGGAAAACACAAATAGGGTTTATAACTACCATTTACTGGGTAGAAAACCACAAACTCTGCTGGAGAGCAAGAAAATAGGATTTACAACTACCGAAAACTGGGTAGAAACCAACGACTCTTGCTGAGGAACAAAAAGTTCACAAATACCAATCATTGGGTAAACAACCACAAATTCCACAAAGAGGGAAAAAGGTATACATAGGATTTACAACTACCGGCTACCAGGTAGAAAACCACAAAGGATAGGACTTATAACCACCGGTTACTGGGTAGAAGGCCCACAAAGACTCCGTTGGGGATAAGATGAATGATTGCCGGTTACTGAGCAACTATTCATTTATTCCACAGGGAAGCACAAGAGACAGTTGAAAAAAGGCCAATTCGGGATCAAACCAAAAAGGCACACTGAATCAAGACTCGTCCTAATGAGGATATAACTCAATAGGGAAAACCCATCCCAATATATATATGTTTGGGAGGAAACGGAACCAACCGTCATCCACGAGGATATATCTCAGTGGGGAACTGCAGAAGAAAAGACAGACACTTTCTGCTTATGGGGCTGACTCTATATTGAGAGATTAAACACCCGACATCTGCTTGGGGAGATCTACTGGGGAGATCTATATCACCAATCAGCAGGAGACAACAAACAAAAGATATATGGCAAAAAATGGAACATGAACATCTGAATGTTGAAAGTATGCATGAATATGCGTGATTTATGTTTGATGAATGCTGACAAAACAGATATTTCTAACACAACCAGGTCCAGGAATCAAATGCCCGGTACTACACTTCCAGAGGAAAAAACCAAGAAATCCAACTCGAAAGCCAATCTGCTGGAGATCTGAATGCTAAAAAGCAAAGATCTGCTGGGAAAAATCCAGAGATATCAAGAAATCACAAAATCTCTGAGCGATGGATCATCAATCAACACAACTGGGGATCGGAAGTTCACAACAGGCAGAAACTGCCACGCAAGCAACTCTGTTGGGGAAGTGGAGAAATCACGAGATTTCTGCAGGGGGATCATTAGTCTCAGCCGGGAAATAGGAGCTCACTGCACAGGCGAAAGCTGCCACGAAAACAGAACACACAAGTAGAATCTGGCCGCACAAGCAACTCTATCGGGGATACTGTCAGCACTCCATTGGGGATAAGTCCACTGAGGGAGAACATATCACACAAGTAGATTCTGCCACACAAGCAACTCTACTGGGGATCAAAACTATCAGGAAATCAACCCAAATCTCCGCAGGGGAGAAAACCATCATAGATACAATCCACCATGCCACAACACTACTGGGGATTTATCTGAGGCAGAGAAGGAGAACTGGGGATCAACCACCAAATACCAAACCTTCTAAAAAGAACCACGCCTGCTGAGGAGGAAATAATCACTGCTCTGCTGAAGGGAGGAGAGGTATAAACCTCCACAAGCACTCTGATGGGAAGAGATAATATAGATGAAGTACATCATGCCAACAACTCAGTTGGCGACTTCACTGAGGAGAGAATATTGTTGGAGAGGAAAATTGAGGTCTTCAACAAACACTCTGAGCGAGGAGGGGTCATAATAAAGGCTCTGCTCAACAAAATCCATTCGTTCGGGAGAAAATCCCAACAAATACCCTGCTTAGGGGACAAAATCTCAACAGAAACTCTGCTCGGGGGAGGAACCCCAACAACAATCTGGAGAAAGAGGATACAGCCATGCTAGGAATATGAACAAATGTCTTACCCTGTTGGAAATCATGCCACCCTTGGGAGAGCACTGAGAACTTCTTAAGTATCCTTTTATCATTGTGAATGTTCACTTTGTTAAAAAACAATTTTTATGAACAAAAATTTGTTTGTTTAAAACAATGACATTTTATCAATTAAAACATGCAAAACATTTGTTGAATTGAAACAAATAGGAGTGCAAATAATTGGATAAAAGCTCAAATTTATTTGATGGAATGGTAGCCTTCAAATGGCAAGACTCCATAGATCTGTACAAATTTGAAATCGGTGATATATATTGGAAGAGGGCTACATTGAACATAATGATCCTTTCTCTACCAAATTGAATTCGATGTATTCGAAGCTTCAGCTGACGATGACTGAGCGAGAATCTCTGACGAAAAGACGGTTGTGAAACAGAAAGTCTTGTCAGGATGCAGTTACTTGCCAAATCCCTAATTTTTGCCTAGATTGCCCCAGGGTGAGGTACTCAATCTAGCGGGATGCAAATTCACTTTTTTTTTCTAATTTTTGCCTGGATCGCCCTTTCGGGTTATCCACCGAGACGCTCATTTTTGCCTAAGCCGCCCTTTCGGGTTTTCAACTTAGCGAGCTATTCTGTTTTTCTTTTTAGGCAAAGTATTTCTTGATTGCATCTGAATTCACAGGACGAGTGAAATCCTCCCCATCCATTGTTGTAAGCATCAAAGCACCGCCTGAAAAGGCTCTCTTGACAACATATGGACCTTCATAGTTTGGAGTCCACTTGCCCCTGGAATCGGGCGCGAAAGACAAGACTTTCTTGAGCATGAGGTCACCTTCTCGGAACACACGAGGCTTGACCTTCTTATCGAATGCTTTCTTCATTCTCTGCTGATATAACTAACCATGACACATGGCAGTCAATCGCTTCTCTTCAATCAAATTCAATTGGTCGTAACGACTCTGAATCCATTCAGCATCATTCAACTTGGCCTCCATCAAGACTCTCATTGATGGGATCTCCACCTCTACTGGGAGAACAGCCTCCATGCCGTAAACAAGAGAAAAAGGGGTTGCCCCTGTTGAAGTGCGGAAAGATGTACGATATCCATGCAAAGCAAATGGCAGCATCTCATGCCAATCTTTGTACGTGACTGTCATCTTCTGGATAATTTTCTTGATATTCTTATTAGCATCTTCAACAGCCCCATTCATCTTGGGTCTGTAGGGAGAGGAATTATGGTGTGCAATCTTGAACTCAACGCACAACTCATCCATCATTTTATTATTCAGATTAGATCCATTATCAGTAATGATCTTATCCGGCACACCATAACGGCAAATCAGCTGATTCTTGACAAACTTCACGACCACCTGCCTGGTCACATTCGCATACGACGCCGCTTCAACCCATTTGGTGAAGTAGTCAATTGCTACGAGAATAAACCTGTGTCCGTTGGACGCCTTCGGTTCAATCATGCCGATCATGTCGATTCCCCACATAGAGAAAGGCCAAGGTGATGAAATCACATTAAGAAGTGTCGGAGGAATATGAATCTTGTCCGCAAAAATTTGACACTTGTGGCATTTCTTCACATATTTGCAGCAGTCAGACTCCATTGTCAGCCAATAGTAGCCTGCTCTCAACATCTTTCTAGCCATGGCATGTCCATTGGAATGAGTACCAAATGAACCCTCATGGACCTCAGTCATCAACAGGTTTGCTTCGTGTCTATCCACGCATCTGAGCAAAACCATGTCAAAATTTCTCTTATACAGCACTTCACCACTGAGGTAGAAACTGCCTGACAACCTTCTCAGAGTTTTCCTATCTTTCACAGATGCCCCAGGCGGGTAGACCTGGTTCTGGAGGAAATTCTTGATATCATAATACCAAGGCTTGTCATCATTCACTTCTTCAACTGCAAACACGTGAGCTGGTCTATCCAAGCGCATCACGGTGATATTGGGAACTTCATTCCAATACTTGACCACAATCATTGAAGCAAGCGTAGCAAGAGCATCTGCCATTCGATTATCCTCTCGAGGAATATGATGAAAGTCAACTTTTGTAAAGAACGTTGAAATCCTCCTCGCATAATCTCTGTATGGAATGAGACCAGGTTGATTCGTTTCCCACTCACCCTTGATCTGATTGACAACTAGGGCCGAATCACCATAAACATCAAGATGCTTGATCCTTAGATCAATGCACTCTTCTAATCCCATAATACAGGCTTCGTACTCAGCCATATTATTCGTGAATTTGAAAGTTAGCCTTGCTGTAAACGGAATATGTGTGCCCTGAGGAGTAATGATTACTGCCCCAATACCATTTCCGTACTGATTTACAGCGCCATCAAACACCATCGTCCATCTGGAACCAGGTTCTGGACCTTCATCAAGTGTTGGCTCATCACAATCTTTCATTTTCAAATATAGAATCTCCTCGTCTGGGAAGTCGTACTGAACAGACTAATGATCTTCAATCGGCTGATGTGCCAAATGGTCAGCCAAGATACTACCTTTGATAGCTTTCTGAGCTCGATACTCGATATCATACTCAGACAACAACATCTGCCAACGGGCAATCCTCCCAGTTAAAGCAGGCTTCTCGAAGATATACTTGATTGGATCCATTCTGGATATCAACCAAGTTGTATGATTTATCATGTACTGGCGTAAACGCTTAGCGGCCCAAGCCAAAGCACAACACGTCTTCTCAAGCATAGAGTATCGAGACTCACAATCAGTGAACTTCTTACTCAGGTAGTAGATAGCAGATTCCTTCTTCCCTGATTCGTCTTGTTGATCGAGTACACAACCCATCGAGTCTTCAAGAACAGTCAAATACATGATCAGAGGTCTTCCTTCTACAGGCGGAGACAAGATCGGAGGTTCAGACAAATACTCTTTGATACTGTCGAAAGCTTTCTGGCAATCCTCGGTCCAATCATGAGATTGATCTTTCCGGAGGAGCTTGAATATCGGCGCACATGTGGCAGTCATGTGGGATATAAATCTGGAAATATAGTTCAAGCGACCAAGAAAACCTCGGACTTGCTTTTCAGTTTTGGGTGAAGGCATCTCTTGTATTGCTTTGACCTTTGCAGGATCAACCTCAATACCTCTCTCGCTGACAACAAAACCCAATAACTTGCCAGAACGGACTCCAAATGTACATTTGTTCGGATTCAGACGAAGCCTGAACTTCCTCAGACGCTGAAAAAGCTTCAACAAATTCTCAACATGTTCCACTTCCGTTCGGGACTTAGCAATCATATCATCGACATAGACCTCTATCTCCTTGTGCATCATATCATGAAACAAGGTAGTCATAGCTCGTTGATACGTGGCTCCGGCGTTCTTCAAACCGAAGGGCATCACTCGATAACAGAATGTTCCCCAAGGTGTGATGAATGTTGCCTTCTCCATATCCTCGGGTGCCATCTTGATTTGATTATATTCGGAAAATCCATCCATAAATGAGAAGACTTTGAATTTAGCTGTATTGTCTACCAACATATCAATGTGTGGTAGAGGGAAATCATCTTTCAGACTAGCTTTATTCAAATCTCGGTAGTCAACACACATACGTACTTTTCCGTCTTTCTTAGGCACAGACACAATATTGGCCACCCATTAAGGATATGTGGAAGTCACTAGAAACCCCGCATCAATTTGCTTCTGAACTTCCTCTTTGATCTTCACTGCCATATCTGGATGAGTTCTTTTGAGCTTCTGCTTCACAGGCACGCACTCAGGCTTCAGCGGCAGAAAATGTTGCACAATATCTGTATCTAGACCTGGCATGTCTTCATATGACCAAGCAAAGATATCGGAATATTCTCGTAGCAAACTGATCAACCCCTTCTTGACGGACTCTTCAAGGAGTGCCCCAATCTTCACCATCTGAACACAATCTTCAGACCCCAAGTTGATTGTTTCCAGATTCTCAAGGTGCGGCTGAATGATCTTCTCTTCGTGCTCAAGAAGACGGGTAATCTCATCAGGAATCCCTTCAACATCATCTTCCTCTGTTTCGAATACAGGGAATTCAAAATTGGGAGATGGCGTTGGATCATTATGTTCAATGGGTTTTAGAATCAACCTGTATAATGATTTTGGATAATGAAAAACTTTAGAATTTAAACAAGCAAATCATTATGCAGATGAAAAAAATTGCTTTTATTCTTGTTTTCAGGGTTTTTTGTGATCACCAATTTCATGCAAAAAGCAAAAAGTGAAAACAAATGGAAAAACAAATGTTTAACATGAATTCATTGAATGAAATATCATTGTATATATGAGGCCAACAATGTCATCACTTCTCCTTTTGGCATGGGAGAAGGGTTTTTAAACAAAGTGAACATATTACGTTGATCTATGAATGATTGTAGGAACGTCTACAGCGACCCAATTGTGGCAGATCCCGCCAGGGATGACAAAATTGCCAGTATCCTCTGCATCCTCTTCCAGAATAGTAGCAGCTTCGTCAGCTTGATCGGCGTGGATGAAACCTCCACTCTTGAACAACCCTTTGTTGTTGAAGACCCCAAAAGAATAGCCAATGCCAGCCCGGGATTTGTTATCTTCAAGCTCAATCATCTTTCCTAAACCAGCAACTGCACCACATTCAATGGCCAGTTTCGCATCTCGATAGGAAGCAAATGAAGGAGACTTCTTCTCAATCGGCTCGGCTATAGATAAAGCTTGGAAAGGCGTTCCAACTTCATCCTCAGCATCAATGTATGAGAAAGAAGACAAGTGGCTAACCAGGAGAGCCTTTTCTCCCCCTACCACAACCAGTTTCTTATTCTTAACGAATTTCAGCTTCTGGTGTAGGGTGGATGTCACGGCGCCAGCCTTGTGAATCCATGGTCTACCAAGGAGACAGCTATAAGATGGGTGGATATCCATAACCTGAAAGGTAACTTGGAAAACACTTGGTCCAATCTTGATTGGGAGATCAACTTCCCCAATCACAGTCTTACGTGACCCATCGAAAGCTTTCACAACAACACCACTCTGCCTCATGGGAGGACCTTGATATGACAATCTAGAAAGAGTGGTCTTCGGCAATACATTCAAAGATGACCCAGTGTCCACCAGCACGTTGGACATGGCGTCGCTCTTGCAATTCATGGATATATGTAAAGCCATGTTGTGGTCTCTTCCCTCCTCAGGGAGATCAGCGTCACAGAAACTCAAAGTGTTGCAAGCAGTAATATTTGCAACAATACTGTCAAACTGTTCTGTAGTGACATAATGATCAACATAAGCCAAATCCAAAACTTTCTGTAGAGCCTCCCTATGGGGTTCTGAATTCAGAAGCAAAGATAGCACGGAGATCTTGGACGGCGTTTGTAGAAGCTGGTCTACAACGTTGTACTCACTCTTCTTGATGAGCCTCAGCATCTCATCACAGTCTTCATTCACAGTGCCACTAGGGCCAATAGAAGAAGTAGGAGTCCTTTGTACAGAGGAGGATTTAACAGCAAGTGTCGGGTTTGGAGGATTCAAAGCATTCCCAACCGGATGCTCAACAGAGTCAGCTCTAGCCTGAGGCTTCAGAGGTGAAAACACACGACCACTACGGGTCAATCCGCTCACATCAGCTATATTCACAATAGAGGATGAAGGCAACGGCACTTCTTTCTCATCTTCCACAGCAGCATGATTATAGCGGAAGGGAACTGCTTTATCAGACGAATAAGGCACAGGACCCGCAGGCTTGATAATCAGCGAAGGAGAAACCTTCTGGTTGCTACCATCTTATCGGATGACAACAGGCTCAGGTATCTTGAACACAGGATAAATCACATTCACCTCTGGTTCGTCTTCATCAACATTTCTGTTCTGAAGAATCTCAATGGTACCATCATCTAGCAACTCTTGCAGCTCTCTACGTACTTGGCGACATCCCAATCTATTGACAGAGCAGATACGGCATTTATCATGGTCGTGCTCCATATGACTGTAATCACACAGTAGACGATGCAACTCAACCAATGACTGTCAAATATGACTTACATATTTGACTTTGTATTTACCAGGGCAACCCTGGACCATGTTAACCGGCTTCCCAGGCTCGGGCAATGGGTTCTTCGTAACATTAGGGTCTGAGTCCTCAAAACTCAGAATGCCGCGTCTCATAAGGTCTTGAACCTTAGTCTTCAACGGAAAGCAGTTTTCCACATTGTGACCGGGAGCATCGGAGTGGTAAACACAATGTTGATCAGGCTTATACCACCACTGCAAGTTAGCAGGTATAGCCGGAGGATCCCTTGGAGTAATCAATTTCCGCTCTATCAAAGAGGGATACAGCTCTGCATATGATATAGGAATCAGATCGAAAGTGATCTTTTTCCTTTCATAACTCAGACCAGCTGGATTACTGTTGCGAGGCTGATAAGCCTGCTGCTGAGGGCGATGCTGTTGCTGATACTGTTGAGATTGTTGCTGATTGGGATGCTGCTGATGCTGATATTGCTGATTATCACGGAAGACATGTGCTATATGAGCCACCTGGTGCGGATTGCTGGCATGACACACAGGCTTCCTCTTGACAGAGGGTCTTCTGGATTTGATATGGGATTGCACAGCATGAGCCTCCCCATCTTTCTTCTTAGCAAACGCCCCATATCGTTTGCTGGAAGAGCCTTCATCTTTGGATAACCGTCCTTCACGGACTCCTTCCTCCAATCACATCCCCATGTTCACCATCTCGGTGAAATCAGAGGGAGCACTAGCGATCATCCGCTCATAATAAAATGAACTCAAAGTCTTCAAAAAGATTTTGGTCATTTCCTTCTCTTCCAGCGGAGGAGTAATCTGAGCTGCCAGCTCTCGCCACCTCTAGGCGTACTCTTTAAATGTCTCTTTGTCCTTCTGGGACATGGCTCTGAGCTGATCCCGATCGGGAGCCATATCCACGTTGTATTTGTACTGCTTGACGAAAGCTTCGCCAAGATCATTGAAGGAACGGATGTTTGCACTATCCAGGCTCATATACCACCGAAGTGTCGCACCGGACAAACTATCCTGGAAATAATGAATCAGCAGTTGATCATTATCTGTTTGAGTAGACATTTTCCTGGCATACATAACCAGGTGGCTGAGAGGGCAGGTGTTCCCCTTGTACTTCTCAAAGTCTGGGACTTTGAATTTGACGGGTATCTTTACACCGGGAACCAAACAGAGTTCGGCTACAGATTTTCCGAACAAATCCTTTCCTTGAAGGGTCTTCAATTCCTTGTGGAGTTCAAGAAATTGGTCATTCATTGCATCCATATTCTCATTAACATCCGGGCCCTCAGACGGCTCAGAATGATAGATGGTGTCGTCTACCCTAGGAGTGGTATGCACGACAGGAGGAGGCATCGCAAGGACCGGGCTAGATGCCGGCATGGAAGCAAATGTCGGAGCTGGAATATCAGGCATATAACCAGGAGGCATCCCCCACGGAAACCCGGGCGGCATGGCTGTTGGCACAAAGTGGGCACTGGCAGCTGGCACTGTCGCAGACGCAACCTCAGATATAACAGTCCTCTGGGGAGGAGTTGCAGGTGGTGGAGACGGTTGGTTCTTGTCGCATCGCGCGAAAAACCGGCGGGAAAAAGCAAACAAACAGAGCCGCCACCGTGCGTTATTTATCCCAAAAGAGGGAAAGGAAACGCTCAGAGTAAACCTGGGAAAGAACATGGTCTCGCGACCAAAGAGAATGGGTTCGGGAGTCGGTTATGCGAAGGGAAGGTATTAGCACCCCCTACGCATCCGTAGTACTCTACGGGATCCACGCACACTAGAAAGGAAAATTGGTTGCTAAACACTGCTCAAATATTCACACACACACTGGCTGAAAGAAAGGAAAGAGACTGACTGAAACTGAACTCGGCAGGATGTCGCATCCTGGGCCTACTTAGTCTATCGGGCATAGACATCAGAGTCCAAGTAGTTCGGACTGGGGAAACGACACATGCTCGCTAGGATATCGCATCCTATGCATACGTATCTTCTCGGACGAGAGAAGAATCAGAGCATTCGTAGCTCGGCTGACACGCACACAAACACACAAGACACACACAGGCAAACGTGGAGCCCGACTGCCAATCACTGGACTTATGTCAGCATCCGAACCTAAACGCACACACACTGGAACCCAAATGCCACTCGATGGACTTACATCAGCTTCCAAGCACACAACAACACAACAGGTCAATAGGGAGTCAGGGACTCGAGCCTATAACTGTCAAACACACACAAAAAGAAAAGAAAAGGCGCCCGGAGAGATCAGCTCAATCTCCTGCCTACATACTTCATCTGGTATGAAGATCAGGGCGATGTAGTTCCCCTACGCAGGGATAAAGGTTCTAGCCTAACCAGATAACAGAGGGAGACACAACTCTAGGGAGACTACGACTCGAGCCTAGATGTTGTCATGCAAAATCAACCCTAAGTTATGGTTTCTAGCTAAGTGGCGCAAGGGCCAAACTATCCTAAGTATGGCTCACACAGGAAGCAAGCCACACACACTTAACTTGCACAGGAAGCAAGCCAAGCAAAACCTAACTTGCACAGGAAGCAAGTCAAACTATCCTAACTTGCACAGGAAGCAAGTCAAACAATCCTAACTTGCACAGGAAGCAAGTCAAACTATCCTAACTTGCACAGGAAGCAAGTCAAACAATCCTACAAGCACAGATAGCACACGCTATACACAAACAAGTGGCTCAAACAAGGGTTAGGTTTTAGTCAAGGGGTCATATCAACCTCAACAAACAAACCTCTGGAACTGGGTGAATGTTGCTCTTAACCTTGCCATTGAGGGGCTAAGGTGAAGCAGATGAAAGGATGAAGTGAGGATGAGACCTCACAGCTCTTATCCCTGGCCTGGGAGAGCTCAAGACAAGAATGTGTGGGTTCAGAAAGTGGGAACCCTTCTACACATTTAAAACTGACTCAACTGTACAATTGCACAAGATCTTGGGTTTGTATCTGCAATGCATCAACACAGTGGTGTGAGCAAAGCAAATGACACACTGAATAGTGGGGGATAGATTGCATATCCCTACCTTCCACCAATTGCCTCATTGAGGTCTTTGACTCTATGCAAGGACAAAGTTAAACATTCACAAACATTGCCTCTTAAGGAGGACTTCAGACAGTTGCCTGGCCAAGTAACAGGCCAGGTCTTCCAGACTACATGAAGTAGAAGAGACATACCTCAATGCAAATTGCTTATACAAGCAAAGCAAAGCAAAAAGTTCACAAGGAACTAAGCAACTAAAGCACCTGAAACAGTCAAGCAGATGTTAGTATGCAACTTCAAACAAAACAAACAGAAACAGACACCAACAGTTAATTGGAGGCACATGGATGTGCAAGGCACAAGGCTTATGGCATGTGAGCCAAGCCACCTACAAAACAAACAAGTTAGACAATGGTATCTAAGCAAGCTCAATCAAAAGAATTGGTCTCAATGGCCATTTGATGGTCAACCTGAAAACACAAACTCAAAGGTGAGTAGCAGGACCACTAGGGCAAGCCTAGGGTCAAAAGTGAATGAGAAAGCCAAAACAGCAAAGGATATCCAATCAAAATCAAGTTTAAACATTCAAGAAACACAACCAATTGGATTCACACTCATATCAATCATCATCATCATTTCATGAACCATTTAGGTCAAAACATGGCAAACAGAAGCTCATAGAAGTCAACAGCAAGACTTAACTCAAAAGCAATCCAAACATTTTCCAAAAATCACCAAATAAATCATGATCAAATCTAACACATAGCATAGTAAGCATGTCAAATTTCATCCCATTTGGTCAAGTGGAAGGCAGTCAATGAAAATCAGAAAGTCAAAGTACATTTGAACATGCTCAAAGAAGTCAACCAAACATGTATCAACTTAGAAAAATCATAAATCAAGAATGGTGTATGATAAATGAATGGGATCAAAACCATGGCAAAGATGAGGATGTCTAGTTATCTCATGTAAAATTTCATGTCCATCTAATAAAGTATGAGAATTTCACAAATGAAATGGGAACATGTGTCACACAAAGTCAACATTTGACTAGGCAGAGAAGGAAAATCTCAAACCAATGGAAAATAGTTCAATTAAATCCAAGAAAATTCACAAGTCAACTAGACATACAAGAGTAGGTTCATGCAAAATTTGGGATCATTTGGATGTAAGGAGGCATGGCAATGAAAATCATGAAGTTGGACATCAATGGTGTGACACAAATTGTCACACCCTAATTCAAAAAATCATATCTCACAAACCACAAATGATAAATTCACAAACTTTACACCAAAATCACCATGAATGTGTCTAGTTTAAGCACAAAAAATTTGGGAGCCATTGGATAAAGTATCATCATTTCACAAATGTTTTGGCAAGATGTACAAAATTTGGTCACATGTCACAAACCCTAGCAACATTTTAAAACCACTCATCCAAAAATTCTGGAAAAATAATGATAAAAAAGTAGAGATCATGATGAACACAACACAAAAAATCCCATTCAAATTGGATAAAATTGAGCAAGTTATGAATTTTGGAAGTTTGAGTATCAAAGTGAAGAAATAAAATGAATTGATAAAGCAAGAATGGCATTTTGGTAATATTTGAAATCACTAATCAAAACACAGCCGTTTTGGCCCATGAACGAAATAATCTGATTGGCTCAAAAGAAAATCTGGAAAAATGCAATGAAGAACTAGGGTTTCTACTGTAGCAGCAATGTCTCATCCCTTCCCCAAATCGAATTTCACAAAATTGCCCAGAAATCTCAATTGAGGACATCAACATGATCATCCAGCAATGGCAAACAAGAATCTATCATTGGTTTTCATTAAAACACAAACACATTCATGAATCGAGCATAAACATATTTCACCACCAAACTTGTTTTCATCACAACTTCATGAATACACAACCATTTTCAAAAATAAAGACATCATGATGCTCAGCATAAAAGGACCTATCCAAAGCATGTAGTAATTTGAAGAATAATGGAACTCGAAAATTTACCAAATTTGATGGACAGTAGAGATTCAGTTGGTATTTGGTGACTTAATGGTGAAACAGATGAACATGAAGCTCCCTATAGTTGAATGGCACAAAGAACTTGGCTCATGGATGCCTGCCTCTGCTTGAAATCTAATCTGCCATGGATGGGCCTCTTTTGAAAACAGCAGTGGAATATGGCTCTACAGCTGCACTTCCTTGCATTGAAAAGCTCCCAATGTGGTCATGAATGATGGTACAAACAAGTGTGGCTCGGGTTCTTTGGGAAGTTCTTGACTGGTTTTGAAAAATGCAAAAGGAAGTGATTTTTTAGAATGAGAGCACAATGTTTCTGCTGTTGGATGGCTGTTAGCTGGTTTGGTTTTGACAGAAAAATGGTGAGGGAATGTGGTATCAATCAAAGCAAGGTTTGGTCTTTTGAAATTTTTGACAGTTTTGGTAAATGCAAAGGATGAGGTTTTGGAGGATGAGTGAAAGTGGTTGTGTTATCTCTGCTAGCAGGGCTTGTCCATGACAGGAAAATGATGTTTTGATGTTCTGTTTTAAGTTGCTTTTGGCAGGGCAGAGTTTTGTCTTTGGAGTCTTGACTGTTTTTTTTTGAAATGGCCAAAAGCAAAGTGATGCTCTTTAGAATGAGTTCTGTTATGTTGGTTTGTGTTTGTAAGTTATGTTGGCTGCAGATGGTCCTCCATGACAGAAAATGCTGGAAAATATTGCCTCAAACCAAGCCAGCTTTTGTTCTCCTTGAGTTATTGGACAGAAAATGAAAATGCACCAAAGGAGTTTTTAGGCCTGAGTGGATTTCTATTGGTTTGTATGTTTTTGATGACTGCTATTAGAATTGGTTTTGACAGAAAAAATGATCAAGTTTCTATTTGCTTATGCTGTTTTGTGGTTAGGCCATGTCTTGCCACTTTGGAGTTTTCTTTTGACAGGTTTTGAAATGCAAAGCAAGATGAGTTTTTTGAGTGAATGAGGTTGATTTGTGCTTGTTGGTTAGGTTGGCTGCTGTTGGTTTAAACATGATGAAGAGATGTGAAAACAACAAAATGCCATGCTTCAGTTCTTTTGGTTTTGGGACAGACTTTAGACAAATGCCAAGATGAGATGATGTTTAGAAAAATGAAGTCTTGATGGTCTGCTATGTTATGTTTTGACAGAAAATGAGTTTTGATGAAGTCACAAGCAAGGCCAGGTTAGGTTTGGTTCAGGGTGAGTCTTGGAAAATGCAAGTGAGAGGGGTTTCTTCTTGTTGGTCTGCTGCTGCCCTTGTTCATTTTATGACAGAAAATGATGTTTTTTCTTCTGTTATCTGTTGCTTGTTGTTTTGGATAGCCTTTGCAATTTTTGCCCACAATGCCAAATGAGAGAAAAATCAGGATTTTAGCATGAGTGGATTCTGTGTTATGTGCAGCTAGTAGTGTTTCCCATGACAGAAAATAAAAATGCACAAACTGCTATGCTGTGGTACAAGGCATGGCCAGGTTTTCTGTCCTTTTGGGAGTTCTCCTTGACAGCCCTTTGAAATGCACAGCAGGGTTTTTTAGGATCTGAGAGCCATCCCCTGAAAATCAAGTGCTGTTGGTTTTTGTTTTTTTTTTTCTAATAAGACTTCACTTCCTAGGCCATAATCCATTCCTGCTGTTTTTGTATTATTTGGTTCTGTTTTACAGCATTGGCAATTTGAGGCAATCATGTCTAATGAGAGAGAGTATTTTCTGTATCAGTTGGTGTGAGGCTGCCATTGGTTTGTAGCATGACAGCAAAAGTGGCAGGGCTGCTATGTGCAGCACCAAGCATGGCTAGTTTTGGTCCTTTCCTTCCCAATTTTAAGCAAGCAAGCAAGGCCATATGTACTACTGATTTTTTTGGCTGCAAAATGTGTGCACAATGACAGAAAAAATGCTGCATAATTGCTGTCCTTATGAGGTACAAGGCAAGGCATGGTTAATGGTATGGACAAGTATGGTTAAATGGTACTTTTCTTACAATTCAAGCAACCAAGCAATGGCCTTATGTACTGCATATTTTGACTTTGCAAACACATTCTAAATGACATTTATGAGCTGTTCCAATTGGCCAAATGTTGAAAAAATGTTTAAATTAAAAAGTCAACTCTTGGTCAAACTTTCATTTAAATGAGAAATGTCAAAATATGCCATTTTGATTGGTGAAGTTTTGGCTCATGAAATTTACATTTTTGGAAAGAGGGGATCAAATGTGACTTGTAGGAAAAAACCCCACCAAAATTGGCCAAACGGTTTGAGAGATATGGCCCTTTGAAGTTCAAGATTTTCTGAAATCGATTCGATCATAACTTGCCAACCACACATGGGAATTGAGAGTTCTAGGACTTTTTGGAAATGGGAGAACAAGATCTTCAACTTTCATGTTGGGCAAAAATTCATTTGAGGCTTATATCATGATGTAAGTTTGAGGATCAAAACTTTCCATTTTTGGTAAGTTTCAGTTACAGGCCCAGTTTCCATTTTGGGAAATTTATGATCTGGCTTCAAATTCTTCCATGATGGTGTTTGGCATGATATATGATGACTATTTGGACATGAATGAACTCTCACAAACCAATTCCAATCATCAAATCACTGATTAAATGGACAGTTGACCAACAGTTGACTTTTAGGGTTTCTGACTGATTATGCATTGACTGATGAATTCCAAACCCTAATTCCTTGAGAATTTGACTTCAAATGATGTCCCAAGTTGTATGAACTCTTGATTATTGACCATGGTGCCCAAATTCCACAAGAATGACCACCATCCACTGCTTTGACTGACAGTTGACTTTTTAGGGTTTTTGACTGTCTGTGTATGAACTGCTGACCTCTGAGCCCTCAACCCTTGACCAAAATACTTCAAATAGACCTCCAAGCCATGTGAACTTGTTGGACAAACCCCAAGGCCTTGATTCAATGAGAAATTCCTCTGCTTGCTTGGTTGACTGATCAGGAGATTAGTTTGACCTAATTTCTGATTGCTTGCTCTTGAGGCAACTGAGGGACAATGCAAATGCTATGCAATGGATCATGATATGCTATGACCTAACATGAAAATGTATGCATAATGATAGGTGCAAATTTGAGGTGCTACAGCTGCCCCTATTCAATCAGCTGGGGACCCGAATGGATGATAGCAACGGCTGTCAGACTTTCAGGGTAAACAGGGATTGAATACCAAAGAACCGTAGAATTTGCACAACTGGATATGATACAAAAGAACCACGTCATTTACCGATGACGCCTGCAATTGACAACTTCAGAAAAGCGAAAACCATTTACCGATGGTTGGAGAACTGGAAACTTGATATTTACCGATATCAACTTCAGCACGAACATTTACCGATGGCGGCTGGGGAAAACAAACTTCTGAAAAGCAAAACCATTTACCGATGGTTAAAACTGGGCCCTTGATATTTACCGATATCAACTTCAGCCAGACCATTTACCGATGGCCGCTGGGAAAACAGATTTCTGAAAAGCAAAACCATTTACCGATGGTTAAAATTGGAAACTTTGATATTTACCGATATCAACTTCAGCACAACCATTTACCGATGGCTGCTGGGAAAACAGATTTGATGTTGGAAGGAAGCAAGACCATTTACCGATGGTGGCTTCAAAGAAATTTGACATTTACCGATGTCAAACTTAGCAAGACCATTTACCGATGGCTGCTGCAACTGGGAATTCGACATTTACCGATACCGAAGAAAACGGGGCCATTTACCGATAGCATCTCCACTTGGGGAGGAATAAACTCTTTGTGGTGATACCAGACAAGACGTTTACCGACGACTTCTGGGGATCTTGATTTTGTTGACCAGACATTTACCGATGACTGGGATGAGACTCGACGTTTACCGACATCGAAAGATGATGTTTACCGACATCAAAAGAATGACCAGACATTTACCGATGACTGGGGTGGGACACGATGTTTACCGCCATCGAAAGATGATGTTTACCGACATCCAAAGAAATGACCAGACATTTACCGATGACTGGGAATGAGAAATTTATTGGGGAGATACGAATATTTGCAACTGGAAACCAGATAGGACATTTACAGATGACTCTACTGGGGATTTCTAGCTGGGAATTATCAGACGTTTACCGACGACTGAGGAAACGACTCGATGTTTACCGACATCGAAAGATGATGTTTACCGACATCAAAAAATGACCAGACATTTACCGAAGACTGGGGTGAGACTCGATGTTTACAGACACCGAAGCAATGGTGTTTACCGACACCAAACAATGATGACCAGACATTTACCGATGACTGGGATGAGACTCGATGTTTACCGACACCGAAACAATGGTGTTTACCGACACCAAACAATGATGACCAGACATTTACTGATGACTGGAGAGAAAACTCGATGTTTACAGACACCGAAACAATGGCGTTTACCGACACCAAACAAAGAAACACACGCGGGCGCTAGCATGACACTTACTGGTATCACAAGAACGACATCTGAGATATGTCAAGGCAAGGTTGACCACTTGCTGGGGGTCTCACTGAGGAAAAACAAATTTTCTGTCACCATCGGGTGAGGAAATAAACCTCTGTCACCATCGGGTGAGGAAATAAACCTCTGTCACCATCGGGTGAGGAAATAAACCTCTGTGGGGAATAAACAATTCTGAATGCTGTCAAGAGCAACTGTAGCAGTCTTGCTGTGCTGATGTTGAATGAAATGATCCGCCTCTGCCGGGGATACGGTCTGATGAAGCTAACACATGAATGCATATGTTTGAATTTTTCTATGGCGTAATGCTCCATATTGAATGGAAATGCTACGCGGTTTTGAGAATGCAATGGTTACTACATGCAATGCAGAATGATGAAAAACTCCGGCTGGGGAGCCAAAACTGATTGGGTACTCCAACTCTGTGGGGAGACTCCTCTTGGGGAATACTCTGCGGGGAACTCTTCTCGGGGAATGGTAAAGCGACTTCACACTCATGTTTGAAGAAAAGTACTGCTGCTGGGAAAAGATAAACTCCGCCGGGGATATCCTTCAGTCCACAGGTAGGATAAATGCTGGAGATAAATTTAAATGAAACTGCCTCACTCGGGGAGGAAATCGGCAAATACAGGCCTGCTGGGGATAGGCAATCCTTAGATCTGTTGGGAAACAGAAGGCACTATCCACAGACGTCTTCGCAGGGGAACATAACTCTGATAGCCTCCGAACTTGCTTTGGGGAAAATATCTGTTGAGGAAACGTCCTCACAGATGCCAATCTGAAAAAAAACAGCACAACAAGATGCCCCCAGGGGGTACATGGACAAGATACGCTCAAGTGTCCTCAACATTCAAAATGATTTTCAAATGTTTCATCATTCTGCACATTGTTGTGTAGCCTTCATGTTCTTATATATGCAATGCTTATCAAAAATTCGGACATTTTTGCAAACAAAACAGTAAAAACAAAAACAAAGAAGCTGTTTATCTGAATAACGATTTTTATTGATTGAAAATGTGCCTGAAGAGGCAAATACATTGGGAAGCAATTCCTAGAAAGAGGTAATTGCGCACAAAAGGAAAAAATCTATCCTAATGGCAACGTGAACACGGCATCCACTATCTCCCAATTCTGTTATAACTCACAGATCATCAGTTTTCCTCCCAACTCCTTGCTTTCTGAGAAGAATGACTGGACAGATCACATCTTTCGAGATGGCAGCTGACGAAGCGTGATGAAGTACAGACAACTCAGACTGTAGTCTTCGCTTTAATCCCTAACTTTTGCCTGGATCGCCCTTTCGGGTTTTCAATCCACCGGGATACCCATTTTTGCCTAAGCCGCCCTTGCGGGTTTTCGACTTACCGGGTGTACATTTTTTTATTTTATCCCTAACTTTTACCCGAACCTTTTTCTGTTTTTTGGTTCGTCGGGATGCCCATTTTTTGCCTGGACTCTTTTTTTTTTTTTTTGTCCAGCGGGTCAATTTATGCGAAGTATTTTTTGACTACATCTGAGTTGACAGGAGACGGAAAATCTTCACCATCCATAGTTGTAAGCATCAAGGCTCCACCGGAGAAGACCTTCTTCACAACATACGGACCTTCATAATTAGGAGTCCATTTGCCCCTGTTATCTGTACCGGGAGGGAGGATCCTCTTCAAAACTAGATCACCTATCTGATAGCTTCGAGGACGCACTTTCTGATCAAAGGCTCGTTTCATCCTTCTCTGATACAACTGTCCATGACATACAGCTGCTAACCGTCTCTCCTCGATAAGGCTCAACTCGTTAAACCTTGTTCGAATCCACTCGGCTTCGTCTAGCTTGACATCCAATAAAACTCTCAGAGAAGGAATCTCCACTTCAACAGGTAGGACAGCTTCCATACCATACACAAGGGAGTAAGGGGTTGCCCCGGTCGACGTACGTACTGAGGTACGGTACCCATGCAAAGCGAAAGGCAGCATCTCATGCCAATCCTTGTACGTAACGACCATCTTCTGCACAATCTTCTTGATATTCTTGTTTGCTGCTTCTACAGCACCATTCATCTTCGGTCTGTAAGGAGAAGAATTGTGATGTTCAATCTTGAAATCTTTACAAAGCTCTTTCATCATCTTGTTGTTGAGATTCGAACCATTGTCAGTGATGATTCTCTCGGGAACTCCATAACGACAGACGATTTCTTTCTTGATGAACCGGGTAACCACTTGTTTGGTAACGTTAGCATAGGAAGTTGCTTCCACCCACTTGGTGAAATAGTCAATCGCAACCAAGATGAAGCGATGTCCATTCGAAGCAGTAGGCTCGATCTTCCCAATCATATCAATGCCCCACATGGCAAACGGCCAAGGCGAATTCATGACATTCAGAGGGCTTGGTGGTACATGCACCTTATCAGCATAGATTTGACACTTATGGCACTTCCGAGCATACTTGAAACAATCGGATTCCATAGTCATCCAGTAATAACCCGCTCTCAACAATTTCTTAGCCATTGCATGTCCGCCGGCATGGGTACCGAAGGAACCTTCATGAACTTCCTGCATTAACATGTCTGCCTCGGGTCGGTCCACGCATCTGAGCAAGACCATGTCAAAGTTTTTCTTATACAACACATCATCCTGATTCAAAATAGAAGCTTCCAGCTAGCCTTCTCAGGGTTTTCTTGTCATTCTTCGACGCACCTTCAGGATACTCCTGAGTCTTGAGGAAATTCTTGATGTCATAAAACCACGGCTTCTCATCACCCACAACAGACTCGACTGCGAACACATACGCAGGTCTCTCAAGTCGATTCACCGCAACATGTGGCACATGATTCCACCAATGGACTTTGATCATAGACGACAAAGTGGCCAAGGCATCGGCCATTTGATTCTCATCCCGGGGGACATGATACAACTTCACTTTCTTGAAGAACGTCAGTATTCTTCTGGTGTAATCTCTATACGGAATCAAATGTGGCTGATTCGTATTCCAATCTCCATTGACTTGATTGACCACTAGAGCTGAATCTCCAAATATGTCAAGTGTTTTGATCCTCATGTCAATGGCTTCTTCTATCCCCATGATACAAGCCTCATACTCAGCTTCGTTGTTGGTGACGTCAAACGTCAATCTGGCAGAAAAAGGTATATGAGCGCCTTTGGGATTGATCAGTACTGCCCCAACACCGTTACCATTCATATTCACAGCCCCATCAAACATCAGCGTCCATTTGTCATCCGGGTCCGGTCCTTCTTCGACAAGAGGTTCTTCGCAATCTTTCATCTTTAGATACATGATGTCTTCGTCAGGGAATTCAAACATCATAGGCTGATAGTCGTCGATTGGTTGTTCGGCGAGATAATCTGACAGAATACTACCTTTGATGGCTTTCTGCGACGTGTACTGAATGTCATACTCTGTTAAGATCATCTGCCAACGGGCAACACGTCCGGTGAGAGCTGGCTTCTCAAAGATGTATTTTACTGGATCCATCTTAGAAATCAATAAGGTAGTATGGTTCAACATATACTGTCTCAGTCGGCGAGCAGCCCAGGCCAAAGCACAGCAAGTTTTCTCGAGCAGTGAATATCTTGTTTCACAGTCGGTAAACTTTTTGCTAAGGTAGTATATGGCATGCTCTTTTCGACCAGACTCGTCATGCTGTCCCAATACACACCCCATCGAGTTCTCAGTTACTGACAGGTACATTATCAGAGGTCTCCCTGGAACTGGAGGTATAAGGATTGGAGGTTTCTGTAAGTACTCTTTTATCTTGTCAAAAGCTTTCTGACAATCATCATTCCACTTGATCGCTTGATTCTTTCTAAGCAGTTTGAAGATTGGTTCACATGTAGCAGTTAGATGAGATATGAACCTTGCAATGTAGTTCAATCTCCCTAAAAACCCTCGGACTTGCTTCTCCGTCTTCGGTTCAGGCATCTCTTGAATAGCTTTGACTTTTGCTGGATCAACCTCAATCCCTTTCTCACTGACAATGAAGCCTAAAAGCTTCCCTGATCTCACCCCAAACGTACACTTGTTCGGATTCAACCTCAGCTTGAACTTTCTCAACCGATCAAACAGCTTCTGCAAATTAACCAGGTGCTCCTCTTCTGTCTGCGACTTTGCAATCATATCGTCTACGTACACTTCAATCTCTTTGTGCATCATGTCATGAAAGAGAGTCGTCATTGCCCTCTGATAGGTAGCACCAGCATTCTTTAGCCCAAATGGCATCACTTTGTAGCAGAACGTGCCCCAAGGTGTAATGAAAGTCGTCTTTTCCATGTCCTCTGGCGCCATCTTGATCTGATTATATCCGGAGAAACCATCCATGAAAGAGAATACCGAGGATTGAGCCGTATTATCAACCAATACATCAATGTGAGGTAATGGGAAATCATCTTTCGGACTCGCTCTATTCAAATCCCGGTAATCGACACACATTCTGACTTTACCATCCTTCTTCGGCACAGGAACGATGTTGGCCACCCACGGGGGATAACTGGTGACAGCCAGAAAACCTGCATCCCACTGCTTCTGAACCTCTTCCTTGATCTTAGTTGCCATGTCAGGACTCGTTCTACGAAGCTTCTGCTTGACCGAAGGACATCCTTCCCTAAGAGGTAATCGATGCATCACAATGTCTGTATCTAAACCAGGCATATCTTGATACGACCAGGCGAACACTTCCACATATTCTCTCAGCATCTCAATCATCCTCCTCTTGACAGAGTCCTCTAAAGCAGCCCCAATCTTGATTTCCTTTTTGTCGTCCTCAGTACCCAGATTAACAGTTTCCAACTCCTCCTGATGAGGTTGGATGACCCTTTCCTCCTGCTTCAGTAATCTGGCCAATTCTGCAGGGAGTTCACAGTCTTCCTCACTCTCCTCTTCGGCCTGGTAGATGGGATTGTCGAAATCATACTGAGCCATAACAGAACTGTTCATAGCGAATGCCATAAGATCGCTTCTGCATGTTTGATGCTTTGTTTTAGAAAAAGAGTTCAATAAAGTCACAAAAACAAAAAACATTGCCATTTTTATTGTTTTTGAAAAAGAAAAATGAAACAAAAAATAGAAAGACAAGGATCACAAAGTTTGTTCAAAAAATGTCCTTCATTAATGATAATCATTAAAACATGATGAGGCCCTACAAAAATGAATCACTACGCCTTGGGCAGAACGTAGGATTTTCATGCAAAATGACAAAACAACAGAAAATTACTCTGTCAGAAGAGTAACTTGAACCACTTCTTCAGCCGTCCAGTTGTTGATAGACCCCCCTGGTGCACACGGGCGAACCCAGTTGTCCAAATCACAATCACTGTCACAGTCTTCACTACCGGTTGCAGAGACGTCGCCATGATTCATCAGCCCAGCGCTGGTAAAAGTACTCGGACCCGCTTGACCATTCTGCTCTGCTCGTAGAGGCTCATAACCAACACCAAATTTGTCTTCTTTAACCGGCAAATCCACCATCTTGCCCCAGCCTTCAGTTTTGCCAGAATCAACGACCTCCTTAGCCTGTTTGTAAGAAGTAATTGAAACACCCGGCTTCCTCTGCTCAGCGTACGCCACCTTCTCAAGAGCCACAGTCTCAAACGCCTGGCATAAGGTTTCGTGGATCTCGCCATCCACCTCAACATATTTGAACGAGGACAGATGACTCACCAGAATCTCTTCTTCACCGCACACAGTCACAGTCTGACCGTTCCAGACATACTTGAGCTTTTGATGGAGAGTCGACGAGACTGCCCCTGCTGCATGAATCCATGGACGCCCCAATAGACAACTGTAAGCGGGCTGGATGTCCATAACATAGAAGATGATATCAAAAACCTCAGGACCTATCTTCACAGGCAAGGTAACTTCTCCACACACAGAACGTTTGGATCCGTCGAAAGCACGAACGATCAGATCACTGGGATTAAGCACAAACCCTTCCGCATCAATCTTCCTCAGAATCTGCTTAGGCAACACATTCAGCGACGACCCGGTGTCTACCAATACGTGAGACAACACTGCCCCCTTGCACTCCATGGTGATGTGCAAGGCTTTGTTATGGTTTCGCCCTTCAGGCGGTAAGTCCAAGTTGGTGAAACCTACACCATGCCTGGTGCTCACATTGGCCATCACACCCTCCAGTTGATTGACAGAAATCTCCTGAGGTACGTAAGCCATATTCAACATCTTCAACAAGGCGTTACGGTGTGCCTCAGAGCACAACAACAGTGAAAGTATAGAAATCTTGGACGGAGTTTGATTCAACTGGTCTACAATCTTGTAGTCACTCTTCTTGATTATCTTCATAAACTCCTCCACGTCCTTCTCAAATGACCCCTCGGGCGCCTCCTTCTGAACAGGCTCTTCCTCAACCACAGCTTGCTTACCCTTTGCTCTGGCGAGAGCTTCAGCATTATTGTCCCTCAAAGGCTGCGGTGCGAACAGACGACCGCTTCTGGTAAAACCTCCGGGACCTCCTACATTATCCATAGCCGGACCAACAGTTGCAGGAACTCTATTCGGTAAACCAATTGTCACTGGAGCTTGATTCACTGGTCTTGTCTGATTTTCAGCCCTTCTGTAATTGCGGTGAGCATTATCATACTTCCACGGCACGGCTCTACTATTCTCAACAACCCTTCTTTCAGACGCAACGATAGTAGTTGGAACACTGATGGTTACAGGCACGGGAATGGTAACTGGGGTACCATTTGCTGCAGGTGCACTGACGACCCTTTGTCCACGTTCTTCAGACGGTTTAAAGTAAATGGTGATAGTTGACGCTGTTCCACGATCTTTTACAGCCCTACTGAATTGCAAACAACCCTCATCCATCATACCCTGGATACCGGTCCTTAACTGGTCGCAGCCATTCTCAGATTCTGCACAGCCCAAACAATCCTCATCACAGCCCGGGTAGACACCCCCCTTCAGCAGACGTCCCTTTACGACTAGCAGAGAAGTCTGAACATCATCAACATTAACAACCAGATCTTCCGCTTCTTTTCCCTCAATATTGTTCACTCTATGCCCACCATGCTGAGGCATAGGGTTGTTTACGACGTTAGGCACTGGAGCGAAGTTGATTGCCTTGGCATCGATCAAATCTTGAACCTTGTGCTGGAGAGCTCGACACTTCTCGGTATGGTGGCCTGGCGCCCCAGAGTGAAAGTCACAACGGGCGTTTGCATCATAACCAGGAGGCAGCACTGTAGGCGGAGCCATTGTACGCAACTCAATCATCCCCAACTTGAGTAGTTCGGGTAATAACTCTGTGTAAGACATGGGCAGAGGATCAAATCTTCTATCAGCCTGCAATTTCTGTCTGGGCTGATAAGGACGTTGCTGTTGTTGTTGTTGTTGCGGTTGTTGAACTCTTGGTTGTTGTTGTTGACGAGGTTGAGGTGCCGGAATAGTTACTGCAGCTACTGGACGATATTGATCTCTGTTAGCATTTGTTCTGTACACACCCCCTCTGTGCTGTACAGCATTGGTCTCTCCTTCTCTACGGCGAGGTGCCCCAGAGAAGGGTTTCTTTAATGAAGACGAGGAACCAGCGTCATGGATCCTACCAGCTTTGATTAGACTCTCAGTCCTTTCTCCACAAATGACAACATCAGAAAAACTACCGAACGGGCAGCTCCCCATCCGGTCCATAAACACACCTTGAAGAGTACCAATAAACATGTCTGTCAGCTCCCTCTCCAGCATAGGGGGTTGAACTCTAGCGGCCAGCTCACGCCACCTCTGGGCATACTCCTTGAAGCTTTCTCCGGATTTTTGACAAAGACTCTGCAGCTGAGTCCGGCTCGGTGCCATGTCCATGTTGTGTTTATACTGCCTCAAGAAGGCCTCACCCAGATCTCTCCAGCATCGGATCGAATCTCTCTTCAATTCCATGTACCAGTCCAAAGAAGCCCCAGATAGACTATCTTGGAAAAAATACATCCACATCTTTTCATCCTCGGTATACGCAGAGATCTTTCGATAATAAGCCTGCACATGGGTGCGAGGGCAAGAAGTACCGTTGTACTTGTCGAAGGACGGTGCTTTGAACTTGTGAGGGATTCTCAAACCTTCAACCAATCCCATGTTGGTAACATCAAAACCGAGAGAGTTCTGACTTTCCATAGCACGGATCTTCTCAGCAAGAGCTTCAACTTTACGATCTCTCTCATTAACCCTTCCCAGAACGTCTTCGTCTTCACTGAGCAGAGAGAACATATCCTCTTGTCTGTCAACAATCGGAACAGGATTACGGGCCGGAGCACGGACTACTCTGGCATTAGCGGCATCTGGAACAATAGGTTGACCGTTGATTCGAATACCCCCCAACTCATCACCTACAGCATAGTTGTTGACGGGTACAGCAGCAGCAACATTGTTATCATTGACCGGACCTCCCTCTGGCGGAGCATGGTTGGTCGGTGGATTTGCAGCCTCTTGTCTCTGAACCATAGCTCGAAGCTCTTCTTGACCTTGCGCAACCCCTTGCATCATATTCATAAACTAGGCCATGCTTGCCTTCATCTCAGCCAACTCAGCCTGAAATTGATCCATACTTCTCTGTTGATTCAGTCTTGTTGAGTAGCGGTGCGGACGTTGATCAGCTATCCTGCCTGAACAGGAACCAAGAGTGAGAAGTCACGATCAAGAACACCTGTTATGCAAAATGACATGAGTATGATGCTAATGATGCGTATGATGCACATGATATGCTCATTTCTCAGGCATTCAAAGAGCCTGACCCATCCTGAAAAGATGGCAACCTGCAGCAACAAGAGAACAAACAGATACAAGGAAATGCTGACATCCTTATATATACATAAGGGTAAAAAGGCATACAACCAATGTCAACAGAATATCTGAATAAACAACGTACAAAGAAAAAGAATCCCATCCAACAAGCCTGGAGGTGATTCTTAACAAAAGATCCAAGAGATGGCTTACACGCAAATGAATCCCATCCAACAAGCCTGGAGGTGATTCTTAACAAAAGATCCAAGAGATGGCTTACACGCAAATGAATCCCATCCAACATGCCTGGAGGTGATTCTCAACAAAATACAATCAGAGATACAAACTAAGACAGACGGTCTTCTGGAATGAGGGTCTTCAGGTAATGGCACTGGTCTATCAACAGTGAGCATTCTGAGCATTCTGGTAGAGGGGTAATCTTCTCCTTCAATTGTCTTCTCAGCTCTACCACTTCTCCTCCAAGGTGGTTCTCTGATGCCTGTCTCAAGTCTACTTCCTTCTTCAACTGGATATCTTTATCTCTGAGTTGCTTCTCCAAGTCTCTGATCTTCTTCTGATAACTTGCTTCTGCTCTCTGCAGCCTCAGACATTCCCTATGCTCCGCATCTAACATAGACTCTATCTCCTCATAGGATCTCTTCTTGCTCCTTACTCTGCTAGCATCTTCTCCTTGTACTTCCCTGAGTTGATGGGCCATGTGCAACCTATCAGCCTGAGCTTTATACAACTCCATTTGAGTGTCTTGCTCCTTCTCTCTCAGACGACGACTCTCCATTAGGGCTTGCTTATAGTGTTCAGCAGACACACTATCAGCAAGGATCAAAGGTGGTTGCTCCTGCAACGGCTCCATCCTATCATAGGGTAACAACAAAGTTTCCACTCTCTTCTTGACCCAATCAGTGTAATCGGGCATGGCTATGGCAAACTTCTTCCCTAAGACGGATCCATCTCTGACACCAATGGACTTCCAAGCTCTCCCAATCTGCTCCAACCTAACAGGGTCATCCTTCTTCTCAAAGTACACACTCTCGGCTATCTCAGCTTCACGTGGTCTTCTACTCATAACAAAACCTAACTGGCGAAGAGAAAGAACTGGATTATAATTTATACAACCCTTGGTCCCCACGAGTGGCACATTCCGGAATTCTCCACAGCTCATAATAACATTCTTCACATTCATCCGGTAAGATTGCCATCTGATGTCATAAGATGTGAGCGACATGATCCTCTGAGTCCACTTCAGAGTGCTCTGGGTATCCACAAACGGTCCACTGGCTGGCAGAAGAGACATGAACCATTTGAATAGGAGAGGTAGACAGCACCTGATGGCTCCACCCCTACCATGCCTACTGTGGATGGCATAGTAAGTATCAGCTAGAAGAGTAGGGATTGGATTCCCTCTGATGAAAATGCTGATAGCAGTGAAGTCAATGAAATTTGGCATACTGGGAAATAGGATGATCCCATAGATCATGGCAGCTAGCTGTGCGTGAAAAACTTCCCAATTCCCCTTTTCTGCTTCAACTCTGGCTATTCTCAGAAGAAACTTCAACGGCAGACCCACGACTCCCCCACTGGGCTTCCAATTATCACAAACTTCCTTAACACTCAACCGGAGAGCTCTGGCAACAACCTTAAAGTCAACCTCCTTTGGTACGTCCAAGAAAGGAACCTGATGCTGAATCGGGATGCTCAACAATATAGAATACTCCTCGAGAGTAGGTGCTAACTGGTAATCTTGGAACGTGAAACATCTAAGCTCCGGGTCATAGAACTGAAGAAGTGTCTGCAACGGCACCGGATCAACTACTGTCTTCAACACTGTCAGGATATCCCCATACTGGTTCACGAACCCCCCTAGACGATCACTGGTCACAAGACTGCCCAACTCAATCAGAGGCGTTAAAGGCTCCCGGTGAAAAACGTAGATACAGGTCTTCCGCTTCAACTCTGGGACTGTTGCCATCTCTATCAGTGAACAAGCTCTGGAATGTACCTGAGAAATGATATGCATGCAGGGATTAGTTTTTTTCTTTTTTTTTTCTTTTTTTTCTTTTTTTCTTTTTTTCATTTTTTTGCGTTTCTTTTTGAAAATAAATATGCTATGATGCACATGATGCAGACACAACTGGCTGGCGGTGCATCTTTGATCACAAAGTCGAAGCTTCGGTCTAAACTCAGAACCCAAATCCAACTTGAAAACCCAAGGTCAACTGAATATACTGTTGTCTGAACCCAAAGTCACCAACAGAACCATAAGTCACCAACAGAACCATAAGTCACCAACAGTACCTGTAATGAATAACCCTCTCCCACTCACGGGTGTAGTCTAGGCCAAGGTAAGGTCAAGAGAAACGCAGGATAAACAACCCTTTCAAGAATATCATCCTGTGCACACCCGATGTATGCACCGATAGTACCCCATCAGAGTCTGAACTGCTCGTGATATCAATGTTCCGCTAAGTGGCGTACACCACCCGCTTCCCATGAATCACTCTATTCCTAGGTTTCCTAGATTTCACTCATAGCCTGGGTATTGGGCCTTTTACCTCATAGAACTCCCACCCCAACAGAGAGAAACAGACAACCAGCCAGGTGAACAGATGAATAAATGCAAACATTAATGCAAACATAAATGCAAACAATAAACAATGAATGCAAACAGTAAATAATGAATGCAATAAATAAACACAGCACAAAGCAACCAAACCCTAACCTAGAGAGCGCTAGGAGAGACTCGCTCAGGGAAGATGGACCAGCATAGGTCAACTTCTCTAATATCCCCAGCAGAGTCGCCAGCTGTCGCATCGCGCGAAAAACCGGCGGGAAAAAGCAAACAAACAGAGCCGCCACCGTGCGTTATTTATCCCAAAAGAGGGAAAGGAAACGCTCAGAGTAAACCTGGGAAAGAACATGGTCTCGCGACCAAAGAGAATGGGTTCGGGAGTCGGTTATGCGAAGGGAAGGTATTAGCACCCCTACGCATCCGTAGTACTCTACGGGATCCACGCACACTAGAAAGGAAAATTGGTTGCTAAACACTGCTCAAATATTCACACACACACTGGCTGAAAGAAAGGAAAGAGACTGACTGAAACTGAACTCGGCAGGATGTCGCATCCTGGGCCTACTTAGTCTATCGGGCATAGACATCAGAGTCCAAGTAGTTCGGACTGGGGAAACGACACATGCTCGCTAGGATATCGCATCCTATGCATACGTATCTTCTCGGACGAGAGAAGAATCAGAGCATTCGTAGCTCGGCTGACACGCACACAAACACACAAGACACACACAGGCAAACGTGGAGCCCGACTGCCAATCACTGGACTTATGTCAGCATCCGAACCTAAACGCACACACACTGGAACCCAAATGCCACTCGATGGACTTACATCAGCTTCCAAGCACACAACAACACAACAGGTCAATAGGGAGTCAGGGACTCGAGCCTATAACTGTCAAACACACACAAAAAGAAAAGAAAAGGCGCCCGGAGAGATCAGCTCAATCTCCTGCCTACATACTTCATCTGGTATGAAGATCAGGGCGATGTAGTTCCCCTACGCAGGGATAAAGGTTCTAGCCTAACCAGATAACAGAGGGAGACACAACTCTAGGGAGACTACGACTCGAGCCTAGATGTTGTCATGCAAAATCAACCCTAAGTTATGGTTTCTAGCTAAGTGGCGCAAGGGCCAAACTATCCTAAGTATGGCTCACACAGGAAGCAAGCCACACACACTTAACTTGCACAGGAAGCAAGCCAAGCAAAACCTAACTTGCACAGGAAGCAAGTCAAACTATCCTAACTTGCACAGGAAGCAAGTCAAACAATCCTAACTTGCACAGGAAGCAAGTCAAACTATCCTAACTTGCACAGGAAGCAAGTCAAACAATCCTACAAGCACAGATAGCACACGCTATACACAAACAAGTGGCTCAAACAAGGGTTAGGTTTTAGTCAAGGGGTCATATCAACCTCAACAAACAAACCTCTGGAACTGGGTGAATGTTGCTCTTAACCTTGCCATTGAGGGGCTAAGGTGAAGCAGATGAAAGGATGAAGTGAGGATGAGACCTCACAGCTCTTATCCCTGGCCTGGGAGAGCTCAAGACAAGAATGTGTGGGTTCAGAAAGTGGGAACCCTTCTACACATTTAAAACTGACTCAACTGTACAATTGCACAAGATCTTGGGTTTGTATCTGCAATGCATCAACACAGTGGTGTGAGCAAAGCAAATGACACACTGAATAGTGGGGGATAGATTGCATATCCCTACCTTCCACCAATTGCCTCATTGAGGTCTTTGACTCTATGCAAGGACAAAGTTAAACATTCACAAACATTGCCTCTTAAGGAGGACTTCAGACAGTTGCATGGCCAAGTAACAGGCCAGGTCTTCCAGACTACATGAAGTAGAAGAGACATACCTCAATGCAAATTGCTTATACAAGCAAAGCAAAGCAAAAAGTTCACAAGGAACTAAGCAACTAAAGCACCTGAAACAGTCAAGCAGATGTTAGTATGCAACTTCAAACAAAACAAACAGAAACAGACACCAACAGTTAATTGGAGGCACATGGATGTGCAAGGCACAAGGCTTATGGCATGTGAGCCAAGCCACCTACAAAACAAACAAGTTAGACAATGGTATCTAAGCAAGCTCAATCAAAAGAATTGGTCTCAATGGCCATTTGATGGTCAACCTGAAAACACAAACTCAAAGGTGAGTAGCAGGACCACTAGGGCAAGCCTAGGGTCAAAAGTGAATGAGAAAGCCAAAACAGCAAAGGATATCCAATCAAAATCAAGTTTAAACATTCAAGAAACACAACCAATTGGATTCACACTCATATCAATCATCATCATCATTTCATGAACCATTTAGGTCAAAACATGGCAAACAGAAGCTCATAGAAGTCAACAGCAAGACTTAACTCAAAAGCAATCCAAACATTTTCCAAAAATCACCAAATAAATCATGATCAAATCTAACACATAGCATAGTAAGCATGTCAAATTTCATCCCATTTGGTCAAGTGGAAGGCAGTCAATGAAAATCAGAAAGTCAAAGTACATTTGAACATGCTCAAAGAAGTCAACCAAACATGTATCAACTTAGAAAAATCATAAATCAAGAATGGTGTATGATAAATGAATGGGATCAAAACCATGGCAAAGATGAGGATGTCTAGTTATCTCATGTAAAATTTCATGTCCATCTAATAAAGTATGAGAATTTCACAAATGAAATGGGAACATGTGTCACACAAAGTCAACATTTGACTAGGCAGAGAAGGAAAATCTCAAACCAATGGAAAATAGTTCAATTAAATCCAAGAAAATTCACAAGTCAACTAGACATACAAGAGTAGGTTCATGCAAAATTTGGGATCATTTGGATGTAATGAGGCATGGCAATGAAAATCATGAAGTTGGACATCAATGGTGTGACACAAATTGTCACACCCTAATTCAAAAAATCATATCTCACAAACCACAAATGATAAATTCACAAACTTTACACCAAAATCACCATGAATGTGTCTAGTTTAAGCACAAAAAATTTGGGAGCCATTGGATAAAGTATCATCATTTCACAAATGTTTTGGCAAGATGTACAAAATTTGGTCACATGTCACAAACCCTAGCAACATTTTAAAACCACTCATCCAAAAATTCTGGAAAAATAATGATAAAAAAGTAGAGATCATGATAAACACAACACAAAAAATCCCATTCAAATTGGATAAAAATTGAGCAAGTTATGAATTTTGGAAGTTTGAGTATCAAAGTGAAGAAATAAAATGAATTGATAAAGCAAGAATGGCATTTTGGTAATATTTGAAATCACTAATCAAAACACAGCCGTTTTGGCCCATGAACGAAATAATCTGATTGGCTCAAAAGAAAATCTGGAAAAATGCAATGAAGAACTAGGGTTTCTACTGTAGCAGCAATGTCTCATCCCTTCCCCAAATCGAATTTCACAAAATTGCCCAGAAATCTCAATTGAGGACATCAACATGATCATCCAGCAATGGCAAACAAGAATCTATCATTGGTTTTCATTAAAACACAAACACATTCATGAATCGAGCATAAACATATTTCACCACCAAACTTGTTTTCATCACAACTTCATGAATACACAACCATTTTCAAAAATAAAGACATCATGATGCTCAGCATAAAAGGACCTATCCAAAGCATGTAGTAATTTGAAGAATAATGGAACTCGAAAATTTACCAAATTTGATGGACAGTAGAGATTCAGTTGGTATTTGGTGACTTAATGGTGAAACAGATGAACATGAAGCTCCCTATAGTTGAATGGCACAAAGAACTTGGCTCATGGATGCCTGCCTCTGCTTGAAATCTAATCTGCCATGGATGGGCCTCTTTTGAAAACAGCAGTGGAATATGGCTCTACAGCTGCACTTCCTTGCATTGAAAAGCTCCCAATGTGGTCATGAATGATGGTACAAACAAGTGTGGCTCGGGTTCTTTGGGAAGTTCTTGACTGGTTTTGAAAAATGCAAAAGGAAGTGATTTTTTAGAATGAGAGCACAATGTTTCTGCTGTTGGATGGCTGTTAGCTGGTTTGGTTTTGACAGAAAAATGGTGAGGGAATGTGGTATCAATCAAAGCAAGGTTTGGTCTTTTGAAATTTTGACAGTTTTGGTAAATGCAAAGGATGAGGTTTTGGAGGATGAGTGAAAGTGGTTGTGTTATCTCTGCTAGCAGGGCTTGTCCATGACAGGAAAATGATGTTTTGATGTTCTGTTTTAAGTTGCTTTTGGCAGGGCAGAGTTTTGTCTTTGGAGTCTTGACTGTTTTTTTTTGAAATGGCCAAAAGCAAAGTGATGCTCTTTAGAATGAGTTCTGTTATGTTGGTTTGTGTTTGTAAGTTATGTTGGCTGCAGATGGTCCTCCATGACAGAAAATGCTGGAAAATATTGCCTCAAACCAAGCCAGCTTTTGTTCTCCTTGAGTTATTGGACAGAAAATGAAAATGCACCAAAGGAGTTTTTAGGCCTGAGTGGATTTCTATTGGTTTGTATGTTTTTGATGACTGCTATTAGAATTGGTTTTGACAGAAAAAATGATCAAGTTTCTATTTGCTTATGCTGTTTTGTGGTTAGGCCATGTCTTGCCACTTTGGAGTTTTCTTTTGACAGGTTTTGAAATGCAAAGCAAGATGAGTTTTTTGAGTGAATGAGGTTGATTTGTGCTTGTTGGTTAGGTTGGCTGCTGTTGGTTTAAACATGATGAAGAGATGTGAAAACAACAAAATGCCATGCTTCAGTTCTTTTGGTTTTGGGACAGACTTTAGACAAATGCCAAGATGAGATGATGTTTAGAAAAATGAAGTCTTGATGGTCTGCTATGTTATGTTTTGACAGAAAATGAGTTTTGATGAAGTCACAAGCAAGGCCAGGTTAGGTTTGGTTCAGGGTGAGTCTTGGAAAATGCAAGTGAGAGGGGTTTCTTCTTGTTGGTCTGCTGCTGCCCTTGTTCATTTTATGACAGAAAATGATGTTTTTTCTTCTGTTATCTGTTGCTTGTTGTTTTGGATAGCCTTTGCAATTTTTGCCCACAATGCCAAATGAGAGAAAAATCAGGATTTTAGCATGAGTGGATTCTGTGTTATGTGCAGCTAGTAGTGTTTCCCATGACAGAAAATAAAAATGCACAAACTGCTATGCTGTGGTACAAGGCATGGCCAGGTTTTCTGTCCTTTTGGGAGTTCTCCTTGACAGCCCTTTGAAATGCACAGCAGGGTTTTTTAGGATCTGAGAGCCATCCCCTGAAAATCAAGTGCTGTTGGTTTTTGTTTTTTTTTTTTCTAATAAGACTTCACTTCCTAGGCCATAATCCATTCCTGCTGTTTTTGTATTATTTGGTTCTGTTTTACAGCATTGGCAATTTGAGGCAATCATGTCTAATGAGAGAGAGTATTTTCTGTATCAGTTGGTGTGAGGCTGCCATTGGTTTGTAGCATGACAGCAAAAGTGGCAGGGCTGCTATGTGCAGCACCAAGCATGGCTAGTTTTGGTCCTTTCCTTCCCAATTTTAAGCAAGCAAGCAAGGCCATATGTACTACTGATTTTTTTGGCTGCAAAATGTGTGCACAATGACAGAAAAAATGCTGCATAATTGCTGTCCTTATGAGGTACAAGGCAAGGCATGGTTAATGGTATGGACAAGTATGGTTAAATGGTACTTTTCTTACAATTCAAGCAACCAAGCAATGGCCTTATGTACTGCATATTTTGACTTTGCAAACACATTCTAAATGACATTTATGAGCTGTTCCAATTGGCCAAATGTTGAAAAAATGTTTAAATTAAAAAGTCAACTCTTGGTCAAACTTTCATTTAAATGAGAAATGTCAAAATATGCCATTTTGATTGGTGAAGTTTTGGCTCATGAAATTTACATTTTTGGAAAGAGGGGATCAAATGTGACTTGTAGGAAAAAACCCCACCAAAATTGGCCAAACGGTTTGAGAGATATGGCCCTTTGAAGTTCAAGATTTTCTGAAATCGATTCGATCATAACTTGCCAACCACACATGGGAATTGAGAGTTCTAGGACTTTTTGGAAATGGGAGAACAAGATCTTCAACTTTCATGTTGGGCAAAAATTCATTTGAGGCTTATATCATGATGTAAGTTTGAGGATCAAAACTTTCCATTTTTGGTAAGTTTCAGTTACAGGCCCAGTTTCCATTTTGGGAAATTTATGATCTGGCTTCAAATTCTTCCATGATGGTGTTTGGCATGATATATGATGACTATTTGGACATGAATGAACTCTCACAAACCAATTCCAATCATCAAATCACTGATTAAATGGACAGTTGACCAACAGTTGACTTTTAGGGTTTCTGACTGATTATGCATTGACTGATGAATTCCAAACCCTAATTCCTTGAGAATTTGACTTCAAATGATGTCCCAAGTTGTATGAACTCTTGATTATTGACCATGGTGCCCAAATTCCACAAGAATGACCACCATCCACTGCTTTGACTGACAGTTGACTTTTTAGGGTTTTTGACTGTCTGTGTATGAACTGCTGACCTCTGAGCCCTCAACCCTTGACCAAAATACTTCAAATAGACCTCCAAGCCATGTGAACTTGTTGGACAAACCCCAAGGCCTTGATTCAATGAGAAATTCCTCTGCTTGCTTGGTTGACTGATCAGGAGATTAGTTTGACCTAATTTCTGATTGCTTGCTCTTGAGGCAACTGAGGGACAATGCAAATGCTATGCAATGGATCATGATATGCTATGACCTAACATGAAAATGTATGCATAATGATAGGTGCAAATTTGAGGTGCTACAGTTCTGAGCAGCTAGGAATTGCTCCATCAGAGCGCTCAGTCTAGCAACTTCATCTTTCAGCTCACGATTCTCTTGCTCAAGATGATCCATTAATCTTGAAGAGTTGGCTCTGGTGTAGTACCGATGAGTCAGCTTGTCTTCAAAATAAATGAAGAGCACAGAGTTAGGCCACAGACAAGAAGACTGGAACAAACACCTGCTTATGCAAATGATGCATGCAATGCTCGTGCACATGATTTATTTTTATTTTCGAAGGAACTTTAGGTATTATTTGCAAATTTTGAATATTAAGCCTTTTTATCGCATATGGAAAATATCTCATCAAATATATTTGAGACAAAGAAGTACAGCATTGTCAATTATTACAAGAGAGAAGGAAAATGAACATCCTATGGATCCCTAGAAGCTCGGGATGCAGGAAGATAAGCTGCACGAAGCCTCTTAATCTCTCTCTCATATACTGCTTCCATATCCGCCTTATCTTTGGCGAGTCTGTCATACCTCCTTTTCCAGAACTTGGAAGACTGAGGAAGTAGATATGTCCAAGTATCATCAGGATCATCAACTACCTGATGCTCGAGGAACTCGATCAGAGCATCCTTCTCTTTAAGTTGTTGAAGCAACTCTTCTCTTTCACGGATCCAGGCACGTGAAAGGTCTTCTTCTCTCAACTCCTCTACGCCTTAGTTAGGGAGGGTTGAAGGCCCAGCCACAACCAAAGGTGTAGGTCTCGGATAATCATAAGGCATGAGATACTCAGATGCTCTCTTCCTTACCCAAGTAGTATACAGCTCCAAAGCTATGCAGTTCTTCGGACCCAATTCACTTCTACCCTTCTTGTGAATCTTGCGCCAAGCGCGAACCATCCTTGCTTTCAGGCCTTGGGGATCTTTACCCTCCTGAAAGAAAACACCTTCTAACAGAATGTTATTAGGTTTATCCTTTAGGGGGAACCCAAGATGACGACGTGCTAGCACAGGGTTGTAGTTAATCCCATCACATGTACCAAGAAGAGGCACATTGGAGAATTCACCACAAGAATCAATGATCTGGACACCATCATATGCACGATCATACCAAGAGATATCGTCATTAGTGAGAGACATGAGTCTCGTAGACCACCGTAGACATCCCTTGTTCTCCTTGAAAGCGACTGTCTGAGGTAAGTGAGAAATAAACCACTTATACAACAGAGGCAAACAGCAGACAATAGCGCCACCACCCTTTGTATTCCTCAGATGTAAAGAGACATAGGTATCACCCAACAAAGTCGGAACGGGATTAAGAACCGAGAAGATCCTAATAGCGTTCACATCCACAAATTTGTCGATGTTGGGGAACAATACCAGTCCATAGATGAGAAGCACAAATATGGCCTCAAAGGCATCCTCACTCATGGCCTTCCCATAAACGGTAGCTTGAGCGATGAGGAACTCAGAAGGGAGACCTTGAATTCCACCTTTGGAAGTCATATGGGCTTTAACCAAGGATTCATCTATATGCAACATGTCAGCTATCTCTCGAGAAGTAGGAATACTCTCCAAGCCACTGAACGGCACCTGATCCAGAATTGGAATACCCACAAGATGAGCATACTCCTCAAGAGTAGGCAATAGCTGAAAGTCTGGAAAAGAGAAGCAGTGACACAGAGGATCATAGAACTACGCCAAAGTACTCATCAACCATTCGTCAACCTGAGTAGTCAACAGAGGCAGAAGCTTCCCATAACGAGCTTTGAAACCCAAGGGATCTAATACATAAGATGTCAGATTCCTTAACTCTTTCAGATCGGGCTGTCGAAAGTTATACTTCTTTGTATGCCTTTTTGGTCTTTCCATATCTGAAAATTTTGCAAATAAACCCCTTAAGTTCCTTGAAAATTTTCTTTTTATGATGATATGGAAGCAGATGAATGCATGAATGCATGAATGCAACAATCACACTCAAGGATCAAGCAAAGCACACCAGACAAAGGTCATGGGATAGTTCATATTATCCTTAATATCAATCATCCATTTTGATGGATTATGGCTTTCACCTTATCGACACCCAAGTTCCATTGATATTAACGATATACGAACGATTCAACCATCCTTAATATCAATCAACCATTTTGGTGATTATGGTTTACACCTTATCAACACCCAAGTTCCATTGATATTAACGATGGGTGAACGGATCAACCATGAATCACGGGTTTGTTGTGAGTCACGAGCATGGAGTCTCGGTTAAGAATCACCCAAAGGGAGTGCACTAGGGTTTAAACCTGCCGAACATGTTCTACCAGAGGTTCCCATAGTCATCATCCCATCTTTCGAATATTATCGGAGGAACGAATACTCGTATTCCAAAAATATTCTTAAGAGAGACTCTTATGAGTGTAGTATCGTGTAACAATCGCATCAGATCTTACATCTGAACGACCTCCGCACTACGTCCTAAAAATAGGCCAAGATGGGCTTGGTAAGCTAAGGTCCTTGGCTTCTATGGCACATATCGGAAGAATAATGCCTAACCACAAATAACTTGTGTGACATCATTAATCCAACATGACCTTCACCAAGTGAATGGACTCGCAAGTCAACTTGCTAAGGAATAACTCCACAGAAGTCGACGAGACTATGCCATTCTCCTATCATAAGGTGCACTCGAGTTCGGGTATAGAACTCATCTCACAGAGATCACCAAACAAGCAAGCAATTGATATATCAAGCAAATCAATCATTACAAGCAATACATTCATCCCAAATTTGCACAAAAATATGTCATAAACAATATATCACGACAAGTGTGAAAAGTTGGCAAACCCACTAGGAACAGATATCTCTGGTCCCCAACAGAGTCGCCACTTTTCTGTAGCGGTGTATTCGTCACTTTATGATTTATTGACTAAATCAAAAGCAAAGCATACAAAGATAGAGTCGCCACCGCACTTTTATTTATCCAAAGGAATGGCTAAAAAATCGAACAAAAGCCTAAGAAGTTTTACACATAGAAAACTAATGAAAGGTCAGAGATCTGGGTAAGGGGGTAATTATGCAAAGGGAAGGTGTTAGGCACCCAATGCATCCTAGGTACTCCTAGGGAACCCTTTTCACAAATTGTTGCAAAAGATATTGTTTATGAAAATATTTATTGTGCAAACATTGATTGGGAGGATGAGAGAAGAATGTACAATTTTTATTATTTTTGTGTTTGGATGGATAACCATTGCCTACGTACCTTTACAGGATCAAAACCTCGTAGTTCGGCTAAAAGATTTCCAAAAAAGTAAGTGGATTGATTTTAAACAAAAGCCCCAAGGTCTTTCATTATCCACGGGAGAAAACTCAACCTATACAACCGCAACTCCACCATGTGAGAAAAGCTTCAACTTGCTAGTGAGGGACCATGCCCTATAATAAGCAAGGAAGTCTTACAATTCAATCACTAAGGACAAAAGGTGAGATTCACATCAACCACTAAGATAATTGAGATCTATGGCTAATGTATGAAAACTTGATTAAAGAATGGACAAAGCCACAAAACAATTTGAATGAGTGGAATTAACCAATTAGAATTATTCATAAAATGAAGTCAAAGTATGATTAGAATTCAATTTAAAAGAAGTATTGTGAAAATGAAGTATGAAAATCAAAGGCCTAAGGCCTAGGTTTCTAATTTGAAAAGAAGTGAAAATGTTTGCACAAAGTTTCTGGTTTGGGTTAACATGCAAATGGAGGTTGTAAGGAACAAAAAAAAAAGTGGGAGATCAAGGGATGCAAAACTTCTTAGGTGTTCACCTCTTGAGATCATATGTAGATGATCCAAGTGATTCCTTTGGAAAAGGCAACAAGTAGATAACAGTTAAACAACATAAATGGAAACCAGATGCCAATCAATGGACTTATACCAGACTCACAAAACAAAAATGGATACCAGATGCCAATCAATGGACTTATACTAGTCTCACAAAGCAAAGATGGATACCAGATGCCAATCAATGGACTTACACCAGTCTCACAAAACAAAGAAAACATGGAAACCAGATACCAATCAATGGATTTATACTAGCCTCACAAAGCAAAGATGGATACCGGATGCCAATCAATGGACTTATACCAGTCTCACAAAACAAAACATGGATACCAGATGCCAATCAATGGACTTATACTAGTCTCACAAAGCAAAACAAAATAGGAAACAAGTTGCCGATCAATGGTCTTATACCTGACTCCACAAAATGATCACAAGAAACAGATAGCCAATCAATGGTCTTACATCTGACTCCTCACAAGACAAAATAAAATAGGAAATGAAGTGTCAATCAATGGTCTTATGTCCACCTCCACAAAACAAAGATGGAAACCAGATGCCAATCAATGGACTTACACTAGACTCCTAGGAAATGGAATGCCAATCAATGGTCTTAGTTCCAACTCCTACTAGATCACAGGAAACAAATGCCAATAATTGGACTTACAATTGACTCCTCAATGGACAAAACAAAATGTCATAAAGTATGAACAATTATCATGAAATGATGTACAATTAATGCTCAAAGATGAAAACAATGCACAGAGGCACACACAAACAATTATGCACATATACGCAAATAAGCAAACAAGCAGTCACTTATCACACATTATACACAATCAATAGGCTCAAGCAAGGTTAGGCTTTAGTCAAGGGGTCACATCAACCTCGACAAACAAGCCAACTGGAAATGGGTGTTTTGAGCTCTTAACCCTAACATTGAGAGTTAGGGTGAAGCAGATGAAATGGAGATGAGGGTTATGCCTCATAGCTCTTATCCCTGGCCTGGGAGAGCTTGAATCAATAGAATGTGTGGGGGTTCAGAATGAAGGAACTCTTCTCCACAAATGACTGACTCTATGGACATGATTTTGGGTTTTTTTATTCAAAGTGCATCAACACATGGTGTGAGCAAGATGAAAGACACAACTGAATAGCAGGGGATGGATTACAAACCCCTTTTATCTGCCAATTGCCTCTTAAGAGGACTTAACCTGCTTGGCACAAAGATAAACAAACAAGAACATGGCCTCTTAAGGAGGGCTACAGACAGGTGCCTGCCAATAACAGCAGGTCTTCCAGACAACATGAAGAATAGGGATTATACCTAAGTGGTATGCCAACCACAAGCAAAGCAAAGCAAAGTTCAAATGAACTTAAAGCAACTTAGGTACCTGTGTAAACAACTAAACAAATCAGTACAATATTCAGACAAAAAGACAACAGTCAACAACAAACAGACAATCCCAAGGTATAACAAATAAGCCATAAGGCAAACTCAACTGAATTATCATCAACCTACAAAACAACCAAATGTTAGCAATCAATAGCAAATATCAACATTCAAATGATGAAGCAACATCAACCATGGGGATTAAGTGCTTGGTCCTGAAATTCAAAGCTCACATGTAAGTACAAACCACTAGGTCAAAGCCTAGGGTCAAAGGTGAAGAAAAAATTCAAAACATGAGCTAATATTCAACACAATGTAACTTCAAACACATATTAACATGTCCTAAAAAGGACCAAAACAAAATCATCAAGCAAAGGCATTTCATGTGCAAGGGAAGTCAAAGACAATTTCAAAGCATCTAAATGGACATTGAGAATGAAAAATCCAAATCAAAACAGAAATGATCCAAACAATTCTGGAAAAATTCATGAACATCCAAAACATCCAATACAATCATCATACAAAAAATCAGAATCAACAAAGGTTATTTGATATGGAAATAAAATTGCACAAGTTGATCAACCAATTGTGTGACACAAATTGTCACACCATGCAAACATGTGTATAAAACAGAAATGGCAAATGAGAAAAATACCAAACCAAGCCTAAAATGTCAATCTACATGTTAAGAATCATCATGCAAAATTTCATGGCAATTGGATTAAAATCAAGCATTTCACAATAGGAAGAGTGGAGCAAGGTCACAAATGTACACATGATCACAAAGTCTAGCACAATTCAAAATCCAGCCGTGCACAACTTCAGAATTTAACATCATCAAATAGAGAACATCTCAATGAACAAGTAGCAAAAAACCAGGGATTTTTTGGAGCATTTTTCAATTTGCTATGGATTTTTGAAGTTGGATAAAAAAATGTGAAATGAAAATGAAGCATAGCATGAAATTATGGAGGGAAATACATAAATGATGAATGGATTTGAAAATATGCTTCAGCAAGGAATCGAACCATGTTCATTTTCAAAAATAAGCGTGCTGAAGAAAATAATCCAAAAATGCCACAGTGTGGAATCGGAGTGAGGAAAACGGATCAAACGCGTTCTGGCGCCTGTTCTTCATCAAGAACCCTAGCGCCATGCAGATTGAAACCAGGCGGACGCAAGGTGGACGCAAAGTCGTCGCTACATCGTCTTCCTCACGAAGACGATGATGAACAGTAGCAACACACACAAAATAATTCCAGAATCATGAAATGAATGCATCAATCGAATCCTTATGCAACGCGGGTTACAAATCAAGCATTAATTCACTCCAAATCATCACCAATTGTGCAAATCGATCAAAATAAGTTTGATGCACCAAACTTCAATCACTCATATCTCACTCAATAATGCACCATTTCACATGAAATTTAGCTCAGAATTATCAGCAACACAAGATCTACATGAACATACACATAAAACAGAGAATTAAAAGGATCGAAAATGTGACCTCTTGAAGAACAGCTCCTTGAAAATGCACGATCCAAGGCCTTGAATGATCCAAATCCAATCCAGAATACTTGTAATGATGTTTGATGAAGAATTTGAAGCTTGGAAACATGTAGATCTAGCTCAATTCTCACTTGCCATGGTTATGTTCTTGAACTTCAACTGCACAATTTCCACACGAATTCCACAATCCAAGGCTTGATCTGCACTTAATTCACACCAGAGAACCAGAATATGAAATAAAATTGCAAGGTTCTTTGAAGATTTTTGAATTTTTGATTAGAAGAAAATTTTGGAGGGAGAGAGAATTTTGAGATCTAGATCTTGAATTTTTTTCAATTCTGTTATGGTTATGAATATATATGAAGTCTTAATCACATACTAATCAAAATTAGGCATGGTTTAGTTGTGATTAATCAAGATAAGGTGTTATGACCAAAATTTGCAAATTGGAGGTGCATGGCTAATGCATGCGTGAACAGTGCCATATGGGAGTTCAATTTCACTCAAAATCTTCCCATGCACATGTTAGCAATGGCATTTGGTACATACAATGCACCAATTTCAAATTGGCCATTTTCCCTCCAAAATTGACTTGAAATAGCAAATGATCATATGATGGAAATTCATGCAATGTGATCAATGTTTTGGAAATTTCATGTTATGAGAAGAAAAATGCAAGAAGAGCCACTCAAATTGGAATTATGAATCAAAAGTTATGGCCATTTGAAGTTCCATGACACTTGGCAATGATTGGACCATCTCTCCTCAACCATTTATCAGATGCTCATGATCTTAGACTTTTTGGAAATGGGAGAGAGAGATCTTCAACTTTCATGTTGGACAAAAATTCATTTGAAGCTTATTTGATGTTGGAATGTTGAGTTGAAGTTGAACCAAAAACTTTCCATTTTTGGAAAGTTGAAATTATAGGTCACTTTCCATTTTGGGAAACTTTTGACTTGACCTCAAAATTCTTCAACATTGATGTTTGGTATGATGAATAAGCATGATTTGGACATGAATGGGATGAAGAAACTCAATTCCCATACTTAAAACCCACAGTTGACTTTTCAGTTGACTGCATTGGCCCTTAGATGACCTGGAAAGGTTCTGATGAATTTGGGGCCTCAACCACTTGGGAATTTGCTCCAAAATGAACCTATAGCTCACATAAGCTCCATGTAATGATCACATGATCCATATCTCAAGAAAATACCATCTGCTCTTTGTACCATGAATTCACCTGATGCCTTGACCCGTTGACTGCTTAAGCTGCAAGACAAAGGTTAATGACATATTTTTGTACATTTTGGTTAGTGATTGAAAGAAAAGCAATGGTATACAAATGCAAGCAATGCTTGGTGATCAAGAACCACTCTCAAAGGAATCCCACCCACAGGGAAGGAAGCAAGGTGTCTAATGATCCTTGAGGCAATGCAATGTTATGATATGATGCCATGAGGGATCTTAGGGACAAAATTGGGGTCTTACACATGGCTTCATGTCACACTTTAAGCATCACTCATGGTCGTTATTGGACCTTTTACCATCACTTCATGGGCCTATCACACGCCCATGCAAGCATGCTCATGAGAATTGCTATTTTTGGCATTTGAATGGAAGTGTGTGGAAATAAATTGCAAAGCCTATAAATACATTGCCTCATGCTCAGAAGTACGGACATCTAGCCCAAGCTTTGCTCCTGCAACCTTCTCTTCAAGAATCGAGTTTCAATTTCACTTTTGTTTTGAAGTTGAAACTCCAAGAATCCAAGCCCTTCCTTGATCTATTTCACCTCCTGCGAGCTTCTAGAGTCAAGCCAAGGCCAATTAGAAGCAAGATCAAGCAAGATTCAAGCTACTCGAAGGTGGTTTTTTCAGAAACTTTCTCTTTTCGATTCTCTCTCAATTCTTCATCATTCTCTTTAATTTTTGGTTGGCTGAAGTCCTACCAATATAGGCAACAAGATTGAGTTGCTTTGAGGTCAAATCTAAGCAACTCAGTTCATGATCCTCAAAATTCAAATCCATGTATCTTTTAATATACTTGGAATTGAAGAAAATCGAAGCCAAATTCGAGCTCCTGAGTATTTTTCCTTTAAAATAGTGTCCTTGTTTTTCATTTTTCATTAATTTGAGGGTGAACCAGTCCGGTGAGGTCTACCGGAGAAGATAACCGGAGCTAGGGCTCCAGTGGTGAGTTGGCTTCCTCTCATCCATCTGATCTTGGTCCAAGGATCTAATCTCAGCCTTTGATTTACATTACCATAGTTCCCACGCGTTGACTAGAGACCATGGTGGAAAGCACGCGCGTGGCCATCAGATCTGCCACTTTAATTAATGAGGGAAATCTGATAGCCCTTGTTTTTTTTAATTTCTTTTTATTTTCTGATTTTTTATTTAATCCCTTTATTTTGTTTAATTCATAGAAATTTCATTTTTAACCCAAAAAATATGGGACTTTCACCAAAAACCTTTAAATATTTTTCACTTCCATATTCTGAATTAAAATTATTTTTTGGATTAATTTTGATATTTTTCATGAATTAAATGTTTTTGTGCATATTTTTAATTGTTTAAAAATACTTCTGACTTTTTAAAAATTGTGAAAGTTTTTGTCTAAGGTCCTTTGAGCTTGTTTGACCTAGGATAAATCCTTTGGCCATTTATTTGGTGTTTTGAAGGGATTTTAGGTTTTGACCAAATTAAAATGTATTTTAATTCATTTTTAAATTGATTTTTAATTGATTAAATGTTTAAAAAATGTTGTTGAACCATTTTTAACGTCTTGTGATGTTTGAATTTCTGTTTGGGTCTTGGTCAAGGTTGATTTGACTTTTGTTGGATCAAAATCATTGGATTTAGGGGATTGATGAAATGTACATTTCATCTTCCAAAATGAATGAATGGTTTTGATTTGATGAATTTCCTCCCATGATCAATTTGTGTTTCTATCTTCCCATCCCTCTTTATCTTTATCCCTATTCTTCCCCATTGCCTTATTTGACTAATAAAATCTCTAATGTCTAAAGGCTAATTGATTCATTAATGACCTTGTGTCAGATGAATCAATACAAGTATGACTGAGATAGGTCCCTCCCTCTTGATATTTTCTTTTAGTGTGTGGTATATTTTAGGAGTTTGGTTCTTCATACTAAATCTCTAACATGCATTAACACCTAAATTTTTATTGCCCGACCTCAGATAGTTGTGACTTCTACATAAGTCCAATTACGATTGCTTAACATAGAGCTAAATTTGACCCTCAAGGCATAGCATTCTAGTAAGTGAGATTTTAAGTCTCCCATTCTTCATGGCATTGTATGGAGACTTGACCTTTTTTCCTTTCATGAGAGCTAGTGGCTTACTTGTTGAATTATCCAAGTTGGAGCCCTTCTCATGGAAGATGTCTTAGTTTAAGGATTCATACTTGTGAATGAATGGTTGAGTGTTCTCCATAGAATGACTTAATCAATTAAAATCACCACTAACACTTGACTAACCTTTGACTAACATTTGACTAACTCTTGTTAATATTGCTTTATTTTCAAGTCATTTACTATTATGCAATTTATATTTATCTCATTTTCACTTTGCTCATTTAAGCCATATCTTGTGATTGTATATATATTTTATGTGTTTATGTTTTGTATGTGGTCTTAGGACCTTAAAATACCTAATAACAATAAAAACCCTAAAAAACATCTGGTGGACTGTTGAACTTGATCTGAACTTTTGGACTTAGGATTAGGCAATATTCCCTATGCTAAAAGGACTTGGCCAATGCCAACATTCTGAGACTGAGCTATTGTGAACTGAGCCTTCATCTTATACAAGTCGTGGGACTCTCTTAAATTCATCTGCTACTCTGTCTTTGTGCTTAATTGTAATTTTGATTATGTGTTTGATGCTTTGCTCTGAGTTGATCAAGGAATATTTCATCTGATACATGGGAAGACAATAAAGACTACTAGCTATTGGAATTGCTTGCTTGGATGTGGATATCTTTATTTAATGCCTTGATCTTCATGATATCTGGATATTGCTCATTGATTATTGATTATTACTTGATAAAAGTCCAAAGGAAAATGGGTTTCTATATGACATTCTTTTCTGTTGGATTGCATCCCATTGGTTAGATCTTTTTAACTCTTAACTTTTAATTTTGTGCTTAGGATAGCCTCTTCATCTCCTCCCACTTTTTAAATTTCAAAATCTCTCCCCCTTTTCAAAAACTTCTTTGCCCGTGATTTCAAACTTAGACTTTGTTTTAATGATTAGAAACTTTAGCCTTACGCCATTGAATTTTCAAACTCTTTCTTAAATCAAATTTGTAAATAAACTTAATCATATTGACTTAAATTTCAAAAGATCAAAAGAACTAACAACTCCATTCAAATTTTTGGCCCTTTGTGCCTTTTCTTATTAAACTCTTGTTAAAAAGCAATACACCAACTTATTTGAAATTTTTACCACGAACTACAAGGTTTTGATCCCTCATTTTTATGTTGGTACATAGGCACAAGTCTGAAGGTCTTGTCAAACACAACAAAATAATCAATGAATTCTTTTCTCATCCCCACACTTTATTTTTTTCAAACATATTTTATACCAAAAACATATGCACACGTAAAAAAGGGCTCCCTAGGAGTATCTAGGACACTTTGGGTGTTAACACTTTCCCTCTGCGTAACCAACCCCCTGGCATTTTATTAGTTTTGATTTGAAAACTTCTTATCTTTGGGTTTTGTTCGTACTTTTCCCTTTTCCTTTGGAAACAATAAAAGCGGGGTGGTGACTCTAGTTTTATTGACGTTAAGCTTATCCATAGCTTGATAGTCATGAATTTACCGCTACATTAGCCTCTTTATATCAGGCTTTGGGGCTTGCAACCCTGAAACTAAAACTCCTCTCCAACACTCCCAAGGCCCTGAATTTGTCGGGTCCCTTATGGCTTTTACAATACTGGTTAAATGCCATTTTCGAGTATCAGCTGGGTTATCCCTTGTTAGAATACATCATGAGGTTAAATGAAGATCGACCAATCAAAGGGGCTAAGTTGGCTTTGACCATATGCCAGGAGACTCCCAACAAACATCTCCTCACGAAGTACCTGAATATATTCATCGAAGCAGATAAGTTTTCTCCTGGCATGGCTCCATTCGTTGATCGAACCTTCAGCCCAAAGTGTTTTAAAGATCCTTTTTTCAGGTGGCTCTCCACAGGCCACAACACAATCAAACGCAATATGGAGAGCCTTTTTTACTCCTCCATTGCTATCTTACAGAATTGAAATAGGGTCGAAGGGGTACGGTTTCATGAGTTATCAACCCAATTTGGTAGCTCATCAGTTTTGTATAAGTCAAATGGTTATGAAGTCTTTGGTATCACATGTGACCGATATTGTATGGTCTGGTCGACCGTTAAATGCTGATGACCACAAAGCTTGTCTTCGTTTCTACAAATCTATCCAACGTTATGAACTTTCGGTGTTCAAATTTCAACAATCCTTTTTTACAACAATTGATTTTGACGAATGGTGGGCCACCTACCAGATTCACTCCTTTCCTAGTGACCAATTCCTTCAGAATATGGTTGACGCTCTATCCCGACCACATAATCCAAATTGACCATGTCGATGGAGCTCCCAGAATGGTATATGTTACTAATTTCATTTCCTCTTTTCCTGTGGATGTAAAAACTGAAAGTTTCTGTTATCGGGGTCGAACAAGGATCATTCCCTCATCTGAGTCGGCTCTAGCCAAGCCTTTGAAGAAACAACGGGCGCCCTCGACTCCCAATTCGCAGGTATTGTGCATCAATGTCCTCAGGATTTTCCATCTTAACAACTTTCATTACCTTCTCACTTATCTTGCAATTTTAGGTCCCTGGAGAAGTACCTTCAGTTAACAATGAGGAGTCCAACGGTAATGTGCATTCTCACATTTTTCCGACGTTGAAGGTACCGCCCAGAATGCCTCATACTCCTATCCGAAGAAAAAAGGCTCCATCGAAGGTGGCTCCTTCGACTTCAACCCCCGCAATCCAAGATGACCTTGAGGAGGTTTTCACCCATCATGATCTAGAGAGGACTCCTACCGTTTCTCCACTTCCCGTGGTCCTCCAGGTATTCGTCCATCTTTATCTTAACAAACTGCGGGTTTCTTTTCATCGTGAGTTCTAATATTTCCATCTTCTAGGAACTTGTGGCCTCTCTAATTCCGGCCGAACTGTGGCAGAAGATAAGACCGACAATTCATCTGCCGACATTGCCTTGAGTTCACAATGGCAAGCTGAGTTCCAGAGTGCCTCACAAGTGGTTCAACAAAATCTCGTTTCCCCACCAACTCTAAATCCGCCAAATATTATTGACGAAAGTGTGTCCACCGGTGTTCTAACTTCGAGTGAGATTAGGATTATCAAACAAAGGAAATTCGTAGAGGCCCTTCGGAAACTACAACAACTCCGTTGTCTTTCGACCGATGCGCCACCTCCGTCTTCGATCGTGGCTCCTTCCTCTGAGTTGAATGCTGAGGTCACTTTCATACTTCAACAACTAAAGGCGTCACTCTTCGAGAGAAACTTTTTACATGCTCTTGAAACAGAAGAAGGGCTAGCTCGTGATATTTTCAAATTCCTTGACTGACTTGCACTTCATGACCTTCCTGCCTCGATGGTCAAGTATTTTGTTGAGTTTGAGGCCTTCTTCACTCAATTTGTTAAGGACTTTAACCTTCATCAAAATGATGACCTTCAAATCAATACGAAACTCAATGAGGTAAGGCTTGAATGGGACTCCAATGAAGCATGTGAGCAAAAACTCAGCGAATTTAAAGCCAGGAAAAAGGAGCGCCTCTGTCGACAACAAGCCTTCGACCAGCAAATTTCAGACTACCAAGTAAAGATAGCCGAACTCAATAGAAAAATTGTTGATGTGGAAGCGCAAAAGGCTTCCTTAGAGACGGCCGAAGAGCTTCCTGCCCAAGAGGTCGTCGACCGCGAAGTCCTAAAGGGAAACTCCCATGGGAAAAAGGCCCTCAAAATTGAGGCTAACATCAAAAAGATGCGTGGAAAGAAGAATTTTCTAGATAATAGGATTGTTCATGAGATAAACCCTTTTGAGTATTTCAAATCTAGGTTTCCTGCCTGATTTTCTTTTATTTTCATCTTGTAAGGTCCACCAACCATTTTCGTATTTCCTTTATAGGCCATTGAATGAATTAATGAATCTTCCGTCACATTTGGATTTGGACTTCTTGTAGCATAGGTTTATATTTCTTTATATATTTCCCATTAACTCTCAAGACCCTTTGATTCATACCAAGTTCTTGGATCTCATAAGTGTTGTTGGTAAATGTCCGGATTATCTGAAATGGTCCCTCCCATTTTGGAGATCATTTTCCCAGAGTTCGATCTCTTCGATCCATAGGCAGGATTACTTTCCAAACATAATCATCCACTGCAAAGGTTTTTGCTCTTACCCTTCTGTTGTATACCTTGGCCACGCGTTCTTTCTGTCGTGTCAGTGTTTCCATCACAGCCAATCTTTCTTCGTCCAAATCAACCAGTTCATCAAACATCAGCTCCTAATATTGTTTCGACTGAAGATCATTCTGGCGTTGTACTCTGAAGGACTGCAAACAAATTTCTATGGGTAGTATGGCATCGTGCCCAAATATTAGTCGAAAAGGCGTCGATTTGTTTCTTCCTTTGGGGACGTTTGACAAGCCCATAGGATTTGGTCCAAAGTCTTGTGCCAATTTTTTGGCTTTTTGGAAATATGTTTTCTAATTAGACTTATTATCACTTTGTTGGCCGCTTTGACCTGGCCATTTGCTTGTGCATAATAAGGTGTGGAAGTGATTAACCTGAAACCTATTTCGGCGGCAAACTCTTGCATCTTTTTCCCAACAAAAACCGACCTTTGATTTGTGGCAATGGTTTCTGGGATGCCAGATCGATATATAATATGTTTCTGGATGAATTCGAGCACCACCTTCTGATCTACTTTCACCAGAGGGACAACTTCGATCCACTTAGTGAAGTCGTCTATCTCGACTAGGATGAACTTTTTGTTGTTGCGATGAGGCCGATCGAATCTCGCCAATGACATCCAACTCCCACCCTCTAAAGAGACATGGCTTGATAACTGCATGCAACTCACTCGCTGGCACGTGTTGAACTCCTACATGCATCTGGAATTCCTGGCATCCCTTAGTGAATTCGATACAATCCTTCAAAATATTGGGCCAATAAACGCCTTGTCAGAACAGCAGCCATTTCATCTTATGGCCTGCCTGGTGCGCACCACAGGCTCCACTATGCACCTCAGATATGGCCAAATATGCTTCTGTATTTCCCAAACATTTAAGTAATACTCCTTCTGGTGTTTTCTTCAGCAATTCATTCCCTATCAGCACATAACTCAGCACTCTATATTTGATTTTCTTCTCAGTACTTCCGACTGGATTCTCTAAATATTTCAAAATTGGTTTTCTCCAATCTGACGGCGCCGAATTGCTGACAGTAAAAACTCTGTGTCCCCAGGAATTCTCAAACTTAAAATCTTCGAGGCATTCTTTGTCCAACCCTTCATCACAACTGATACTTTCATCGGAGATATCTTCCCTTAGTGGTGGTGCGTCTGACACCAGCTTCTCCCGGACTTCAATAATATCCTGGAATTTCGACTTAGACATCTTATACCCAGATGCGATTTGGGCTAGATCATTGGCTTCTTAGTTCTCATCTCTCGGCACATGTGTTATGTCGGCGACCTCGAAGTACTCCAACAGTTACGTTGTCGTCACAAAATACTTCAACAGATTTTACTTGATGCATTGTATTCTCGTGTGACCTGCTTGATTACCAACTTCGAATTTCCTCTTACCTCAATTTTGTTGGCTCCCAATTCTTTCAAGATTCGAAGACCAGTTATTAGGGCCTCGTACTCAACCTCATTGTTGGAACATTTCTCGTCTATTCTGCACTTGAACCTTATCGGAACATCCTGTGGGGATAATATTAATACCCTAACTCATGTTCCATCTTTGTGGCTCGACCCATCGAAATATAGCCGCCACGGGTTTATGTCAACCATGTTTAATGAAGGTTCGATCATAGCATGACCCACTATGAAATCTGCCACAATTTGTCAGAGAAAACTTTGTTAAAGTTAGTGCCCATTTTCCAATTTGGCTATGTAGAATAGGTTCAGACAACATATGTTTAATAACATCGTAATGAGAAGAGACATACACATCAACTGGTTTTATATATTACTTTAATTTCATACAGGCAAAGTACAGGCAAAGGCACAGTTTCTCTATCATAATGTACCTAGTTTCAACATCTATTAACATTCTACTGAGGTAATATATGGGTCTTTCGACACCATTAATATCCTTTTGGGCTAACATACTCCCTATAGTTGTATCCAACGCAACAACTTACAAACTCATATTTTTTCTCCTACTGGGGGGTAATAAAATGGGAGGCTTTATAAGATAACCTTTGATGGCTTTGAAAGCCTCTTGTTGCTCTGGTCCCCAATAGAAATCGTTGTCATTCTTAATTTTGAGCAGTAACGAAAATACCTTCGTCTTGCCACTTAGATTCGATATGAACTGTCTTAGGAAGTTTATTTTTCCCAACAAAGATTAGAGTTGCTTCTTTGTCGACGGGCTTTTGAGATCTAAAATCACTTGTTTTGTTTTGATTGATCTCAATGCCTCGTTTGTGTACCATGAACCCCAAGAAATCTCCAGCGTGTAGACCGAAAGCACATTTTAATGGATTCATCTTCAATCCATATTTTCTCATTCTGTCGAACGAGCGTCAAAGGTGATCCAGATGGTCTTCTTGTGATGACGATTTTATCACAATGTCTTCGATATACACCTGTATAAAATTTTCAATGAAGTCATGAAATATGGTATTCATTGCTCTTTGATAGGTCGCTCCTGCATTTTTTTAACCAAACGACATTACAACCCATTCGTATGTCCCTAAAGCTCCAGGGCATCGGAATGTTGTCTTGGGGACGTCATCTTCGGCTATGAGAATTTGATTGTAGCCAGAATAACCATCAAGCATGCTCAAATATTCAAACCATGCGGCCGAATCAACCAGCATTTCCGCCACGGGCATCGAGTACTCATCCATTAGCGTGGCATTATTCAGATCTCTGAAATCTATATAGACTCTAATAGTTCCATTTTTCTTAATGACATGCACTATATTAGCCATCCACTAGATGTACCTCGCAGTCTTGATGAAACAACCTTTGAGGAGTCTTTCGATCTCCTGCTTAATCTTCAAGGTGATCTCCGGAGCAAATCATTGGGGATGTTACTTCACTGGCCTTTTCCCTGGTTAGATAGGCAGTAGATGCTCCACAATGCCTCGACTTAAACCAGGCATTTTGTTATAATCCCAGGCGAAACAGTCTTTGAACTCTGTCAATACTGCAATCAACTTCGCCTTCATTGGTGATCCAACCTTGGTGCTTATGTATGTTGGTCTTTTTTCGACCCCATCTCCTAGATCAATTTCTTCGAGGGGATCTTGTGCTTGCATCCTCTTCAACTCATTTGATGGGCTCTTTTAGAACCCCAAAGGCTCATTGTCGTAGATGCAATCAAGCCTCCGACTTTCTGAAGCTGTTATTTGGTCTTGTCGACCATCTTCCAATTCCTTGGCCTCACAGGCCAAGTTTTGAAACCTCTCCTTTTCCAGGATCGACTTCTTTTTGTTTGCAGCCAAATAGGCCAAAATTCAAGCAAAACTTTCTGACTCAACAGTCATCTTCATCGACTGCAGGCCACCACGTAGGTGGAATTCCCGTCTCCGACCCTGTGTCTACCTCAGTATCCTATATGAAACCATGATCAGGGTCTAAGTTCAAAACGCAGCCAATTTTGACGGAAGTATAGGAACCTGATTCGTCATCACACGGCACTATATTCGCCAAGTGTTAGTCAAAAGATCTCTTTGAACCCCTATCATCGACACGGTAATAACTTTGGTCGGCCTCAATGTTCTCCATGATACCGTCTTTACGCCAGATTATAAGTCTCTGATGAACCGTCGAAGGTACCTCTCATATCCCATGGATTCATTCTCAACCCAGGAGTAAATTGAAATTAGCTTTGGAATCTATCACCATGAACAACATTGATCATGTTGGTGTACCCACGGCAAGATCGACCTGGACAACACCCATTATATTGTTGGTTTCCCCTTCATAGTTTGATAGAACCATGTAATGTTGTTGAAGATCTTCGTCACCCTTCCCCCATTTTCTTAAATAGAGTATGGGCATTAGATTGACCGCAGCGCCTCCGTCGAAAAATACCTTATTTTTCACCATTCCATCAACCTTCGCCCTTATGAACAAAGGCTTTAGATGATACATCATCCATGGGCTGGGTCTTTCGAACGTGGCCTTTTGTTCCTCCACTACGTCACTATTCACGATGTAGTAGTACAGTGGTTTCCCTCTAACCATTTCATATAGCACAAAGTCTTCCTCTGTTTCAAAGACTTTGGATACCATGTTGTATTCAGCCGGCAATACCGATACAATGTCGCAGTTTACAACAAAGTCATCACCATAGGTGTCATCATTGGTTTCGTCGTACATGTCTTCGTCAAACTCCTTGTCGGACTGGGGGAGTATTCAGGTTCTCCCTCCCCTGGTTGAGGGGAATATTCAGGTTCTTCCTCCTTCGATTCATCCATGTCCCTTGGTTGTTCTTCGACCTCTGACAAACATTTCACACTTTCGGAAGCTACCACTGCTTTCTTCCCCGTCGAGTCGACAATCATAGCCATTATTTGGTTGGCCACCATTTTTCCTTATCTTAGCCCCAATACCTTTGGTGTCTGCCTCTTTTGTCCAGAGGTTTCCATAGGTTTCAAATATGGAGTGGTGACATCTTTCCCAGCTTTTTTGTTCCGCTGATAACATCTCCATTGTGTCCTGATCATTGGATTCTTCCCTTTGTAGTTAGGAGATACCACGTAGCCCTTTTTCTTCTCTGGAGATGCTGTTTCTTTCTCCAACACTCTCCACTTTGGTTTCTTGCCCCCTTTCTGGCTGACTGACTCTATCCATTTTTCCTGTGGAACGTCGGTCGGCGGGATGGAAGTCTTTGGCCGGGGCCGTTAAAACTAGCGCCTATATTCTTTGTTCTGTCGAGGTGCTCCATGCTTGTCGAACACGAATCGTGGGACAATAGGTTTCTCTTCCTTCAAGGCCTTGTTGTCAGCCTCCAATCTTTCTGTGGTTTTCCCGTCGAACACTGCACTGCACTTAGGGCATAGCAGAGCTTTTGACTCATTTACTCTACACTTCTCCTGGAAGTCTGATAAACGTTCGCCTGGTTGGGGGTAGGCTGACTCCGCTTGATTTTTGGCCTTATTGCCAAAATCCTCAGTAGTTTCGACCATCAGCACTTCAAAAGATTTCGCTAAGGACGCCACCTCGGAAGCCCCCACGAGACCATCAGTAGTCTCGACCATCATGCATTCGAGAGGCTTCGAGTACAAAGCTTTTTCCACCTTCAAAGGGTCAAAGTCCACCTGCATTTTTGGCCTTTCTCCAAATTGAAGTCTTCCTTCTTTCAAAACCTTTTGCACCAAATCCCTGAAAAGAACATATTGGTGAGTTTTGTGACCAAGGAAATTATGAAATTTACATAATCCCCTTTTCTTATTTTGTTCTAGGGAGGGATCTTTTAAACCCTGAGGGACGATAATTTGACCTTCTTTTACTAACAGATCAAAGATCTTGTCGCACTTAGACACGTCGGACGTATAAGTCTTAGCTACGTATTTATCTGTTTTCTCAGCTTCGATAGGGTTTTTTCCATTTGAAGGCTTTAAAACCTTACACGCGTATGGAGGTCCGGGCTTAAGTTCTTCCATGTTAACCTCGCTTCTGTCAATTAAATCTTCATCATCGGTCGAACACCCTTCGACTGCGATATAGGATATTTTTTATATCTTATGATATCGACCCGTTTTGGTCTTCCATTCTTTCAGGCATTCGATGCATCAAACTCTGTCGGCCAATTGGGCCATATCTCTAAGATATTGAGTATCCAGCTTTTTCCTTATAGAATAATCTAAACCCCCGACTGCTATCTCGGCTAACTCATGCTCAGGGATATGAGTAAAGCATCACACTTTCAACAGTCTAAACCTGTTTAGGTACTGATCAACCGACTCAGCAACCTTTTGTTTGATGTTGTCTAGTTCTTTAAGGCTAATCTTTGACTGGCCCATGTAAAATTATTCATGGAACAATCTCTCCAATTGTGTCCATGTTTGGATCGACTGTGGAGGTAGCGTTGTGAACCATGTACACGTGTTTTTTGTAAGAGAACTTGGGAAGTATTTTAACTTCAAATCCTCATTGTTTGTTATGTCGCCAGCATCAGTCAGATACCTGGAAATGTGTTTGACGGTGGACTCCTCAGTATCCCCAACGGATCTTGGTAAATTTTGGGACCTTCCATCCCCTAGGCAGTTCTGTCTGTAAGACAAAGTCTGGCAAGGGTGAAGAGTAAGTCGACCGTTGTAGGCCTGGGCTTATTTTGTTTCGTACTATGATCTGTTCGACGATAACCTCTAGATTTTTCTCCCTAATGGCTACCTCGTATCGAATCTACCTGACCACATGGTTGGGATCCTGGTTTCTATTGACCATAACCACGGGGGGCCTTTGTGCCACCCTTGGGATCTGTTTGAATTCCTGATATTCTTATTCGGCAGTATCGTCCGTCATTTCCTCTTGTCGGACAAGGGATTTCCGGTCGAGGAGGAGGCATTGGATTCTGACGAACCGGTTCCCTTGGAGCCCCAAAAAAGTCTCATATCCTTGTCATTTGAGTTGCCAATTTCTGGTAACTCTGTGTTGAATCTTGAATCAAAGGCCTCAGGATGGTGCCCATTTGCTGAGTTAACATGTGTACCATTTCATGGTTACTCTCGTCCATCTGTTGTCTCATAACAGCGACAGAACTTGACGTAAAATTTGGGACCGACTAGGACGCCGGTCCAAAACCTGGGGGTCGATCGAATGGGGTTGCCAAAGGTCCTAACCCCTGGTAATGTGGGAATGGCGGTGATGATGTTTTGCTAAAAGTTAAACCGAGATTATGCATACTTGCCATAAACTCAGTCGGCATTCCCAACGTCCTGTGCATGGGGAATGTAAAGTTGGGCGTGTATTGCCCAGAAGTTCCCATTGTTGTTGGTTTCGGTGTTTGTGGTTGACATAGTGTCAGAATTGGACCCACAAACGCTATCGAAACTGTCGACGCCATGCTGGAACTGACATCGGTCGTATGTGACGTCGCCGTGTCTCCCACAGAAGACGTCTCTTCGTGTGGTCGAGGAGACGTCATTTTGCCACTGCGTAGTCGCATACAATAAACACTTTGGAGTCCCATCGGGTGTGCCAATTTGTTTTTCGCTAACAATCTCTAGCCTTCCTATCAGAGGTTACTTGTAGGACTGACTACAAAGTCCTAGACTTCATGTTGAGTGTATGGTGTTTTAGTAGGCAAAGTATTTGGAATTTTCAAAAGGGGTGAATATAACTCTTGGTGAGTTGGAAATAATGATAATCTGATAAGTTAAATGACTGATGAATATAAATGGAGGCAAAAGTACATTTTTTGTAGGGAGATAACTTTTTTCTCGTAAACGTTTTGGTACTTCAAGTGTACTCCTACTACAAATGCTAAAAATGCCCTCTTCTAAATGATCCCTATGACTTGCTTAAATACTAATAAAACTTAACCGTCTGGAGGATACAAATCTGTCTTGAGATGACACATGTTGGCCCACTTCTCCCATGTACATAGATAACTACCCATGTTTCGGCCACCCACGATCACTCCTCATCATGGAGATATCCTTCGACTTCGACTAGCCCTTTTGATGTTGACCCTGGATTGTCCAATTCCTCGTCGATCTCATATTCTGACGGACTTCCTAATCGACCATGCTTTGCCTTCTTTGGCCGAAATTTTCCAGCTAACAATGTGGTACAAAACCTGTTCATCATCACCTCCGGCCTTCATTGACGCATCCATGTGGTATTTGTACATCTGCTCTAGATATGAAAATCTAGCATGAGCGTCTCTCATGGACGAAGTCTACATGCAACAATCTCCTAGACTTAAAAGTTATGATTTCACTCTAGTTTGCAAACTAAACAAATCTATTTTTACTTTTGTCTCCAGTTGGTGTGATTCATCCTTATTCACTTTAGTCACTCCTACATACACTATATTCATGTTAGTATATGTATATGACATTATTGTCACTGTGAACTCACCTAAACAAATTCAACGTCTAATCAGTAAACTAAATGCATTATTTTCTCTCAAGTAGCTTATTAAGTTGGAGTACTTCCTATGAATTAAAGTAGATCATATAAAAGATGACTCTCTCTTCTTATCTTAAACAAAGTGCATCAAGGGTCTCCTTGAAAAGGCCAAAATGACGGATGCTAAGGGAATGCAAACCCAAATTATTTCTAATCTCAAGCTCTCTAAGCATGGAACTGGACCTCTACGTGACCCTGCATTCTACAAGTCCATTGTTGGAGATCTTCGATATGCCATTATCACTATGCCTGAAATATGATTTACAATTAATAAAGCCTTCCAATTTCTGTCCCAACCTCTTGAAAGTCATTGAATAGTTGTTAAGAGAATACTAAGGTACTTAAACGGGTCCTTTCACAATAGCTTGCTTCTCCAACCAGCTTCAACTCAGTTACCTCTCTCTATCAAAGGATTTTCTTATGCAAGCTGGTTGGGGTATTTGTGGATGGTTTGATTCAGTTTTGAAAGAATTTGATGCACAAACCAATCAAAAACATATGGATTGGATTTGCCCATTTCTTGATAAAGCCCAAACCAATAAACAACTGATTGGTTTGGGTTTGTTGATCAAATACATTAGAAACAAATGTGCAAAAAATATTTTAATATCTAATTTACATAAACTAATTTTCCAAAATAATATAAAATTCCTAATTTTTTCGTTTCTCCATATTGGTTGTGAATATCACAAATGAAAATTCATTTTTTTTTCTTCTTAAAGTTGAAAATCATATATGGTTCAGGTAGATGGGCTCGCGGGTAAAATTTTGAAAATTTGTTGCCCGAACCACTTAACATCGAGCTTAATTGGTTTGGTTCAGTTTTTACCTGAACTAAAAGAATGTTTGAACCAAACACCATAGTTTGGTTTGGATGCTGGTTTGGTTAGTATTTTCCTGAACCAATGAACACCCCTACATAATGGGGGGAAATCTTGATGATTGTAAATCCACTGCAGGATCATGTATTTTTCAGGGGGCCAACCTCATATCCTGGTGGTCCAAAAATTATGCCTTAGTAGAAAGATATAGAACTTAAGTTGAGTACATAAGCCTGGCTAACTCAGCTTCTGAAGTCCTCTAGATCCAGTCTCCTCTCACTGAACTCAGAGTTTCATTCACCATATATATGTTATTTTGTGACATCCTAAACATAATTGATTTGTCTCACAATCCAGTCTTTCATTCCAAGACCAAGCACATGGAACTTGACATCTTCTTTCTCAAGGAAAAGGTGCTTAGAAAGACTTTAACTGTCCAGTATGTTCCCTCATTTGATCAGTTTGTATATCTTCTTGCAAAGCCTTTGTCACCCCTTAGGTTTCTGCAACTTAGAGACAAAATACATATTTAAGACAAGTTCATGCTTGCTCAGAGATGACCCTGTTTTTTAGGAGAATATATTACAAATAAGAGTAAACCATACAAGTACAAATAAATTGAATCCTTGTAACTAATTGTGCTAAGTCACAACAGTTAGGCCTAGCTATAAATATCTAGTTACTTCTCTTTGTAACTAACTTTTACATAACTAAAATAAAAACCCAGTTCGATCAAACTAATTTTCATCTCTATTTTCTCTCTTCTCTTTCTCTATTTTTCATGCTTTTTGGTTTAGATTCAAAGTCTTCCTGCTGTGATTTATGCTTTTTTATCGTTTCACGGAACTATAAAAAAAATACAATAACATCAGTCAATTCAATTACTATAAAAATAAATGTAATGTAGAAGTAATTAAATATTATGCTAACTCTCCTTTTCACACATGCATAACAACATTGTCTGCATATAGAGGAAGTAAGGAGGTGTCATATGGGCCTCCTGGAAAACTATCAAGAACAAGAGCAACAACAACAACAACAACATGTTCCTCCCTTGGGCTTCAGGGACTACAGGGGAAGAAGAGAAAACGCGCCTCGTGGAAGATGGCGCCAGAGACACATGAACTCCATAATTCGACGTTGCTAGATCAAATGAAGTCGCACCAACTGGTGTTTGTGAGGGTGTGACTCTCTCCCTACGAACCGATGCATGTTGGGTCACTCAACCGTGGCTCGATCTATCAGAGTTTTCAGCCATTGTACATATAATAAAACCAAAAATCATATCAAAATCAAAATGTTATTGGAACAAAGGAAAGCAAAATCTAGAGATACATCTCCGTAACACATGAAAAGAAAATTTCGGAGATGCATCATCGTAAAAGTTGCGATTGGGGCAGAAATTGCAGAAAACCCTTATGATACGCTAAACACCAACAAATGCGAATGCATGTCTATACAAGCTACCTATTTTAAATGTAACTACAACCAAATACATCTTAAACAACCTATTTTATCTAATTCATACATCACAATTAAAAAAAGATAATGAGGAACTTATCGATTGAGAGTTATTGTGTTAAGTTTGAATGGAGTGTATGAAATATCCTGGAATTTGATTGTAATGAGATAGAAGTAGTGTTGAAGCTTGAAAAGTAGCCTAGTTGGTTCTTGTAGCAACCCATTTTTTTTAGTATTTAATTCTTATATTATTATACTATTTTATTATATTTATTTGGGGTGTTAATTAATTAATTGGTTGTTAGGTAGTATAATAATTGATTATATTGATTAACTTGGTGTGTATATTGTGTTGGTTTAATTTATTTGAACTAAATAGAGATATTATAATACTATGTCTTATTGGGCCTAATAATTAAATTAGAGGTATCATTTCTTAAGCCCAAATATAATACTAGGATAGTAAGAGGTGGGGAGAGTGAGAAGTAGAACTCACTTGGTCATTTGTTGGCAACAGAGAAAGAAAGAGGAAAAAGTATGGAGAAGAGGGGAAGAACAAGGGAGAAGCTAGGATTTCCAGAAAATTGAAGAGGTAAGGGGGAGAATTCTTATTATTATGGGTTAGTATGATTGGGTCAATGGGTAGAAAAGTGTTTAGGTTGAAATCCCTAATTTTATGGTTTTAGAATTGTTAGGTTTTGATGAGTAATCTTTGATTTGTGATGATTAATTGCGTTTGGAATGGATATATGGATGAAATTGAGGGATAGATTGAGAAGCCACTTAGTTTATTAAATTTCATTACAGTAATGGTAAGTTAAGAAAAATTCCAGTTTAAACTGAGTAACGGGTTATCCAAAATGCGTTAACGGGTTACTTGCTGAAAATCTGCCCCAGGGATTGAATTTTGTTTCGTGTTAACGGGTTACCCAAAATGCGTTAACCAGTTACTTAGTTAAAAATCTGCCCAGGAATTGAATTTTGTTTTTGTGTTAACGGGTTACCCAAAATGCGTTAACCGGTTACTTAGTTAAAAACCTGTCCAGGAATTGAATTCTGTTTTTGTGTTAAGTGGGTTACCCAAAATGCGTTAACTGGTTACTTAGTTAAAAATTTGCCCAGGAATTGAATTTTGTTTTCGTGTAAACGGGTTACCCAAAATGCGTTAACCGGTTACTTGCTGTTGAAAGAGGGAAAATTGAGAACTTTAAATGTTGTAACCATTTTGAAATGAAATCTAAGTGTGCGTATTTGATAATTAGCTTATATATGTGAATGGTGTATTTGTTATGAATGTGTATATGTACCATTGGTGGATAATTCATAGAGTTGAATTATGATGATATGCGGAATGTTAAGATGGTAGAGATGATCTTAATTGCATACGTTGTTGGTATTTGTACATTCATTCATGGCATGGTCAGCTTTATGGTGGAAGCGGTGAAACTGTGGATTCACATGGTGATAGACGTTGATCCTTGAATGGAAATAGGCGTAGCAGACGTTGATCCTTAATTGGAAATAGACGTAGTGGCTTTGATCTTGTCTGGATCGGAAGCGGTGAAACTGTGGGTTCACATGGTGATAGACGTTGATCCTTGAATGGAAATAGGCGTAGCAGACGTTGATCCTTAATTGGAAATAGACGTAGTGGCTTTGATCTTGTCTGAATCGGAAGCGGTGAAACTGTGGGTTCACATGGTGATAGACGTTGATCCTTAATTGGAAATAGGCGTAGCAGACGTTGATCCTTAATTGGAAATAGACGTAGTGGCTTTGATCTTATCCAGATCGGAAGCGTGGCTTGGATTCTAGCTATTGAATCGGAAAGCGGTGAAACGTTAGGTTCACATTGCGGTACCACATGCATAGAGTCACATTAGAGTTATGTGATAATGGAATATATGCATTGATGTGATTGTTATGTGTTTATGAGATATGGTAATTGAATTTGGTGATGTTTGGATACATAACTTGGTGAAATATGTGATTATGTGATAATTATAGTTATGTGTATATTTGGAAATATAGCAGCTGATTTTAATATTGTACTCCTTGAGTTTTGATGTATGCTTGAAACATGTGAAATGAATATTGGTTAGTATTATTTACATAGTTATACAAGGCGTGATGAATTCCTTTAATTGTTGATTTAATCATTGTGTTTTATTATACTTCTTCATAATGATTTGAATTCTCATCCTTCTGTTTGAATGTTGCTTTTACATGGGCATCATGCAGATACTCAAGAGTAGTATTGTTGAAGTAGGTGGAAGGTAGTGAGTCAATGCTCTGGTCATGTAACACTGGGTAGATTAGTATTATGGAACTCATATCTAATTTGGATATGTATTATGTTATTACTTGTGAACATGTTTAATCGCAATTGTTGTTTGAGAGGCCATAGTGCCAAATATTCTGGATATGGTTTTCATTTTATCTTGAGGAGATTATTGAGAGATGATCATGGTATGGGACATGAATCATTTTATGAATTGCATGAATATTCATTATTTTCCGCTGCGAACGTATATTCTTGGATATTCATGATATTTGAAATGTGTTATTTTAAATGACCATGTGTATTGTATATTGATGATGAATGATGTTGGTTTTTGAAAGCTTTTAGTTTTTGAAAACGTCGATGTGACGCCCTTTTGTTTATACGCGTGCTTATTTACTCTGATTATATGTGAAGTATTTTTGGGTAGAAAAAGGGGTGTTACATTAGTGGTATCAGAGCAGGTCGGTCCGTCCGGCCAGGTTGTTTAATTATGTGTGTTCCCTAGTATGCGACATGTGTGTGAGAACACTGTCGATGCTTGTTTTATTTTCCATTGGCAGGTTGGGAATGAAATAAGTGGGGGAGAAGCGTCTGCTTATCTTGAATGTTCCAATTGTATCGAGCTCGGACATTATGTTGTTGCATGCAAGAGTGCAGTGTTGGCTAGTTAACTGTTTTGGAGAAGACGGTTATTATCCTGAGGTTGGTGCTAAAGAAGATTGGTTTGTGTCTGCTAAGCAAGCTGATGAATCAGTTCAAGATGGTGTCAAGTTGTTTATGTTGTTGGCAACTTTGGATATTCGTGAGAAGAGGACGATTGAAGAATTGCCAATAGTTTGTGAGTTTGCGGAGGTATTTCTTGAAGATATAAGTGATTTACCGCCGGAACGTGAGGTTGAGTTTTCGACTGATTTAGTTCCTGGAACTAGTCATGTATCGATGGCTCCCTATAGAATGTCTGCTTCTGAGTTGAAGAGTCAACTTGAAGACTTGCTTGAGAAGAGGTTTATTCGTCCTAGTGTGTCGCTGTGGGGTGCACCTGTTCTGTTGGTCAAGAAGAAAGATGGTTCTATGAGATTATGTGTTGATTATAGACAACTGAACAAAGTGACGATTAAGAACAAGTATCCACTTCCGAGGATTTACGATCTGATGGATCAGCTGGTTGGAGCTTGTGTGTTTAGCAAGATTGATTTGAGGTCTGGGTATCATCAGATTCGTGTAAAGGCTGAGGATATTCAAAAGATTGCTTTTCGGACAAGGTATGGTCACTACGAGTACTCCGTGATGCCTTTTGGTGTGACTAATGCACCTGGTGTATTTATGAAGTATATGAATAGGATTTTTCATGATTATCTGGACAAGTTTATTGTTGTGTTTATCGATGATATATTGATTTATTCTAAGAGTGAAGAGGATCATGCCGAGCATTTGAAGGTTGTGTTATCGGTGTTGAAAGAGAAGAAGTTGTTTGCTAAACTCTCTAAATGTGAGTTTTGGTTGAGTGAAGTAAGTTTTCTTGGGCATGTGATTTTGAGTGGTGGTATTTCTGTGGATCCTACGAAGATTGAGGTTGTATCTCAATGGGAAGCTCCTAAGTCTGTTGCTGAGATTAGAAGTTTCCTTGGTTTTGCTGGTTATTATAGGAAGTTCATTGAAGGATCTTTTATGTTGTCGTTACTGTTGATGCAGTTGACTAGGAAAGGTCAAGCTTTCATTGGACTTCACAGTGTGAAGCGAATTTTCAAGAGCTTAAAAGAAGATTGACTACGGCTCCTATTCTGATTTACCGGATCCGTTAGAACCTTTCGTTATGTATTGTGATGCTTCTTTGTTGGGTTTAGGATGTGTTTTGATGCAAAAAGGGCAAGTGGTAGCTTATGCTTCAAGGCAACTTAAAGTTCATGAGAGGAATTATCTGACGCATGATTTAGAGTTGGTCGCCGTTGTGTTTATGTTGAAGCTTTGGAGACATTATTTGTTTGGATCGAGATTTGATGTGTTTAGTGATCACAAGAGTTTGAAGTACTTGTTCGATCAGAAAGAATTGAATATGAGGCAAAGGAGATGGTTGGAATTCTTGAAAGATTATGATTTTTGTTTGAATTACCATCCTGGAAAGGCGAATATTGTAGTCGATGCATTGAGTAGGAAGTCATTGCACATGTCTATGTTGATGATTCGAGAGTTTGAATTGTTGGAGCAATTTAGAGATTTGAGTTTGGTTTGTGAGGCGACGCCTTCGTGTGTTAGGCTTGGAATGTTGAAGCTTACGTGTGGCATTCTTGACGAGGTTAGAGAAGGTCAGAAGTCAGATTTGAAATTAGTCGATGTTATGACATTGATTAATGAAGGCAAAGGTGGTGACTTTCGGATTGATGAGAACGGTATCATGAGGTGTCGTAATTGAGTTTGTTTCCCGGATGTTGCGGATTTGAGAAAGAGGATTCTTGAGGAAGGGCATAGAAGTGGTCTGAGTATTCATCTTGGTGCTACTAAAATGTATCAAGACTTGAGGAAGATGTTTTGGTGGCAAGGTATGAAGAAGGATGTAGCGGGATTTGTGTATTCATATTTGACTTGTCAAAAGTCAAAGATTGAACATCAAAAGCCGTTTGGTTTGATGCAACCGTTATCTATTCCCGAGTGGAAGTGGGATAGTATCTCTATGGATTTTGTTTCGGGTTTGCTGAGAACATCGAGTAATTGTGAAGCGATTTGGGTCGTTGTGGACAGGTTGACGAGATGTGCTCATTTTATTCCGATGAGGATGGATTATTCGATGGAGAGACTTGCTAAGTTGTACATCGAGAGGATTGTGTGTTTGCATGGTATTCCGTCGAGCATTGTTTCGGATAGAGATCTGAGGTTCACTTCGAGGTTTTGGGAAGGTTTGCAAAGTGCTTTGGGTACGAAGTTGCGTCTGAGTTCGGCATATCATCCGCAAACTGATGGTCAAACGGAGAGGACTGTTCAGTCGCTTGAAGATATTTTGAGGTCTTGTATTTTGGAACAATGAGGAAATTGGGATAGTTTCTTGCCTTTGATCGAGTTTACGTATAACAAGAGTCTCCATTCGAGTATTAGAATGGCACCTTTTGAGGCTCTTTATGGTAGAAGGTGTAGAACTCCTTTGTGTTGGTATGAATCGGGAGAGAGTGTTGTGGTTGGACCCGAGTTGATTCAAGAGACTACGGATAAGATTAAGATGATTCAGGAGAAGATGAAGGCTTCTCAAAGTCGTCAAAAGAGTTATCATGATAAGAGGAGGAAAGCTCTTGAGTTTGAGAAAGATGAGCATGTGTTTCTTCGAGTTACGCTTATAACGGGTGTTGGTAGAGCTTTGAAGTCGTGTAAGTTGACGCCGCGTTTCATTGGTCCATATCAGATTTCTGAGAGGGTAGGTGAAGTGGCATATCGAATTGCATTGCCACCGCCACTTTCTAATCTTCATGATGTGTTCCATATGTCTCAACTGAGGAGGTACATTGTGGATCCATCGTATGTTGTTCCATTAGATGATGTTCAAGTGAGGGATAATTTGACGGTTGATACATCACCTATGCGAATTGAAGATCGAGAAGTGAAGAAGCTTCGTGGTAAGGAGATTACTTTGGTGAAAGTGATATGGGGTGGAGCCGCCAATGGCAATATCACTTGGGAACTCGAGGATAAGATGAAGGAATCGTATCCGGAGTTGTTCGTTTGAGGTAATTTTCGAGGCCGAAAATCTTTTAAGTGGGGGAGAGTTGTAACAACCCATTTTTATTAGTATTTAATTCTTATATTATTATACTATTTTATTATATTTATTTGGGGTGTTAATTAATTAATTGGTTGTTAGGTAGTATAATAATTGATTATATTAATTAACTTGGTGTGTATATTATGTTGGTTTAATTTATTTGAACTAAATAGAGATATTATAATACTATGTCTTATTGGGCCTAATAATTAAATTAGAGGTATCATTTCTTAAGCCCAAATATAATACTAGGATAGTAAGAGGTGGGGAGAGTGAGAAGTAGCACTCACTTGGTCATTTGTTGGCAACAGAGAAAGAAAGAGGAAAAAGTAAGGAGAAGAGGGGAAGATCAAGGGAGAAGTTAGGATTTCCAGAAAATTGAAGAGGTAAGGGGGAGAATCCTTATTATTATGGGTTAGTATGATTGGGTCAATGGGTAGAAAAATGTTTAGGTTGAAATCCCTAATTTTATGGTTTTGGAATTGTTAGGTTTTGATGAGTAATCTTTGATTTGTGATGATTAATTGTGTTTGAAATGGATATATGGATGAAATTGAAGGATAGATTGAGAAGCCACTTAGTTTATTAAATTTCATTACAGTAATGGTAACGTTAAGAAAAATTCCAGTTTAAACTGAGTAACGGATTATCCAAAATGCGTTAACGGGTTACTTGCTGAAAATCTGCCCCAGGGATTGAATTTTGTTTCGTGTTAACAGGTTACCCAAAATGCGTTAACCGGTTACTTAGCTAAAAATCATCCCAAGAATTGGATTTTGTTTTTGTGTTAACGGGTTACCCAAAATGCGTTAACCGGTTATTTGCTCTTGAAAAAGGGAAAATTGAGAACTTTAAATGTTGTAACCATTTTGAAATGAAATCTAAGTGTGCGTATTTGATAATTAGCTTATATATGTGAATGGTGTATTTGTTATGAATGTGTATATGTACCATTGGTGGATAATTCAAAGAGTTGAATTATGGTGATATGTGGAATGTTAAGATGGTAGAGATGATCTTAATTGCATATGTTGTTGGTATTTGTACATTCATTCATGGCATGGTCGGCTTTATGGTGGAAGCGGTGAAACTGTGGGTTCACATGGTGATAGACGTTGATCCTTGAATGGAAATAGGCGTAGCAGACGTTGATCCTTAATTGGAAATAGACGTAGTGGCTTTGATCTTGTCCAGATCGGAAGCGGTGAAACTGTGGGTTCACATGGTGATAGACGTTGATCCTTGAATGGAAATAGGTGTAGCAGACATTGATCCTTAATTGGAAATAGACGTAGTGGCTTTGATCTTGTCCGGATCGGAAGCGGTGAAACTGTGGGTTCACATGGTGATAGACGTTGATCCTTAATTGGAAATAGGCGTAGCAGACGTTGATCCTTAATTGGAAATAGACGTAGTGGCTTTGATCTTGTCCGGATCGGAAGCGTGGCTTGGATTCTAGCTATTGAATCGGAAAGCGGTGAAACATTGGGTTCACATTGCGGTACCACATGCATAGAGTCACATGTCTTGCATTGAGTCACATTAGAGTTATGTGATAATGGAATATATGCATTGATGTGATTGTTATGTGTTTATGAGATATGGTAATTGAATTTGGTGATGTTTGGATACATAACTTGGTGAAATATGTGATTTTGTGATAATTATAGTTATGTGTATATTTGGAAATATAGCATTGGATTTTAATATTTTAGTCCTTGAGTTTTGATGTGTGCTTGAAACATGTGAAATGAATATTGGTTAGTATTATTTACATGGTTATACAAGGTGTGATGAATTCCTTTAATTGTTGATTTAATCATTGTGCTTTATTATACTTCTTCATAATGATTTGAATTCTCACCCTTCTGTTTGAATGTTGCTTTTACATGGGCATCGTGCAGATACTCAAGAGTAGTATTGCTGAAGTAGGTGGAAGGCAACTTACTCGAGATTAGCCGGAGAGTTTCCGTATTTTAGTCTGGAGACTAGGTAGTGAGTCAATGCTCTGGTCATGTAACACTGGGTAGATTAGTAGTATTGAACTCATATCTTATTTCGATATTGTAGCACCTCAAATTTGCACCCCCCCCCCATTTGTACATTCATTTCATTTTTAGGTCATTGACATTGCATTAACATTTTTTAAGACATTAACATTAACAATGCATAGTGCATTGCACTTCATCAGTCAAGACTGGCACCAGGAGAAGTCATCTGTGCAAAAGAGCAAAGAATTTCCATGAGAAAAAGTCCCTATGGTTGTTCTAGAGAGCTTGTGTGAACCCAAGGTTCATTTTGGTGCAATTTGGTCAAGTGTTGAAAGCTCAAAGTCCACAGTGCAGTTTCTGGTCATCTGGGGCCCATAAAAGTCAACTGCTAGTCAACTAAGGGCTAGGAGATGGAGAAATGGTTTGAGACACTTCATTCATGTCCCAAAGAGGTTCATTCATCATGACAAGTGTCTACATTAGATTTTGAAGCCAGATCAAAAGTTTCCAAAAATGGAAAGTGACCTGTAATTTGAAAGTTTCCAAAAATGGCAAGTTTTTGGACCAACTTCAACTCAACTTTCCAACATCAAAGAAGCTTCAAATGAAATTTTGTCCAACATGAAAGTTGAATATCTTTCTCTCCCATTTCCAAAAAGTCCAAGATCATGAATTTATGATGAATGGTTAAGGAGTTATGATCAAATCTTTGCAAAGTGTGCTTGAAACTTCAAATGGCCATATCTTTTGAACCAAAATTCCAAATTGAGTGGCTCTTCTTGCATTTTTCTCCTCATGACTCATACTTTCCAAATACCTCATTACATTGCATGGAACTATCTCATACAACCATGTGCTCATGCATGCTATTTTTTTGAAGAAAAATTGCCAAAATCAAAATTGGTTGATCACATGAATATAATTCCAACTCCAATGTGTGCATGGGCTGATTTTGAGTGATTTTGGGCCTTCATTGTGCACTGTTCACGTGGTCATTCCATGCATGAGGTGAAATGGTCAATTTGTGCATACACTTTATATCCTTCTAATCTCATTTAGCTTTGGCCTAATCATGATTTCAGATTAATTAGCAGGTGGTATATAATGTTAATTGTAACTGCATTGCTGATAACACACAATTTCAGATCTAGAAATCCATTTTTCACTCTCAATTTTTCTCTTCATCGATTTTCCAATTTCCACACATAAACCTGGAATTTTCTTGCACAAACATGAACATGGAGTGCTTTTGAGTGTGATTCAACGTGTGTTTGGTGAATTTCTGCTCAGATTCATGCATACCAATAGCTTGAAGGTGTTAATGGAAATTTCAAATTGAGCTGGTTTCAAGCCTTTTCACGTGTTGTTTCTTGCATATAACTTCAGTGGAGCTCAAAGGAGGTGAATCTGGAGATTGCTAGCGCTGGAAACCACTGTTTACATCCACTACTCTCCAAGAAGGTTGGAAATCGAACCTCCTATTTCTTGTTTTTATTGCCATAGTTGTGTAGGTCTTCTCTCCCTGATCATGCTGATATGAATATTTTTAAAAATGGTTGAGTATTGGCTAAGTTACGCTTAATTAAAGTTTGACATGTTGAAATGTTTTTGTTCGATTCTCTTTAATCATGATGAATTAGCTTTAGATAATGGTTGATCTGAATTCCTTGTTGAAAGAGCTTTAAAATGATGTTAAGTTTGACGAAATCTGGAAAAAAATTGTTGATTGACTACTGTTCATCATCGTCTTCGTGAGGAAGACGATGTTCTTCATCCTAGCGACGGTCTTGCGTCCGCCTGGTTATTGTACATGTGGCGCTAGGGTTCTTGATGAAGAACACGCCCAGGCCTGGTTTGATCCATGTTCCCCCCTTCGATCCTAGCCTAGCGTGTTTCTGCTTCTTTTTTTTCATTTTAATGTCACTTATCCAAAACGACGTCGTTTTGGGGACGCGGTGGGAATTTCATTAATTCATTTTTATTATTTCTTCATGATTTGCAATTTTCATTTCATTTTATACATGTTACTTCAAAAAACCATAAAAAATAGAATAATAGTCCAAATCACCTCCAATTTTTTTCACATAATCCTTGAAATGTCTAGAATTTTATGGTGTTAATTGTATGATTTTATCATTGCTGGAAATTAAATTGTGTTGCATTCTTTGAACATGTGTACATTTGGACCTTGCTTCAATCTTTCTATCATAAAATGTTCAATATTGATCCAAATGCTCTGAAATTTTGCATGATGTTTCTTGACATGTTTGTGGATTTATGTGATTTTATTTGGCATTTTTTGCTATTGGCTTCACTATTTTATACACATGTTTGCATAGTGTGACAATTTGTGTCACACAATTGGATGATCAACTTGTGCATTTTCATTTCCATATCAAATGATCTCTGTTGATTCTGATTTTTTGTATGATGATTGTATAGGATGTGTTGTATGCTCATGATTTTTTCCAAAATGGTTTGATGCATTTCTGATTTAATGTGCATTTTCACACTTGTATGCCCAATTGATGACCATGTTGTGTGTCTTTGCCATATTTTGTTCACCACATGACTTTGCTTGATGATTTTGATTTGGTCCTTTTTAGGATTTGTTCTTACTTGATTAAATGTGATTCATATTGAATATCAAGTTCTGTTTTGGCTTTTTGATCCACTTTTGACCCTAGGCTTTGACCTAGTGGTTTGGACTTACATTTTGAGTTGTGAATTTCAGGTTCAAGTATGCATCTCCATGATTGATGTTGCTTCTTCATTTGAGCTTGGTCATTTGTTATTGTTGGCTAACACTTGTTTGTTTTGTAGGCTTTGATGATAGTTCACTTGAGTGTTTGCCTTATGGCTTACTCATAGTGCATATTGGATTGTCTGTCTGTTGAGATCTATTAACCATTGTCTGTTTGTCTGAGCACTGTACTGATTATTTGGTTGTTTACACAGGTACCTAAGTTGCTTTAAGTTCATTTGAACTTTGCTTTGCTTGTGGTTGGCATACCACCTAGGTAATGACCTCTAACTTCATGTAGTCTGGAAGACCTGTCATGTTACTTTGGCAGGCACCTGTCTGAAGCCCTCCTTAAGAGGCAATGTCTGTGGTTGTTTATCTTTGTGCCTTGTACATTCAAAGGCCTCCAAAGTGAAGAGGCATTGGCAGATAAAAGGGATTGTGCAATTCATCCCCTGCTATTCAATTGTGTCTTTCATCTTGCTCACACCATGTGTTGATGCACTTTGAATAAAACCCAAAATCTTGTTATGTCAGTCATTGTGGAATAGAGTCCCACATTCTGGACTCCCACACTTTCATTGATTGAAGCTCTCCCAGGCCAGGGATAAGAGTTGTGGGGTCTTACCCTCACTTCCCATTTCATCTGCTTCACCCTAACTCTCAATGTTAGGGTTAAGAGCTCAAAACACCCCTTTCCAGTTGGCTTGTTTGTCGAGGTTGATTTGACCCCTTGACTAAAGTCCAACCTTGTATGAGCCACTTGTTTGCATATAGTGTGTGTGCTTGCTCTTGTGCTTGTGTTTGCTTATGTGTTGTGTTTAGGCTAGCTTGCTTCCTGTGCGAGTTAGGATTAGAGACCTCAACATAGGGATCGTATGTATGACAACTTCTAGGCTTGAGTCGTAGTCTCCCTAGTAGCTTGTTATCTCCCTAGTCTCTGGTTAGGATAGAAGTTCTTTCCCTGTTAAGGGGAACTACGTCGCCCTGATCCTCATACCAGATGAGGTACGTAGGCAGGAGATGAGCTGATCTCTCCGGGCAACTTTTTTATTTCGTTTGTTGTTTGTCTGGAGTCTGACATAAGTCCAGCGATTGGCAGTCGGTTTCCTGGGTGTGTCTTTGCTTGTTGGAGTCTGACATAAGTCCAGCGATTGGCAGTCGGTTTCCTGTGTGTGTTTTTGGTTTGGAGTCTGACGTAAGTCTAGCGATTGGCAGTCGGTTTCTTGTTTGTGTTTTGTTTGGCGTGTGTTAGCCGAGCTACGAGTGCTCTGATTCTTTCTCTGGTTAGAGAAGATACGTATGCATAGGATGCGACATCCTAGCGAGCACGTTTCCCCTATCCCCGAACTACGTCGACTCTGATGTTTGTCCATGACAAACTACGTAGGCCCAGGATGCGACATCCTGCCGAGTCCGCTTTCTCCGTCTTTCATCTGTGTTTCCTTCCAGTTTTGTGCATTCTTTGAGCAGTTATTTAGCAACCTTTCTTCTATTCTTTCTGAGCGTGGATCCCATCGAGTACGATGGATGCGTAGGGGTGCTAATACCTTCCCTTCGCATAACCGGCTCCCGATCCTTGCAATCTTTGGTCGTAAGACCATTTCCTTTCCAGGTTTACTTCGAGCATTTCCTTTCCCTCCTTTGGGATAAATAACGCACGGTGGCGGCTCTGTGTCTTTTTCCGCCGGTTGATTTTCGCGAATGCGACAGATATGTATTATGTTATTACTTGTGAACATGTTTAATTGCAATTGCTGTTTGAGAGGTCATAGTGCCAAATATTCTGGATATGGTTTTCATTTTATCTTGAGGAGATTATTGAGAGATGATCATGGTATGGGACATGAATCATTTTATGAATTGCATGAATATTCATTATTTTCCGCTGCGAACGTATATTCTTGGATATTCATGATATTTGAAATGTGTTATTTTAAATGACCAGGTGTATTGTATATTGATGATGAATGATGTTGGTTTTTGAAAGCTTTTAGTTTTTGAAAACGTCGATGTGACGCCCTTTTATTTATATGCGTGTTTATTTACTTTCATTATATGTAAAGTATTTTGGGATAGAAAAGGGGGTGTTACAGTTCTTGCTCACGAGCTCTATGAAGTGTTTTTCAAAGTGTAGAAAAAGGAAGAAGGAATGGGAAGGTTATGACGCAAGGTATATGAATTAAAACTCATTCGAAGATGCATCTACGTAAAACTCGTTGAGCGTAAAATACTGGATTTTGAAATAAGGGATATTATGGAGATGCACCTTCAGATTCACCCTAACAAGAATACGAAGATGCATCTCCGGACATATTTTTGGGCAAAATGGGGTGGCATACTCACGAAAGTGTTGAGCATGTGTAATATGGATGCACTGAAAATGCATCTCTGAAATTTATGAATATTTGTGACTTTTCACCGTGGTGAACTAGCATCTCATTGAATATGCAAAGTAATTCCTAAATTTTTAAGGTATGAACTATGATCTATTAAAGATTTTTTTTTTATTTGGATTGGCCTTTTTTAAAGATTGTGTCCGACCTGAAAGCTATTTAAAAGTTTGTTTTACATTAAAAAATTTAAATACTTAATTTTATTTATTTTTAAATAGACAATAAAACATTTTATAAGATGTCTTGTTATCTATTTAAAAATAAATAAAATAAACTATTTAAATTTTTTATACTGAAGAAATAAAACTGAATATTCGTACACATGTATAGACGAATGACATCAATGTTACATTGGACCCGATTATTTTAATTTTTTTAAAAAATAATTTATAGTGTAACAAATTTTGGATAAAAAAACAAATTTTTTATAAAAATTTTAAAAAAAAATTGGTTTGAATAGTTATTCTTAAAATATTTTTTAGAAATAAAATTTTAAAAATCATTTAATTTTAAAATTATTTAAAATAGTTTTTCATAAAAATCATTTTTAAGATATAATATTTTTTTAAAAATTGCAATTTCGACTATGTTTTAATTTTCAATAATATATATTTAAATTATAAGATGATAAAATTAGTCTCTCAATTGAAAAAATATATATATAAAAAAATTATAATACTTTGAAAAATTATTTAATAAAATTCATTTTTTAAAATTAAAAACAAAAACCATTTTTAAAACTAAAATAAACATGCCCAAAATACTACACTATTACGACCTCATTCACTCATAGCTCATTGTTACCAAAGTGCAAATTCGACATATATCCAACTAATTTAAAACATACAATAGATTGATGGTATCTATTTTAAAATCAATTTTATAGGTCAACTTTGGGATGCAAATGAAATATCTTCAAGGCATACTCACCGTCCAAAGTTCCAACCAACAAAATCATTCTATAAATTACTACATAACCAAATCACAGTTGGTAATCATATAACCTATGAAGCACGGTGTAAGACCCCAATTTTGTCCCTAAGATCCCTCATGGCATCATATCATATCATTGCATTGCCTCAAGGATCATTGTACACCTTGCCTCCTTCCCTGTGGGTGAGTTATCTTGTTGAGAGTGATTTCTTGATCACCAAGCATGTGTTGCATTTGTATATCATTGCTTTTCTTGTTACTACTAACCAAAAGTACAAAAATATGTCATCTAACCTTTGTCTTACAGATGAAGCAATCACAGGTCAAAGCAGTCAAAGGCAGTCATTGAGCAATAGATGGTGGCCATTCTTGAGAATTTGGACCCCACAGTCATTATCAAGACTTTATATGAGCTATTATGTCATTTTGAATCAAAATCCCAAGTGGTGGAGGCTTGAAATTCATCTGAACATTGCCAGGTCATCTGAAGACCTAGAAAGTCAACTGCCAAGTCAACAGTGGATTTGAAGGTGGGAAGTGATTAGAAATGCTTCATTCATGTTCAAACAAGTCTCATTTGACATTTCAAACATCAACATTGAAGAAAATAAAGTCAGGTCAAAACTTTCCAAAAATAGAAAGTGACCTATAATTTGAATTTGCCAAAAATGGAAAGGTTTTAACCTAACTTCAACTTTAAATTACATGACCAAAAATGCTTCAAATGAAATTTTGTTGAACATGAAAGTTGTATATCTTTCTCTCCCATTTCCAAAAAGTCCAAGATCATCAATTTATCATGTGTGGGTAAGGAGATATGCTCAAAACTTGACAAAGGATGCTTGAAGATTCAAATGTGCATAACTTCTCAACCAAAGCTCCAAATCAAGTGGTTCTTTTTGCTAAATTCTCATTTTGACCTATAGTTTCCAAATCATGCATTGCATTTCATCAATTGTCATCACATAATCATTTGCCATTTCACTTGATTTTTGGAGGGAATTTTTAAAGTTTAAAATTGGCCAATTATTTGAACATTCTAACATTGTCAATAGCTCCAAAATGTTTTTTTAAGTGAAATTAAAGTGATTTCGTGCACTGTTCACCATGCATTTTCATGCATAGGGTGAAATTGTCATTTTGCATAAACACCTCATTTCACTAATTACCATTAGCATTTGCTTAAGCATGATTAAGAGCATGATTAGGAGGGAGTATATAACACAAACCCTAACTGTTTTCAGCAGAGAACACACACAATTTTTAGATCTCAAAATTTTTCACACTTTTTCTCTCAAAATTTTCTCTCATTTTCTTCAAACCAAAGCACAATCCATTACTTGATTCATCATTTGGAAGCATCATGGAGCAAGTTTGAAGGAAGATCCATAGCAATTCGTGCAGTTTGAAGCAGCTTGAAGCTTGACCTCATCAATGGTGAAATCAAAATTCTGTTGAATCGTGTGCAATTGAGCCTCCACCTTCCTTCCAAACACTTGTACAAGCTGCATAGAAGATCATTTGAGCATTGTGTAACACCCCGATAAAAATAAGATAATTATTTAAATTAAGTTAATAATATATTTATTAATTTAATTAAATAATTGGAATTATTGGATTATTATTATTATTATTATTGGAATAATAATTATTGGAAAATATATATAAGTTGGAAATAAGAAAAAAGGTCCCATTTGGTAAAAAGAGGTTTTCACGTGAAAAACAGAGAAGCGGCTGAAAAGTGGAAAAAGGGCAAAAGAGCCAGAGAGCAAGGGTTGAAGAGAGGAAAAGCTTGAAGCTCAGAGATTTGTCGGATTAACTCAGGTAAGGGGGTTTATCATCGTTTAATGGGTATTATGGGATAACATGTAATGGGTAGTGATAAACCATTGATTTGCCTCTGATTTGAATGATGCATGATGAAATTGGGAACTTTTGGATGAACGAAATCTGGATTAAAATCGAAGGAAATTTGTAGGAATTAGATGTAATAATGTTAGAATTGTGAAATTGAATAGGGTATGATTCGTGTTAGATAATATGAACGATTACTGTGTAAAATTGGACTGTGGAAGGTTGAATTGGATAGATCTCGTAGCAGAGAAGACCATAGCAGATCTGTAAATCTGGTTTCTGGTCATACGCGTATGGCACTAGGCAATACGCGTATGAGATGGTCTGGTACGCGTATGGCACTAGGCAATACGCGTATGGATGAGGAAGATGATGTTTTGAATGTGGTTTGGTCTCTGTTGGTACGCGTATGGGGAAGTGATACGCGTAGCATACGCGTATGAGATGGTGTTACGCGTATGGGATTTGGTCAGGAAATGGGCCATACGCGTATGGGACTAGGCAATACGCGTATGGGCAGATTTGTGATTTTTCTGTGCTGTTGTTGTGCAGTTTTTGGTGGTTTCAGCTGAGTGATGTATTGTAGCTGATGTATGATGTATTAGGGATTATTTCCCGTTGTTTTGAGCAGTGTAGGTATTAGTAGAGTGTGCTAATACTGTGATTATTAATTGGCATGACATGATATGATTTTGTGATAATATGCTAATGATGTATGATTGTATGCATAATGCTATGAGTGTATATGTTATGTATGCAATTGTGAATGGACTGTTTATGGCTTAGAGTGTGAGCATATGTCCATTGTGAGTTGTTGTTGATGATTTTGCATAGCTAGGTGAATTAGCATGCATATTGTGGCCTTTATGGTGGTAGCTAATTCCCATGGTGAGGAATTAGTGAGTTAGTCATTATGGACTGTTGTTGATGTTTGCATGCTAGGTGAATTAGCGTGCATAGCATAGCCCTTGGGGTGGTAGCTAATTCCCATGGTGAGGAATTAGTGAGTGAGTCACTAGGTCTCAAATGAGTGGGACTAGTGGGCTTGGTAGCCGTACCTGGATTTGGTCGGTGAGGTTGAACTATATGTTCACAAATAGTCGGTACCGCATGCATGGAGTCTCATTGCATAATATGTGTATGGCATATAATATGAATGGATGTATTCCAATATTATACGTGTGTTTGTGTTGATATTGAGTATGAGTATGAGTTGTATTGGTATTGAGTATGATATTTGAATTAATATGCCGTTACTGAATGTGTGATGTGATTAGGGTGATTAATGTGTTAAATTACTTAACATGACATGATATTTTATAATGCTTATTATATCGATTGAGGAACTCACCCTTACAACTATTTTTCAGGTAACGAGCAGTGATTGAGTAGAAGCTAGTGCTTGGAGTCTAGTGTAGTCTCCTTAGTGGGTCATGCTCTGATAGATGTAACATCGGGATGGGATGTTTTACCTTGTTGAATAATTTTACATGTAATGTGTTACATGTTTTGCATGATTGATTTGATTTCTATCCGCTGCGTATTGTGCAAATGCTTTATGTTTTTGAATTAATAAAAGAGCATGGCAGTTATTTGGTGAATGGTGTGAAGTGATTGTGTGACACCCTTAATTGCACCTTTACTCTGATTGATATATTGTTATTTTAATTAAATATTTGGGGTATTTTAGAAGGGTGTTACATTAGTGGTATCAGAGCATAGTCGGTCGAGTCGAGTCGTAATTATTCTGTTTCCCCTGTACGAGATAGGTGTTGTGTAACCCTATCAGTACTTATTGTTTTAGCTTGTTGGGTTTTCAGAATAGAGATGGCTGGAAGAGGTAGAGACGATGCTGCGATTGTTGAGGCTCTGGGTATGCTAGCTGGAGTACTTGGAGGAAATCCGAATGTTGTGGGAATGGGAGCTGCTCGTCAACTGAGTGAGTTCCAGAAGAACAATCCTCCAATGTTCAAGGGAGCATACGATCCAGATGGTGCTCAGAAGTGGTTGAAGGAGATCGAGAGGATCTTCCGAGTGACTGAGTGTGCCGATAACCAGAAGGTCAGGTTCGGTACGCATATGCTGTCAGAGAAAGCAGATGATTGGTGGGTTGCTACCCGCACTGAGTTGGAATCTGCTGGGAATGCTGAGATCACTTGGGCCGTGTTCAGAGAGAGATTCCTGAGGAAGTACTTTCCAGAGGATGTCAGAGGAAAGAAAGAGATAGAGTTCTTGGAATTGAAGCAGGGCAATCGGTCTGTTACTGAGTATGCTGCTAAGTTCACAGAGCTGTCGAAGTATTACACTCCCTATAACGAGGCGACTGGGGAATTTTCAAAATGTGTGAAGTTTGAGAACGGGTTACGTCCCGAGATCAAGCAGGCTATTGGGTATCAGCGGATTAGAGTGTTTTTTGACTTGGTTGACTGTTGCAGGATTTTTGAACAAGATACTAAGGCTAGAGCAGAGAGCTATCAGCAGAGGGTTGATAGGAAAGGCAAGAATCAGAATGATCGTGGGAAACCGTATGCAGCTGGCAAAGGTTTCCAGAGACAGAGTGGGATGAAGAGGCCTAGTGGGGGAGACTCCAGTGCCCCTGCTAAGTGTTACAGATGTGGTCAGGCTGGACATCGTATCCATGAGTGTACCAGTGCTGAGAAGAAGTGTTTCAAGTGTGGAAAAGGTGGTCACTTGGCTGCAGAGTGCCGGTTGAAGACTGTGACTTGTTTCAACTGTGGAGAAGTGGGTCATATCAGCCCACAGTGTCCTAAGCCGAAGAGAGAGAACCAGTCGGGAGGCAAGGTCTTTGCTTTATCGGGTTCTGAGACTTCTGCAGATGATCGTTTGATCCGAGGTACGTGTTATATTAATGGCTTTCCTCTTGTAGCTATTATTGACACAGGTGCGACTCATTCCTTTATATCTTTGGATTGTGCTGTGAAACTTAAATTAGAGATATCTGAGATGCATGGTAGTATGGTGATTGATACTCCTGCGAAGGGTTCAGTGACTACTACTTCAGTTTGTTTAAATTGTCCCTTGAGCATTTTTGGTAGAGACTTTGGGATGGACCTCGTGTGTCTTCCACTAGTGCAGATTGATGTTATTCTGGGTATGAACTGGTTGGTGTTTAATCGAGTTTATATCAACTGTTTTGATAAGACTGTGATCTTTCCTGAGATTGAGGAAGGAAGGAGTTTGTTTCTATCAGCGAGGCAGGTGAATGAGGCAGTAGCAGATGGGACAGAGTTGTTTATGCTGTTAGCGACTTTGGAGGCTAAAGATAAACTGGTGATTTGCGATCTAGCCGTGGTGTGTGATTTTCCTGATGTGTTTCCTGAAGAAGTGAATGAATTGCCGCCAGAGCGTGAGGTTGAGTTCTCGATTGATTTGGTACCTGGTACTAGGCCGATATCGATGGCTCCGTACCGTATGTCTGCTGTGGAGTTAACTGAATTGAAGAGTCAGCTGGAAGATCTGTTGGATAAGAAATTTATTCGTCCGAGTGTGTCACCTTGGGGTGCACCAGTGTTATTGGTTAAGAAGAAAGAAGGTACTATGAGGTTGTGTGTGGACTACAGGCAACTGAATAAAGTGACGATCAAGAATCGGTATCCTTTGCCGAGGATTGATGATTTGATGGATCAGTTGGTTGGTGCGAGTGTGTTCAGCAAAATAGATTTGAGGTCGGGATATCATCAGATCCGTGTGAAAACTGAAGATATTCAGAAGACTGCTTTCAGAACAAGGTATGGACATTATGAGTATTTTGTAATGCCTTTTGGTGTGACTAATGCGCCTGGGGTATTTATGGAGTACATGAATAGGATTTTCCATCCGTACCTAGACAAGTTTGTTGTGGTGTTTATTGACGATATTTTGGTGTATTCGAAATCGGAAGAAGAGCATGCTGAGCATTTGAGAGTGGTTTTAGGAGTTCTCCGAGAAAAGAAGTTATTTGCTAAACTATCCAAGTGTGAATTTTGGTTAGAAGAGGTTAGTTTTCTTGGTCATGTGATTTCAAGAGGTGGTGTTGCTGTTGATCCTTCTAAGATAGAAGCGGTATCTGAGTGGGAAGCTCCGAAGTCAGTTTCCGAGATAAGGAGTTTTCTTGGACTTGCAGGTTATTATAGGAAGTTCATTGAGGGATTTTCTAAATTGGCATTACCGTTGACGATGTTGACTAGAAAGGGGCAAGCGTTTGTTTGGGACTCAAAATGTAAAGAAGGTTTCCAAGAGTTAAAGAGAAGGTTAACTACTGCTCCTATTCTGATATTACCGAGTCCGTCAGAACCATTTGAGGTTTTCTGTGATGCTTCATTGTTGGGTTTGGGTGGTGTTTTGATGCAGAATAAGCAAGTTGTAGCTTATGCTTCGAGACAATTGAAGGTTCATGAGAGGAACTATCCGACACACGATTTAGAGTTGGCAGCTGTGGTATTTGTTCTGAAGTTATGGAGGCATTACTTGTACGGGTCAAGATTTGAGGTTTTCAGTGACCATAAAAGTTTAAAGTATTTGTTTGATCAGAAAGAGCTGAATATGAGACAGAGGAGATGGTTAGAGTTCCTGAAGGATTATGACTTTGGTTTGAATTACCATCCGGGTAAAGCAAACGTAGTGGCTGACGCATTGAGTCGGAAATCATTGCATATGTCTATGTTAATGGTTAAGGAATTGGATTTAATTGAGCAGTTTAGAGATTTGAGTTTGGTGTGTGAGAGTACTCACAATAGTGTTAAATTGGGAATGTTGAAGTTAACGAGTGGTATTCTGGATGAGATTAGAGAAGGTCAGAAATCCGATGTACTTTTGGTTGATAAGTTGACTCTAGTGAATCAAGGTCAAGGTGGTGAATTCAGAGTTGATGAGAATGGTGTTTTGAAATTTGGTAATCGGGTGTGTATTCCGGATGTTATCGAACTTAAGAAAAGTATTCTTGAGGAAGGACATCGCAGTGGCTTGAGTATTCATCCTGGGGCTACGAAGATGTATCATGATTTGAAAAAGTTATTTTGGTGGCCGGGAATGAAAAGAGAAATTGCGAGTTTTGTTTATTCTTGTTTGACTTGTCAGAAGTCAAAGATTGAGCATCAGAAGCCGTCTGGGCTAATGCAACCGTTGGTTATTCCAGAGTGGAAGTGGGATAGTATCAGTATGGATTTTGTTTCTGGTTTACCGAGGACAATTAAGAATTTTGAAGCTATTTGGGTGATTGTTGACAGATTGACAAAATCGGCTCATTTCATTCCGATCAGAATGGATTATCCGTTAGAGAGATTAGCTGAGTTGTATATTGAGAAAATTGTAAGTTTGCATGGTATCCCGTCGAGTATTGTTTCGGACAGAGATCCTAGATTTACATCAAAGTTCTGGGAAGGTTTGCAGAGGGCTTTGGGAACTAAGCTGAGATTGAGTTCTGCATATCATCCGCAGACTGATGGTCAGACTGAGAGGACGATTCAGTCACTGGAGGATCTTTTGAGGGCTTGTGTTTTGGAAAAGGGAGGTGCTTGGGATTGTTATTTACCTTTGATTGAGTTTACCTACAACAATAGTTTTCATTCGAGCATTGGTATGGCACCGTTTGAAGCTTTGTATGGTAGGAGATGTCGGACACCTTTATGTTGGTATGAGTCCGGTGAGAGTGATGTGGTTGGACCGGAGATTGTTCAACAAACTACGGAAAAGATTAAGATGATTCAGGAGAAGATGAGGATTGCTCAGAGTCGTCAGAAGAGTTATCACGACAAGAGGAGGAAGTCACTTGAGTTTCAAGAGGGATACCATGTGTTTCTTCGTGTTACTCCGATAACTGGGGTTGGTCGAGCTTTGAAGTCGAAGAAGTTGACACCTCGATTTATTGGTCCTTATCAGATTTTGGAAAGGATAGGGGAGGTAGCCTATCGTATCGCTTTACCGCCGTCACTTGCGAATTTGCATGAGGTTTTTCATGTGTCTCAGTTGAGGAGGTACATTCCTGATCCGTCGCATGTGGTCCAAGTGGATGATGTACAGGTGAGAGATAACCTGACTGTTGAAACATCACCTATGAGGATCGAGGATCGAGAGTTGAAGCAGTTGCGGGGTAAAGAGATTGCCTTGGTGAAGGTAGCTTGGGGAGGACCAGCAGGTGGCAATGTGACTTGGGAACTTGAGAGTCAGATGAAGGAGTCTTATCCTGAGTTATTCGCTTGAGGTATGTTTTCGAGGACGAAAACTCTTTTAGTGGGGGAGAGTTGTAACACCCCGATAAAAATAAGATAATTATTTAAATTAAGTTAATAATATATTTATTAATTTAATTAAATAATTGGAATTATTGGATTATTATTATTATTATTATTGGAATAATAATTATTGGAAAATATATATAAGTTGGAAATAAGAAAAAAGGTCCCATTTGGTAAAAAGAGGTTTTCACGTGAAAAACAGAGAAGCGGCTGAAAAGTGGAAAAAGGGCAAAAGAGCCAGAGAGCAAGGGTTGAAGAGAGGAAAAGCTTGAAGCTCAGAGATTTGCCGGATTAACTCAGGTAAGGGGGTTTATCATCGTTTAATGGGTATTATGGGATAACATGTAATGGGTAGTGATAAACCATTGATTTGCCTCTGATTTGAATGATGCATGATGAAATTGGGAACTTTTGGATGAACGAAATCTGGATTAAAATCGAAGGAAATTTGTAGGAATTAGATGTAATAATGTTAGAATTGTGAAATTGAATAGGGTATGATTCGTGTTAGATAATATGAACGATTACTGTGTAAAATTGGACTGTGGAAGGTTGAATTGGATAGATCTCGTAGCAGAGAAGACCATAGCAGATCTGGAAATCTGGTTTCTGGTCATACGCGTATGGCACTAGGCAATACGCGTATGAGATGGTTTGGTACGCGTATGGCACTAGGCAATACGCGTATGGATGAGGAAGATGATGTTTTGAACGTGGTTTGGTCTCTGTTGGTACGCGTATGGGGAAGTGATACGCGTAGCATACGCGTATGAGATGGTGTTACGCGTATGGGATTTGGTCAGGAAATGGGCCATACGCGTATGGGACTAGGCAATACGCGTATGGGCAGATTTGTGATTTTTCTGTGCTGTTGTTGTGCAGTTTTTGGTGGTTTCAGCTGAGTGATGTATTGTAGCTGATGTATGATGTATTAGGGATTATTTCCCGTTGTTTTGAGCAGTGTAGGTATTAGTAGAGTGTGCTAATACTGTGATTATTAATTGGCATGACATGATATGATTTTGTGATAATATGCTAATGATGTATGATTGTATGCATAATGCTATGAGTGTATATGTTATGTATGCAATTGTGAATGGACTGTTTATGGCTTAGAGTGTGAGCATATGTCCATTGTGAGTTGTTGTTGATGATTTTGCATAGCTAGGTGAATTAGCATGCATATTGTGGCCTTTATGGTGGTAGCTAATTCCCATGGTGAGGAATTAGTGAGTTAGTCATTATGGACTGTTGTTGATGTTTGCATGCTAGGTGAATTAGCGTGCATAGCATAGCCCTTGGGGTGGTAGCTAATTCCCATGGTGAGGAATTAGTGAGTGAGTCACTAGGTCTCAAATGAGTGGGACTAGTGGGCTTGGTAGCCGTACCTGGATTTGGTCGGTGAGGTTGAACTATATGTTCACAAATAGTCGGTACCGCATGCATGGAGTCTCATTGCATAATATGTGTATGGCGTATAATATGAATGGATGTATTCCAATATTATACGTGTGTTTGTGTTGATATTGAGTATGAGTATGAGTTGTATTGGTATTGAGTATGATATTTGAATTAATATGCCGTTACTGAATGTGTGATGTGATTAGGGTGATTAATGTGTTAAATTACTTAACATGACATGATATTTTATAATGCTTATTATATCGATTGAGGAACTCACCCTTACAACTATTTTTCAGGTAACGAGAAGTGATTGAGTAGAAGCTAGTGCTTGGAGTCTAGTGTAGTCTCCTTAGTGGGTCATGCTCTGATAGATGTAACATCGGGACGGGATGTTTTACCTTGTTGAATAATTTTACATGTAATGTGTTACATGTTTTGCATGATTGATTTGATTTCTATCCGCTGCGAATTGTGCAAATGCTTTATGTTTTTTAATTAATAAAAGAGCATGGCAGTTATTTGGTGAATGGTGTGAAGTGATTGTGTGACACCCTTAATTGCACCTTTACTCTGATTGATATATTGTTATTTTAATTAAATATTTGGGGTATTTTAGAAGGGTGTTACACATTGCAAGGCCTGATTTCATTGAATTTCAAAGTTGCACTTCAAGAGGTCAGGAAATCGTTTCTCTCTTTTCTCAAATTGCTTATGCTAATGTTGTAGATCTCGTTGTTGTGGTTGTTCTGAGCTTTGAATCACTGAAATCCATGCATTATTGACTCAGATTCGATTGTTTAAAGTCTTGATGATGAAACTTGATTTGCTCGATCCACTTGATGTATGATGTTATATGCTTAGCCAATGCTTGATTCGTGATCTAGGATGTTTAGGCTACATGTTGATATGATTGATTTTAAAAACTGGAGAAAATGTTCTTGATGTTCATGTTGATTCCACTGTTCATGCGCGCGAGCTGGAGAAGAAGAAGTTCAGGACATTTGGCCACGGTTTCAATCCAGTTTTGGCCACGACTTAGCGTTTCCTATTGTTTGTTAGGGTTAGCGCGCTATTGGTTGCATGCAGCGCTCATGCAGCGCTCTGATTGGCCAGAGCCAATTTAAGTGAAACGCAGCGTATGGTCTTGGCGCCAACAGCCATATTTCAAATTAAATAAATAAATTCAATTAATCCATTTCTTGTTTCAATTTTTATTTCAATTTCATTTCAATCTTTAGAAAATCATATTAAATTGAAAATTGCTCCAAAAAATATGTGGTTTTTTGCATCATGACCCATTTTGTGTCTATTATTTTTTCATCATTTTTCCATAAATTGTGCATGGCTGGAAAATAATTTTCCCTAGGGTTTGTGAACATGTATGCTACTTGTACCTTGCCTTGCTTCTTCATTTGTGAAATGCTGAGTTATTATCCAATGAATCTGAAATTTTACATGTTGAAACTAGACACTTTGCTTGACATTTTAGTGTTGATTTGGTATTTTTGCCATTTGTAGTTTCTGTTTTATGATCATGTGAATGTAGGTGTGACAATTTGTGTCACACCTCTGTTGGTTCATCTTATGTGATGTGTTTGCCTTGCCTATTGATCTCCAAATGCTCTGATTTTTTGTGTGATGCATATTATGGATGTTGTGAATGAGCATGAATTTTCTTGGAATTATTTGCTTGATTTCTGATTTAATTGAGAGTTTTCATTCTGGTTGGTCACATTTGAGCTTTAAAATTGCCTTGAACTTCAATTGATCATGAAATGGATTTGGTATATGATATTGATGTGAGACCTTTTGGATTGTTTCAAGATGTGTTTGAAGTTGATTCATGTTAATTTTCAGCTTCTGTTTTAAATTTTTTCTCCATCTTTGACCCTAGGCTTTGACCTAGTGGTTTGCCTCTCATGTTTGAGCTTTGATTTCAGGTTGAACATCCAAGTTAAATGGTTCATGATGCTCCATCACTTGAGCATTTGATGTTTTCTTTTGACTACTAACATTGTGTGTTTTGTAGGGTTGATAACTCATTTGAGTTTGACTTGTGGCTTATGCCTTTGCTTATTGGGTTTGACTGTTGATATTGACTGTTGTTTGATTGTCTGAGTTGTATACTGATTTGTTTGATGTTTCAACAGGTACATAAGTTGCTTAAGTTCAATTTGAACTTGCTTTTGCTTGGTTGCTTAACCACTTAGGTATAACCTCTCTTCTTCATGTAGTCTGGAAGACCTGTCCTGTTACTTGGGCAGGCACCTGTCTGAAGCCCTCCTTAAGAGGCCATGTTCTTGTGTGTTTATTTTTGTGCTAAGCAGGAAAAGTCCTTTGATAAGGCAATTGGCAGATAAAAGAGATGTGTAATCCATCTCCTGCTATTCAGTGTGTCATCCTTTTGCTCACATAACATGTTGATGCATTGTGGATATTAACCCAAGATCTTATAGAGTCAAATCACTTGTGGAGAAGAGTTCCAACTTTCTGAACTCCCACACATTCTATTGTTTAAAGCTCTCCCAGGCCAGGGATAAGAGCTATGAGGCACACCCCTCATCTCCATTTCATCTGCTTCACCTTAACTCTCAATGTTAAGGTTAAGAGCACAACATACCCCATTCCAGTTGACTTTAAAGTCTAACCTTGCTTGAGCCTAATTGCTTGTATATAGTGTGTGCTAATTGACTTGTTTGTCTGATTGCTTGATTCATCTGTGCATATTTGCTTATGTGTGCCTTTGTGCATTTATCATCATTAATGGTACATCACTTCATAATCATTGTTCATATCTGTGTGATCATCTTGTTTTGAGGAGTCAACTGTAAGTCCATTTATTGGCAGTTGTTTCCTATGACCATTGAGGAGTCAATTGTAAGTCCAGTTATTGGCATTTGTTTCCTGTGATATGGTAGGAGATTGGTGTAAGTCCAGTGATTGGCATCCGGTATCCGGTTTTCTTGTTTTCCTTTGTGAGACTAGTATAAGTCCAGTGATTGGCATCTGGTATCATTGTTTTGTTTTAGGAGATTGGTATAAGTCCAGTTGATTGGCATCCGGCATCCATTATTTGTGCTTCAGTGAGATTGGTGTAAGTCCATTGATTGGCATCCGGTATCCATTTGCTTTGCTCATTTGCTTATTTGCATCATTGCCTATTCCAAAGGAATCACTTGGATCATCTACATATGGTCTCAAGAGGTGAACATCTGAGAAGTTTTACACTCCCTCACCCTCCATCCTTTTGTTTCTTAAACCTCCACTTGCATGTTAATCCAAATTTGAAAACTATTGTGCAAACATTTTCATGTCTTTTCAAATTAGAAACCTAGGCCTTAGGCCTTTGATTTTTCAAACTTCATTTTCACAATACTTCTTTTGAATTGAATTCTAATCATACTTTGACCATCTTTTGTGAATAAATTCTAATTGGTTAATCCAACTCATTCAATTGTTTTGTGGCTTTGTCCATCTTTGATAAGTTTTCATACATTAGCCATAGGTTTGATTTATCCTAGTTGGTTGATGTTAATCTCACCTTTTGTCCTTAGTGATTGAATTGTAAGACTTCCTTGCTTATTATAGGGTTAACCCCTCACTAGCAAGTTGAAGCTTTTCTCACATGGTGGACTTGTTGTTTGTATAAGATTGAGTTTTCTCCCGTGGATAACGAAAGACCTTAGGGCTTTTGTTTAAAATGAACCCACTCATATTTTGGAAATCTTTTAGCCGAACTACGAGGTTTTGATCCTGTAAAGGTACGTAGGCAATGGCTATCCATCCAAACACAAAAATAATAAATTTGTATATTCTTTTTGGGTGCCTAACACCTTCCCATTGCGTAATTTACCCCTTACCCAGATTCTCTGATCTTTTCATTAGTTTTCTATGTGTAAAACTTCTTAGGCTTTTGTTCGCTTTTTAGTCATTCCTTCGGATAAATAAAAGTGCGGTGGCAACTCGATTCTTTGTATGTTTTGCTTTTGGTTTAATCAATAAATCATAAAATGACAAATACACCGCTACACACGGACACATCGAATACGACGACATTCATCTAATAATTTTAAAAAATAAACACGCATTTTTTCAAAGATATCAGTGCTACATAGGCTATACCTATATCCAAATAGATATGCTCTCTTATCATTGTTTAGGCAATAGAGAACACCAAATTATTCTCATTGCATAATCCAAGAAAATGATGGATCAACGTATATTCAATCAATAAATTAATCGGGGGCAATAAGCCACATATGCTACGGGAGCCTAATTCACCTTTTAATCCTCTACAGAAAGAAAAAAAATTAGGACAAAGCAGAGAAATATCAACAGTTGAAATGCAATTACTGCAGCCCTATGGAAATCAATTTTATATTTCATTTCCAATTTGTCTAGTGCAAGGTGACATTTTATCACTGATCAACACTCACATGTTATGCAAGTGATTAACTAAGTAGCACTAACACTTCATTGAAGACACGCATATAGCAATCTATTAACATCAGCTTTTTGAATTCAATTTCACCAAAAGAATCTTGTTAAGTAGACCTGGATTTGCCTTGCCTTTAGATACCTTCATCACCTGCATTTGGACAAAGGTAAATCAAACTATGATAATAAAAGGGGGAAAGTAAAACATTAAATTATTCCAGATCTACAAGTTCATACCTGGCCTGCGAAAAAACCTTGAAGTTTAGTTTTGCCTCCTCGATATTGCTCTACCTGTTTCGGATTCTCTGCAATCACTTTGTCCACCATTTTTTCAATTTCAACAGGATCTGCTATCTGTCATTTCCAAATAATAATCCAATGTAGCTGTGTTTAGAAGAGTGGAGATAGCCCTTTACTTTTGGTTAAGAAAAAAGATAGTAGTTTGCGCTTTTATGCAGATTATAGGCCTTGATGCGTGGCATGGCAGACAAAACTACAGGGGAATACGCGTGAGTCGTGAGTGGGGACTAACCTGAACCAAATCCTTTTTTTCTATGAGTTCCTTGACACTTCCACCCTTGGCTAACAGCTCAAATAGTATCTGCAAACACATGAACAAATTGTAAAAATACAGAATGCAAAAAAGTCCAGAATAACAGATATCTGATTGTTTTTCCTTCTTTTCTAATCCATGCAGACAAATGAATGAAGCAGGCACAACACATGAGCCTAACCATTGTATATTACCGTGTCAATCAAAACCTCATCATGAAAGACATTAGTAAAGTCTAACTAACAAACAAACAAGGTATATATACATTAGATGAAACAGAAAAGGAATGGAAAGGAAAATATATGTTTAATGAATGTAATATATGCAAAGAAACAATTTTCCTGAATACTATATTTACACAATCCATTAAACCTCCAAAAACAGTGCATGATTCTAACAGGAACAAAGTATTAGCCCAATAATTAAACATCACTGTTGGTCAACATATTTTATAAATTAAGCCCCTTGGTCCATAAACACACAATTAATATGCACACAGAATTTAAGTCTCTGGAAAAACAAATGAGAAAAGCTAAAAGATATGAATATGATTAGACATACAACAATATAAATAAGTATGCAGTAATAATTAGTGCAAAAGTGAACTATACCTCCTTCCCAATCTTGCCACTGATGATTCCACCTTTAATGGAACCTATCAACTCGGACAACTCTTCAGGTGTAAGCTTTATGTTATTTATGGTCAGCTTTTCATTTTTCATGAAGGCGGCAATGTCACTCATTATCCAGTTGGCAACCAGCTTTGCATCAGCACCCTTTGCAAGAGTAGCATCAAAAAATTCTGCAATCTAACACATCCATTGAGACAACACAAATCATGTCATTATTAGCTTTTGGACTTTATTGAATTCTCTTTCATTAAGCTGTGTAGCATTTTTATTTTTCAACACATTAGTTAGTTTGTTGCATCTCTGACCATTGTGCATTTAAACAATCAAAATTCTTTGGTGCTGCAAATACACGAAGTTTAAGTGTCTTGCACCTTTTGCCTACATTTACAAAAACACTCCAACAAATGATTCACCATCTCAAGCAAGATTACAAGTTTAGAACGAAAGCTATATAACACTTGTCAGTATCTAAATTGCTAGGAGAGATAGATAGGGGTGAGCTACTTAAGAGTAGACTATAGAATAGAAAAGGAAAAGGAATAAATAGTGGCAGGTAGGACTATTCGCGGTTCGTTCAGAAAGGAAAGCCGAACCAAACGGCAAAAACAGTTCGGTAAAACCAAAACAAACCATTCATGATTTGTCCCAAACCGGACTGAACTAATTCTAAGGTTCAGTGCACCGGGTTCTGAATTTTCATGTCAAACTGGTTCAAAACCAAACATAACCTTTACGAACCAAACTGTTTTTTTTTATGTGAACCGACCTGTTTTTTGTATGTGAACCGAACTGTTGCTACATTTGAACTGATTTTGGAGTTAAGAACCAAACTCATATTTTTTTTACTTTTATTTCTACTCCAAAGTTACATTATTTAATTCTTCTCTAAAGGCAGCAATTGAACATCAAAATCATCATAGTGAACAGTAGAATTCAGCCTCCATAAAGCAATCATAACCTGATTTGCATAAAATTTATTTCAAGCAATTTTAAACAACAAAGCTGAAATTATTTCACTTTGTCCTGTTATTCTGCTCCAAAAAAATATAAAGAGTCTTCATACGAATAAAAGAAACACAAACTAAAATATCACAACAAAAATTGCAGCCATACTCTGCTACTATTGCAACAAACAATCATTCATGCTTTTTACAAATGTCCATTGTTTTGCATTTCCATAGCAACAACAGCCAAAAAGTTGGAAAATAAGAACACGGCTAACAATCTCATCCTAATGGCATAAGTATCAATCATCTACAAAGAGTGGTACCAGTTCCACTAGTGATTGTCTTGAGAGCACAAGTGCACCAATTAAGTCACATACTCTAGTTCTGTGGGGTGGGATGCAATCAACACATGGTTTCTAAGGGGTATAATTCTAATCTTATCTTAGTCATTTCAGGTTTGTAGAGCTTGTTGAGTATGATGACATTGGAAGTGTGTATATTATTGAGCTTAAAGGAACTGGGACATTTTATGCTATGACTGTAATGGATAAGGCTTCTCTTGCTAGCAGAACCAAGCAAAGGCAGCATATGAGAAATGCAGAAACACAAAAAATCCAAAAATGCAAAACCGGAGAACCAATTAAACACAGGAACACATAAATACGAGTTTATCAATTTTGCATGTTAGCTCGATTCAATGACTATTTCATTCTAAATTCCAAATAATACCTGAGTTTCTTTATCTAAATTCTAGTCCTATCAGAACATATATTTTCAGTAATGTGCATCAACTGGTAAAGAATCTAGTAACGCCAGAAAAACAGCAGGTAACTCACATTTTTATCATTAGCTAGGAAAAGAACATCTTGCATGCCTAATCCCATCTTTTCATATCTTCTACGTTTTTCTTCAGGAAGCTCCGGTAAACAATTTTGAATAGCATCCACGTATTCTTGGGAAAGGATTACTGATGGAAGGTCTGGTTCTGGAAAATATCGATAATCAGCGAGGCCTTCCTTTTTTCTCATTGTAATTGTTCTCTAAACAGAATAACAAAAGTTATTATTCTTTAAGAAAAAGAGTATGAGGGAAAAGAAAGCTATCTTGTAGTTGTAACTGCTACAACTCCTAGAATAGATTGTAAACAACAACAATATCACAATATAGTACTAACCTGAGAACCTTCTTCCCAGAGTCGAGTTTCCTGCACTATTTGATCTTCTTGACCTTGACTATGAAGTAATACCTGCCTTGAAATTTCAAAATCAATAGCCCTGCTCATTGACGCAAATGAGTTTAAATTTTTTACTTCAACCTGCCAGAACAACAATTGATCATATTAGCACCTAAATAGGTAATATAATGTACTTGTAATATTATATTGCAACATAAAGCTCGATTAAAATCATTTTTGTGGTACATTATTTCTATAGACAAGTCAACTTTCTTACTCCAAAAAATCAATTTGCAAGAAATACTCTTCATTTTAATCTTTCATTGTTGATAAAAGCTCACAACTTTGTCCAATAACATATTTTCTTGGAAACCAAAACCAAATTAATCTGCTCAGATAATAAATTTCCTTTCCTTCACAAATGTAAAATGTATTGGTTTATAGAGAAAATGTCATTTCAAGGTAATTAACACCCAAAACTTCTCACGCTTCACCTAGTTGCTTACAAATACTTCCACTGCTCCCAAAACACCAATACGGTTCGAAAAAGCTAATAACTACTTTATCTTGTTTATGTGACTCAGGCTTTGGAAAGAACAGAACCAATTGTGAAATAACCTCTAACAGATTATTCCGAGTTTCTAAAATGATAATGAATAATTAGAGTAAGGACAACATTGTCCGACACGGCAACACACCATGTGAATGGCATGTCGAAGCTTCATAGGCCAGAATCAATAAAGTTTCCAAGCAATTTGAACGGCAAGACCAACAAGCTACCTAATAATGAAATGGAGTGCAGCATGAAAAGATTATAATCATTTTTATACCTTTGTCCCAAATTTTGACTGCCCAATGGGTCGTACTGATACATTTACATCACAACGAAGAGAACCTTCTTGCATATTGCCATTGCTCACTCCCAAATACCTAACCAACCTCTGTAATTCTGCTGCATATTCTGATGCTTCAATACCATTTCTCATGTCAGGCTCAGAAACTATCTCTAGCAAAGGTACCCCTGCCCTATTTAGATCAACCTGTGAAAAAATACCATCAAACTTAACATACTTGTATCATCATCATAGATATAAAAGTTATCAAGCCTTTGGTTGTAATCATTCGGGAAAATGAGCGAAACAAAGCATTTAATGTTACAAAACATGCACAATGCAGGAAAAGTATATGAAACTGATCAAACTTAAGATTTTTCAAAATACTTTAAATAAATATAAATGTATCAACGAACAAATGCAGTGGGTCACCCACTCACATTTACCACAATCTAAATGTAAAATAGATAGGATAAACAAATGGCAAGAAATAACCGAAGTTAATTAAATATCAAAACCAATAAATCAGTACCCGAGAGAAATTTCCATTTTCAGCATGCATTAGCTTCCCTGCATCCTCTTCCATATGAACCCTTGTAATGCCAAACCTCTTATGTCCCCCACCAAACTCCAAAGGAATATCAACATCAAGAAAACCCGCAGCAGCAATCGGAACATCAAACTGAGAAATCTGATACCCTTTTGGAAGATCAGGATAAAAATACTGTTTCCTATCAAACTTGGAGTTAAAAGCCAAGTTGCACTTAAGAGCAAGTCCCAGTTTAACAGCAAACTCAATAACCTTAGAGTTCAAAACAGGCAAAGCACCAGGCAAACCCATACAAACCGGACAAATGCTACTGTTCGGAAACGATCCATAACTGTAAGGACAGCTACAAAAGGCTTTGGTGAGTGTAGAAAGCTGAACATGAGTTTCAATACCAATGACAGCTTCGTAATCTTTTGGGATTTTGTCAAGTTTTTTTGATTGTGTACTTGTTGGAACTTTGGTTTGTGTTGCTTTGGTTGTTGTGGAAAAAAAGAAGCGATTTCTTGGTTTGAGTATTGAGGTTGGATAGAGTAGAAAAGGGTGAAATTGAAAGGTTCTGAAAATTGTGTAAGACATTGGAAGAATAGATAGGAACGAAGGAAGTAACTAAACTAAACCCCCGCCTTAAAATCAAAGCTGCATAATCTCGATAACCCAAAATCAAAGAAACCGGATCTGCTACTTTTAAGGCTAAAAAGGTATCATACCTTTGGCGCAATCCATTCGTTGGATACATCAGACGGTGTTAATATTGCCATGGCCTAATTATTTATTTTTTTAAGAAATTAAAATATACAGTATTTAGATGGGGTTCTAAAGAAAAAGACTCCTTTCATTCAGCCGTTTTTTCAATTTATTTTAGAAAACAAGGATTGAAATTGAGTATTTAACATATCGGTTAAAATTGAAAGGAAAGAGTGAGTGAATAGAAAGGAACTAGAAAATGAAGATGCTTTTCTTGCATCTACTATTACCAAAATTATAAAGTTAATATGTACCAAATTTATTTTCATATCCTAATTATAACTAATATAATGGAGTTAATAACTAATATTATTATGATTAAGAGTCATTTAATTAAAAGAGTCTTTAAAAGTCAATTTTTATTTTTTCAAAAGAAATCAACACACTCAACTATATGCAAATGAAAGGTGATAGAGAAAGTTGAATAATCATTCCCTGTTTTGAGAAAATGGAAAGTAATTTCTACGTAAATGCAATAGTGTCGATCAAAACCATTAAAACAATCATTTTGGTGAAGTTCAAAACAATAGTGTCGATCAAAAAGCTTTGTCTTGCATCCTTTTTCCAAACACCATTCGTCGTTGTCGGTGGTCCTAAAAGCTCTGCCGCCTGAAATCCAGGTAAATCTTCTTCTGTCACTTCGATATCTACTTGATATTGTTTTCATTGTTGTTAACTATCTTCATTGTTAATATATGACAGCAAGGTTGGAAAGAAGAAAATGGAATTCGATGTTGAATTGGGGAAAATTAAGGTGAAAGTAGATCTTCGCTCTGATGGGTTTTTCAGGTTTAATGTTTGATTTAGTTTCGGTAAGATTTACTTCGTTTATCTTTTCGTTTTCAATCTTTCTTTTCTCCTCCTTGAGATTCTCTCTTTTTGATGGAGTCAATCGACAGAGTATTGTTTACTTCATTTTGATTCTTCTTTTGAAGCATGATTTGGTGTTTCATTTTTATGTATTATTACTACTACTTTTTTTTAATTTAATTTTCTTCTGGTTTTGTTTTTCTCACAGGAGAAACGACAAGTCACATTCAGAGAAATGTAATTGTTAAACAATCAGATTGTAAATTAGGGCTAAGCATAATTGTGAGATGGTCGCGCTGACTTCTTGAAACGGCAACGTCGTCTTCATTTACACTCACACGGCCCTCACCGTTTTCGATCACGACATCGTCTTCGATTTCAAAAGTAATTTATCTCTTCCTCTTTGTCCTTCTATTACATTACATTGCTTAGCTTTTGTTCAACTTCAATTGATATGCATGTATTTTGTTTGCAGAGAGAATCATGTTAGAGCATCCTTCATGCCTTCCAAAATTTGACAAATACATATAAATTGGATTAAGGTACATAGACTACCTCCTTCATTGTTGTAATTTCTTAGTGATTGTGTTATTTTTCTTTGTTTTGTTGAATATCTTTATTGTTTGATTAGTAGTTGTAAGACCCCAATTTTGACCCTAAGATCCCTCATGTGATTCCATCATAAGCATTATCATTTGGATCATACCTTGGCATCCTCCTTACCCCTTCTTTCATTGGGTTTGTTTTGGGAGAGATCACCAAGCACTTTGTGATTATATCATACTTGTATTTTATCATTTTTACTAACTAAAATACCAAAATACCAAAAATATGTCTTTGTATCTATCTAACTCTTTTGTAGGTAGGGGGCATGATCTCCTTGATTCACTGATCACATCTAGGGTTTGAGACCCTCATGAACAAAAAGCACAACCAAGAATTGATTCAAGAATGGTTATGAACATTATATATGAGTTTCATTGTTCTCTACATTTTATATTGATCAAGTTTGCTTCAAGAATTTGAGGGTGATTTGCCTTGGAAACCCTAGTTTGACTGGGTATCTTGAGTAACTTCTCCAACAAGCTATCTCACCAATTGATCAAATTTCTCAAGGGACACTTCAAATTTAATCATATTATGCATATATGATCTACCATGAACCAATAAATTCAAGATATTGGAAGTTAGCAAGTTGGTTGATGGTGGTTGGCCATATGGATTCATCTGATCAAAACTGCGTCTCCCTAGACCATATCTCCTACAATTTTCACCACATAAAAATGATTCTAAGATCAAACTTACTCTAAATGACATTATAAAAAACTTTAATGTTGAGACCTAGAGCTAGTTTTGCTTGGAAAATCATTTTCTATGTTGAAACATTATAGGTAATTTTGTCTAAACCCTAATTTGAAAGTCAACTTCCCAAGGTCATAACTTGCTCAATTTTTATGAGATGAAATATTTCCAAGTTGCACAATCAAATTCAATGTGTCTACTTCAACTTTTATGTTTGGATTGGGAGCAAATTCAACTTCTTTGAACATGTGATATGAGGCTACATTATAGGTCACTTTTGACCTATACCATTGATCAAGTGATTTTTCCAAACTTCAAAAATGCATAACTCTATCATTTCAAATCCAAATTACACGAAATTGGTGACCATTTTGAAGGTATTTGAGAGAGATACAACTTTGATGAAGACACTTTGTAAGAACAAAAATTGTTCTACAACAGATTCCATGATTTTGATGATAACAAAGGATGAAACCAAAAATGGCACCCTAACGAAAAGTTTCTAAGTGTGCAGGGTTCTAAAGAAAGAAGGAAGAGATCTGATGATGTCATCAGATACAGAACCAGATCAGATACAAATTATCAGAAGATAAGAAGCATCTGAAGTAGAAACACGTTCAAGAAAGTCTAACTCTGAGCAAAACAGCAAAATATCAGAAGCATCTGAACAAGAAGTACGCTCTAGAAGTTCTGATTCTGAACAACAGTATATCAAACTTCAGAAGCTCTTGGCGCTATCTGAAGAAATCATCAGAACTCAAAAGATCAACATCAGAAGCTAGATAGCAGATTCCAAGATCTCCAGAAACATGAAGACTCTGATTATGGAATTGCTAAATAAGGAAGAGTAACGTTAACTTCAAATAAAGTTATGGAAATGGATTTCCTAATACAGGAAGAGACGTTAACTCCAAAAATATAAATGATAAGGAACTATTTGTGGTAAGTAGTCATTCAAGAAGTGAAAGTTGCTTTGACAACAAGCAACATAAGATATGGCACTAATTATTATTCAAGAGTTATTATCTGCCATGATTTTTCAACGGATCCTTCTCTTCTATATAAAGGACTGCAAATCAACATTCAGCGTACAACATATACAACAAGATTTTTACTGAAACATCAACACACAAAAATACTGTTTATTCTCTCAATCTTCACGAAGCTTTTGCTTAGTACGTGAAATACTTTGTTCTTATTGTTGTAATATTTGCTTATCTTAGAAGCACTCTAGATTACATAAGCTTTCATCTATTGTTTTATTTTCCTCAAGTGACTCTGTGTAGTCTGTAGACTTGAGAGGACTAAGAGATATTTCTCTTAGATGTTGTTTGTAAACAATCTTTCAAGATTAGTGGATTAAGTCCTTGTTGAAGGCGAAATCACCTTGGCCGGGTGGACTGGAGTAGCTTTGTGTTATAAGCGAACCAGTATAAAATCCTTGTGTGATTTTCATTTTGAAAAAGCGCTTATTTTCCAAACAATTCAAACCCCCCTTTCTTGTTTTTCTCACCTTCAATTGGTATCAGAGCTCCGGCTCTGTTATTGATTTTCTAATCAAACACTTAACAGTGTAGAGAGATCCAGAAAGAGAAAAACTATGGCCCACACAAATGAAAAGGATAGTTACAATGCTAAGCCTCTTGTCTTTGATGGAGAGAAATTCGATTACTGGAAAGATAGAATTGAAAGTTTCTTTTTAGGCTATGATGCTGATCTCTGGGACATTGTCACAGATGGATACAAACCTCCTGTCACAGAGGATGGAGCTGAAGTTCCCAGAAGTAAGATGTCAGATGATCAGAAACGAGTTTTCAAGAATCATCACAAGGCCAGAACCATACTCCTAAATGCTATATCTTACAACGAGTATGAAAAGATCACCAACAGAGAAACAGCCAAAGACATACTTGACTCTCTAAGGATGACTCATGAAGGAAACTCTCAAGTCAAAGAGACAAAGGATCTGGTGCTTATCCAGAAATATGAAGCCTTCAAAATGGAAGATGATGAAGCCATAGAGGCAATGTTCTCTAGATTCCAAACTCTGATTGCAGGTCTCAAGGTTCTAGACAAAGGATACACAACTGCAGACCATGTCAAAAAGATAGTCAGAAGTCTGCCAAAGAAATGGAGACCCATGGTTACTGCTCTGAAGCTGTCAAAGGATCTGAACAATATAAGTCTTGAAGAACTTGTCAGTTCCCTCAGAAGCCATGAGATAGAACTAGAGGAAGATGAGCCTCAGAAAAGGAACAAGTCCGTAGCATTAAAGTCCAGATATGAAAGACGCAAACCTGACAGAACCAAAGCTCTTCAGGCAGAAACTGAAGATACTGATGACTCTGAACTAGAAGATTCTGATGATGAAGAAGAATTGTCCCTCCTGACCAGAAGAGTTAAACAACTCTAGAAAAAGAGGAACAACAACTTCAGAAGATCAAGACCCAGAGGGGATCGATCAGAATCAACCTTCAAAGGTAAAACTAACAAAGATATTACTTGTTATGAATGTAAAGAAACAGGTCACTACAGGAATGAATGCCCCAAGCTAAATAATGACAATCCTAGAAAAGAAAGTTTCAAGAAAAATACCTTCAGGACAAAGAAAGGATTAATGGCTACCTGGGATGATAGTGAATCTGGGTCATCAGAATCTGACTCTGATGAAAAGGCCAACGTGGCACTTATGGCTACCACATCCAGGAGCAGCTCAGATGAAGAATCTGAAGAGGTATTTCCTGAACTCTCTCGATCTGATCTAGAATCATGCTTGTCAGAAACTCTTAGCTCATATCAGAAACTAAAACAAAAGCTTAAAAACATAAAAGGCTGTCTTAAAGCAAAATTTGAAGAATGTGGCAAGCTTGAGATGACAATTCTAGCGCGAGAAGATACAATCAGATCTTTAACACTAGAAAGAGATGGAGCAAAAAGAAAAAGCTTAGAATTAGAAGAAGCGTTGTCTCAAGCACCACAAACTTCAAATAAAATTATTTTTGAATACGAAGAAGCCTTTCAAGAATTTCTGAAAAATGGAATAGGTAGGAGTATTATGGCATCCATGATTTATGGAGTCAGTCAGAACAATAAAAAGGGAATTGGGTATGATCCTAAGGAAGTTAAAACTTCTTCTAGTGACCAACTTAAATCTCCATTTTCATATCACTATACACACACACAAGAACAAAAATTTGAAAATGCTAGAAGACCCAAGGTCATAAGAAACTCTGGGAAAACTAATCAGAAAGGACCCAAGAGATTCTGGGTACCGAAAGATAAGATTGTGTATGTTGCAGATATCCTATGCAGCAAAGTTCAGACACCAGTCATGGTACCTGGACTCTGGATGCTCGCGACACATGACGGGAAGAAAGTCTATGTTCCAAAGTCTGGAACTTAAAGACGCTGGATTTGTAGGGTTCGGAGGAGATCAGAAAGGAAGGATCAGAGGCTCCAGAACTATTGGTAATGGTACTCTTCCCTCTATATCTGATGTCCTTTACGTAGAAGGATTGATGCATAACTTGTTATCCATAAGTCAATTAAGTGATAACGGTTATGATGTAATCTTTAATCAAAAAACATGTAAAGCCATTAATCAGAATGATGGCTCTGTCCTTTTCACAGGCAAGAGGAAAAACAACATTTATAAAATTAATCTTTCTGATTTAAAAGAACAAAATGTTAAATGTCTGATGTCTGTTCACAAAGAGCAATGGATATGGCATAGACACTTGGGCCACATTAGCATGAGGAAACTTTCTCAGCTAAATAAACTCGAGTTAGTCAGAGGCCTACCTAAACTGAAGTTTTCTTCAGATGCTTTGTGTGAAGCATGTCAGAAAGGAAAATTTTCAAAAACATCCTTTAAAAGGAAAAATGTTGTTTCTACCTCTAAGCCTCTGGAACTTCTCCACATTGACTTATTTGGTCCTGTGAAAACAGCATCAGTCAATGGAAAGAAGTATGGACTAGTCATTGTTGATGATTACAGTCGCTGGACATGGGTGAAATTCCTAAAGCACAAGAGTGAGTCTCACTCTGTATTCACTAGTTTCTGCTCCAAAGTGCAAAAAGAATTTGATGCTAAAATTGTTAGAGTCAAAAGTGATCATGGTGGAGAATTTGAAAACAAAGATTTTGAAGAATTATTTGACTCTAATGGAATATCCCATGATTTCTCCTGCCCTAGAACTCCACAATAAAATGGAGTTGTAGAGAGGAAGAATAGGACACTCCAAGAGATGGCCAGAACCATGACCAATGAAACTAATGTGGCAAATCATTTTTGGGCAGAAGCTGTAAATACAGCGTGTTACATTCAGAATAGAATCTCTATAAGACCTATTCTGGAAAAGACTCCCTATGAACTGTGTAAAGGAAGAAAACCAAACATTTCATATTTTCATCCTTTTGGATGTTCTTGCTTTATCTTAAACACTAAAGAACATCTGAACAAGTTTGATTCCAAAGCACAGAAAGGTATTATGTTAGGATACTCAGAACGCTCTAAAGGCTACAGAGTATACAACACAGAAACCAAAATTGTGGAAGAATCAATTCATGTCAGATTTGATGATAAGCTTGACCCTGAAAAGTCAAAGCTAGTTGAAAATTTTGCAGATTTAGAAATCACTCTTGCAGGTTCTGATAAAGCCCCAGAAGCAATTGTCACTCAGAACTCTGAAGAAATTAAATCCCCAGAAATCCCAAAGAAAGTCAAAAGTCGTATCAACATATCTGAAGATTTGATTCTGGGAAACAAGGACGAACCTGTCAGAACCAGATCTACCTTCAGGACCTCTGAAGATACTCCTCTGGGACTAGTGTCTCTGATTGAGCCTATGTCCTGTGATGAAACACTTCAAGATAACGACTGGGTTTCAGCCATGCAAGAAGAATTAGATCAATTCACAAAGAATGATGTCTGGGACCTTGTTCCAAAGCCCAGAGGCACTCACGTTATTGGAACCAGATGGGTATTCAGAAACAAGCTGAATGAGAAAGGAGAAGTCGTCAGAAACAAAGCTCGACTGGTAGCTCAAGGTTATAGTCAACAAGAAGGTATTGATTATAATGAAACTTTTGCTCCAGTCGCAAGGTTAGAATCTATTCGTCTTCTTGTATCTTTTGCTATTAACCATTCTATTAAATTATATCAAATGGATGTCAAGAGTGCATTCCTTAATGGTTATATATCAGAAGAAGTGTATGTCAACCAACCTCTAGGTTTTGAAAATCCAAACTTTCCTGAACATGTTTTTAAACTTAAAAAATCTTTATATGGACTTAAACAAGCTCCCAGAGCTTGGTATGAACGTTTAAGCAATTTTCTTCTGGAACACAATTTTATCAGAGGGAAGGTTGACTCCACACTTTTCTGTAAGAACCTTAACAATGATCTCATGATATGCCAGATATACGTTGATGACATTATTTTTGGTTCAGTTAACGCCTCTGTTTGTCAAGAATTCTCTAAGTTAATGCAGGCAGAATTTGAAATGAGCTTAATGCAAGAACTAAAGTTCTTTCTGGGAATTCAAATTAACCAAACCTCAGAAGTTACATATGTTCATCAAAGCAAATATATTAAAGATGTTCTGAAGAAATTTGACATGGCTGACTGCAACTCTGCAAAAACTCCAATGCATCCAACATGCATTCTTGAAAAAGAAGAAGTAAGTGCAAAGGTTTGTCAGAAGCTCTATCGAGGTATGATAGGCTCTCTTCTCTATCTGACTGCTACTCGTCCTGATATTCTCTTTAGTGTTTGTCTCTGTGCCAGATTCCAATCAGATCCTAGAGAATCTCATTTAACAGCAGTTAAGAGAATTCTTAGGTATCTGAAAGGAACTCCTAACCTGGGCCTGATGTATAAGAAAACATCAGAGTATAGACTTTCTGGTTACTGTGATGCAGATTATGCAGGAGATAGACTAGAACGAAAAAGCACATCTGGAAATTTCCAGCTTCTGGGAAACAATCTAATTTCCTGGGCTAGCAAAAGACAGTCAACTATCACTCTATCAACTGCAGAAGCAGAATATATCTCAGCATCACTGTGCACAACTCAGATGCTCTGGATGAAGCATCAGTTAGAAGATCTGCAAATTTTTGAGAGTAACATTCCTATCTTCTGTGATAATACTGCTGCCATTTGTCTAAGTAAGAATCCCATTCTACATTCCAGAGCTAAACACATTGAAATAAAACATCATTTTATCAGAGACTATGTTCAAAAAGGGATAGTAACATTGAAGTTCATTGATACAGATCATCAATGGGCAGATATCTTTACTAAGCCTCTAGCTGAAGATAGATTTCTTTTTATCTTAGAAAATCTGAACATTCAAAATTGCCCAGAATGAAGTGTGGCTCTGAAAATGTAAAATGAGACTCTGACATAAACAAATGTGTTTCTGCCTCTGACTCTGATACTTCTACCAAGTTAAGAAGATATCTGAGTTAGAAATCTCCAGGAACCAATCCTTTGGTATTCCTGAAGATCAGATACATCAACACGTGGAGCACTTAGCGTCCAACCCTAGAACTTCTAGACAGCTGTCCAGAAGAAAATCAAAGGGAAACGTTTGAGATCTCCTCGAGCAGTGTGCATATTGTTGGGATTAGACCCTCATTAATGAGCCTTAATCATGTCTCCCCCCAAGCGTGCTAACTTGATTCTTGTGCTAACGCTGAAATGTGTGTCGTTTTGCATGTGTTTTCACTTAGAGTATTTAAACACTCTTCTCATATTTCACACACTTATCACTCTCACTCACTCTAAAACCCTAAACCCTCTCTGAAGCGTCTCTCAACTCCTCATCTTCATCTCCTTCTTCTTCAACTATGGATGCTCAACAACAAGAAGTTTTCAACTTTTCTCAACAAATGGAATCCAACGCCACCGCTCAAAGCTCAAGCTTTCCAACTCCAACTGTTACAGGAGTTTCCATTACTCCAGTATACAAGGAACCCCATATCCTTGATCGTTTACCTCACATTAACCTAGCAACTCCATTTGAGGGCTTGGATGTGTTATGTGAAACACTGGTGGACTTCGACAACATGAGAAGAAATGGAGTAGATCTTACTGAAGAACTCCGTATACAAGGGTGGGAAAACTACTTCCAAAGGCTTTATGGTCCTATTTACCCAAATCTCATCAAAGAATTCTGGAGATTTGCTGATGCTGATGACCACTTCATCGTCTCCTTCGTATTAGGGGTAAAGATAGTAATTACTGAAAAGTCAATTGCTTCTTTACTAAACATGGAGAAAACTGGAGGAAAAAGGATTTACAACATCAACCCTAGGTCAAAGCGCATTGCTGAAGTGATCAATCCAACCATCTTCAAACATAACACTGAAGGAAATCCTTCAAAGAACAAAGAGCTTCATCAGAACCTCAGAGTATGGCTCAAGATCATTCTGGGAACCATTCATCATCGCCCAGCATCAAACTCCTCTGACTACATCAATGCAGATCAGAAGTGCATACTTTATTGCATTCACAAGGGTGTGAAGCTCTGCCTTCCTGCACTTCTCTTCAGATACCTCAGAGACTCTGTGAGGGAAACCAGAAACAACATGAAGCCCAGATCCTACATCCCTCTGGGAAGGCTCATATCTGATGTTTTCATTGAGAATGGATTGGTAGATCATCTGGAGAAGAACAGGCTGATGGATGATCTAGCTATAGATACTGGAAAGCCTCTGAATGCCAGAAATCTCAAGAGTATGGGAATTCTGAAGAAAATTCAAGTCAGACCCACTATGGATACCTCCTGGGATGCCTTGAAAGATCAGAGGAAGCTGCCCCATGGTCTTGCAAGGTTCTTCAAGAATGAACCTGTAGATGCAATCCTCCACTACTTGCAACGGCTGAAGGATGAAGGAGTTGACACATCTGACTTCAGATTGGACGACTGTCTGGACTCAGAAGAAGATTTTGTCAGATTTAAACGAGGTCCCCCTAAGAATAAATCTTCAAAGGCAAAGAGAGCAAGAATAGGAGAAACTTCTGGGACCAGATCTCCAGCGCCTCTGCAAGAAACTACTGGTATGTCTGCTCCCTCTATTCCCTCTGAACACATTTTGGCTTCTTCATCTAATCCTCTCCCAACACCACCCATATACACAACCTCTGAAACCCCACCTTCAACCACCAGAACCTCAGAACCTCGACCCAAATTTAATCTTGCCCATACAACACTACCTTTATCTGAAGCTGAAGAACTGAACCAAACCAGTTCCTCTTCATCTTCAACCCCAGAATCACCCCCATACCTTGAAATCTCCTCTGACCAAGAATACTCTGACCCTGACTCCCCAACCTTAGCCCAAATTCAGGCTCAAAACCTTGCTTCACAACAACCAACACAAACACATACCTTGAAACGTATAAAGTTAATATGTACCAAATTTATTTTCATATCCTAATTATAACTAATATAATGGAGTTAATAACTAATATTATTATGATTAAGAGTCATTTAATTAAAAGAGTCTTTAAAAGTCAATTTTTATTTTTTCAAAAGAAATCAACACACTCAACTATATGCAAATGAAAGGTGATAGAGAAAGTTGAATAATCATTCCCTGTTTTGAGAAAATGGAAAGTAATTTCTACGTAAATGCAATAGTGTCGATCAAAACCATTAAAACAATCATTTTGGTGAAGTTCAAAACAATAGTGTCGATCAAAAAGCTTTGTCTTGCATCCTTTTCCAAACACCATTCGTCGTTGTCGGTGGTCCTAAAAGCTCTGCCGCCTGAAATCCAGGTAAATCTTCTTCTGTCACTTCGATATCTACTTGATATTGTTTTCATTGTTGTTAACTATCTTCATTGTTAATATATGACAGCAAGGTTGGAAAGAAGAAAATGGAATTCGATGTTGAATTGGGGAAAATTAAGGTGAAAGTAGATCTTCGCTCTGATGGGTTTTTCAGGTTTAATGTTTGATTTAGTTTCGGTAAGATTTACTTCGTTTATCTTTTCGTTTTCAATCTTTCTTTTCTCCTCCTTGAGATTCTCTCTTTTTGATGGAGTCAATCGACAGAGTATTGTTTACTTCATTTTGATTCTTCTTTTGAAGCATGATTTGGTGTTTCATTTTTATGTATTATTACTACTACTTTTTTTTAATTTAATTTTCTTCTGGTTTTGTTTTTCTCACAGGAGAAACGACAAGTCACATTCAGAGAAATGTAATTGTTAAACAATCAGATTGTAAATTAGGGCTAAGCATAATTGTGAGATGGTCGCGCTGACTTCTTGAAACGGCAACGTCGTCTTCATTTACACTCACACGGCCCTCACCGTTTTCGATCACGACATCGTCTTCGATTTCAAAAGTAATTTATCTCTTCCTCTTTGTCCTTCTATTACATTACATTGCTTAGCTTTTGTGCAACTTCAATTGATATGCATGTATTTTGTTTGCAGAGAGAATCATGTTAGAGCATCCTTCATGCCTTCCAAAATTTGACAAATACATATAAATTGGATTAAGGTACATAGACTACCTCCTTCATTGTTGTAATTTCTTAGTGATTGTGTTATTTTTCTTTGTTTTGTTGAATATATTTATTGTTTGATTAGTAGTTGTAAGAACCCAATTTTGACCCTAAGATCCCTCATGTGATTCCATCATAAGCATTATCATTTGGATCATACCTTGGCATCCTCCTTACCCCTTCTTTCATTGGGTTTGTTTTGGGAGAGATCACCAAGCACTTTGTGATTATATCATACTTGTATTTTATCATTTTTACTAACTAAAATACCAAAATACCAAAAATATGTCTTTGTATCTATCTAACTCTTTTGTAGGTAGGGGGCATGATCTCCTTGATTCACTGATCACATCTAGGGTTTGAGACCCTCATGAACAAAAATCACAACCAAGAATTGATTCAAGAATGGTTATGAACATTATATATGAGTTTCATTGTTCTCTACATTTTATATTGATCAAGTTTGCTTCAAGAATTTGAGGGTGATTTGCCTAGGAAACCCTAGTTTGACTGGGTATCTTGAGTAACTTCTCCAACAAGCTATCTCACCAATTGATCAAATTTCTCAAGGGACACTTCAAATTTAATCATATTATGCATATATGATTTACCATGAACCAATAAATTCAAGATATTGGAAGTTAGCAAGTTGGTTGATGGTGGTTGGCCATATGGATTCATCTGATCAAAACTGGGTCTCCCTAGACCATATCTCCTACAATTTTCACCACATAAAAATGATTCTAAGATCAAACTTACTCTAAATGACATTATAAAAAACTTTAATGTTGAGACCTAGAGCTAGTTTTGCTTGGAAAATCATTTTCTATGTTGAAACATTATAGGTAATTTTGTCTAAACCCTAATTTGAAAGTCAACTTCCCAAGGTCATAACTTGCTCAATTTTTATGAGATGAAATATTTCCAAGTTGCACAATCAAATTCAATGTGTCTACTTCAACTTTTATGTTTGGATTGGGAGAAAATTCAACTTCTTTGAACATGTGATATGAGGCTACATTATAGGTCACTTTTGACCTATACCATTGATCAAGTGATTTTTCCAAACTTCAAAAATGCATAACTCTATCATTTCAAATCCAAATTACACGAAATTGGTGACCATTTTGAAGGTATTTGAGAGAGATACAACTTTGATGAAGACACTTTGTAAGAACAAAAATTGTTCTACAACAGATTCCATGATTTTGATGATAACAAAGGATGAAACCAAAAATGGCACCCTAACGAAAAGTTTCTAAGTGTGCAGGGTTCTAAAGAAAGAAGGAAGAGATCTGATGATGTCATCAGATACAGAACCATATCAGATACAAATTATCAGAAGATAAGAAGCATCTGAAGTAGAAACACGTTCAAGAAAGTCTAACTCTGAGCAAAACAGCAAAATATCAGAAGCATCTGAACAAGAAGTACGCTCTAGAAGTTCTGATTCTGAACAACAGTATGTCAAACTTCAGAAGCTCTTGGCGCTATCTGAAGAAATCATCAGAACTCAAAAGATCAACATCAGAAGCTAGATAGCAGATTCCAAGATCTCCAGAAACATGAAGACTCTGATTATGGAATTGCTAAATAAGGAAGAGTAACGTTAACTTCAAATAAAGTTATGGAAATGGATTTCCTAATACAGGAAGAGACGTTAACTCCAAAAATACAAATGATAAGGAACTATTTGTGGTAAGTAGTCATTCAAGAAGTGAAAGTTGCTTTGACAACAAGCAACATAAGATATGGCACTAATTATTATTCAAGAGTTATTATCTGCCATGATTTTTCAACGGATCCTTCTCTTCTATATAAAGGACTGCAAATCAACATTCAGCATACAACATATACAACAAGATTTTTACTGAAACATCAACACACAAAAATATTGTTTATTCTCTCAATCTTCATGAAGCTTTTGCTTAGTACGTGAAATACTTTGTTCTTATTGTTGTAATATTTGCTTATCTTAGAAGCACTCTAGATTACATAAGCTTTCATCTATTGATTTATTTTCCTCAAGTGACTCTGTGTAGTCTGTAGACTTGAGAGGACTAAGAGATCTTTCTCTTAGATGTTGTTTGTAAACAATCTTTCAAGATTAGTGGATTAAGTCCTTGTTGAAGGCGAAATCACCTTGGCCGGGTGGACTGGAGTAGCTTTGTGTTATAAGCGAACCAGTATAAAATCCTTGTGTGATTTTCATTTTGAAAAAGCGCTTATTTTCCAAACAATTCAAACCCCCCTTTCTTGTTTTTCTCACCTTCAATCTTTTCTTATTTGAAGCTTCTATATAAAGTTAGGCAAGGTGGAATATTGAGACATATGGCTTGACACTTAGAAAAATTTTGATATGTCAAATTTTTCCAAACTTCCACCTCAAATATCTTCAAGTTCCAAGCTCCAAATGAAAACGTGTTCAACATTAAACTTGTTCCTCTTGATCTCACCTTTCCAAAGAGCTAAAATTCATGCATTTTGGATAAGAAATGTATAGGTTTCACATGGCTTAAATAGGCTGATATCATTTGGCATGGATCAATCTTCAAGTGACAATGCACATATACCTTGCAATCCAATCCATCTCCAAAGCATCTGGTCATTCATTTGGACTTTCAAACCATCATTCCATGGGCCTATGCGCGCCCATGCATCATGCTTTCATCATTTTACCAATTTTGGAAAGTGGAAAGAGTGTGCAAATATCATTTGATTTCCCTATAAATTGAGGCCCTTATGCTCAGAATTCACACACACATTCCTCCAGCTTTGAATCTCCATTGAAAACCCTTCCACTAAGAGGATAACCCTGATAAATTCATTTGAATTTGAGCTTGAATCTCCACTATTTTGGAATTCAATTCTCCAGGAATCCATTGCTTCTAAGCCTTTCCTTTCCTCTCCTGCAAGCAATTGAAGTGAAGCCAAGCACGATTCAGATCAAGATCTAGCAAGCTCAGACCTCCATTGAAGGTAATTTGTAGAAATTTTAAACTCTTCGATTCTCCTTGATTCTTGCTCAATTCCATTGATTCTTGAGTTATCTGAAGCCCTACCAATGTAGGCAAGAAGATTGAGTTGCTATTAGGCCAAATCGAAGAGACTCAGATCATGAACCTCATTTTTCAATTCCACATATCTCTCAATATAAGTGGAATTGGATGAATTGGAGGTGATATTCGTGCTCAGTAATGTTTTCTTTTTAAAATCATGTCCCTGTTTGGAATTTTGGTGATGGTTCATGTTGACCAATCCGACGAAGTTCACCGGAGAAGACAACCGAAGCTCTGTCTCCGGTGATGATGTGTCTTGAGTCTGAGCCGTGTGATCCATGTTCCACGTTTTAATCTTAGCCGTGCCTTGTGATTACTCATGTTACAGTGTGTTTGACTAAGGTATACATGGAGCACACGTTGTGTATCATCAAATCTACCACCTCAATTAATGAGGGAGATCTGATGGTCCACGTATTTTTGAATATCTGAAATTCCATTTTCTCCAATAATTCATATTAAATTTAATATTGATCCAAAAAATATGGGACTTTCACCAAAAAATTGCGAATATTTTTCTCTTTCATATTCTAAATTAAAATTATTTTTTGGATCATTATTAATATTTTTCATGAATTAATTGATTTTTCATTTGTTTTTAATTGATTAAAAATATTTTTAAGTGTCCAAAAATTATGAAATTTTTTCTCCAAGGTCCTTTGACCTTGTTTGACCTATGAGAAATCTCATGGCCATTTATTTGGTGTTTTGATGAGATTTTAGGATTTGGACAAAACATATTTGAATTTAATGCATTCTTTTATTATTTTTAATTGAATAAATGTCATTTTAATTGTGTTGACCATTTGTACTGACTTATTTGAGTTTCTTATTTGTTGTTGGGCCTTGGTCAAGGTTGATTTGACTTTGTCAAGTTAATATTATTGGATTTAGGGGATTGATGGAATGTACATTCCATCTCCCAAAATGAATGAATAATATTAATTTGGTAAAAGTCCTCCTTTGACCAATTTGTGATCTCATTCATCCCTTTCCCTCTTCATCTAATTCCCCTTCTTCATCCATTCATTTCAATTGGCCAATGACATCTCAAAATCCTAATGCTAGTTGATTGAAAGATTGACATGAGCATGAATGAGATTAGGCCACACCTTTTGCATATTTTTTGTATGTGGTATGTTTAATGAGCATAGTTCATAATCCCATGTCTCCAACATGCATTAACACCAAAAGTCTATTGCCCGACCTCAAATAGTTATGACTTCTACATAAGTCCAATTACGATTGCTTAACGTAGCGCTAAATTTGTGACACAAAAGGCATAAGCATTCTAGTTAGTGAGATTGTAAGTCTCCCCTCTTCCATGGTATTGTGTGGAAACTTGGCCTTCTTTCCTTCCTTTAGAAGATGTTTTGGTTCAAGGATCCATGCTTGTGGCAAGTGGGTTGAGTGTTCTCCAAAGAATGTCTTGAAATCAAAAGCAAAACAAAACTAACTTCTAACCTACTAACTACTCACTTTTAATTTCAAGTCTTTACTTTTAATGCAATTTACTTCTAGTATTCTATTATCATTTTCCATCATTCTAATTGTTTATGTTAATGTAATTTTTCCTTTGTCCATTGGGACCATATTGTGTGATATACTTTGTTGCTTTGCTTGTTTGTGTGGTCTTTGACCATTAATGCACATAATAATAATAATAAAAACCCTAAAAGACTTTTGAGTGGACTGTTGATTTGATCTATCCCAATTGGACTTAGGATTTAGGCAACATTCCTTTGCTAATGGACTTGGCCAATGCCAATTTGTTGAAGAACCAAGTACTTGCAATTTGAATTCATCTGATACGTCATTCAAGATATCTCTAGTTCATCTGCAACATTGATCATTGTTAAGTTATTATGTTGAACCTGTGACTTGTGGAATTCATCTGCTATATAGGCCATTTTGAAGAAGATCATGAAGTGGATAAGCTTGGATGAGGCCATCTTTATTTGATGCCTTTGCTCTTCAAGATTGATATAATTGTGCATTTGTGTGTTGCTCGATTCTAAAAGTCCAAGGGAATTATGGGTTTCTATTGACATACTTGTCTATTGGATTACTCTCATTTGGTCAGATCTTTTCAACTTTAAACTTTTAAATCTTTGTGCATAGGATAGTCCCTTCATCTTCTCCCCATTTATTTAATTTCAAAATCTCTCCCTCCATTTTCAAAACCTTCTTTGAGTGAACTACTTTTGTTCTAAACTTTGACCACTTTTGAAAAAGATAGAAACTTTGGCCTTATGCTATTGCATTTTCAAACTTATTTTCTTAAATCAAACTTGTAAATGAGTTTAACTATACTTGACTTAAACTTTTAAAAAGCCAAAAAGAACTAACTCATTCAAACCATTTTTAGGACCTTGCGCCTTTCAAACTTAAATTTTGTTAAAACCAACACACTAATTTTGAAATTTATAGCACGAACTACGAGGTTTTTATCCCTCATTTATATGTTGGTACGTAGGCACAAGACCGAAGGTCTTGTCAAACACAAAAATATAATTAATGAATTCTTTTCTCATGCCCCCATTCTATTTGTTTATAAACATCACTTTGTACAAAATACATATGCGCACAAAAAGGGATCCCTATGAGTACCTAGGACACTTTGGGTGCTAACATCTTCCCTCTGTGTAACCAACCCCCTTACCTGTGATCTCTGATTTTTAGTAGTTTTTATTTGAAAACTTCTTACTATTTGGGTTTTGTTCGTACTTTTTCCCTTTTCCTTTGGAAACAATAAAAGCGCGGTGGCGACTCTTGTTAATTGATCTCTAGCTTGTCAATAGCTTGATGATCATGAATTTCCCGCTACAAAAATTAAGTGGCGACTCTGCTGGGGAGTAGCCTCTAGTGGGTTTAGCCTACTTTTTGTGTGAATATATTTATATATATGTGATGTTTGTATATATGTATGTGTGATATAATCTTCTTGTTGTGCTTAGTGATCTCTGAGTGGTGAGATAAGTTCTAACCCAAACTTGAGGGCAATTAAGATAGGAGGATGGTATAGTCATGTTCGACTTGTGTGGAGTAGTCCTTAACAAGTTGGCTTGAGATCCATCTGCTCAGTGGAGACTCATTTGGATTTGGAAATGTCACACAAGTATTTGTGTTTAGGCATTACTATTTCTAATTGGGTATGAGAAGCTGATGACCTTAGAACACCTAACCCATCTTGGCCTATTTAGGACGTAGTGCGGAAATTGTTCAGGTGTAGACTTGATAACAGTTGTTACGCGATACTACACTCAGACGAGTTTCTCTTGAGAATATTATGGGTCGATGAGTCAGTCATCTTAACCTGTAATATCCGATAGATGAAATTCAGACTCTTGGAACTTTTTAGAACATGATCTACAGGTTTTATCCTTAGTTCACTCCTTTGGGATGGTTCTTACCCAGACTCCATGCTCGTGACTTGCAACAAACCCTTGATTCTTGGTTGATCCAATCAGGTCTTGTCAATATCAATGGAACTTGGCTGTTGATAAGGTGCAAACCATAATCCACCAAAATGGTTGATTGATCTTGACAATGACTTGATTCATCCCTTGACCTTTGCTTGCCTTGTGTGTGATCCCTTACTTGTAATTGTTGCATTCATGCATTTCATGCGCATCATAACATTCATCACACAAAATTTCAAGGAACTAAGGTATCATTTACAAATATTTTCAGACCATGGATTGTGGACGAAGGAACACTAAGAAGTACAGTTTCAGATGTCCCGACTTGAAAGAGTTAAGGTAGCTAGCATCTTTTGTATTAGATTCCTTGGACTTCAAACAACGTCATGGGAAGCTTCTGTCCATTTTGTCTGCTGATGTAGGTGAAGGACTCTTGAGTGTATTGGTGCAGTTCTATGATCCTCTCTACCATTGTTTCACTTTCCCAGATTTTAAGCTTATGCCTACCTTGGAGGAGTATTCTCATCTATTGGGGATACCTGTTTCTAGTAGATTACCTTTTAGTGGATTGGAGGAGATTCCCCGATCTAGTATTATTGTTGAAGCTCTTCACTTGAAGAAGTCTAAGATAAAGGCTCATTGGGTGAAGAAATGAGGGTTATTTGGGTTGCCATTTGTTTTCCTCATCAAGGAAGCTACCACTTTTGCTCAAGCTGGTAGTGTGGATGCTTTTGAAACTATCTTTGTTTTGCTCATCTATGGATTAGCTTTGTTCCCTAACATTGATGGTTTTGTTGATGTTAACTCCATTAGACTTTTCTTGATTGGGAATCCTGTGCCTACTTTGTTAGGTGATATATATTTATATTTGCATCTAAGGAATTCTAAAGGTGGTGGAACTATTGTCTGTTGCATTCCTCTTTTGTACAAGTGATTTATTTCGCACTTGCCTCAGACGCCTGCTTTTGTGGAGAACAAACAATGTCTAAGGTGGTCTCAGAGACTTATGTCCCTCACTAATGATGATATAGTTTCGTATGATCCGTCCTTAAGTAGTATGGAGATTATTGATAGTTGTGGTGAATTCTCTAATGTGCCTTTCATTGGTACACAAGGAGGAATTAACTACAACCCTGCTTTGGCTCGTCGTCAACTTGGGTTCTGTAACACCCCTTTTTCTACCCCAAATTATTTGGCATATAATCAGAGTAAATAAGCACGCATATAAAGAAAAGGGCGTCACATCGACGTTTTCGAAACTTACAACTTTCAAAAACCAACAATACACCTGGTCATTCAAAATAACACACTTCACTCATCATGAATATTCAAGCAATATGCGTTCGCAGCGGAAAATAAAGAATACTCATGTATTTCATAATATGATCCATGTCCCATACCATGATCATCTTCGAACAAAATAAAACAATTAATGACATAAAGCATATCAAAATAAGATACGAGTTCAATACCACTAATCTACCCAGTGTTACATGACCAGAGCATTGACTCATTACCTAATTTCAAACTAAATACGGAAACTCTCCAGCTATTCTTGAGCGAGCTACCGTCCACCTACTCCAGCAATACTACTCTGTAGTATCTGCACGATACCCATGTAAAGGTAACATTCAAACAGAAAGGGTGAGAAATCAAATCATTATGAAATAGCATAATAAGGCACAATGAATTAAAACACAATTTAAGAATTCATCACACTTGGTATAATCACGTCAATAATATTAACCAACAATCGTCTCACATATTTCAAACGTACATCACATCCACATCAATACATGCATTCAATGATCACATAATTATAGACGACTCCATGCAAGACAATGTGACTCCATGCATGTGGTACCTCAATGTGAACTCAAAGTTTCACCGCTTTCCGATTCAATATCTAGAATCCAAGCCACGCTTCCAATCCGGACAAGACCAAAGCCCTACGTCTGTTTCCAATGAAGGATCACCGCTTAAAACTACGCCTAATCCCAATTAAGGATTAACGTCTGCTACGTTTGTTTCCAATGAAGGATCACCGCTTAATACTACGCCTGATTCCAAGTAAAAATCAACGTCTGCTCATGTGAACCCACAGTTTCACCACTTCCACAATGAAGTCAACCATGCTATGAATGAATGCACACATACCAACACATATGCAATTATGATCTATATCATCTTAACATACCACATACCACCATAACTTACAATTGGTACGTATACACATCCATCACCACACATCATCTATGATTACATATACACATCCATAACCATAAATCATTCACAATCTAATAATGGTATACATACACATTCATACAATATTTTATTCACCAATATAGGCCAACCATCAAATAGGTACACATAGATTTCATTCCAAAATGCACACAACAGTTAAATATCAATTTTTTTCAATATTATAACAGTGTTAACCGGTTAACGCCCTGGGTTAATCGGTTAACGCAAAACAGAATGCGCTTCTTGGCAATTTTTAACAGTGTTAACCGGTTAACGCCCTGGGTTAACCGGTTAACGCAAGACAGAATGCAAATTTTTTTAATATCGCAACAGTGTTAACCGGTTAACGCCCTAGGTTAACCGGTTAACGCAAAACAGAATGCTGTTCCTGCGCTAACACGAAACAGAATGCAGATTTCCCCGCATTTTTCATCGTTGGAGGACTTCCGGACCTCCGATTTCGATTCCGTAATTATATATTCATTCACAGTTTTAGCATAATTTAATCATCACAATTTAAGAGTATTTATCAAGACCTAATAATTCCAAACCATGCCAATTAAGGATTTCAACCTAAAACATGTTCCTACCCATTGATCCAATCACACTAACCCACAATGATAAGGATTTCCCCCCTTACCTTGTCAATTTGATGGAAACCTTGACTTCTCTCGCCTTTCCTCTCCTCTTTCTCTATTGCCTTCACTGCTCAAGTGAATTCTAATTCTCACTTCCTTCACTCTTACTATTTATAATAGTATTCTAGTTGGGCTTAAATCATCTAATTTAATCACTAGGCCCAATAATACATAATATTTAAATACCTCTATTTAAATTTAAACAATTAACCACTCACTATGCAACCAATTTAATTAATTAATTCAATTATTTACTTATTTCTTATATCCACTAGATAATGAATTAATACACCAATTAATTAATTAACACTCCACATAATTAAATTAAAATATCATAATAATAGTATAATAAATAAATACTTCAAAAATGGGTTGTTACAACTCTCCCCCACTTAAAAGATTTTCATCCTCGAAAATTTACCTCAAACGAACAACTCCGGATATGATTCCCTCATCTTATCCTAGAGTTCCCACGTAATATTTCCATTGGCGACTCCGCCCCATATCACTTTAACCAAAGCAATCTCCTTACCACGAAGCTTCTTCACTTCTCGATCTTCAATCCGTACAGGTGATGTATCAACCGTCAAATTATCCCGTACTTGCACATCATCTAATGGGACAACATGCGATGGATCCGCAATGTACTTCCTCAATTGAGACACATGGAATACATCATGAAGATTAGAAAGTGATGGTGGTAATGCAATCCGATACGCCACTTCACCTATCCTCTCGGAAATCTGATCAGGACCAATGAAACGCGGCGTCAACTTACGCGACTTCAAAGCTCTACCAACACCCGTTATTGGTGTAACTCGAAGAAACACATGCTCGTCTTTCTCAAACTCAAGAGCTTTCCTCCTCTTATCACGATAACTCTTTTGACGACTCTGAGAAGCCTTCATCTTCCCTTGAATCATCTTAATCTTATCTGTAGTCTCTTGAATCAACTCGGGTCCAACCACAACACTCTCTCCCGATTCGTACCAACATAAAGGAGTTCTACACCTTCTGCCATAAAGGGCCTCAAACGGTGCCATTCCAATACTCGAATGGAAACTGTTATTATATGTAAACTCGATTAAAGGCAGGAAACTATCCCAATTTCCTGCTTGTTCCAAAACACAAGACCTCAAAAGATCTTCAAGTGACTGGATAGTCCTCTCCGTTTGACCATCAGTTTGCGGATGATATGCTGAACTCAAACGCAACTTCGTACCCAAAGCACTTTGCAAACCTTCCCAAAATCTCGAAGTGAACCTCGGATCTCTATCCGAAACAATACTCGACGGTATACCATGCAAACACACAATTCTCTCGACGTACAACTTAGCAAGTCTCTCCATCGAATAATTCATTCTCATCGGAATAAAATGAGCACACTTCGTCAGTCTGTCCACAACGACCCAAATCGCCTCACAATTACTCGATGTTCTTGGTAAGCCCGAAACAAAATCCATAGAGATACTATCCCACTTCCACTCGGGAATAGATAACGATTGCATCAAACCAGACGGCTTTTGATGTTTAATCTTTGACTTTTGACAAGTCAAACATGAATACACAAATTCCGCTACATCCTTCTTCATACCTTGCCACCAAAACATTTTCTTCAAGTCTTGATACATCTTAGTAGCACTAGGATGAATACTCAGGCCACTTCTATGCCCTTCCTCAAGAATCCTCTTTCTCAAATCCATAACATTCGGAACACACACTCGATCACGACACCTCATGATACCATTCTCATCAATCCGAAAGTCACCACCTTTACCTTGGTTAATCAATGTCGTAACATCGACTAACTTCAAATCTGACCTCTGACCTTCTCTAATCTCGTCAAGAATGTCACACATAAGCTTCAACATCCCAAGCTTAACACACGAAGACGTCGCTTCACAAACCAAACTCAAATCCCTAAATTGCTCTAACAATTCAAACTCTCGCATCATCAACATAGACATATGCAATGACTTCCTACTCAATGCATCGGCTACAACATTCGCCTTCCCAGGATGATAATTCAAACCAAAATCATAATCCTTCAAGAATTCCAACCATCTCCTTTGCCTCATATTCAATTCTTTCTGATCGAACAAGTACTTCAAACTCTTGTGATCACTAAACACATCAAACCTCGATCCAAACAAGTAATGTCTCCAAAGCTTCAACACAAACACAACGGCGGCCAACTCTAAATCATGCGTCAGATAATTCTTCTCATGAACTTTGAGTTGCCTCGAAGCATAAGCTACCACTTGCCCCTTTTGCATCAGAACACCTCCCAAACCCAACAAAGAAGCATCACAATACACCACGAAGGTTTCTAACGGATCCGGTAAAATTAAAATAGGAGCCGTAGTCAATCTTCTCTTAAGCTCTTGAAAATTCGCTTCACACTGCGAAGTCCAAATGAAATCTTGACCCTTCCTAGTCAACTACGTCAACGGTAACGACAACTTAGAAAATCCCTCAATGAACTTCCTATAATAACCAGCCAAACCAAGGAAACTTCGAATCTCAGCAACAGACTTAGGAGCTTCCCACTGAGATACAACTTCGATCTTCGTAGGATCCACAGAAATCCCACCGCTCAAAATCACATGTCCAAAAAAACTTACTTCACTCAACCAAAATTCACATTTAGAGAGTTTAGCAAACAACTTCATCTCTTTCAACACCGATAACACAACCTTCAAATGCTCTGCATGATCCTCTTCGCCCTTGGAATAAATCAATATATCATCGATGAACACAACTACAAACTTATCCAGATAATCATGAAAGATTCTATTCATATACTCCATAAATACACCAGGTGCATTCGTCACCCCAAAAGGCATCACGGAGTACTCGTAGTGACCGTACCTTGTCCTAAAAGCAGTCTTATGAATATCCTCAGCCTTTACACGAATCTGATGATACCCAAACCTCAAATCAATTTTGCTAAACACACAAGCTCCAACCAGCTGATCCATCAGATCGTCAATCCTCGGAAGTGGATACTTGTTCTTAATCGTCACTTTATTCAGTTGTCTATAATCAACACATAATCTCATAGAACCTTCTTTCTTCTTGACCAATAACACAGGTGCACCCCACGGCGACACACTAGGACGAATAAACTTCTTCTCGAGTAAGTCTTCAAGTTGACTCTTCAACTCTTTCAACTCAGAAGCGGACATTCGATAGGGAGCCATCGATACAGGACTAGTTCCAGGAACTAAATCAATCGAAAACTCTACCTCTCGTTCCGGCGGTAAATCACTTATATCTTCCGGAAATACCTCCGCAAATTCACAAACTATTGGCAGTTCTTCGATCGTCCTATTCTCCCGAATATCCAAAGTTGCCAACAAGATAAACAACTCGGCACCATCTTGCACCGATTCATCAACTTGCTTAGCAGACACACACCAATCTTCCTTAGCATCAACCTCAGGAAAAATAATCGTTTCTCGAAACAGTTGATATACACCCGGTTAACTTTTAACCAATTCATACCCAAAATCACGTCGAGTTGCTCTAACGGAAGACAAACTAAATCAATTCCAAAATCCCTACCAAATATACTCAACGGACAATTCAAACACACATAGGAAGTAGAAACAGAACCCATAGCAGGTGTATCAATAATCATACTTCTACGCATATCAGATAATATGAGATTCAGCCTCTTAGCACAATCCAAAGAAATGAAAGAATGTGTTGCACTGGTATCAATAATGGCAATCAAAGGTGTACCATTAATAAAGCACGTACCTTGGATTAGTCTATCATCGGTAGTGGTCTCCGCACCAGACAATGTAAACACATTTCCCTTCACTTGCTCCTTCTTCGGCTTATCACATTGCGAACTAACGTGACCTTTCTCACCACAGTTGAAACAAGTTACGTTCGAACCAACCCTACACTGGTTTGCTCTGTGACCCATCCTGCCACAATTGAAACACTTCCCAGAATCTCTACTACACTCCGTAGCACGATGGCCTTCCACACCACATTTGAAGCACTTAAGTGGAATAGAAGATACTCCCCCACTTGGCTTCTTGCCAACACTAGATTGTCTCCTCTTGTCATTATATGGTTTTCCCCGATCTTGGTTTTTCCCCTTCAGACTCTTGTAGACAAAAGCGTTCTCCCTACTATCCTCGTCATAAATCCGGCTCTTGTTAACCAATTCTGTAAAGCGAGTAATCTGTTGGCAACCAATGGCCTTCTTGACATCATGTCTCAAGCCATTCACAAACTTCAAACATTTAGATCTCTCAGCATTAGCAGTATTGTAATGAGGACAATACTTGATAAGCTCCTGAAATCTAGCAGCATAATCAGCAACGGTACCATTTCCTTGCTTCAATTCAAGGAATTCCACCTCTTTCTTCCCACGACAATCTTCTGGGAAATAGTTCTCTAAGAAGGTATCACGGAAAAGAGTCCAAGTAACTTCAATGTTGTCTTCTTCGAACCTCTGAAGAGTGTTATTCCACCAATCTTCAGCTTCCTTCTCAAGCATATGGGTACCAAACTGCACTTTCTGAGCATCAGTACAGTTCATGACTCTGAAGATCTTCTCAATTGCTTTCAGCCAAGCTTGAGCTTTCTCAGGTGCATGCTCACCCTCAAAGATAGGAGGATTGTTCCGCTGGAATCTCCCCAAAGCACGGAACTCATCATCATCTCCCTTTTGGTTACCGACATTCGCATTCGCTTGATGGGCATTCGCTTGATGGATCTGACCCATGGATTCAGCCAGCATCCTCAGCGCCTCAGCAATGGCATCGTCATTCCTGCCTGCAACCATTGTCTTGAACAAGCCGAAACATCCAACAAACAGTATCCATCGTGTCAGATACACAAATCAAATACCACGGACAACCTACTACTATTGACCAACTGGTCAACAAGGCTCTGATACCACTAATGTAACACCCCTTTTTCTACCCCAAATTATTTGGCATATAATCAGAGTAAATAAGCACGCATATAAAGAAAAGGGCATCACATCGATGTTTTCGAAACTTACAACTTTCAAAAACCAACAATACACCTGGTCATTCAAAATAACACACTTCACTCATCATGAATATTCAAGCAATATGCGTTCGCAGCGGAAAATAAAGAATACTCATGTATTTCATAATATGATCCATGTCCCATACCATGATCATCTTCGAATAAAATAAAACAATTAATGACATAAAGCATATCAAAATAAGATACGAGTTCAATACCACTAATCTACCCAGTGTTACATGACCAGAGCATTGACTCATTACCTAATTTCAAACTAAATACGGAAACTCTCCAGCTATTCTTGAGCGAGCTACCGTCCACCTACTCCAGCAATACTACTCTGTAGTATCTGCACGATACCCATGTAAAGGTAACATTCAAACAGAAAGGGTGAGAAATCAAATCATTATGAAATAGCATAATAAGGCACAATGAATTAAAACACAATTTAAGAATTCATCACACTTGGTATAATCACGTCAATAATATTAACCAACAACCGTCTCACATATTTCAAACGTACATCACATCCAAATCAATACATGTATTCAATGATCACATAATTATAGACGACTCCATGCAAGACAATGTGACTCCATGCATGTGGTACCTCAATGTGAACTCAAAGTTTCACCGCTTTCCGATTCAATATCTAGAATCTAAGCCACGCTTCCGATCCGGATAAGACCAAAGCCCTACGTCTGTTTCCAATGAAGGATCACCGTTTAAAACTACGCCTAATCCCAATTAAGGATTAACGTCTGCTACGTCTGTTTCCAATGAAGGATCACCGCTTAATACTACGCCTGATTCCAAGTAAAAATCAACGTCTGCTCATGTGAACCCACAGTTTCACCACTTCCACAATGAAGTCAACCATGCTATGAATGAATGCACACATACCAACACATATGCAATTAAGATCTTTATCATCTTAACATACCACATACCACCATAACTTACAATTGGTACGTATACACATCCATCACCACACATCATCTATGATTACATATACACATCCATAACCATAAATCATTCACAATCTAATAATGGTATACATACACATTCATACAATATTTTATTCACCAATATAGGCCAACCATCAAATAGGTACACATAGATTTCATTCCAAAATGCACACAACAGTTAAATATCAATTTTTTTCAATATTATAACAGTGTTAACCGGTTAACGCCCTGGGTTAATCGGTTAACGCAAAACAGAATGCGCTTCTTGGCAATTTTTAACAGTGTTAACCGGTTAATGCCCTGGGTTAACCGGTTAACGCAAGACAGAATGCAATTTTTTTTAATATCGCAACAGTGTTAACCGGTTAACGCCCTAGGTTAACCGGTTAACGCAAAACAGAATGCTGTTCCTGCGCTAACACGAAACAGAATGCAAATTTCCCCGCATTTTTCATCGTTGGAGGAATTCCGGACCTCCGATTTCGATTCTGTAAAAAGCTACACGTTCAGAAAATTATGACTCATCCAATTATATATTCATTCACAGTTTTAGCATAATTTAATCATCACAATTTAAGAGTATTTATCAAGACCTAATAATTCCAAACCATGCCAATTAAGGATTTCAACCTAAAACATATTCCTACCCATTGATCCAATCACACTAACCCACAATGATAAGGATTTCCCCCCTTACCTTGTCAATTTGATGGAAACCTTGACTCCTCTCGCCTTTCCTCTCCTCTTTCTCTATTGCCTTCACTGCTCAAGTGAATTCTAATTCTCACTTCCTTCACTCTTACTATTTATAATAGTATTCTAGTTGGGCTTAAATCATCTAATTTAATCACTAGGCCCAATAATACCTAATATTTAAATACCTCTATTTAAATTTAAATAATTAACCACTCACTATGCAACCAATTTAATTAATTAATTCAATTATTTACTTATTTCTTATATCCACTAGATAATGAATTAATACACCAATTAATTAATTAACACTCCACATAATTAAATTAAAATATCATAATAATGGTATAATAAATAAATACTTAAAAAATGGGTTGTTACAGGTTCCCCTTGAGAGACAAGCCTAATAGCATGTTGTTAGAAGGTCTTTTCTATCAAGAGGGTAAAGATTCCCAACATTTGAAGCAGAAGATTGTGCATTCTTGGCATAATGTGCATAGGAAAGGAAGGTCCGAGCTTGGTCCGTGAAATTGTGTAGCTTTGGAAGCTTACACTCTTTGGGTGAAGAAGAGAGCTATAGAGTTGAAGATGCCTTATCCTTGTGAAAGACCTATGTCTATGGTTGTGGTTGAGCCATTAACTCTCCCTAACCAAGATGTAGAGGAGTTGGAAGACGCGCTCATCAAGATGAAACAAGATAGGGATATGTGGGAAGAGTGTTTCCATGCTTTGAGCAAGAAGCATGAAGAGTTGCAGTTGGAGTCTAAGGACAAAGATGCACTGATTGAGCTACTTGAAGACCGGGTGATGAAGAGACAGAGAGAGCCAGAAGTTTCATCTTTTAGCATACCTCAGCCTTCCGTTGCTTGGAAGAAGATTGTTGACCAACTTGTCCTCGAGAAGACTTAGATGAAGGCTTCTTATGATACCGAGATTCATCGCATTCGAAGGAAGTATGCGCCTTCAGCCAGATCTTCTGACATTATTGTTAGGGATCCTTAGGATGACTAGTCTCCTTTTCTCTTGTATTTTTCATTTGGTTTCTGAAATTGTACTCAGTGTCATCCTTCCAATTTATATAAATAAAAGGAGATTTTTGGTCATGTCAAATTATTGCAATTTCCATTTCAATTTTTATATATTTGCAAATGATATAGTAAGTTCCTTGGAAAATAAAAATAAATCAAGCATTGCATTTCATGCATCATTTGCATAAGCAGGTTTTTGCCAGGTGTCTGATTGGTGTTCTTTTGTGCTTTAGCCAAGCTGACTCACCGGTACAACACTAGAGCTAATCGTCCAAAGATCGTGGAACACCTTGAGCAAGAGAACCAAGATTTGAAAGAGGAGATTGCTCGGTTGACTGCCATGATGGAGTCAGTTCTTGCTGCCCAGAGCCAAGCTTCTCCAACACCTGCAACTCCTCCCGTGAGGACAGTTATTTCCAAAGTGGTTACCTCTACTGTGCCTGCTACCACCGCCCACTTCGCTCTGAATCTGCCTGCTGGATTCCCTTGGGGAATGCCTCCGAATTTTGTGCCAGAAGGTTTCGCTCCCACTTTTGCTTCCATGCCGGCATCTAGCCCGCTCATGTCTGTGCCACCTCCAGTTGTGCACACTTTGCCTCGTGTAGAGGACACCGTCTATCATTACGAGCCGTCTGAGGGCCCGGATGTCTATGAGAAGATGGACGAGATGAAGGACCAATTTCTTGAGCTGCGCAAGGAATTGAAAACCCTGAGAGGCAAAGATCTGTTTGGGAAGAGTGCTGCTGAACTTTGCTTAGTGCCCAATGTGAAAATCCCAGTAAAATTCAAAGTACCTGACTTTGAGAAGTACAAAGGGAACTCTTGGCCACTCAGTCATTTTGTGATGTATGCCCGCAAGATGTCAACTCAAACAGATAATGACCAGTTACTAATTTACTATTTCCAGGATAGCCTGACAGGTGCTGCGCTCCGATGGTATATGGGGTTAGATAGTGCAAGCATCCGCACTTTCAATGACCTAGGTGAGGCTTTCGTGAAACTGTATAAGTACAACATGGATATGGCGCCAGATAGGGACCGGCTGAGGTCCATGTCTCAGAAAGATAAGGAGACGTTCAAAGAGTACGCTCAGTGTTGGAGGGAGTTGGTTGCCCATATCACTCCTCCTTTGGAGGAGAAGGAGATGACGAAAATCTTTCTGAAAACCCTGAGTTCATTTTACTATGAACGCATGATCGCTAGTGCCCCCAGTGATTTTACCGAAATGGTAAATATGGGGATGAGACTTGAAGAAGGGGTCCGTGAAGGACGATTGTCGAAATATGAGGCGTCAACTAGCAAGAAGTATGGGAGTAGTTTCAGCAAGAGGAAGGATAATGAAACAAATGCAATTTCTAGTGGGAGGCAGAGGAGGCCTCAGATCAGAAGAAATCCACCACCCCGTCAACATCATCATCACCAAGTATCTTCCATCATTCCAGTATTCTCTAATCAACAAACAACATTGATTCAACAACAACAACATCAATATCAAAATCAACATCAACAACAACAACCGCAACAAAAAACAAACACCTACAACAACAACAATTCCAACAACAATCATCACCAGCAACAAAACTTTGAGAGGAAGAAGGTCTCTTTTGACCCGATTCCTATGTCATACACAAGACTGTACTCGTCTTTAGTCCTCAAGAATTTGATTCAACTGAGGAATCCACCGCAGATACCAGAACCACTTCCTTGGTGGTATAAACCCGAACTTCGCTGTGCTTTTCACTAGGGTGCACTTGGGCACGATATTAAGAACTATTATCCGCTGAAGTATGAGGTGTAAAAGCTTATGAAGAGTGGCATGGTGTCTTTTGAAGACAACGCGCCTAATGTGAAAGCTAATCCTTTGCCCGCTCATGGGAATTCTTCAGTGAACATGGTGGACGGTTGTCCAGGTGAATTCAAAGTTTTTGATGTCCGGTTTATCCGAAGATCTTTGGTGCAAATGCATAAAGATATTTGTTTGGTGAGTGATTGTGAACATGATCACGATGGTTGTGATATTTGTAGTGTGAACCCAAAGGGGGGTGTTGTTGTGAAAAGGGACATCCAGCGCCTGATGGATGAAGGCATGATCCAGATTGTTCAATCTCGTCATATTGATGATAATGTTAATGTCATTGTTCCCGTTTTCAAGCAACCCGAGCGGTTGGTGATTCAGTATGATAGCGGCAGTAACCTGAGCGTCAGCAATAGATCAATTTTGCTGTTGGTAATACGGTTAGTGGCCTCAGTCCCGTATGCATCTGATAAGGTTGTACCGTATCAATGCAATGCTACGATGATGGAGAATGGTCAAGAGGTCCTGTTGCCTACGATCAGTTCAGTAGTAAGCATTGCAGATGTTACGAAGGTGACCCGCAGTGCTCGAGTTTTTGGATCGGTGATCCAGGAGAATAAAGAAGAAACAATTGTTGGTAAGAAGGCAGAGGTGCCTAGTGTAGATCCTGTTGGTTGTTCAAGAGATAAGTCTGGTGAATCCAACAATTTGAAAGCCAATAGTGATGATGATGAGGTACTCCGACTGATCAAGAGGAGTGAATTCAACGTGGTGGAGCAGTTGCTCCAGACTCCCTCAAAGATTTCTGTGCTGTCTCTGCTTTTAAATTCGGAAGCGCACAGAGAAGCACTCCAGAGAGTTCTTGAACACGCATATGTGGAGCAAGATGTTACTGTGGCTCAGTTTGATCACATTGTGGCTAACATCACTTCATGCAACAATTTAAGCTTTTGCGATGAAGAACTCCCTGAGGAGGGAATAAATCACAATCTAGCTTTGCATATTTCAATGAATTGCAAAGAAGATGCTTTGTCAAACGTGCTAGTTGACACTGGGTCGTCACTCAATGTGCTTCCAAAGTCAACATTGTCGAAGCTATCTTACCAAGGAGCTCCCATGAGGTATAGTGGAGTAATTGTCAAAGCCTTTGATGGCTCGCGCAAGACGGTCATTGGAGAAGTGGACCTTCCAGTCAAGATAGGTTCGAACGATTGTCAGATTACTTTCCAGGTAATGGATATTCACCCGGCCTACAGCTGTTTATTGGGAAGGCCATGGATTCATGAAGCAGGAGATGTTACTTCCACTCTGCATCAGAAGCTCAAATTTGTCAAGAATGGCAAGTTGGTGATTGTGGGAGGTGAGAAAGCACTGTTGGTTAGCCATCTGTCATCTTTCTCGTATGTGGAAGCTGAGGATGGGGTTGGAACTCCGTTCCAAGCCTTATCTATTGCTGCTGAGAAGAGAGTTGGGGCACCAATGTCCTCTCTGAAAGATGCGCAGAGAATTGTTGAGGAAGGTCATGTTAATCAGTGGGGGCGCGTGGTAGAGGTCGCCGATAATAGAGGAAGAACTAGTTTGGGGTTCCAAAAGGGCTCATCAACCGTTAGATCTGAAGAGATGCAACTCAGCTTCCGTAGCGGAGGGTTCATTCATGGGAATGAACAACACTTAGCTGTTGTGCTAGAGGACAATGAAGAGGAAGACTACACCAACTTTGTGACGCATGGACAGACATACAACAACTAGACTGATGTTGATATTCCTGTTATTTTTCATCAATCTAAGTAATTGCTTTTTATATTTTAAAATCCTTCTCCTATGCCTAAGGGAGAAGTGAACATTGTTGGGCATTTTAAATTGATCATCAATAAAATTAATTTTATTCATCCACATCTTTGATGTTTATTTTTTACTTTTTGCTTATTTCTGAAAATGGTAATCACAAAAAACATAAATAAACAATATAATTGTCCATCTGCATAATATTTGGTCACAAATTCACTTCTCTAAAATGAGCGTCTCGGTGGATTGAAAACCCGAAAGGGCGATCCAGGCAAAAATTAGAGACATAAAAACAGAAAAGAATTTCCCGATAAGTTGAGTACCCCACCTTGGGGAAACTTATGCAAAAATTAGGGATTATGGTAAGTAACTGCATTCTGCTGATCTTCAGTGATTTTGAAGACTTGTTTGAGCACAAGGGTCAAGATCAATTCATCATCCCAACAACGGTCAAGAGCACAATGGATATCAAGATTTGGTAGAAGGATTAAGGACCATTTGTATTCAATGTAACCCTTTTCCAATATAAATTACCATTTTCAACTTTGTAAAATCTATGGAGTCTTGTCATTTACAGACTACCATTCCAATAAATAAAGTTGAGCTTTTATCCAATTGTTTCTACTCTTATTTACTTCAGCCAATAGTTTTAAATTTTATTGTGATCATTTTGAAATTAAATTTTTAAGTCAAAATCAAGTTTTCTTTAATATATAAAAGCAAAAACTTTCCAAAGCAAGTAATAATAATATCAACAACATTTCAGTAAGAAGCAAGTTCTTAAGTGCGAAGCATCCGAGGTTCCCCAAGCAGTAACTCTTCGGGCATCTCTAGACATCAATGTTGATTCATTTCCTCAACAGAGTGTTGTTATCCCCAGCTAGCAGATTCAGTCCCCCGGTGGAGTGTTTGATCCCCTAGTGGAGCTTCTTTCTTTTTTTCCCAGCTGAGTTGGTTGATTCATATACTTTGTGGCGTATTATTTTCCAGTGAAGTCGCCAGGATGTTTGTACATCCCAATGGAGTTTCTTTCTCCATCCCCAAACAGAGTTTCAACCTTCCTAGTGGAGTTCGTATTTCCTCAGCATGTAGATCGTCATCAGAAGATGTTTCATCTCTCCCCAGTAGATCTCTTTGGTGTCCCCACCAAACGTCGCATCTTTGCTCCCAGTCAGAGTTTCCTCCTGGTTCTTGAGCAGCTTTTTGATTCTTCCCCAGTAGGGTTGTCTCCCATTTTTATGGTGTTGATCTAAAATTCCCTACGATTTGGATGTTTTATCCTCAGCATATCTCTTTCCCCAACCAGGGTTGAGCCTTTGGGATATTGATCTCTCTGTTCTCCAGTAGTTTGTCTCTATGATTTTATGAATTGACCGAGGATTGTACCGGTGGTTCAATTTCTTTGCGACACCTATGTATCCTTTGCGATCGTTTTGTCAGCATAATCATCATATATACATATACATATACGTTCATATGAATTCATGATCTGCATATCATGCATCCTTATATTTGATTTGTTTGAGATTTTCATTCTCTGTTATGGCGGTACTTTATCCCCATACCAAATCTGGTGTCTGTCCTCCTTCAATTGTAGAGTGTCAGCCCCTAAGCAGAAAAGACAAACCTTTCTCTATTTCCTCACTGAGTTTGTTTCCTCGTGGATGATTGTTATTTCAGTTTCCTCTCACGCAAATTTTCTGAATGGAATTACTCCCCTTGAGTTATGTCCTCATTGGGTTGAGTCTTGATTGACCGTTTTCTTTCTAAGCTCTTACCTGGATAAATATTTTGGTCCCCTAAGAGTCTATTACCCAGTAATTGGTAATAGTCTTCTTAGTTTGTGTTTGTTACTTCTTGCCCAATACACGACAAAAGTATCCTTTTTCTCCTTAGCAGTGTCCCTAGTGGATCTTTTCTTCGAAAAGTATATCCTTGATATGTTCACTTTCACCGGTGACAGATATCTTTTCTTCCCCCGTGGAGTTTATCCTTGATATGTTCACTTTAATCAGTGACGGATATTCTCTTCTTTGGTACTCTACCCAGTAAAAAAGTAGTTGTAATCCCTATTTATGTTCCTTAGAGGGTTAATCCTTGATATGTTCACTTTAATCGGTGACAGATTTTCTCTTCTTTGGTATTCTATCGAGTAACTGATAGATGTAATCCCTACTTTTTGCTGTTGGTGTAAGCCTTAGAGGCCAATACTTTTGGTACTTGTATTGAATTATTTATTGATAATAAAAGGCATTTTATTTATTATGGTTGATTAATAAAGTCCCTGGAATAGATAGTCCGTTTAATGTATTAAGTGTGACTTAATCATGAGAGCACATTAAACATAAGGACATTATTCTTAAAGTATCCGTAGTCGAGCTTTAGTGTGAAGTGGGATAACATTAAAGCATTAAGACTATTATGTTTGTAGACTGATGATCACATCTCATGGATCATGGATAAAGAGTTATCAAGTCTTAAACATAGGTATGAATATTAGAAGTAATATTTATACCGGATTGACCCGCTATGAGAATACTATATAGAAAGTTATGCAAAGTGTCATAAGTTATTCTCATGGTGATAATAGTGTATACCACTCTTCGACCTGAAACCACTATGGATCCTAGATGTAGAGTCGAGTGCTTTATTGTTGACCCAACGTTGTCCGTAACTGAATTTGCCCATCCTGCGTAACAGGATAAATGTTTATGGGCCCAATATTGAACTGGACAAGGGTGACACGATCTATACCTTGTGTTCAATATAGACATAAGGGCAAAGGGGTAATTATACACATAATTATTATCACAGGAGGTTTTGTCATATCACATAACATTTTCGTGACTTGGGTAGCAGTTATGTGTTGCTAGATACCGCTCACTGTTTATTATGTTAAATGCATGATTTAATATAATTGCCAACATCGCGAAAACCTACAGGGTCACACACAAAGGACGGATTGATGAGAAATAGAGTAACTAAGGAACACCGTAAGGTACGGTGCACTTAAGTGGGAGACGAAATATGGTAAGGTACCAAATACTTAAGTGATTTTGGCATATTATGAGATATGGGCCAAAATACACTTAAGTGGGCTTTTTAGCTTGAAGCCCACACAAGTGGTTCTATAAATAGAACCCCTTGGGTAGAAGCATTGTCACTTCACTCAGACTGAAATTCAAGTAGAGACTTGGAATTTCGTTTACCTCTCTCTCTCTCTCACTCAAAGCCTTCGTTCATAACAGCTAGCACTGCGATTGAAGGAATCCGTTCGTGTGGACTGAGTAGAGACGTTGTCATCGTTCAACATTCGTGATCGCTCCGTGGATTTGTTTCCAAGGTTTTGATCGTTGCAAGAGATCTGCACCAAAGGTTTGAATCGCCACAAGAGGTAACGATTCTATCACTGATCATGCCCATTTGTAAGGATCACTAAATGGAGAAATTTTAAATTCCGCTGCGCCTTGGATGGCAATTCTCCTTCAATGGTATCAGAGCCACTTACGAAACCATGAATCTGATATCTGTTTTGTTCTGTAATAATATGATTAAAGACAGAATGAATCAAAGATTAAATTGAGATCGATCAAGCTACATATATATGATATATATAATCCTGATGCAAAATACATTATATATGATATAGTGTTCTCGTTTCGTTCATTCAAACACTCAATGATTGTTTTCCTTTGAGCGATCAATGGTCATTTGCTTCTTGATCCGACATTAGTATGGTGAAGCAGTGACGTGTTGATCAATCATACTGAATTAACAATCGAGATGTGTTTGACGGTCTGAAATTGGTGCATCAGGGTTAGTGACGGCACAAGGGTTGTGTTGTCAGAGAGTTATGCGATTGGGGTTTGAATGCACAAGAGTTGTGCTTTCTAAACACTTTTTGGAACAGTGTTAACCGGTTAACGCGTATGGTTAACCGGTTAACGCAATACGAAATAAAAGTTTTTAATTTTTCAAACAGTGTTAACCGGTTAACGCATTTGGTTAACCGGTTAACGCAAGGCGGAAAACAGTTTTCCAAGACATTTTCAAACAGTGTTAACCGGTTAACGCATTTGGTTAACCGGTTAACGCAAGGCAGAAAACAATTTTTTTTCAGATTTCAAACAGTGTTAACTGGTTAACGCATATGGTTAACCGGTTAATGCAAGGAAATTTTCATCCGTTCGGCTAACTCAGTGCTTTAAAAGTATCAAGTGTTGATACGAAAAGCGACATCGATTTTAAATGAATTGTTCATTAAAATGTGGTGATCGGTCGTCGAGATTTAATTTGATTTTAATTAATTAAAGGAATTAATAATAATAATAAAGTGTTTATTATTGTGGTGATCGGTTATGGCCTTAGTCCTCCTTTATTTTGTTTTGGGTTTTAAAATACGACCAGCGTGTCGTGCCTCTCTCTTTATCTCCCAAATGTAACTTCTTTTCTCATCTCACTCCCTCGTATGTAAAACGAGTTTCTCTTATGTAATGTAATGATATGAAGAGAAAGCAAAGAAGTCAGTGCCAAAGGAGGACAACCTTGAAGATCTTGCTTGGAGAAGCTCAGATCGTTGTAGGTTAGCTTAGGTTCTCTCATTGGCTTGGGAGAACAATTGCGCTAGGGGCTATAACTGTTTCATTATGTATGTATGTTGATGCATGTGAATGTATGTTGATACATGTGAGATACGGTTTATATGATAAACAAGCCGGTGAGATCAGAAAATTGCAATTCCCTCAAATTAAATATTAAGTTTATGCTTTCCAAGTTTTAACACTCATCAAGACTAGTAATGGATAATGTAGGTTTCGCCTACGCGAGGTGCATGATCTATATATTAGTAAGGTGCGATGGGATAATTGTAATATTCAACTGTTAAAACAATGGGTCAAACTTAACTAAACAAAATATAATAAGATTATATATATGTTTAGAAGCAAGAGTTGGGAATGATCCATATGATGGATTGGAATAAGGAGTTATTCACCCAACTGAAATTTTCGAGAGTTGTATGAGATACAATTGGAAGGAGTTCCTACCTAAATAGCCTAGTTTTGTGTAATCCGCCTACGCGGACTTAGAACGAAGTGAAATATGGATCTCGACCCACTAGAAGATCTTCCAACGAGATTTTCCGAATCAAATGATGAGGGTCATTTGTTTTGAGTAAAATAGTGGGAGCATATTTAATTAAAGGCCTAATTAAATATGTCAATGATACTTATATTTTCATTAATCCTTATGTAGATTACCATGACAACAAACACCTCTAACAACATATTACGATCAAACCTTGAGAAGGAAAAATTGTCAGGGACAAATTTTCTGGATTGGTACCGAAACATGAGGATTATCCTAAAAAATGATAAAGGGAAGGGCAAGGAAGTTGCCAAACCCAAACCCACTATTTTTGCTTTGAAGCCTAGTGGAAGCATAGAAAAAGAAGGCACCTGCTTCCATTGCGGTAAGACCGCACACTGGAAGAGGAACTGCCCAAAGTACCTGGAAGATAGGAAGAATGGAGTAGAGACTCCAACTTCAGGTATTTTTGTTATTGAAATTAATTTATCTACTTCTGCATCATGGGTATTAGATACTGGACGCGGTTCTCACATTTGTACAAATGTGCAAGAACTAAAAAGGAGTAGAAAATTGGCAAAAGGTGAAGTCGACCTACGAGTTGGTAATGGAGCAAAGGTTGCTGCCTTAGCCGTAGGAACTTATGAATTGACTTTACCTAGTGGTTTAATAATTCAGTTAGAGAACTGTTATTATGTACCAGCAATTAGCAGGAATATTATTTCCGTTTCTTGTTTGGACAAGTTCGGTTTTTCATTCATAATAAAGAATAATTGTTGTTCAATTTATTTGAATGATATATTCTATGCTACTGCTCAAATGAACAATGGATTATATGTCCTTGATCTTGAAATGCCTATTTATAACATTAATACTAAAAGGATGAAACCTAATGAGTTAAATCCAACTTACCTTTGGCATTGTCGATTAGGCCACATAAATGAGAAACGCATTTCCAAACTCCATAAAGATGGACTGTTGGACTCTTTTGATTATGAATCATATGAGACATGCAGATCTTGTTTAATTGGAAAGATGACAAAGTCTCCATTCACAGGAAAAGGTGAAAGAGCTAATGATCTTTTGGCCCTCATACATACTGATGTATGTGGTCAACTAAACATACCAGCCAGAGGAGGTTTTCAGTACTTCATCACATTCACTGATGATTTCAGTAGATATGGTTATGTGTATTTAATGAAACACAAATCAGAGTCCTATGAAAAGTTCAAAGAATTCAAGAATGAAGTACAAAACCAACTAGGTAAAAATATTAAATCTCTTCGATCAGATCGAGGTGGTGAATATTTAAGCCTAGAGTTTGATGACCATCTGAAAGAGTGTGGGATCCTATCCCAACTCACTCCTCCTGGAACACCCCAATGGAATGGTGTCTGAGAGAAGAAATCGAACCCTGCTGGACATGGTCGGAGCCATGATGAGTCACGCCGATCTTCCAAACTTCTTTTGGGGACATGCGCTATTGACAGCAGCTTACACACTTAACCGTGTTCCATCCAAAAAGGTTGATAAGACACCATATGAGATATGGAGTGGTAAGAGACCACATATGTCTTACATGAAGATTTGGGGTTGCGAAGTTTATGTGAAACGACAAATTTCAACTAAGCTTGAGCCCAAATCTGACAAATGCTTATTTGTGGGGTATCCTAAAGAAACAAGAGGATATTACTTCTACAATCCTTCTGAGGGCAAAGTGTTTGTCGCTCGAACTAGAGTTTTCCTAGAAAAGGATTTTATTTCCAAAGGAACAAGTGGGAGGAAAGTAGAGCTTGAAGAAATTCAAGAATCACAAAGCATCGATACACCTATGGAGGAATTAGAGCAGGAAACACAAGTGGTTGTGGAAGAGCAACCTGCTCAAGTAGAACAAGACCAGCGTAGGTCAGGTAGGATACGTCACCTACCTGAGAGATATGGATATCTCATAACAAATCAAGGTGATGTATTACTCATGGATCAAGATGAGCCTGTGACCTACCAAGAGGCCATAACTGGTCCCGAGTCTGAGAAGTGGCTAGAAGCCATGAAATCCGAAATAAATTCCATGTACACAAACCAAGTTTGGACCTTGGTAGAGCCTCCTGTAGGAGTTAATCCTATAGGATGCAAGTGGGTCTTCAAAAAGAAGACTGACATGGATGGTGAGGTACATACCTATAAGGCAAGACTGGTTGCAAAAGGATATAAACAAATTCATGGTGTTGACTATGATGAAACCTTTTCACCAGTTGCAATGCTTAAATCTGTTCGGATTTTACTTGCTATCGCTGCATATCATGATTATGAAATATGGCAGATGGATGTCAAAACTGCTTTCCTTAATGGGAATCTTCTTGAGGATGTGTACATGACACAGCCTGAAGGATTTGACATACCAGAAGAAGCCCATAAGATATGTAAGCTACAAAGATCAATCTATGGATTGAAGCAAACTTCCAGAAGCTGGAATCTTCGTTTTGATGAAACGGTAAAACAATATGGATTCATCAAGAACGAAGATGAGCCTTGTGTCTACAAGAAGGTTAGTGGGAGCATGATCGTGTTCCTGGTGTTATGTGTAGATGACATATTACTCATTGGAAACGATGTCCCTACCCTGCAACAAGTAAAGACTTGGTTGGGGAAATGCTTTTCTATGAAGGACCTAAGTGAAGCAGCCTATATATTAGGAATCAGAATCTATAGAGATAGATCACAAAAACTGCTTGGCCTAAGTCAGAGTACATACATAGACAAAGTGCTGAGATGCTTTAATATGCATGATTCCAAGAAAGGATTCATACCTATGCAACATGGCCTGTGTCTATCAAAAACACAATCCCCTTCAACTAAGGAAGAAAGGGAACGCATGAATAAGATTCCATATGCATCTGCAATAGGATCTATCATGTATGCCATGTTATGTACTCAACCAGATGTCTCGTATGCTTTAAGTGCAACGAGCAGGTACCAATCTGATCTTGGTGATGCCCATTGGGTAGCTGTCAAGAATATCCTTAAGTACTTGAGAAGGACTAAGGACTCATTCTTGATATATGGAGGTCAGGAAGAATTGGCTGTAATTGGTTACACCGATGCTAGCTTCCAGACAGATAAGGATGACTTTAGATCGCAATCTGGTTATGTGTTTTGCTTAAATGGTGGCGTTGTGAGCTTGAAAAGTTCAAAGCAAGATACAGTTGCTGATTCTACAACCGAGGCTGAGTATATTGCTGCCTCAAGTGCAACAAAGGAAGCTGTTTGGATCAAAAGTTCATTAGTGAACTTGGCATAGTCCCTAGCATTGTGGATCCCATTGGTCTCTATTATGATAACAATGGTGCTATTGCACAAGCTAAGGAGCCTAGATCTCACCAATGATCCAAACACATACTTAGGCGTTATCATCTCATTCGAGAGATAATAGATAGAGGAGATGTGAAAATATGAAAAGTACCTACACTTGACAATATAGCTGACCCACTGACAAAGCCTCTTGCACAGCAGAAGCATGATGGCCATACTAGATCAATGGGCATAAGGGGTATGCCTGATTGGCTCTAGTGCTAGTGAGAGATTGTTGGTGTAAGCCCTAGAGGCCAATACTTTTGGTACTTGTATCGAATTATTTATTGATAATAAAAGGCATTTTCTTTATTATGATTGATTAATAAAGTCCCTGGAATAGATAGTCCGTTTAATGTATTAAGTGTGACTTAATCATGAGAGCACATTAAACATAAGGACACTATTCTTAAAGTATCCGTAGTCGAGCTTTAGTGTGAAGTGGGATAACATTAAAGCATTAAGACTATTATGTTTGTAGACTGATGATCACATTTCATGGATCATGGATAAAGAGTTATCAAGTCTTAAACATAGGTATGAATATTAGGAGTAATATTTATACCAGATTGACCCGCTATGAGAATACTATATAGAAAGTTATGCAAAGTGTCATTAGTTATTCTCATGGTGATAATAGTGTATACCACTCTTCGACCTGAAACCACTATGGATCCTAGATGTAGAGTCGAGTGCTTTATTGCTGATCCAATGTTGTCCGTAACTGGATAACCATAAAGACAGTTGATGGGTACTCCACAAAGCATGCTGAGGGACATGAGTGTCCTAGATGGAATTTGCCCATCTGCGTAACAGGATAAATGTTTATGGGCCCAATATTGAACTGGACAAGGGTGACACGATCTGTACCTTGTGTTCAATATAGACATAAGGGCAAAGGGGTAATTATACACATAATTATTATCACATGAGGTTTTGTCAGATCACATGACATTTTCGTGACTTGGGTAGCAGTGATGTGTTGCTAGATACCGTTCACTGTTTATTATGTTAAATGCATGATTTAATATAATTGCCAACGTCGCGAAAACCTACAGGGTCACACACAAAGGACGGATTGATGAGAAATAGAGTAACTAAGGAACACCGTAAGGTACGGTGCACTTAAGTGGGAGACGAAATATGGTAAGGTACCAAATACTTAAGTGATTTTGGCATATTATGATATATGGGCCAAAATACACTTAAGTGGGCTTTTTAGCTTGAAACCCACACAAGTGGTTCTATAAATAGAACCCCTTGGGTAGAAGCATTGTCACTTCACTCAGACTGAAATTCAAGTAGAGACTTGGAATTTCGTTTCCCTCTCTCTCTCTCTCTCACTCAAAGCCTTCATTCATAACAGCTAGCACTGCGATTGAAGGAATCCGTTCGTGTGGACTGAGTAGAGACGTTGTCATCGTTCAACGTTCGTGATCGCTCCATGGATTTGTATCCAAGGTTTTGATCGTTGTAAGAGATCTGCACCAAAGGTTTGAATCGCCACAAGAGGTAACGATTCTATCACTGATCATGCCCATTCGTAAGGATCACTAAATGGAGAAATTTTAAATTCCGCTGCGCCTTGGATGGCAATTCACCTTCATTTGCCCCCTTTTCAGAGTCTATCCTTGATATGTTCACTTTAATCGGTGACGGATTTTCTATTTGGTGGGTTTTCTACCCAGTAACCGGTAGTTATAAATTCTACTTTGTCCCCTCGCAGAGTAAATCCTTGATATGTTCATCCTAACCGGTGACAGATTCTCTCTCCAACGGTTTTCTATCCAGGTTTTGATAGATGTAATGCCCTTTTTGTTCAGTTGGTATATCCTCTATATGTTCATCCTAACCGATGACGGGTATCCTCCTTAACATCCCCAGGAAAGTCTATCCTTGATATGTTCATCTTAACCGATGACAGATTTTCTTCGCTGTTGAGTTTATCCTTGATATGTTCATCCTAACCGATGACGAATACTCTCACCCTTGGTCTTCTGCCCAGTAACTGGTAGTTGTAAATCCTATTTTCTGTAGTTTTTCCCAGCACGGCTATTCTTACCCAGTAACCGGTAATGAATATTCCTCCTGGCTTTTCCTCAGCGAGTCATCCTTGATATGTTCATCTTAACCGGTGACAGATGTTCTCTCTGTCAGATCTTTATTATCTCCTTACCCAGTAACAGGTAGTAGATAATAGATTTCTGCTCCTCATGTGTTAAAGTGTAACACTTCCCCAGTCGAGTTGAGTGCACATTTTCCTTATGTGAAATCTTTGTTCCCCTGCATGATTCGAATACTTCAGTTTTATCCTGACTTATTCGTATCCCCTGCAGGTGCTGTTATTTTTCCCCGGATGAGTCTTTCCATTTTGTATGGATTTCCTCGAGTTCCCTAGTAGTTTTAAGTCGTAGCCTGGAAAACACATAACTCTTTTTATCCCCCAGAGTCTCGGTCTCCCCAGTGAGTTTTCCTTATGGAATGCATTGTACTCCTGCGGACTTTCGGTCTCTCTGATTTCTTTTTACTTTGTGGCAATATTTCCCCACAAAGCATTAACTTTTGCATTCATATCATTCGCATCATGAGGTCTCTTACGGACCAAAATTTGTTTCTCTATGTTGTTATTTAAGCCCATTCTACAGAGTCGAGCCTAAGATTTTAACCTTCACCTCCTCAGTTAGAATGTCCTTAAATAGGGGCAGCTGTAAGACCCCAATTTTGACCCTAAGATCCCTCATGCGATTCCATCATAAGCATTAGCATTGAGATCATACCTTGGTATCCTCCTTACCCCTTCTTTCATTGGGTATGTTTTGGGAGATATCACCAAGCACTTTGTGATTATATCATACTTGTATTTTATCATTTTTACTAACCAAAATACCAAAAATATGTCTTTGTATCTATCTAACTCTTTTGTAGGTAGGGGGCATGATCTCCTTGATTCACTGATCACATCTAGGGTTTGAGACCCTCATGAACAAAGAGCACAACCAAGTATTGATTCAAGAATGGTTATGAACATCATATATGAGCTCCATTGTTCTCTACATGTTATATTGATCAAGTTTGCTTCAAGAGTTTGAGGGTGATTTGCCTTGGAAACCCTAGTTTGACTGGGTATCTTGAGTAACTTCTCCAACAAGCTATCTTACCAATTGATCAAATTTCTCAAGGGGCACTTCAAATTTCATCATCTTATGCATATATGATCTACCATGAGCCAAGAAATTCAAGAGATTGGAAGTTAGCAAGTTGGTTGATGGTAGTTGGCCAGATGGATTCATCTGATCAAAACTGGGTCTCCCCAGACCCTATATCCTACAATTCTCACCATATGAAAATTATTACAAGAGACAACTTACTCTAAATGACATTATAAACAACTTTCATGTTGAGACCTAGAGCTAGTTTTTCTTAGAAAATCATTTTCTATGTTGAAACATTATAGGTCATTTTGTCTAAACCCTAATTTGAAAGTCAACTTCCCAAGGCCATAACTTGCTCAATTTTTATGAGATGAAAGATTTCCAAGTTGAACAATCAAATTCAATGTGTCTAATTCAACTTTGATGTTTGGAGTGGGAGCAAATTCAACTTCTTTGAACATGTGATATGAGGCTACATTATAGGTCACTTTTGACCTATACCATTGATCAAGTGATTTTTCCAAACTTCAAAAATGCATAACTCTATCATTTCAAATCTAAATGACACGACATTTGTGACCATTTTGAAGGTATTTTAGAGAGATACAACTTTGATGAAGACACTTTTCTTATTTGAAGCTTCTATAAAAAGTTAGGTAAGGTGGAATATTGAGACATATGGCTTGACACTTAGAAATATTTTGATATGTCAAATTTTTCCAAACTTCCACCTCAAGTATCTCCAAGTTCCAAGCTCCAAATGAAAAAGTGTTCAACATTAAACTTGTTACTCTTGATCTCACCTTTCCAAAAAGCTAAAATTCATGCATTTTGGATGAGAAATGCATAGGATGCACATGGCTTAAACAGGCTGATATCATTTGGCATGGATCAATCTTGAAGTGACAATGCACATATACCTTGTAATCCAATCCATCTCCAAAGCATCTGGTCATTCATTTGGACTTTCAAACCATCATTCCATAGGCCTATGCGCGCCCATGCACCATGCTTTCATCATTTTGCCAAATTTGGAAAGTGGAAAGAGTATGCAAATATCATTTGATTTCCCTATAAATTGAGGCCCTTATGCTCAGAATTCACACACACATTGCGCCAACTTTGATTCTCCATTGAAAACCATTCACACTAAGAGGATAACCCTGATAAATTCATTTGAATTTGAGCTTGAATCTCCACTGTTTTGGAATTCAATTCTCCAGGAATCCATTGCTTCTAAGCCTTTCCTTTCCTCTCCTGCAAGCAATTGAAGTGAAGCCAAGCACGATTCAGATCAAGATCTAGCAAGCTCAAACCTCCATTGAAGGTAATTTGCAGTAATTTTAAACTCTTCGATTCTCCTTGATTCTTGCTCAAATCCATTGATTCTTGAGTTTTCTGAAGCCCTACCAATGTAGGCAAGAAGATTGACTTGCTTTGAGGCCAAATCGAAGTAACTCAGATCATGAACCTCATTTTTCAATTCCACATATCTCTCAATATAAGTGGAATTGGATGAATTGGAGGTGATATTCGTGCTAAGTGATGTTTTCTCTTTAAAATCATGTCCCTGTTTGGAATTTTGGATATGGTTCATGTTGACCAGTCCGACGAAGTTCACCGGAGAAGACAACCGGAGCTCTGGCTCCGGTGATGATGTGTCTTGAGTCTGATCCGTGTGATCCATGTTCCATGTTTTAATCTTAGTCGTTCCTTGTGATTACTCATTTTACAGTGGGTTTGACTAAGGTGTACATGGAGCGCGTGTTGTGGATCATCAGATCTGCCACCTCAATTAATGAGGGAGATCTGATGGTCCACGTATTTTTGAATTTCTGAAATTTCATTTTAATTCCATTTTCTCCAATAATTCATATTAAATTTAATATTGATCCAAAAAATATGGGACTTTCACAAAAAAAATCAAATATTTTTCTCTTTCATATTCTGAATTAAAATTATTTTTTGGATCATTATTAATATTTTTCATGAATTAATTGATTTTTCATTTGTTTTTAATTGATTAAAAATATTTTTAAGTGTCCAAAATTTATGAAATTTTTTCTCCAAGGTCCTTTGACCTTTTTTGACCTATGATAAATCTCATGGCCATTTATTTGGTGTTTTGATGAGATTTTAGGATTTGGACAAAACATATTTGAATTTAATGCATTATTTTATTGTTTTTAATTGAATAAATGCCATTTTAATTGTGTTGACCATTTGTACTGACTTATTTGAGTTTCTTATTTGTTGTTGGGCCTTGGTCAAGGTTGATTTGACTTTGTCAAGTTAATATTATTGGATTTAGGGGATTGATGGAATGTACATTCCATCTCCCAAAATGAATGAATAATATTAACTTGGTAAAAGTCCTCCTTTGACCAATTTGTGATCTCATTCATCCCTTTCCCTCTTCATCTAATTCCCCTTCTTCATCTATTCATTTTAATTGGCCAATGACATCTCAAAATCCTAATGCTAGTTGATTGAAAGATTGACATGAGCATGAATGAGATTAGGCCACACCTTTTGCATATTTTTTGTATGTGGTATGTTTAATGAGCATAGTTCATAATACTATGTCTCCAACATGCATTAACACCAAAAGTCTATTGCCCGACCTCAAATAGTTATGACTTCTACATAAGTCCAATTACGATTGCTTAACATAGCGCTAAATTTGTGACACAAAAGGCATAAGCATTCTAGTTAGTGAGATTGTAAGTCTCCCCTCTTCCATGGTATTATGTGGAAACTTGGCCTTCTTTCCTTCCTTTAGAAGATGTTTTGGTTCAAGGATCCATGCTTGTGGCAAGTGGGTTGAGTGTTCTCCAAAGAATGTCTTGAAATCAAAAGCAAAACAAAACTAACTTCTAACCTACTAACTACTCACTTTTAATTTCAAGTCTTTACTTTTAATGCAATTTACTTCTAGTATTCTATTATCATTTTCGATCATTCTAATTGTTTATGTTAATGTAATTTTTCCTTTGCCCATTGGGACCATATTGTGTGATGTACTTTGTTGCTTTGCTTGTTTGTGTGGTCTTTGACCATTAATGCACATAATAATAGTAATAAAAACCCTAAAAGACTTTTGAGTGGACTGTTGGTTTGATCTATCCCAATTGGACTTAGGATTTAGGCAACATTCCTTTGCTAATGGACTTGGCCAATGCCAATTTGTTGAAGAACCAAGTACTTGCAATTTGAATTCATCTAATACGTCATTCAAGATCTCTCCAGTTCATCTGCAACATTGATCATTGTTAAGCTGTTATGTTGAACCTGTGACTTGTGGAATTCATCTGCTATATAGGCCATTTTGAAGAAGATCATGAAGTGGATAAGCTTGGATGAAGCCATCTTTATTTGATGCCTTTGCTCTTCAAGATTGATATAATTGTGCATTTGTGTGTTGCTCGATTCTAAAAGTCCAAGGGAATTATGGGTTTCTATTGACATACTTGTCTATTGGATTACTCTCATTTGGTCAGATCTTTTCAACTTTAAACGTTTAAATCTTTGTGCATAGGATAGTCCCTTCATCTTCTCCCCATTTATTTAATTTCAAAATTTCTCCCTCCATTTTCAAAACCTTCTTTGAGTGAACTACTTTTGTTCTAAACTTTGACCACTTTTGCAAAAGATTGAAACGTTGGCCTTATGCTATTGCATTTTCAAATTTATTTTCTTAAATCAAACTTGTAAATGAGTTTAACTATACTTGACTTAAACTTTCAAAAAGCCAAAAAGAACTAACTCATTCAAACCATTTTAGGCCCTTGCGCCTTTCAAACTTAAATTTTGTTAAAACCAACACACTAATTTTGAAATTTATAGCATGAACTACGAGGTTTTGATCCCTCATTTATATGTTGGTACGTGGGCACAAGACCGAAGGTCTTGTCAAATACAAAAATATAATTAATGAATTCTTTTCTCATGCCCCCATTCTATTTGTTTGTAAACATCACTTTGTACAAAATACATATGCGCACAAAAAGGGCTCCCTAGGAGTACCTAGGACACTTTGGGTGCTAACATCTTTCCTCTGTGTAACCAACCCCCTTACCTGTGATCTCTGATTTTTAGTAGTTTTTATTTGAAAACTTCTTACTATTTGGGTTTTGTTCGTACTTTTTCCCTTTTCCTTTGGAAACAATAAAAGCGCGGTGGCGACTCTTGTTAATTGATCTCTAGCTTGTCAATAGCTTGATGATCATGAATTTCCCGCTACTGAAATTAAGTGGCGACTCTGTTGGGGAGTAGCCTCTAGTGGGTTTAGCCTACTTTTTGTGTGAATATATTTGTATATATGTGATGTTTGTATATATGTATGTGTGATATAATCTGCTTGTTGTGCTTGGTGATCTCTGAGTGGTGAGATAAGTTCTAACCCAAACTTGAGGGCAATTAAGATAGGAGGATGGTATAGTCATGTTCGACTTGTGTGGAGTAGTCCTTAACAAGTTGGCTTGAGATCCATCTGCTCAGTGGAGACTCCTTTGGATTTGGAAATGTCACACAAATATTTATGGTTAGGCATTACTATTTCTAATTGGGTATGAGAAGCTGATGACCTTAGAACACCTAACCCATCTTGGCCTATTTAGGACGTAGTGCGGAAATTGTTCAGGTGTATACTTGATAACAGTTGTTACGCAATACTACACTCAGACGCGTTTCTCTTGAGAATATTATGGGTCGATGAGTCAGTCATCTTAACCTGTAATATCCGATAGATGAAATTCAGACTCTTGGAACTTTTTAGAACATGATCTACAGGTTTTATCCTTAGTTCACTCCTTTGGGATGGTTCTTACCCAGACTCCATGCTCGTGACTTGCAACAAACCCTTGATTCTTGGTTGATCCAACCAGGTCTTGTCAATATCAATGGAACTTGGGTGTTGATAAGGTGCAAACCATAATCCACCAAAATGGTTGATTGATCTTGACAATGACTTGATTCATCCCTTGACCTTTGCTTGCCTTGTGTGTGATCCCTTACTTGTGATTGTTGCATTCATGCATTTTATGCGCATGTTTAATGAGCATAGTTCATAATACTATGTCTCCAACATGCATTAACACCAAAAGTCTATTGCTCGACCTCAAATAATTGTGACTTTTACATAAGTCCAATTACGATTACTTAACATAGTGCTAAATTTGTGACACAAAAGGCATAAGCCTTCTAGTTAGTGAGATTGTAAGTCTCCCCTCTTCCATGGTATTGTATGGAAACTTGGCATTCTTTCCTTCCTTTGGAAGATGTTTTGGTTCAAGGATCCATGATTGTGGCAAGTGGGTTGAGTGTTCATTTGCAACATTGATCATTATTAAGCTGTTATGTTGAACCTATGACTTGTGGAATTCATCTGCTACATAGACCATTTTGAAGAAGATCATGAAGTGGATAAGCTTGGATGAGGCCATCTTTATTTGATGCCTTTGCTCTTCAAGATTGATATAATTGTGCATTTGTGTGTTGCTTGATTCTAAAAGTCTAAGGGAATTCTGGGTTTCTATTGGCATACTTGTCTATTGGATTGCTCCCATTTGGTCAGATCTTGTCAACTTTAAACTTTTAAATCTTTGTGCATAGGGTAGTCCCTTCATCTTCTCCCCATTTATTTAATTTCAAAATCTCTCCCTCCATTTTCAAAACCTTCTTTGAGTGAACTACTTTTGTTCTAAACTTTGACCACTTTTGCAAAAGATAGAAACTTTGGCCTTATGCCATTGCATTTTCAAACTTATTTTCTTAAATCAAACTTGTAAATGAATTAAACTATACTTGACTTAAACTTTCAAAAATCCAAAAAGAACTAACTCATTCAAACCATTTTTAGGCCCTTGCGCCTTTCAAACTTAAATTTTGTTAAAACCAACACACTCATCTTGAAATTTATAGCACGAACTACAAGCTTTTTGATCCCTCATTTATATGTTGGTACGTAGGCACAAGACCAAAGGTCTTGTCAAACACAAAAATATAATTAATGAATTCTTTTCTCATCCCCCCATTCTATTTGTTTGTAAACATCACTTTGTACAAAATACATATGCACACAAAAAGGGCTCCCTAGGAGTACCTAGGACACTTTGGGTGCTAACACCTTCCCTCTGTGTAACCAACCCCCTTACTTGTGATCTCTGATTTTTATTTGAAAATTTCTTACTATTTGGGTTTTGTTCGTAATTTTTCCCTTTTCCTTTGGAAACAATAAAAGCGCGGTGGCGACTCTTGTTAATTGATCTCTAGCTTATCAATAGCTTGATGATCATGAATTTCCCGCTATAGTAGTGTGTCATGTCGGTTCTTGATATAGATTTTTTTTCCTGAATGAGTTGGTGTAAGAAAGGTGATATAAAAGACATTATCATATTGTTTAAAATTGTTGTTTTTTTATAGTTCATGGAAGGTGAAATGGAAACTATGTTCTTGATATTTGTTTACACGTACTTTTGTTCATTGCAGAATGTTCATGATAGTGCCTAACTTTACTACATGTTTCTTCTAATATACAATGTATCAACTTTACTACATGTTTCTTCTAATATACAATGTATCAGTAGCAAAGATTATGGTGAACCCTTCCAAACAAGCAGTTACTGAAACTCGAGCAAGAAAAGCAGAGGACACAAGTTTTGTTGAAATTATCAACTTTATTTGCTTTAAGTTATTCATTCTTCCGTAGATTATTACAATATTATTTTTGAATTTTGGTTGGCTTTGCTCTCATGTTATTTGTTTTTTACTCAAATTTGTGGCTTTTTGTCTTCTTATTCTAACAATTTCCATCGACTAATTTTATTATGTCATTTTCTCATTAAACATTATTAATTTACAACATTAGTAGAGAAGCCATAATTATTTTCACATCTTCGAGACAAAGAGAATGAAATCAAGTAGTGTGCATGAGAAATGGTTAATGAGAAGACTAACTAAATTTTATGGATAGATCACTATTCACAAGAGTTGCAAGACCAACTTACATATCTTACAAGTATATGATCATTGACTCATACGTCTCATTCATGAGTAGTGGAAGGCTAATTATTGATAGAATGTTCCTTAATTGTATGAAGAAACAGACTGAAAGTGTAATGACCCCTCAACTTTTAGGAAGCTCGAATTATGATATTAAAAGCTCCAGTTTGTCTTTCTTAAATGTTAATTCAATTGATCATAATGACTATTCATTATGTTTACAAGACAGTGGAATGTCTTCGTCATCACAACCAATGATATCTAACTCGGTAAGTTTATTTCTAAGTTATCAAATGATTGTGTAAATGTTTTAAGTTAACATTAATATTGAATTGAAATCACTACGCAGGTCTTACAATCCTCAGTGTTGGACCATTTCTTCAGTTGAACTTCGAAAGCTTATTATCATATGTTTGGGATGGAACAATTTGTGTCTGGGAATATTATCATTTTTCTTTTTCCTGCTATTAGTCAAAATTATTATTTAAAGACAAGACTTTTGAGCTCTTTTCCAATTGATAGAACAGGTTAGTGGCAATTCGAATTATTTTTACAATTATTATAGCCTAAATGGTTATTGATAAATTTGTTGCTTTCATTTCAAATTTTCAAGTTAGTGACCTTTTATTGATTTTGACATTTTTCTACGAGCCTTTGATACATACATTAGGGAACCTTTTAACTAATATCAACCTTGGAAAGATTGTTGTTTATTTTACGCCTACTATCAAAACTTTAACTTTTCTTACATCTGAATAAATCGGAAGAGAATCGAAAGAGAATAATATGTTATTGTTGGAACAACATCTTAAGCAATGTGCAGATGCGCGAAAAACATAGAATTTTCGATAATTGGATTTCATTAATTTCTTCACCGCAGGAGAGTTCGATCTCAAGATCAATAAGTTTCTATTTCAAGTGAAAATCTTGGGTTGAAAGAGCTTTTAAAAAATCAAATCTCACTACCATCATTTGCTTAGACAGTTGAATGTTTATTGATGAAGCAGAATTGAAAGAAATGGGCAATTCTATTTTGGGACAGTTTGGGATGAGCGTTGACAACTTTAAAGAAGTCAAAGATCTAAATAGTGGTTCCTAGTCTATCTTAATGGAACGCTAAATTTCGTTGAGCAAGGTCATAATAACAGTAAGCAAGAAAGAGGTTGTTTAAAATGATAATGGCTTGAGACTTTGTTGGCATCAAGTCATTAGAAGAATACAAAGGTTAGTAATGTATCTTCAAAATGGCGTTTTGTGATTGATTCATCATGTTAAGGAGATTGATACTTCTTGCTTACGGTTAATGTGCTATAGGTTTTAGAACAAAAGAATTGTATTCATCAAATTGAATAGGTTTTAGGGCAAAAGAATTGTATTCATCAAATTGAATAGTTCATATGATTCCATGTGACTGTTTATTTGGTCTAATTCACTATCATGTGGTTTGTGTTATAGGTTATTGGAATTTAGAGAGTAAATAAAGTAAAAAGGAGTTAAACATGTTTGTTTGATGTCAGAGTGTATTAATCATGTGGATATTTGCTATAGAAGTTGATGTCGGGATTTGTCAAGGTTTCGTTTTGGATTGTACCTGCACATGCCATTTTTATGCATGCCACTTTAAATATAGAAGTGTAATCCATTTGTTACTCATAACGGAAGGTGGTTATTGTAATGTTTTTATGTTATGAAGCTACATACAATTTGTGGTTATCATTGTTGGGGGAGGGAGAATATGATATACTCAAATGATCTAAAAGGAAGGTGAGGTGTTGAATAGGTCATTCTCTAAAATTAAATTAATTTTTGAAAATATTTCTTTTTGATATTGACGCAATTGGAAAGATATCATATAACAGTAGGGTACTCAGATAACTGAGTTGGAACATGGCAAAATTACTAATCAATCAAGTAGTAATTCAGCTAATTTTGAACGTATACAAGAAGTATAATTTGAATTTATTTAACTGATAAAGATTTTACAATCAAAGTTTCTAGAGTTATTCGTGAAGAAGATTGTTCAAGAATTTAGTCAAATACATACCTACGTTTACACTAGAAATAGCTATCAAAGCAATGAAATCTTCATACCTACTTTTATCATAGAAATCACTATCAAAGCAATAAAATCTAACTGCATACAATTTTGATAAAAGAAATAAAGTCTAAGCATGTAAATTTATACAAATATTTTTTAAAACAAAAAAAATTATTGTTGATACAAATATTTTTAAAAACATAAATAAGTGTATTATTGATACAAATATTTTTATAAAGAGTTAAAGTGCATTGTTGATACAAATATTTTTATAAATGGGAAAAAGTGTATTGTTGGTACAAATATTTTTATAAACGGGAAAAAATTGTATTGTTGATACAAATATTTGTATATATGGGAAAAACTCTATTGTTAATACAAAAATTTGTATACACAACAAAAAGTGTATTGTTGATACAAATATTTTTATAAACGGGAAAAAATATATTGTTGATACAAATAATTTTATAAATGGAAAAAACATATTGTTGATACAAATATTTTTATAAACGGGAAAAAGTCTATTGTTGATACAATTATTTTTATAAATAAAAAAAAGTGTATTGTTAATACAAATATTTTTATAAACGGAAAAAAATGTATTGTTGATAATATTTTTCTAAACAGAAAAAATTCTATTATTAATATAAATATTTTTATAAATGGGAAAAAATATATTGTTGATACAAATATTTTTATAAATGAAAAATGTGTATTGTTAATACAAATATTTTTATAAACGGAAAAAGTCTATTGTTGATACAATTATTTTTATAAATAGGAATAAATTATAAATATTTTTATAAATGAGAAAAAGTCTATTGTTGATACAATTATTTTATAAACAAGAATAAATTACAAATAATTTTATTAACAGGAAAAGTCTATTATTGATACAATTATTTTTATAAACTGGAATAAGTTACAAATATTTTTGTAAACGGAAAAAAGTCTATTGTTGATACAATTATTTTTCTAAACCGTAATAAACTACAAATATTTTTATAAACAGAAAAAAACTATTATTGATACAATTATTTTTATAAACAAAAAATAAGTTACAAATATTTTAATAACGAGAGAAGTCTTTTGTTGATACAATTATTTTTATAAATGAGAATAAGTTACATATATTTTTATAAATGGAAAAGTCTTTTGTTGCTTCAATTATTTTTATAAACGGGAATAAGTTATAATTATTTTTATAAACGAGAAAGTCTATTGTTGATGCAATTATTTTTATAAATGGGAATAAGTTACAAATATTTTTATAAACGTGAAAAAGTCTATTTTTGATACAATTATTTTAATAAATGAGAATAAATTACAAATATATTTATTAACGATAAAATTCTATTGTTGATACAATTATTTTTATAAACGGGAATAAGTTATAAATAATTTTAGAAACGGGAAAAAGTCTATTGTTGATATAATTATTTTTTTAAATGGGAATAAGTTACAAATATTTTTATAAACGGGAAAAGTTCTATTGTTGATACTATTATTTTTATAAACGAGAATAAGTTACAAATACTTTTATAAATTGGAAAAGTCTATTGTTGATACAATTATTTTTATAAACGGAAATAAGTTAAAAATATTTTTATAAACAATAAGAATCTATTGTTGATACGATTATTTTTATAAACAGTAATAAGTTACAAATATTTTTAGACGAGAAAAAGTATGTTGATACCTTTGTTTTTTAATGTACCCTTTGGATAAAAAAAATCACAGTTGGTGGATTATGTTTATAATTTTCTAAATGTTAATGATTCAAAAATATGAATTCAAAGTTGACAAATTATATAATGAATCCAAACGGGAACCCGTACGAACGCACGAGTTTGTTACTAGTTGACTATGATGCGAGAAAAGTTAGTGATAGAAGAGAGTTGGAATCACAGAATAAAAATCTACTGTGTGGCAAAAGTTAGATAGTCTTTGTGCTTGTGTGAATCTTAATTCATTCTTCAATGAAAAAAGTATAAATAATATTGGAATTACATTGATTAAAGACAAAAGTTGAATGAAAAAGAGAATAAGAAACTAACTAGTCTACAAGCAGTTCCTTTTCATACTCTCAACCTCATCCAAGTTCTTCATTTTCATCTTTGCATCTTCATTCAAGTTCTTTCTTTTCATCTTATAAGCCTCATCCAAACTCTTCCTTTCGATCTTCACAGTCTCATTTAAGTTCTTCATTTTCATCTTCGCATCCTCTTCCAATTTCTTCTTTTTCATCTTTGCAACCTCATCAAAGTTCCTCCTTTTAATCTTCTAAGCCTCATCCAAGTTCTTCATATTCATTTTCTCAGCCTCGTCCAAGTTATTCTTTTTCATCATTTCCTTTCCATCTTCCCAACCTTATAAAGTCATTCATTTTCATCTTATCGGCCTCATCCAAGTTCTTCCCTTTCATCTTCCCAGCCTCATCCAACTTCTTCCTTCTCATCTTTCCAACTTTGCCTATCTTTAGTTACATTGTTATGTTCTTGATTATTGAGAAATGAATATATACTTTATGCTTGTATGTGTCTTAATTCGTTATTCGGTAAAAAAAAAGTATAACTAATATTGGTGTTACAATGGTTGAGAGAAAAGTTTAATAAAAAAGAGAATAATAAACTGATTTTTATTTTCAATAAAAATTTCTCCTTTAAGTAATATCTAATTTTTATTAGAAAAAATATCATCATCATCATATCGAGAGAAATAAAATTATAAGGTTTAATCTAATTTCATATAATACAAACTAACTAGTCTAAAAGCTAAAACAGACAAGTTCTTTCCCTTACAAGTTCTTTCTTTTCATCTTCTCAGTCTCATCCAAGTTATTCCCTTTGATCTTACAGCCTCGTCCAAGTTCTTCTTTTTCATCTTCTCAGCCTCATCTAAGTTCTTATCTTTCATCTTCTCAACCTGATCCAAGTTATATCTTTTCACTTTCTCAACTTTGTCTATCTTTAGTGATATTGTTGTGTTCTTGGGTATTGAGAGATGTATATAAGCTTTGTGTTTGTGTGCGTGTCCTAATTCGCTCTTTAGTAAAAAAAAGTATAATTAATATTGATATTACACCAAAATTTGAATTAAAAAGAGAATAAGAAACTAATTTGATTTTAAATTAAAATTTCTCCTTTAAGTAATATTTAATTTTTATAAGAAAAAACCATCATGTTCGTCATATCGAGAGAAATAAATTTGTAGATTTTAATCTAATTTCATATCATACAAACTAACTAGTCTAAAAGCTAAAACAGGCATAAAATTACACCAATACTGCTAAGCAAAAAATCAGTGGATTAAAAAGGTTTTACCTGATTGTTCATTTTCAAATTCTTCTTTTTCATCTTCTCAACCTCATCCAAGTTCTCCATTTTCATCTTTGCAACCTCATCCAAGTTTTTCCCTTTGATCTTACAGCCTTATTCAAGTTCTTCTTTTTCATCTTCCCAACCTCATCCAAATTCTTCTCTTTCATCTTTACATCCTCATCCATGTTCTATCTTGTCATCTTCTCAACTTTGTCTTTCTTTGGTGACATTGTTGTGTTCTTAAGTATTGATAAATGTAGATAGGCTTTGTGCTTGTGTATGTCCTAATCCGCTCTTTTGTAAAAAAGTATAAATAATATTTGTATTACTATGGTCAAATACAAAAGATGAATTAAAAAGAAAATAAGAAATTGATTTTTATCTTCAATAAAACATTATCCTTTAAGTAACATTTACTTTTTATAAGTAAAAATCACCATCTTCATGATGTCGAGAGAATTAAAGTTGTAGAGTTTATTCTAATTTTATTAATACAAACTAACTAGTCTAAAATCTAAATAGACATAAAATTACACCAACATTGCTAACCAAAAATCAGTGGATAAAAAAGGTTTTACATGGTTGTTCATTTTCAAATTCTTCTTTTTTATCTTCTCAACCTCATCCAAGTTCTTCATTTTCATCTTTGCAGCCTCATCCAATTCTTCCTTTTCATCTTCTCGGTCTCATCCAAATTCTTCCTTTTTGTCTTCACATCCTCATCCAAATTTTTCCTTTTCATCTTCTCAACCTCATTCAAGCTCTTCTTTTTCATCTTCCCAACCTCATCCAAGTTCTTCCTTTTCATATTTCTAGCCTTACTTAAGTTATCCCCTTTCATCTTCGCAACGTCATCCAAGCTCTTCCTTTTCATCTTCCTTCCTTTGCAAATATATGGTGACATTGTTGTGTTCTTGAGCATTGAAATATGTAGAAAGGTTTTGTGCTTGTGTGTCTTAATCCGTTTTTCAGTAAAAAAATGTATAAATAATATTAGTGTTACACTGGTTGAGACAAACGTTAAATGAAAACAAGAATTAGAAACTAATCTTGTTTTTAAAAATAAAAATCCCTCCTTTATGTAATATATAGTTTGTATAAGAAAAAATCATCATGATCATTATATCGAGAGAAATTAAGTTATACAATCTAACTAGTCTAAAAGTTAAACAGACATAAAATTACATCAACATTGCTAAACAAAAAATCAATGGATGAACAAGATTTTACATGGTTGTTCATTTGCAAGTTCTTCATTTTAATCTTCCCATCCTCATCCAAGTTCTTCATTTTCATCTTCTTGACCTTATCCAAGTTCTTCCTTTTCATCTTCTCAACCTCATGCAAGTTCTTTCTTTTCCTCTTCTCAACCTCATATAAGTTCTTCCTCTACATCTTCCTAACCTCATCCAAGTTATTTAATTTGATCTTACATCCTCATATGAGTTCTTCTTTTTCATATTCCTAGCGTCATCCAAGTTCTTTTCTTCAATCTTCCTAGCCTTATCCAAGTTTTTCCTTTTCATCTTCTTAGATTTTCTTATCTTTGGTGGCATTGTTGTGTAATTTAGTATTGAGAAATGTAGATCGACTTTGTGTTTATGTGTGTCTTAATCCGCTCTTTAGTAAAAAAAAAGTATAAATAATGTTGGTATTACAGTATTTAAAGACATAAGTTCAATTAAAAAGAAATAAGAAATTAATTTTGATTTTTAAGAAAAAAAACCCTCCTTTAAGTAATATTTACTTCAGTTAATACCTATTTTGCCCCCCTGTCAAATTGGTGATTTTTGGAAAAAAATCTTGTAAAGAAAAGTTTGAATTCCCCTCTGATGTATGAAGATTCCCCTGTTTCCCCCCCCCCCCCCCTCAAGAAACTCAATCATAAAAAATAATGACATGGCATGTTTTTTTTTCTTTTAAAAATCGCCAATTTGGCAGAGGGCAAAATAGGCATTAATCCTTCAAAATGACTTCACATTTTATAGATTATTGATGGGTAAATTTCTTGAGGGGTCAAAATAGGAGAATCTTCATATGAAGTGAGGGAATTCAAACTTTTTTACAGGGGATTTTTTAAAAATCACAAACAGGGCAAGGGGCAAAATATGAATTAACTTGTAGTGTTATATTTGCAAATAACCTTGCATAGTTCTACGTCTTGGGATAACCATAGGAAAAGGCAACGATGCGAGGGATCCAGGTGGGAGGTAGCGCCTCACACTTAGGTTTTCCTCGCCCTAAGGGAGGGAAAACACGAGATAAGATGTGTCTCGGATAAAGAGAAAGTCATAGTTGTTACTGACCCACGCCCCCTTGGAAATAGGGATTTAACTATCCACCTTTTGACTAGGTGGGCGACGACCTTTACCAAGTGTCATACCATCAAATTTACCCTACCTTCATACAAGCCTAATAACCGTAATTCATAAGCATACATGCATCATACATCATTTCATGTACATCTACACCCATAACAAGCTCAAACTCAAGGCATGGGGTTCATCTATGAAGCTTCAAGATCCCCTGTCATGCTGAGGTGTGCCTAAGCCACCTTAATCCTAATCTTCATCCCTAAGAATTCTTGGACCTTGAAGGATCACTCAAGACATATCACTCACCTTCAAAACCCTAATTGAATGGTGAGCCCTCATTGAAGGCTTTGAAGATTCACTTGGGTCACCCAAGGACCCCACCCCTAGTTCTTGATCCTCAATGACTTGTACAAGTTCTCATTCACTTTGTACATTGGCTATACCTTTTATGACCCCTAATATCTAAACTTTGTTCATACCACAACCTTGTGAATCATCTCAAAACACCTCTTGCACCCTAAAACCCTACTTTGTCAGGCTATGACTTTTGATGAAACTTTTGGTCCAAGAAACCTTAGTTTGTGCAACCTTTTGCTTCCATGCCTTGCCTCACTTAGCCATCCCATCATTAAACACTCCACTCACCTTCAATTCAAGTTATTTTCAACCATAATCCATCAAGCAAACATCCATTTCATCCATGGTACAAGTCCTTGGTTTGATCTTGAACTTTGAACTTTCAATGCATTGATTCCACCCATGGCCATGACCTAAAATCATCCCACCAATCACCAAGCCTCACTTTCCATCATTATGTGATCATATGAGCTTCAAACATCCATCATGATGCTTTTCAGATGCACCACCAGAGAGAGAGAGGTGGAGTTTTCTATTGATCTTGTCCCTGGTACCATACCTGTTTCTATGGCACCATACAGGATGTCTTCATCAGAGTTAGCAGAGTTGAAGAAACAATTAGAAGATTTGCTAGAGAAGAGATTTGTGAGACCAAGTGTGTCGCCTTGGGGAGCTCTAGTGTTGTTGGTAAAGAAGAAAGACGATAGCATGAGGTTATGTGTGGATTATCGACAATTGAATAAAGTGACGATTAAGAACAAGTATCCACTTATGATAATAGATTACTTGATAGATCAGTTGGTGGGTGCACGTGTGTTTAGCAAAATTGATTTGAGGCCAGGTTACCACCATATCAGATTGAAGGATGCAGATGTACATAGGACGACATTTAGAACTCGATATGGATACTATGAGTATTTGGTGATGTTGTTTGGTATTTCAAATGCACCCAGAGTATTTATAGAGTACATGAATCGTGTCTTTCATACTTACTTGGATCATTTTGTTGAGGTATTTATTGATGGAATTATGATATATTCTAAATCAGAAGAAGAACATGTTAAGCATTTGCGAGTTGTATTACAAGTGTTGAAGGAGAAGAAGCTTTATGCTAAGTTGTCGAAGTGTGAATTCTGGTTGAAAGAGGTTAACTTTCTTAGTCATGTTATTTCAGGTAGTGATATTGTTGTGGATCCATCCAAGGTAGATGCAGTTCTACAATGGGAGGCTCCAAAGTCAGTGACATAGATCCGAAGATTTTTGGGCTTGGCTAGTTATTACTGCAGGTTTATTAAAGGCTTTTCCAAGTTGGCACTTCCATTAACTCAATTGACATGCAAAGGTAAACTGTTTGTGTGGGACGTTCGCTGTGAGAACAATTTCGTAGAGCTGAAGAAAAGGTTGACTACAACTCCAGTTTTGATTTTACCTGAACCGAATGAACCGTTTGTGGTGTATTGTGATGCATCATTGATGGGTTTAAGTGGTGTACTAATGCAAAATGGAAATATTGTGGATTATGCTTCATGACATTTGAGGATATTGTAGTGGTGTATTCGTTACCATTGGAGATATTGACTAAATCCAAGGTAAATCATACAAAGTCGAGTCGCCACCGCACTTCTATTTATCCAAAGGAATGGTTAGAAAGCGAACAAAAACCTAAAAAGTTTTACAAACAAAACTAGTAAAAGAAACAGAGATCTGGGTAAGGGGGTTGGTTATGCAATGGGAAGGTGTTAGGCACCCAAAACATCCTAGGTACTCCTAGGGAGCCCTTTTCACACTTGTTGCAAAGGTTATTGTTTTTGTGAAATTTTTTATTTGTGCAAACATGATTGAAGAGATGAGAGAAGAATATACAAGTATTTACATTTTTGTGTTTGGATGGATAAACCCATTGCCTACGTACCCTCTTATAAAAAGATTAGGATCAAAACCTCGTAGTTCGGGTAAAAAATCTCAAAACAAATGAGTGGATTGATTGGTCCAAAAGCCTTAAGGTCTTTTGTTATCAAAGGGAGAAAACTCAACCTGAAAAACCACAAGTCCACCATGTGAGGATAACTTCAACATGCTAGTGAGGGGTTAACCCTATAATAAGCATGGAAGGATCATTGTCCATCACTAAGGACAAAGGTGAGTATTACATCTACCACAAAGATAACTCAAACCTAATAGCTAAAGGTTATGGAAAATTTGATTAAGAAGTGGACATTGAAACCACAAAAGAAACATTTGAATGGGTTATATTTACCAATTAGAAGTATGTACAAAAATGGTCAAAGATGACTTAAAGATTCAATTCAAAATGAGTATTATGAAAAGAAAGTTTGAAAATCAAAAGCATAAGGCTTAGGTTTCTAATGTTGAAAACAAAGTCAAATGTTTGCACAAAAAGGTTTTGGTTTGGGTTAGGGTGGAGAAATGAAGAAGAGAGGGTAAAGTTCTAAAGAGAACAAAGAGGTGAGGGATATGAAATAAAACCACACTAGGAGTTCCTCTCTTGAGATCATATAGATGATCCAAGTAAGTTCCCATCCTTTGGAATAAGCAAGCACAAAGCATAAGCAATCAAACAAGTCTCATAAGAGATCCTCAATGTATCTTGTAACTTCCACATGGATGAACATGGTAATGATCTTCAAATTAACCACAAATGGAAACTCCTAGTTTAAGAGCACACACATCAAAAGTTCATAAGCAAACAATCATCACACACTATGTACATACAAGAGGCTCAAAACAAATGGGTGGGCTTTAGTCAAGAGGGGTCATGTCAACCTCGACAAACAAGCCAAACTGTAACAGGTAATCTGTAGCTCTTAACCACTAACATTGAAAGTTAGGGTGAAGCTGATCAAAATGGAAATGAGGATGAGACCTCATGCTCTTAACCCTGGCCTGGGTGAGCTCATGACAAAGAAAGCGTGGGGATCTAGAAAGTGGGATCCTATTCCACTTGACAGACACTGGACAAAGATCTTGGGTACATGTTCAGAAGCATCAGCACGTAGTGCGAGCATAAAGAACGACTCACTGAATAACGGGGGACTGGCTACTAATCCCTTTTATCCGTCAATTGCCTCTACTGTTAGAGGTCTTATCAAGTAACACATGCCTCATCTTGGAGGTCTTTGGCACAATTGTAAACAAACACAAACAGAGCCTCTGAAGGAGGACTTTCCAGCAAAATGCCTACCAAAAAGGTGACAGGACTTCCAGACTACATGAAGTAAGAAGATAACTACCTAAGTGGTGTATCAACCACAATCCAAAGCTTAAGCAAAAGCTAAAAGCAAGCAACTAAGGTACCTGTACAAAGACTAAACAGTTAGTATTTCAGTCAGAAAACCAACAAACAAACAGTGAAACCATTCACAGTTACACAACTCAATGAACAATGCTCAAGCACTCAAATGAACTCATGAGCTCAAGCACATCAATTAGAACCTACAAAACAAACACAAGTTAGAACTCAAATCATTTGCATCTCACAAAGTGAGAACAAATCAACCATCAATGCTAAATGTCCAAACCTGAAACACAAAGCACAATTAGTTTATGCACAAAACACTAGTACAAAGACTAAATTCAAAACCAAACCAAATGATCAAAACAGAACTCAATCTTCTACATAATGCACATTCAAACATTCCACAAAATGTCCTCAAAAGGACCAGCATCAATTCAATAAGCAAATATCTCAAATGGCTCATGCTATGCAATGATCACAAAATGTGCACAAAGTGAACTTCCAACTTAGAAAATCCACATCAAATCAGAAATGCATGCAATGACCTTGAAATTATTTATGCAAGTCCAACATGTCATGAACAATCATTATGCAAAAGATCAAATCCAGAAAAGTTCAAATGCTATGTGATCAAAAATGCAACAATCCAATGTCAAAAATGTGACAGAAATTGTCACACTTTTCTCCATGTGTCAAAAAGGATGATAGCATATGAGAAAAAATCCAAACCAGTGATCAAAAATTCAAATCATGTATGATCATTATGCACACAAAAAATTGGATCAAGAAGCTCAACATATAGAATTTCACAAAGCATTGAACAGAACATATCAATTTAGCACCATGTTCATTCAAAAATTCACACATCACAAACCAGACATCAACAATTCATGAAATTAACATAAAAAAAATAGACATTCATATAAAACTAGGAAAAAAAATGGAGTCAATTTGGACTATTTTTCTATTTTTTATGATTTTTCTAAAATGAACAAAAAAACAAATAACAATGGAGGGAAATTCAAATATTTGAAATAAAGCCAGAAAATAACACAACCGTCTGATATGGCGCGCAGATGATCCAACGGCTCAAGTTCAAATGAGTGAAACGCACCGTTTCACTAATGCGTTGGCACGCACACTCAGCAAGTCAAACACACGCGTGGCTAGTCAAAGCAATGGTATCCACTAAAACTCACACGCCAGCGTACACATGGAGCACACGTAGGATAAACCCTAAAATAACCAGACGCCGGAGCTACAGTCTCCGGTCGTCTTCCCCGATCACTCACGCGGCGGCGCCGCCGTGCAAAATTCCAGAAATGGACAAGACTTATATCAATCGAATCCTCTTGCAATGTACATTCCAAATATCATATCAATTTAACCTAATTCCTCATGTATTTTCCAGATCGAAGCAAAACATTATTGAGATCCAAACTTATATTCATCACTACATGCTCAATTCTAAGCTAAACTCAAATCTAAACATATGTACATGCTCCACTAGTCAAGATCTACACATCTATATCAAAAAATCAGCAAAAAGAGATGATGAATTTTGAATCACCTTGAAGTGCAGTTCTCTGTTCACGCGTGCTCAAGATCTCAAAAGCTCCAGATCTACTCCACTGAACTTGCCTTGAAGCTTTGTGCAAAGAGAATCAGCTGAAACCATTTGAATCTTCTTCAATTTTCAAATTCCATCAACATGTGGATGCTCATGAATCTGCACAAAATCTTGCTCAATTGCTCAAAACAATGGATGGATCTTGCTCAATGATGCACCAGGAACAAGAATATGCAAGAATTTTTGGTGTTTGTGTGAAGAAATTGAAGATTCGAAGAGAGAGAAAAATGGAGGGAGTTTCAAATTTCAGATCTGAAATGCTTCTCCTCTGGTTGTTAGGATTAGGGTTTGGCTTTTATACTCCATGCTAATGATGATGCTAATCACTTAAGCCATTCACTAATCATGATTAAGGAGATTTGAAGCTATTTGCAAAATTGCACATTGAGCTAGCATGGCCATAATCCACGTGCTCTTCCTCATGCAAGGGTCTGAATCCACTTAAAATCAACCAAGGATCATCATGGAATTATTGTTTTGCTTGTATCATAAGTCAAATTTGAATTGTGGAAATTCCCTCCAAAATGATCACATGAGAAATGATGAGCATACACACTTTTCCCATGCATGGCAAAGGCTATTTTGAGATGTCTTGATCAAGAAAAACATTTTGCAAAAAGAATGGACCAAATTGGAGCTTTGTATCAAAAGTTAGGCCATTTTGAATTTCCATGCACATCTTGTGATCATATGACCATAACTTCTCAACCAATCATCATATGGACATGAATTAGGACTTTTTGAAAAGGGGAGACAAAGATCTACAACTTTCATGTTCACCAAAAAATCCATTTGAAACTTCTTTGACATTGACAAGTCAAGTTGAATGTGAACCAAAAACTTGCCAAATTTGGAAACTTTGAATTACAGGTCATTTTCCATATTTAGTAACTTTTGCCATGACCTTTGAATCTTCAAGATGGATGTTTAGAATGACAAATAGACCTTGTTTGAACATGATTGAGGTGTCTCAACTCATTTCCCCACCTTATAGCCCTTAGTTGACTGCACAGTTGACTTTTTGGTCCTCAGATGACCTTGAAATGCCTGGATTAGCTTGAGCCTTTACCACTTGGGGAAATTGCTTCAAAATGAAACCCTAGCTCATGTAAGCTCCTTATAATGGTCATATGGTCCTCAACCCAAGAAAAAACCTCATCTCTTACACAAAGGATCTTCTTGAAGCTTTTGACCTGGTGATTGCTTGAGCTACAAACAAAAATGTTAATGACATATTTTTGTGCTTTTGGTTAGTGAATAAAACAAGAAAAGCAATGATATAAAAATCAAGCATGCTTGGTGATCTCAAACCACTCACAAGAGATCCCTACCCAAAGGGAAAGGGAGCCAAGATGCTCAATGATCCTTGAGGCTGTGCAATGCAAGGTTATGCTGCCATGAGGGATCTTAGGGACAAAATTGGGGTCTTACAGATGTCCCTATTTAAGGTCATTCTAGCCGAAGAAGTGAAGGTTAAAATCTTCGTCTCAACGAGGTAGAATGGGCTTAAATAATAGCAAAGAGACAAATTTTGGTCCCTAAGGGACCTCATAATGCAAATGTATGTATGCAAAACAAACAAACTCTGTGGGGATATGTGTCCACAAAGAAGAAAAGATCGGAGAAATGACAATCCATATGAGTAATTCACTCCATGGAACAGAGACTCTGGGAATCTTATGGGGATAAGAAAAGAAATGCGTGAGCAGGTCACGACTCAGAACTTGGGGAGTAAAGGACTGAAACCGCGTGAGCAGGTCACGACTTGACACTGGGGAAAAGAGTTTCCAAAGGGAATAAATCCAATGGAAGGACATCGAGCTGACTCGGAGATGCGTGTATTGGGGAATATGCCAACACAGCGAAACTATCCGTAATGGATACTTCGGATAAAAATCCGGACTCAGGCTGGGGAAAGATTTGAACAAAACATCCCTGCCGGGGAAAATGCATGTATTGGGGAATATTCCAACACAGCAAAACTATCCGCAATGGATACTTCGGATAAAAATCCGGACAAAACAATCCACTAAGGGACTTCGCTGGGGATGTCTTAAAAAAGACTCTCCTGGGGGAGCAGCGGGATGAGGTGTTACCGGTTACTGGGTAACAAGCTCAATGAGACATGTGATCTGATCACCGGTATAAGGGTGAGAGAACAACAAGTTCGGGAAGAATGAATATCTAAGACCGGTATAAGGGTGAGAGATATCAATCAACCAAATCATCTGAGGAAGACCTAAAAAAGGTATGTTTCAACTTAGGAAAATCTGACTCCACAGGGGACCAAAGTCATAATAGGGAGCAGAAGGAAGGAACACCAGGGATACCGGTTACTGGGCATATAATAGGTGACCAACCAAAGCGTGAATTGGGGAATATTCCCAAAACACTCATCATCCAAAAAGAGGGAAAAAAGCAAACTCAATTATGGGATGGACATTCGATTCCACAAAGGGATACGAATCTTACTCGACTGGGGGAAGAACAAAAGGCTTCGACCAAAGAGTGCATGAGATATACTATCTATTACCGTCAGAACTTAGATAATATACTCGCATGGAAGATTATCCACAACCGGTTACTGGTTTAATAAAGGATAAATCGACCGAAAGAGAAAGGCATCGGGATACCAAAACTAGGTATATAATGATGACCAATCAAAGGGAGAAACAATCATTATCAACAAAGGATAAATGAGATTTGACTCACCGGGGATACATTGACAAAGGCAACGATCCAGGAGACATATCACCGGTTACTGGGAGATATGCTCAAAAAAAAGGGGAGTAACCAACATCACCGGAAAACGGTAAATGAAAGAGGACCCGCTGGGGATAAAATTGCTTAATCAGAGCAATTATCCGAAAGAAAGAGGGAATATCAATACCGAATATTGGATAATGATAACCATCAATGAGGGGATTACATCTACCGGATACTGGGTAGAAAACCACGGAACAGTAACTGTCATCAACTAGGATGAACAACAAGGGTTAACTCTGCAAAGGGGAAAATCTTACTCAACTGGGGAAGAACCAAAGGCTTCGACCAGAGAGTGCATGAGATATACTATCTATTACCGTCATAACGTAGATAGTATACTCGCATGAAGATTATCCACAACCGGTTACTGGGTTAATAAAGGATAAATCAACCGAAAAGAGAAAAGGCATCGGGATACCAAAACTAGGTATATAATGATGACCAATTCAGGAGAGAAACAATCGTTACCAACAACAACGGGGTAGACGAAAGATGACTCGCTGGGGATAATTTGCGAGCACAAGGCAATTACCCAGGAAAAAAGAGGGAATATCAACATCGAATACTGGATGAAGATAACCACCAAGGAGGGGATTACACCTACCGGATACTGGGTAGGAAACCACAGAAGAGTAACCGTCATCAACTAGGATGAACAACAAAGGTTAACTCTACGAGGGGAGGAACATAGGGTTTACAACTACCGGTATAAGGGCAAAAAACCACAAACTCCGCTAGGGGAAGAAAGTAGTGTTTACAACTACCGGTATAAGGGTAGAAAACCACAGACTCCGTTGGGGAGGGAAAAATGGGATTTACAACTACCGGTATAAGGGTAGCAAACCACAAACTCCACTGAGGATAAGGTGAATAATTACTGATTACTGAGCAATTATTCATTTACCACAGGGAAACACCAGAAACAGTCACAAAAGGCCAATTTAGGATCAAACCAAATAGGCAAACTGAATCGAGACTCATCCTAATGAGGATATAACTCAATAGGGGAACCCATCCCAATATATGTGTTGGGAGGAGGCAAGAACAACCGTCGTCCACGAGGATGTAACTCAGTGGGGAATATGAAAGAAAGGATAAACACTTTCTGCTTATGGGGCTGACTCTATATTGAGAGATCAGACACCGACATCTGCTTGGGGAAATATATATCACCAAATAGCAGGAGACAACAAACAACGATATATGGCAAAGAATGCAACATGAATATCTGAATGTTATAATTATGCATGTAGATGTGTGATTTACGTTTGATGAATGCTGACAAACAGACATATCTAACACACACAGGTCCAGGAATCAACCACCCGGTACTACATCTCAAGAGAAGGAGCCAGGATCAACGGAGAGTATCCAATCTGCCGGGGATCAGAGACAACAACATCCCTGCAGGGATGAATCATCAGTCTCAGTTGGGAAAAGGAGTTCAGTGCACAGGCAGAAACTGCCACAAAAGCAACTCTACTGAGGAATCCATCTGAGGGAGATAAGGGGAAACTGGTGATCCAACACCAAGTACCAAACTCACCAAGGAAATCACACCTGCTGAGGAGAACAAATCGTTCTTTCGCTGAAGGGGAGAGTGGTGAACATCATCACAAGCATACCACTCGGGGATGAACCATCACAGATAAAATCCACCATACCAACTTCACGGGGGATCAGAGATACCAGGAAACAACAATATCTCTGCAGGGGTTAACATCATCATAGATAAGATCCAACACACCAACAACTCCGCTGGGGATCTATTTGAGGCAGATAACATCATCATAGATAAGATCCAACACACCAACAACTCCGCTGGGGATCTATCTGAGGAAGATAACATCATCACAGATAAGATCCAACACACCAACAACTCCACTGGGGATCTATCTGAGGAAAAGAAGGAATTCTGGGGATCAACCACCAGATACCGAACCTTCCAAAGAGGACACTTTTGCTGAGGAGGGAAGACCACTGCTCTGCTGAAGGGAGGGGAGGTAAACAACCTCAACAAGCACTCTGCTCGGGAGAAAAACCACAAAAGGCTCCGGAGGAAGAGGATACAGTCATGCCAGGAACATGAACCAATGTCTTACCTTGTTGGAAAACATGCCACCCTTGGGAGAGCACTGAGGATCTCCTAAGTATCCTTTCGTCATTGTAAATGTTCACTTTGTTAAAAAACAATTTGTGAAAAATTCATTTATGTAAAACAATGATATTTTCTCAATTAAAACATGCAAAACATTTGTTGAATAGAAACAAATAAGAGTGCAAATAATTGGATAAAAGCTCGAGTTTATTTGATGGAATGGTAGCCTGCAAAGGGCAAGACTCCATAGATCTTTACAAATTTGGAATTGGTGATATATATTGGAAAAGGGCTACATTGAACATAATGACCATTTCTCCACAAACTCCGAATTCGATGTATTCGAAGCTTTGGTTGACGACAAATGAACAAGAATCCCTGATGGATGACAGTTGTAGAACACAGTCTTGTCAGGATGCAGTTACTTGCCAAATCCCTGATTTTTTTGCCTAGATTGCCCTAGGATGAGGTACTCAATCTAGCGGGATACAATCATTCATTTTTTTCATGTCTCTAACTTTTGCCTGGATCGCCCTTTCGGGTTTTCAATCCACCGAGACGCTCATTTTTGCCTAAGCCGCCCTTTCGGGTTTTCAACTTAGCAAGCTATTCTGTTTTTATTTCTAGGCGAAGTATTTCTTGATTGCATCTGAATTCACAGGACGAGTGAAATCCTCCCCATCCATAGTTGTAAGTATCAAAGCATCGCCTGAAAAGGCTCTCTTAACAGCATATAGACCTTCATAGTTTGGAGTCCACTTGCCCCTGGAATCGGGCGCGAAAGACAAGACTTTCTTAAGCACGAGGTCACCTTCTCGGAACACGCGAGGCTTGACCTCCTTATCAAAAGCTTTCTTCATTCCCTGCTGATATAACTGACCATGACACATGGCAGTCAATCTCTTCTCTTCAATTAAATTTAGCTGGTCATAACGACTCTGAATCCATTCAGCATCGGTCAACTTGGCCTCCATCAAGACTCTCATTGATGGGATCTCCACCTCTACTGGGAGTACGGCCTCCATGCCATAAACAAGAGAGAAAGGGGTTGCCCCTGTTGAAGTGCGGACAAATGTATGATATCCATGCAAAGCAAATGGTAGCATCTCATGCCAATCTTTGTACGTAATAACCATCTTCTGGATAATCTTCTTGATATTCTTATTAGCAGCTTCAACAACCTCATTCATCTTGGGTCTGTAAGGAGAAGAATTATGGTGTGCAATCTTGAACTCACTACACAACTTTTTCATCATCTTGTTGTTCAGATTAGATCCATTATCAGTAATGATCTTATCTGGCACACTATAACGGCATATGAGTTGATTCTTGATAAACTTCACAACCACCTGCCTGGTCACATTTGCATATGATGCCGCTTCAACCCATTTAGTGAAGTAATCAATCGCTACGAGAATAAATCTGTGTCCATTGGACGCTTTCGGCTCAATCATGTCAATTCCCCACATGGAGAAAGGCCATGGTGATGGAATCACATTCAGAAGTGTCGGGGGAATATGAATCTTATCCGCATAAATCTGACACTTATGGCATTTCTTCACATATTTGCAGCAGTCAGACTCCATTGTCAGCCAATAGTAGCCTGCTCTCAACATCTTTCTAGCCATGGCATGTCCATTGGAATGGGTACCAAATGAACCCTCATGGACCTCAGTCATCAACATGTTTGCTTCGTGTCTATCCACGCATCTGAGCAGAACCATGTCAAAATTTCTCTTATAAAGCACTTCGCCATTGAGGTAAAAACTTCCTGACAATCTCCTCAAAGTTTTCCTATCTTTCACAGATGCCCCAGGCGGGTAAATCTGACTCTGAAGGAAACACTTGATGTCATAATACCATGGCTTGTCATCTTTTACTTCTTCAACTACAAATACATGAGCTGGTCTATCCAAGCGCATCACAGTGATATTGGGAACTTCATCCAATATTTAACCACAATCATCGAAGCAAGCGTAGCAAGAGCATCTGCCATTCGATTATCATCTCGAGGAATATGATGAAAGTCAACTTCAGTAAAGAACGTTGAAATCCTCCTCGCATAATCTCTATAGGGAATAAGACCAGGCTGATTCGTTTCCCATTCACCCTTGATCTGATTGACAACGAGGGCCGAATCACCATAAACATCAAGATGCTTGATCCTTAGATCAATGCATTCTTCCAATCCCATAATGCATGTAGATCCTCAACATATCTTTTCTCTTCCCCCAGTCAGGGTCGAGCTATTTTGAGGTGGATGATTTATGTTCATCCCTAACTTTTTCTCTAGTTGATGATGCCTCCGTCCTGTCGAGATTAGTCGAGTGTTGTAGTGATGATTCAAATCGATGACATTTGTATCCTTTGTGATTGTTTTGTCAGCATAACCACCAATCGTATACATATACATATACATTCATACATCAAATATTTCATTACGCATTATTATTGCATTTGACTCCTTATTTTTCTGATCCTCTGCTATGGTGATATCCTTTCCCCACGCAGATTTGGTGTGTCTGTCCTCCCTCAATTGTAGAGTGTCATCCCCTTAAGCAAAAATAATTTAACCTTTCTCATTCCCCACTGAGTTGTTTCCTCATGGATGATTATTATTTCAGCTTCCTCCCCAGTTGATTATCTAGATGGAACCACTCACCTTGAGTTATATCCTCACCGGGTCGAGTCATTTGTTTGACCATTTCTTTTTAGCTCTTACCTAGATAGGTGCTTTTGGTCCCTTGAAGTTTGTTACCCAATAATTGGTAATATTCTTCTCGATTTGCGGGGTAACAGTAATCTACTTCCTCCTGTTTTTCCCCAGCAGATTCGTTTTTAAGTTTCCCAGGTAGTCTATCCTTGATTGTTCATCGTAATCGATAACATATATTCTTCCATTCGAGTCTATCCTTGATATGCTCATCTTAACCGATGATTGATATTCTCCCCTTTTTTGATTTTCTTCCCAGTAAAAAGGTAGTTGTAATCCCTATTGCTTTCCCAGAGAGTTAATACTTGATATGCTCATCCTAACCTATGACGGGTTCCCCCTCTTTGCGGTCTTCTGCCCAGTAACTGGTAGTTACAAATCCTGCTTTCCCCTGCTGAGTCTATCCTTGATATGTTCATCCTAACTAGTGACATATATTCTCTTTTCGGTATTCTATCCAGTAACTGATAGATATAATTGCTACTTTTCTCCCCGACAGTATATCCTTGATATGTTCATCTTAACCGATGACAGATATTCTTCCTTTTGAGTTATCCTTGATGTGTTCACTTTAACAAGTGACGAATATTCTCTCTCTTTGGTCTTCTGCCTAGTAACCGGTAGTTGTAAATCCCATTTGGCTGTTCCCCAACAGGATATTCTTACCCGGTAACTGGTAATGAATATACCTCCTGTTTCCCTTAGCGAGTCATCCTTGATATCTTTACCCTCATCGGTAATAGATGTCCTCTCTGTCAGATTATGTTATCTCCTTACCCAGTAACCGGTAATAGGTAATCTAATTCTGGTACTCCTGTGTTGAAGTTCATTCTTCCCCAATTGAGTTTGAGTGCGTGTTTCCTCAATAAAATCGCCATTTCCTGTTTGGTTCGAGTATTTCAGTTTAGTTCTGATTTACCCATTTCCCCTGCAAATATTTTTCTTCTTTTTCCCCGACTATGTCCTTCCATTGATTTATTTTCATGGAATCCTCTTGTGCCTCCCGTAGTTTTTAAGTCGTAGCCTAGCCTACGCACAACTTTTTATCCCCAGAGTCTCTGTCTCCCTAGTGAGTTTTCGTTATGGAATGCATTATGCTCCTGTGGACTTTCAGTCTCTCCGGATTCTTTTCCTTTGTGGCAACATTTTCCCCATAGAGATTATTTTTAACATTTCATTGCATATGCATCATGAGGTGTCTTACGGACCAAAATTTGTTTCTATGTTGTTATTTAAATCCATTCTACTGAGTCAATACGAAGATTTTAACCTTCATCTCCTCAGCTAGAACTAAGCTGTAATACCCCAATTTTGACCCTAAGATCCCTCATGCCATCTCATCATATGCATTGGCATTAGGATCACACCTTGGCATCCTCCTTACCCTTCATTCATTGGATTTGCATTGGGAGAGATCACTAATCACATTTTTGATTGTATCGTACTTTTTTTTCACTACTCACTAACCAAAATACCAAAAATATGTCAATGTATAGTTTGATGCTTTTGTAGGAAGTGTGTATGCTCACATATGCTCCATCAAGCTCATATCTAGGGTTTAAGACCCTCAATGCAAGGAGCACAATCAAGAATTGGTTTACATTGGTTCTAATAATCATATATGGATCCCCATGATCTTCACATATAATTTTGATCAAGAAATCATCTAGAGTTTGAAGTTTGTTTGCCTTGGAAACCCTAATTCATCTAGGTATCTTGTGTGACTTCCTCAACAAGTTTCTTCAACAATTGATCAAATATTTCAAGGGATATTTAACATTACATCATCTTATACATATATGATCCTCCATGAGTCTAAAAAGTCAATAAAATATCAAGCTAGCAAGATGGTTCATGGTGGTTGACCAGAGAAAGTCAACTAGTCAAAATTGGGGTTCCCTAGACCCTATCTCCTACAGGTTTTGTCATATGAAAATGATTACAAGAGAAAAGTTACTCAAAATGATATTTCAAACAACTTTCATGTTGAAGTCAAGAGCGAGTTTTGCTTGGAAAGTCATTTTTTATGGTTAAAGATTATAGGTCATTTTGTTTGAACCCTAATTTGGAGGTCAACTTCCCAAGACCATAACTTGCTCAATTTTTATGAGATGAAATCGATTCAAATTCCATGATAAAATTCAAGATATCTACTTAAAATTTTATGTTTTGAGTAAGTTCAAATTCAACTTGCAAATGCATGTGCCAAGAGGAAAGATTATAGGTCATTTTAGACCACTACCATTGAACAAGTGATTTTCCTCAATTTTTAAAATGCATAACTCCTTCATGCCTAATCCAAGAGAGGTCCAATTTGTGACTAAATTGAATTGGTTTTAAAGATCTACAACTTTTATGAAGGAACGTTTCTCATTTGAAGTCCATAAAAAAGTTATTCAAGGTGGAAGAAGTGAACATTTGACTTGGGACTTAGAAAATTTTCAAGTATGTTTGATTTCCAAACCTTCCACCTCAAAATTCATCATGATCCAAGCTTCAAATGAAAAAGTGTTCAACATGAAAGTTTTCTCCCTTGATCCCACCTTTCCAAAAAGTCCAAGAGCATCTCATTTGGCCAAAGAATGAAGGACTTGCGCATGGGTGCAATATGAAGAACCATTTGGATGATTTCCACTTCCACTTTTCGTACACGATTGCGTGGCCTAACAACATGATTTTAGCATGATTCTCACTCATTTTTGGACCTGATTACATCACTTGATGGGCCTATCACACGCCCATGCAAGCATGCAAAGGGAATTACTAATATTTGCCAAATTTGGAAGTGTGTGGAAATGAATCTCCTTGGCTATAAATAAGACCTTCATTGCTCAGAATTAAGGACCTCATGCCCAAGCTTTGAACCTGCAATCCCAAACCCTCACCATTGAAGGATAATCTTGAAGGTTTTCTTTGAAAATCGAGTTTCAAATCTCCATCTGTTTTGAGATTTAAACTTCAAGAGTCCAGACCTTTTCTTGATCCTAATCACTTCCAACAAACATCTGAAGCAAGGCCAAGCACAATTGGAATCAAGATCGTGCCAGTTTGAAGCTCCATTGAAGGTGAATTTTCAGCATTTTCTTCTCTTCGATTCTCCCTCAGTTCTTCACCATTCTTTGTGATTTTTGGTTGTTTGAAGTCCTATAAATGTAGGCAAGAAGATTGAGTTTCTTTGAGGTCAAATCGAAGCAACTCAGTTCATGATCCTCAAAATTCAAATCCTTGTATCTTTTTATATACTTGGAATTGGAGAAAATTGAGTCCAGATTCGAGCTTCTGAGCACTTTTTCTTTAAATCCATGTCTTTGTTTTTCAGTTTGGTGATGGTTGATGGTGGACCAGTCAGGTGAGGTCCACCAGAGATGAAGACCGGAGCCCTAACTTCATGTGTTGTCACACATCTCAACCACAAGATCCATGTGAAATGTTTTAATCTCGTCCCTTGCTTTTGATTACCAAGCCTGCAACGCGTTTGACTCAGGTATTTGTGGAATGCATGCTTCTGGCCATCAGATCTTCCACCTCAATTAATGAGGGAGATCGGATGGCCCTTGTTTTTTTGAATTTCATTTTATTTTCTGATTTTTCATTTAATCCATTTATTTTGATTAGTTCATATTAATTTTATTTTTAATCCAAAAAATATGGGACTTTCACCAAAAATCATTAAATATTTTCCTCTTTCATTTTTTGAATTAAAATTATTTTTGGAATAATTTTTCTATTTTTCAAGAATTAATTGTTTTTGTGCATATTTTTAATTGTTTAAAAATAATTCTGACTTTTCAAAAATTATGATTTTTTTTGTCTAAGGTCCTTTGACCTTGTTTGACCTAGGATAAATCTCTTGGCCATTTAGTTGGTGTTTTAAAGAGGTTTTAGGTTTTGACCAAACTAAATTTAATTTAAATGCATTTTTAATTTTATTTTTAATTGATTAATTGTGTAGAAATTATGTTAAGCCATTTTTTTTGACTTGTGATGTTTGACTATGTGTTTGGGCCTTGGTCAAGGTTGATTTGACTTTTGTTGGATTAAAATAATTGGATTTAGGGGATTGATGAAATGTATATTTCATCTCCCAAAATAAGTGAATGATTTTAATTTGATAAAATTCCTCCCATGACCAATTTGTGTTTTCTCTTATCTCCCCTTCCTCTTCGTATTCAATCCCTTTCTCTCTTATCCTTTTCATTGACCAATGAAATCTCAATATCCTAAGGCTAATTGGTTCATCAATAACCTTGTGTTAGATGAACCAATACAAGTATGGATGAGATAGGTCCATCCTTTGATCTTTTTCTTTTTTGTGTGTGGTATGTTTTAAGAGTATGGTTCATTATACCATATCTCTAACATGCATTAACACCAAAGTTTCTATTGCCCAACCTCAGATAGTTGTGACTTCTACATAACTCCAATTACGATTGCTTAACATAGAGATAAACTTTGACCCTAAAGACATAGCATTCTAGTAAGTGAGATTGTAAGTCTCCCCCCTTTCATGGTATTGTGTGGAAACTTGGCCTTTTTCCCTTCGTTTAGAAGATGTCTTGGTTCAAGGATCCATGCTTGTGAATAGAGGGTTGAGTGTTCTCCAAAGAATGACTTAACCAATTAAAAAGCAAAACATCACTAACATCTAATAAACTAACATTTTCCTAACTTTTATCATATTGCTTTTATTTTTCAAGTCATTTACTTTATGCAATTTAAATTCAAGTTATTTACCATTTCATTTGTCATTTACATACCATTTAACTTGTTTATGTTTATGTCGTCTTCACTTTGGTCATTTGAGCCATATATTGTGATTGTATATATTTGTTTGTGTATTTTCTTTGTGTTTGTGGTCTTAGGACCTTAAAATACTTAATAAATAACAAAAATCCTAAAAAATGTTCGTGTGGACTGTTGGATTTGATCTGAGCTTTTGGACTTAGAGTTAGGCAACATTCCATATGCAAAAGGACTTGGTCAATGCCAACTTTTCTGAGACCAAGTTATTGTGATTTGAGCTTTCATATGATGCAAGTATTGGGATCTTCATGAATTCATCTGCTACGTGGTCTTGATGCAACTGAACCTGTGTCTGATGCCTTATTCTGAGCTAATCAAGGAGTATGTCATCTGATACATGAGAAGACAAAGAAGACTATTAGCTGTGAAGTTGCTTGTTTGGATGTGGCCATCTTTAATTGATGCCTTGCTCTTCATATTGCTATTTGCTTGATTTAAAGTCCAAAGGGAAAATGGGTTTTCTATATGACATTCTCGTCTGTTGGATTGCATCCCATTGGTCAGATCTTTTCAACTCTTAACTTTTAATTTTATGATTAGGATTAGTCTCTTCATCTCCTCCCACTTCTTAAATTTCAAAATCTCTCCCCCTTTTCAAAACCTTTCTTTGCTTGTGATTTCAAGCTTAGACTCTTTTGCAAATTAGAAACTTTGGCCTTTTGCCATTAAATTTTTAAACTCTTTTCTTAAATCAAATTCGTAAATAAACTTAACCTTATTGACTTAAAATTTCAAAAGACAAAAATAAATAACACTTATTCAAACTCTTTTAGGCTCCTTTATGCCTCTTTTCAACTTAATTTTTGATTAAAAGCAAATCCACTCATTTTGAAATTGATACCACGAACTACGAGGTTTTGATCCCTCATTTTTGTGTTGGTAAGTAGGCACAAGTCTGAAGGTCTTGTCAAACTCAAAAATATAATTAATGAATTCTTTTCTCATCTCCAGACTCTATTTATTGCAAACATCTTTTATGCCAAAAACACATACACACATAAAAAAGGGGTCCCTAGGAGTATCTACGACACTTTGGGTGATAACACCTTCCCTCTGTGTAACAAACCCCCTTACTTGTAATCTCTTGCATTTTATTATTTTTGATTTGAAAACTTCTTATCTTTGGGTTTTGTTCGTACTTTTCCCTTTTTTTGGAAACATTAAAAGCGCGGTGGCGACTCTGGTTTTATTGACGTTAAGTTTTTCCATAACTTAATGGTCATGAATTTACCGCTACATAAGTCTATTGGGGAAAATCCCTAACAACGACTGGGAAGTTCCGAAATCCGACAAGGAAAATCCTAGCAACGGCTGGAAAGTCGAAAGTTTGATGAATTGTTTTTGAGTACGATTGGAATGCGAATTGAAGAGGATACTCATGAAGCAATGTTATATATGTTGAATGCCGATGTATGTTCAGACTATTGGGGAATAAGAAAATGCAAGCTTTACGAATTGTGCCAATATGATTGGATTTTTGGGGGATAATTTATTAAGAGTGCCAATGGTGATTTCTCTTTGAATTTGCTTGGGGAGTGTGGACTATCTTCCCGACATCAAACTCTGAATATTCTGATGTCTAAGTTACATTTGGCGCTATAGTTGGGGGATCTTCCTGCTGGGGAATTCACTGGGGAATTTCTTGACTGGGCCAAGTCCAAGGGATTGCATGGCATTATGGTGTTTTAGGTGTACCAAGTATGTTGGACAATGGTTACCTTTAGATAATTTTGAAAGATAAGTAACTCTGATGTTTTCCTTTAAAAGTTTTTTTTAGTAAAAGTTGTGTTGCCCAAAATTTCTAATGCAAGGTAAATTAAGGAAAGCCCTCTTTACAAACAAAGCAGGAAAAGTAAAAGTATTGAGCATGTATAATGGAATCGATTTTATTGATAAAATGATCCCAAAAATGGGTGATATATACAATGAAGCAATTACTGAAAGAGGTGATTGGAAATAATAAATTGAAAAACTGTAATGGAAATGGAAACAAGCTCAGATTTTCCACCAAGTTTCGACTCTGATATAGTCCTTATGTCCTCGAAGGTCCTCGAATCTTGCTTTGGGAGAAAGTGATTGGATTGACTCGTTGAGGAGTGTGGAAGATTCTTAACGGAATGCAGTCTCTTGCTTTCATGAATCCCTAATTTTTGCATAGACTGTCCTTTCGGGTTTTCAGTCTACCGTGATACCTATTTTTGCATAAGTCTCCCTTTCGGGTTTTCAACTTATTAGACTCTTTTTTTAGGCGTAGTATTTTTTGGCTGCATCCGCATTCGTAGAGGATGGAAAATATTCACCATCCATAGTTGAAAGCATCAAGGCTCCTCTAAAGAAGACCTTTCTTACAACATATGGGCCTTCGTAGTTTGGTGTCCATTTGCCCCTCGGGTCAGTATGAATCAGTAGAATCTTCTTTAAGACTAGGTCTCTGGCTTGAGGTTGCAAGGAAAGACCTTCTTGTCATGTTCCCTATTGATATACTTTTGGTAAAGCTGGCCATGGAAGATGGATGCTAAGCGCTTTTCATAAATGAGGTTTAGTTGGTCAAATCAAGCTTGTACCCATTCATCCTCGTTAAGCTTGACGTTGATCAAAATCCTTAAGGAAGGAATCTCTACTTCAACTGGCAGAACTTCATCCATGTTGTACAAAAGAGAGAAGGGTGTTACCCTAGTGAAGGTACGTACAGAGGTACGATAGCTATGCAACGCAAATGGGAGCCTCTCGTGCCAATCTTTATAGGTTTCCACCATCTTTTGCACAATTTTCTTGATGTTCTTGTTGGTTGCTTCAACTGCATCATTCATCTTCGGCCTATATGGTACGAGTTGTGATGTTCGATCTTAAAGCTCTAACACAACTCTTTCATCATCTTGTTATTGAGGTTAGATCCATTGTCAGTAATGATCTTGTTTGGTACCCCATAACGACAAATGATTTCTTTCCTCAAGAAACAAGCCACCACTTGTCTCATGACATTCGCGTACAAGATTGCTTCCACCCTTTTAGTGAAATAGTATAGAGCTACCAAGACGAAGCGATGTCCGTTAGAGGAAGTTGGCTCAATGCGTCCAATCACGTCAATGCCCCACATCGCAAAAGGCCAAGGTGATGTAAGGACATTGCGTGCTACTGGTGGTACATGGATTTTGTCAGCATAAATTTGGAATTTTTGGCATGTTTCGACGTGGAGGTAACAATCAACCTCCATGGTCATCCAATAGTAACCGACCCTCAATATTTTCTTCACCATGGTGTGTCCACTGGCATGTGTCCCAAAGGAACCTTCCTGGATATCCATTATAATCTGGTTTGCTTCGCTTTTGTCTACATATCTAAGCAAGACCAAATCATAATCCTTTTGTACATAACCCCTCCACCTAAGAAGAACTTGGATGACTGTTTCCGAAGGTGCTTCTTGTTGGTGATGGATGAATTCTCAGGAAAATCTTGGCTTTCTAAGAATTTCATGATGTCATAGAACCAAGGATGGCCATTGAACTCGTCTTCGGCGGCCAAACAGTAAGTTGGCTCGTCCAAGTAGTCGAGGTGGAAAGTTGATGCTTCATTTTTCCATTTGACCTTAAACATATATGAAAGAGTTGGTAAGGCGTCGGTCAACTGATTCTCCTCTTTAGGGATGTGATGAAATGTAATCTCATCAAAGCACGTGATCAGCTTAAGGACATGCTCCTTGTAAGGGATTAGCTTGTGATCTCGGACTTCCCATTCTCCTTTGACTTGGCTGATGACCAAGGTTGAGTCTCCATAAACTTCAAGAATTTTGATCCTAAGATCAATGGAAGCCTCAATACCAAAGATACATGCCTCATACTCCACCATATTGTTGGTACATTCAAAAAATAACCTTGCCAATGTCATAAGCGTTAGAAGCTCCATCAAATACAAGCGTCTACCGAGATCCAGGTTCTGGTCCTTCTTTGGGGCCAGGGATGTTGCAATCCCTTATTAACATGATATCCTAATCCGGAAATTTGAAGCACATAGACTGGTAGTCCTCCATGGATTGGTGAGCAAGATAGTCAGATAACACACTTCTTTTGACTGCTTTCTGAAAGACATGTTGGATGTTGTACCCAGTAAGGACCATTTTCCAACGGGCTACTCTACCGGTTAGAGCAGACTTCTCAAAGATATACTTTATTAGATCAATCTTGGAGATCAGGAGTGTTGTATGGGTGAGCATGTATTACCTCAATCATTTGGCATCCCAAGCAAGTGCACAACAGGTTTTCTCAAGCATCGAGCACCTACTCTCGCAATCAGTAAACTTCTTGCTTAAGTAGTATATGGCATGCTCTTTTCTTCCAGTTTCGTCATGTTGGCCGATGAAACATCCCATAGATCCCTCAAGGACTGTTAGGTATATGATTAAGGGTCTTTCCGGCACATGAGGCATCAAAATTGGAGGCTCTTGCAGGTACTCTTTGATATTCTCAAAGGCGTTTTGAAAATTTTCGTTTCAAATGACGGCTTGATCCTTTCGAAGTAGTTTGAAGATTGGCTCACAGGTGGCCGTGAGGTGAGATATGAATCTAGCTATATAGTTCAATCTCCCAAGGAATCCCTAGACCTCCTTTTCAGTTCTAGGTGCGGGCATAACTTGTATGGGCTTTACCTTTTCAGGATCTACTTTGATGCCTCGTTGGATGGCAATGAAACCTAGTAGTTTTCCAGATCTTACTCCAAATGTACATTTACTGGGATTGAGCCTCAATCTAAACTTCCTCAGACATTCAAATAGCTTATCTAAGGTAACCAAGTCCTCCTGTTTAGTTTGGGACTTGACAACCATGTCATCGACATATACTTCAATCTCTTTATGAATCATATCATGAAAGAGTGTCACTATTGCATGTTGGTACATTGCACTGGCGTTCTTTAAGCCAAAGGGCATGACCTTGTAGCCAAAAGTTCCGCATGGGGTGATGAAAGTAGTTATATCGTCAAGAGCCATTCTGATTTGGTTGTAACTAGAGAAACCATCCATAAAGGAGAAGACAGAGAATTGAAATGTGTTGTACATTAGCACATGAATGTGAGGTAGTGGGAAGTCATCTTTGGGACTTGCTCTATTCAAATCTCTGTAGTCTATGCACATACGTACTTTTCCATCTTTCTTCGGTACGGGTACGATGTTAGCAATCCACCGAGGGTAGTTAGAAACTACTAGAAATTATGCATTGCGATGTTTTTGCACTTCCTCTTTGATCTCCATTACCATGTTTGGACTCGTTCTTCTCAATTTCTGCTTGACCAAAGGATAATCTGCTTTGAGTAATCGATGGACCGCGATGCCAATATCAGGATCGGGCATGTCTTGGTAGGACCATGAAAACACATCCATGTACTCTTGTAGGAGTTTGACAAACTTCTCTTTCACGTCTTCTTGTAGGGCTGAGCCTATTCTGATATATTTTGCTTCTTCCTCGGTTCTAAGGTTCACCACTTCTATCGATTCTTCATGCGACTGTATGAATTTTGACTCTTGCTTTAGCAGTCGAGCTAACTCCTTAAGGATTTCACAATCTTTATCACAATCTTTGTCAGCGTGATTAATTGGATTGTCAAAGTAATATGGGACCATAACATAATCGTTATTGGTGGTAATCAAGGGTAATCTGCACGATTCAGGGTTCATGCTTTTATATTTATGAAGGGAAAGAATGATTGAAAACTTAAAAGAAAATAAGAAAACATTGCCATTTTTTTAAAGTGAAAAGTTAGAAATAAACGAAAGACAAGGAGCATAAATTTGAATGCAAAGACTGATGATTTTCATTGATTTAATCTTTGATTGAAAAGTCAGGGGGCCCTACAAATGGTTCCCCTATGCCTTGGGCATAACATGGGTTCTTTTTTTCTTAAAAGGGGATAACAAAAAAATAATTACTTTTCCAATAAGGTAACTTCAGGGATTTCAGTTGCGGTCAAATTGGCCAACTCTAGCCCTTCAACCTTCTTGTACACTAATCCTTCTTCCACAACGATGCTAACTCCTTCTTCCCCCAAAGCACGGATTTGGCCATCTACGAGGTGTCTGACACTTGAAAAGAAATCTGATAAGGGGAGCACACGTCCCTCCACAACTTTTGGCACTTGTTTCTTTAGATTTTGGGAGTTGTAACCCAAGACGGTACAATCCTTATTCATAGGAAGATTCAAAACCCTACCCTAACCTTTGGGGTGTCCATTCTTGATCACATTTTCACTTCCTCCAAGGAGATCATCGGAAATTCAGTTTTCTTATCTTCCCTCACAGGGGCAACCAACTCTACATTCACAACTTCAAATGATTGGAACAGGGTCTCATGCACCTCACCTTCTCCTTTAATATACCAAAAAGATGCCAAGTGGTTGACCATGATGTTCTCCTCGCCTTCAATTACCACACGTTTGTTATTGACCAAAAATTTTAACCTTTGATGGAGTGTCGACGTGACAGCTCCGACTGAGTGTATCCACGACCGTCCGAGTAAACAACTATAAGCGAGATATATATCCATTATAAAGAAAGTGATAAAGAAAGTGTGGGGGGCAAGTTTTATGGGGAGGTCAACTTCACCGATCATAGTCCTCCTCGAGCCATTAAACGCTCTAATAACCAACTCGCTCAGTTTCATTACTAGCCATTCAATGGTTAATTTGGATAATGAGCTCTTGGGTATGACGTTTAGAGATAAACTAGTGTCCACCAACACCCTAGACAAAATAGTATCCAGACACTCGACAGAGATGTGTAGAGCCTTGTTATGATTTTTCCCCCAAGCGGGAGCTCGTCATCGTTAAAACCCAAACTGGTCCTAGCTACAATGTTGTTAACCACACCCTCGAATTGACAAACATAAATTTTTTGTGGTACGTCGGAAACCCTAAATTTTTTCACTAAGGCATCTCTATGTGCCTCAGAGCACATGATCAAAGACAACATTGAGATTTTCAACAGGGCTTGGTTGAGTTGGTCAACCACCTTATAATCGCTTTTCTTAATGATGCACAAGAAATCTTCCACCTCATTGGTAGGTAAGGAATCTTGCCTTTGCTGGTCAACTTCAATTTGTTTGCCTTTCTCTTGATTTGAGGCCCCACATTTATCAATGATAGGGGGTGTAGGTGGAAAAATTCTCCCACTTCTGTTTACCCTACCGATTCCGCTTATATTCATGATTGGTTCATTGGATGCTACATGCTCTTTTCGTACTTTCTATCCATGGATGTAGATAGTTGAGTCATAGATCCATGGAACTGCTTTAGTATTTTCTAAAGGGAACGGAGTAGGCATAATTATCAAAAGAGGAGTAACTGGATTATAAGAAATAGTCATCAGAGAGAGATCATATGGGATTTATAGTGGTAGGACTTCATCGTATGGGATTTCCAAAGTGGACACGTCTTCATTAGTGGGTAGACACTCTACTACCCAGATTCCTTGGTCCATTAATCCTTGTATAACCAACTTCAAAAAATTTCATTCTTGAGGGTTGATTAAACAATGCTCACAGTTAGCACTACAGACAGGAAACAAGTCATTCTTCATCATAACATTCTTAATATCAAGGAGTGGAGTCTTTAATTCATCCACACGAGACATCGATCTTCTTCCTTCATCAAATTCAACCATATTCACTGCTGGTTTGTCATGGGGTGGCATCGGGTTATTTTTTACATTTGGTCCGTTAGGCGCAAACATAATAACCTTCGAGTTTATTAAATCTTGGACTTTGTACTTTAAGGCTTTACAATTCTCAATAGAGTGTCCGGGAGCGTAGGAATGGAACTTGCACTGGCCGTTAACATCATAGCCAGGAGGCATGGCCATTGGTGGTGGTCCTAGCTCCCTTAACTACACCAATGAGCCATGTAAAACATATGGTAAAATACGACTATAAGGCATAGGCACTAGATCTAGCCTCCTTTCAGGTCTTCGTTGATGTTGTTGCTATTGTTGTTGTGGGAAACATTGTTGTTCTTGTTTTTGATATTATTTCTGATTTTGAATTGGTTGTTGTTGTTGTTGAAATTGTTGTCGATTGACTGGGGTAGCATACGGTTATTGGTTTTTAACTGGTTCCATAGTCGAAACTTATTGATATGGGACACGATAAGTTGAGACTGAGCCTCTGACCATGGCCATTTCATTTGCTTCACCCTCCCTCTTCTTTTCATAAGCTACACAGGGTTTCTTCACTACACCGGACGTGCTTGTGGCATTCTGAATTCTACCCATCTTAATCATGTTCTCGATCCTCTCATCGGCTAGGACTAGATCGGAGAAACCTGAAGATGTAGTTCCTACCATTCAGTCCAAGCAGGGGTCTTGAAGGTTACCCATAAACATATCAATCAATTCACGCTCCAACAATGGAGGTTTCACCCACGCAACAAGTTCCCTCCACCGTTGTGCATACTCTTTAAAAGTCTCTTCAGGATTTTGAGTCAGATTTTATAGCTGTGTGTGGTTGGGCGCCATGTCGGTGTTGTATTGGTAATGTTTGAGGAAGGACTCAACTATTTCCCTCCACGTCTGTATATGAGTCTCTTCAAGTTACATATACCAATCAAGGGAAGCTCAACTCGAATAGTCCTTGAAGAAATGCATGAGTAGTTTGTCGTCATTGGAATAAGCGACCATCTTTCTGCAATAGGCTCAAATATTGGTTCTAGGGTAACTGGCCCTTTTATACTTTTCAAAGTCAAGAACTTTGAACTTGGTAGAAATAACTAAGCCTGGAACCAAACACATCTCGACAGCATCAAGACCCAAAGCATCAGAGCCTTCCATCGCTTTTAACTTTTCTTCAATAACTTTGACCTTCTTTTCTACCTCATTGGTAGAGGGACTGAAGGCGCCATACATGGAGCCATCTCTTGAACTGAATAAGGCGTCATGCTGATCATCGATTTCTATGATGGGAGGGTTAAGAACATGTGGGGGAATACCACCGGATGCTCCTACAGGAATTAGGACTATAATGTTGCCATGGGGAGGCAGAGGATTTTCCATAACATGAGGATTGGAAGGAGTATCGGCAACCTGGGATCTTTGATTAATTTATTCTTACATATTTTCCATAATCTCTTGACCACGAGCAATGACTTGTATGGTTTCCATTAACTGTCCCATTTGTGCTTGCACATGGGATACTTCCTCGCGTAATGCAACTTGGTTATGTTCCAATTGGTCCACAATAGCTTGTTGATTGCGACACATGTAGTAGTGATGTTGGGAAGTCAGTTTGCTAGTTTATAATCAAGAAAGGCGGATGATGATTTTTTTTTGTTTTTGAAAATGCAAAATGATGCATGATGTAGCGGATTTTTTTTTCAGTTTAAGCTATGAATTAACTTAACTCGCAAAGCAAGAGTCGCCACCACGCTTTTATCATTTCCAAAGGAAAAAGGGAAAAGTACGAACAAAACCCAAAGAAGTTTTAAAACAAAACTAATAAAAAAGAGATAAGGGTTCATGGTTAGTTATGAAAAGGGAATGTATTAGCACCCTAAACATCTATAGTACTCTACAGTAATCTCTTTGAAAATCTATGCATTTTGGCTTTAAAATGGTTTTGTTTGCAAATGATTGGGGAGATGAGAAAAGAAATATTTTTCATAATTTTTGTGTTTGCCAAGACCTCTGGAGTCTTATGCCTACGTACCAACAAAGTGTAATGGACGATCAAAACCTCGTAGTTCATGGTAAAAATAACAAATATGTTTGTTTTGATTCATTTTTAATGGAAAGACACTTTGTAATTTTAGGGAGAATACTCAACTAGTCACCCACAAGTATGAGAACTTTGCATTATCATGAGAAAGGCTTCAACTTGGATAAAGATCAACAAGTATGCCATTAGCTTTCTTAGATGGAAAAGATTTAGCATCCATACTATGGAAATGACTCATGTCTAAACTTTGAGAAACGTTTTAAAAGAAAAAATGCACAAAATGCACAAAGTGATTGGAATGGGTTCATGCATTTTTTAAGTCTTTTGAAATTGGTCTGAATATGCTTAAGATGGATTAGCATTATTAAGAAAATATTTTTGAAAATCACTTGACAAAAGTCAAGGTTTATTGAGAAAGTGACTCAAGTTTGAAAACAAGAAGATTTTGAAAAAAAGAGAGAAGATTTTGAAAATCAAAGAAGGGGAGAAGAAGAAGAGACTATCCTAGAACATAAAGTAAAATCTAGGGAGGAAATATCTAACAAAGAGATAAAAAGCTCTATGACATAAGTCAAGTAAGAATTCCCTCCTTTGGATTAATCCTCAAGCAAGCCAAATAAGCAAAGAATATATCATGTATCTGGTGAAATCAAAGTAACTAAGCCAAGTCTTCAAGAGGAACCCAAAGTCACAGGTGCCAGATGGATTCCAAGGTCTGAAGTCACAAACTCCCAAATCAACGGTCAAGATCTTAGTCTTAAGTCCATAGCTCCATAACAATGCTAAGGATAATAACCATAAGTCCATGAATCAAGAGGATAAATTCCTTTTTTAGGTCTTTCCTTTATTAATGTCTTTTTACAAGGAAATCAAAGTCCAAAATGGACAAAGAACAAATAATATAAACACAAATAATATGACATGAGATGCTAAAAATAAAGCATAAAGTAAATGACAAAAGAGTAAAAAGCATAAGGTAAATGACATTAAAGTAAAGTCAAGGAAAACATATGTTAGTAAATGTTAGTGATTAAAATGAAATATGGTTTTGTCATCTTTTGGAGAACACTCAACTATTCACCCACAAGTATGAAAATATGAACCTCTACATCACTTATGAGAAGGGCTCAAACTTGGATAAAATTAACAAGTATGCCACTAGCTCTCATAAATAAAAAGGAAGGAAATACTTTCATACAATACCATGAGGAGTAGGGGACTTACAACCTCACTTATAAAAATGACTTTCTTTTGGAACAAATTTAGCTCTATGTTAAGCAATCGTAATTAGACTTATGTAGAAGTCACAACTATCTGAGGCCGGTCAATAATAATGTTGGTGTTAATACATGCTAGAGACATGATATGTAAATCATTCTCCTAAAGCCATGCCACATTAAAAGAAAAGAGGATGGATCAAGTACAAAGGGTAGGAGGATGGCCCATTACTTTAATCTGTACTTCATAGTACTTAGGGAAAACTTATGCATCAATCCAAAGTACCTTAAAAGATTCATGATCAATTAGGAGGTAGATTTGAAATAATGAAAGTTCATCAAATATCAATCCATACATCATGAACAAAATGGACACAAGCCATCCAATTGATCAAGAGGAAAAGAAAGAGATGAAGAAGAAGAGGACAAGAGAGATCGTACCTAAATTGGATTAAAAGTTTGATCAAGTCATCATCAAAATCAATCATCCATTTTGGTGAATTAGGATTTTCACCCCATCAACACCCAAGATCCATTGAGTTTGATGATACCTATGATCAAAGCAACCATGATCCAAGACCAACCGAAGTCAACAAAATTCAAACAAATATAAAATGAAATAAAATGCAACAAAAACATTCTTAAAATAAATTTTAAAATAGAAATAAGGTGGAAAATCCATAAAATCCTTCAAAACACCAAAAAAATGGCCAAGAAAATTATGTAAGGTTGCAAATAAAATAAGTAGCATATAATAATTTTTTTCAGAATTTTAAAATGCAGAAAAGTATTTTTAAACCAATTAAAAAAAGATAAATTCCATGAAAATAGAAAATAAATAAAATAAAATATGGAAAAATAAAAATCATATGAAGAAAAATAAAAGAGAATTTTAGAAATTATTTTGCTATTTTTTGGATGTAAAATGAATTTTCTATAAATTTTAAAAGAAAATGCAATTAAAAATAAAAATAGAAAAATAAATAAAATCAGAAAAAACACGGAGCATTGGATCTGACCTCATTAATTGGCGTGGCAGATCCAACAATCCTTTGGCTAGGGCACATGATGGAATTTAACAAAAATGAAACTCGGGATCTAATTCAAATTGGACAAATCAGAATATTTCATTTGTCCAACGTGTATGCCCAAACTCAGACGATCTGAAACACTTTGGTCATATTCCCCGATGATCCCTCACCGGAGCTTCATTGTTTGGTAAATTCAGAACACGAGACCAACCAATGTGATCGCCTCCTCATCACGAATTTAACCTCATGCTCCAAATTCATTTATCTAAACTGAGAATGGGGAATTCCAGAGAAGTTTCAGAAGCAAGCAAGCCATGAAAAATAAAATTAAATGATAAACACGATAAATAAACACCAGATAAGTTAGGGGAAAACATCAGAGAGTGAATGACTACATTGTGGTAACTTGTTTAAGTTCAAATGGTGCTCAAAACTACCTTGTCCAAATGGTGATCAGAAGTTGATGAAGCTCGATTTGATCTGGTCACTTCAGAAGGTCTCAGAGCTTAGGAATTATTACAAAAGCTTCAGAGGAGGCCGAAGATTCTAATGGATCAAGAAATTGGTTTGAAACAAACTGAAATTCAAAACACGATAACTCAATTTTCTCAAAAAAATATCAGATTGAAGAAGGATTTATAGGATCTCAAAAGCTTGGAAATGAATGCAGTAGCTTCCTCTATTTATAGGGAACATGTTTGGATCAAAATACATATGGAATCAAAGCTTAATTCATGCAAAACAAATTTGGTCATGAAGTGAGAAAAGTCTGACTTACAACTCATCAAAACTTAGCCAAATGATGCGTTTCAAGGGTCAATTAACTTATGGAGACTTGGTTAAACATGTTTAGGTCCAAAACGTGTGCTAATTTGGCTTGTAATTGAGAACTAGTGAAGTTCAAATTTGAACATGGTGATCTCTTCAGTTCCAAGTCACCATGTTCAACCCAATAGGGTATCCTGCTCAGGAGGCTTTTTGATCCCATTCTTTTTGCAAAGTGTTGACATCATAAAAAAGATTACAATGTGCCAAGAAAGGTTGCATTTGGATGCTTGAGTACAAAGTTATGGCATGTGGAAGTTGGCACGAAAAACTGGTCATGTAACTTAGAAAATTCTAAGTATCAAGTTGCTGAAAATGACCTATAATGTCTCAATGAATTACATGACCTTCCAAGCATATTTTGACTTTGATCCTTAAATAAAACTTGTAGAGGGCATGACAAATGATATTGTGCAAAACAAATAAGCCTCAAATGTTGAAAATTGAAGAAGTTATAATCCTTGAAAGTTGAGAAAAAGTCACTTGAAAATAGGTTAAATTTCACTAAGTCCACAAATGACCTATAGTGTCTCCAAACGTTTAATGATCCTACAAGCATAATTGGATCTTGTCATGTAAAGATAAGTTGTAGAGAATTTTGAGAAAAGTCATATGTAAAAAAAATCATTCAAAAATGTTGAGAATTAAAGGAGTTCTAATCCTTGGAACTTTGACTTCAAATGTTGACTTTTTGGTCAAACCACTTGGAAGAAGCTTGTGCACTTGGATTTTTCTTGCATTTCAAGGTACATGGATGATTATATGAACTCAAAATAAGGTTTAATTGAATGTATATTGATTAAATTTCCAAAAGTTTGAAGTAACTTGTTAAAGAAGGCATGGAAATAAACACATGAACCTTTGACTTTTCTTGAGAAGTAAGCCACAAGACTTTGAGATGCTCTTGATCCATATGCAATTACAAGATGCTTGAGGACCTTAGAGATCATGTCTTGAGAGATATCCCCTTGAGAATAAATGGTTTGACCACACTTTACTAAGGAATCAAAACAAACCCTAGTTGAGGAGCCATGCTTGATGTTTTTGATGGAAAAACCCTACCTTGTACAATAGACTTAAAGAAAACAACATACTTTTGATATTTTGATTAGTAGTTAGATAAGTAATGAACATATAAGCACAAAAGGTAGAACACTAACAAAGAGGTGCTTGATGATCCATGCAAAAGGAAAACCCCAAAGATGAGAGGGAGAGGACCAAAATGTGATCTTGTTTGTATGCAAGGATGCAAATGGTATGTGGGATCTTAGGGTTAAAAATTAGGGTATGATAGATGCCCCAATTTAAGTTTCTTCGATTCGGAGATATGATGATTGAAATCTTCGTCTCGACGAGATTGAGGAGACTTAAATACAGAAAACCCAATTTTTGGCCCTAAGATACTGCAAAAAAATGGTTATGATATGATATATATGAATGCAGACGAGGATCTCTGTGGGGAGTATAGAGCCACGAGACAAAGAACTGTTGGAGAAAAGAGGAGACTGAAATTCCGTAGGGGAAATAACAGTTTCCAAAGGGGGAAAACCCAACTGGGGACAAACCAAGTTCCACAGAGGAACGACTCGGCTCAGGAGTAACTATAATATTAGAAAGAAACCAATGCATAGTTAGAAAAAACAAACGAAAGGCCCAACGAGGGAAGACTTATCCAAGTAAGACTCTGCCGAGGGAAAGAAATATTACCTAACTATCAACCAAGTGATAGCTTAACAAAGATAGTAAGTTCAAAAGGAATGATTACCAACTATCAGCCAAGTGATAACTTAACAAAGGTAACAAACCAAAGGTAAGATAAATTATTACCTACTATCAACTGAGTGATAGCTTAATAAAGATAATAAGTTCAAAATGAATGATTACCAACTACTAGCCATGTGATAGCTTAACAAAGGTAACCAACCAAAGGTAAGAGAAATTATTACCTATTATCAGCCGAGTGATAACTTAACAAAGATAATAAGTTCGAAATGAATGATTACCAACTACCAGCCAGGTGATAGCTTAACAAAGGTAACCAACCAAAGGTAAGAGAAATTATTACCTACTATCAGCCGAGTGATAACTTAAACAAAGATAATAAGTTCAAAAGGAGTGATTACCAACTACTAGCCAGGTGATAGCTTAAAAAAGGTAACAAACCAAAGGTAAGAGAAATTATCACATACCATCAGCTGAGTGACATCTTAACAAAGATAATAAGTTCAAAAGGAATGATTAACAACTATCACCCATGTGATAACTTAACAAAGGTAACCAACCAAAGGTAATAGAAATTATTAACAAAGATTTTAAATTCGAGGGACCAATGTTCAATCTTGGAATAAACCGGAGAGAAACGGTCAGAGAAGACTCAACCCAATGAGGAAATAAACTCAACTGGGGATTACTTCAATCCAGATAATGAATTGGAAAGGAAGACTGAAATAAAACCTTCCTTGGGGATCAAACTCCATGGGGAATTAGAAAGGATAAGCTCTTTCTACCTAAGGTCAACACTCTATTGGAGAGAGGACACACACACTCAATGAGGAGGAAAACTACCAGAGAGCAGGGAGTGCACCAAGAAATGTAAGATGCATAGATATACATCATGATGTTATAAGTATGCATATGAATATGTGCGTGAATATGCTGAAAAAACAGGCATAAAAGGGTTAGATCAATAACATAGTACAACCGAATACTTGGTTAATCTCAACAAGGTGTAAATGCTATTGGAGATCTTGCTAAGGATTTAGCTGAAGAAGAAACCTGTAAGGAAATATCATAGAGAGAGAAAGAAAAAAGAAAAAGAAAAAAAATTCTTAGAGATGTTATACCCCAAAATTTACCATATTCTTTTCAACCCTAATTGGCTTATGTCTATTTATCATACATACTCATGCATATCACTGGTTCTATGGTTATGGAATCAAGGTACCTTGTTCTATTAGCTTATCTCAAGCAAGAAAGAAGAAAGACAAGTATTCAAGTCAATGGTGAGGGGATGTCCTCAATTTCTTGGGTCAGTCAAGCTACAAGTGTTCCATATGCCTTAATAAGTTTCAACATGTTCATTGTATCCTCAAATGATTGAGATTGTCAAGGGATTTGAAGATGATCACCATTCTCCTATCATTTGGCTATCAACTAGGGTTTTGGTCAAGGTCAGTTTGTGACTGACTTTTTGAGCAAAACTTGTTTCCATGGTCCTATATATGTCTTAAAGCAATCATATGTGAAGTTTTGGTCATTGGATTTAATCATAAGAAATTTAATTGATCAAGAGGGAAGAGGAATTTACTATGTAGAGCAAAAGTCAACTATGCAAACAAAAAGTCAACTCTTGACTTTTTAAGGTCAAACTTGGGTCCCATAAGTCAAATATGGCCAATGGTTAATATTTGTCCAAGTGAAATCACAAGAATCAAGAAAATCAAGGGTTTTGTCAAATATGCCTAATTTGGGAATTAGGGTTTTTAAGAACTTACTATTTTTGGCAAGTTTGGTGTTAATGATCATCTATTTTCATGGCCATTGTTCCCTACGATCAAGGCTCCAAATAAAGTTGGCCTTAACATGATTTTTTTTATCCTTTATCCAAGTTTTAAAGAGATACCAAGTTTGTAGCATTTGGAGCATCATGGTTCAAGTTATGATCATTGGAAAACTGGTGTTTCAAAGTCATTAAAAACTCAACACTTTGAAAATTTTCTAAGTATTTCAAGTCAGAATTTGCAAGCAAGTTCATGACAATTTTAAGGATTGTTAGAGACTTAATTTCAATTTGCTTTCAACATGAAAAGTGCTCATTGATCTTCCCTTTTTCCATTGATATCAAGTTTGTGAGTTTTGGTTGAACACACATCAAGTTATGACCGTGCGAAGTTGATTGCATGGTGTAAGACCCCTATTTTGACCCTAAGATCCCTCATGCCATCTCATCATATGCATTAAAATTGGGATCACACCTTGGCATCCTCCTTACCCTTCATTCATTGGGTTTGCATTGAAAGAGATCACCAAGCATATTTTTGATTGTATCATACTTTTTTTTCATTATTTACTAACCAAAATACTAAAAATATGTCAATGCATAGTTTTTTGCTTTTGTAGGTAGTGTGCATGCTCACCTATGCTCTATCAAGCTCATATATAGGGTTTAAGACCCTCAATGTAAGGAGTACAATCAAGAATTGGTTCACATTGGCTCTAAGCATCATGTATGGATCCCCATGATCTTCACATATCATTTTGATCAAGAAATCATCAAGAGTTAGGAGTTTGTTTGCCTTGGAAACCCTAATTCATCTGGGTTACTTGTGTGACTTATCAACAAGTTTCTTCAACATTTGATCAAATATTTCAAGGGATACTTTATATTTCATCATATTACATATATATGATCCTCTATGAGTCCTAAAAGTCAAGAGAATATCAAGGTAGCAAGTTGGTTCATGGTGGTTGACCAGAGAAAGTCAACTATTCAAAACTAGGGTTCCCTAGACCTTATCTCCTACAATTTGTATCATATGAAAATGATTACAAGAGAAAAGTTACTCAAAATGACATTCCAAACAACTTTCATGATGAAGTCAAGAGCTAGTTTTGCTTGGAAAGTCATCTTTTATAGTTAACAATTATAGGTCATTTTGTCTGAACCCTAGTTTGGAGCTCAACTTCTCAAGACCATAACTTGCTCAATTTTTATGAGATGAAATCCATTCAAATTTCATGATCAAATTCAAGATGTCTAACTCAACTTTTATTTTTAGAGTAAGTTCAAATTCAACTAGAAAATGCATGTGCTAAGAGGAAACATTATAGGTCATTTTGGGCCACTACCATTGAACAAGTGATTTTCGTCGACTTCTAAAATGCATAACGCCTTCATGCCAAATCCAAATGAGGTCCAATGTGTGACCAAGTTGAATAGGTTTGAAATATCTATAACTTTGATGAAGGAACTGTTCTCATTTTAACTCCATAGAAAAAGTTATTCAAGGTGGAAGAAGTGAACATTTGACTTGGGACTTAGAAAATTTTCAAATATGTTTGATTTCCCAAACTTCCACCTCAAAATTCATCATGATCCAAGATTAAAATGAAAACGTGTCCAACATGAAAGTTGTTCCCCTTGATCTCAGGTTTCCAAGAAGTCCAAGATCACCTCATTTGGCCAAAGAATGAAGGACTTGCGTATGGGTGCAACGTAAGGAACCATTTGGATGATTTTCACTTCCACATTTCATACACGATTGCATGGCCACATGACATGATTTCAACATGATTCTCACTCATTTTTGGACCTGAATACATCACTTGATGGGCCTATCACATGCCCATGCAATCATGCAAAGAGAATTACTCATTTTTGCCAAATTTGGAAGTATGTGGAAATGAATCTCTTTGGCTATAAATACAACCCTCATTGCTCAGAATAAGGACCTCATGCCGAAGCTTTGATCCTACAATCCAAACCCTCTCCGTTAAAGGATAATCTTGAAGTTTTTCTTTGGAAAATCGAGTTTCAAATCTCCATCTGTTTTGAGATTGAAACTCCAAGAGTCCAGACCTTTTCTTGATCCTAATCACTTCCAACAAGCTTCTGAAGCAAGGCCAAGCACAATTGGAATCAAGAACGAGCAAGTTTGAAGCTCCATTGAAGGTGAATTTTCAAAAACTTTATCTCTTCGAGTCTACCTCATTTCTTCATCATTTTTTATGATTTTTGGTTGTCTGAAGTCCTATCAATGTAGGCAAGAAGATTGAGTTGCTTTAAGGTCAAATCGAAGTAACTCAGTTCATGATCCTCAAAATTCAAATCCCTGTATCTTTTTATATACTTGGAATTAGAGAAAATTGAGGCCAGATTCGTGCTCCTGAGCATTTTTTCTTCAAATTAGTGTATTTACTTTTCATTTTCCATGTAGTTGAGCCTGAACCAGAACGGTGGTGATCACCAGAGAAGATGACCGAAGATAGGGCTCCGGTGGTGCGCTGGATCAATCTAGGCCATATGATCTGATTCTCATGTTCTAATCTCACGCATCCAAAGTGATTACAAAGTTTGTGGCGCAGTTGACTGAGGCGTTCGGTGGAAGCGTTCGCTTGGCCATCGGATCTGCCACCTCAATTAATGAGGGAGATCCGATGACCTTTGTTTTTTTTTTTGTTTTTTTTTTATTTTCTGATTTTTCATTTAATCCATTTATTTTGATTAAGTTCATATTAATTTCATTTTTAATCCAAAAAATATGGGACTTTCACCAAAAATCTTTAAATATTTTTCTCTTTCATTTTTTGAATTAAAATTATTTTTTGGATTAATTTTGATATTTTTCATGATTTAATTGTTTCTGTGCATATTTTTAATTGTTTAAAAATACTTCTGACTTTTCAAAAATTATGAAATTTTTTGTCTAAGGTCCTTTGATCTTGTTTGACCTAGGATAAATCTCTTGCCCATTTATTTGGTGTATTGAAGAGATTTTAGGTTTTGACCAAACTAAATTTAATTTAAATGCATTTTTAATTTGATTTTTAATTGATTAGTTGTGTAGAAATTATGTTGAGCCATTTTTATTGACTTGTGAAGTTTGACTATGTGTATGGGCCTTGGTCAAGGTTGGTTTAACTTTTGTTAAGTTAAAATCATTGGATTTTGGGGATTGATGAAATGTACATTTCATCTCCCAAAATGAATGAATGATTTTAATTTGATAAAATTCCTCCCATGACCAATTTGTGTTACTCTTATCTCCCCTCCGTCTTCATCTTTAATCCCAATTTCTCCCATCCTTTCCATTGACCAATGAAATATCAATATCCTAAGGCTAATTGGTTCATCAATAACTTTGTGTTAGATGAAGCAATACAAGTATGGATGAGATAGGTCCATCCTTTGATCTTTTTCTTTTTGTGTGTGGTATGCTTTAGGAGTATGGTTCATTATACCATATCTCTAACATGCATTAACAACAAAATTTCTATTTTCCAGCCTCAGATAGTTGTGACTTTTACATAAGTCCAATTACGATTGCTTAACATAGAGCTAAATTTTGACCCTAAAGACATAACATTCTAGTAAGTGAGATTGTAAGTCTCCCCCATTTCATGGTATTATGTGGAAACTTGGTCTTTTTTCCTTCCTTTGGAAGATGTATTGGTTTAAGGATCCATGCTTGTGAATAGAGGGTTGAGAGTTCTCCAAAGAATGACTTAATCAATTGAAAAACATAACATCACTAACATCTAATCAACTAGCATTTGACTAACTTTTGTTATTATTGCCTTTATTTTCATTTCATTTACTTTGCGCAATTTAAATTCAAGTTATTTACCATTTCATTTGTCATTTACACATCATTTAACTTGTTTATATTCATGTCATTTTCACTTTGCTCACTTGAGCCATATATTGTGATTGTATATATTTGTTTTGTGTTTGTGGTCTTAGGACCTTAAAATACTTAATAAACAACAAAAACCCAAAAGAATGTTTGTGTGGACTGTTGGATTTGATCCGAGCTTTTGGACTTAGAATTAGGCAACATTCCATATGCAAAAGGACTTGGCCAATGCCAACATTTCTGAAACCAAGTTATTGTGATTTGAGCTTCCATATGCTGAAAGTATTGCGATCCTCATCAATTCATCTGCTACTTGGTCTTGATGCAACTGTTACTTTGAACCTATGTATAATGCCTTATTCTGAGCTAATCAAGGAGTATGTCATCTGATACATGAGGAGATAAAGAAGATTGTTAGCTGTGAAGTTGCTTGCTTGGATGTGGTCATCTTTATTTGATGCCTTTCTTGATATTGCTATTTGTTTGTTGGTTTTGCATGGTTCAAAGTACAAAGGGAAATTGGATTTTCTATATGACATTCTTGTCTGTTGGATTGCATTCCATTGGTCAGATCTTTTCAACTCTTAACTTTTAATTTTATGCTTTGGATTAGTCTCTTCATCTCCTCCCACTTCTTAAATTTCAAAATCTCTTCCCATTTTCAAAACCTTTCTTTGCTTGTGATTTTAAAATTTAGACTATATTACAAATTAGAAACTTTGGCCTTATGCCATTGCATTGTTAAACTCTTTTTTTAATCAAATTTATAAATGAACTTAACCATATTGACTTAAAATTTCAAAATACAAAAAGAACTAACACTCATTCAAACTCTTTTAGGCTCCTTTATGCCTCTTTTAAACCTAATTTTTGATTAAAAGCAATCCACTCATTTTGAAATTGATACCAAGAAATACGAGGTTTTGATCCCTCATTTTTATGTTGGTACGTAGGCACAAGTCCGAAGGTCTTGTCAAACACAAAAATATAATTAATGAATTCTTTTCTCATCTGCACACTCTATTTATTGCAAAATATCTTTTATGCCAAAAACACATACACACATAAAAAAGGGCTCCCTAGGAGTACCTAGAACACATGTGATGACCGTCACAAACCCTGTCACGACCGTCACACCCTGGGTGTCATGACCGTCATAGGCCTACCACGACCGTCACAAGGCCAAAAGCAGCGTATTAAATTTGTCAACATAAGTGATCCACGCGCCCATATTTCTCGTTCCTTAGCCCACTTTCCCGTAAATTTCTCACTCAACCAAGTCACCCTTATTTCTCTTAACTGCCAAGACCAAATGGAGAATATAAAAGGATGGAAGTTGGATACCTACGGGCACGCTTGATTTTCCTCCCTGAAGCCAACTTTCAAGATTTTTCTCTGCATTTATTTTCCACAGCAATTCTGTTTTTCTATTATTTTTTTCTTCAGCGACATTGTTTTCTTTTACCGCAATTTGTTTACCGTTCCGTTCAGAGCTTTGATTTTCCCTTTCCCTTTCCGTTTTTCATTTAGCCAAAGTAGTAGTTTCCTACATTGGGGAACTACTGCAATTTATTTATTTAGTTTAAGCAATTATTTCGAAGAAGCAGAATCCTACCGACCTGTGGAGGACTGCTCAAGTACTTCAAGATTCGACATATTCTATTAATCCAATTTCCAGGTTTTTATTCAAATATTATTATTATTGCTTTATTATTATTATAATCATGTTTCCTTTATTGTTGATCTGTTTATGTTCGTCTATGTTTGCGTTATTTAACATGTTCGACTAAACTACCAGTATCGGTATGTAAACAATTTAATTAGACGGGATTTAATAATAATCGGTGTAAAACTTCTTTTCTCAAACAATCTTTTAGGATGTGGTTTTTAATTTAAATTTAATTAACTTTGTCACGAGAGTGAGAAGCTATTTAATATGGTTTTTCCACAAGAGTGGAAAATTAACTAAGGTGAGAACCGACAATCGCGAGACCGTGAGGGTCGAACTAGATAGTAAAAACTAGGCATTGATTTTAAAAACAACGAGAGCACTTTAAGAGAAATTAGAACTTATTTATTTTCAAAAAGTTTTTTTAACTTCAAATGGGACAGCGAGAGCGTACATTCTGACTTAAAAGTATAGTCCTAGTCAATAATCACGAGAGTGTGAGATAAAGCCTCTTAAATAAGTATTTTCTACTGAAAGATATTTGGTACTTAAAATATACATCGTTGACTTATCGAATCCCTAACGATTAATGCGTTGCATACTGATATCCCTCTATTAATATTTTCTTAAAATTTAACTTCCTTTAGATTTAATTTTTGTTCAACCAAACCTCTAAAACTCATTTTCTTAGCTAAACATAGTAACGTCGATCGCATTAGTTTGACCATCGGTCCCTGTGGGTTCGATATCTTTTAAAACTAAAACGACTGGACTGTGCACTTATAGTCAAGTACCCGATAGACTATATTTTATATACAGTCACGAGACGTATCAAGTTTTTGGCGCAGTTACCGGGGACCTGATTTAGTCAAATAGTGTGATTCTTTCATTGCGTAGTGTAGCGGTAAATTCATGATCAACAAGCTATGGATAAGCTAGAGATCAAATAACAAGAGTCACCATCGCGCTTTTATTGTTTCCAAGGAAAAAGGGAAAAAGTACGAACAAAACCCAAAAGTAAGAAGTTTTCAAATCAAAACTAATAAAATGTCAGAGATTACAGGTAAGGGGGTTGGTTACACAGAGGGAAGGTGTTAACACCCAAAGTGTCCTATGTACTCCTAGGGAGCCCTTTTTGTGTGCATATGTATTTGGTACAAAAATGATGTTCACAAACAAATAGAATGAGGGGATGAGAAAGCAATTCATTAATTATATTTTTGTGTTTGACAAGACCTTCAGACTTGCGCCTACGTACCAACATAAAAATGAGGGATGAAAACCTCGTAGTTCGTGATACAAAATTCAAAGTGGATGCATTGCTTTTAACAAAAATTAAGTTTGAAAGGCACAAAGGCCTGAAAATAGTTTGAATGAGTTAGTTCTTTTTGGATTTTTTGAAAGTTTAATTCAAGTATAGTTAAGTTTATTTACAAATTTGATTTAAGAAAAGAAGTTCAAAAATACAATGGCTTAAGGCCAAAGTTTCTATTTTTTTTACAAAGTGGTCAAAGTTTAGAACAAAACAAGTTCAAACAAAGAAAATTTTGAAAAGGGAGGGAGAGATTTTGAAATTAAAGAAATGGGGAGAAGATGAAAAGACTAATCCTATGCACAAAATTAAAAGTTAAGAGTTGAAAAGATATGACCAATGGGTAGCAATCCAATAGACAAGAATGTCAATAAAAACCCAGAATTCCCTTGGATATTTTGAATCAAGCAACACACAAATGCACAATTATAATATCTTGAAGAGCAAAGGCATCAAATAAAGATAGCCACATCCAAGATTTAGCCACTCCATGATCTTCTTCAAATTAGGCCATGTAACAGATGAATTCCACAAGTCACAGGTTTAAAATAACAGCTTCACAATGATCATGTTGCAGATGAACTCAGAGGGATCTTGAATGATGTATCAGATAAAGTTTCAAATTGCAAACACTTGGTTTCACAAAAAGTTGGCATTGGCCAAGTCCTTTAACATAGGAATGTTGCCTAAGTTCTAAGTCCATTTGTCCAAGATCAAGCCAACAGTCCACACAAAAGTTTTTTAGGGTTTTTGTTGTTATTATGTACATTAATGGTCAAAGACCACACAAACAAGGAAAGTATACACAAACAAGATATATCATACAATATGGTCCAAGTGGACAAAGTGAAAATTACATTAACATAAACAATTAGAATGGTATGAATAATGGCAAATGAATAACGACTAAAATTAAATGACATTAAAGTAAATGGCTTGAAATTAAAAGTTAGTTGTTAATGAGTTAGAAGTTGGTATTGTTTTGCTTTTTTTGTTCATCTTTAAGTCATTCTTTGGAGAACACTCAACCCACTTATCACAAGCATGGATCCTTGAGCCAAGAAATCTTCCAAAGGAAGGAAAAAAGGCCAAGTTTTCACACAATACCATGAAAGAGGGGAGACTTACAATCTCACTAACTAGAATGCTATGCCTTTTGTGTCACAAATTTAGCGCTATGTTAAGCAATCGTAATCGGACTTATGTAGAAGTCACAACTATTTGAAGTCGGGCAATAGAATTTTGGTGTTAATGCATGTTAGAGACATAGTATAATGGACTATGCTCATGAAACATACCACACACAAAAAGAATATGCAAAAGAGGTGGCCTAATCTCATCCATACTTATGTTGATTTTTCAATCAACTAGCCTTAGGACTTTGAGATATCATAGGCCAAATGAAATGGATGCATAAAGAAGGGGAATGAGATGAAGAGGGAGGGGGATGGATCAAAACTCAAATTGGTCAAAGGAGGACTTTTACCAAATTAATATCATTCATTCATTTTGGGAGATGGAATGTACATTCCATCAATCCCCTAAATCCAATGATATTAACTTGACTAAGTCAAATCAACCTTGACCAAGGCCCAACAACAAGAGTCAAACCCAAACAAGTCATCACAATTGGTCAACACAATTAATTGGCATTTATTTAAATAAAAAAGACTAAAATAATACACTTAAATTAAATATGGTTTGTCAAATTCCTAAAACCTCATCAAAACACCAAAGAAATGGCCATGAGATTTATCATAGGTCAAACAAGGTCAAAGGACCTTGGAGAATTTTTTTTAGAATTTTTAAAGACTTAAAAGTATTTTTAAATAATTAAAAACAATCACAAAATCAATTAAATCATGAAAAATATTAATAATGATCCAAAAAATAATTTTAATTCAGAATATGAAAGAGGAAATTATTTGAAATTTTTTGGTGAAACTCTCATATTTTTTTGGATCAATATTAAAATTAATATGAATTAATGAAAATAAAAGGATTAAAACAAAAATAAGAAAATGTGAAAAAACATGAGCCACTCAATCTCCCTCATTAATTGAGGTGGCAGATCAAGTGGCCTAAAACGCGCGTTCCACCAAACACACGAGTCAACGCGCTGCAGGGATAGTAATCACAATGGACGCGTGAGATTGAAACATTTTGAAATGATCATGTGGCTCAGAACATGTCCAGCACACCACCGGCGCTGGACCTCCGGTCACCTTCTCAGGCGAGGCTCACCGGACTGGTTCAGTCACCACCATCACATAAATGAAAAAGGAGGACATGATTTGAAAGAAAAAAGTGGCGTAGAGCACGAGTCTGACCTCAATTTTAACTAATTCCACATATATAGAAAGATATGAGGAGTTGAATTTTGAGGTGTGTCAACTGAGTTGCTTTGATTTGACCTCTAAGCAACTCAATCTTCTTACCTACATTGGTAGGACTTCAGAAAACGAAAGATCCAAGGGAATTAAGTAGAATTGAGAGAGAATCGAAGAGATGAAGTTTTATGAAAATTACCTTCAATGCTATGCAGTTCTTAATGTTGCCTGCTCCAAACACGATCTGATCACACTTGAGAAGCTAGCAGGAAGTGATTAGAAAGGTTGCAAGGCTTTGGATCCTGGAGTTCTTGAATCTCCAATAGTTGATATTCAAACTCAAATTTCAAATTGAAATTTATCAGGTTTTCCTTTAGAATGTGAGGGTTTTAATGGGGGGCAAAGTTGGCGCGCAAGGTGTGATTCAAATGAGCACAGAGGTCATGCTATTTATAGCCAAATGGAATGATATTTGCACACTTCAAATATCTGTCCAAAATTATCAATGTTGATGGCACGAGTGCATGGGCATGTACAGGCCCATGATGCAATGCAAAAAGGTCCAAAATGATTCCCAATGAAGTCTGAATGGAAGCTTGATTGACAAGGCAAAGTGAACTGAAGTTTTGAGTTTTGATTCTCTCCAATGATGCAGCCCTGTTAAAGCCATGCGTGGACCTAGCAAACCTCATCCAAAATGCATGAACTAGGGTTCTTTGGAAAGCTTGGATATAGGGAAAAAGTTTGATGTTCAACACTTTTTAATTTGGAGCTTGTAACATGGAGAATTTTGAGGTGGAAGTTTAGAAATTTCAACATGTTGAAAAAATTTCTAAGTGTTAAGCCATATACCTCAATGTTCCACCTTACTTATCTTTTTATGTGAGATTTAAATGAGAAAAGTGTATTCATCAAAGTTGTAGCTATTTCAAATACCTTTAAAATGGTAACCAATTTCATGTCATTTGGATTTAGAATGATAGACTTATGCATTTTTGAAGTTGAGAAAAATCACTTGTTCAATTGTATAGGTCAAAGATGACCTATAATGTAACCTCATATCACATGCTCATAAAAGTTGAATTATCTCTCACTCCAAACATAAACGTTGAAGTAGACATATTGAATTTGATTGTGCAACTTGGAAATCTTTCATCTCATAAAAATTGAGCAAGATACCTAGTCAAACTAGGGTTTCCAAGGCAAATCACCCTCAAACTCTTGAAGAAAACTTGATCAATATAACATGTAGAAATCAATGGAACTCATATATGATGCTCATAACCATTCTTGGATCAATTAATGGTTGTGCTCTTTGTCATAAGGGTCTCAAACCCTAAATATGAACTTGATAGATCAACGAAGATCATGCCATACCTACAAAAGTGTTAGGCAAATGCAAAAGACATATTTTTGGTATTTTGGTTAGTAAAATGATAATATATAAGTATGATACAATCACATAGTCTTTGGTGATCTCTCCCAAAAGAAACCCAATGAAAGAGGGGTAAGGAGGATGCCAAGGTATGATCCCAATGCTAATTCTTATGATGAAATTGCATGAGGGATCTTAGGGTCAAAATTGGGGTCTTACAGCTACCCCTATTTAAGGACATTCACACTGAGGAGGCGAAGGTTAAAATCTTCATGTCGACTCAGTATAATGGGCTTAAATAACAACATATAGAAACAAATTTTGGTCCCTAAGAGACATCATGATGCATATGATATAAACGTAAAAATTAATGCCCTGTGGGGAAATATTGCCACAAAAGGAAAAGAAATCAAAGAGACCGAAAGTCCACAGGAGTATAATGTATTCCGTAAGGAAAACACAATGGGGAGACAGAGACTCTGGGGGAAAAAGGAGTTATGCGTAGGCTAGGCTACGACTTAAAACTGCTGGGGGACTAGAGGAATTCCGTACAAACATGGAAAAGACTCAGTCGGGGAACAACAACATCTGCAGGGGATACAAGTAAGTCAGGATAAAACTGAAATACTTGAACCATGCAGGGAAAGCAATTTCACTAAGGAAAAATGCACTCAACTCAACAAGGGAAGAAATAAACTTCAACAGGAGGAGCAAAAATCTATTATCTACTACCTGTTACTGGGTGAGGAGATAATAAATATATGACAGAGAGGACATCTGTCATCAGTTAGGATGAACATATCAAGGATGACTCGCAGGGAAAAGCCAGGAGGGAGTATTCATTACCGGATATTGGGTAAGAATAGCCTTGCTGGGGAAAATTGTAGAAAATAGGATTTACAACTACCAGTTACTGGGTAGAAGACCAAAGGACGAGAGTATTCGTCATCGGTTAGGATGAACATATCAAGGATAAACTCAACAGGGAAGAAAATCTGTCATCGGTTAGGATGAACATATCAAGGATAGACTTTCTTGAGATTGTCAAGGAGGATACCCGTTATCGGTTAAGATGAACATATCAAGGATAAACCAACTGAACAAAAAGTAGGAATTACATCTATCGAATGCTGGATAGAAGACCATCAAAGAGAAAATCCGTCACCGGTTAGGATGAACCTATCAAGGATAGACTCTGTGAGGGGAGGAAATAGGAATTACATCTATCAGTTACTGGATAGAATACCAACGAAGAGAAAATTCGTCACTGGTTAGGATGAACATATCAAGGATTAACTCTGCGAAGGGGACCAAAGAAGGATTTACAACTACTGGTTATTGGGTAGAAGACCTCAAAGAGAAGGAAACCTGTCACCGGTTAGGATGAACATATCAAGGATTAACTCTCTGGGGAACACAATAGGGATTACAACTACCTTTTTACTGGGTAGAATACCAAGGACGAGAATATCCGTCATCGGTTAGGATGAACATGTCAAGGATAGACTCAGGCAGGGGAGACAAAGATATCCGTCACCGGTTAGGGTGAACATATCAAGGATATACTTTCTAGGGAATCAGAAAAAATGAATCCACCGGGGACTCCACCGCTGGGAAAACAGAGGTACTTATGTCGGGTATTGGGCAAGAAGTAACAAACTGCGAACTAAGAAGAATATTACCAGTTACTGGGTAATAAGATCTTGGGAGACTCAAAGCATCTATCTAGGTAGGAGCTAGAAAGAAACAGTCAATTAAGACTCAACCTAGTGAGGATATAACTCAAGGGGAGTGATTCCATCCAGATAATCAACTAGGAAGGAAACTGAAGTAATAATCATCCACGAGGAAACAACTCAGTGGGGAAGAAGAGAAAGGTTAAAGTCTTTCTGCCTAAGGTGCTGACACTCTACAATTGAGGGAGGACAAACACCAAACTTGTATGGGGAAAAAGTACCGCCATACAGAGAATGAGAATCTCAAATCGACAAATCAATCAAATATGATGGTGCCAATATGAAAATTATGAAATTATATGATTGTATACATATATGTATATATATATATATATATATATATATATATATATATATATATATATATATATATATATATATATATATATATATATATATATATATATATATATATATATATATATATATATATATATATATATATATATATATATATATATATATATGTATATGATGATTATGCTGACAAAACGATCGCGAAGGATACAAAGGTGTCATAAAGAATTTGAATCATCGGTACAATCCTCGGTCAATCCACAAAAAGAGGGAGACAACTGCTAGAGAACAGAGAAATCAGCAAACCAAAGGCTCAAATCTAGCCGAGGGAGGAGATCTGCTGAGGAGAGGCGAAGTTATCGAGTCTGCAGGGAATCATAGGTCAACGCCATATCAAATGGGAGACAATCATACAAAAGATAAAGACAAAACATCTGCTCAGAAACCATGAGAGAACTCTGACTGGGAACGAGTTGGATGGCAACTGGTGGGGAAACCAATGCTATCTACTAGGAAAAACATCTTACTCTGCTGAAGATCAACCCTGCTGAAGAAACACGATCTCCGTTGGGGAACACAGAAACACTGTTGGGGAATAACACGCCGCAAGGTACTGAATCAACCAACTTAGCCGGGGAAAAGAATCAGAACTCCGCTAGGGAACAATCACTTCGCAAGGGGAACCGGATCAACACAAACAACTAGGGATACTCGAAGGGTTAACTGCTTGGGGAACCTCTGATGTTTCGCACTTAAGGACTTGCTGCTTTTTGAAGTATTGTCAATACTTCCTTTTAATTGCTTTGAAAAATTCTTGCTTTTATATGTTTTGAGAAAAAAATGATTTTGATTAAAAAAAATTAAATTTCCAAAATGATCATAATAAAATTTAAACTATTGGCTGAAATAAATAAGAGTAGAAACAATTGGACAAAATTTCAACTTTATTTAATGGGATGGTAGTCTGTAAATGACAAGACTCCACAGATTTTTACAAAGTTGAAAATGGTAATTTACATGGAAAAGGGCTACATTGAATACAAATGATCCTTAGTCCTTCTACCAACTCTTGATATCTACTGTGCTCTCGACCGTTACTGGGATTATGAATCGACATAAACCCTTGTGCTCGAAGTTCTCCAAAATTTGAAGATCAACAGAATGCAGTTACTTGCCATAATCCCTAATTTTTGCATAAGTTGCCCCAAGGTGGGGTACTCAACTTATCGAGAAATTTTTCTGTTTTTATGTCTCTAATTTTTGCCTGGATCGCCCTTTCGGGTTTTCAATCCACCGAGACGCTCATTTTTTCCTAAGCCGCCCTTTCGGGTTTTCAACTTAGCGAGCCGTTCTTTTCTTTTTTAGGAGAAGTATTTCTTGACTGCATCTGCGTTCATAGGACGAGTGAACTCTTCACAATCCATAGTTGTAAGAATCAAAGCACCGCCTGAAAAGGCTCTCTTAACAACATATGGGCCTTCATAATTAGGAGTCCATTTTCCCATAGAATCTGGTTTGAAAGACAAAATCTTCTTGAGCACAAGGTCACCTTCTCTGAACACACGAGGTCTGACCTTCTTATCAAAATTTTCTTCATCCTCTGTTGATATAACTGACCATGACACATGGCAGTCAATTGCTTTTCTTCAATCAAATTCAACTAATCAAACCTAGTCTGACACCATTCAGCCTCAGCCAACTTGGCTTCCATGAGCACACGCAATGAAGGAATCTCAACCTTTACGGGGAGCACTGCTTCCATATCGTATACAACAGAGAAATGGGTTGCCCTTGTTGAAGTGCAGACGGATGTACGATACCCATGCAAAGCAAACAGGAGCATCTCATTCCAATCCTTATGTGTGACAACCATATTCTGAATAATCTTCTTAATTTTCTTATTCGTAGCTTCAATATCCTCATTCATCTTGGGTCTGTAGGGAGAAATATTATGATGTGCAATCTTGAAATCTTTGCAAAGGGCTTCCACCATATTGTTATTTAAGTTCGATCCATTATTAGTAATGATCTTACTTGGCACACGATAACGATATATGATCTGATTCTTGATAAACCTTACAACAACTTGCTTGGTTATTGTAGCGGGGTATTCGTTACCTTTAGATTTATTGACTAAATCAAAAGTAAATCATACAATTCGAGTCGCCACCACACTTTTGTTTATCAAATCAAAAACTAATAAAAATTTCAGAGATCTGGGTAAGGGGGTTGGTTATGCAATGGGAAGGTTTTAAGCACCCAAAACATCCTTAGTACTCTAAGGGAGCCCTTTTTGCAAAGTGTATTGTAGGTTGGTATTTATGAAAATATTTGTGCAAACATGATTGGGGAGATGAGAAGAGAATATACAAGTTATTTATAATTTGTTGTTTGAATGGATAAACCCATTGCCTACGTACCATCACAAAGGTAGGATCAAAACCTCGTAGTTCTGGGTAAAAATCTCAAAAGAAGTTGGTGAATTGATTTGTCAAAAGCCTTAAGGTCTTTTGTTATCAAAGGGAGAAAACTCAACCTAAACCAACAATCCACCATGTGGGGAGAGCTTCAATGTACTAGTGAGGGATCCACCCTATAATAAGTACGGAAGACTTATAGTCCAACCAATAAGGATAAGGTAAGGTTTACATCAACCCCTATGATAACTCAAACCTATGGCTAATGTGTATGAAATTTTTTAACAAAGGTGGCCATTGGTCTCACAAAAATCACTTGAAGTGAGTTGTATTTACAAATTAGAAGTATTCACAAAAATGAAGTCAAAGTTGACTTAAGGTTCAATTCAAAAATAAGTATTAATGAAAAGAGTTTGAAAAAATCAAAGGCATAAGGCCTAGGTCTCTAATTTTGAAAACAATGTCAATGTTTGCACAAAATGAGTTTGGCTTGGGTTAAAGTGGAGAGAAGAAGAAAAGGGCTAGTCCTAAACATGCAAAGATGAGAGTAGAGAATAAAACCCTTGGAGTTCCTATCTTGAGATCATAAAGATGATTCAAGATGCTCCTTTCCTTTGGACTTAGTAAGTAACTCAAGCAATCAAACAAATATTCAACCAAGCTCCTAGGATCTCCATTTGGCTTGTCTCTCCTAACTTGGATGCTCATGACAATGGTCCTTCTAACTATCTCAAATTTGGAATCCCTATCACACAAGAACAAACAATTAAAAAAGTTCACAATGCAATAAGAGGAATGGACAAAGAAAGAGTTTAGATTAGGGGTCCTTTCAAGTTTACTTCAAGATTTAAGCATTCTAAAGGCATGAGGCCTAGTTGCTCTTCAATCAATTTTAGCATTCTAAAGGCATGAGGCCTAGTTTCTCTTGAACTCCATTTAAGCATAGGTGAGGTCCTAAATCTAAGTCCTTTCTCCTTTTTGCATTGGGTTCATACAAACAAAGACAAAAACAAACACAAAGCAACAATATATTTACATAATAATGTGCTCAAGTGAGCTAAAGGAAGATAACACAAACATAAACATGAGCTCAAATGAGCAAAAAGAAAAGGCAATATGAATAAATGAGCAAGAAATTAAATTTCAAGAATTAAATGCTTGAATTAAAGTTATTGTTAGTAGTTAATGTTAGTGTGCCATAAGGCAATTTAGCATTATGTTAAGCAATCGTAAGTGGACTAATGTAGTAGTCACACCTATCTGAGGCCGGTCAATAAAACTATAGGCAAATAAACACAAGTTAGAGATCATGACTAGTAAGCCAAGCTCCTACAACTTGCCATGCCAAAAGAAAAGAAGAATGACCTTGTATGGATTTTAGGTTTTTTGCTTGACCAAGAAGCAACCTATCTTGGACACAAAGCAATTCACTTGATCTTTGATCAAGTTGAATTTGATTTGGATCAAAGAAGGTTAAGCCTCTCATATGTCAAGGCTAACCACAAATCATTAACTCATTCGTCAAAAGAAAAAGAAGAAGGAAAGAGATGAAGATGAAATGTACAAAATGAAAATTCAAATGACATAACCAAAACACAATGATCAAATGTGAATGGAATCAACATCAATCAATGGTAAACAGAAGTGAAATGAAGATTAGATGTCAAGAAAAGTCAAGCATATTTTTGGTATTTTTTTGGAATTAAAATAATACATAAAATAAAATGAACAAAGTATGGTCAAACTTCAAATTCAATTCAAATCAACTTGGATAAGTCCAATTGAACCATCATAAGTCTAACATGGTCAAACAAGGTTTGACAAATTTTCTCAACATTTTTTGAAAACAGAAACTATTTTTAAACAATTAAAATTCAAGAAAAATAATACAAATGAATTAAAATCTCAAATAAATCTCAAATCAATTAAGAAATTGATGAAAATATTTTTCATAAACTTATCATGATCCAAATGTGTTAAGAAAATATTTTTGGCATTTTTGAATATCAAAAAGTATTTAAAATGAATTAAAAACTATTAAAAACAAAATAATTCTCAAAAAATATTGAATGGAATCACAAAAATAATTAAAAATTAGATTATGAAACTAGATTTTAAAATAAATTTTTTGCAATTGGTCCCATATTTTTGTGATTCCAAATAAAAGAGTTATGAATTTTTGAAAATAAAAGGAAAAAAAGAAAATAAAACAGAAATTAGAAAAATAGAAAAAATCAGGAGCGCATGATTCAACTTCATTAATTGACGTGGACAATCAAGTGGTCCAGAAGCGCGCGCGCATTGTGATCCTCAGCCAAACGTATCACACGCTGGATTAAAAATAGTAAACATAATGTATGGCCACGATTAGAACGTAGAAGTGAGATCCAAAGGCCATAGCTCATCCACGTGGGGACGGTGGTGGAAACCATCGTCTTCTCCGGTGAGCAAACAGAAATCGGCCACCAGTTGCAGGTTTTGCAACCTCAACCAAATTGCACGTGCCTTATACCAAATTAAAGCTGGGGTGATGTACATCACCCCTGTAATTAAAGCCACCATTGGCTTGCCTCTCACACGAGGACTTCAGAGAACCAAACAAACACAAGCAGAGCACAATATATGAGGAGATTCGAATCAAAATAGTTGAGATATAAACCTTTGAAGTGCAGCTTTAGTGAGCACGATCCACTCCAATTCTTGCTTGCAGGTTGATGTTGAGGTATGGTATGAGTGCAAGGCTAAGGAATAAGTGTTGAAGATCAACTGATTTTGTTGAAATTCAAACTTGAAAGGAGAAATGAAAATTCAAAATTCCTTTGGTGTGAGGTTAGGTATGGATTTCAGCAGAGCTTTAGGCGCCTTCAGGTTGATAATTGAATGAAGCAAGGTTCCTATTTATAGCTGAAATGCCAGGCAAGGTGAGGAGAAACTCGTGTGCATGATCATTGGGTCCTCCATGCATGGGCCTGCACAGGCGCATGTGAGGCCCAAAACCAATTGGAAATGCAAGCTGAAGTCACTTGGAGTTGAAATGGACGTGCATTCTTAGCTGCATTGGCTTGTGCATCAAGTTACAAAGTGAAATGCATAATTGATCACAAATGTTCCTCTCTTTGAAAGTCCCATATGAAAAATCCAAACATAGGCATGTGAGTAATGGTTGGAAAGGTCTTGACATAAGGGATAAAAGCTATGTTGGACAAAAATCCATTTGGAGTTTGGAAATTTATGAAAACTAGTCATGAAGTTTGAGGTACAAAACATGGCTTTGGAAAATTTGCCAAAAGTGACCAACTTCAAGCCCTTCTGTTTCAATGATGCAAGCCCCAAATGAAAACTGGTCATGAAGTTTGAACTTACATTTTGTATCATTTGTATTTTTGATGAGAAAGTTATGGGCATTTGAAGTTGGACTTTTTCAAGATTTAATGGCTTTGGTCCAAAGTGACCTATAATGTTTTGTATTATAACATGTGTTTATTTTAGGATTATAAAATTTTGTCCAACATAACATTTTAAGTAGATATCTTAAGCTTTCCAATGAATTTGGTATCACCTCAAAATCATAAGAAATGAAGGAGTTAGGTCCTTGGGAAGTTGGCCCAAAATTAGGGTTTCAATCAAAATGACCTATAATGTTTGGAATGAATGATGACCTTCCAAGTTTCAAATGAATTTTTGATGAACATTAAAGTTGTTTATATGGTTCTTAAGAACATTTTTTATCTTGGGGTAATCATCATTTGACAAACACATCAAAAGTTAGGTCTCAGTGGATTTCAAAATAGTCAGATGATTTGACTGGTCAACTTCTCAAGTCCAAACTGAGATACTTGGTTTATCTTGATCAAATTGGCAAATTGAGATACTTGGGTTTATCTTGATCAAATACTCAAGCCCTTTGGTTTATCTTGATCAAATTGGCAAATTGAGATACTTGGGAGACATATATGATGATTAAGAGCTTTGTGAACCATTGTCATGCTTGCTTTCATCCTCATCTAGCCACTTCATTGAACATAGGAGCCTCCTAGGAGCAAGGGATCACATGACTGCTTAAGCTTAAAAAAAAAACAAGTTAGTGACATATTCTTGTTCTTTTGGTTAGTAAAAAATAATAATAAAAGCAATAATATACAATTCAAGCATGCTTGGTGGTCTAAAACCAACTCACATAAGTCCCAACCCAAGGGTTAAGGAGCCACACATGCTATGATCCTTGAGGCAATGCAATGAGCAAATGATATGATGCCATGAGGGATCTTAGGGTCAAAATTAGGGTCTTACAGATGCCCCTATTTAAGGTCATTTTAGACGGAGATATGAAGGTTAAAATCTTCGTCTCGACGAGGTAGAATGGGCTTAAATAATAACAAAGAGACGAATTTTGGTCCCTAAGAGACCTCATGATGCAAATGTATGCATGCAAAACTTAATACTCTGTGGGGATATATGACCACAAAGGAAAAGTAAGTCAAGAGAAACTGAAAATCCATAGGAGCGATACATTCACTAGGGAGACAGAGACTCTAGGGAGAAAAGGGTAAAATGCGTGAGCAGGTCACAACTTGAAACTTGCTGGGAGACACGAAGGGATTCCATGAAAATAAATCGATGGAAAGACTCGAGCTGACGCAAAGATGCATGTATTGGGGAATATGCCAATATAGCAAAACTATCCACAAAGGAGATTTCGGATAAAAATCCGGACTCAGGTGGGGAAAATCCACTAAGGGACTCAGTTGAGGAAACAACAAATGAGGTATTACCGGCTACTGGGTAATAAACTCAAAGAGAGACATGTGATCAAAAACCGGTATAAGGGTGAGAGAATAACATGCTCAGGGAGAAAGAAAATCTATGACCGGTATAAGAGTGAGAGATATCAATCATCCGAAACATCTAAGGAAAACCTAGAAGGTATATTTCAACTCAGGAAAATCTGACTCCACGGGGGAGAAAAAGTCATAATAGGGAGCAGAAGGAAGGAACACCAGGGATACCGGTTATTGGGCATATAATAGGTGACAAACCAGGCGTGAATTGGGAACAAATCCAAGACATTCATCATCCGAAAAGGAGGGCTGAAAAAGCAATCTCCGTTTACAGGATGGGCATTCGATTCCATAAGGAAACACGAATCTTACTCGACTCGGGAAGAAAAAGACTTCGACTGAAGAGCGCATGAGATATATTATCTATTACCGTCAGAACGTAGATAACATACTCGCATGGAAGATTATCCACAACCGGTTACTGGTTTAATAAAGGATAGATCGACCGAAAAGAAAGGACATCAGGATACCGGTTATTGGGTATAAAATGATGACCAATCCAAAGGAGAAACAATCATTACCAAACAAAGGTAAATGAAAGATGACTCGCTGGGGATACATTGACAAGAGCAATGATCTCTGAGATATATCATCGGCTACTGGGTGATACACTCAAAAATGAAGGAATATCAATACCGAATATTGGATAAAGATAACCAACAAAGAGGGGATTACATCTACCAGTTACTGGGTAGAAAACCACAGAAATAGGACTTATAACTACCATTTACTGGGTAAAAAGCCATAAAGTTCACTGGGGAAAGGATGAACAATTACTGGTTACTGAGCAATTGAACAACTAAACCACAGGGAACTGCAGGGGAACTAACAAGACAGGAGTCAATCTAGGACCAAGCTAGAAAGACACAATCAAACAAGACTCAACCCAATGAGGATATAACTCAAGGGAGTAATTCCATCCAGATACACAACTGGAGGAAATTGAAACAAAAATCATCCACGAGGACATAACTCAATGGGGAATACAGAAAGGAAGATAGACACTTTCTGCCTATGGGGCTGACTCTATATGGAGAGATCAGACACAAACAACTTCTTGGGGAAGAATATTTTACCACTAGCCGAAGATAACAAGCAAAGATATATGGCGAAGAATGCGTCATGAATATCTGAATGCTAAAATTATGCATCTATATGCGTGGTTTATGTATGATTAATGTTGACAAGAAGACATATCTAACACAAACAGGTCCAAGAAACAATGGACATACATCCGGTATAACATCTCAAAAGAGAAAAGTAGGGCCCACAGGAGGAAATCCACTCTGGTAGGGAGCATCAAATGCCAGGAGGCGCAGACTGCAGCTGGGGATCAAATAGAGTCGCTGCCGGGGATAAAGTCCACCGCTGTTGGGGATCAGCCCAAAGGTCACAACTATCAACTGCCAGGGATCTTCCAACAATTCTCGGGAACATGCAGATATATTGATAAGACCTGTCAGAGAAGAACTCTACAGGGGATCTTATCAGGCAATAGTATGAAATTCTGTAAGGAACAACCACCAAATAGAAACACGTCAATCGAGCACTCTCTTTTAACCGCTGAGGAGATATCTCTGCCACCGGGAGAAGGATCAAATCACTCCGCTGGGGAAGCTATAGAGTCATCGCCAGGGATTTGCTGTTGAACAAACAAAAGATCCATCGTAGGGGAAACTCTACTAGGGAGCTCAACACGGATAAAATTCCGCCGTAGAAGAAACTCTATTGGGGAACTTATCAAGGAAAGACATGAGACTCTGTGGGGAACAACCACCAAACAGAAATTCCAATAATCAACACACTTCCACTTATCTGCTGGAGAGATATCTCGGCTAGGAGGAAAGAGAACCACTACTCCGCTGGGGAAGGAAATAAACATCTTCAACACCAGCTCTGCTAGGAAGCTTTCCGATACGGAGGGGAAAACAAATATCGGGCTCTGATCAGGCAACTCCATTAGGGAAAGACTGAAGGCGATCAAACTGGGGAAAGTCTGTTGTGAGCAACCCTACTGGGGATGAGTTGTAAGCCATCCTGCTGGGGAGAAGATACAAGTTAACCTGCTGAGGATTTCCACTCATGCTGGGAATTTCTACTCACACTGCGGGAGATTTCCATTTATGCTGAGGGAAAAACCAACTTCCTTGAAAATAGATAGCATATCAACTTTTATTAATCTATATGGGATTTTAGGTCAGTCCACACAAGGGATGACAACCCTATAATTGATAAAACACGAATGCTAGACTCAGATTCACTGGCGATCTGAGTTGGCAAATATACACATCTCCCAAAAGGTCAAGGCCAAAACTCCAGACTCTCTGGGGACTTTAGGACGTATCATCCTCTCTGTGCTCACTAGGGAGACAACCTGAAAGATGATGAAGAGTATACAAATATTCCAGAAAATGAACAAATGTCTTACCCTTTTGGAGATCGTACTATCCTTGGGAGAGCACTGAGGACATTCCATTTATCCTTTCAGTCATTGCGAATGTTCACTCTTGTTTAAAACAGTTTATAAAACTTTAATTATTTAAACAATGATATTTATCAAAATTAAAACATGCAAACATTTGTTAAACAAAAACAAATAAGAGTCCAAAGAATTGGATAAAGGCTTAAATTTATATGATAGAATGGTAGTCCGCAAATGGAGAGACTCCATGGATCTTTACAAATTTGAAATTGGTGATATATATTGGAAAAAGGCTACATTGAACATAATGACCATTTCTCCATCAACTCTGAATCCAATGTATTCGAAGCTTCAGCTGACGATGACTGAGCGAGAATTTTTGACAGAAGACAACTTGTAGGACACAGTCTTGTCAGGATGCAGTTACTTGCCAAATCCCTAATTTTTGCCTAGATTTCCCCAGGGTGAGGTACTCAATCTAGCGGGATATATATATTCATTTTTTTCATGTCTCTAACTTTTGCCTGGACCGTCCTTTCGGGTTTTCAATCCACCGAGACACTCATTTTTTACCTAAGTCGCCCTTTCGGGTTTTCAATTTAGCGAGCTATTCTGTTTTTATTTTAGGCGAAGTATTTCTTGACTGCATCTGACTTCACAAGACGAGTGAAATCCTCCCCATCCATAGTTTTAAGTATCAAAGCACCGCCTGAAAAGGCTCTCTTAACAACATATGGACCTTCTTAGTTTGGAGTCCACTTTCCCTTGGAATCGGGCGCAAAAGACAAGACTTTCTTTAGCACGAGGTCACCTTCTCGAAAGACACGAGGCTTGACCTTCTTATCAAAGGCTTTCTTCATCCTTTGCTGATACAACTGACCACGGAACATGGCAGTCAATCTCTTCTCTTCAATTAAATTCAACTGGTCATAACGACTCTGGACCCATTCAGCCTCAGTCAACTTGGCTTCCATCAAGACTCTCATTGATGGGATCTCAACCTCCACGGGGAGCACAACCTCCATGCTATATACAAGAGAGAAAGAGGTTGCCCCTGTTTAAGTATGGACAGATGTACGATAGCCATGCAAAGCAAATGGCAACATCTCATGCCAATATTTGTACGTAACAACCATCTTCTAGATAATCTTCTTGATATTCTTATTAGCAGCTTCAACAACCCCATTCATCTTGGGTCTATAAGGAGAAGAACTATGATGTGCAATCTTGAACTCACTACACATATCTTTCATCATCTTGTTGTTCAAGTTAGATCCATTATTAGTAATGATCTTGACTGGCACACCATATCGGCATATGAGTTGATTCTTGATAAACTTCACAACCACCTGCTTGGTCACATTTGCATATGATGCCATTGAGGTAGAAACTGCCAGATAGTCTCCTCAAAATCTTCTTATCTTTAAGAGATGCCCCAGGCGGGTAAATCTGACTTTGGAGAAAGCACTTGATATCATAATACCATGGCTTATCATCTTTCACTACTTCAACTGCAAATACATGAGCCGGTCTATCCAAGCGCATCACGGTAATATTGGGGACTTCATTCCAATATTTCACCACAATCATCGAAGCAAGTGTAGCAAACGCATCTGCCATCCGATTCTCATCTCGAGGAATATGATGGAAGTTAACCTCAATAAAGAAAGTTGAAATCCTCCTCGCATAATCTCTGTACGGGATGAGGCCAGGCTGATTTGTCTCTCATTCACCCTTATTCTGATTAACAACAAGGGTCGAATCACTATAAACGTCAAGATGTTTGATCCTAAGATCAATACACTCTTCCAAACCCATAATACAAGCCTCATATTCCGCCATATTATTTGTGCATTTGAAAGTTAGCCTTGCTGTAAAAGGAAAATGTGTTCCTTGAAGAGTAATAATCACTGCCCCAATACCATTTCCATATTGATTAACATCGCCATCGAACACCATACCCCATCGGGAACCAGGTTCTGGCCCTTCATCGAGCGTAGGCTCATCGCCATCTTTCATCTTTAAATACAGAATCTCCTCATCCGGGAAGTCGTACTGAATAAACTGATAATCCTCAATTGGTTGATGTGCCAAGTGGTCAGCCAAAATACTACCTTTAATAGCCTTCTGAGCTCGATACTCAATGTCATACTCAGACAAAAACATCTGCCAATGGGAAATTCTCCGGGTTAAAGCAGGCTTCTCAAAGATATACTTGATTGGATCCATTTTGGATATCAACCAAGTCGTATGATTCAACATATACTGACGTAAACGCTTAGCGGCCCAAGCCAAATCACATCATGTCTTCTCAAGCATTGAGTATCGAGACTCACAATCAGTGAACTTCTTACTCAGATAATATATAGCATATTCTTTCTTCCCTGATTCATCTTGTTGACCCAATACACAACCCATCGAGTCATCAAGCATTGTCAAGTACATAATGAATGGTCTCCCTTCAACAGGCGGAGACAGAATCGGAGGCTCAGACAGATACTCTTTGATACTGCCAAAGGCCTTTTGGCAATCCTCGGTCCAATCATGACGTTGATCTTTCCGGAGGAGCTTGAATATAGGCGCACATGTAGTAGTCATGTGGGATATAAATTTGGAAATATAATTCAAGCGAACAAGAAAACCTCGGACTTGCTTCTCAGTTTTGGGCGCAGGCATCTCTTGTATTGCTTTGACCTTGGCAGGATCAACTTCAATACCTCTTTCACTGACAATAAAGCCCAATAACTTGCCGGAACGGACTCCAAATGTACACTTGTTAGGATTCAGGCGGAGTTTGTACTTCCTCAAACACTGAAAAAGCTTCAACAAGTGCTCTACATGCTCAACTTCCGTTCTCGACTTTGCAATCATATCATCAACATACACCTCGATCTCTTTATGCATCATATCATGAAATAAGGTAGTCATAGCACGTTGATACGTTGCTCCGGCGTTCTTCAATCCGAAGGGCATCACTCGATAACAGAATGTTCCCCAAGGTGTGATGAATGTTATCTTCTCCATATCCTCGGGTGCCATTTTAATCTGATTATAACCGGAAAATCCGTCCATAAATGAGAAGACATTGAATTTAGTTGTATTATCTACCAACATATCAATATGTGGTAGAGGGAAATCATCTTTCGGACTAGCTTTATTCAAGTCTCGATAGTCCACACACATTCGGACTTTTCCATCTTTCTTAGGCATGGGCACAATATTGGCCACCCATTGAGGATATGTAGAAGTCACCAGAAACCCCGCATCAATTTTCTTCTGAACTTCTTCTTTAATCTTCACTGCCATATCAGGATGAGTTCTTCTGAGCTTCTGCTTCACAGGCACACACTCAGGCTTCAAAGGCAGGAAATGTTACACGATATCAGTATCCATACCAGGCATGTCTTCATACGACCAGGAAAAGACGTCGACATATTCTCGTAGCAACTCAATCAACCCCTTCTTCACAGACTCTTCAAGGAGTGCCCCAATCTTTACTTCACGAACACAATCTTCAGACCCCAAGTTGACTGTTTCCAGATTCTCAAGATGTGGCTGAATGATCTCCTCTTTCGTGCTCAAGCAGACGGGTGATCTCAATAGGAATCTCTTCAGCATCATCCTCCTCTGCCTCAAATACAGGGAACTCAAAGTTGGGAGATGGTGTTGGATCATTATGTTCAATGGGTTTGATCAACCTGCATAATGATTTTGGATGTAAAAAGAGATTTTAGGATTCAAACAAGGCAAATCATTATGCAGATGAAAAGATTGATTTTATTCTCTTTTTAGGGTTTTAGTGATCACCAATTTCATGCAAAAAGCAAAAAGGGAAAATAATTTGGAAAACAAACATTTAACATGTAATTATTGAATGAATATCATTGTATTAATGTGCCAACAATGTCATCACTTCTCCTTTTGGCATGGGAGAAGGGTTTTTAAACAAAAGTGAACATATTACGTGGACTTATGAACAACTGTTGGAACATCAACAGCGACCCAATTATTGCAGATTCCTCCAGGGATGACAAAGTTGCCAGAATCTTCCTCTGCATCATCTTCCACTATGGCAGCAGCCTCTTGATCTTCAATAGTGTGGATGAAACCTCCACTCTAGAACAACCCATGCTTGTTAAAAATGCCTGAAGAATACCCTATGCCAGCCTGGGATTTATTATCTTCCAACTTAATCATTTGTCCTAAACCAATAGTTGCGCCATGCTCAATGGCACACTTCGCATCATTGTAGGAAGCAAATGAAAAAGGTTATTTCCTTGAAGGCTCAATAATAGATAAGGCTTGGAACGGAGTCCCAACCTCATCCTCATCGTCTATATAGGAAAAGGAAGACAAATGGCTTACCAAGAGAGCCTTCTCTCCCCTTATCACCACCAACTTCTTATTTTTAACGAATTTTAACTTTTGGCGTAGGGTGGATGTCACGGCGCCTGCCTCGTGAATCCATGGTCTGCCAAGCAAGCAACTATATGATGGGTGAATATGCATGACCTGAAAAGTGATCTAGAAATCACTAGGTCCAATCTTGATTGGGAGTTCAACTTCGCCAATCACAGTTTTCCTCGATCCATCAAAAGCCTTGACTACCACTCTACTCTGCCTCATGGGAGGCCCCTGATAAGAAAGTTTCGCCAGAGTGGATTTCGGTAACACATTTAGCGATGATCCTGTGTCTATCAACACATTAGACAAGGCATCATTCTTGCAGTTCATGGAAATGTGTAGAGCCAAATTGTGGTCTTTTCCCTCCTCGGGAAGATCAACATCACAAAAGCTCAAATTGTTACAAGCAGTTATGTTTGCAACAATGCTATCAAACTGTTCAATTGTCACATCGTGATCCACGTATGCCACGTCCAACACCCTCTGCAAAGCTTCGTAGTGTGGCTCAGAATTCATCAGCAAAGATAGGACAGATATCTTTGATGGAGTTTGAAGCAGCTGATCGACAACATTATACTCGCTCCTCTTGATGAGCCTCCGCATCTGATCACAATCCTCTTTCAGAATGCCACGCTGGCCAACAGGGACAAGAGCTTTAACAACAACCGTAGGGTCAACACCCTTCACAGCAAGTGTCAGATTCAGAGAAGAAGAAGTCCCCACAGGACTTGCATAATTATCAACAGTAGGTCTTCTCACGTCATCTAGGGATTTCAGCGGCACCGAGAAAACACGACCACTCACATCAGATATACTTATGTAGCGGGGTATTCGTTACCATTAGATATATTGACTAAATCCAACGTAAATCATACAAGTCGAGTCACCACCACACTTCTATTTATCCAAAGGAATGGTTAGAAAGCGAACAAAAACCTAAAAGTTTTAACAAAAACTAGTAAAAGAGAATCAGAGATCTGGGTAAGGGGGTTGGTTATGCAATGGGAAGGTGTTAGGCACCCAAAACATCCTAGGTACTTAGGGAACCCTTTTCATACTTGTTGTAAGGTTATTGTTTTGTGAAAGTTTATTTGTGCAAACATGATTGAAGAGATGAGAAGAGAATATACAAGTTATTTACATTTTGTGTTTGAATGGATAAACCCATTGCCTACGTACCATCTTAAAAAAGATTAGGATCAAAACCTCGTAGTTCGGGGTAAAAATCTCAAAAACAAGTTGGTGAATTGATTAGTCTAAAAGCCTTAAGGTCTTTTGTTATCTAAGGGAGAAAACTCAACCTAAAACCACAAATCCACCATGTGAGGATAGCTTCAACATGCTAGTGAGGGGTTAACCCTATAATAAGCAAGGAAGACTCATTGTCCATCACTAAGGATATAGGTGAGTATTACATATACCACAAAGATAACTCAAACCTAATAGCTAAAGGTTATGAAAAATTTGATTAAGAAGGTGGCCATTGAAACCATAAAAAGGTATTTGGGTGGGTTATATTTACCAATTAGGAGTATGTACAAAATGGTCAAAGTTGATTTAAAGGTTCAATTCAAAAATGAGTATTATGAAAAGAAGGTTTGAAAATCAAAAGCATAAGGCTTAGGTTTCTAATGTTGAAAACAAAGGGTAAATGTTTGTACAAAAGTTTTGGCTTGGGTTAGAGTGGAGAGAAGAAGAAGAAGGGCTAAAATCCTAAGCAAAGCAGAAAGGTGAGGGATAAGAAGCAAAACCACAATGGAGTTCCTCTCTTGAGGTCATATTGATGATCCAATTAGCTCTCATCCTTTGGAATAAACAAGCAAGTAAGCATAAACTCAAGCAATCAACAATCAAATGAACTCTTGGAAAGACTCCTCAATGTATCTTGGATCTCTCTCTCTTGGAAGCTCATGGTAATGGTTCCTCAATTAAGCTCAAGTGGAAACTCCTTGCACAAAGAAAACACACATCAAAAGGTTCTATAATACAATCAAAGAATGGACAAGAGGGAGTTTAGAATATGGTCCTTTCAATGTTTATCTTCAAGCTTAAGCATTCTAAAGGCTCAATGCCTAGTTGCTCTTTGACTCCAAATTTGCATAGGGAAAGTCCTAAAGTCTAAGTCCATTTTATCCAATTCTTTGCATTTGGTTCACAAAAATCAAAACAAAACACAAGCACAAAAGTATATACACAATTATATGCTCAAGTGAGCAAAAGGCAAATGGCATTAACATAAACATGTGCTCAAGCGAGAAAAGGGAAAATCAAATGGATAATATGTGCAAGAATGATAAATTGCATAAGAGTAAAGTGCATAAAGTAAATGTTAATTGTTAGTGGTCAATAGTTAGTGTACCATAAGGCAAAATTTAGCGCTATGTTAAGCAATCGTAATTGGACTTATATAGAAGTCACAACTATCTGAGGTCGGTCAATAATAATGTAGGCAACAACACAAGCTAGAAGTCTTGATTAGTGAACCAAGTTCCAACAACTTGCCATGCCAAAAAGAAGAATAGAATTGATCTTGTATTGGTTTAATTCTTTTGCATTATTTAGGAAACAACCTATCCTTAATGCAAAGCCATTCACTTGATCAATTGATCAAGATGAATTAGATTTGAATCAAAGAAGATTAAGCCTCCCTAATCAATGCTAACTTATCAACCTTCAACTCATTGATCAAAAAGTAAAAAGAAGAATAAGAAGAAAGATATGAATAATAGAAATGGATAATGGAAAGATCAAAATGCATAAGGTGAAATAAAATGTACCAACCCATGTGTATTGACCAAATGACATTGAAAGTCAAAGTCAAACAATGAGAAATCAGAAATGAGATGAAGATTGGAGGTTAAACAATAAGCAAAATATTTTTGGCATTTTTAATATTAAAATAAACTTGAATTAAAAATAAAAGAAAGTTCAAACTTCAAAATCACTTCAAATCAACCTTGAGAGGTCCAAGTGATTTATCCCAAGTTCAACAAGGTCAAACAAAGCTTGACAAAAAAATTCAGCATTTTTAAAAGTCAGAAACTATTTTTAATCAATTAAAAATAAATAAAAATAACCTAATTGAACTAAAATGTCAAATAAATATCAAATCAATTAAAAAATTGATGAGAATATTTTTCATAGATCTATCATCATTCAAATAGGTTAGGAAAATATTTTTGTATTTTTTGAATATCAAAAACTATTTAAAATGAATTAAAAAAACCAGAAAAGAGAAAATTCACAAAAAATATCAAATAACAAAATAAAAAATATTAACAATCAAAATTAGAAACTAGAAATTATTTGGAGAAGAATGCAATTGGTCCCATATTTTTTGGATTTAAAATGAAGGAGATATGAATTTTTGAAAATAATGGAAATACAAGAAATAAAATTAGAAAATAGAAAATAAGAAAAAACAAGGAGCGTTGGATTGGATCTCATTAATTGACGTGGCCAATCCTGAGGTTCAGAAGCGCGCGCTCATGGTAAGTCCAAGTCAATGAGAAACATTCAACATTAAAATAAGTTATAACATTGGACAGTGGAGATTGCATCTGGAAAAATGGATGAACGATTCGGATTGAATCTGGAGACCAGACGGTGGCCAGCGCCACCGTCTTCTCCGGCCAAACTCCGGCCACGTTCAAAAATTGTAGAGCAAGAAAAGGTAACCAAATGACACGATCTATACATCATTGGAAAGCTGGGATGATGTACATCATCCCTGTATCACTCAATTCCACTCTAGATCTCTATATAGAGAGAAATCAAAGATGGAAATTCTGTGATGTTCATGAGAACTTGATGGATTTCAACAATTAAGTACTCAAATCAATTGCCTCCAAGAAAAGGACTTCAGCCAACACAAAATCCAAGCAAATAGTTCAATAGATGATGAGTTTCGAAGAAAAAACCAGTTGAAGAACAACCTTGGATTCTGGAGATTTGAGCTTGATTCCTTGCTTCCTTTGCCAAAACAGAAGATCAATGGAGTATAGGATGAAGGTCTAGAAGCTTTAGATCCAAAGATTCAACTAGATGTAGTTGAATTTTAGATCTGAAAAATTTGAAGAAAAAGTGAAATAACTTCTTTGGTGAGAGGTTAGGTTTTCAGTTCAGCAGCATTTCAGGTTGATTCATGGATGAAATTTGAATGGAGTAAGGCTTCTATTTATAGATGGAATGGCAAGGCAAGTGTGATTCAATCCGTGTGCATGGAATTGGATATCCATTGCATGGGCTTGCATGATCACTCAAAAGGCCCAAATGCAATGCCAAATGCAATCTGAAATCATACCAAAGTGAAATGGACGTGTAATCTGAATGGTAATTGCTTGTGCATGGAATTTTGAGGTGTTATGCATAATTGAACCAAAAACTTCTCCTCTTCGAAAATGCCATTTGCCAAATGCAATCATGATCATATGAGTAATGGTTGGGAAGGTTTTGATGTGAGTAACAATTGTTATGTTGGGAAAAAATCCATTTGAAGTGTGGAAATTGGTGAATTTTGAGTTTAAAGTGCAAGGTGCAAAACATGTAAAGGCAAAGTGTCTAAATTTGGCCAATGTTCAAGCCCTTATATTTTGATCATGCAAGCCTCAAATTAAAACACCTCAAACATCAAAGTTGTAGATCGCTTCAAGGCAATCAAAATGGACTTAAATTTTGCATCATTTCGATTTTGTATGAAACAGTTATGAGCACTTGAAGTTGGACTTTTTTGCCTTTAAATGCATTTGGTCCAAAAGGACCTATAATGTTTTGCATTATCACATGTATTTCCTTTGAGATTTTGAAATTTTGTTCAACATAAAATTTGAATTAGACATCCTAATCTTTCTAATGCATTTGATCCCACCTCAAAATCATAAAAAATGAATGAGTTATGTCCTTGGGAAGTTGACCCAAAATTAGGGTTTCAGTCAAAATGACCTATAATGTCTTGGAATGGGAGATGACCTTCCATGCTTCAAATAAATTTTTGATGAACATGAAACTTGTTCATATTTTCCTTAAGAACATTTATCATTTTGGGATCATCTCAGGGCATTTCAAAATAGTCAGATGAATTGACTGATTAACTTCTCAAGTCCACAACCCATATCTTGATGAATTGATGATTGAGGATACTCAAATAAGTTCAAATATGCATGAAATGATGAATTAAAGAACTTCCCTTGATTGTATTTGATCATGGGCTGAGATTGCTTCAAGAGCAAGGCATTGTGGATGATCTGATGAACTAGGGTTTCCTTGGGGAGCAAACCTCAAACCCTTTGACTTGTTTTGATCAAAAAATGATGAATTAAAATGCTAGGGAGGCATATTTGATGGATGAGAGCTTTGGGAACCATTACCATGCTTGCTATCATCTTCCCTTGGCCATATCTCTGCACAAAGGATCTCCTTGAAGCTCTTGACCTTGTGATTGCTCAAGCTACAAACAAAAGATGTTAGTGACATATTTTTGTGCCTTTAGTTAGTAAACAAAATAAGAAAAGCAATGATATACAAATCAAGCATTCCTGGTGATCTCAAACCACTCACAAGAGGCCTTTTCCAAAGGCAAAGGGAACCAAGATGCTTATGATCCTTGAGGCAATGCAAATGAAATGTTATGATGCCATGAGGGATCTTAGGGAGAAAATTGGGGTCTTGCATATGCCCCTATTTAAGGTCATTCTAGCCGGAGAAGTGAAGGTTAAAATCTTCGTTTCGACGAGGTAGAATGGGCTTAAATAATAACAAAGAGACGAATTTTGGTCCCTAAGAGACCTCATGATGCAGATGTATGCATGCAAATGGTAAAACTCTGTGGGGATATGTTTCCACAAAGGCAAAGATCGGGAGAAAAACGACAATCCCTATGAATAATTCATTCTATGGGGCAGAGACTCTACCGGGGAGTAAAGGGATGAAAATGCGTGAGCAGGTCACGACTTAAAACTTGCTGAGAGACACGGAGAGAATCCATGAAATGAATCCATGGAAGGACTCGAGCTGACTCGAAGATGCATGTATTGCGAAATATGCCAATACAACAAAAATTATCCACAACGGATACCTCGGATAAAAATCCGGACTCAGGTGGGGATGTCCACTAAGGACTCAGCTGAGGAAATAACAAATGAGATATTACCGGTTACTGGGTAATAAGCTAAAAAAGAAGTCATGTGATCCCACCGGTATAAGGGTGAGGGAAAAACATGCTCCGGGAGAATGAATATCTAAGACCGGTATAAGGGTGAGAGATATCAGTCAACCAAATCATATGAGGAAGACCTAAAAGGTATATTTCGACTCACGAAAATCTGACTCCACAGGGGATAAAAAGTCATAATAGGGAGCAGAAGGAGGGAACACCCGGGATGCCGGTTACTGGGCATATAATAGGTGACCAACCAAAGCATGAATTGGGGAATATTCCCAAAACACTCATCATCCAAAAGAGGGCTAAAAGCAAACTCGATTATGGGATGGACATTCGATTTCCACAAAAGGGATACGAATCTTACTCAACCGGGGAAGAGCAAACGACTTCGACCAAAGAGCGCATGAGATATATTATCTATTACCGTCAGAACGTAGATAATATACTCGCATGGAAGATTATCCACAACCGGTTACTGGGTTAATAAAGGATAAATCGAATGAGAGAGAAAGGCATCGAAATACCGAAACTAGGTATATAATGATGACCCTTCAAAGGGAACAACAAACATTACCGGCAACCGGTATATGAAAGATGACTTGCTTGGGATAAACTGCTTAATCTGAGCAATTATCCAGGAGAATGGGGGGATATCGATACCGAATATTGGATAATGATAACCGTCAAGGAGGGGATTACATCTACCGGATACTGGGTAGAAAACCATGGAAGAGTAACCGTCATCGATTAGGATGAACAACAGGTTAACTCTACAAGGGGATGAAATAGGGTTTACAACTACCGGTATAAAGGTAGAAAATCACAGACTCCGTCGGGGGTAAGATGAATGGTTACTAATTACTGAGCAATTATTCATTTATACCACAGTGGAGTGCAGGGAACAGACATAAGAAGCCAGTCTAGGGTCAAACTAAAGAGGCAAGCTGAATCAAAACTCGTCCTAGTGAGGATATAGCTCAATAGGGAAACCCATCCCAATATATGTGTTGGGAAGAAACAGAAACAACCATCAGCCACGAGGATATAACTCGGTGGGGAATATGGAAGGGAAGATAAACACTTTTTGCTTAAGGGGCTAACTCTACATAGGGAGATCAAACACCAACATTTGCTTGGGAAATGTATTACCCACTAGCAGGGGATAACAAACAAAGATATATGGCAAAGAATGCAATCATAAATATCTGAATGTTTGAAAACTATGCACACATGCATGGTTTATGTATGATGAATGCTGACAAACAGACATTTCTAACACAAACAGCCTCAAAGGATAAGTACACAAACATCCGGTACTACATCTCAAGAGAGAAAGCCAGGTTCACCGGAGAGTATCCAATCTGATGAGGACAAGAGATACCAGGAAGCAAAGATCTCTGCAGGGGGATGAACATCAGTCATTCCAGCTGGGGACAAGAGTTATTGCACAGATAAAATCCTCCGCATGAGCAACTCTGCTGGGGAATTCTTCCGAGGAGATAAAGGAATCTGTGGGGGATTAACCACTAACAGGAAGCTTCCAAGGTCATCGCCAAATACCGTACTACCAAAGAGATCACATCTGCTGAGGAGGAAAGGTTGATGCTCTGCTGAAGGAAAAGTGGTGAATATCTTACCAAACACCCTGCTTAGTAGAAAAACCTCAAAAGGCTCCGGCAGGAAGAGGATACAAACATGCCAGGAATATGAACAAGTGTCTTACCCTGTTGGGGATCATACCATCCTTGGGAGAGCACCGAAGATCTCTTAAGTATCCTTATATCATTGTGGATGTTCATTTTGTTTAAAAACAAATTATGAAAAATTCGATTTTCCAAAACAATGATATTTTTTTCAATTAAAACATGTAAAACATTTGTTGAATAGAAACAAATAAGAGTGCAAATAATTGGATAAAAGGCTCGAATTTATTTGATGGAATGATAGTCTGCAAATGGCAAGACTCCATAGATCTTTACAAATTTGAAATTGGTGATATATATTAGAAAAGGGCTACATTGAACATCATGACCATTTCTCCACCAATTCTGAATTCGATGTATTTGTAGCTTTGGTTGATGACGAATGAGCAAGAATCTCTGACGGATGACAGTTGTAGAACAAAGTCTTATCAGGATGCAGTTACTTGCCAAATTCCTACTTTTTTGCCTAGATTGCCCCAGGATGAGGTACTCAATCTAGCGGGATATATATATATATATTCATTTTTTATGTCTCTAACTTTTTCCTGGATCGCCCTTTCGGGTTTTCAATCCACCGAGACGCTCATTTTTGCCTAAGCCGCCCTTTCGGGTTTTCAACTTAGCGAGCTGTTCTGTTTTTATTTTTAGGCGAAGTATTTCTTGACTGCATCTGAATTCACAGGACGAGTAAAATCCTCCCCATCCATAGTTGTAAGTATTAAGGCACCGCCTGAAAAGGCTCTCTTAACAACATATTGACCTTCATAGTTTGGAGTCCACTTGCCCCTGGAATCGAGCGCGAAAGACAAGACTTTCCTGAGCACAAGGTCACCTTCTCGGAACACACGAGGCTTGACCTTTCTATCAAAAGCTTTCTTCATCCTTTGCTGATATAATTGACCATGGCACATGGCAGTCAATCTCTTTTCTTCTATCAAATTCAGCTGGTCATAACGACTCTGAACCCATTCAACATCAGTCAACTTGGCTTCCATCAAGAATCTCATTGATGGGATCTCCACCTCTACTGGGAGCACAACCTCCATGCCAAAAACAAGAGAGAAAGGGGTTGCCCCTGTTGAAGTGCAGACAGATGTACGATATCCGTGTAAAGCAAATGGCAGCATCTCATGCCAATCTTTGTATGTGACAACCATCTTCTGGATAATCTTCTTGATATTCTTATTAGCAGCTTCAACAGCCCCATTCATCTTAGGTCTATAGGGAGAAGAGTTATGATGTGCAATCTTGAACTCACTACACAACTCTTTCATCATTTTGTTGTTCAAGTTAGATCCATTATCAGTAATGATCTTATCTGGCACACCGTAACGGCATATGAGTTGATTCTTGATAAACTTCACGACTACCTGCCTGGTCACATTTGCATATGACGCCGCTTCAACCCACTTGGTGAAGTAATCAATTGCTACGAGAATAAATTTGTGTCCATTAGATGCTTTTGGCTCTATCATGCCAATCATGTCAATTCCCCACATGGAGAAAGGCCATGGTGATGAAATCACATTCAGAAGTGTCGGGGGAACATGAATCTTATCCGCATAAATCTGACACTTATGGCATTTCTTCACATATTTGCAGCAGTCAGACTCCATTGTCAGCCAATAGTAGCCTGCTCTCAGCATCTTTCTAGCCATGGCATGTCCATTGGAATGAGTACCAAATGAACCTTCATGGACCTCAGTCATCAACAGGTCCGCTTCGTGTCTATCCACGCATCTGAGCAGAACCATGTCAAAATTTCTCTTATAAAGCACATCACCATTGAGGTAGAAACTTCCCGATAATCTCCTTAGAGTCTTCCTGTCTTTCACAGATGCCCTAGGCGGGTAAGACTGGTTCTGAAGGAAACACTTGATATCATAATACCACGGCTTATCATCTTTCACCTCTTCTATTGCAAATACATGAGTTGGTCTGTCCAAGCGCATCACAGGGATATTGGGAACTTCATTCCAAATTTTAACCACAATCATTTAAGCAAGTGTAGCAAGAGCATCTGCCATCCGATTCTCATCTCGAGGAATATGATGGAAGTCAACCTCAGTAAAGAATGTTGAAATCCTCCTCGCATAATCCCTATATGGAATGAGGCCAGGCTGATTCTTTTCCCATTCACCCTTAATCTGATTAACAACGAGTGCCGAATCACCATATACATCAAGATGCTTGATCCTAAGATCAATGCACTCCTCCAATCCCATAATACAGGCCTCATATTCAGCCATATTATTCGTGCATTTGAAAGTTAGCCTTGCTGTAAAAGGAATATGTGTGCCCTGAGGAGTAATAATCGCTGCCCCAATACCATTTCCATATTGATTTACAGCGCCATCAAACACCATACTCCATCTGGAACTAAGCTCTGGCCCTTCATCGAGTGTAGGCTCATCGCAATCTTTCATTTTCAAATACAGAATCTCCTCATCTGGGAAGTCATACTGAACTGACTGATAATCTTCAATCGGCTGATGTGCCAAGTGGTCAGCCAAGATACTACCTTTAATAGCCTTCTGAGCTCGATACTCAATATCATACTCAGATAACAACATCTGCCAACGGGCAATCCTCCCTGTTAAAGTAGGTTTCTCGAAGATATACTTGATTGGTTCCATTCTGGATATCAATCACGTCGAATGATTTAACATGTACTGGCGTAGGCGCTTATTAGCCCAAGCCAAAACACAACATGTTTTCTCAAGCATTAAATATCGAGACTCACAATCGGTGAACTTCTTGCTCAAGTAGTAAATAACATACTCTTTCTTTCCTGATTCGTCTTGCTGACCAAGGACATAACCCATTGAGTCTTCAAGAACAGTCAGATACATAATCAAGGGTCTCCCTTCCACATGCGGAGACAGAATCAGAGGCTCAGACAGATACTCTTTAATATTGTCGAAAGCTTTCTGGCAATCTTCAGTCCAATCATGGGACTGATCTTTCTGGAGGAGCTTGAATATCGGCGCACATGTGGCAGTCATGTGGGATATGAATCTGGAAATATAATTCAAGCGGCCAAGAAAACCTCGGACTTGCTTCTCAGTTTTGGGCGCATGCATCTCTTGTATTGCTTTGACCTTTGCAGGATCAACCTCAATACCTCTTTCACTAACAATAAAGCCTAATAACTTGCCGGAACGGACTCCAAATGTGCACTTATTGGGATTCAGACGGAGCTTGTACTTCCTCAAACGCTGAAAAAGTTTCAACAGGTGCTCTACATGTTCAACCTCTGTTCTTGACTTAGCGATCATATCGTCAACATATGCCTCGATTTCCTTGTGCATCATATAATGAAACAAGGTGGTCATAGCTCGTTGATACGTGGCTCCGGCGTTCTTCAAACCGAAGGGAATCACTCGATAACAAAATGTTCCCCAAGGTGTGATGAATGTTGTCTTCTCCATATCCTCGGGTGCCATCTTAATCTGATTATATCCGGAAAATCCGTCCATAAATGAGAAGACATTGAATTTAGCTGTATTGTCTACCAACATATCAATATGTGGTAGAGGGAAATCATCTTTTGGACTAGCTTTATTCAAGTCTTTATAGTCCACACACATCCGGACTTTTCCATCTTTCTTAGGCACAAGCACGATATTGGCCACCCATTGAGGATATGTAGAAGTCACCAGAAACCCCGCATCAATTTGCTTCTGAACTTCCTCTTTGATCTTTACCGCCATATCAGGATGAGTTCTTCTGAGCTTCTGCTTCACAGGCACACACTCAGGTTTCAAAGGTAGGAAATGTTGCACAATATCTGTATCTAGACCAGGCATGTCTTCATATGACCAAGCGAAGACATCGACGTATTCTTGTAGCAATTCAATCAACCCCTTCTTAACAGACTCTTCCAGGAGTGCCCCAATCTTCACTTCTCGCACACAATCTTCAGACCCCAAGTTGACTGTTTCCAGATTCTCAAGATGCGGCTGAATGATCTTCACTTCATGCTCAAGTAGATGGGTAATCTCATCAGGAATCTCTTCAACATCATCTTCTTCCGCCTCAAATACAGGGAATTCAAAGTTGGGAGATGGTGTTGGGTCATTATGTTCAATGGGTTTGATCAACCTGCATAATGATTTTGGATATGAAAAGCTTTAGAATTCAAACAAGGCAAATCATTAGGCAGATGAAAAGATTGATTTTATTCTATTTTTAGGTTTTATGTGATCACCAATTTCATGCAAAAAGCGAAAAGGGAAAATAATTGGAAAGACAAACATTTAACATGAATCTATTGAATGAAAATATCATTGCATTTATGTGCCAATAATGTCATCACTCCTCCTTTTGGCATGGGAGGAGGGTTTTTAAACACAATGAACATTACTTTGACTTATGGATAACTGTTGGAATATCCATAGCGACCCAATTATTGCAGATTCCCCCAGGGATGACGAAGTTGCCAGAATCCTCTTCGTCCTCTTCCAGAACGGAAGCAGCCTCTTCGTCTTGACCAGTGTGGATGAACCCTCCACTCTTGAACAGACCGGGCGTGTTTGAAACCCCAGACGAATAACCTATGCTAGCCTGGGACTTGTTTTCTTCTAGCTCAATCATTTTCCCTAATCCAGCAGTTGCACCACGCTCAATGGCCAACTTTGCATCTTTGTAGGAAACAAATGAAGAAGTTCTCTTCTCAATAGGCTCAGCAATAGATAAATCTTGGAAGGGAGATCCAACATCATCCTCAGCATCTATATAAGAGAAGGAAGACAAATGGCTAACCAGGAGAGCCCTTTCTCCCCCTACCACCACCAGCTTCTTATTCTTCACAAATTTCAGTTTCTGGTGTAAGGTGGATGTCACGGCGCCTGCTTCGTGAATCCATGGTCTTCCTAGGAGACAACTATACGATGGGTGAATGTCCATAACCTGGAAGTTAATCTGGAAATCACTTGATCCGATTTTGACTGGGAGATCAACCTCACCAATCACAGTTTTGCGAGACCCATCGAAAGCCTTCACAACTACTCCACTCTGCCTCATGGGAGGCCCTTGATATGACAGCTTAGAGAGAGTGGATTTTGGCAATACATTCATTGATGACCCAGTGTCCACCAGCACATTGGACATGGCGTCGTCTTTGCAACCCATAGATATATGCAATGCCAAGTTGTGGTCTCTTCCCTCCTCGGGGAGATCAGAGTCACAAAAGCTCAAGTTGTTACAAGCAGTAATGTTTGCAAAAATGCTATCGAATTGCTCTATCGTGACATCGTGATCCACATATGCCACATCCAACACCTTCTGCAGAGCCTCTCGGTATGGTTCTGAATTTAAAAGCAATGATAACACAGATATCTTAGATGGCGTTTGTAGAAGCTGGTCTACAACATTTTACTCGCTCCTTTTGATGAGTTTCAGCATCTCATCACAATCTTCTTTCATATTGCCACTAGGGCCAACAGAAGTAGGAGTTTTCAATACAGAGGAGGGCTTAACAACAAGTGCCGGATTCGGAGTGCTCACAGCATTCCCAATCGGGCGTTCAACAAAATCGGTATTAGCTTGAGGCTTCGAAGGTGCAGAAAATACACGACCGCTGCGGGTCAAACCACTAACATCGGCAATGTTAACAACAGATGAGGATGGCAAGGACACCTCTTTCCCATTTTCTACCGTGACAGCATTGTAGCGATAGGGGACCGCCTTTTCAGAAGAGTACGGTACTGGTCTGGCTGGCTTGATGGTTAATGCGGGAGAAACCTTCTGCTTGCTACCATCATACTTGATGATAACAGGTTCGGGGATCCGGAATACTGGAGAAATTACGTTGACCTCATCAGCATCTTCGTCAACATTTGTTTTCTGAAGGATCTCAATGACTCCTTCATCCAGCATTTCTTGAACATCTTTGCGCACCTGGCGACAACCACTTTGATTAACAGAACAGACTCGACATCTATCGTGGCCATGCTCATAATGACTATAATCACATAGCAAACGATGCATCTCGACCAGAGATTGTCGAATATGACTGACATATTTGACCTTGTACTTGCCAGGGCAGCCCTGGACCATGTTGATAGATTTCCCATGCTCGGGCAATGGGTTCTTCTTCACATTAGGACCTACATCCTCAAAACACAGGATGCCACACCTCACAAGGTCTCGAACTTTGGTTTTCAAAGGGTAGCAATTCTCCACGTCGTGGCCGGGAGCACCAGAATGGTAAACACAGTGTAATTCGGGCTTATACCACCACTGGGGGTTAGTAGGTATAGCCGGTGGGTCTCGCGGAGTAATCAACTTTCTCTCTATCAAAGAGGGATATAACTCTGCATACGTCATTGGAATAGGATCGAAGGTGACCCTTTTCTCTCGTAACTCGTGCTGGTTTGATTACTGTTTCGAGGCTGGTAGGCCTCCTGTTGCGGACGGTGCTGTTGATGTTGATATTGCGGATGTGGTTGCTGATTATTGTTATGTTGCTGGTACTGCTGATTATCTCTGAAGACAGGTGCTATATGAGCCACCTGGTGTTGGTTACCGGCGGGACGCACGGTCTTCCTCCTCATAGAGGGTCTTCTCGGTTTCTCATGGGAGGTCACAACATGTGCCTCTCCATCTTTTTTTTTTGCAAACGCTCCATAACGTTTGGCAGAAGAGCCTTCTTCTCTCGTCAGATGTCCTTCTCTAACCCCTTCTTCTAGACGCATCCCCATATTAACCATCTCGGTGAAGTCAGAAAGAGCGCTAGCAATCATCCGCTCATAATAAAAAGAACTCAAGGTCTTCAAAAAGATCTTAGTCATCTCTTTCTCTTCTAGCGGGGGCACGATCTGTGCTGCTACCTCTCGCCACCTTTGGGCGTATTCTTTGAATGTTTCCTTGTCCTTCTGGGACATGGCCCTCAATTGATCCCTATCGGGAGCCATATCCACATTGTACTTGTATTGCTTGACGAAGGCCTCGCCAAGATCGTTGAAGGATCGGATGTTCGCACAGTCTAAACCCATGTACCAACGCAGAGCAGCACCGAACAAACTGTCCTGAAAGTAGTGGATGAGCAGTTGGTCATTGTCGGTATGAGTCGACATTTTCCTGGCATACATGACCAGGTGGCTGAGAGGGCAAGTATTTCCCTTGTATTTTTCAAAGTCAGAAACCTTGAATTTCACAGGGATCTTCACATTAGGAACCAAGCAGAGTTCGGCAGCAGACTTGCCGAAAAGATCCTTTCCTCTGAGAGTCTTCAATTCCTTGTGAAGCTCAAGAAATTGACCGTTCATAGCGTCCATCTTCTCATAGACATCTGGGCCCTCAGACGGCTCAAAATGATAGATGGTGTCGTCTACTCTGGGCAGAGTATGCACGACAGGGGGAGGAGCAGCAAGGACCGGGCTAGATGCCGGCATAGAAGCAAAGGTGGAAGCAGGACCCTCGGGCATGAAATTGGGAGGCATCCCCCACGAGAATCCGGCTGGCATGGCCGTTGGAGCAAAGTGGGCACTAGCTGCAGGCACAGTCGAGGAGACAATCTCAGAGATAACGGTCCTCTAGGGAGGAGTTGAAGGTGTCGGAGAAGACTGGCTCTGGGCAGCCATGAATGACTCCATCAAGGCATTTAATCTAGCCACTTCCTCTTTCAGTTCGCGGTTCTCTTGTTCCAAATGATCCATCAGTCTGGAAATGTTGGCTTTGGTGTAGTACCGGTGAGTCGGCTTGTCTTCAAAATAAATGAAGAACATAGAGTTAGACCACAGGACAGGAAGCCGGGAACAAAACCTGCTTATGCACATGATACATGCAATGCTTGTGCACATGATTTGTTTTTTTATAAAGGAATTTTAGGGTTCTATTTGCAAATTTTTGAAATATTAAACATTTTTATACGGAAACATAATATATGGGAAATATTTTACACCAAAGAAGTACAGCATTGGTAACCATATACAGGAGAAAAGGAAAATAATCATCCTATGGATCCCTAGAAACAATCATCTAAAGCTCGGGACACAGGAAGATAGCATGCACGAAGCCTCTTCCCCTCCCTCTCGTAGGCTGCCTCCATATCTGCCTTCTCCTTGGCGAGTCGGTCATACTTCCTCTTCCAGAACCTAGAAGACTGAGGAAGTAGAGAAGTCCATGCATCGTCAGGATCATCAATAACCTTATGCTCGAGAAACTCTACCAAAGCATCCTTCTCCTTGATCTACTGAAGTAACTCATCTCGTTCACGGATCCAAGCACGTGAACGGTCTTCGTCTCTCAACTCCTCTACTCCTTGATTAGGGAGGGTTGAAGGCCCAGCCATAATCATAGGTGTAGGTCTCGGATATTCGTAAGGCATGAGATACTCATATGCTCTCTTCCTAACCCAAGCAGTGTAAGGCTCCATAGCAACACAATTCTTAGGACCCAACTCTTTCCTTCCTTTCCTATGAATCTTGCGCCAAGCGCGGACAATTCTGCCCTTCAAGCCTTGGGGATCTTTACCCTCCTGAAAGAACACACCCTCTAACAGAATGTTATTAGGTTTATCCTTTAGGGGGAACCCAAGTTGACGACGTGCCAAAACAGGGTTGTAGTTAATCCCACCACATGTACGAAGAAGAGGTACATTGGAAAATTCGCCACAAGAGCCGATAATCTGCACACCATCATACACACGGTTGTACCAAGAGATATCATCATTAGTGAGAGACATGAGTCTCATAGACCACCGTAGACATCCCTTGTTCTCCTTGAAGGCGACCGTCTGCGGTAAGTGAGAAATAAACCACTTATACAATAGAGGCAAACAACACACAACGACACCACCACCCTTTGCATTCCTCGTATGCAAAGAAAAATAAGTGTCACCCAACAGAGTCGGAACGGGATTAAGAGTAGAGAAGATCCTAATAGCGTTCACGTCCACAAACTTGTCGATATTGGGGAACAACACTATACCATAGATGAGAAGTACAAATATGGCCTCAAAGGCGTCCTCACTCATGGCCTTCCCATACATAGTAGCTTGAGCAATGAGGAACTCAGAAGGGAGACCTTGAATTTCACCTTTGGTAGTCATTTGAGCACCAACCAGAGATTCATCTATATGGAACAGATCAGCTATCTCTTGAGAAGTAGGAATACTCTCCAAGCCACTGAACAACGACTGGTCTAGAATTGGTATACCCACAAGGTAGGCATACTCCTCAAGTGTAGGCAAAAGCTGGAAGTCCGGAAACGTGAAGCAACGTACAAGGGATCATAAAACTGCACCACTCATCAATCCTTCGTCCACCTGAGTAGTCAGAAGAGGAAGAAGCTTCCCAAAACGAGCCTTGAAACCCAAGGTATCTAGTACATAGGATGTCAGATTCCTTAACTCTTTCAAATCTGGTTGTCTGAAACTGTACTTCTTTGTATTCCTTCTTTGTCTTTCCATGTCTGAAAATTTGCAAATAAACCCCTTAAGTTCCTTGAAAATTTTCTTCATTATTGATGATATGGATGCGAATGGGTGCATGAATGCATGAATGCAACAATCACACTCAAGGATCACGCAAAGCCCACCAAACAAAGGTCATGGGATAGATCATATTATCCTTAATATTAATCATCCATTTTGGTGGATCATGGTTTACACCTTATCAACACCCAAGTTCCACTGATATTAAGGATACATGAACGGATCAACCACGAATCAAGGGTTTGTTGCGAGTCACGAGCATGGAGTCTCGGTTAAGAACCACCCAAAGGGAGTGTACTAGGGTTTAAACCTTCCAAACATGTTCTACAAAAGGTTCCCATAGTCATCATACCATCTTTTGGATATTATCGGATAAACGACTACTCGTATACCAAAAATATTCTCAAGAGGGACTCTTATGAGTGTAGTATCGCATAACAATCGTATCAAATCTTACACTTGAACGACTTTCGCACTACGTCCTAAGAATAGGCCAAGATGGGCTTGGTAAACTAAGGTCCTTGGCTTCTAAGGTCTATATTGCAAAGAGTAATGTCTAACCATAACTTACTCGTGTGACATTATTGATCCCAACATGACCTCCACCAAGTGAATAGACTTGCAAGTCAACTTGCTAAGGAATAACTTCACACAAGTCAACAAGACTATGTCATTCTCCTATCCTAAGTGCTCTCGAGTCCGGGTATAGAACTCATCTCACAAAGATCACCAAGCATACAAGGAATTAATATTCAAGTAATTCAATCATTACATACAATACAATAATCCCAAATTACACAAAAATATGTCACAAGACAATACAATACAATACAACAAGTATGAAAAGTAGGCAAAACCCACTAGGCAAAGACCGTCCCCAGCAGAGTCGCCACTTTTCTGTAGCGGGGTATTCGTTACCATTAGAGATATTGACTAAATCCAAGGTAAATCATACAAGTCGAGTTGCCACCGCACTTCTATTTATCCAAAGGAATGGTTAGAAAGCGAACAAAAACCAAAAAGTTTTAACAAAAACTAGTAAAAGAGAATCAGAGATCTGGGTAAGGGGGTTGGTTATGAAATGGGAAGGTGTTAGGCACCCAAAACATCCTAGGTACTCCTAGGGAGCCCTTCTCATACTTGCTGTAAGGTTATTGTTTTGTGAAAGTTTATTTGTGCAAACATGATTGAAGAGATGAGAAGAGAATATACAAGTTATTTACATTTTGTGTGTGAATGGATAAACCCATTGCCTACGTACCATCTTAAAAAATATTAGGATCAAAACCTCGTAGTTCGGGGTAAAAATCTCAAAAACAAAAGGTGAATTGATTAGTCCAAAAGCCTTAAGGTCTTTTGTTATCTAAGGGAGAAAACTCAACCTAAAACCACAAATCCACCATGTGAGGATAGCTTCAACATGCTAGTGGGGGGTTAACCCTATAATAAGTAGGGAAGACTCATTGTCCATCACTAAGGATATAGGTGAGTATTATATCTACCACAAAGATAACTCAAACCTAATAGCTAAAGGTTATGAAAAATTTGATTAAGAAGGTGGCCATTGAAACCACAAAAAGGTATTTGGATGGGTTATATTTACCAATTAGGAGTATGTACAAAATGGTCAAAGTTGATTTAAAGGTTCAATTCAAAAATGAGTATTATGAAAAGAAGGTTTGAAAATCAAAAGCATAAGGCTTAGGTTTCCAATGTTGAAAACAAAGGTTAAATGTTTGCACAAAAGTTTTGGCTTGGGTTAGAGTGGAGAGAAGAAGAAGAAGAAGGGCTAAAATCCTAAGCAAAGCAGAAAGGTGAGGGATAAGAAGCAAAACCACAATGGAGTTCCTCTCTTGAGATCATATTGATGATCCAAGTAGCTCCCATCCTTTGGAATAAACAAGCAAGTAAGCGTAAACTCAAGCAATCAACAATCAAATGAACTCTTGGAAAGACTCCTCAATGTATCTTGGATCTCTCTCTCTTGGAAGCTCATGGTAATGGTTCCTCAATTAAGCTCAAGTGGGAAATCCTAGCACAAAGAAAACACACATCAAAAGGTTCTATAATACAATCAAAGAATGGACAAGAGGGAGTTTAAAATATGGTACTTTCAATGTTCATCTTCAAGCTTAAGCATTCTAAAGGCTCAATGCCTAGTTGCTCTTTGACTCCAAATTTGCATAGGGAAAGTCCTAAAGTCTAAGTCCATTTTGTCAAATTCTTTGCATTTGGTTCACAACAATCAAAACAAAACACAATTACAAAAGTATATACACAATTATGTGCTCAAGTGAGCAAAAGGCAAATGGCATTAACATAAACATGTGCTCAAGTGAGCAAAGGGAAAAGCAAATGGATAATATGTGCAAGAATGATAAATTGCATAAGAGTAAAGTGCATAAAGTAAATGTTAATTGTTAGTGGTCAATAGTTAGTGTACCATAAGGCAAAATTTAGCGCTATGTTAAGCAATCGTAATTGGACTTATGTAGAAGTCACAACTATCTGAGGTCGGTCAATAATAATGTAGGCAACAACACAAGTTAGAAGTCTTGATTAGTGAACCAAGTTCCAACAACTTGCCATGCCAAAAAGAAGAAGAGAATTGATCTTGTATTGGTTTAAGTCTTTTGCATGATTTAGGAAACAACCTATCCTTAATGCACAGCCATTCACTTGATCAATTGATCAAGATGAATTAGATTTGAATCAAAGAAGATTAAGCCTCCCTAATCAATGCTAACTTATCAACCTTCAACTCATTGATCAAAAAGAATAAAGAAGAATAAGAAGAAAGAGATGAATAATAGAAATGGATAATGGAAAGATCAAAATGCATAAGGTGAAATAAAATGTACCAGTCCATGTGTATTGACCAAATGACATTGAAACTCAAAGTCAAACAATGAGAAATCAGAAATGAGATGAAGATTGGAGGTTAAACAATAAGCAAAATATTTTTGGCATTTTTAATATTAAAATATACTTGAATTAAAAATAAAAGAAAGGTCAAACTTCAAAATCACTTCAAATCAACCTTGAGAGGCCCAAGTTCAACAAGGTCAAACAAAGCTTGACAAAAAAATTCAGCATTTTTAAAAGTCAGAAACTATTTTAAATCAATTAAAAATGAATAAAAATAACCTAATTGAACTAAAATCTCAATTCAATCTCAAATCAATTAAAAAATTGATGAGAATATTTTTCATAGATCCATCATCATTCAAATTGGTTAGGAAAATATTTTTGTATTTTTTGAATATCAAAAACTATTTAAAATGAATTAAAAAAAACCAGAAAAGAGAAAATTCACAAAAAATATAAAATGACAAAATAAAAAATATTAAAAATCAAAATTAGAAACTAGAAATTATTTGGAGAAGAATGCAATTGGTCCCATATTTTTTGGATTTAAAATGAAGGAGATATGAATTTTTGAAAATAATGGAAATAAAAGAAATAAAATCAGAAAATAAAAAATAAGAAAAAACAAGGAGCGTTGGATTGGATCTCATTAACTGACGTGGCCAATCCTGAGGTTCAGAAGCGCGCGCTCATGGTAAGTCCAAGTCAATGAGAAACATTCAACATTAAAATAAGTCATAAAATTGGACAGTGGAGATTGCATCTGGAAAAATGGATGAACGATCCAGATTGAATCTGGAGACCAGACGGTGGCCAACGCCACCGTTTTCTCCGGCCAAACTCCGGCCACGTTCAAAAATTGCAGAGCAAGAAAAGGTAACCAAATGACACGATCTATACATCATTGGAAAGCTGTGATGATGTACATCATCCCTGTATCACTCAATTCCACTCTAGATCTCTATATAGAGAGAAATTAGAGATGGAAATTCTGTGATGTTCATGAGAACTTGATGGATTTCAACAATTAAGTACTCAAATCAATTGCCTCCATGAAGAGGACTTCAGCCAACACAAAATCCAAGCAAATAGATCAATAGATGATGAGTTTCGAAGAAAAAACCAGTTGAAGAACAACCTTGGATTCTGGAGATTTGACCTTGATACCTTGCTTCCTTTGTCAAAACATAAGATCAATGGAGTATAGGATGAAGGTCTAGAAGCTTTAGATCCAAAGATTCAACCAGATGTAGTTGAATTTTAGATCTGAAAAATTTGAAGAAAAAGTGAAATAACTTTTTTGTTGAGAGTTTAGGTTTTCAGTTCAGCAACATTTCAGGTTGATTCATGGATGAAATTTGAATGGAGTAAGGCTTCTATTTATAGATGGAATGGCAAGGCAAGTGTGATTCAATCCGTGTGCATGGAATTGGATATCCATTGCATGGGCTTGCATGATCACTCAAAAGGCCCAAGTGCAATGCCAAATGCAATCTGAAATCATACCAAAGTGAAATGGACGTGTAATCATAATGGTAATTGCTTGTGCATGGAATGTTGAGGTGTTATGCATAATTGAACCAAAAACTTCTCCTCTTCGAAAATGCCATTTGCCAAATGCAATCATGATCATGTGAGTAATGGTTGGAAAGGTTTTGATGTGAGGAACAATTGTTATGTTGGGCAAAAATCCATTTGAAGTGTGGAAATTGGTGAATTTTGAGTTTAAAGTGCAAGGTGCAAAACATGTAAAGGCAAAGTTTCTATATTTGGCCAATGTTCAAGCCCTACTGTTTTGATGATGCAAGCCTCAAATGAAAAAACCTCCAACATCAAAGTTGCAGATCTCTTCAAGAAAATCAAAATGGACTTTCATTTTGCATCATTTGGATTTTTGATGATAGAGTTATCGGCACTTGAAGTTGGACTTTTTTGCCTTTTAATGCATTTGGTCCAAAAGGACCTATAATGTTTTGCATTATCACATGTATTTCCTTTGAGATTTTGAAATTTTGTTCAACATAACATTTGAATTAGACATCCTAAGCTTTCCAATGCATTTGATCCCACCTCAAAATCATAAACAATGAATGAGTTATGTCCTTGGGAAGTTGACCCAAAATTAGGGTTTTAGTCAAAATGACCTATAATGTCTTGGAATGGGAGATGACCTTACAAGCTTCAAATCAATTTTTGATGAACATGAAAGTTGTTCATATTGTCCTTAAGAACATTTTTCATTTTGGGATCATCTCCATTTTACCAACACATAAAAAGTTAGGTCTCAGGGCATTTCAAAATAGTCAGATGAATTGACTGATCAACTTCTCAAGTCCACAACCCATATCTTGATGAATTGATGATTGAGGATACGCAAATAAGTTCAAATATGCATGAAATGATGAATTAAAGAACTTACCTTGATTGTATTTGATCATGGGCTGAGGTTGCTTCAAGAGCAAGGCATTGTGGATGATCTGATGAACTAGGGTTTCCTTGGGGAGCAAACCTCGAACCCTTTGACTTGTTTTGATCAAAAAATGATGAATTGAAATTCTAGGGAGGCATATTTGATGGATGAGAGCTTTGGGAACCATTACCATGCTTGCTATCATCTTCCCTTGGCCATATCTCTGCACAAAGGATCTCCTTGAAGCTCTTGACCTTGTGATTGCTCAAGCTACAAACAAAAGATGTTAGTGACATATTTTTGTGCCTTTGGTTAGTAAACAAAATAAGAAAAGCAATGATATACAAATCAAGCATGCTTGGTGATCTCAAACCACTCACAAGAGGCTCTATCCAAAGGCAAAGGGAACCAAGATGCTTATGATCCTTGAGGCAATGCAAATGCAATGTTATGATGCCATGAGGGATCTTAGGGACAAAATCGGGGTCTTACAACTTACAACAGAAGTGGAGGGCAAAGACACCTCCTTCCCATCTTTTAACCCAACTACGTTATATTTGTAGGGAACAACTCTATCTGAAGAGTAGGGGACAAGGCCCGCTAGCTTGATGATAAGAGAGGGAGAAACCTTCTTCTTGCTGCCATCATATCTGACAACAATAGGTTCTGGTATTCTGAAAACAAGGGATATAACATTCACTTCATCCTCGTCACGATTCTGAAGTATCTCGATCACACCCTGATCCAGCATCTCTTGGATGTCCTTCCTGACATGGCGGCATCCTCTCTCGTTGACAGTGCACACTCGGCATCTGTCATGGTCATGCTCATAACAACTGTATCCACATAACAGCCTATGCATCTCGAACAACGATTGCCTAATATGACTGACATACAGGACTTTATACTTGCCAGGGAAACCCTGTACCATGTTCATAACAAATTTCCCATGCTCGGGCAATGGGTTCTTCTTGACGTTTGGACCTACGTCCTCGAAAAACAAAATCCCACTTCTAACAAGGTCTTGAACCTTGGTCTTCAGGGGATAACAGTTCTCCATATCATGTCCGGGAGCACCAGAATGATATACATAATGTAGCTCAGGTTCGTACCACCACTGAGGGTTGGTTGGTAGAGTGGGTGGATCGCGTGGAGTAATCAGCTTTCTGTCTATAAAAAATGACCCTCTTCCTATCGTAGCTGGTGCTGGTATTGTTGTTGTTTCGAGGCTGGTAGGCCTGCTGTAGTGGGCGATGCTGTTGTTGATATTGTTGATGTTGTTGTTGTTGATGTTGATAATGTTGAGTGTCCCTAAAGGTAGGTGCTATATGAGCCACCTGATGCTGGTTACTGGTAGGGCGAACAGTTTTCTTCTTCACAGAGGGTCTTCTCCTAACATGGGAAGACACAACATGTGCTTCTCCCTCTTTCTTCTTTGCAAAGCCCCCATAAAGCTTTGTAGGAGAGCCTTCATCCCTGGCGAGACGTCCTTCCCGGACCCCTTCCTCTAGCCTCATCCCCATATTCACCATTTCGATGAAGTCCGAGGGAGCACTAGCAATCATCCTCTTGTAATAAAATGAACTCAAGGTCTTCTGAAAGATGTTGGTCATTTCCTTCTCCTCGAGGGATGGCACAATTTGTGCGGCCAATTCACGCCACCTCTGGGCGTACTCCTTGAATGTTTCCTTCTCCTTCTGGGATATAGCCCTCAGCTGATCCCAATCAGGAGCCATATCAACATTGTATTTATACTGCTTGAAGAAAGTTTCCCCAAGGTCATTGAAGGAGCGAATGTTCACATTATCCTGACCCATATACCATTTGAGTGCGGCGCCGGATAGGATGTCCTGGAAATAGTGGATGAGGAGTTGATCATTCTCGGTCTGAGTTAACATCTTGCGTGCGTACATCACAAGATGGATGAGAGGGCAAGTGTTTCCCTTATATTTTTCAAAGTCAGGTACTTTGCACTTGATAGGAATCTTGATGTTGGGCACAAGGCACAACTCAGTAGCAAATTTACCGAAGAGGTCTTTACCCCTCAGAGTCTTCAGTTCCTTGCGCAACTCAAGGAATTGGTCATTCCTGGCGTCCATTTTCTCAGAAACATATGGGTCCTCAGATGGCTCGGAGTGATAAATGGTGTCTTCGACTCTCGGTAACGTGTGCACAACGGGAGGTGGCACGACAAGGACCGGGCTAGATGCCGGCAGAGAAGCGAAGGTCGGAGCAAGACCCTCAGGCACAAAGTTTGCGGGCATCCCCCAAGGAAACCTTGCTGGCATAGTCGGCGCAAAGTGAGCAGTGGCGGCAGGCATAGTAGAGGAAGATACCTTTGAGATGACCGTCCTCGCGGGAGGAGTTGCAGGTGTTGGAGAAGACTTGCTCTGAGCAGCCAGGAATGACTCCATCATGGTAGTCAGCCTAGCTACTTCCTCCTTCAGCTCTCTGTTCTCTTGTTCAAGATGATCCATCAGCTTTGAGGGGAACCCAAGCTGACGGTGAGCTAAAATAGGGTTGTAGTTAATTCCACCACATGTACCAAGAAAATGCACATTGGAGAATTCACCACAAGAGTCAATAATATGCACACCATTATACACACGGTTATACCAAAAGATATCATCATTAGTGAGAGACATAAGTCTCATGGACCACCGTAGACATCCTTTGTTTTCCTTGAAGGCGAGCGTCTGAGGCAAGTGCGAAATAAACCACTTGTACAAAAGATGCAAACAACATACAACGGTGCCACCACCCTTTGCATTCCTCATATGCAAAGAAAAATAAGTGTCACCCAACAGAGTAGGAACGGGATTAAGAGTAGAGAAAATCCTAATAGCGTTCACATCCACAAAGTTGTCGATGTTGGGGAATAACACTAGCCCATAGATGAGAAGTACAAATGCGGCCTCAAAGGCATCCTCACTCATGGCCTTCCCAAACAGAGTAGCTTGGGCGATGAGGAAATCAGATGGGAGACCTTGAATTCCACCTTTGGTAGTCATATGAGCACCAATATCAGATACATCTATGTGCAATAGATTAGCAATCTCTTGGGAAGAAGGAACTCTCTCCAAGTCACTAAACAGAAACTGATCTAAGATAGGTATACCCACAAGATAGGCATACTCCTTAAGCATAGGCAAAAGTTGGAAATCCGGAAAAGTGAAGCAGCGGTACAAGGGATCATAAAACTGCACCAACACACTCATCAGACTTTCATCCACCTGAGTAGCGAGAATAGACAGAAGCTTCCCATGACGAGCTTTGAATTCCAAGGGATCTAATACATAGGATGTCAAACTCCTTAACTCTTTCAAGTCGGGTTGTCTGAAACTGTACTTCTTCGTATTCCTTCTTTGCTTTTCCATGTCTGAAAATTTGCAAATAGACCTCTTAAGTTCCTTGAAAATTTTCTCATTGTTGATGATATGGATGCAAATGGATGCATGAATGCATGGATGCAACAATCACACTCAAGGATCAAGCAAGTCACGCCACACAAAGGTCACAGGATGGATCAAATTATCCTCAATATCAATCATCCATTTTGGTGGATTATGGTTTATACCTTATCAACACCCAAGTTCCATTGATATTAAGGATATACGAGAATGGATCAACCGCGAATCAAGGGTTGTTGTAAGTCACGAGCATGGAGTCTCGGTTAAGAACCACCCAAAGGGAGTGTACTATGGTTAAATCTGACAATCATGTTCTACAAGAGGTTCCCATATTCATCATCTCATCTTTAGGATATTATTAGATAAAACGACTACTCGTATTCCAAAAATATTCTCAAGAGAGACTCTTATGAGTGTAGTATCACATAACAATCATATCAAATCTTACACTTGAACGACCTTCGCACTACATCCTAAAATAGGCCAAGATGGGCGAGGTATTCTAAGGTCCTTGGCTTCTAAGGTATATATTGAAAAGAGTAATGCCTAACCACGACTACTCGTGTGACATTATTGATCCCAACAAGACCTCCACCAAGTGAATGGGCTTGCAAGTCAACTTGCTAAGGAATAACTTCACACAAGTCAACAAGACTATGCCATTCTCCTATCATAAGTGAACTCGAGTTCGGGTATAGAACTCATCTCACAAGAGACCACCAAGCACACAATCAATTGATATATCAAGCAATTCATACATTACAAACAATACAATCATCCCAAATTTTGCACAAAAAATATGTCACAGAATAATATAAACATACAATACAACAAAGGAAAAAAGTAGGCTAAACCCACTAGGAAGGATAACTCCCCAGCAGAGTCGCCACTTTTCTGTAGCGGGGTATTCGTTACCTTTAGATTTATTGACTAAATCAAAAGTAAATCATACAACTCGAGTCGCCACCGCACTTCTATTTATCCAAAGGAAAGGTTAGAAAGAGAACAAAAACCTAGAAGTTTTATCAAATCAAAAACTAATAAAAATGTCAGAGATCTGGGTAAGGGGGTTGGTTATGCAATGGGAAGGTTTTAAGCACCCAAAACATCCTTAGTACTCTAAGGGAGCCCATTTTGCAAAGTGTATTGTAGGTTGGTATTTGTGAAAATATTTGTGCGAACATGATTGGGGAGATGAGAATAGAATATACAAGTTATTTAGAATTTGTTGTTTGAATGGATAAACCCATTGCCTACGTACCATCACAAAGGTAGGATCAAAACCTCGTAGTTCGGGGTAAAAATCTCAAAAGAAGTTGGTGGATTGATTTGTCAAAAGCCTTAAGGTCTTTTGTTATCAAAGGGAGAAAACTCAACCTAAACCAACAATCCACCATGTGAGGAGAGCTTTAACATACTAGTGAGGGATCCACCCTAAAATAAGTACGGAAGACTTATAGTACAATCACTAAGGATAAGGTGAGGTTTACATCAACCACTATGATAACTCAAACCTGTGGCTAATGTGTATGAAAAGTTTTAACAAAGGTGGCCATTAGAACCACAAAAATCACTTGAAGTGAGTTGTATTTACAAATTAGAAGTATTCACAAAAATGAGGTCAAAGTTGACTTAAGATTTAATTCAAAAATAAGTATTAATGAAAAGAGTTTGAAAAAATCAAAGGCATAAGTCCTAAGTTTCTAATTTTGAAAACAATGTCAATGTTTGCACAAAATGAGTTTGGCTTGGGTTAGAGTGGAGAGAAGAAGAGACGGGCTAGTCCTAAACATGCAAAGATGAGAGAAGAGAATAAAACCCTTGGAGTTCCTTTCTTGAGATCATAAAGATGATTCAAGATGCTCCTTTCCTTTGGACTTAGTAAGCGACTCAAGCAATCAAACAAATATTCAGTCAAGCTCCTAGGATCTCCATTTGGCTTGTCTCTCTTAACTTGGATGCTCATGACAATGGTCCTTCTAAATATCTCAAATTTGGAATCCCTATCACACAAGAACAAACAATCAAAAAGGTTTACAATGCAATAAGAGGAATGGACAAAGAAAAAGTTTAGATTAGGGGTCCTTTCAAGTCTACTTCAAGATTTAAGCATTCTAAAGGCATGAGGCCTAGTTGCTCTTCAATCAATTTTAGCATTCTAAAGGCATGAGGCCTAGTTGCTCTTGAACTCCATTTAAGCATAGGTGAGGTCCTAATTCTAAGTCCTTTCTCCTTTTTGCATTGGGTTCATACAAACAAAGACAAAAACAAACACAAAGCAACAATATATTTACATAATAATGTGCTCAAGTGAGCAAAAGGAAGATAGCACAAACATAAACATGAGCTCAAATGAGCAAAAGGAAAATGTAATATGAATAAATGGGCAAGAAATTAAATTGTATTAAAGTAAATTGCAAGCATTAAATGCTTGAATTAAAGTTAGTGTTTGTAGTTAATGTTAGTGTGCCATAAGGCAATTTAGCACTATGTTAAGCAATCGTAAGTGGACTAATGTAGTAGTCACACCTATCTGAGGCCGGTCAATAAAACTATAGGAAAATAAACACAAGTTAGAGATCATGACTAGTAAGCCAAGCTCCTACAACTTGCCATGCCAAAAGAAAAGAAGAATGACCTTGTATGGATTTTAGGTTTTTTGCTTGACCAAGAAGCAACCTATCTTGGACACAAAACAATTCACTTGATCTTTGATCAAGTTGAATTTGATTTGGATCATAGAAGGTTAAGCCTCTCATATGTCAAGGCTAACCACAAATCATTAACTCATTGGTCAAAAGAAAAAGAAAAAGGAAAGAGATGAAGATGAAATGTACAAAATGAAAATTCAAATGACATAACCAAAACACAATGATCAAATGTGAATGGAATCAACATCAATCAATGGTAAAAAGAAGTGAAATGAAGATTAGAAGTCAAGAAAAGTCAAGCATATTTTTGGTATTTTTTTGGAATTAAAATAATACATAAAATAAAATGAACAAAGTATGGTCAAACTTCAAATTCAATTCAAATCAACTAGGATAAGTCCAATTGAATCATCATAAGTCTAACATGGTCAAACAAGATTTGACAAATTTTCTCAACATTTTTTGAAAACAGAAACTATTTTTAAACAATTAAAAATCAAGAAAAATAACACAAATGAATTAAAATCTCAAATAAATCTTAAATCAATTAAGAAATTGATGAGAATATTTTTCATAGACTTATCATGATCCAAATGTGTTAAGAAAATATTTTTGGAATTTTTGAATATCAAAAAGTATTTAAAATGAATTAAAAACTATTAAAAACAAAATAATTCACAAAAAATATTGAATGGAATCACAAAAATAATTAAAAATCAGATTATGAAACTAGATTTTAAAAGAAAAGTTTTGCAATTGGTCCCATATTTTTGTGATTCCAAATAAAAGAGTTATGAATTTTTTAAAATAAAAGGAATAAAAGAAAATAAAACAGAAATTAGAAAAATAGAAAAAATCAGAAGCGTATGATTCAGTTTCATTAATCGACGTGGACAATCAAGTGGTCCAGAAGCGCGCGCGCATTGTGATCCTCAGTCAAACGTATCACACGCTGGATTAAAAATAGTAAACATAATGTATGGCCACGATTAGAACGGAGAAGTGAGATCCAAAGGCCTGAGCTCATCCACGTGGGGACGGTGGTGGAAACCACCGTCTTCTCCGGTGAGCAAACAGAAACCGGCCACCAGTTGCAGGTTTTGCAACCTCAACCAAATTGCACGTGCCTTATACCAAATTAAAGCTGGGGTGATGTACATCACCCCTGTAACCTTGGATTTCTCTCAAGATCTCTATGCAAAGAGAAATTTGAGATGGAAAGTCCAGGAGTTCAATCAGAAATGCATCAATTCATGAAATTAAATCCACCATTGGCTTGCCTCTCAGACGAGGACTTTAGAGAACCAAACAAACACAAGCAGAGCACAATATATGAGGAGATTCGAATCAAAACAGTTGAGATGTAAACCTTTGAAGTGCAGCTTTGATGAGCACGATCCACTCCAATTCTTGCTTGCAACTTGATGTTGAGGTATGGTATGAGTGCAAGGCTAAGGAATAAGTGTTGAAGATCAACTGATTTTGTTGAAATTCAAACTTGAAAGGAGAAATGAAAATTCAAAATTCCTTTGGTGTGAGGTTAGGTATGGATTTCAGCAGAGCTTTAGGCGCCTTCAGGTTGATAATTGAATGAAGCAAGGTTCCTATTTATAGCTAAAATGCAAGGCAAGGTGAGGAGAAACTCGTGTGCATGATCATTGGGTCCTCCATACATGGGCCTGTACAGGCGCCTGTGAGGCCCAAAACCAATTGGAAATGCAAGCTGAAGTCACTTGGAGTTGAAATGGACGTGCATTTTGAGTTGCATTGGGTTGTGCATCAAGTTACAAAGTGAAATGCATAATTGATCACAAATGTTCTTCTTATTGAAAGTCCCATATGAAAAATCTAAACATAGGCATGTGAGTAATGGTTGGAAAGGTCTTGACATAAGGAACAAAATCTATGTTGGACAAAAATCCATTTGGAGTTTGGAAATTTATGAAAACTGGTAATGAAGTTTGAGGTACAAAACATGTCTTTGGAAAATTTGCCAAAAGTGACCAATTTCAAGCCCTTCTGTTTCAATGATGCAAGCCCCAAATGAAAAAACCTCCAACATCAAAGTTGTAGATATTTTCAGGATGATAAATTTGTAATTAAGTTTTGCATCATTTTGGATTTTTGATGAGAAAGTTATGGGCATTTGAAGTTGGACTTTTTCAAGATTCAATGGCTTTGGTCCAAAGTGACCTATAATGTTTTGTATTATCACATGTGTTTCTTTTAGGATTATGAAATTTAGTCCAACATAACATTTTAAGTAGACTTCTTAATATTTCCAATGCATTTGGTATCATCTCAAAATCATAAAAAATGAAGGAGTTAGGTCCTTGGGAAGTTGACCCAAAATTAGGGTTTTAGTCAAAATGACCTATAATGTTTTGAAATGAATCATGACCTTAAAAGTTTCAAATTAATTTTTGATGAACATGAAAGTTGTTCATAAGGTTCTTAAGAACATTTTGTCTCTGTGGGTCATCATCATTTGACAAACACATCAAAGGTTAGGTCTCAGTGGATTTCAAAATAGTCAGATGACTTGACTGGTCATCTTCTCAAGTCCAAACTTCAAATCTTGATGAATAAATGATTAAGGATACTCAAATAAGCTCATATATGCATTAAATAATGAATGATAGAACTTCCCTTGATTTAGTTTGATCATAAGTTGAGGTTGCTTCATGAGCAAGGCACAGTCAATGCATAGTTGAATTAGGGTTTCCTTGGGAAACAATCCTTAAGCCCTTTGGTTTATCTTGATCAAATTGGGAAATTGAGATACTTGGGAGATATATATGATGATTGCGAGGTTTTTGAACTATTTTCATGCTTGCTTTCATCCTCATCTAGCCACTTCATTGAACATAGGAGCCTCCTAGGAACAAGGGATCACATGACTGCTTAAGCTTCAAAACAAAACAAGTTAGTGACATATTATTGTGCTTTTGGTTTGTAAAAAAAAATAAGAAAAGCAATAATATACCATTCAAGCATGCTTGGTGGTCTCAAACCAACTCACACAAGTCCCAACCCAAGGGTTAAGGAGCCACACATGCTATGATCCTTGAGGCAATGCAATGAGAAAATGATATGATGCCATGAGGGATCTTAGGGTCAAAATTAGGGTCTTATAGTTACATTTGCATACGATGCTGCTTCAACCCTTTTTGTGAAGTAGTCAATTGCCACCAAAATGAAATGATGTCCATTCGGAGCTTTGGGCTCAATCATCCCAATCGTATCAATTCCCCACATGGAGAAGGGCCGCAGGGAAGAAATAACAATCAATAGTGTTGGAGGAACATGAATCTTATCAGCATATATTTGACACTTATGGCACTTCTTCACAAACTTGCAACAGTCAGATTCCATTGTCATCCAATAGTAACCTGCTCGCAACATCTTCTTTGTCATCGCATGTCTATTGGAATGAGTACCAAATGAACCTTCATGCACTTCAGTCATCAACAAGTCTACTTCATGTCTATCCACGCATCTGAAGCAAAACCATGTCGAAGTTTCTCTTGTATAGTATATCACCATTCAAGTAGAAATTACCGGCTAATCTTCTCAAAGTCTTCTTATCTTTCAAAGATGCCCCAAGCGGGTAAAACTGACTTTGGAGGAAACATTTGATGTCATAATACCATGACTTTTCATCTTTGATCTCTTCAATAGCAAACACAAGAGCTGGCCTATCGAGGCGCATCACAGACAAATTGGGAACTTCATTCCAATACTTCACTATAATCATTGATGCCAACGTTTCAAGAGCATCTGCCATACGGTTCTCATCTCGAGGGATATTGATGCTTGTCGTGACTATATATAAAATATAGTCTATCGGGTACTTGACTGCAAGTGCACAATCCAGTCGCTTTAGTTTTAAAAGATATCGATCCCACAGGGACCTATGGTCAAACTAGTGTTACTAACGTCACTATGTTTAGCTAAGGGAATGATTAGTAGAAGTTCAGGTGCAGAATATTAAATCTAAGGGAAATTTAGTTTTAAGAAAGAATTGATGGAAGGAATCAGTATGCAACGCATTAATTGTCAGGGATTCAATAAGTCATCGGTGAATAGTTTAAATGCCAAATATCTCTCAGTAGAAAACATTTATTTAAAAAGCTTTATCTCACACTCTCGTGATTGTTGATTCGGCCTATAGCTTTAAGTCAGAATGTACGCTCTCGCTGTCCCATTTGAAGTTAAAATTACTTTTTGAAAATAAATAAATTCTAATTGCTTTTAAAGTGCTCTCGCTGTTTTTAAACTCAATGCCTAATTTTTACTATCCAGCTCGAGCATCACGCTCTCGCGATTGTTGGTTCTCACCTTAGTTAATTTCCCACTCTCGTGGCAAAATCGTATTAAATAGCTTCTCACGCTTTTGTGATAAAGTTAATTAAATTTAAATTAAAAACCTCAGCCTAAAAGATTGTTTGAGAAAAAGAGTTTTCACCGATTATTATTAAATCCCATCTAATTAAATTGTTACATACCGATACCGGTAATTTAGCCGGGCATGTTAAATAAAGCAAACATAGAGCATAAACAGATTAACAGTGCGGTAGACATAATTATAACAATAACAAGACAATAATAATAATTTGATAAAACCCTGGCAATTGGATTAACAGAGTGCGGCGAATCTTCGAGTACTTGAACAGTCCTCCACAAGCCGGTAGGATTCTGCTTCTTCAATACAATTGCTTACTAAATTAAATAAAGTGTACTAGTTCCCCAGTGTAGGAAACTACTACTATGGCTAACTGGAAAAGGGAAAGGAAAGGAGAAAAGGAAATTCTAAAAAGAATGGTAAATGAACTAAGGCAACGGAAACAAAGTTGTTGAAAAGAAAATAACTAAAAAGCTAGAATACTGTAAAAAAATTCAATTACAGAGCGTAAGTGTAGATCTGTAGATGTGTAGTTGTTCCAATTTTTCCAACTTTGGTCCTTTATATATTGCTCATAGGTCTTTGGCAGTTGAGATAATTAAGGGTTGCTGGTTGAGTGAGGAATCCACGGGGAAGTGCTTCTGTTGGAGAAAATTTAGGAACATTTTGAATCCTTCTGTTGACTGCTTCTAGCGCATATTTTGGCCGTGTGACGCTCGTCATGGCCTTGTGACGTTCGTCACAGGCTGAGCGTGACGGTCGTCATGCTCCTTGTGACAGTCGTCACATCAGCATTTTCTGTAATTCTGGTTTTCTGCTTTTTTCTGTGCTTTCTCATCTGTTTCTTCTTCTTTTTCTTCCTTTTCTTCATTTTGCTCATTAATGCTTGGAGATTTAAATACCTGTAAAAACAACTCGAATACTTGCGGAATAATCGGAATATTAATTAAAGTGGTGTGATCTTTGAGTGTAAATCAAGGCAAATATTTGATGTATTTTCGCGTTATCAAACTCCCCTAAACTTGAATCTTTGCTTCTCCTCAAGCAAATACAATTTGAAAAAAAAGTTAAACACGAATACATTACCCATTCGTACGTGGTTGTCAGGTGGATTGTTAAGATGGTCGATATTCGACTAAAACACTAAAGATACAGTGACGACACGAGCATTAAGCATAAGCGTAGATCTCTCCTTTGCATAAGCCAGTTCGAATCATGCTATTATAGCTCAACCTAGTGTCTCTTGTTCCTATTTCACCCGGTTTCATTCTAGTGCAATCACATTAAGCCCTTTTCCTCCGCACGCACTTAGTGAAGTAGCCGGTTAGTGACTTTGATCCTTTTCTTAGCACGGGGGTTTGGTACACTAGTGCGGTACCCCTTTTTATATCCCCTTTTTGAAGGTTGTGGGGGATCGAGTCGTAGTTCTCCCTACCAAGTCCAGTACCAGGTACCTCTGGACCAACCAACTGGGGTTTCTGTTCCTTCTTTTTGTATATCTTTGCAACCTTTTGTATGGTTCGTTTATCAATTTCTTGATAGCAACAGTATGAAAGAATTTCTTAATTTGTAGGCATCAAACACTTATATTCATCGGCTCTCCATGTGGTTTGCGCTTGAGACGGTGCTGACTGCTTGTATAAACTATTAGGGGTTAATCTATAATGGAGACTTAAGGTGTCGGTATAATGGTTATTCAAATTGATCACGTAGAAGTGAGGGATCTAGGGTGTCGGGACGGTATCAATCTTGTAAGATCTTTCTCAGTTTTCCTAACAAAAACTCTGCAAGACAACCTATATACTCGTAGGGTATGCATTTAATCTTAAGGAAAAAAAAATTGTTATGCCAAAATATGTATAAATGATTGATAAGGACAAGCAGAATTTTTTGTATTGGCTGAAAATACTAACAATAGAAACAAGTAGAGGAGTGATCAGGATTTCCTCCCACATTTAATCAATGCATTGTCCTTAATGCGACAGTATACAGAATAAAAAAAAAGAAACAAATGTCACTACTCGTCGTTACGCTGTTGGCTTCTGCGTGCTCTGGCTCTTGCTCTTGCACGCTCACCTCTTCCTCGCTGGGTAGGATCCAACCCTACATGCAGAGTGTACTCCTGGATGGCATCTACGCGATAGGTTAGGGCACTCATCTGGTCTGAAAGCTCCGCCATCCCCTGATCAAGCCAGTTTGCATAATCATGTTAATCCTGTTGTATTTGCTGGATCGCTTGCATCATTTCCGTCTGGCGTTCTTCTATTCTTTGGTTGTGTCGTAGCATCTCGGTGTAGATGTTTTCCATGGTGGCGCTTCTTCGTTCGCTTCTCCGCTGTCCTCGGGAAGATGTCTCTGCAGCGTACTCTTGAGGTGGTTGTGGCATGCCTCGGTCAAGCTCCTCCTCGACTTCATATACTCCATTACCAGGATTTCCTTCATTTTCCTCGGGGGCATCCAGATCAAAAATCCAATTTGTCATATTTTTCGGATCTGTACGGTTCTTGTTGGGCATGATGATGCTTCGTACTATCTTGTTTTTGACAACAGGATGATACTTCCCGTCGTTTGTCGCTTTGATCAGGTGTGAAGCACGGTAGTAGTCGATGTCGAGGAATTCAGCAGGCAAAGCTGGCAAGTTGGCTAGCCTATCTCCCAAATTCAAGCCTAGTGCTATGGAGGTGATGATTCCCTTAAAACAAAACGCCTGGCTGCCTCTCATGCATGCAGCCTGGATGTTGGCTAGTAGGAAAGGAGTGACATTGAACGCAATTGGGGTAAACACACAGTAAGAAGGAAAAGTTCCTTGGAGTTTACCTTATGATTGTTGACTCTTCCAAAAACTGTGTGCCCCAGGACTCAGTGGAAATATCTAATGGTTGGGTTGTGAATGTATGTTGCGTTAAGCGTATCCTAGCTCGTGGCGTTCATGTTGGTGTCGTTATGCCAAACATGAAATGCTACCTCTGACCATCCGTCAGGGATACAGTAGTGAATTCCTTCTCCATGTTGGAAACCAAGCATTCGTGCTATCTGAGTTTGGTTTAGGAAATACTCGGTGCCGAACATTCTAAATGTGGCGACTCCGGTGAGAAATTGAGTCGCGCCAGGGGGTGTGGTATAGGAGTAGGAACTCAGAAATTCTAGGGTCAGTGCTTCGTAGGTTGGTTGCGGTGTGGTACAAAGTTGCGTCAAGTTGGAGTTTGTCAGCATCCACTCCACGCCCTCCAAAAGCCCTAGCTCCGTCAGGCATTCATTGTTAACATACCTTGTAGCTTGAACTGAGCGTTGGTAGAACTTGAGGTAGTTGTCTCTTTGGCGTTCGTCGGCTTCTCCGTTTTGGAATATGACGATTGAAAGGTCGGGAGCAGCTCTTTCTTGACGGGTCATTGGTGAGATTTATGGAGCTTTTGGTGTTGGTGGGTGAGAAGGATATCGTGAGTTACACGCTTCTCACTCGAAAAAATTTAAAGAATTGAATAATGCAGAGAAGAATGGTACGAGTAGGATGATTGATGAGGAAGAAGAGAGGAAAAGCGTCTGCATTTATAGGCGAGCTCTCTGGATTTCGTGACCCGTCGTCACAGGGGTGTGACGGTCGTCACGCGCAACGGGTGTGTAACGGTCGTCTGCAACGGTCAGATGCTCGTAACAGTCATTTGCATGTCGTGTGACGATCGTGGTAGATCTATGACGGTCGTCACGTCTGTGAGATGGGCGTCACACTATATGTGACGGTCGTCACACGCTTGTTTTCAATTTTCTCATGAAAAGTTGCAGCAGCTTTAAATACAGTAGCATATGATAACAGTATAATATGATAACTGAGCAATTGAATTTAAAAGCATAAATGAAAAAAAAATAAAAATAAATATAGAAGCATAAATAAATGAATAGCAATGTTATTGAATTAATAGATTAAAATTAAATGTAACATAAGAAAAAATTAATAATGATAACAGAGCAAAAAAGTAGTAAAATAATTAAACAAAAGTAATAAAATAAATGTGCTCCCTCCCCACACAAAACATAGCAGTGTCCTTATTGCTTAGTGCGAGTAGAAGAGATCAGTGGTCAGTAGTATTAGCCACGGTTCTATCCCAATGCAGCTACAGCCTCGTTCAGGTGATGAAACTGCTCGACGGCTATATCCATCAGGCCTAAGATATCAAAGTGCATGATCTTTATCTCTTCTTTCACAATTGTGATGTCAGCTTGGAAAGCATTCAGACGGGTCAGAAGCATGGTAAGATTATCAGCATATGATAGAGGAACCGGTTCATCAATGTTATAGTAGTTATGAGGTGTTTCAGGGTCAGATTCTTCCACATGGATAGGGTCATTGATATACTCATATTTAGGCGGTGTCTCGGGAGGTGAAGGTGGATCAATAGGGTGTTCATCTAAGTCATAAAGCCAGTTATTGCGGTTGTGAACACTCGTTCTCTCATGGTTAGGCAAGGTAAATAGTCGGACCACTTCGTTATTGATTAGATAATCAAAAGGATCCGGCCCAAGGTTGCCTATGATTCTACGGTTAAGGCAAAATTCGATATCCATGGGTCGGATGTTTCCGAATGGTACATGCTCGTAAAGTGGGCGTTTAAGTCCGATGGCGTCTACTATCATGGTTACTAGGCCACCTATTATTATTGGGGTACGATTGTTCTTAGCAAGGTGAACAAATCTCTCCATCATGAATGTTACGATATTGACATGTCGACCTTGATCGACACATAGCAAGATGAAAAGTTCATTGCGGGATACTATGGTGTTATTTTCTTCCTTACCAAATAGGGTGTGGGATAGTATTTTATGGAAGTAGCGGAGAGCAGGGTTATGGATCATTTGTGAGTGCATCTCATTCGGGTTAGGGTTTGAGTCTCCAGTTAAGCTACCCCAAAAGCCATCTAGGTCGATGTCTTCGATTAGTTCCTCCTGGCGGGTAGTAAATACGAAAGGGCCACTAGGATATCCTAGGAGGTCAGCAAGGTCTCGAAGACTATAGGTGAAGTCCATGCTAAACAGCCTAAAGGATATCAACCCTTTGTTAAGTCCGTAACCATGCTCGGGGTTGTAAACCAGGGAGCTAAGGAATTCTAAGGTTAGTTCACAGTAAGTTACAAACCGTCTCTTAATGGCTGCATTCTCCCACCCAAGCTGGTTAAACATAAATAGGATGCTATCTCAGATACCTAACTTATCCATGGTAGGTCCATCATAATAAATGGTCAATGCCATATCCTTCTAAGCTAGATAATCATACCGCCTTCTCTGACACTACGCCAAAAACTGGAATAGACAGCGCACCTTAGAGGGCGCTTTCTTAAAAAAGCGCACTCTAAAGTGAAGAGAAAAAATAAGGAGCGAACAACTGGAATAGACAACGCACTTTAGAGGGCGCTTTTGTAACAAAGCGCCCTCTAAAGTGAAGCGAAAAAATAATGAGGAAATGGAGGGACACCAATAGAGGGCGCGTTTATGAAAGCGCCCTCTAAGGGTACCCTTAGAGGGCGCTTTTAAAAAAGCGCTCTCTAAGTCCATGTACATTTCCAGTTTATAAGGCGCTTTTGGAAAGCCTTAGAGAGCGCTTTTAGAAGCGCCCTCTTAGGCCCCCTTTAGAGGGCGCTTTTTTTACACAAGCGCCCTCTAAGGTCCCCTTTAGTAAACATTAAAATTATAACATATACTGCATGTCTCTTTATTTTCCCTCTCTATATGCTATTTCGTTTATGTAACTGGGTTTTCTCTCTACTGCGATTACTCTCGTCCTCCGTTCGTTCTCCCTCCCTCACCGTCGTCGTCGTCGTCGCCTTTTTCTGCTGCTGCGTTCACATTCACTGAGTTATCTGCGTCCACCGTCGCTGTTCACTTTCTTCTCCATCGTTACCGTCACCTTGAAGGTATTTCTCTATATAGTTTATATTTTCAGGTGTTTGATTATGGCATTTTCTAAACTGAGTTTTACATTTTGTGCATTATGTTGATTAATGTTGTTTAGGGGAAACGAGCACTATATGGTGTTCATGAGCACCTTGTTGTAAGGTTTTTTATTTCTGATTGAAAACTGATGTCATTTGGAGTGTGTTTGAGCTTGTGCTTGGAAGTTTGATGATTATGGATGCAAGTTTGTTCATGTTCCAAACACCATAAGTTTGCATTGGTCTTTTGTATGCAGTAGGTGTGTGTGAGTTTGTATTCAATAATGATGAAAAAAAGAGAGAGTTTAGATTGTTGTAACATGAGAGAAATGTAAGGTATATGAATGTGTTTTTTGTGTAGCTTCACGAATATGGTCATTGTCTTACTTGGGTCTTATTGAATCATTTCTATATTACAGATAAAATGGCTAGTAACCAAGACGATACCCATGACGCGAGTGGATCACGTAACAATGTTGAAAAAGAAATCAAACGAGGATTGACTGTTATGAAGTCAATCATTCGTGAAAGAGACAAGGGTGAAAAATTCGAAGTACATTGGAGTGCTGAAGACCAACTAATTGAGCCTAACGGTTCAATGTTGGCAAGTTACATTGGTTTCCTTGTTCGATAACATATTCCGATTACATGTGATAATTGGAGAAGTCCGGAATTGAAGGTTGGCAAAGAAAAAATATGGTCCGAGATACAGGTACTTACCATATATTGTTATATGTTTTTTTTGTTGACTATTTGTTGACCATATATTGTTATAATATTACTTATAATAACATACTCCATGTGTATGTTTTTTAGAGATCCTTTCACATCGATGAAAGCCGGCAAAAATATTGTATTCAATTGGCCGGAAAAAGACTCCGAGGATTTCGATCCTTTTTGTCCAACAAATTTCTCAAGGATGAGGAAGGAAAATTTGTTGAAGCAGAACGGCCAATGAAGTATGCGGAGATTATTTCAGCCGAAGAATGGGATAACTTTGTCGCCAAACGAAGAAACGAAAAATTCCATGTAATGTCTATTAATTATGGTATTATACAATTGTTAAGTTACTTGGTTCTGATATGCCTTAAACTTTTTTATCCAGGAAGTAAGCGACAAAAATCGGAAAAGGGCATCAAAACCCGCGTATCCGTACAAAAAAGGGCGTACGGGATATGCACGTTTACAACAAAGAATTGTGAGTATATTCAAATGCTATGAGCTTATACATTGTCACAATATGTTATAATTGATGATCTTATAATCTGATTCAATGTGTAGCTAGCCGAGGAGAAAAGTGACGCAACATCTCTTCCGGAGCACGTATTGTGGAAGGCTGCTCGGGTTGGGAAGGATGGGGCTGTCGTTGAAGCGGTTCAAAATGTTTATGACGAATGTGTAAGTATATGTAACATTATTTCTTTTATTATATCGAAAATTTTGTTAGACATATAATTCATTTTTAATCTCCTCTAATAATATTTTAGGAGACTTTATCCCAAACCTTACCTTCAACCGAGGTCCAGGATTGCAGGAGCGTACTTAGTCGAGTACTAAATGTTCCTGAGTATTCCGGTCGTGTGAGGGGTAAGGGTTTTGGTGTGACTCCGTCGTCATTTTATAAAAAACCAAAAACAAAAAATCCTACCAACAAGGAGGTGATGGAGACCTTGGCGGAGTTAAGGGCACAAGTACTCGAACTGCAAAAGGAGAATGCAAGGTATAGAGAGGAAAGGTGCGGTTCCGAGGCAAAAGATACTAGTGACCGAGCTAGTATCAATTGTCAACCGAAATTTCCCGAGGTAATTATATATGTTATTATGAAATTAAAATAGCACTTTTTTACTTGACACATATACACGTTAACAATAACATTTATTATTGGTTTAGGGCATTACACCTTGTCAGCTGTATCTATCGTCACCAACTTATCGCATGGTTGGCAAGGGAAAAGTGCACAACACTTCGGGTGAATTACTTCACCATAATCCCATCCCGGTGGGATATATGAAAGTTTCGGTTGACCTTGTATTAGATACGGACGCGCTTCTACCATTACCTGACGTTGTTTCAGAGACAACGTTGATGCGAGATGCAGTCGGATCCTTTGTTGGATGGCCGTCAGATCTAATTTTCCCAGATGCCGAGGTTTATATGTTCTAAATGATTATGAATATTTAGTATTCACATTTCAATTCAGCTACAATTATGATATTTAATCAATCCTTATTACATGGTAATGTTAGACTCCTACAAGACCCACACATAAAGCTGGTAAAGGGATTTCAAGACGCATTGAGTCGGTTGCATCTCAAAAAGAGGTACAAATATATATACCCATTGAATTATATACGCAACGATTCTGTTGCATCACAAAAAGTCATGATTTAATTTAAATGAATTTTTAGGTTCCCGGTCGAAAGTTGAAAAAAGCTGGTAAGGATATTCCAATGACGTCCGAGACAAAATCTCAAATTATGATGCGTCTTGAGGAAATGGTGGAAGAGTCAGATATTATGCGCGGCGCCATCCGTAGTGTAGGTATTGATGAAGGTGTTTTCGGAATTGCTCATTCCGAAATAATTGCAAAGGAGGACATGCAACAACTTTTTGAACACGAAGAATTGGGCATCGCTGTCATTCATACATACATATGGTACTCCGATCAATCTATTATTTACTTAGTTGAACAATTTATTTACACATTTCAATGAGTAGTCTAATGTTTATTATGTTTCTATTTAAGGTATATGTATGACACATTGATGCGGGGAACTGAATTGTGTAACCGATTCAATTTTATTGCTGCTTCCCGTATCAACACAACGTTAATAACGAAAAATCCAACATCCGTAAAGAATGAACTAGTCGATAGATTCATGGCGGCCGGCGATAATACTACACCCAGTTTGTATTTTTTACCGTTTAATTCTGCCAACGAGTTAGATTTTCTTTCTAATAATTTCATTCTAATCTATGTATATCTTTTACGTAGAAAATTTTCATGCATCTAAATTTTTGTTTTATTTTACAGTGGTCACTGGGTGTTGGTTGCTATGAATCTTTCGAGACTAATGGTGTATTATCTCGATTCGTTATCGGGTGATTGGAGTAAATATCCGAGTATGAAGAAGACGGTTGACGCGTAAGTGAAATTCCCCTAAATATTCGTGTGTATTTGTATATTTAATTATGTCTGTCAGATTGATCTCAATATACGTTTTTATTTTGTTAGGGCAATACTAAAATTTAGATCGAAAAAGAATTATCGTAATAGGAAGGACATTACCTGGGTCAGAGTTCAGGTATATATTAAGTTTCTTATTTTTGCTTATAATAGTGTTTGTAAGAAATTAAATATATATATATATATATATATATATATATATAATATATATATATATATATATATATATATATATATATATATATATATATATATATATATTGTTTGTTTTTCTCTGTAGTGTCCTCAGCAAAACAATTCGGTCGATTGCGGATTTTTTGTATTGAGATTTATGAGAGATATCATTGCGTTGAATCGTATAGACATCCCCAAAATGGTATGGAATAATAACTTAGGGTTTATTTTAATATTATCGGATATTTCATCTAATTTGTTACTAAATCATGAATATGTTTTATTCTCTTAATTGTAGTACTTTGACGAATACAAATCTTACTCAAGAGCTCATTTGGATGAAATGAAGGATGAATTGTGTCAATTCATTATTGATCAAAGAATCATATAGGTTGTAGTTATTGTACATATATGTATGGAATACTGTTGTACATGCATGAATATCAATATATTAATGTTGTATATATGGAGGATAAATGTTGTATATAAATGGATTCATGTTGTATATATCAATGGATTAATGGTGTATAACATTGGATTAAAGGATGAAATCAATATGAATTTTACACTTTTGCAGCATGCACAGGTTCCCAATTAAATACCCACTGTTTTTCAAACAAATTTTTTTAAAATAACTAACACTTTAGAGGGCGCTTTCTGTAGGAAGCGCCCTCTAAACACTTTACATTGACAACTTTAGAGGGCGCTTTTTCCAGAAAGCTCCCTCTAAGGTGGCCCTTTATGGACCACTCCAGAGGGCGCTTTTTTCTGAAAGCGCACTATAATATGGCCCTTAAAGGGCCACTTTAGAGAGCGCTTTCTCCAGGAAAACAAAGTGTTGTCTTTACCTATGTCAGCGCCACTTTAGAGGGCGCTTAAAAGCGCTGTTATAGGCCAAAATAAGCGCCCTCTTTTCCCTTATTTTGGCGTAGTGTGAACTCTGTCTCTGAAAGCTGTCTCTACTTGTTGCATGATGAAAGTAATTAACTAACTAGTTAGTAATTTTCCTGCTTATCAGTATCCAATATGTCTAAGTTAGTAACTAGAAGCAACAAGAATGACTGCAAAGAATCAAGAAGAGGGGAGCAAAAAAAATAAAGAAGGAAATCAAAGAAGGAAAATAGTTTATAATAAAGATAACAAAAAAAGGTGGGTTGTCTCCCACTAAGCACTTTGTTTAATGTCGTAAGTTCGACAGTAGCGTCGCGGTGTACTAGGTTTGGGGTTGAGCGGGCAACTCTATGAGTTTGAGACTGTTCGAATAGGCTCTATTTTCAATATTATGATAATGCTTTAACCGTTGCCCGTTTACTATAAAAGGTTCACTATTCCTACCTTTTATTTCTATATCACCGCTTTTGAGGACTTTGGTGATCTCGAAAGGTCCGGACCACCTAGATTTAAGTTTTCCTGGAAAAAGTTTAAGTCTCGAATTGAATAGTAGCACTATGTCGCCGACATTAAACTCCTTCCTAGAAATGCGTTTGTCATGCCATCTTTTGGTTCGCTCTTTGTATATCCTGGCATTCTCATAGGCGTCCAGTCTCACCTCTTCCAATTCGTGAATGTCCAGAATTCATTTCTTGCCTGCGGAAGTATAATTTATATTTAGGGTCTTAATTGCCCAATATGCTTTGTGTTCTAATTCCACAGGGAGATGACATGATTTACCATAGACTCGTTTAAAGAGTGTGGTTCCTATTGGTGTTTTGTAAGCCATCCTATAGGCCCACAAAGCTTCGTTTAGTTTAGATGACCAGTCTTTTATGGATATTCCTACAGTCTTCTCTAGAATTTGTTTGATTTCTCGATTCGAGACATCGCCTTGCCCGCTAGTTTGTGGGTTATAGGGTGTTGCTACGCGGTGTCGGACTCCATACTTCAGAAGAAGTTTTCCAAAGATATTCGATATGAAGTGGGAGCCACTATCACTAGCTACTAGTTTTGGCACACCGGATCTAGGAAAGATGATGTTCTTGAATAACTTAATCGCTACTCGTGTATCATTTGTCGGAGAGGCTACAACCTGGATCCATTTTGAAACATAATCGACAGCACCAAGTATGTACTTATTATCAAAATAAGATGGGAATGGTCCCATGAAGTCAATCCACCATACATCCAAGACTTCCACTTCTAAGATTCCCGCTTGGGGCATTTCATCGCGTCTTGAGATGTTGCCAGTGCGTTGGCACCGGTCGCATTTTATAACCGTGTTATGGACATCTTTCTATAGAGTAGACCAAAAGAGGCCTGATTGCAGGATCTTAGTACAGGTATTCGAGGTACTCGCATGCCCTCCATAGGGAGCGGAATGGCAATGAGAGATTATATCATCTATTTCATCCTCAGAAACACATCGACGGAAAATACCGTCGGTACCTCTTTTGAAAAGTAGAGGTTCATCCTAGTAGTATTGTTTTAGATCGTGAAAGAATTTCTTCTTTTATTGGTAAGATAGGTCCGGTGGAAGTACTACGACAGCTAGGTAGTTGACAAAATCAGCATACCATGGCAGAGTTGCATTCGTATGTATTGCTTCCACGGATTCTTCTATTTTTGTATCGTTTAATGTTAGTTCAGACATATCGTTTTCCATTTGGGCTATGAGTCGTTCGTAAGGGAAATCATCATTAATTGGAATTTGTTCAGGTTTATTCCTTTCGATTCGTGATAAGTGGTCTGCTACTACGTTTTCAGTACTTTTCTTATCTTTTATCTCCAAGTGAAATTCTTGTAAGAGCAGGATCCATCTTAAAAGTCTTGGTTTGGCATCCTTCTTACTTAGTAGATATCTAATAGCGGCGTGGTCGGTATAGATGATAATTTTTGCCCCCTACTAGGTAGGAACGAAATTTGTCCAAGGCGAACACGACGGCTAGAAGTTCCTTTTCAGTGGTGGTGTAGTTCATTTGGGCTGGATCTAGTGTTCTACTTGCATAGTAAATAGCATGAAGCTTCTTATCCTTTCTTTGTCCTAGTACTGCGCCTACTGCGTAATCACTCGCATCACACATGATTTCGAAAGGTAATCTCCAGTCAGGTGGTTGCATTATGGGTGCGGTGATTAAAGATGTTTTTAGTTGGTTGAACGCTGTTAAACATTTTTCATCAAAGATGAAATCAGCGTCTTTCATTAATAAACCTGTAAGTGGCTTGGTAATTTTCTAGAAATCTTTAATGAAACGTCGGTAGGAACCGGCGTGTCCTAGAAAGCTTCATATTCCTTGTACGGTTTTCGGAGGTTGAAGGTTATCTATGATTTCGATCTTAGCTTTGTCTACTTCAATTCCTCTATCAGATACTACGTGACCTAACACGATTCCTTGTTGAACCATGAAATGGCATTTCTCCCAGTTTAAAACTAGGTTTACTTTCACACATCTTTCGAGTACCATTTCAAGGTTTGATAGACATCCTTTGAAACTCTGCCAACAAACAGAAGATTGCCATCATGCATCTTTGAAATATTGCGAGAGCGTCGCATAATCCAAATGGCATTCGTCGGTAAGCGAATGTACCATAAGGGCATGTGAAGGTAGTCTTTTCTTGGTCGTCAGGATGGATTGGGATTTGAAAGAATCCTGAATAACCGTCTAGATAGCAAAAGTGAGAATGCTTAGCCAATCGTTCAAGCATTTGGCCAATGAAGGGTAGAGGGAAATGATCTTTCTGAGTGACTTTGTTTAGTTTTCTATAGTCGATGCACATTCTACTTCCGGTCACAACTCTTTGTGATATAGATTCGCCCTTCTCATTCTTAACAACTGTAACACCCCCTTTTTTGGGTACTAAATGAACGAGACTAACCCATTGACTATCGGAGATCGGTGTAAGACCCTAATTTTGGCCCTAAGATCCCTCATGGTATCATAACATGGCATTTGCATAGCCTCAAGGATCATAAGCATCTTCGTTCCCTTTGCCTTTGGGTGGGACCTCTTGTGAGTGGTTTGAGATCACCAAGCATGCTTGAATTGTATATTATTGCTTTTCTCATTTTTCACTAACCAAAAGCACAAAAATATGTCACTAACATCTCTTGTTTGTAGCTTGAGCAGTCACAAGGTCAAAAGCTTCTAGGAGATCCTTTGTCCAATGATATGGTCAAGAGAAGATGAAAGCAAGCATGGCAATGGTTCCCAAAGCTCTCATCCATCAAATATGCCTCCCAAGTATCTCAATTCATCACTTTGATCAAAGTAAATCAAAGGGCTTGAGGTTTGTTTCCCAAGGAAACCCTAATTCATCTGTTCATCAATTGTGCTTTGCTCATGAAGCAACCTCAACCCATGGTCAAAAACAATTAAGGTAAGTTCTTTAATTCATCATCTCATGCATATTTGAACTTATATGAGGGTCCTCAATCATAAATTCATCAAGATATGAGGTGTGGACTTGAGAAGTTGATCAGTCAATTCATCTGACTATTTTGAAATGCACTGAGACATAACTTTTTATGTGTTGGTCAAATGGAGATGACCCCAAGAGAAAAAATGTTCTTAAGAACCATAAGAACAACTTTAATGTTCATAAAAAATTTATTTGAAGCTTGGAATGTCATAATCCATTCCAAGACATTATAGGTCATTTTGATTGAAACCCTAATTTTGGGTCAACTTCCCAAGAACATAACTCATTCATTTTCCATGATTTTGAGATGGTATCAAATGAATTGGAAATATTAATTTGTCTACTTAAAATGTTATGTTGAGAAAAATTTCCAAATCTCAAAAGAAATACATGTGATAATGCAAAACATTATAGGTCACTTTGGACCAAATGCATTGAAATGTGAAAAAGTCCAACTTCAAGTGCCCATAACTTCTTCATTAAAAATCCAAATGATGCAAAATTTAAGTCCAAATTGATTTCCTTGAAAGTATCTACAACTTTAATGTTGAAGATTTTGTCATTTTGAGCTTGCATAATTGAGACAGAAGGGCTTGAACATTGGCCAATTTTGGAAATTTCACATGTGCATGTTTTGCACCCTACACTTCAAGGTCAATTTTCATTAATTTACAAGGCCCAATTGGAGTTTTGATCAACATAGCATTTGTTCCTTATGCAACAAGCTTTCCAACCATTACTCATAAGGCTATGTTTCAAATTTGGAAGTACCATTTTCCATGCACACGATTTTGATCATGCTTGCAGCTCCCTTCATCTATAAATACAAGGCCTTTGCTTCATAATTTCTCAACCTGAAGGCGCCCTACATGTTGTGCAACTGAAATCCCACCTTCACACCAAAGGAACTTTCTCTTTTCTCTCAAATTTTTCAGATCTAGAATTCAGTTTCCTCGACTGTTTTGTTAGATCTAAAAGTTCCTAGAACTCTTCACCTTGATCCATAGAGCTTTCTGTTTGCAAAAGAACCCAAGGGTCTTGACTCAATTCCTCACAATTCAAAGGTTTTCCTCGACTGAATTTTGCTTCGAAACAGCTTGTATATGGTTCCATTTGCCTTGTTTATGTGTGGTCTGAAGTCCTCCACATAGAGGCAACATTAATGAGCTTTCAATTTTTGAAATTAAGCAAGTTCAGTTGAACACCATTAAAATTCCATCTCTGATTTCTCTTAATGTAGAAACCTAGAGTGGATTTGGTTGGTACAGGGGTGATGTACATCACCCCAGCTTTCGATTGGTACCTGGATCGTGCATTTTGGTTGATGTTTTAATTTCTGCAAATTCTGTTTTGGCCGGAAGTTGGCCGGAGAATACGGTGGCGCTGGCCACCGTCTGGTCTCCAGATCAAATCAGGACCGTTCATTGCTTTGTCCAGATCTAATCTCAGCTCTCCATTTTTATGACTTTATTTAATTCGTTGTGTTTTTCATTGACTTTGGACTATGGTATGCGGGCAGCTCATTGCCATTAGATCCTCCACGTCAATTAATGAGATCTCATCCAACACACGTGGTTTTTTCTAATTTCTGATTTAATCCATTTTATTTCTTTTATTTCATTTTATTTCTAAAATTCATATCTCTCTCATTATTGGTCCAAAAATTATGGGACCAATTGCATTATTTCTCTTTTAATTTCTAGTTTCTAAAAATTATTTTTAATATTTTTTATTTTATAATTTGCTATTTTTTAGTAATTTTCTCTTTTCTGGTTATTTTTAATTCATTTAAAATAGTTTTTGATATTCAAAAAATACAAAAATATTTTCTCAACCTCTTTGAATGATGATAGGTCTATGAAAAATATTCTCATCAATTTATTAATTGATTTGAGATTTATTTGAGATTTTAGTTCAATTAGGTTATTTTTATGCATTTTTAATTGATTTAAAATAGTTTCTGACTTTTAAAAATGCTGAAATTTTTTGTCAAACTTTGTTTGACCTTGTTGAACTTGGGATAATTCACTTGGACTTTTCAAAGTTGATTTGAAGTGAATTTGAAGTTTGACCTTTCTTTTATTATTTTAATTCAAGTTTTATTTTAAATATTAAAAATGCCAAAAATATTTTATTTGTTTCTTGACTTCTAATTCTCATTTTGCTTATGTTTTCTATTGTTTGACCTTGATCTTCTATATCTTTGGTCATAGCTTGTTGATTATCTCATTCCATTTCATTTAATGCACTTTAATTCTTCATTTTCTTCTTCTCCTTCTTCTTTTTCTTTTTTTATCAATGAGTTAAAGATTGGTGGTTAGCATTGATTAGGGAGGTTTAATCTTTCTTGATTCAAATCTAATTCATCTTTATCATGGATCAAGTGAATGGCTTTGCATTAAGGATAGATTGCTTCCTAAATCATGCAAAGGACCTAAATCAATACAAGATCATTTCTCATCTTCTTTTTGGCATGGCAAGTTGTTGGAGTTTGATTCACTAATCAAGACCTCTAACTTGTGTTGTTGCCTACATTATTATTGACCGGCCTCAGATAGTTGTGACTTCTACATAAGTCCAATTACGATTGCTTAACATAGCGCTAAATTTGCCTTATGGCACACTAACTACTAACACTAACCATTAACCATTAACCATTAACATTTAATTCTTGCTCTTTACATTTATGCAATTTACTATTCTTGTACATATTATTCATTTGCTTTTGCTCTTTGCTCACTTGAGCACATGTTTATGTTAATGCAATTTGCCTTTTGCTCACTTGAGCACATAATTGTGTATATATTATTGTGCTTGTGTTTTGTTTTGATTATTGTGGACCAAATGCAAAGAAATGGACAAAGGGACTTAGTTTCTAGGACATTCCCTATGCAAAATTGGAGTAAAAAGACCTTAATGTGGAAGATGGATTAGAAGGACCAAAACCTCTAAACTCACTCTTGTCCATTCTTGATTTGCTTCATACGACTCTTTGATGTGTGTGTGCTTTTGTGCTAGGGAATCCTATGAGAACTCAACTTGAAGAATCATTGCCATGTTCATCCAAAGTGAAATATACAAGAGGAATTGGGGATCTTCTAAGAAGCTTGTTTGATTATGTTGATTGCTTGAGCTTACTATTATTTTGCTTGCATATTCCAAAGGATGGGAGCTACTTGGATCATCAATATGACCTCAAGAGAGGAACTCCATTTATGGTATTGTTTCTTATCCCTCGTCTCTTGTTTACTTAGGATTTAGCCATTCTTCTTCTTCCCTCCACTCTAACCCAAGCCAAAACTTTTGTGCAAACATTTAACACTTCTTTCCAAACATTAGAAACCTAAGTCTTATGCTTTTGATTTTCAAACTTTCTTTTCATAACACTTATTTTGAATTGAACTTTTAAATCAACTTTGACCATATTTTGTAAATACTTTTCATTGGTAAATACCACTCATTCAAATACTTTTTTATGGTTTCAATGGCCACTTACTTAATCAAAATTTTTCATAACCTTTAGCTATTAGGTTTGAGTTATTCTTGAGGTAGATGTAATACTCACCTATATCCTTAGTGATGGACAATGAGTCTTCCATGCTTATTATAGGGTTAACCCCTCACTAGCATGTTGAAGCTATCCTCACATGGTGGATTTGTGGTTTTAGGTTGAGTTTTCTCCCTTGGATAACAAAAGACCTTAAGGCTTTTGGACCAATCAATTCACCAACTTGTTTTGAGATTTTTACCCCGAACTACGAGGTTTTGATCCTAATCTTTTTTAAAATGGTACGTAGGCAATGGGTTCATCCATCCAAACACAAATTGTAAATAACTTGTATATTCTCTTCTCATCTCTTCAATCATGTTTGCACAAACAAATTTTCACAAAATACAAACCTTACAACAAATGTGAAAAGGGCTCCCTAGGAGTACCTAAGATGTTTTGGGTGCTTAAAACCTTCCCATTGCATAACCAACCCCCTTACCCCGATCTCTGACAGTTTTACTAGTTTTTTATTCGATAAAACTTTTAGGTTTTTGTTCGCTTTCTAACCATTCCTTTGGATAAATAGAAGTGCGGTGGCGACTCGACTTGTATGGTTTACCTTAGATTTAGTCAATATCTCTAATGGTAACGAATACCCCGCTACAATCGGGTATATGATTCCAGCGTCTAGTAGCTTCTTTACTTCATCCTTGACTACCGTACTTAGGATTGGGTTGATCCTTCTCTGGTGTTCTCTAGAGGTTTTACAATCTTCCTCCAGCATGATGCGATGCATACAGATAGAAGGACTTATTCCTTTTAGATTGGCGATTTTATATCCTAACGCAGTTGGATATTTTCTTAAGACATTTAGTAACTTTTCAGTTTCCATCTGTCCCAAGTCAGCGTTGACTATTACTGGTCTTTTCAGTTCAGTGTCTAGGAATTCATATCTTAGGTTCTTTGATAGTGCTTTTAATTCCAAGTCAGGTTTCTCTGGGCATGGCATGTGGTTGGGTGTGAGTGCTAAGCATTCACTTAGGCTTTCGTTTTGGTATGGTTCATGCCAATTATCGTCTTCAAAGATTGGAGGGATTTGGATTTTCATTATATCAGAGTATGTGGTTTCTTGCATCTCCATCTCTCTTACGCACTCATCAATGACATCAAGTAGATAACAGGTATCGTCTATAGCTGGCGCTTGTAAGAATTGGGTCAAGATGAATTCAACCTTTTCCTCTCCAACTTCGAATGTCAGCTTACCTCTCTTTACGTCAATTATGGCTCCGGCGGTAGCCAAGAATGGTCTTCCTAGTATGATAGGTGTACTGGCATCTTCTTTGATGTCCATGATTATGAAGTCTGTAGGAATGTAAAATTGTCCTACACGTACGGGGACATTCTCTAGTATACCGATAGGATATTTGATTGAGCGGTCAGCTAATTGAACAAACATCTTGGTTGGTCTTAATTCTCCCATACTGAGCCTTTTACAGATGGTTAAGGGCATTACACTAATGATGGCTCCTAGATCGCATAGAGATTTGTGTATGAAATTTTTTCCAATGACACAGGGTATGGAAAAACTACCTGGGTCTTTTAGTTTGGGAGGCATGTTATTTTGGATTATTGCGCTACACTCGGCAGTAAGTGTAACTGTTTCATTATCCTCAATCTTTTTCTTATTGGATAGGATTTCCTTAAGAAACTTGGCATAGGAGGGCATTTGTGTGATGGCTTCTGTAAAGGGTATCGTAATGTTTAGTTGCTTCAGAAGTTCAACAAATTTCCTAAATTGACTTGCAGTTTTAGAACTTGTGAGTCTTTGAGGATACATAATGGGTGGTTTATAAGGAGGCGGAGGCACATAAGGTTTCTCTTTCTCTTCGGCCTCTCGGGTTTTATCTTCTATTTCCTTTGGTTCATTCATCTGCTCAGTTGAGGTTTTGTCTGGTTTTTGGTACATGACAGGGTTTTGGAGTCTTGGATCTACGGGTCCGTCTACTTCTTTTCCACTCCTTAGTATAACGGCATTTGCATGTCCTTTTGGATTTGGTTGCGGCTGTCAAGGAAATGTTCCAACTGGAGCGGCTGTAGATGCTTGATGTTGAGCCACTTGTGAAATCTGTGTTTCAAGCATTTTATTGTGGGTGGCTAAGCGTCTACTTTGCTCGCTAGTTTTTTTAAGTTGCTCGCTAGTATGTATGTTTTGGTTCAATAAGTCTTTGTTTTTCTGAGCTTGGGTAGCTATGAAGCTTTCCATCATTAATTCGAGATTTGACTTCCTAGGCATGTTAGGAGCATTCTTAGCTGGCTTTTGATATCCAGGCGGAACAGCTGGTGCTTGGCCAGGTGCATACAGGGCGTTGTTATTCTTATACAAGAAATTAGGATGGTTTTTCCAACCTAGGTTGTAGGTATTCATTCGAATAGGGATTTCCTTGTGTTTAATTCACTTGATCGGTTGGGACTCCTGCTAATATTTGACATTCTTGTGTAGTGTGTCCAGGGTTTCCACATAACTCACAGTTTGGAGTTACAGCAGCCACGGTGGCTGCGGGTTGTATGGTCAAGTTGTCTAATTTTTGAACAAGGGCATCTACCTTTGCATGAACATGGTCAAGGCTACTGATTTCGTACATTCCACCCTTTGTTTGGGACTTTTCTACTAGAGTTCTTTCACCTCCCCATTCGCAATGGTTCTGGGCCATGTTTTCAATGAGTTGATAGGCTTCGTTGTATGGCTTGTCCATAAGTGCACCGCCTGCGGCAGCGTCTACTGTCAGTCTTGTGTTATACAGAAGCCCATTGTAAAATGTGTGAATGATCACCCAGTCTTCGAGACCGTGATATGGACATATCCTCATCATGTCCTTGTATCTCTCCCACGCTTCGTAGAGAGATTCTACATCTTTTTGTCGGAATCCGTTGATTTGAGCTCTCAGCATATCAGTTTTGCTCAGCGGAAAATATCGGGATAAGAAAACGTTCTAATTCTTGTACTGGTGGTGCTAAGTTATCGTCTTGTGAGCGAGTACTTGGCATACAATCGGGAAAATAAGGGAGAGTAAATTATTTTTTATTTTTACCTTAGTTTATACCGTGCAACGAAAGAATCACACTATTCGACTAAAACAGGTCCCCGACAACGGCGCCAAAAACTTGATGCTTATCGTGACTATATATAAAATATAGTCTATCGGATACTTGACTGCAAGTGCACAGTCTAGTCGCTTTAGTTTTAAAAGATAGTGTTACTAACGTCACTATGGTCAAACTAGTGTTACTAACGTCACTATGTTTAGCTAAGGGAATGATTAGTAGAAGTTCGGGTGCAGAATATTAAATATAAGGGAAATTTAGTTTTAAGAAATAATTGATGGAAGGAATCAGTATGCAACGCATTAATTGTCAGGGACTCGATAAGTCATCGATGAATAGTTTAAATGCCAAATATCTCTCAGTAGAAAATATTTATTTAAAAAGCTTTATCTCACACTCTCGTGATTGTTGATTCGGCCTATAGCTTTAAGTCAGAATGTATGCTCTCGCTGTCCCATTTGAAGTTAAAATTACTTTTTGAAAATAAATAAGTTCTAATTGCTTTTAAAGTGCTCTCGCTGTTTTTAAACTCAATGCCTAATTTTTACTATCCAGCTCAAGCCTCACGCTCTCGCGATTGTTGGTTCTCACCTTAGTTAATTTCCCACTCTCGTGGCAAAATCGTATTAAATAGCTTCTCACGCTTTTGTGATAAAGTTAATTAAATTTAAATTAAAAACGTCAGCCTAAAAGATTGTTTGAGAAAAAGAGTTTTCACTGATTATTATTAAATCCCATCTAATTAAATTGTTACATACCGATACCGGTAATTTAGCCGGACATGTTAATTAAAGCAAACATATAGCATAAACAGATTAACAGTGCGGCAGACATAATTATAACAATAACAAGACAATAATAATAATTTGATAAAAACCTGGCAATTGGATTAACAGAGTAGGACGAATCTTCGAGTACTTGAACAGTCCTCCACAAGCCGGTAGGATTCTGCTTCTTCAATACAATTGCTTACTAAATTAAATAAAGTGTAGTAGTTCCCCAAAGTAGGAAACTACTACTATGGCTAACTGGAAAAGGGAAAGGAAAGGAGAAGAGGAAATTCTAAAAAGAATGGTAAATGAACTAAGGCAACGGAAACAAAGTTGTTGAAAAGAAAATAACTAAAAAGCTAGAATACTGTAAAAAAATTCAATTACAGAGCGTAAGTGTAGATCTGTAGATGTGTAGCTGTTCCAATTTTTCCAACTTTGGTCCTTTATATATTGCTCATAGGTCTTTGGCAGTTGAGATAATTAAGGGTTGTTGGTTGAGTGAGGTATCCACGGGGAAGTGCTTCTGTTGGGGAAAATTTAGGAACATTTTGAATCCTTCTGTTGACTGCTTCTAGCGCATATTTTGGCTTGTGACGCTCATCATGGGCTTGTGACATTCGTCACAGGCTGGGCGTGACGGTCGTCATGCTCCTTGTGACGGTCGTCACATCAGCATTTTCTGTAATTCTGGTTTTCTGATTTTTTCTGCGCTTTCTCATCTGTTTCTTCTTCTTTTTCTTCCTTTTCTTCATTTTGCTCATTAGTGCTTGGAGATTTAAATACCTGCAAAAACAACTTTAATACTTGCGGAATAATCGGAATATTAATTAAAGTGGTGTGATCTTTGAGTGTAAATCAAGGCAAATATCTTATGTATTTTCGTGTTATCAGATATGATGAAACTCAACCTTTGTAAAGAAAGTTGAAATCCTCCTTGAATAATCTCTATATGGTATCAAACCGGGTTGATTCGTCTGCCACTCTCCTTTGATTTGATTCACAACCAAAGCGGAATCTCCGGAGACATCCAAATACTTGATTCTAAGATTCATGGCCTCTTCAAGCCCCATAATGCAAGCTTCATATTCTGCCATGTTGTTTGTACACTTGAAAGTTAATCTAGCTGTAAAGGGAAAATGCGTGCCTTGAGGAGTAATAATCACTGCCCCAATGCCATTTCCATATCGATTAATAGCTCCATCAAATACCATGCCCCAACTAGAACCAGGTTCTGGCACTTCTTCAAGCGATGGTTCATCATAATCTTTCATTTTCAAGTAAAAAATCTCTTCATCAGGAAAATCATACTGCACTGACTAGTAATCTTTAATTGGTTGGTGAGCCAAATGGTTAGCCATGATACTACCTTTGATTGCTTTTTGAGATTGATATTCGATATCATACTCTGATAACAACATCTGCCAATGGGCAATCCTCCTAGTTAAAGCAGGCTTCTCAAATATATACTTGATTAGATCCATCTTGGATATCAACCAAGTGGTATGATTTAACATGTATTGACGCAGACACTTAGCAGCCCAAGCCAATGCGCAACAAGTCTTCTCAAGCATAGAATGCCGAGTCTCACAGTCGGTTGAACTTCTTACTGAGGTAGTAAATTGCAACTTCATTATTTCTAGTCTCATCTTGTTGACTAAGGACACAACCCATACTATCTTCGAGTACAGTCAAATACATGATCAAACATCTTCTTTCAACAGGTGGAGAAAAATCGGAGGCTCAAGCAGATATTCTTTGATACTGTCAAAAGCTTTCTGGAAATCTTCGGTCCAATCACAAGACTGATCTTTCCGAAGAAGCTTGAATATAGGTGTACATGTGGCAGTCATGTGGGAAATGAATATGGATATATAATTCAAGCGGCCGAGAAAACCTCTGACTTGCTTCTCAGTTTTGGGCGCAGGCATCTCTTGTATTGCTTTGACCTTGGCGGGATCAACTTTAATACCTTTCTCGCTGACAATAAAGCCCAACAACTTACCAGAACGAACACCAAAAGTAAACTTATTAGGATTCAAGCAGAGTTTATATTTCCTCAAACGCTGGAATAACTTCAACAAATTCTCAACATGTTCCTCTTCATCAATCAATTTAGCAATCATGTTGTCGCATCCGCGAAAAACAACTGGCGGGCTGAAACAAAAACAACACAGAGCCGCCACCGTGCGTTATTTATCCCAAAAGAGGGAAAGGAAACGCTCAGAGTAAACCTGGAAAAGCATGGTCTCGCGACCAAAGAGATGGGATCGGGAGTCGGTTATGCAAGGGGAAGGTATTAGCACCCCTCACGTCCGTCGTACTCGACGGGATCCACACTCAAAAGATAGAAAAAGGTTGCTAAAACAAACATCACACACACACAAGAAACACAGGTGGAGGAAGAGGAGAGAGGGCTCGCTAGGACATCGCGTCCTATGCCTACGTATCTCGTCTACAACGAGAATCAGAGCTGCCGTAGTTCGGCTCACGCACGCCGAAACAAACACACGCACAAAAAAGCAAACATGGAACCCGAACGCCAATCGCTGGACTTACATCAGCTTCCGAACCAAACAAACCCACACTGGAAACCAGATGCCACTTGATGGACTTATACCGGACTCCAAGCACACAACAAAAGGATACGGAATGCTAATGGTTGGGCTTACAGCCATCTCCTACACACCCAAGAAGAAACAAGCAACAAGTTACTAAGGAGTCGGGAACTCGAGCCTAGCAACTGTCTAACAAACACACACAGACTAACAGGGAGTCGGGAACTCGAGCCTGATAGCTGTCAAGCACAACATACTCAAAAAAAAGAAAAGGGTGCCCAAAGAGATCTCACACGACCTCCTGCCTACGTACCTCATCTGGTATGAGGATCAGGGCAACGTAGTTCCCCTGAACGGGAAAAAATTCTCACCTAACCAGATACAAAGGGAGACACACTACTAGGGAGCTGTACTCGAGCCTAGATGTTATCATGCATCATTGCCCTATGTTATGGTTTCTATCCTAACTTGCACAGGCAGCAAGCTAATCCTAAACAGGCCAAGCAAAGCATGCAAGCATAATCAAAACAAAGCAAACATTCGCAATTAGCACACACTATATCCAGACAAGGTGGGCTCAATCAAGGGTTAAGTTGCAAAAGCAACACAACTGTGTCAGGTGATGTTAGCTCTTAACCCTGACATTGAGAGTCAGGGTGAAGCCAGATGAAATGGAAGTGAGGGGTGTGCCTTACAGCTCTTATCCTTGGCCAGGGAGAGCTTCAGACAAAGAAGTGTGGGTCCAGAAAGTGGGAACCCTTCTACACTTATGACACTGACTCAACTGTACAACTGTACATGGATCTTGGGTTAGGATCCACAAGGCATCAACATGTGATGTGAGCCAAGGGACGACTCAACAGAATAGCAGGAGGTGGACTACACACCTCTTGTGTCTACCAATTGCCTTAACAAAGGTCTTTTCCTGCTTGGGGACAAAAATAAACAATCACAGGCATTGCCTCTTAAGGAGGACTTCAGACAGGTGCCTGGCCAAGTAACAGGCCAGGTCTTCCAGACTACATGGAGAAAAGAAATTCTACCTCAATTGGTTTACACAACCAAGCAACAGCACAAGCAAGTTCTTAAGGAACTATTAGCAACTAATGTACCTCTTGGAGATGCAGTTGCTCGATTGGATGAATTCAAGGCTCCAAAGTGCAAAACAGATGTTGATTGATGCTTTAGGAGGTGAATGAAGTAAGTTCCTTAGCTCAAGTATGCTCCAGATCGAAGAATCCTCAAACTGCCATGGCTATGCTCCAAGTGCAACAGATGCGATCTTGCAATTATCTTCCAAGGTTTGCTTCAACAGATGTTCAAAAATACATGTAGATGAAGATTCAAGCTAGCACGAAGCAAAAGGAATGTGAAATTTGATGAACAAGAGTGAAAAAGTTTGGAAAAAATTGAGAGAATTTGGTGATTTTTCTGTTTGGATCTGAAAAAGTGACTGTGATTATCCGAATTCAGTTATGATTAATGCTTTATATGATGTGTTAATCACTTTGTTAAACAAGATTAGCAAAATTCAAGTGGATTAGCAAAATGCAATTTCATGTAATTTGGCCAAAATGACCTTTTTCAATTAGAGCCAATGGAACAGTGCAAATGCAATTGAGACAAGTCCAATTTTCCATTTAGAATGTGTTGGAAATGGTTTGGTATGAAAATCACATGTATTTTTCAAAAACACCTTTTTTCCCACCAAAATGCAAATTAGTTCACTTAAAAAATGCCATTTTGATGTGTTGATTTTTGATGAAATGTAATGATGCAATGTGATAGTACATGTCAAATGTGACTTGCTCAAAAAAGAATCACCCAATTTGGCCAAATGGTTCAAGAGTTATGCCTCCTTGAAATTCCACTTTTCTTAAAAATGATCTGATCATAACTTGCCAACCACAAATGAGAAATTCATGTTCTTGGACTTTTTGGAAAGGTGAGAGAAAGATCTACAAATTTCATGTGGAAAAAATTTTCATTTGAAGCATTTTTGGACACGTAAGTTTGAGGAGAAAAACTTTCCATTTTTGGCAATTTTCAATTACAAGTCACTTTCTATTTTTGGAAAGTTTCCATCTGACTTTATTTTCTTCATTCTTGATGTTTGAAATGTCAAATGAAACTTGTTTGGACATGAATGAAGTGTCTCTAACTCTCTCCCACCTCCAAATCCATCAATTCAGGAACAGTTGACCACAGTTGACTTTTCTGACTGACAGATGAATTTCAGCTTGACTGATGAACTTGAGCCCCAAACTCCTGATGAAATGGCTCAATAATGAAACCCTAGCTTCCATAAGCTCAATATAAACATATGATGATCCTCATATCCATTTAAAACCTCATCTCCTTCACAAGCCCTGATTGGCCCAATGCAGATAATTCAACTGATTAGGGTTGACCAGTGGTCAAAACCCTAATCTCAAGGTGTCTGATCAAGCATACTGAGTCCTTGGATGATGACAAGACCATGATGATGATGTATCATTTCAACCAAGATGAAGCTCAATCCCCTTGAGAATCAAAAACCCTAATTTGAATCACACATCCTCAGATGATTAGTGATCCATTCAATGAAACCCTTAGCTTGAATCTCAACCTCTTATCTTCTGACCAAGACTCGGAGGATGACTTGTACAATGTTGCCACATGATATGCAATATGCAATGACTAATAACCTAAAAAATGCAATGCAATATGCTAAGCTAGTCCCAAGAGAGGAGGGCAAATTTTGAGGTGTTACAGCTTCCCCTATTCAATCCACTGTGAACCTGTCGATATGAATAGCCTCGGCTTTCAGATGATCAGGATGAAGAGTGATTGAATACCAAGAACAGACGAACAATTTGCACTCTGATGGGAATATAATTAACAATGCCTGTCAGAATCGGCAAAGAAACAATCTTGAAGAAAAATCCATCTGGTATGGAGAAAGTCGGCCTGATTACCGAAATAGAAATGTCGACCTGGATACCAAAATAAATGGTAACGCAGGGATAACCATGGCCTGAACACCACATCCGCTGGGGATTATGATCTCTTTTTGTTTTTCTTGAACCCCGAAACTTTCTGATGATTTCTCTTTTTCTGTTTCTTGAACCCCGAAATTTTCTGCGCAATTGATCCCTGATCACTGCATTTGAACCCCGACATCTTGTTTGCCAAAATAATGAACCCCATTCTCCATTTGAACCCCAGTCGCCTGACGATAACTTGTGATCGCCATTGTGAACCCCGTTCTCCAGAAAATGCCTCAACATTTCCCTTTCTCCATTTGAACCCCGCTCTCCAGAAAATGCCTCAACATTTCCCTTTCTCCAGTTGAACCCCGCTCTCCAAAAACTTGTGATAATTCCGCTGGCAACGTCGGAAATAACACCAAACACCACTCTGAGGGCGACATATCAGAGGGTACACCTTCACAAAAGGAAGGTAACATGTGCATCTCTTCCTCAGAAGACACCCATAACGACTTCTACTGGCCTCAGCCAAAGTCTTAGGTGACACATGAACAGAAGATAATCCTGAGGACCTCATCCCGGATATAATCTTCAACTCCAATCTCCATTTGAACCCCGCTCTCCAGAAAATGCCTCAACATTTCCTTTTCTCCAATTGAACCCCGATCTCCAGAAAATGCCTCAACACTTCCTTTTCTCCGATTGAACCCCGATTGTCGCGCTGATCGCGTAACGTCCTTTGATTTTATTTCCATCTCCGTCCGACGGAAAAATTTCCTCTAGTATCTCACTACTGGGGAACCTTGCTGATCTGACATCATGATGCTAAACTCCTCAGAGTAACACCTTCAACCAGACACTGACTGATGACTGGGAAGAAACTCGACGTTTACTGGACATCGAACAATGATGTTTACTTGACACCAAAGAAAACTCGACCAGACATTAACCAATGACTAGGAGGAAACTCGACGTTTACTGGACATCGAACAATGATGTTTACTTGACACCAAAGAAAACTCGACCAGACGTTAACTGATGACTGGGAGGAAACTCGACGTTTACTGGACATCGAACAATGATGTTTACTTGACACCAAAGAAAACTCGACCAGACATATACTGATGACTGGGAGGAAACTCGACGTTTACTGGACATCGAACAATGATGTTTACTTGACACCAAAGAAAACTCGACCAGACGAGGATCGACACGACACTTACTGGTATCACAAGGATGACATCCACATATGTCAAAACCAGGCAGACGCTTGCCGGGGACTAACTGGGAAATACTGTTTCTCCAAAATCAGGAGGCTGAACTCCTCGGAGTGACACCTTCACCATCCAGCGAAACCAAATCTCAAGCGGTAACCACGGCTCAAGTCGTGCTGATCGCGATCTTCATTTCCATCTCTGTCCGACGGAAAAGTTTCCTCCAGTATCGCACTACTGGGGACACTGCTGACCTGACGTCATGATGCTAAACTCCTCAGAGTAACATCTTCACCTTCGGGCAAAACCAAATCTCAAGCGGTAACCACGGCTTGAATCGCGCTCATTGCGTAACATTTCCATCTCTGTCCGACGGAAAAGTTTCCTCCAGTATCGCACTACTGGGGAACACTGCTGACCTGACGTCATGATGCTAAACTCCTCAGAGTAACATCTTCCAACTTCTGTCTCGCACGACAGGAATCTCCTCCAGTATCGCGCTACTGGGGAATACCGATGACCCAACGTCACGATGCCAAACTCCTCAGAGTATCAACTTCATTGACCGGTAACACCCATTCTTGAATGGTAACCACAGCTTGAGTCCCGCTGATCGCGATCTTCACTTCCTCCTCTGTCCGACGGAAAAGCTTCCTCCAGTATCGCACTACTGGGGAATATTGCCGACCTGACGTCGTGATGCTAAACTCCTCAGAGCAACATCTTTGCCTTCGGACAAAACCACCTCTCAAACGATAACGACGGTTTGAGACTAGCTTATGCTTGCAATATGATGCATGATTGATTTTTCTGCGTAATGCTCCATAATTATGGAAATGCTACGCGATTCATTATACAATATACTATGCTTATCTACATGATGAATGTATAAAAAGTATCCCCCTCAAGGGACTCTTCTGGGGAGCTCGAGACACTCTGCTGAGGAACTCGCCACCACTCCAATCTCCACCCTGTTGGGGAACAACACTGCTGCTGGGAAAAAGGCAACCCTCGCTGGGGAAAAACCTCCTTTGCACCCGGTCCGCTAGGGGACATCGCTGGGGAAGAAATCACCAACGCATTCTGTGGGGATACAACAGTCTTTGACTTGCTGGGGATATAACAATCCCGACTCTGCTTGGGAAACCACAGACCTTGGATCTGCTGGGGAATTAGTCCTCACGACTCTGCTTGGAGAGATAAGGAAATTCTGGTACTGAACACCCGTCGACTCGTCGAACCCTGGCATTCACTGTTCTTATCCATTGTCAGCTTTCCAATTTTGAGAACTCCCAGACTCATCTGGACCTTTTCTGCTCCATCATCTTGTATTCCAAACCGCTCCGTACTCGACGGAGAGCGAACCCCTGGGATTTATACAGACTTTTCAATCTTCAGACTTTGAAGAGTCTTCTTGATTAATATCCAGGAGCGTCGTACGTCCTTGCCGTCTTTTCATCGTTCCTCAATTCATTCGTCCCTGACTGGACTCCGCGGGGATTTGTTTTGTCAAAAGCTTCCACATCACAACCTGCAAGTGAGTGAAAATATCTAACAGTACCTGCAAAAGAGATCGTTAGATAAAACCGTGCCCCGGGCGTGTCAAGATTTCAACACTTGGGTCACCCAACCTTCCGAATAAGATTTCAAACTTTCAATCTTATAAGCATGCATTGGAAGGGACCTGTATGTCTTAAAATGCAAGATTCTTTATCAAAAATAATCGGATGTTTTTGCAATCAAAGCGGTAATGAAAAACAAAAAACAAAAATTATTTGATTGAATATGCATTTTATTGATTGAAAAAGTGTGGCTCAAACTGAGCGATACAAAGGAAGCAATTCCTGAAAAGAGATAATTGCGCACAAAAGGAAAAATCTATCCTAATGGCAATGTGAAACCCGTGATCTCATCGAGTTCCAACTCGGTTACACCCCATATGTCCTCAGACTCTCTGTGCTTTCTGCCTTCTGAACAAGACGCTCCTGATTGATCCCTACCGGGTATTATCCACGATGCTTTAACCAAAGCGCAAACGATCATGCTAGACGCAGTTGTTCGTTTCCATCCCTCTTTTGCCTGGACCGCCCTTTCGGGTTTTCGGTCCACCGGGATACCCTTTTTTGCCCAAGTCGCCTTTTCAGGTTTTCGACTTGCCGGGTGTACAATTTTTTCATTTTATCCCTAATTTTTGCCCGAACCTTTCTTTCTGTTTTTTGGTTCGTCGGGATGCCCATTTTTGCCTGGACTATTTTATTCTTTTCGTCCAGCGGGTCTCTTTATACGAAGTATTTTTTAACTGCGTCCGCATTCACAGGGGATGGAAAATCTTCGCCATCCATGGTTGTCAGCAACAAGGCTCCACCAGAGAAAACCTTCTTGACCACGAATGGACCTTCATAATTAGGTGTCCATTTGCCCCTACGATCGTTCTGAGGAGGAAGGATCCTTTTCAGCACCATATCACCCACGTGATATACCCGAGGTCGTACCTTTCTGTCAAAAGCACGCTTCATCCGCTGCTGGTATAACTGCCCATGACAGATGGCTGCCAGCCTCTTCTCTTCTATTAGGCTCAACTCTTCGTACCGGGTCCTTACCCATTCCGCCTCTTGCAATTTCACGTCCATCAGGACTCTCAAAGAGGGAATCTGAACCTCAACTGGTAGCACCGCTTCCATTCCATATACCAAAGAGAAAGGCGTTGCCCCAGTAGATGTACGCACCGAAGTTCAATACCCAGGATACAAACTTCATATTCAGTCATACTGTCGGTGCATTCAGATGCTAGTTAGGCAGCACCAGGAATGTGGGATCTTTTCAGCGCAACCAGAACGGCACCAACTCCGCTTCCGTTCATGTTAATGGCCCCATCAGACATCAGAATCCGTTCGGATTCAGGGTCAGGCCCCTCCTCCGAGATCGGTTCCTCATAATCTTTCGATTCGAGCACCTCAAGATGTCCTCATCAGGGAACTCAAACTTCCTCGGTTGATAATCCTCAATAGGTTGCCGGGCGAGGTAATCAGACAATACACTCCCCTTTATTGCTTTCTGAGAGGTATACTGAATATCATATTCAATCAAAATCATTGGCCCTTTCGCAACTCGTTCGGTCATTGATGGCTCTTCAAAAATCTACCTGATCAGATCCATCTCGAAATCCACAAAGTGGTATGAACCAGCATATATTGTCTCAGTCGGCGAGCAGCCTATGCCAAAGTACAACAAGTTTCTCGAGCAGTGAATGTATTGTTTCACAGTCGGTAAACTTTTTGCTAAGGTAAATTGCATGCTCTTTTCGACAAGACTCGTCATGCTGCCCCAGTACGCACCTCATAGACCCCTCGAGGGCTGTCAAGTACCAGATTAACAGTTGTTCCTTGGGAAGCATCAGAATCAGAGGTTCCTGCACCTTATCCTTTTTGTTTTTCAAATGCCCCTTGGCAATCATTATTTCACCTGACCGCTTGATCTTTCTTTTCAACATCTTGAATATGGGTTCACACGTGGCTGTTAGATGAGATGTGAACCATGACATGTAGTTCAATCTACCTAATAGACCACGAACCTCTTTTTCCATTCTCGGTTCAGGCATTTCTTGTATTACTTTCTTTTTTTTTCTTTTTTTTTTAGCAGGATCAACCTCGATTCCTCTCTTACAACGAACCCCAACAGCTTACCGGCCCGCACTCTGAAAGTGCACTTACTCTGGTTCAACCTCAGTTTGAACTGTCTCAACTGGTCCAACAGCTTGGCCAGATCTGCCAGATGCCCTTCTTCTGTCTGGGAGTTTGCTATCATGTCATCAACATAGCATTCGATTTCATGATGAATCATATCATGAAACAAAGTCACCATGGCTCTCTGATAAGTAGCACCAGCGTTCTGCTTCTCTAGAGGACAGTCTTCTTTCTATGATAGCTTGTGCACAACGACACCGGTATCCGACCCTGGCATATCCTGACACGACCATGTGAAGGTATCCACACGCTCTTTCAACAGGGCTACCATTCTGCTCTCGACTTGCCTCTGAAGCGGCTCCCAATTTTCATTTCCTTTCTGACCTCGGCGGTATACAGGTTAACAATCTCAACTCGCTCTTCCTGTGGCTGAATCACCTTCTCCTCTTGTTTCAACAACCTGGCTAATTCCAGCAGATCACAATCTTCTTCGCCTTCTTCTTCGGCATGATAGATCGAATTGTCGAAGTCATATGAGGTGTAACCAAATCGTTATCAATGAGATCCGAAGAATTATTTTTCGAAGCCGGAACAAGACAAATCAAAAAAGAAAAAATGAAAACAAACATTGCCATTTTTATTTGTTTTTATTTTTAAACTGCAAAAATAAATGAAAAACAGGGAACACCGCTTTTAATTTGAAAAACATCCGTTTATTTATGATGCAAAATGTCGCAAAATGAAACATGAGGTGGCCCTTACAATGAACCATTACGTGTCGGGCAACACGTATGGCTTTCATGCAGACAAAATTGAAAACAGGAAATATTACTCTTCAGGATGAGTGACAGTGCTGATCTTTTTAGCCTTCCAGTTCCCTGGTACGCACGATTTTATCCACGACTCCAGCTCGCGGTCACTGTCAATCTCTTCACTCATTGTGTAGGTGTGACCTGGATCCAGCACTCCAGCACTGACAAATGTGAACGGTGGACGACGTCCTCTGTTTTGTCTAGACGACTCTTGATTTGGCTGATAGCCAACCCCGAACATATCCGCCTTCACCACAATGCCTATGATCTTTCCCCAGCCTGGGATCCCTCCATTTCTCACCACTTCCACTGCCTGCTTGTAAGAAGAAATGGACGGCTTTTTCTCTTTCTCAACACCAATGGCATTTTCCACCTTGATGGTTTCAGCTGCCAGACTGGGTGCTTCAAAATTTTCACCACCCATTTCCCCCTCCATCATTCCCTGAGCCGTTTCCCCAATCACTACATACCCCTTTGTGGCGATGACTGCACCACAATGATCACAACCAGGGACATTTCCATTCTTCATCAGAGGTCTCTGAACCACAGACATTGGAGCTTTTAACTGATCCTCATTCATCAGCTCAATCGTCCTCATATCCTCAGCAATTGCACTCATCCCCATCTGACCATGCGCGGGCATGTGATTAGCATTAACATTTAGAGATTGTGCAAAATTAATGGCCTTGGAATCCACCAGGTCCTGGACAATATGCTTAAAAGCTTTACAATTCTCCACATTGTGTCCAGGGGCATCAGAGTGGAATTCACATTTGGCATTCTCATCATAACCGGCAGGCCTCTGATCAGGTTTTAACGGAGTCAACATCCTTGGCCGCACCAATCCAAGATCCTTCAACCTCTTCAACAGAAGAGCATACGTCATGGATGGCCTATCAAATTGACAATCAACCCCCTTTCCTCTCACTTGGTTCCCAGCTCTCTGTGCTCTTTGTTGAGGCGGCTGATGTCGCTTTGGTGCAGGTGAATTACCAACAGGAATGGTTACAGTGGCAGCATAAGGGTGGTAACGATCCTTACCGTGTTCTCTTTTTTCCTGTACACCACCTGATTCAACCTCCTTCTTGAGCTGACCATTGTCAGGGGGCTTCCTTACCACGGCGCCAGAGGGGTTGTTTACTTTGGATGACGGAACCTTTCCCTGAACTTTCTCCTTTATCATCCAGCCTTCAATCCTTTCCAATCTCTCTGCCATGGCTTTCTGTCCCAAGGCAAGCCCTTGCACAACACTGAACAACTCCCTCATCATCTCTTTTAGTTCGAGAATGTCGGTGTTGGGTGGATCCATCAGTCTGGGTTTGTTGAGTCTAGCAGGGTATATGAGCGGAAAAGGTGTGCGCACCGGTTAGATACTGACACCTACAAAACAGTAAACAGGTTAATATGCATGAATGCAACGTCTGTCCATACGAGGAAGCTTCTATCTTTCGATCCTGGTTTCATCGAGACAGATAAAATTTCGACAATAACATTCTGACATCAGGATGTCTCTCAACCAGAATCTCAATCGAGAATGTACCCTGAGTATGGATAGACGTGAGTTAGATGCAGGTAAATGCAAAATGTGAATGATGCTGATGCATGAATGCAATGCACTGTGCCATCCTCCAAGTCATCTGAACATCTGTTGCACTGAAGCCTGATCTCCGAACTGATCACAACCATCTGAAGGAACATGTAACCACAAATCCAACTCAAGGGTTCCGAAATAAATGGAAATGAAAGGTACATCACCATCATCATCAGACAATCTCTGAGTAGATAACCACAATCCTCTGAATCGGCCCGGGGAATCCTGAAATAAACGGATCCCCACTGATAAATAACACGGACAGCACTTCGGCGTCTCAGCAATAAATGACCATAAATCCGAATTATAAATAGGACTCTGATCAACGGAACCATTAGTCACCATCAAAGTTACCATCTGAACATGCATCTGTAAGAATCACCCTCCTCTCACAGGTAAATTCTAATCAGGTCATCCTAAGGCGAATAGTGGTTTCGACAATCGGACAGAGATAATCAATGGGTTTGCCCTTTCGGGTGTGCCATTGTAGCTCTCCTGAGATCGTCTAAACCAAAGATCCGGGAAAGATCGGTCACCGAAGTCAATAGTTCAGATGAAGTGGCACAACCAAAGTGGATACTCCACAAAGGAAGGGCACTATCAAATGAACCTCGTCCGGCTTGTGGTATGTCACGTTGCAACAATATGCTGATAAAGCAAATGAGGAACGTGAGACCACACTAATCCTAGATGTATACTCGGGCCTGGGTTTTAGCCCCACTCAGAACACCCACCCCAAATAGAGGAACCACCTGTACAGAGGACAGCAACATGATAGTATGATGCATGCAAATATTTATGCAAATATATACACAGTCAGAATAATAAATGCAATAAATAGAGCAACAAAAGCAACCTAAACTATCCTAGAACGCTAGGAGAGACTCGCTTAGGGAAGATGGACCAGCAATAGGTCAACTTCTATAGTCCCCAGCAGAGTCGCCAGCTGTCGCATCCGCGAAAAACAACCGGCGGGCTGAAACAAAAACAACACAGAGCCGCCACCGTGCGTTATTTATCCCAAAAGAGGGAAAGGAAACGCTCAGAGTAAACCTGGAAAAGCATGGTCTCGCGACCAAAGAGATGGGATCGGGAGTCGGTTACGCAAGGGGAAGGTATTAGCACCCCTCACGTCCGTCGTACTCGACGGGATCCACGCTCAAAAGATAGAAAAAGGTTGCTAAAACAAACATCACACACACACACACAAGAAACACAGGTGGAGGAAGAGGAGAGAGGGCTCGCTAGGACATCGCGTCCTATGCCTACGTATCTCGTCTGCAACGAGAAACAGAGCTGTCGTAGTTCGGCTCACGCACGCCGAAACAAACACACGCACAAAAAAGCAAACATGGAACCCGAACGCCAATCGCTGGACTTACATCAGCTTCCGAACCAAACAAACCCACACTGGAAACCAAATGCCACTTGATGGACTTATACCGGACTCCAAGCACACAACAAAAGGATACGGAATGCCAATGGCTGGGCTTACATCCATCTCCTACACACCCAAGAAGAAACAAGCAACAAGTTACTAAGGAGTCGGGGACTCGAGCCTAGCAACTGTCTAACAAACACACACAGACTAACAGGGAGTCGGGAACTCGAGCCTGATAGCTGTCAAGTACAACACACTCAAAAAAAAGAAAAGGGTGCCCAGAGAGATCTCGCACGACCTCCTGCCTACGTACCTCATCTGGTATGAGGATCAGGCCAACGTAGTTCCCCTGAACGGGAAAGAAATTCTCACCTAACTAGATACAAAGGGAGACACACTACTAGGGAGCTGTACTCGAGCCTAGATGTTATCATGGATCATTGCCCTATGTTATGGTTTCTATCCTAACTTGCACATGCAGCAAGCTAATCCTAAACAGGCCAAGCAAAGCATGCAAGCATAATCAAAACAAAGCAAACATTCGCAATTAGCACACACTATATCCAGACAAGGTGGGCTCAATCAAGGGTTAAGTTGCAAAAGCAACACAACTGTGTCAGGTGATGTTAGCTCTTAACCCTGACATTGAGAGTCAGGGTGAAGCCAGATGAAATGGAAGTGAGGGGTGTGCCTCACAGCTCTTATCCCTGGCCAGGGAGAGCTTCAGACAAAGAAGTGTGGGTCCAGAAAGTGGGAACCCTTCTACACTTATGACACTGACTCAACTGTACAACTGTACATGGATCTTGGGTTAGGATCCACAAGGCATCAACATGTGATGTGAGCCAAGGGACGACTCAACAGAATAGCAGGAGGTGGACTACACACCTCTTGTGTCTGCCAATTGCCTTAACAAAGGTCTTTTCCTGCTTGGGGACAAAAATAAACAATCACAGGCATTGCCTCTTAAGGAGGACTTCAGACAGGTGCCTGGCCAAGTAACAGGCCAGGTCTTCCAGACTACATGGAGAAAAGAAATTCTACCTCAATTGGTTTACACAACCAAGCAACAACACAAGCAAGTTCTCAAGGAACTATTAGCAACTAATGTACCTCTTAGAGATGCAGTTGCTCGATTGGATGAATTCAAGGCTCCAAAGTGCAAAACAGATGTTGATTGATGCTTTAGGAGGTGAATGAAGTAAGTTCCTTAGCTCAAGTACGCTCCAGATTGAAGAATCCTCAAACTGCCATGGCTATGCTCCAAGTGCAACAGATGCGATCTTGCAATTATCTTCCAAGGTTTGCTTCAACAGATGTTCAAAAATACATGTAGATGAAGATTCAAGCTAGCACGAAGCAAAGGCAATGTGAAATTTGATGAACAAGAGTGAAAAAGTTTGGAAAAAATTGAGAGAATTTGGTGATTTTTCTGTTTGGATCTGAAAAAGTGATTGTGATTATCCGAATTCAGTTATGATTAATGCTTTATATGACGTGTTAATCACTTTGTTAAACAAGATTAGCAAAATTCAAGTGGATTAGCAAAATGCAATTTCATGTAATTTGGCCAAAATGACCTTTTTCAATTAGAGCCAATGGAACAGTGCAAATGCAATTGAGACAAGTCCAATTTTCCATTTAGAATGTGTTGGAAATGGTTTGGTATGAAAATCACATGTATTTTTCAAAAACACCTTTTTTCCCACCAAAATGCAAATTAGTTCACTTAAAAAATGCCATTTTGATGTGTTGATTTTTGATGAAATATAATGATGCAATGTGATAGTACATGTCAAATGTTGCTCAAAAAAGAATCACCCAATTTGGCCAAATGGTTCAAGAGTTATGCCTCCTTGAAATTCAACTTTTCTTAAAAATGATCTGATCATAACTTGCCAACCACAAATGAGAAATTCATGTTCTTGGACTTTTTGGAAAGGTGAGAGCAAGATCTACAACTTTCATGTTGAACAAATTTTCATTTGAAGTATTTTTGGACATGTAATTTTGAGGGGAAAAACTTTCCATTTTTGGCAATTTTCAATTACAAGTCACTTTCTATTTTTGGAAAGTTTCCATTTGACTTTATTTTCTTCATTCTTGATGTTTTAAATGTCAAATGAAACTTGTTTGGACATGAATTAAGTGTCTCTAACTCTCTCCCAGCTCCAAATCCATCAATTCAGGCACAATTGACCACAGTTGACTTTTCTGACTAACAGATGAATTTTAGCTTGACTGATGAACTTGAGCCCCAAACTCCTGATGAAATGGCTCAATGATGAAACCCTAGCTTCCATAAGCTCAATATAAACATATGATGATCCTCATATCCATTGAAAACCTCATCTCCTTCACAAGCCCTGATTGGCCCAATGCAGATAATTCAACTGATTAGGGTTGACCAGTGGTCAAAACCCTAATCTCAAGGTGTCTGATCAAGCATACTGAGTCCTTGGATGATGACAAGACCATGATGATGATGATGTATCATTTCAACCAAGATGAAGCTCAATCCCCTTGAGAATCAAAAACCCTAATTTGAATCACACATCCTCAGATGATTAGTGATCCATTCAATGAAACCCTTAGCTTGAATCTCAACCTCTTATCTTCTGACCAAGACTCGGAGGATGACTTGTACAATGTTGCCACATGATACGCAATATGCAATGACTAATAACCTAAAAAATGCAATGCAATATGCTAAGCTAGTCCCAAGAGAGGAGGGCAAATTTTGAGGTGTTACACATGTCATCGACATATACTTTAATCTCTTTATGCATCATATCATGAAAAGAGTAGTCATTACACTCTAGTAAGTTGCACCAGCATTCTTTATACCGAAAGGTATCACTCTATAACAGAATGTTCCCCAAGGTGTAATGAATATGGTCTTCTCCATATCTTCGGGTGCCATTTTGATCTGATTATATCCGGAAAATCCATCCATAAATGAAAAGACTTTGAATTTAACAGTATTGTCTACCAACATATCAATGTGTGGCAGAAGGAAATCATCTTTCAGACTGACTTTATTCAAATCTCTATAATCAACACACATGCGGACTTTTCCATCTTTCTTTGGCACAGGAACAATATTGGCCACCCATTGCAGATACTCAGTGGTTACAAGGAAACCGACATCAATCTGCTTCTGCACTTCTTCTTTGATCTTCAAAGCCATATCAGGATGCGTTCTTCTCAACTTCTGCTTGACTGGCGGGCATTCTCGCTTCAACGATAATGTATGCTCCACAATCTCAGAATCCAAACTAGGCATGTCTTGATAGGACCTAGCAAACACATTCGCATACTCTCGAAGAAGATCAATCAACCCCTTCTTGACATCTGGACACAGTCGAGACCCAATCTTGACTTCCTTCACATCATCCTCAGAACCCAAGTTGACTAACTCAACCTGCTCTTCGAACGACTGAATAGTCTTCTAATCTTTCTCAAGAAGGAGAGATAATTCATCACTCACTTCTACATCACTTTCCTCCTCGGCCTCAAACACAGGGAATTCAAAATTTGGAGAAGGAGAAGGATCATTGTATTCAATGGGGTTAGGAACCAACCTGCATAATGATTTGATATTTTGATTTTAGAGAAGTGAATTTGTGACCAAATATTATGCAGATGGACAATTATATTGTTTATTTATGTTTTTTATGATTACCATTTTCAAAATAAAACAAAAAAGTTAAAACAAGACATCATAGATGTGGATGAATAGAATTAATTTTATTAATGATCAATTTGAAAATTCTCAAAAAATGTTCACTTCTCCCTTAGGCATAGGAGAAGGATTTTAAAAACATATAAAAGCAATTACTTAGATCGATGCAAAATAACAGGAATATCAACAGCAGTCCAATTGTTGCACGTCTTTCCATGCGTCTCAAAATTGGTGCAGTCTTCGTCTTCGTCATCCTCTAGCACAACAGCTAAGTGTTGTTCATTTCCATGAATGAACCCTCCACTACGAAAGCTAATTTGCATATCTTCAGACCTTGCGGTTGACGAACCTTTTTGGAACCCCAAGCCGGTTCTTCCTTTGTTGTCGGAGACCTCTACCACGCGCCCCCATTGATCAATATCGCCTTCTTCCATAATCTTCTTAGCATCTTTCAATGAGGACATAAGTGGCCCAACTCTCTTTTCAGCAATAATAGATAAGGCTTAGAACGGAGTTCCAACCTTATCCTCAGCTTCAACATAAGAGAAAGATGACAGGTGGCTAACTAACAACGCCTTCTCCCCACCAACAATCACAAGCTTTCCATTCTTTACAAATTTAAGCTTCTGATGCAAAGTTGAAGTAACAACTCCTGCCTCATGGATCCATGGATTTCCCAACAAGCAATTGTAGGCCGGGTGAATATCCATTACTTGAAAAGTAATTTGAAAATCACTTGGACCTATCTTAACTGGAAGGTCCACTTCACGAATAACCATTTTGCGCGAACCATCAAAAGCTTTGACGGCATCCTCTTTCATTGATAGTGCACACGTGGCACCTATCATGATCATGCTCATAATGGCTGTGGTCACACAACAACTTATGCATCTCTACTAAGGACAAGCATAAGCAATATCCAAGAAAACCATATGAAGATCAAGGCATTAAATAAAGATAACCATAACATCCAAGCAAGCATTCTAATAGCTAGCAGTATTCAATGTCTTCCAATGTATCAGATGAAACATTCCTTGATCAACTCAGAACAATCACCAGACATAGACAATAATAACAATATAACAATTAAACATAAAGACAGAGTAACAGATGAATCAAGGGCACTCAAGAACTTGCATCAGATAAAAAGCATATTCAAGGATATCTCAGATATTGGCATTGGCCAAGTCCTTTAGCATAGGGAGTGTTGCCTAATTCTAAGACCAAAAGTTCAGATCAAGTCCAACAGTCCTCCCAGGTGTTTTTTAGGGTTTTCGTTGTTATTAGGTGTTTTAAGGTCCTAAGACCACAAGCAAAAACAAAAGCAAGCAAACAATATATACAATCACAAGATATGGCTCAAGTGAGCAAAGTGAAAAAGACTGAAACCTAAACAAGTTGCATGAAATGTAAATGGCAATGATGATAAAGGTGCTGAAATTTAAATTACATTAAGTAAATAACTTGAAATTAGAGCATTGTTAATAAAAGTTAGTTAAATGTTAGTGATGAGTTTAATTGATTACTTCATTCTTTGGAGAACACTTAACCATTCATTCACAAGTATGAATTCTTGAGCCAAGACATCATCCATGAGAAGGGTTCCAACCTTGATATATCAACTAGCTCTCATGAAAGGAAAAAAGGTCAAGTTTTCACACAATGCCATGAAGAATGGGAGACTTACAATCTCACTTATTAGAATGATATGCCTTGAGGGACAAATTTAGCTCTATGTTAAGCAATCGTAATTGGACTTATGTAGAAGTCACAACTATTTGAGGCCGGGAAATAAAATATAGGTGTTAATGCATGTTAGAGATTTGGTACAAAGAACCAAACTCCTAAAACACACCACACACTAAAAGAAATGGGAAAGACCTATCTCAGTCAGACTTCTGTTGATTCATCTAACACCAGGTCATTGATGAATCAACTAGCATTTAGACATTTAGAGAAATCATTGGTCAAAGATGGATGGGGAAAGAATAGTGATGAAGATGAAGAGGGAAGGGAAAGTAGAAATCCAAATTGATCATAGGAGGAATTTTATCTGATCAATATTATCCATCCATTTTGGGAGATGAAATGTACATTTCATCAATCCCCTAAATCCAATGGTATTGATCTAACAAAAGTCAAATCAACCATGACCAAGGCCAAACAGAAAGTCAAACATCACAAGACCATAAAAATGACTCAACACAATTTTTAAACAATTATTCAATTAAAAATCAAATTAAAAGTGAATTAAAATGCATTTTTAAATTGTCAAAACCTCAAATCCCTTCAAAAAACCAAATAAATGGCCAAGGAATGTATCCTAGGTCAAACAAGGTCAAAGGACCTTAGACAAAAAATTTCATAATTTTTTGAAAGTCAAAAGTATTTTAAAAATATTTAAAATAAGTTAAAAATCATTTAATTCATGAAAAATATCAAAATTTATCCAAAAAATGATTTTAATTCAAAATATGGAAGAGGAAAATATTTAATTTTTTTTGGTGAAAGTCCAATATTTTTTTGGATTAAAAATGGAATTAATATGAATTAAACAAAATAAATTGATTAAATGAAAAATCAGAATTAAAAAAGAAAATAGAAAAACAAAGGCCATCAGATCTCCCTCATTAATTGAGGTGGCAGATCTGATGGCCAAGCGCGCACGTTCCATAATGGTCCTTAGTCAATGCATTGCAGGCTTGGTAATCAAAAGGAAATGCTAGGATTAAAACATTTTGAGATGATCAGATGGTTGGAAACACACCAACACATCACCAGAGCCCTAGCTCCGGTTGTCTTCTTCGGTGTACCTCACCGGACTGGTCCACCATCAACCATCAAGAAAATGAAAAGTAAGGACACTATTTTAAGGAGAAAAAGCTCGGAGCTCAAATCTGGCCTCAATTTTTTCCAATTCCAAATATATTGAGAGATATGAGGAATTGAATTTTGAGGTACACGATCTGAGTTGCTTCGATTTGACCTCAAAGCAACTCAATCTTGTTGCCTACATTGGTAGGTCTTCAGACAACCAATAAACAAGGAGAATAGTGGAGAATTGAGAGAGAATCTAAGGCTTGAAGTTTTGGAAGAATCACCTTCGGCTAGTAGTGATTTGGCTTGATCTCAATGTGAATCCACTTGGTTCTTCCTCCTCTTGCTTGTAGTGATCAATTGAGATGAAAATGGCAATAAATCCTTGGAGTTTGAATCCCGAAACAGAAGGAGAAATTCAAACTCGATTTCAAATAAATCTTCAAGGAATTCTATGGAGTAGGGTTCTCAGTTAGTTTGGTAAAGCTTGGGCAATGTGTGTGTGTCGTTTCTGAAGCAATGCACTTGTATTTATAGGCTATGGAATTTAGTTTTGAAACATTTGAAATTTGACCAAAAATAGAAATGTTGTACATGGGTGCATGGGCATTGAATTAGGCACATCCAATGATGCAACTCACTTCCAATTTGTGTACATTTTATTATGAAGTCATCACATGGAAGCATGCAAAAGGAATTAATCATTTGAGTGCAAAAGTTGCCAAAACAAACCCAACAAAGGAACCATGTGCAAGTCCCTCAATTATTGTTAAAATGGAGTGATCTTGGATGATTTGGAAAGGTGACATCAAGGGGAACAACTTTGATGTTGAACAATTTTATATTTGGAGCTTGGATCATGATTAATTTTGAGGTGGAAGTTGGAGAAATCAAACATGGTTGAAAATTTTCTAAGTACAAAGTCAAATGACCACTACTTCCACCTTGAATAATGTTTGATATGAGCTCCAAATGAAAATGGTTTCTTCACCAAAGTTGTAGCTATTCGAATCCTCTTCAATTTTGTCACAAATTTGACATCATTTGGATTTGTTATGAGGGAGTTATGGATTTTATAAGTTGAGGAAAATTGCTTGTTCAATGGTAATGACCCAAAATGACCTATAATGTTTCCTCTTGGCACATGCCCTTGAAAGTAGAATTTGACATTTATCAAAGAATCAAAGTTGGATAATACATCTTGAAATTGATCATTAAACTTGGGTGTACTTCATATCATGAAAATTGAGCAAGTTATGATCCTCGAAAGTTGACCTCCTAACTAGGGCACAGACAAAATGACATATAATCTTTCACCATAAAAAGTGACTTTCCAAGCATAACTAACTCTTGATGTCAATGTGAAAGTTGTTTGGAATGTAATAAAGAGTAACCTTTATCTTGGAATAATTTTCATATGAAAAAAATTGTAGGAGATAGTGTCTAGGGAACCCCAGTTTTGACTAGTTGACTTTCTCTGGTCAACCTCCTTAAACCAACTTGCAAACTTGAAGTTACTTTGACCTTTGGGACTCATGGAGAATCATGTATGGTTGATATGATGTATTTTGAATTATCCCTTTAAATATTTGATCAATTGATGAAGAAACTTGTTGAGGAAGTCACACAAGATACCCAAATGAAATAGGGCTTCCAAGGCAAACAAGCTTCAAACTCTTGATGAATTCTTGATCAAATGTATAAATAAAGAAAATGGGGATCCATATATGATGCTTAAAACCAATGTAAACCTCTCCTTGACTGATCACTTTTCATTGAGGATCTCAAACTCTAGTTGTGAGCTTGATGAGGCATAGGTGGACACACACTACCTACAAAAGAAACAAAGCTACACATGAACATATTTTTGGTATTTTGGTTAGTAAACAAAATAAAATAAAATATGATACAATCAAATAGTGCTTGGTGATCTCTCCAAATGCAAACCCAATGACTAAGGGGTAAGGATGATGCCAAGATGTGATCCCAAAGCCAATGCAAATGATGAGACAACATGAGGGATCTCAGGGTCAAAATTGGGGTCTTACAAATAGTATCTTGGATCCATGAAAGGGATAGACTCTGAATCAAAGAGGAAACCAACGTCTAAGCAAAAATGAATAAATTAAATGTTTGGGGATGATCCAAACAACTCTTGATTAATGAGGTGGACTGCAGATATATCGTCCTAAAAGGATGTACAAGGAGTCCAAGGAGAAGTATATTTGATCTTAAAAAGATAGTCTTGATTGATGAATGAAGAATGGGATATGAAGAGACTTGATAGTTATTTGGTAAGAACGACACTAAAGTCTATGAGTAAAGGTGGATACGATGAGCAACACACCAAACGTATCGCACCCAAAGATATCCATAATGAGTGTAGGAAAGCTCCAGTGTCATTCCTTCTTTACTACTTAAGGCTCGTGGCATGTAATTCTTATCATAACTCCAAGTTGCTAGAGGAGAATCTTTGTTGTTATTTCTTGTAATGATGATGAATACCTTATCAATGTTCAATTCGAATTGCACTAAAGTATACGAGTGGAGGTCAATACAGTGAGCAACTGGGTCAAGCATCCCATGCCCAGAGATATTCAGAATGGGGGTAGGAATTCTCTAGTCCCATTCCTTCTCCATTCCTTAAGGCTCATGTCGTACAACTTGAATCATGATTGATAAATTGTTGATGTATTCCTTTGCTTGTTGCATGATACTTTGTGAAGAGAGTATCGATTTGCCAATACATTCTTCCAATCCTAGGCCTCGTATTCCGCCATATTATTCGTGCATTTGAAAGTTAGCCTTGCTGTAAAAGGAAAATGTGTGCCCTGAGGAGTAATAATCACTACCCCAATACCATTTCCATATTGATTTACAGCGCCATCAAACACCATGCTGCATCGGGAACTAGGCTCTGGCCCTTCATCGAGCGTAGGCTCATCACAATCTTTCATTTTCAAATATATAATCTCCTCATCAGGGAAGTAGTACTAAACAGATTGATAATCCTCAATTGGTTGATGTGCCAAGTGATCAGCCATGATACTTCCTTTAATAGCTTTCTGAGCTTGATACTCAATATCATACTCAGACAACAGCATCTACCAACGGGCAATCCTCCCAATTAAAGCAGGCTTCTCAAATATATACTTGATTGAATCCATTTTGGATATCAACCAAGTCGTATGATTCAACTTATATTGGCATAAGCGCTTAGCAGCCCAAGCCAAAGTGCAACATGTTTTCTCAAGCATTGAGTATCGGGACTCACAATCGGTGAATTTCTTACTCAGATAGTATATGGCATACTCTTTCTTCCCTTATTCATCTTGCTGACCTAGTACACAACCCATAGAGTCTTCAAGAACAGTCAAATACATAACCAAGGGTCTCCCTTCCACAGGCGGAGATGGAATCAGAGGCTCAGACAGATACTCTTTAATACTGTCGAAAGCTTTCTGGCAATCCTCGGTCCAATCATGACGCTGATCTTTCCGGAGGAGCTTGAATATCAGCGCACATGTGGCAGTCATGTGGGATATAAATCTGGAAATGTAATTCAACCGGCCAAGAAAACCTCAAACTTGCTTCTCAGTGTTGGGCGCAGGCATCTCTTGTATTGCTTTGACATTGGCAGGGTCAACTTCAATACCTCTCTCACTGACAATAAAGCCCAATAACTTGCCAGAACGGACTCCAAATGTACACTTGTTAGGATTCAGACGAAGCTTATACTTCCTCAAACGCTGAAAAAGCTTCAACAAGTGCTCTACATGTTCAAATTCCATTCTCGACTTCACAATCATATCATCAACGTATACCTCGATCTCCTTGTGCATCATATCGTGAAACAACGTATTCATAGCTCGTTGATACGTGGCTCCGGCGTTCATCAAACCGAAGGGCATCACTCGATAACAGAATGTTCCCCAAGGTGTGATGAATGTTGTCTTCTCCATATCCTCGGGTGCCATTTTAATCTAATTACATTTGGAAAATCCGTCCATAAACGAGAAGACATTGAATTTAGCTGTATTATCTACCAACATATCAATATGTGGTAGAGGGAAGTCATCTTTTGGACTAGCTTTATTCAAGTCTCTATAGTCCACACACATTCGGACTTTTCCATCTTTCTTAGGCACGGGCACAATATTGGCCACCCATTGAGGATATGTAGAAGTCACCAGAAACTCCGCATCAATTTGCTTATGAACTTCTTCTTTGATCTTCACTGCCATGTCGGGATGAGTTCTTCTGAGTTTCTGCTTCACAGGCACATACTCAGGCTTCAACGGCAGGAAATGTTGCACAACATCAGTATCTAGACCAGGCATGTCTTCATATGACCAGGCAAAGACGTCGACGTATTCTCGTAGCAACTCAATCAACCCCTTCTTCACAGATTCTTCCAATAGTGCCCCAATCTTCACTTCTCGCACACAATCCTCAGACCCGAAGTTGACTGTTTCCAGATTCTCAAGATGTGGCTGAATGATCTTCTCTTCGTGCTCAAGTAGACGGGTAATCTCATCAGGAATCTCTTCAACATCATCTTCTTCAGCCTCAAATACAGGGAACTCAAAGTTGGGAGATGGTGTTGGATCATTATGTTCAATGGGTTTGATCAACCTGCATAATGATTTTGGATATAGAGAGATTTTAGAATTCCAACAAGGCAAAACATTATGTAGATGAAAAGATTTATTTTATTCTATTTTTAAGGTTTTATGTGATCACCGATTTTCATGCAAAAAGCAAAAAGTGAAAATAAATGGAAAAAACAAACATTTAACATGAATTTATTGAATGAAATATCATTGTATTTATGAGCCAACAATGTCATCACTCCTCCTTTTGGCATGGGAGAAGGGTTTTTTAAACAAACAGATGGATATCATTGTAGGACGCAAATGAAGAAGTTCCTTTCTTAGTAGGCTCAGCAATAGATAAAGCTTGGAACAAAGTCCCAACTTCGTCCTTAACATCTATATAAGAAAATAAAGACAGATGGATAACCAGGAGAGCCTTCTCTCCCCTACCACCACCAGCTTTTTATTCTTGACAAATTTCAATTTTTGGTGTAGGGTGGATGTCACGGCGCCTGCCTCGTGAATCTATGGTCTGCCCAACAAACAGCTATATGATGGGTGGATATCTATGACCTGAAAAGTGATCTGGAAATCACATGGTCCAATCTTGACTGGGAGTTCAACCTCTCCAATCACAGTTTTGCGGGATCGATCAAAAGCTTTTACCACTACTCCACTCTGCCTCATGGGAGACCCCTGGTATGACAATCTGGCCATAGTGGATTTTGGCAACACATTCAATGATGATCCAGTGTCTACCAGCACATTAGACATGGCATCATCCTTGCAGCTCATAGATATGTGAAGTGCCAAATTGTGGTCTCTTCCCTCCTTAGGGAGATCATCATAACAAAAACTCAGAATGTTACAAGCGGTAATGTTTGCAATAATGCTATCGAATTGTTCTATTGTGACGTCATGATCTATATACACCACATCCAACACCTTCTGCAGAGCTTCACGGTGTGGTTCTGAATTCATCAACAAAGATAACACAGATATCTTTGAAGGCGTTTGTAGAAGCTAATCTACAATGTTGTATTCACTCCTCTTGATGAGCTTCAACATCTCATCACAGTCTTCTTTCATGGTGCCATTTTGGCCAGCAGAGACAGGAGTTCTTACAACAGTGGCAGGTTTATTAGCAACAAGTGTCGGATTCGGAGCAACAACAGCATTTCCAACCGGGCGCACAACATAATCAACAACATCGGCCCTTCTGATGTCAGCCTGAGGTTTCAGCGGAGTCTAGAAAATACGACCGCTACGGGTCAGGCCGCTGACATCAACGATATTAACAACAGAGGTAGAGGGCAGGGGCACCTCCTTCCCATTTTCCAATGCCACATCATTGTAATGATATGGGACAACCTTATCATAAGAATATGGCACAAGGCCAGCTGGTTTAATTATCAAAGAGGGAGAAGCCTTTTGTTTGCTGCCATCGTATCGGATATCAACAGGCTCTGGGATCCAAAATACTGGTGATATCACATTAACTTCATCATCTCCATCGCGATTCTGAAGTATTTCAATTACACCTTCATCTAGCATTTCTTGGATGTCTTTGTGGACTTGGCGACATCCCCTCTGGTTGACAGTGCAGACACGACATCTGTCATGGTCGTGCTCATAGTGACTGTATTCACACAACAGTCTGTGCATCTCGACCAATGATTGTCGAATATGGCTGACATATTTGACCTTATATTTACCAGGGCAACCCTGGACCATGTTGACAGCAGATTTCCCATGCTCGGGCAATGGGTTCTTCTTGATGTTAGGACCTACGTCCTCGAAATACAAGATACCACTTCTCACAAGGTCTTGAACCTTGGTCTTCAGCGGGTAACAATTTTCCACGTCATGTCCGGGGGCACCGGAATGATAAATACAATGTAGCTCGGGCTTAAACCACCACTGAGGATTGGCAGGTATAGCCGGTGGGTCACGTGGAGTGATCAGTTTCCTCTCTATCAAAGAGGGATATAGCTCTGCGTAGGTCACAGGAATCAGATCAAAGGTTACCCTCTTCCTCTCATAGCTTGTACTGGTCTGATTATTGTTTCGAGGCTGGTAGGCCTGCTGTTGAGGACGGTGTTCTTGTTATTGATATTGTTGATGTTGTTGTTGCTGGTTATTATTATGCTGATAGTGTTGGTTTTCTCTGAAAACAGGTGCTATGTGAGCCACCTGATGTTAATTACCGGAGGGACGCACAGTCTTCCTCCTCATAGAGTGTCTTCCGGGTTTAACATGGGAGGTCACAACATGTGCCTCACCATCTTTCTTCTTTCCAAACTCCCCATATCGTTTGGCAGAAGAGTCTTCTTCTCTAGTCAGGCGCCCTTCCCTGACTCCTTCCTCCAAACGCATCCCCATGTTCACCATCTCGGTGAAATCAGAAGGAGCGCTAGCAATCAACCGCTCATAATAAAATGAGCTCAAGGTCTTCAGGAAGATCTTGGTCATTTCTTTCTCTTCCAATGGAGGCACAATCTGTGCTGCTAGTTCTCGCCACCTCTGGGCGTACTCCTTGAAAGTTTCCTTGTCCTTCTTGGACATGGCTCTCAATTGATCCCTATCGGGAGCCATATCCACGTTATACTTATATTGCTTTGCGAAAGCTTCGCCAAGATCATTGAAGGATCGGATGTTCGCACTGTCCAAGCTCATGTACCACCTCAGGGCAGCACTAGACAGACTGTCCTGGAAATAATGAATGAGGAGCTGATCGTTGTCGGTCTGAGTCGACACCTTCCTCGCATACATAACCAGGTGGATGAGAGGGAAAGTATTTCCCTTGTACTTTTCAAAGTCAGACACTTTGAATTTTACAGGGATTTTGACGTTTGGAACTAGGCAGAGTTCAGCAGCAGACTTGCTAAAGAGGTCCTTTCCTCTGAGAGTTTTGAGTTCCTTGCAGAGCTCAAGAAACTGATCATTCATAGCATCCATCTTTTCATACACGTCTGGGCCCTCAGACGGCTCAAAGTGGTAGATGGTGTTGTCTACTCTTGGCATAGTATGCACGACAAAAGGTGGAACGGCAAGGACCGGGCTAGATGCCGGAAAAGAAGCAAACGTGGGGGCAAGACCCTCAGGAACAAAGTTTACGGGCATCCCCCAGGGAATCCCGGCTGGCATAGCAGTTGGTGCAAAGTGGGCACTGGCAGCAGGCACTGTTGAAGAGGCAATCTCAGAGATGACTGTTCTATGGGAGGAGTTGAAGGCGTTGGAGATGATTGGCTTTGGGCGGTGTCGCGGCGCGAAAAGTACCCAAGCATAAGGAACGCTCGAAATATAAACGAAACAGAGTCTCCACCGATCTTTATTTATTCCCAAAGAGGGAAAGGGGAAATATCGATAAAACCCATAAAAATAAAAAATAAATGGTCGTCGTAACCAAAATCGGGTTCGGGAGTCGGTTATGCAAGGGGAAGGTATTAACACCCCTCACATCAATCGTACTCGATGGGACCCATTTAGTTAGTTTTGTGTTAGAGTGTTAGCGTTATATCGTTTGCGATGTTCTACTTATCGGGTGAGGAAAGAGAAAGAAAGAAAGGAAAGACTTATGGTTTTTAATATTAATGTGTCTGACAAGATTTTGCAATCCTGCTCCTACGTATCTCCAGGTGCTATGAAGAACTCAAGGCATACGTAGTTCTACCCAAAGAGAACTACTGGATGGATTGCTTTTAAAGAGAGTGATGCTTGAATCACATTTGAGCGATTAAACCTTTACTTGTTGCTCACTCTTGGAGGCTGAAGTCTTTGTTTATTTCGCATCAAAATAGATGTTGCATACTCTTTTCTGAAAATGTTTTCGGAGTCGCACAAGGGCGGAAAACAAGTTTAATGAGTTTGAGTTAATTTTAAGCGGAGACAGGCATCCAAGCAGGGAGCTCTACTGCAGTACTCAAATGCTCGAAAAGGAAGAGGCCTAAGCCTAATCACTCTCTTTTGATCCAAAAGTTTGTTTATGAAAATGTGTGGCAAATTAGGTCAAAGTTCATTAACGGAAGACGATTAGTCAGATAGAGAGCTCTACAGCAGTGTCCAAATAATCGGGAAAGAGAAGGTCGATACCCAATCAATCTTTTTCTTCTATAAGAGAAATGACCTAATTCTGGTAATTACTGTATGTTAATATGAAAGACGAATGTTTGAACATTGAGCTCTACAGCAGTATCCTAACATCCGAAACAGAGAAAGTCTAAACTTAATCAATTTCTTCCATTTTTATTGTGAAAAGCTTTTGAAAATAGGGGGACGACTTGACGTTGGATCAAGCGTCTGAAGTTGACTTATGAAAAATAATTTGGATGTGGCGGGGGTGCGCTCGACTTTACAATCAATTTGGATTTGATTTGGGAAAAAAAGACTCGACGTTGGATCGAGTGTTTGTTTTTGTTCTTTTCTAAAAGGGTTGATTTTAATCTTCTGTTAACAATCAAATAGTACAGTAAAGTAACTGAAAGCGGTAAATTTATTACACATGTTTAGGAATGGGGGTATAGTTTGTCGAATGGGGATACAATATAATAATTAAATGATATAAGTTTTGAAAGACAGTTTGAAAAAAATAAAAAATAAAAGAATCTCGTTGTAAGAAGACCCAAGAGAAAGCCAAGGGACTCAAAGTAAAATCAGAAGTTAAATTGAATTTTTAATTTTAAAATTACTACGCATTTGTGAAAAATCAATCGGACAATTAAATCAATTTTTTTAAAAAAAATATTTAATAAGTAATGACCAATTAATCAATAAATAAATATGATAATAATAATAAAACAAAACTAATAATAATAATCTGGAAAACTTATACAAATAATAATAAATAATGATAAATAAAATAAAATAAACAAATAATAACAACAATTGATAATGATAATAACTAATAATAAGAATAATAAAAATAAACAAAATAAATAAATATATAATAATAATAATAATAGTTAATAAAAAAATAAAATAAACAAACAATAATAGATAATGATAAATAAAATTCCCTAATACTAATAATCGCAATTAATAGTAATACTAATAATAATAATAATAAATAAATCAATCAATCAATCAATAAATAATAATATTAATAATTAATAAAATAAAAAAATAAAAAAATAAAAAAAAATAATGATAAATAAAAATTCAATAATACTAATAATTGCAATTAATAATAATACTAACAATAATAACAACTAATAATAACAATAACAATAAAAAATTAATAAATAAATAATAATATTTTATAAATGGAATAAATAAAATAAATAATAATAATAGTAACATCAGTAGTAATAATATTAATAATAATAAATAATAGTGAATAAATAAAATAAATAAATAATAATAATTCGATAATAAATGATAATTAATGAGTTAGAATAACAATAATCAATGATGATAATAGTAATAAATAGGAAGTTAGTAATAATATTAATACTTAATATTAAATTAGTGGTAATAATAATAATATTCATAATAAGAATAATAATAATTACAATAATAATAAGGGTCTTGCTAACTTGTGCCCTTGGGGCACAAGTTAAGGTTACTACTATCAAAAAGTTTGTGTGGAATAAAACAAAATTGTAAATTTCAAGAAATCAAATGCAAGCGCTCCAAGAGAATATTTCTATAAGTGTATCATTAACTTGTGCCCTTGGGGCACATGTTAGCATTAGCCTAATAATAATAATGATAATGATAATTACAAATAATAATAATAATAATGTGAAATAAATGAGAGAAAAAAAAAAGACAGATAAAAGAGAGGTGAGACGGTAGAAAAACTGGACAGAGGGAGAGTGGAAGTGATTTTGGAAAATTATGTATCACCACTTATAACTTGACACATGGCAGGGGTATTTTTTTTATAAAAAAAAGTCAAAAAATAACTCATGCTCTTCCTCTACATGTGTATCAGTTGGTAAAATAAAAATGTGTTTTCTGAATGAAAAAAAAATATCTTCTTCTCAACTATCTCTCCCTCATGTCCGATCTCCCTTTATTTTCTCTCAAAAAAAATCAAAAGAAAATATAATCTCTTCCTCTCTAACTTCATGATTTAGTAAAAAAGAAAGAAAAATTGGAGTCAAAATAAAGAAACCAAACCTGTCTCTAACGAAATGGTGGTGGTTTAGATCGAACGTTGATACAACGGTTTTGTCGGAAACGTCTGCGGTGGTGATATGATGGAGGAATAGAAACAGGTTACTATGGCGAAGATGATTTCACAGTCGGAAAAGCGAATTGGGATGGAGGAAGTTACGTTTTTATTTTGAAACTTTGAGTTGTTGTTCTTGTTTTGATTGTTATTTTTAATGTTAAAGTTTGGTTACTTTCATGGTGTTTGTTAGGAGAGCACAATGTAAAGGTGGAGTAGATATTCAAATTTTTTTGTGCTAACAATGAAAAAGAATCATCACTATAAAGAAACAAATTTCATTGAGTCTACTATCTTTCCTCCAAAGAAAAGTAAACAGAGCGAGAGTTTTGAGAGTTTTTCTTTGTGATTGTGAGTGATGTGAGGTAAAATTAAATGTTTATGCATCAACCTTGATAATAAATGAAGATGTGATGGCTAATGTATTGATATAGCCCAAGAAAGGACAAGTTTTGATAGTATCTGCATACATACAACAGTCTTGATGTGAGGTGATACAGAAAAAGTTTAAAGGTGGAGAAAAAATCACTCTTTTTAAGCATGTGTGAGAGAAAATGGCGGTTTGATAGTTTGTGGCTGGGAAATGTGAGACGTGGTCACTGATTTGTGGAGGGAGAAAAATACATAATTTTCTACTCTTTTTCTTTTCATAATAAACACATAATTCCTTAAAATATATATATATATATATATATATATATATATATATATATATATATATATATATATATATATATATATATATATATATATATATATATATATATATAACAAAGTTAAAAGATACAAATAAAATAAAATTCTGTATTAAGAAAAATCTTTAAGAAATAAAATATATGAATGTAATAAAATTAAAAATTATATATTTTTGACAAAAAGTTAAAAAAAAAAGTATATAAATATAATAAAATTAAAATTTTTAAAATAAAATTATATCTTTCTTACAAAAAGCTTAAAAAACAAAGTATATAAATATAATAAAATTAAAAGATTAAAATGAACATGATTAATTTTAAATAAACCTACTAATTATATTTGCTAAAAAGGAAAAATAATCGGATAAAAAAATGAACAAAAATCGGGCACAAAATAAAAATAAAAAAATAAAAAATAAAGTGAATGCATCAAAATTATCAGTGCGAAATAAACATCTCGAAAACAAACATGTTTAAATCAAATTTTAAAAGAAAAAAATGATCAGTTAAACGGTTCAGGCTGATCAGAATGCGACCGAAAAAACAGTAAAAATAAAATAAAAAAGTAAAACGAGTTATCAAGGTTGAACTATGCGAAAGGTAGATTAATTAAACTGACGTCTGCAAGTTCAATTTTGAACTTTTTCGCCCGCTAATTTGATGCACATTTGAGAAACGATTCGACTGGTCTGTCTATAGAATCTAAAAATTATTTCAAGCGATATTTGAAGCACTATGCGAAACGAAATGTATGTTATGACAAGTAGAAAAATGCATATGTCTTGTAAATGCACTAAATTGTTTACTGAGTAATCGTGAAGAGAAAATCATATGCGAATGAAACACCCTCACACGATTTGCTTCTGATTCTCAAACACAAATAAAATTATGCAAAGATTCAGATGACGATAATACTCTTAATTGTCACCCTTTGATCCTCTGAAATCATGATACAATGGAAACAAATGATGCACTGAGATTGAGAAATCAAATCTTTCGACTTCTTAATCAATAAATGACTGATTGAACATCATCAAGATCATATAAAATGCCAGAACTCCTGACTTTTCATCTAAACCCTGATAGACCCTTTTAACTGAAGAAATGCACGGCAAAATGGATCGGTTTATGTTATGCTGATGCGAGTGAAAAACTCAGGGTAAAATTTAGGGTATGACAGCTGCCCCTATTTAAACATCTTTATCTGGAGGATATGAAGACCTCTTGTCTTCAAATCATCATGGTGAAAGATAGTTTAAATACCAAAACAGACCCAAATTTTGCCCTTCTATGGGAAAGAAAGATATGTTTATGATTACAAATGAATGCACTGGGTTTTAAGAAATACTCTCGATTTCTTAATCAGCGAACAGTAATGCAAATGAATACAACGAAATTTAAGAAATACTCTTGATTTCTTAATCGTCGGGTGGTATGAATGTAAATGAAGGTTTTAAGAAGTACTCTTGACTCCTTAAAAATGAATGCAAATGAATTGAGAAATACTCTCAATTTCTCAACTGTATGAATGATAACTAAGATGGATCCTAAGGAGTACTCTTCACTCCTTAGAGATGATTGGATTAAGAAATACTCTTGATCTATTAATCATCATATGGATGAATGAAAATGCAGATGAATTAAGAAATACTCTTGATCTCTTAATCATCGGATGATAAATGATATGAGAAATGTTCCTGATTTCTCAAATGCTGTGAAGATGAGTTAAGAAGTACTCTTTGATTCCTTAATCATGAATGTAGATGAATTGAGAAATACTCTTGATTTCTCATATGATATTCCAAAGAGTTAGGAAATACTCTTGATTCCTTAATCATCATATGGCTGAATGAAAATGCAGATGAATTGAGAAATGCTCTTGATCTCTTAATCATCGGATGATAAATGATATGAGAAATGCTCCTGATTTCTTAAATTCTATGAAGATGAGTTAAGAAATACTCTTGATTCCTTAATCATGAATGAAAATGAATTGAGAAATGCTCTTGATTTCTCAGATGACATGCAGATGAGTTAAGAAATACTCTTGATTTCTTAATCATGAATGTAAATGAATTAAGAAATACTCTTGATTTCTCATATGATATGCAGTTGAGTTAAGAAATACTCTTGATTTCTTAATCATGAATGTAAATGAAATATGTATGAGTTAAGAAATACCCTTGATTTCTTAATCATGAATGTAAGTGAATTGAGAAATACTCTTGATTTCTCATATGATATGCAACTGAGTTAAGAAATACTCTTGATTTCTTAGTCATGTGAATGCAGATGAGTTAAGAAATACTCTTTATTCCTTAATCATGAATGTAAATGAAATGAGAAATACTCTGGATTTCTCAAATGATATGCAGATGAATTAAGAAATACTGTTGATTCCTTAACCATGACTGTAAATGAATTGAGAAATGCTCTTGATTTCTCAAATGACATGAAAATGACTGGGGATGAGAGAATCACGTTCAGTCGCTCTTAACTGACATTAGGTCTCTGAGATGGATCTGTTATAAGGTAACATGAAAGACTGGTCTTCAGACGTTCTTCATTGAAGGCAGACACTCCTAGGGGAATAAATGATCATATTCAGCTGCTTTTGGCTAAAGATGTTATTTTCAGCAACTCTTGGCTGAAACTGATGCATTCAACTGCTCTTGGTTGATGCAAACTGCATAAAATAAAATGGTGTCCATCTACTCTTGGATGAAACCAACTGCATTCAACTGCTCTTAGTTGATGCAAACTGCATAAAATAAAATATTATTCAGCTGCTCTTGGCTGAAACTAATGTTTCAACTGCTCTTGGTTGAAGAAAACTGTTGGGAAATAAAAAAAAAAGACTTCCTTTGGCGAATAACTGAATGTTCAGCTGCTCTTGGTTGACAAAAGACTCTTTTGGGGAATGAGAAGATCCTGGAGACTTGCTGGGGATGAAAAGTTAATGATATTCAAAAGGATTAACCTTACTCTCAATTATCGAACTGATAGGTCCAACCTAATGTTGCATCGCATAGTAGATCAACATGGAACACTAAACTCTTCTGAGGATTGAAGAAACCTGTTGGGGAATACAAGAGACTCTCTGGGAAATAAACACACAAGAGACTCGCTGGAGATATACGGAGGAACATTCAGTAAAACTTGTTTGTTCTTGGAACTCTCGTCCATTAGACTCATTGGGGAGATTGCTTACTTGCAAAGAGATGTCCATCTTAGACCTCTACTTTAAAGAGATTTGTTGAAGATAAAACTATTGGGGATCCCTTGCTTAAGGAATCCGGCTAGTATGAAACTCGCTTGGGGAATTTATGAAGTTTTGATGGAGAAAAAACAATGTTGGAAAAAATCTGTGGGTGTAAGACCCCAATTTTGACCCTAAGATCCCTCATGGCATCATAACATTGCATTTGCAAAGCCTCAAGGATCATAAGCATCTTGGTTCCCTTTACCTTTGGATAGGACCTCTTGTGAGTGGTTTGAGATCACCAAGCATGCTTGAATTGTATATTATTGCTTTTCTTATTTTGTTTACTAACCAAAAGCACAAAAATATGTCACTAACATCTTTTGTTTGTAGCTTGAGCAATCACAAGGTCAAAAGCTTCAAGGAGATCATTGGTACAAAGATATGGTCAAAAGAAGAGGAAAGCAAGCATAGTAATAGTTCCCAAAGCTCCCATCCATCTAATATGCTTCCCTAGCATCTGAATTCATCATTTTTATCAAAACAAGTCAAAGGGTTTGAGGTTTGTTCCCCAAAGAAACCCTAATTCATCTGTGCACCACAATGCCTTGCTCTTGAAGCAACCTCAGCCCATGATCAAATACAATCAAGGGAAGTTCTTTAACTCATCATTTCATGCATATTTGAACTTATTTGAGTGTCCTCAATCATCAATTCATCAAGATATGAGTCATGGACTTGAGAAGTTGATCAGTCAATTCATTTGATTATTTTGAAATGCACTGAGACCTATCGTCTTATGTGTTGGTCAAATGGGGATGATCCCAAAATAGAAAATGTTCTTAAGGATAATATGAACAATTTTCATGTTCATCAAAAATTGATTTGAAGCTTGGAAGGTCATCTCCCATTCCAAGACATTATAGGTCATTTTGACTGAAACCCTAATTTTGGGTCAAATTCCCAAGGACATAACTCATTCATTTTTTATTATTTTGAGATGGAATCAAATGCATTGGAAATCTTAAGATGTCTAATTAAAATGTTATGTTGAACAAAATTTCAAAATCTCAAAGGAAATACATGTGATAATGCAAAACATTATAGGTCACTTTGGACCAAATGCATTGAAAGGCAAAAAAGTCCAACTTCAAGTGCCCATAACTCTTTCTTCAAAAATCCAAATGATGCAAACTTTAAGTCCATTTTGATTGTATTGAAAAGGTCTACAACATTTATGTTGGAGGTTTTTTCATTTGAAGTTTGCATCATCAAAATAGAGGGGCTTGAACATTGGCCAAATTTAGAAACTTTGCCTTTACATGTTTTACACCTTGCACTTTAAACTCAAATTTCACCAATTTCCACACTTCAAATGGATTTTTTCCCAACATAACAAATGTTCCTTACATCAAAACCTTTCCAACCATTACTCACATGCTCATGTTTGGATTTGGCAAATGGCAATTTCGAAGAGGAGAAGTTTTAGGCATGATTATGCATGACATGTTGAAACTCATTATACAAGCTTGTGCATTGCAGATTCCACGACCATTTCAGCTCAGTTGTGATTCAGAGTGCATTTGGCATTGAATTTGGGCCTTTTGAATGATCATGCAAGCCCATGCAATGAATATCCAATTCCATGCACACGGCTTTGATCACACTTACCTTGCCTTTCCATCTATAAATAAGAGCCTCACTCCATTCAAATTTCATCCATGAATCAATCTGAAATGCTGCTGAACTGAAAACCGAGCCACACCTAAAGGAACTATTCCAATTTTCTTCAATTTCTCAGATCTGAAATTCAACTAAATCAGGTTGAATTTCTAGATCTAAAGTTCCTAGACCTCTCTCTCATACTCCATTGATCTTCTGTTTGGCCAAAGGAAGCAAGCTCAAATCTCCAGAATTCATGGTTGTTCTTCAACTGGTTTTTTCTTCGAAACTCACCATTTATTGATCTATTTGATTGAATTTTGTATTGGCTGAAGTCCTCTTCATTGAGGCAATTGTTTTGAATGCTCAATTGTTGAAATCCATGAAGTTCATGATGAACACCATCAAGCTTCCATCTCTGATTTCTCTCTTAATAGAAATCTAGAATGGAAGTGGATGGTATAAGATTGATGTACATCACTTCCTCTTTCGATTGATGTCTGGATCGCGTGTTTTGGCGCACATTTGCTCTTCTGCAAATTTGAGCTCTCACCGGAGCTAGCCGGAGAAGACAGTGGCGCTGGCCACAGTCTGGTCTCCAGGTCCAATCGTGGTCGTCCATTCTTATTTCCAGATCTAATCCTGGCCCTTGCTTCTTATGACTTTCAATAATGCCATGTGTTTTGCTGATGACTTTGGTACACCATGGAAGCGTGCATGTGGAGCGTCTGATCAGCCACATCAATTAATGAGGCTTGATCAGACGCTCCTTGTTTTTTTGAATTTCTTATTTTCTGATTTTATTTCTTTTATTCCCATTATCTTCAAAAATTCATATCTTCTTCATTTTAATTCCAAAAAATATGAGACCAATTACATTCTTCCCCAAATAAATTCTAGTTTCTAATTTTGATTTTTAATATTTTTTATTTTGTCATTTGATATTTTTTTATGAATTTTCTCTTTTCTGGTTATTTTTAATTCATTTTAAATAGTTTTTGATATTCAAAAAATACAAAAATATTTTCCTAACCTTTTTGAATGATGATGGATCTATGAAAAATATTCTCATCAATTTTTTAATTGATTTGAGATTTATTTGAGATTTTAGTTCAATTAGGTTATTTTTATTCATTTTTAATTGATTAAAAATAGTTTCTGACTTTTAAAAATGCTGAAATTTTTTGTCAAACTTTGTTTGACCTTATTGAACTTAGGATAAATCACTTGGACCTTTCAAGGTTGATTTGAAGTGATTTTGAAGTTTGACCTTCCTTTTATTTTTAATTCAAGTTTATTTTATTATTAAAAATGCCAAAAATATTTTGCTTATTGTTTGACCTCCAATCTTCATCTCATTTCTGATTTCTCATTGTTTGACTTTGCCTTTCAATGTCATTTGGTCAACATACATGGATTGGTACATTTATTTCATCTTATGCACTTTATTTTCCCATTTTCATCTTCCATTATTCATCTCTTTCTTCTTCTTTTTCTTTTTCTTTTTTTTTATCAATGAGTTGAAGGTTGATAAGTTAGCTTTGATTAGGGAGACTTAACCTTCCTTGATTCAAATCTAATTCATCTTGATCAATTGATCAAGTGAATGGCTTTGCATTAAGGATAGGTTGTTTCCTAAATTATGCAAAAGACTTAAACCAATACAAGATCAATTCTCTTCTTCTTTTTGGCATGGCAAGTTGTTGGAACTTGGTTCACTAATCAAGACTTCTAACTTTTGTTGTTGCCTACATTATTATTGACCGGCCTCAGATAGTTGTGACTTCTACATAAGTCCAATTATGATTGCTTAACATAGCGCTAAATTTGCCTTATGGCACACTAACCACTAACACTAACCATTAACAATTAACATTTACTTTTTGCTCTTTACTTTTAATGCAATTTACTATTCTTGCACATACTATCCATTTTCTTTTCCTTTTGCTCACTTGAGTACATGTTTATGTTAATACCATTTGCTTTTGCTCACTTGAGCACATAATTGTGTATATACTATTGTGCTTGTGTTTTGTTTTGATTGTTGTGAACCAAATGAAAAGAATTGGACAAATGGACTTAGACTTTAGGATTTTCCCTATGCAAATTTGGAGTCAAAGAGCAACTAGGCATTGGGCCTTTAGAGTGTTATAAAAAGTCAAAGAGTAACTAGGCATTGGGCCTTTAGAATGCTTAAGCTTGAAGATGAGCATTGAAAGGACCATATTCTAAACTCCCTCTTGTCCATTCTTTGATTGTATTATAGAACCTTTTGATATGTGTTATCTTGTGCTAGGAGTTCCAACTTGAGCTTAATTGAGGAAGCATTACCATGAGCTTCCAAGAGAGAGAGATCCAAGATACATTGAGGAATCTTTCCAAGAGTTCATTTGACTGTTGATTGCTTGAGTTTATGCTTATGTGATTGCTTATTCCAAAGGATGGGAGCTACTTGGATCATCAATATGATCTCAAGAGAGGAACTCCATTGTGGTTTTGTTTCTTATTCCTTACCTCTTGCATGCTTACGACTTTAGCCTTTCTTCTTCTTCTCTCCACTCTAACCCAAGTTAAAACTTTTGTGCAAACATCTAACACTTGTTTTCAACATTAGAAACCTAAGCCTTATGCTTTTGATTTTCAAACTTGCTTTTCATAATACTTATTTTGAATTGAATCTTTAAGTCAACTTTGACCATTTTGTAAATACTTCTAAGTGGTAAATATAACCCATTCAAATGTCTTTTTGTGGTTTCAATGTCCACTTTCTAATCAAAACTTTTTCATAACCTTTAGCTATTAGGTTTGAGTTATCTTTGTGGTAGATGTAATACTCACCTATATCCTTAGTGATGGACAATGAGTCTTCCATGCTTATTATAGGGTTAACCCCTCACTAGCATGTTGAAGCTATCCTCACATGGTGGATTTGTGGTTTTAGGTTGAGTTTTCTCCCTTTGATAACAAAAGACCTTAAGGCTTTTGGACCAATCAATTCACCAACTTGTTTTGAGATTTTTACCCTGAACTACGAGGTTTTGATCCTAATCTTTTTTTAAGATGGTACGTAGGCAATGGGTTTATCCATCCAAACACAAAAATGTAAATAACTTGTATATTTTCTTCTCATCTCTTCAATCATGTTTGCGCAAACAAATTTTCACAAAAACAACAACCTTACCACAAGTATGAAAAGGGCTCCCTAGGAGTACCTAGGATGTTTTGGGTGCCTAACACCTTCCCATTGCATAACCAACCCCCTTACCCAGATCTCTGACTCTCTTTTACTAGTTTTTGATTCGATAAAACTTTTAGGTTTTTGTTCTCTTTCTAACCATTCCTTTGGATAAATAGAAGTGCGGTGGCGACTCGACTTGTATGATTTACCTTGGATTTAGTCAATATCTCTAATGGTAACGAATACCCCGCTACAGAAAAGTGGCGACTCTGTTGGGGAAACATTGTGTTTGCCCTAGTGGGTTTTGCCTACTTTTCATACTTGTTGTATTGTATTGAATTGTTTTGTGACATATTTTTGTGCAATTTTTTGGATTACTGTATTGTATGTAACGATTTAATTGCTTGAATATTAATTCCTTGTATGCTTGGTGATCTTTGTGAGATGAGTTCTATACCCGGACTCGAGTGCACTTAGGATAGGAGAATGGCATAGTCTTGTTGACTTGTGTGGAGTTATTCCTTAGCAAGTTGACTTGCAAGTCCATTCACTTGGTGGAGGTCATGTTGGGATCAATAATGTCACACAAGTAGTTGTGGTTAGACATTACTCTTTCCAATATAGACCTTAGAAGCCAAAGACCTCAGTTTACCAAGCCCATCTTGGCCTATTCTTAGGATGTGGTGCGAAAGTCGTTCAAATGTAAGATTTGATACGATTGTTACGCGATACTACACTCATAAGAGTCTCTCTTGAGAATATTTTTGGAATATGAGTAGTCGTTTCTCCGATAATATCCGAAAGATGGGATGATGACTATGGGAACCTCTTGTAGAACATGTTTGGCAGGTTTAAACCCTAGTACACTCCCTTTGGGTGGTTCTTAACCGAGACTCGATGCTCGTGACTCGCAACAAACCCTTGATTCGTGGTTGATCTATTCATGTATCCTTAATATCAATGGAACTTGGGTGTTGATAAGGTGTAAACCATAATCCACCAAAATGGATGATTGATATTAAGGATGATATGATCCATCCCATGACCTTTGTTTGGTGTGCTTTGCTTGATCCTTGAGTGTGATTGTTGCATTCATGCATTCATGCACTCATTTGCATCCATATCATCAATAATGAAGAAAATTTTCAAGGAACTTAAGGGGTCTATTTGCAAATTTTCAGACATGGAAAGACAAAGAAGGAATACAAAGAAGTACAGTTTCAGACAACCAGATTTGAAAGAGTTAAGGAATCTGACATCCTATGTACTAGATCCCTTGGGTTTCAAGGCTCGTTTTGGGAAGCTTCTTTCTCTTCTGACTACTCAGGTGGACGAAGGATTGATGAGTGTATTGGTGCAGTTTTATGATCCCTTGTACTGTTGCTTCACGTTTCCGGATTTCTAGCTTTTTCCTACACTTGAGGAGTATGCCTACCTTGTGGGTATACCGATTCTAGACTAGCTGCCGTTCAGTGGCTTGGAGAATGTTCCTACTGTAACACCCCTTTTTCTACCCCAAATTATTTAGCATATAATCAGAGTAAATAAGCACGCATATAAAGAAAAGGGCATCACATCGACGTTTTCGAAACTTAAAACTTTCAAAAACCAACAATACACCTGGCCATTCAAAATAACACATTTTACTCCTCATGAATATTCAAGCAATATGCGTTCGCAGCGGAAAATAAAGAATACTCATGTATTTCATAATATGATCCATGTCCCATACCATGATCATCTCTCAATAATCACTTCAATTAAAATAAAACAATTAATGACATAAAGCATATCAAAATAAGATATGAGTTCAATACCACTAATCTACCCAGTGTTACATGACCAGAGCATTGACTCGTTACCTAATTTCAAACTAAATACGGAAACTCTCCAGCTATTCTTGAGCGAGCTACCGTCCACCTACTCCAGTAATACTACTCTGTAGTATCTGTACGATACCCATGTAAAGGTAACATTCAAACAGAAAGGGTGAGAATTCAAATCATTATGAAATAGCATAATAAGGCACAATGAATTAAAACACAATTTAAGAATTCATCACACTTGGTATAATCATGTCAATATTATTAACCAACAATCATCTCACATATTTCAAACGTACATCGCATCCACATCAATACATGCATTCAATGATCACATAACTATAGACGACTCAATGCAAGACAATGTGACTCTATGCATGTGGTACCTCAATGTGAACTCAAAGTTTCACCGCTTTCCGATTCAATATCTAGAATCCAAGCCACGCTTCCGATTCGGACAAGACCAAAGCCCTACGTCTGTTTCCAATGAAGGATCACCGCTTAATACTACACCTAATCCCAATTAAGGATTAACGTCTGCTACGTCTGTTTCTAATAAAGGATCACCGCTTAAATACTACGCCTAATCCCAATTAAGGATTAACGTCTGCTACGTCTGTTTCCAATGAAGGATCACCGCTTAAATACTACGCCTAATCCCAACTAAGGATTAACGTCTGCTACGTCTGTTTCCAATGAAGGATCACCGCTTAACCACTTCCACAATGAAGTCAACCATGCTATGAATGAATGCACACATACCAACACATATGCAATTAAGACCATCTATATACCGTCTTAACATCCCACATATCACCATGACTCACAATTGGTACATATACACATTCATCACAACACATCAATTACGATTACATATACACATCCATAACCATAAATCATTCACAAATCAGTAATGGTATACATACACATTCATACAATATATTATTCACCAATATAGGCCAATCATCAAATATGTACACATAGATTTCATTCCAAAACGCACACAACATTTAAATATCAATTTTTCACTTTTCAAACAGTGTTAACCGGTTAACGCCCTGGGTTAATCGGTTAACGCAAAACAGAATGCGCTTCTTGGCAATTTTTAACAGTGTTAACCGGTTAACGCCTTGGGTTAACCGGTTAACGCAAGACAGAATGTAATTTTTTCAATATCGCAACAGTGTTAACCGGTTAACGCCCTGGGTTAACCGGTTAACGCAAAACAGAAAGCTGTTCCTGCGCTAACACGAAACAGAATGCAGATTTCCCCGCATTTTTCATCGTTGGAGGACTTCCGGACCTCCGATTTCGATTCCGTAAAAAGCTACACGTTCAGAAAATTATGACTCAACCAATTATATATTCATTCACAGTTTTAACATAATTTAATCATCATAATTCAAGAGTATTTATCAAGACCTAATAATTCCAAACCATGCCAATTAAGGATTTCAACCTAAAACATGTTCCTACCCATTGACCCAATCATACTAACCCATAATGATAAGGATTTCCCCCCCTACCTTGTCAATTTGATGGAAACCTTGACTCCTCTCGCTTTTCCTCTCCTCTTTCTCTATTGCCTTCAGTGCTCAAGTGAATTCTAATTCTCACTTCCTTCACTCTTACTATTTATAATAGTATTCTAGTTGGGCTTAAATCATCTAATTTAATCACTAGGCCCAATAATACCTAATATTTAAATACCTCTATTTAAATTTAAATATTAACCACTCACTATGCAACCAAGTTAATTAATTAACTCAATTATTTAATTATTTCTCATATCAACTAAATAATTAATTCCCACACTAATTAAGTTAATTAATCCATTATTATACTACCTCACAACCGCTTAATTACTTAACACTCCAAATAATTAAATTAAAATATAATAATAATAGTATAAGAACTAATTACTAAAAATTGGGCTGTTACACCTACTTCTCAAGAGATAGCAGACATGTTGCACATAGATGAATCTCTGGTCGGTGCTCATATGACTACCAAAGGTGGAATTCAAGGTCTCCCTTCTGAGTTCCTCATTGCTCAAGCTATTATGTATAGGAAGACCATGAGTGAGGACGCCTTTGAGGCCATATTTGTACTTCTCATCTACGGGTTAGTATTGTTCCCCAACATCGATAAGTTTGTGGATATGAATGCTATTAGGATCTTCTCTACTCTTAATCCCGTTCCGACTCTGATGGGTGACACTTATTTTTATTTGCATATAAGGAATACAAAGGGTGGTGGCGCCATTGTGTGCTGTTTGCCTCTGTTGTATAAGTGGTTTATTTCTCACTTACCGTAGACGGTCGCCATCAAGGAGAACAAAGGATGTCTACGGTGGTCCACGAGATTTATGTCTCTCACTAATGATGATATTTCTTGGTACAAACGTGTGTATGATGGTGTGCAGATTATCGACTCTTGTGGTGAATTCTCCAATGTACCTCTTCTTGGTACATGTGGTGGGATTAACTACAACCCTGTTTTGGCACGTCGTCAGCTTGGGTTCCCCCTAAAGGATAAACCTAATAACATTCTGTTAGAGGGTGTGTTCTTTCAGGAGGGTAAAGATCCCCAAAACTTGAAGGGCAGAATGGTCTGCGCTTGGCGCAAGATTCATAGGAAAGGAAGGAAAGAGTTGGGTCCTAAGAATTGTGCTGCTATGGAGCCTTACACTACTTGGGTTAAGAAGAGAGCGTCTGTGTATCTCATGCCTTACGATTATCCAAGACCTACACCTTTGGTTATGGCTGGGCCTTCAACCTTCCCTGACCAAGGAGTAGAGGAGTTGAGAGAGAAGACCGATCACGTGCTTGGATCCGTGAAAGAGAGGAGTTGCTTCAGCAGATCAAGGAGAAGGATGCTTTGATAGAGTTCCTCGAACATCAGGTTATTGATGATCCTGATGATGCATGGACCTCTCTACTTCCTCAGTCTTTCAAGTTTTGGAAAAGGAAGTACGATCGACTCGCCAAGGAGAAGGCAAATATGGAGGCAGCCTACGAGAGGGAGGTGAAGAGGCTTCGTGCATCTTATCTTCCTGTGTCCAGAGCTTTGGACGATTACTTCTAGAGATCCATAAGATGTTTATTTCCCTTCTCTCTTGTATTATATTTGGTTACTAAAACTGTACTTCTTTAGTGTAAAAATGTTTCCAGATATTATTTGATGAGATATATCCATATGTGATAAATGTTTAATACTTCCAAACTTTGCAAATATAACCCTAAAGTTCCTTTGAAATAAAAAGAAAAAAAAAACAAATCATGTGCACAAGCATTGCATGCATCACGTGCATAAGCAGGTTTTATTCCCGGCTTCTTGTCCTGTGGTCTAACTCCGTGTTCTTCATTTATTTTGAAGACAAGCTGACTCACCGGTACTACACCAGAGGCAAAATTTCAAGACTAATGGATCATTTGGAACAAGAGAACCGCGAGCTGAAAGAGGAAGTGGCCAGATTAAGTGCCTTGATGGAGTCATTCATGGCTGCCCAGAGCCAGTCTTCTCCAACACCTTCAACGCCTCCCCAGAGGACAGTCATCTCTGAGATTGTCTCTTCGACTGTGCCCGCAGCCAGTGCATACCTTGCTCCAAAGGCCATGCCAGCCGGATTCCATGGGGGATGCCTCCCAATTTCATGCCCGGGGTCCTATTCCCACCTTTGCTTCTATGCTGGCCTCTAGCCCGGTCCTTGCTGTTCCTCCTCCTGTCGTGCATACTCTGCCCAGAGTAGACGACACCATCTATCATTCTGAGCCGTCTGAGGGCCTAGATGTCTATGAGAAGATGGAAGCTATGAACGATCAATTTCTTGAGCTTCGCAAGGAATTGAAAACTCTCAGAGGAAAGGATCTTTTCGGCAAGTCTGCTGCCGAACTCTGTTTGGTTCCTAATGTGAAGATCCTTGTGAAATTCAAGGTCCCTGACTTTGAAAAATACAAGGGAAATACTTGCCCTCTCAGCCACCTGGTCATGTATGCTAGGAAAATGTTGACCTAGACCGACAATGACCAACTGCTCATCCACTACTTTCAGGACAATTTGTCCGGTGCTGCACTGCGTTGGTACATGGGTTTAGACAGTGCGAACATCCGATCCTTCAACGATCTTGGCGAGGCCTTCGTCAAGCAATACAATTACAATGTGGATATGGCTCCTGATAGGGATCAATTGAGGGCCATGTCATAGAAGGACAAGGAAACATTCAAAGAATACGCCCAGAGGTGGCGAGAGGTAGAAGCACAGATCGTGCCCCCGCTAGAAGAGAAAGAGATGACTAAGATCTTTTTGAAGACCTTGAGTTCTTTTTATTATGAGCGGATGATTGCTAGCTCTCCTTCTGACTTCACCGAGATGGTGAATATGGGGATGCGTCTAGAAGAAGGGGTTAGGGAAGGGCGTCTGACAAGAGAGGAAGGCTCTTCTGCCAAACGTTATGGGGCGTTTGCGAAAAAGAAAGATGGAGAGGCACATGCTGTGAGGAGGAAGACCGTGCCTCCCGCCGGTAACCAGCACCAGGTGGCTCATATAGCACCTGTCTTCAGAGATAATCAGCAGTACCAGCAACATAACAACAATCAGCAACCACCACATCCTCAATATCAACAACAACAGCACCGTCCGCAATAGCAGGCCTACCAGCCTCGAAACAGTAATCAAACCAGCACGAGTTACGAGAGGAAGAGGGTCACCTTCGATCCTATTCCGATAACGTATGTAGAGTTATATCCCTCTTTGATAGAGAGGAAGTTGATTACTCCGCGAGACCCACCGGCTATGCCTACTAACCCCCAGTGGTGGTATAAGCCCGAATTACACTGTGTTTACCATTCTAGTGCTCCCGGCCACGACGTGGAGAATTGCTACCCTTTGAAGACCAAAGTTCAAGACCTTGTGAGGTGTGGCATTCTGTGTTTCGAGGAAGTAAGTCCTAACGTGAAGAAGAACCCATTGCCCGAGCATGGGAAATCTGTCAACATGGTCCAGGGTTGCCCTGGCAAATACAAAGTCAATTACGTCAGTCATATTCAACAATCTCTGGTCGAGATGCATCGTTTTCTATGTGATTATAGTCATTATGAGCATGACCATGATAGATGCCGAGTTTGTTCTATTAATCAAAGAGGTTGTCGCCAGGTGCGCAAAGATGTTCAAGAAATGCTGGATGAAGGAGTTATTGAGATCCTTCAAAACAGAAATGTTGACGAAGATGCTGATGAGGTCAACGTAATTTCTCCAGTATTCCGGATCCCCGAGCCTGTTATCATCAAGTATGATGGTAGTAAGAAGAAGGTTTCTCCCGCATTAACCATTAAGCCGGCCGGACAAGTACCATACTCTTCTGAAAAGGTGGTCCCCTATCGCTACAATGCTGTAGCAGTGGAAATTGGGAAAGAGGTGTCATTGCCTTCTTCATCTGTTGTAAATATTGTTGATGTTAGCGGTTTGACCCGTAGTGGTCGTGTATTTTCAGCACCGTCGAAGCCTTAAGCTGATGCTCGAGGAAGTGTTGATGCTGATTTTGTTGAACGCCCGATTGGGAATGCCGTGAGCACCCCGAATCTGGCACTTGTTGTTAAGCCCTCCTCTACGTTAATAACTCTTGCTTCTGTTGGCCTGAGTGGCGATACAAGAGAAGACTGTGATGAGATGCTGAAGCTCATCAAAAGGAGCGAGTACAACGTTGTAGACCAGCTTCTACAAACGCCATCCAAAATATCTGTGTTATCATTGCTTTTGAATTCAGAACCACACCGAGAGGCTCTACAGAAGGTTTTGGATGTGGCGTACGTGGATCATGATGTCACAATAGAACAATTCGATAACATTGTTGCAAACATCACTGCTTGTAACAACTTGAGTTTTTGTGATTCTGATCTCCCCGAGGAGGGAAGAGACCACAACTTGGCATTACATATATCTATGGGTTGCAAGGAAGACGCCATGTCCAATGTGCTGGTGGACACTGGGTCATCATTAAACGTATTGCCAAAATCCACTCCCGCGAAGTTGTCATATTAGGGGCCTCCCATGAAGCAGAGTGGAGTAGTTGTGAAGGCTTTCGATGGGTCTCGCAAAACTGCGATTGGTGAGGTTGATCTCCCAGTCAAAATCGGACCAAGTGGTTTCCAGATTACCTTCAAGGTTATGGATATTCACCCATCGTATAGTTGTCTCCTTTGCAGACCATGGATTCACGAGGCAGGCGCCGTGACATCCATCCTACACCAGAAATTGAAATTTGTGAAGAATAAAAAGCTGGTGGTGGTAGGGGGAGAAAAGGCTCTCCTGGTTAGCCATTTATCTTCCTTCTCATATATAGATGCTGAGGATGAAGTTGGAACTCCTTTCCAAGCTTTATCTATTGCTGAACCTATTGAGAAGAGAACTCCTTCATTTGCTTCCTACAAAGATGCAAAGTTGGCCATTAAGCGTGGTGCAACTGCTGGATTAGGTAAGATGATTGAGCTAGAAGACAACAAGTCCCGGGCTGGCATAGGTTATTCATCTGGGGTTTCCAATACGCAAGGGTTGTTCAAGAGTGGAGGTTTCATCCACACTGGTCGAGACGAGGAGGTTGTTGCCATCTTGGAAGAGGACGAAGAGGATTCTGGCAACTTCTTCATCCCTAGGGGGATCTGCAATAATTGGGTCGCTGTGGATATTCCAACAGTTATCCATAAGTCAAAGTAATGTTCATTGTGTTTAAAAACCCTTCTCCCATGCCAAAAGGAGAAGTGATGACATTGTTGGCGCATAAATACAATGATATTTTCATTCAATAGATTCATGTTAAATATTTGTTTTTCCAATTATTTTCCTTTTTCGTTTTTTTTGCATGAAATTGGTGATCACATAAAACCTCAAAAATAAGAATAAAATCAATCTTTTCATCTGCATAATGATTTGTCTTGTTTGAATTCTAAAGCTTTCATATCCAAAATCATTATGCAGGTTGATGAAACCCATTGAACATAATGACCCAACACCATCTCCCAACTTTGAATTCCCTGTATTTGAAGCGGAAGAAGATGATGTTGAAGATATTCCTGACGAGATTACCCGTCTACTTGAGCATGAAGAAAAGATCATTCAGCCACATCTTGAGAATCTGGAAACAGTCAACTTGGGGTCTGAAGATTGTGTGCGAGAAGTGAAGATTGGGGAACTCCTGGAAGAGTCTGTTAAGAAGGGGTTGATTGAATTTCTACGAGAATATGTTGATGTCTTTTCCTGGTCATATGAAGACATGCCTGGTCTAGATATAGATATTGTGCAACATTTCCTACCTTTGAAACCTGAGTGCGTGCCTGTGAAACAGAAGCTCAGAAGAACTCATCCTGATATGGCAGTAAAGATCAAAGAGGAAGTTCAGAAGCAATTTGATGCGGGGTTTCTGGTGACTTCTACGTATCCTCAATGGGTGGCCAATATTGTGCCTGTGCCTAAGAAAGACGGAAAAGTCCGGATGTGTGTGGATTATAGAGACCTGAATAAAGCTAGTCCGAAAGATGATTTCCCTCTACCATACATTGATATGTTGGTAGATAATACAGCTAAATTCAATGTCTTCTCATTTATGGATGGATTTTCCGGATATAATCAGATTAAGATGGCACCCGAGGATATGGAGAAGACAACACTCATCACACCTTTGGGAACATTCTGTTATCGAGTGATGCCCTTCGATTTAAAGAATGCTGGAGCCACGTATCAACGAGCTATGACCACCTTGTTTCATAATATGATGCACAAGGAGATCGAGGTATATGTTGACGATATGATAGCTAAGTCAAGAACGGAAGTTGAACATGTAGAGCACTTGTTGAAGATTTTTCAGCGTTTGAGAAAGTATAAGCTCCATCTGAATCCCAACAAGTTTACATTTGGAGTTCGTTCCGGCAAGTTATTGGGCTTTATTGTCAGTGAAAGAGGTATTGAAGTTGATCCTAGAAAGGTCAAAGCAATACAAGAGATGCCTGCGTCCAAAACTGAGAAGCAAGTCCGAGGTTTTCTTGGCCGCTTGAATTATATTTCCAGATTCATATCCCACATGACTGCCACATGTGCACCGATATTCGAGCTCCTCCAGAAAGATCAGTCCCATGATTGGACCGAGGATTTCCAGAAAGCTTTCGACAGTATTAAAGAGTATCTGTCTAAGCCTCCGATCCTGTCTCCGCCCGTGGAAGGAAGACCATTGATTATGTATCTGACTGTTCTTGAAGACTCAATGGGTTGTGTCCTTGGTCAGCAAGACGAATTAGGAAAGAAAGAATACGCTATTTACTAATTGAGCAAGAAGTTCACTGATTGTGAGTCTCGATACTCAATGCTTGAGAAAACATGTTGTGCTTTGACTTGGGTTGCTAAGCGTCTACGCCAGTATATGTTGAACCATACGACTTGGTTGATATCCAGAATGGATCCAATCAAGTATATCTTCGAGAAGCCTGCTTTAACAGAGAGGATTGCCCGTTGGCAGATGTTGTTATCTTAGTATGATATTGAGTATCGAGCTCTGAAGGCTATTAAAGGTAGTATCTTGGCTGTTCAGTTGGCACATCAGCCGATTGAGGATTATCAGTCAGTTCAGTATGACTTCCTGGATGAGGAGATTCAGTATTTGAAGATGAAAGATTGTGATGAGCCTACACTCGATGAAAGGCCAGAACCTGATTCGAGACGGAGCATGGTATTTGATGATGCTGTAAATCAATATGGAAATGGTATTGGGGCAATGATTATTACTCCTCAGGGCACACATATTCCTTTTACAGCAAGGCTAACTTTCAAATGCACGAATAATATGGCTGAGTATGAGGCCTGTATTATCGGATTGGAGGAGTGCATTGATCTTAGGATCAAGCATCTTGATGTATATGGTGATTCGGCCCTCGTTGTTAATCAGATTAAGGCTGAATGGGAGACGAATCAGCCCGGCCTCATTCCATATAGGGATTATGCGAGGAGGATTTCAACGTTCTTTACTGAGGTTGACTTCCATCATATTCCTCGAGATGAGAATCGGATGGCAGACGCTCTCGCTACACTTGCTTCAATGATTGTGGTTAGACTTTGGAATGAAGTTCCCAATATCACTGTGATGCGCTTGGATAGACTAGCTCATGTGTTTGCAGTTGAAGAAGTGAAGGATGATAAGCCATGGTATTATGACATCAAGTGTTTCCTTCAGAACCAGTCTTACCCGCCTGGGGCATCTATGAAGGATAGGAAAACTCTGAGGAGATTATCAGGAAGTTTATACCTCAATGGTGATGTGCTTTATAAGAGAAATTTTGACATGGTTCTGCTCAGATGCGTGGATAGACACGAAGCAGACCTGTTGATGACTGAGGTTCATGAGGGTTCATTTGGTACTCATTCCAATGGACATGCCATTGGTAGAAAGATATTGAGAGCAGGCTACTATTGGCTGACAATGGAGTCTGACTGCTACAAATATGTGAAGAAATGCCATAAATGTCAGATTTATGCGGATAAGATTCATATTCCCCCGACACTTCTGAATGTGATTTCATCACAATGGCCTTTCTCCATGTGGGGAATTGACATGATTGGCATGATAGAGCCAAAAGTGTCTAATGGACACAGATTTATTCTCGTAGTAATTGATTACTTCACCAAGTGGGTTGAAGCGGCATCATATGCAAATGTGACTAGGCAGGTAGTCGTGAAGTTCATCAAGAATCAACTCATATGCCGATATGGTGTGCCCGATAAGATCATTACTGATAATGGATCTAACCTGAACAACAAAATGATGAAAGAACTGTGTAGTGAGTTCAAGATTGCGCATCATAATTCCTCTCCTTACAGACCCAAGATGAATGGGGCTGTTGAAGCTGCTAATAAGAATATCAAGAAGATTATCCAAAAGATGGTTGTCACGTACAAAGATTGGCATGAGATGCTGTCATTCGCTTTGTATGGATATCGTACATCTGTCCGCACTTCAACAGGGGCAACCCCTTTCTCTCTTGTTTATGGCATGGAGGCTGTACTCCCGGTAGAGGTGGAGATCCCATCAATGAGAGTCTTGATGGAAGCCAAGTTGACTGATGCTGAATGGGTTCAGAGTCGTTATGACCAGCTGAATTTGATTGAAGAGAAGAGATTGACTGCCATGTGCCATGGTCAGTTATATCAGCAAAGGATGAAGAAAGCTTTTGACAAGAAGGTCAAGCCTCGTGTTTTCCGAGAGGGTAACCTTGTGCTCAAGAAAGTCTTGTCTTTCGCGCCCGATTCCAGGGGCAAGTGGACTCCAAACTATGAAGGTCCATTCGTTGTTAAGAGAGCCTTTTCATGTGGCGCATTGATACTTACAAATATGGATGGGGAGGATTTCACTCGTCCTGTGAATTCAGATGCAGTAAAGAAATACTTCGCCTAAAATAAAAACAGAATAGCTCGCTAAGTTGAAAACCCGAAAGGGCGGCTTAGGCAAAAATGAGCGTCTCGGTGGATTGAAAACCCGAAAGGGCGATCCAGGCAAAAGTTAGAGTCATAAAAAATAAATATATATGTATCCCGATAGATTGAGTACCTCATCCTGGGGCCATCTAGGCAAAAATTAGGGATTTGGCAAGTAACTGCACCCTGGCAAGACTTTGTTCTACAACTGTCATCCGTCAGAGATTCTTGCTCATTCGTCATCAACCAAAGCTTCAAATACATCAGATTCAGAATTGGTGGAGAAATGGTCATTATGTTCAATGTAGCCTTTTTCCAATATATATCACCAATTTCCAATTTGTAAAGATCTATGGAGTCTTGCCATTCGCAAACTACCATCCCATCAAATAAATTTGAGCCTTTAACCAATTATTTGCACTCTTATTTATTTCTATCCAACAAAGGTTTTGCATGTTTTCATTGAAAAAAGTATCATTGTTTTAAATAATCAAATTTTTCATAAATTTGTTTTTAAACAAAATGAACATTCACAATGACATAAGGATACTTAAGAGATCTTCAGTGCTCTCCCAAGGATGGTATGACCCCAACAGGGTAAAACATGTGTTCATATTCCTGGCATGTTTGTATCCTCTTCCTACCGGAGCCTTTTGAGGTTTTTCCGCCAAGCAGAGTGTGTGATAAGATATTCATCCCTCTTTCCTCCTCAGCTGATGAGATATTTGGTAGTACGGTATTTAGTGGTGACCTTGGAAGCTTCCTATTGGGTGTTTGTTCCCCACAGAAGTTCCCTTTCCTCCTCGGATTGGTTCCCCAATAGAGTTGCTTATGCGGCGGATTTTTATCTGTGCAATAACTCCTGCCCCCAGCTGGAATGACTGATGTTCATTCCCCTGCGGAGATCTTTGCTTCCTGGTATCACTTTCCCTCATCAGATTGGATACACTCCGGTGAACCTGGCTTTCTCTCTTGAGATGTAGTACCAGATTTTGTGTACTTATCCTTTGGAGTTGTTTGTGTTAGAAATGTCTGTTTGTCAGCATTCATCATACATAAACCAGGCATGCGTGCATATAGTTTTCAAACATTCATATATTCATGATTGCATTCTTTGCCATATATCTTTGTTTGTTATCCCCTGCTAGTGGGTAATACATTTCCCAAGCAGATGTCGGTGTCTGATCTCCCCATGTAGAGTCAACCCCTTAAGCAGAAAGTGTTTATCTTTCCTTCCATATTCCCCACCGAGTTATATCCTCGTGGATGATGGTTGTTTCTGTTCCTTCCCAACATATATTGGGATGGGTTTCCCTATTGAGTTATATCCTCACTGGGACGAGTTTTGATTCAGCTTGCCTCTTTAGTTTGATCCTAGATTGGCCTTTTGTGACTATTTCCTACGTTTCACTGTGGTATAAATGAATAATTGCTCAGTAATTAGTAATCATTCATCTTATCCCTGGAGGAGTCTGTGGTTTTCTACCTTTATACCGGTAGTTGTAAACCCTATTTCATCCCCTTGCAGAGTTAACCTTTTCTTCATCCTAATCGATGACGGTTACTCTTCCGTGGTTTTCTACCCAGTATCCGGTAGATGTAATCCCCTCCTTGACGGTTATCATTATCCAATATTCAGTGTTGATATTCCCTCATTCTTTTGGATAATTGCTCTGATTAGGCAGTTTATCCCCAACAAGCCATCTTTCATATACCGGTTGCCGGTAATGTTTGTTGCTCCCCTTGAATGGTCATCATTAAATACCTAGTTTCGGTATCCCGATGCCTTTCTCTCCCCATCGATTTATCCTTTATTAACCCAGTAGCCGGTTGTGGATAATCTTCCATGCGAGTATATTATCTACGTTCTGACGGTAATAGATAATATATCTCATGCACTCTTTGGTCGAAGCCTTTTGTTCTTCCCCAGTTGAGTAAGTTTCGTATCCCTTTTTGGGAATCGAATGTCCATCCCATAATCGAGTTTTCTTTTAGCCCTCTTTTGGATGATGAGTGTCTTGGGAATATTCCCCAATTCACGTTTTGGTTGGTCACCTATTATATGCCCAGTAACCGGCATCCCTGGTGTTCCCTCCTTCTGCTCCCTATTATGACTTTTTATCCCCTGTGGAGTCAGAATCCCTGAGTTGAAATATACCTTTTAGGTCTTCCTCAGACGTTGTGGATGTTTGATATCTCTCACCCTTATACCGGTCTTAGAGATTCATTCTCCCGGAGCATGTTTTTCCCTCACCCTGATGCCGGTGGGATCGCATGATCTCCTTTTGAGCTTATTACCTAGTAACCGGTAATACCTCATTTGTTATTTCCTCAGTTGAGTCCTTAGTGGACATCCCCACCTGAGTCCGGATCTTTATCCGAAGTATCCGTTATGGATAATCTTTGTTGTATTGGCATATTCCCCAATACGTGCATCTTCGAGTCAGCTCGAGTCTTTCCATTGATTTATTTCATGGATTCTCTCCGTGTCTCAGCAAGTTTCAAGTCGTGACCTGCTCACGCGTTTTCATCCCTTTACTCTCCGGTAGAGTCTCTGCCCCATAGAATGAATTATTCATAGGAATTGTCGATTTCCTCCTGATCTTTGCCTTTGTGGATGCATATCCCCACAGAGTTTTACCATTTTGCATGCATATATTTGCATCATGAGGTCTCTTAGGGACCAAAATTTGTCTCTTTGTCATTATTTAAGCCCATTCTACCTTGTCGAAATGAAGATTTTAACCTTCACTCCTCCGGCTAGAATGACCTTAAATAGGGGCATCTGTAAGACCCCAATTTTGACCCTAAGATCCCTCATGGCATCATAACATTGCATTTGCAAAGCCTCAAGGATCATAAGCATCTTGGTTCCCTTTACCTTTGGGTAGGACCTCTTGTGAGTGGTTTGAGATCACCAAGCATGCTTGAATTGTATATTATTGCTTTTCTTATTTTATTTACTAACCAAAAGCACAAAAATATGTCACTAACATCTTTTGTTTGTAGCTTGAGCAATCACAAGGTCAAAAGCTTCAAGGAGATCATTGGTACAAATATATGGTCAAAAGAAGAGGAAATCAAGCATGGTAATAGTTCCCAAAGCTCCATTCCATCTAATGTGCTTCCCTAGCATCTGAATTCATCATTTTTATCAAAACAAGTCAAAGGGTTTGAGGTTTGTTCCCCAAAGAAACCCTAATTCATCTGTGCACCACAATGCCTTGCTCTTGAAGCAACCTCAACCCGTGATCAAATAAAATCAAGGGAAGTTCTTTAACTCATCATTTCATGCATATTTGAACTTATTTGAGTGTCCTCAATCATCAATTCATCAAGATATGAGTCATGGACTTGAGAAGTTGATCAGTCAATTCATCTGATTATTTTGAAATGCACTGAGACCTAACTTTTTATGTGTTGGTTAAATAGGGATGATCCTAAAATAAAAAATTTTCTTAAGGACAATATGAACAATTTTCATGTTCATCAAAAATTGATTTGAAGCTTTGAAGGTCATCTCCCATTCCAAGACATTATAGGTCATTTTGACTAAAACCCTAATCTTGGGTCAAATTCCCAAGGACATAACTCATTCATTTTTTATTATTTTGAGATGGAATCAAATGAATTGGAAAGCTTAAGATGTCTAATTCAAATGTTATGTTGAACAAAATTTCAAAATCTGAAAGGAAATACATGTGATATTGCAAAACATTATAGGTCACTTTGGACCAAATGCATTGAAAGGCAAAAAAGTCCAACTTCAAGTTCCCATAACTCTTTCATCAAAAATCCAAATGATGCAACATTTAAGTCCATTTTGATTGTCTTGAAAAGATATACAATTTTCATGTTGGAGGTTTTTTCATTTGAAGTTTGCATCATCAAAACAGAGGGGCTTGAACATTGGCCAAATTTAGAAACTTTGCCTTTACATGTTTTGCACCTTGCACTTTAAACTCAAATTTCACCAATTTCAACACTTCAAATGGATTTTTGCCCAACATAACAAATGTTCCTTACATCAAAACCTTTCCAACCATTACTCACATGCTCATGTTTGGATTTTGACAAATGGCATTTTCGAAGAGGAGAAGTTTTAGGCATGATTATGCATGACATGTTGAAACTCATTATACAAGCTTGTGCATTGCCAATTCCACGACCATTTCAGCTCAGTTATGATTCAGAGTGCATTTGGCATTGAATTTGGGCCTTTTGAATGATCATGCAAGCCCATGCAATGAATATCCAATTCCATGCACACGTCTTTGATCACACTTACCTTGCCTTTCCATCTATAAATAAGAGCCTCACTCCATTCAAATTTCATCCATGAATCAATCTGAAATGATGCTGAACTGAAAACCGAGCCACACCTAAAGGAACTATTCCAATTTTCTTCAATTTCTCAGATCTGAAATTCAACTAAATCAGGTTGAATTTCTAGATTTAAAGTTCCTAGACCTCTCTCTCATACTCCATTGATCTTCTGTTTGGCCAAAGGAAGCAAGGAAGCAAGCTCAAATCTCCAGAATTCAAGGTTGTTCTTCAACTGGTTTTTTCTTCGAAACTCACCATTTATTGATCTATTTGCTTGAATTTTATGTTGGCTGAAGTCCTCTTCATTGAGGCAATTGTTTTGAATGCTCAATTGTTGAAATCCATGAAGTTCATGATGAACACCATCAAGCTTCCATCTCTGATTTCTCTCTTAATAGAAATCTAGAGTGGAAGTGGATGGTATAGGAGTGATGTACATCACTTCCTCTTTCGATTGATGCCTGGATCGCGTGTTTTGGCGCACATTTGCTCTTCTGCAAATTTGAGCTCTCACCGGAGCTAGCCGGAGAAGAAGGTGGCGCTGGCCACCATCTGGTCTCCAGATCCAATCGTGGCCGTCCATTCTTATTTCCAGATCTAATCCTGGCCCTTGCTTCCTATGACTTTCAATAATGCCATGTGTTTCGCTGATGACTTTGGTACACCATGGAAGCGCGCATGTGGAGCGTTTGATCAGCCACGTCAATTAATGAGGCTTGATCAGACGCTGCTTGTTTTTTTGAATTTCTTATTTTCTGATTTTATTTCTTTTATTCCCATTATTTTCAAAAATTCATATCTTCTTCATTTTAATTCCAAAAAATATGGGACCAATTGCATTCTTCCCCAAATAAATTCTAGTTCCTAATTTTGATTTTTAATATTTTTTATTTTGTCATTTGATATTTTTTGTGAATTTTCTCTTTTCTGATTATTTTTAATTCATTTTAAATAGTTTTTTATATTCAAAAAATACAAAAAATATTTTCCTAACCTTTTTGAATGATGATGGATCTATGAAAAATATTCTCATCAATTTTTTAATTTATTTGAGATTTATTTGAGATTTTAGTTCAATTAGGTTATTTTTATTCATTTTTAATTGATTAAAAATAGTTTCTGACTTTTAAAAATGCTGAATTTTTTTGTCAAACTTTGTTTGACCTTATTGAACTTAGGATAAATCACTTGGACCTTTCAAGGTTGATTTGAAGTGATTTTGAAGTTTGGCCTTCCTTTTATTTTTAATTCAAGTTTATTTTAATATTAAAAATGCCAAAAATATTTTGCTTATTGTTTGACCTCCAATCTTCATCTCATTTCTAATTTCTCATTGTTTGACTTTGACTTTCAATGTCATTTGGTCAATATACATGGATTGGTACATTTATTTCATCTTATGCACTTTATTTTCCCATTTTTATCTTCCATTATTCATCTCTTTCTTCCTCTTCTTCTTTTTCTTTTTTTTGATCAATGAGTTGAAGATTGATAAGTTAGCATTGATTAGGGAGACTTAACCTTCCTTGATTCAAATCTAATTCATCTTGATAAATTGATCAAGTGAATGGCTTTGCATTAAGGATAGGTTGTTTCCTAAATTATGCAAAAGACTTAAACCAATACAAGATCGATTCTCTTCTTCTTTTTGGCATGGCAAGGTGTTAGAACTTGGTTCACTAATCAAGACTTCTAACTTGTGTTGTTGCCTACATTATTATTGACCGGCCTCAGATAGTTGTGACTTCTACATAAGTCCAATTACGATTGCTTAACATAGCGCTAAATTTGCCTTATGGCACACTAACCACTAACACTAACCATTAACAAATAACATTTACTTTTTGCTCTTTACTTTTAATGCAATTTACTATTCTTGCACATATTATCCATTTGCTTTTCCTTTTGCTCACTTGAGCACATGTTTATGTTAATACCATTTGCCTTTTGCTCACTTGAGCACATAATTGTGTATATACTATTGTGCTTGTGTTTTGTTTTGATTGTTGTGAACCAAATGCAAAGAATTGGACAAATGGACTTAGACTTTAGGACTTTCCCTATGCAAATTTGGAGTCAAAGAGCAACTAGGCATTAGGCCTTTAGAGTGCTATAAAAAGTCAAAGAGCAACTAGGCATTGGGCCTTTAGAATGCTTAAGCTTGAAGATGAGCATTGAAAGGACCATATTCTAAACTCCCTCTTGTCCATTCTTTGATTGTATTATAGAACCTTTTGATGTGTGTTCTCTTGTGCTAGGAGTTCCAACTTGAGCTTAATTGAGGAACCATTACCATGAGCTTACAAGAGAGAGAGATCCAAGATACATTGAGGGATCTTTCCAAGAGTTCATTTGACTGTTGATTGCTTGAGTTTATGCTTATGTGATTGCTTATTCCAAAGGATGGGAGCTACTTGAATCATCAATATGATCTCATGAGAGGAACTCCATTGTGGTTTTGTTTCTTATTCCTTACCTCTTGCATGCTTAGGACTTTAGCCTTTCTTCTTCTTCTCTCCACTCTAACCCAAGCCAAAACTTTTGTGAAAACATCTAACACTTGTTTTCAACATTAGAAACCTAAGCCTTATGCTTTTGATTTTCAAACTTGCTTTTCATAATACTTATTTTGAATTGAATCTTTAAGTCAACTTTGACCATTATGTATATACTTCTAAGTGGTAAATATAACCCATTCAAATGTCTTTTTGTGGTTTCAATGGCCACTTTCTAATCAAAACTTTTTCATAACCTTTAGCTATTAGGTTTGAGTTATCTTTGTGGTAGATGTAATACTCACCTATATCCTTAGTGATAGACAATGAGTCTTCCATGCTTATTATAGGGTTAACCCCTCACTAGCATGTTGAAGCTATCCTCACATGGTGGATTTGTGGTTTTAGGTTGAGTTTTCTCCCTTTGATAACAAAAGACCTTAAGGCTTTTGGACCAATCAACTCACCAACTTGTTTTGAGATTTTTACCCCAAACTACGAGGTTTTAATCCTAATCTTTTTTAAGATGGTACATAGGCAATGGGTTTATCCATCCAAACACAAAAATGTAAATAACTTGTATATTCTCTTCTCATCTCTTCAATCATGTTTGTACAAACAAATTTTCACAAAAACAACAACCTTACCAAAAAGTATGAAAAGGGCTCCCTAGGAGTACCTAGGATGTTTTGGGTGCCTAACACCTTCCCATTGCATAACCAACCCCCTTACCCAGATATCTGACTCTCTTTTACTAGTTTTTGATTCGATAAAACTTTTAGGTTTTTGTTCGCTTTCTAACCATTCCTTTGGATAAATAGAAGTGCGGTGGCGACTCGACTTGTATGATTTACCTTGGATTTAGTCAATATCTCTAATGGTAACGAATACCCCGCTACAGTGGGGAGATATCTACTGGGGAAACCAAGCAGAAATTCCGTTGACACCAGAGTTCCAATGGGAGAACATCAATCACATTGTTAGGGAAGAAACTCATCTTAAGAATCAATACCAACAATGATCAAATTCTGAAAGTACTTACTGAAGAGAATAATTGTTCTACCCCTGAGAACACACACCCTTTGAATCTGGGTTTGTTGAGGATTACAATGAACTTCCTTGAGAGGTTGCTGAATCCGGCTGAGGTTTATGCATGATCTGTTTTTGTACATGATATGCAAAATGAATTTGAATGCATGAATATATTAGTTTATGCATTTTGTGGGTCTCAAGCTCGGATTCCCCAACGCCTTGTCTTGGATAGTTTTGTCACCACGAAGATGATTTTTTGTTGCAAAAAAAATTCTGATTTCTGCTTTTCTGCCAAGCGGGCTTCAATGAGGACTTCTTGCTTCTGGAAGAAAATTCATTTCAAACTTGCTTTAGATTACGGTGATCTAGGAAATGTCCCACTTCTTGTGAACCGGATGCATTATTGTAAACCAACAAAAATTCCTTTTATACTTTCAAAATCAAAACAAATTAAAGTTTTCAAAAGCTTTGTCGTTTCCAATATTTTAATGTTTTTATCTTATCAAAAATAAAAAGCAATATTAAGCAGAAAAACAGAAATAATTGGTAAAGCAATGTTCAACTGAACACTTTTATTTGATGAGAAGAATAACTCATACATGGGGTTCATGAAGATGTAAACCCCTCTAAGAGGAGATTACAAAGAAAGAAAACGAGTAAATGGGAACAAAAATTTAACTGATTTTCCAACGAAATACAACTTTGCTACTTTCCCCTATATCCTCTAGTCCTCATTACTTTGCTTCTAGAAATGGTAATTGGACAGATTTCTTCCATCTGAGCTTTGTTGCAGTGTTGACTTGTGTCGCTGCAGTATTATGCCTTTGGATATTCCCTAACTTTTGCGCGAACTGCTCCTTAAGAGTTTCAGTTCACCGGGAGATTTTACCCTTTTTTACTTAAGTCTCCCTTTTGGGTTTTCGACTTATCGGGCTTAATTATTTTGTTTATCCCTAATTTTTTCCTGAGCCGCCCTTTCAGGTTTTCAACTCACCGGGATGCTCATTTTTTGCCTAAGTCACCCTTTCGGGTTTTCAACTTAGCGAGCTTTTATTATCCATCTCTTTTTCTTAGGCATAATACTTTCTGACTGCATCAGAATTGAAGGGGTGTGTCAACTTTTCTCTGTCCATGTTCGTGAGAACTAAAGCTCTACCAGAGAAAGCTTTCTTCACCACAAATGGTCCTTCATAGTTTGGAATCCACTTTCCACGTGAATCCTTCTGGAGGGAGATTATCTTTTTCTAAACTAGTTCACCTACATTAAACTCTCGAGGTCGGACCTTCTTGTCAAATGCTCGCTTGAGTCTCCTTTGATATAACTGACCATGACACAATGCTGTCATCCTCGTTTCTTCGATTAAATTGAGTTGGTTAAACCTGGTTTGAATTCATTCTGCTTCTTTTAATTCTGTCTCAATCAAGACTCTCAATGAGGGGATCTCCACTTCTATTGGTAGCACAACCTCCATGCCATAGACTAGTGAGAAAGGGGTTTCCCCTGTTGAAGTGCGAACAGCTGTTCGATATCCGTGCAAAGCAAAGGGTAGCATTTCGTGCCAATCTTTATAAGTTTTCACCATCTTCTGAATGATCTTCTTGATATTCTTGTTAGTCGCCTCTACAGCTCCGTTCATCTTTGGCCTATAAGGTGACGAGTTATGATGTTCAATCTTGAAATTCTCACACAACTCACTCGTCATCTTATTATTCAGATTTGATCCATTATCTGTGATAATCTTGCTAGGAGTTCCGTAGCGAGAAATTATCTCTTTCTTGATAAACCGAGTGACGACTTGCTTTGTCACATTGGCATAAGAAGCTGCTTCTACCCACTTAGTGAAGTAGTCAATGGCAACCAGAATGAACTGATGTCCATTTGCATCTTTAGGCTTAATCATACCAATCATGTCTATGCCCACATTGAGAATGGCCATGGAGCTGATAAAACATTCAGAGGAGTAGGTGGCATGTGCACCTTGTCAGCATAAATTTGGCACTTATGGCATTTCCTAGCATAATGGTAACAATCTGTTTCCATTGTCAACTAATAGTAACCAGCTCTAAGGATTTTCTTTGCCATTGCATGTCCGTTTGCATGAATGCCGAAAGAACCTTCGTGGATTTATTTGATGAGTAGGTCGGCTACGTGTCTATCCACGCATCTGAGCAGAACTAAATCAAAGTTTCTTTTGTATAGAGCACCACCACTTAGGAAGAAGTTGGCTGATAACTTTCTTAAGGTATTTTTGTCTGTGATGGATACATCATTTGGATACTCGTGCTTCTCAAGATATCGTTTGATGTCATAAAACCAAGGCTTGCCATCTGTTTCTACTTCAATTTCCAAGCAATGTGCTAGCTCGTCTAGACGTTGAATTGTAATAGCAGGTGATTCGTTAGCCCACTTGACCTTGAACATAGATGACAGAGTAGCCAAGGCATCGGCTAGCTGATTCTCCTCCCTAGGAATATGATGGAAATTAATCTCATTAAAGTAGGGGCTTAGCTTCATGACATGCTCTCTGTAACACCCCGAATTAAATAAGAGGATTATTTAATTAAGTTAATAATATATGTAATAATTTAATTAAATAAATTGAATTATTGGATTATTATTATTATTAATATTATTTTGAATAATTAGTGGAAAATATATAAGTTGGAATATGGAAAAAGGGTTTCATTGTTGGTAAAGAGTTTTCACGTGAAACAGAGAAGCGGCTGAAAGGTGAAAAGTGGAGAAAGGGCAGAGAGGAAGAGCTAGAGAGCAAGGCTTGAAGAACGGAAAAGCTTGAAGCTTAGAGGTTGCCGGATTATCTCAGGTAAGGGGGGTTTATCGTCGTTTAATGGGTATTATAGATTAACATGTCATGGGTAGTGATAAACCGTTAAATTGACCCTAATTGGGATTGTTGGTGCTGAAAATTGTGATGAATAAGTTGTGTTAAACCTGAAATTTAATCGGTAATTGGATGAGTAGTGTTTTCCCGAACGTGTAGCTTTTTACGGAAATTGAATCGGAGGTCCGGAAGTCCTCCAACGGCGGAAAATGCGGAGAACTCTGCATTCTGCCTTGTGTTAGCGCAGGAACTGCTGTTTTGCCTGCGTTAACCGGTTAACCCAGGGCGTTAACCGGTTAACACTGTTATATTTTGTGGAAATGTGCTGTTTTGCCTGCGTTAACCGGTTAACCCAGGGCGTTAACCGGTTAACACTGTTGCGTTTTGCCAGAAAATGTGTTTTGCCTGCGTTAACCGGTTAACCCAGGGCGTTAACCGGTTAACACTGTTGGAAATTAGAAAAATTGGTATTTTAATGTTGTTCACATGATTGGTGATTGGCCTATTATCGTTAATCTTGATGAGTAATTTTGTTGGGTTATGTTATGGAGTGTTGATACAAATATGTTGATAAGTTGTGTTAAAGTTGTTGAAAATACTGAGTTGTAGGCTTGATGAGCCAACGTTGATTATAAGTTGATTTTGTTGAAAACATTGTTGTGTTGCTATTATTATTATGTTGTCGACATTTTAAAGTCGTGTATGCCATGTACATTCATATGCATTAAGTCGGAGCTTTGCTCACACCACGTTGGCCTGGATTGGCAAATTTTAAGTTGAAAGTTGAAGGCTTATGCCTTGATGCCCAATAAAATGGCAATGATTTTAAGTTGGGAGTTTTACTCCGAATGGTACCACATGCATGACAAGTCGAGTCTCATTAGAGTTGCATTTCTGTTGGTCTGTTGTATGGCGTGTAATGGGAATGGATGTATTCCAGTATTATATGTGTTGTGTGTTGTGTGTTGTGTTGATGTTGAGTATGATTGAGTTGATAACTGCCGTTGCTGAATGTGTAATCTGATTGGGTGATGAAACGTGTTAAATTACTTAACGTTGCATGATGAATTATAATGCTTATTATATTGATTGAGGAACTCACCCTTACAACTATTTTTCAGGTAACGAGCAATGAGTTGAGTAGAAGCTAATGCTTGGAGTCTAGTGTAGTCTCCTAAGTGGGTCATGCTCTGATAGATGTAACATCGGGACGGGATGTTTTACCTTGTTGAATAATTTTCATGTAATGTATTGCATATGTTGAATGATCGATTTGGTCTCTATCCGCTGCGTTTTGTGCAAATGTTTTATGTTTTGAGCTAATAAAAGAGCATGACAGTTGTAATGATGTGAAGTGTTGTGTGACACCCTTGGTGCATAATTACTCTGATATATATTTGTTGCTGTTATTAAATATTTGGGGTATTTTAGAAGGGTGTTACATTAGTGGTATCAGAGCAGGTCGGTCTGTCCGGCCAGTTGTCGTGTCATTACTATCTAATAATTGTGTATTGTTACCGATCTAACTTTAAGTTGTGTTGTATTGATAAGTTGAAATGGCTGGAAGGAATGACGCTGCAATGGCTGCCGCAATGCAAGCGATGGCACAAGCTGTGCAGAACTTGCCAAATGCTGGTGGAGATGCTGGATCACGTAGCTTGGCGACTTTTCAGAGAGAGAATCCACCGGTGTTTAAAGGGAAGCATGATCCAGATGCAGCCTTGGGATGGTTGAAAGAGATTGAGAGAATCTTCCGTGTTATGGATTGCACTCCAGCTCAGAAGGTTCGGTATGGTACTCACATGCTAGCAGTCGAAGCTGATGACTGGTGGCTAGAGACTCACGAGAGGTTGACCGTGGCAGGTGAAGTCATTACTTGGGATGTATTCCGTAGAGAATTCATGAAAAAATATTATCCGGAAGATGTCCGGGGTAAGAAGGAAATTGAGTTCCTTGAGCTGAAGCAAGGAAACATGTCTGTCACTGATTATGCTGCAAAATTTGTGGAGTTGTCCAAATTTTATCCTCATTACACTGGTGCTGGTGCTGAATTTTCAAAGTGCATCATGTTTGAAAATGGACTGCGCTCTGAAATTAAGAAGGCTGTTGGGTATCAGAAGATACGCATTTTTACTGAATTGGTTGATAGCTGCAGGATATTTGAAGAAGACAATAATGCTCATTACAAGATTGTCAGTGACCGCAGGGGCAAGCAACATCAAAACCGTGGCAAGCCGTATGATGCCCCAGTGGGAAAAGGGAAACAAGGAGCTGCTCCGGCTCAGAGGACCAATAGGGGAGGTGCTCCTGCTGGTATAGTTTGCTTCAAATGTGGTCAGGCTGGTCATAAGAGTAATGTATGCACTGTTGAGGTAAAGAGGTGTTTTCGCTGTGGTAAGACTGGTCATGCAATAGCTGATTGCAAGCACAAGGAAATGATTTGTTTTAATTGTGGCGAAGAAGGGCATATTGGAAGTCAGTGTCAGAAGCCAAAGAAATCTCAGACTGGGAAGGTGTTCGCATTGACCGGAACTCAAACCTCCAGTGAGGACAGACTTATCCGAGGTACGTGTTATATTAATGGCTTTCCTCTTGTAGCTATTATTGACACAGGTGCGACCCATTCCTTTATATCTTTGGATTGTGCTGTGAAACTTAAGTTAGAAATATCTGAGATGTTTGGTAGTATGGTAATTGATACTCCTGCGAAGGGTTCAGTGACTACTACTTCGGTTTGTTTAAATTGTCCTTTGAGTATTTTTGGTAGAGACTTTGGGATGGACCTAGTGTGTCTTCCACTAGTGCAGATTGATGTTATTCTTGGTATGAACTGGTTGGTGTTTAACCGAGTTTCTATCAATTGTTTTGATAAGACGGTGGTCTTTCCTGAGATTGAGGAGGGAAAGAGTTTGTTTCTATCAGCCAGGCAGGTGAGTGAGGAAGTAGCTGATGGGGCAGAGTTGTTTATGCTGTTAGCGAATTTGGAGGCTAAAGATAAAATGGTGATTTGTGATCTAGCCGTGGTGTGTGATTTTCCTGATGTGTTTCCTGAAGAGGTGAATGAATTACCACCAGAACGCGAAGTGGAGTTCTCGATTGATTTGGTACCTGGTACCAGGCCGATATCGATGGCCCCGTACCGTATGTCTGCTGTTGAGTTAACTGAATTGAAGAGTCAGTTGGAAGATCTGTTGGATAAGAAATTTATTCGTCCGAGTGTGTCACCGTGGGGTGCACCAGTGCTATTGGTTAAGAAGAAAGAAGGTACTATGAGGTTGTGTGTGGACTACAGGCAACTGAATAAAGTGACGATCAAGAATCGGTATCCTTTGCCGAGGATTGATGATTTGATGGATCAGTTGGTTGGTGCAAGTGTGTTCAGCGAAATAAATTTGAGATCTGGGTATCATCAGATCCGTGTGAAAACCGAGGATATTCAGAAGACTGCTTTCAGAACAAGGTATGGACATTATGAGTATTCGGTAATGCCTTTTGGTGTGACTAATGCGCCTGGAGTATTTATGGAGTATATGAATAGGATTTTCCATCCGTACCTAGATAAGTTTGTTGTGGTGTTTATTGATGATATTTTGGTGTATTCGAAATCTGAAGAAGAGCATGCTGAACAATTGAGAGTGGTTTTGGGAGTTCTACGAGAAAAGAAGTTATTTGCTAAATTGTCCAAGTGTGAATTTTGGTTAGGAGAGGTAAGTTTTCTTGGTCATGTGATTTCAAGAGGTGGTGTTGCTTTTGATCCTTCTAAGATAGAAGCGGTATCTAAGTGGGAAGCTCCGAAGTCTGTTGCTGAGATTCGAAGTTTCCTTGGTTTGGCTGGTTATTATCGGAAGTTCATTGAGGGATTTTCTAAATTGGCGTTACCATTGACGATGTTGACTAGGAAGGGGCAAGCGTTTGTTTGGGACTCAAAATGTGAAGAAGGTTTCCAAGAGTTAAAGAGAAGGTTGACTACTGCTCATATTCTGATATTACCGAGTTCGTCAGAATCATTTGAAGTTTACTGTGATGCTTCATTGTTGGGTTTGGGTGGCGTGTTGATGCAGAATAAGCAGGTTATAGCTTATGCTTCAAGACAGCTGAGGGTTCATGAGAGGAACTATCCGACGCACGATTTAGAGTTGGCGGCTGTGGTGTTGGTTCTGAAGTTATGGAGGCATTACTTGTACGGGTCAAGATTTGAGGTTTTCAGTGACCATAAAAGTTTAAAGTATTTGTTTGATCAGAAAGAGCTGAATATGAGACAGAGAAGATGGTTAGAGTTTCTGAAGGATTATGACTTTGGTTTGAATTACCATCCGGGTAAAGCAAACGTAGTGGCTGATGCATTGAGTCGGAAATCATTACATATGTCTATGCTAATGGTTAAGGAATTGGATTTAATTGAGCAGTTTAGAGACTTGAGTTTGGTGTGTGAGAGTACTCACAATAGTGTTAAATTGGGAATGTTGAAGTTAACAAGTGGTATTCTGGATGAGATCAGAGAGGGTCAGAAATCCGATATGCTTTTGGTTGATAAGTTGACTCTAGTGAATCAAGGTCAAGGTGGCGAATTCAGAGTTGATGAGAATGGTATTTTGAAATTTGGTAGTCGGGTGTGTATTCCGGATGTTACTGAACTTAAGAAGAGTATTCTGGAGGAAGGACATCGTAGTGGCTTGAGTATTCATCCTGGAGCTACGAAGATGTATCATGATTTGAAGAAGTTATTTTGGTGGCCGGGAATGAAAAGAGAAATTGCGAGTTTTGTTTATTCTTGTTTGACTTGTCAGAAGTCAAAGGTTGAGCATCAGAAGCCGTCTGGGCTAATGCAACCGTTGGCTATTCCAGAGTGGAAGTGGGATAGTATCAGTATGGATTTTGTTTCTGGTTTACCGAGGACAAGTAAGAATTTTAAAGCTATTTGGGTGATTATTGATAGATTGACGAAGTCGGCTCATTTCATTCCGATCAGAATGGACTATCCGTTAGAGAAATTAGCTGAGTTGTATATTGAGAAAATTGTAAGTTTGCATGGTATTCCGTCGAGTATTGTTTCGGACAGAGATCCTAGATTTACATCGAAATTCTGGGAAGGTTTGCAGAAGGCTTTGGGAACTAAACTGAGATTGAGCTCTGCATATCACCCGCAGACTGATGGTCAGACTGAGAGGACGATTCAGTCATTAGAGGATCTTTTGAGGGCTTGTGTTTTAGAAAAAGGAGGTGCTTGGGATTGTTATTTACCTTTGATTGAGTTTACCTACAACAATAGTTTTCATTCGAGCATTGGTATGGCGCCGTTTGAAGCTTTGTATGGTAGGAGATGTCGGACACCGTTATGTTGGTATGAGTCCGGTGAGAGTGATGTGGTTGGACCGGAGATTGTTCAACAGACTACAGAAAAGATTAAGATGATTCAGGAGAAGATGAGAATTGCTCAGAGTCGTCAGAAGAGTTATCATGATAAGAGGAGGAAGTCACTTGAATTCCGAGAGGGAGATCACGTGTTTCTTCGTGTTACTCCGATAACTGGAGTTGGTCGAGCTCTGAAGTCGAAGAAGTTGACACCTCGATTTATTGGTCCTTATCAGATTTTGGAGAGGATAGGAGAGGTAGCCTATCGTATCGCTTTACCGCCGTCACTTGCGAATTTGCATGAGGTTTTTCATGTGTCTCAGTTGAGGAGGTACATTCATGATCCGTCGCATGTGATCCAAGTAGATGATGTACAGGTGAGAGATAACCTGACTGTTCAAATATCGCCTATGAGGATTGAGGATCGAGAGTTGAAGCAGTTGCGGGGTAAAGAGATTGCCTTAGTGAAGGTAGCTTGGGGAGGACCAACAGGTGGCAATGTGACTTGGGAACTGGAGAGTCAGATGAAAGAGTCTTATCCAGAGTTGTTCGCTTGAGGTATGTTTTCGAGGACGAAAACTCTTTTAGTAGGGGAGAGTTGTAACACCCCGAATTAAATAAGAGGATTATTTAATTAAGTTAATAATATATGTAATAATTTAATTAAATAAATTGAATTATTGGATTATTATTATTATTAATATTATTTGGAATAATTAGTGGAAAATATATAAGTTGGAATATGGAAAAAGGGTTTCATTGTTGGTAAAGAGTTTTCACGTGAAACAGAGAAGCGGCTGAAAGGTGAAAAGTGGAGAAAGGGCAGAGAGGAAGAGCTAGAGAGCAAGGCTTGAAGAACGGAAAAGCTTGAAGCTTAGAGGTTGCCGGATTATCTCAGGTAAGGGGGGTTTATCGTCGTTTAATGGGTATTATAGATTAACATGTCATGGGTAGTGATAAACCGTTAAATTGACCCTAATTGGGATTGTTGGTGCTGAAAATTGTGATGAATAAGTTGTGTTAAACCTGAAATTTAATCGGTAATTGGATGAGTAGTGTTTTCCCGAACGTGTAGCTTTTTACGGAAATTGAATCGGAGGTCCGGAAGTCCTCCAACGGCGGAAAATGCGGAGAACTCTGCATTCTGCCTTGTGTTAGCGCAGGAACTGCTGTTTTGCCTGCGTTAACCGGTTAACCCAGGGCGTTAACCGGTTAACCCAGGGCGTTAACCGGTTAACACTGTTATATTTTGTGGAAATGTGCTGTTTTGCCTGCGTTAACCGGTTAACCCAGGGCGTTAACCGGTTAACACTGTTGCGTTTTGCCAGAAAATGTGTTTTGCCTGCATTAACCGGTTAACCCAGGGCGTTAACCGGTTAACACTGTTGGAAATTAGAAAAATTGGTATTTTAATGTTGTGCACATGATTGGTGATTGGCCTATTATCGTTAATCTTGATGAGTAATTTTGTTGGGTTATGTTATGGAGTGTTGATACAAATATGTTGATAAGTTGTGTTAAAGTTGTTGAAAATACTGAGTTGTAGGCTTGATGAGCCAACGTTGATTATAAGTTGATTTTGTTGAAAACATTGTTGTGTTGCTATTATTATTATGTTGTCGACAGTTTTAAGTCGTGTATGCCATGTACATTCATATGCATTAAGTCAGAGCTTTGCTCACACCACGTTGGCCTGGATTGGCAAATTTTAAGTTGAAAGTTGAAGGCTTATGCCTTGATGCCCAATAAAATGGCAATGATTTTAAGTTGGGAGTTTTACTCCGAATGGTACCACATGCATGACAAGTCGAGTCTCATTAGAGTTGCATTTCTGTTGGTCTGTTGTATGGCGTGTAATGGGAATGGATGTATTCCAGTATTATATGTGTTGTGTGTTGTGTGTTGTGTTGATGTTGAGTATGATTGAGTTGATAACTGCCGTTGCTGAATGTGTAATCTGATTGGGTGATGAAACGTGTTAAATTACTTAACGTTGCATGATGAATTATAATGCTTATTATATTGATTGAGGAACTCACCCTTACAACTATTTTTCAGGTAACGAGCAATGAGTTGAGTAGAAGCTAATGCTTGGAGTCTAGTGTAGTCTCCTAAGTGGGTCATGCTCTGATAGATGTAACATCGGGACGGGATGTTTTACCTTGTTGAATAATTTTCATGTAATGTATTGCATATGTTGAATGATCGATTTGGTCTCTATCCGCTGCGTTTTGTGCAAATGTTTTATGTTTTGAGCTAATAAAAGAGCATGACAGTTGTTATGATGTGAAGTGTTGTGTGACACCCTTGGTGCATAATTACTCTGATATATATTTGTTGCTGTTATTAAATATTTGGGGTATTTTAGAAGGGTGTTACACTCTCGGTATGGGATCAAATTGGGATGGCGGGTCTCCCAATCTCCTTTGATTTGATAGATGACAAGTGCTGAGTCCCCATACACTTCAAGAATCTTGATCCGTAGGTCAATAGCTGCTTCAATTCCCAAGATACATGCTTCGTGCTCCTCCATGTTATTGGTGCATTGGAAACATAACCTTGCCGTAAAGGGAAGATGAATATCCTTTGGAGAAGTTATAACAACCCCAAGTTCGTTACCCAATGCATTTAAGGCACCATCAAACATGAGCGTCCACCGCGATCCTGGTTCGGGTCCTTCTTCTGGGCCTGGTAGTCTCTTATGTACATGACGTCTTCATCTGGGAAGTCGAGTCTCATCGATTGATAGTCCTCCACTGGCTGGTGCGCAAGGTACTCTGATAACACACTACCCTTAATGGCCTTCTGAGTTACATACTGAATGTCATATTCTGATAACAACATTTGCCAGCGAGCGATTCTTCCAGTTAATCTAGGTTTCTCGAAGATGTACTTGATGGGATCCATCTTGGATATTAACATTGTTGTATGACAAATCATATATTGTCTCAGACGACGTGCAACCCATGCTAAAGCACAACAAGTCTTTTCTAGCATGGAGTACCTGATTTCACATTCTGTAAACTTCTTGCTCAGGTAGTAGATAGCATGCTCTTTCCTACCCGTCTCATCATGTTGCCCCAATACACACCCCATGGATTCATCGAGTACTGTCAAATACATAATGAGAGGCCTTCCTGGAACTGGTGGCACTAAGATTGGTGGTTCTTGCAGATACTGTTTGATTTTATCGAATGCACTCTGGCAATCATTGTTCCACCTAACAACATGATCTTTTCTTAACAACTTGAATATTGGCTCACAAGTGGCTGTCAAATGCGAGATGAATATGGAAATATAGTTCAATCTGCCCAAGAAACCACGAACTTGCTTCTCTGTCCGAGGTGCTGGCATCTCTTTAATAGCTTTGACTTTGTCAGGATCAACTTCTATGCCTCTCTGGCTCACAATGAATCCTAGAAGCTTTCTAGATCTGGCTCCAAAAGTGAATTTAGCAGGGTTTAAGCGCAGTCTGTATTTCCTCAATCTTACAAACAACTTCTTCAGATGAATAACACGCTCCTCTTCTGTCTGAGACTTGGCAATCATGTCATCCACATAGACTTCAATCTCCTTATGTATCATATCATGGAAAAGAGTCACCGAGGCCCTTTGATAGGTTGCCCCAGCATTTTTCAGGACGAGAGGCATTACCTTATAACAGAAAGTTCCCCATGGTGTAATGAAAGTTGTTTTCTCCATATCTTCGGGAGACATTTTAATCTGATTATATCCTAAGAATCTGTCCATGAAGGAGAATACAGAGAACTGAGTTGTGTTATCTACCAATACATCAATGTGAGGTAAAGGAAAATCATCTTTGGGACTAGCTCTATTCAGGTCTCTGTAGTCTACACACATTCGAACTTTTCCATCTTTCTTCGGAACTGGCACAATATTATCAATCCATTGCGGGTAAGTTGCAACAGCTAGAAAACCTGCATCAAACTGCTTCTTGACCTCTTCTCTGATCTTGACAGCCATGTCTGGTCGAGTTCTTCTCAACTTCTGCTTGATGGGCGGGCATTCCGGCTTCAACGGCAGCTTGTGCATAACTATGTCGGTGTCGAGTCCTGGCATATCCTGATATGACCAAGCAAACACATCCACATATTCATGTAGTAGCTTGACTAGTTCCTCCTTCACATTTTTTTTCAAAGCAGTTCCGACCTTGACTTCCTTTCTATCCTCCTCAGTCCCCAAATTGATCACATCCATTGGTTCCTGATGAGGCTGAATCATCTTTTCCTCTTGTTTCAAAAGTCTGGTCAACTCTTCTGGGAGTTCACAGTCTTCCTTACCATCCTCTTCAGCTTGGTTAATCGGGAGATCGAAGTCATAGGGAATTATAGCATTGTTGTGTTCAATGGATCCAGTTATTAATGATCTGCATGGAAATGATTTTTTCTTTTTAGCGGAAGATTTTGAAAAATGAACGTGATGTGAAATCAAAATTGCCATTTTTTAATTTTGTTGTTTATTTGTTTGTAAAAATAAAAAATAAAAAAGATGAAAGACAAGGATCTCAAAAAATGTGCTTTGTATTGATGATAAGGCTTAAATATTAACACAAAATGGGCCCTACAAAGTTATCCATATGCCTTGGGCGTGGCATCGGATGTTTTTAGAAAACAGTAAATTACTTTGAAAAAGAAACTATGTCCGAAAAATCTGTTGCCTTCCAGTTAGTGAGAGCGGCATCCGGAGGTCCACGAAACACCATCTTGGACAAATCTGGATCTTCATCTTCAAGAGCATTCACTTGATCATCACTTCGGAAACCAGCTATGGAGAATATTTCCTGGATGCTAGGAACCTTCCCCTGATGTATCTTCTGATCTTTGAAAAGTTCAATAGACGGCTGATATCCTAATCCACACTTGTCTTTCTTCTCAGGAAATTCAATCATTGTGCCCCAACTTCCAGGGCAACCAGCTTCAATTGCAGCTTTCACACTTTTTCACGAGGTCATGACCCCCTTGGATTCTTCAACAAGTTTCGGCTTAGTCTGGACCATATTGACCACTTCAAGGGCTTGGAGAGGAGTTTCAACAATGTCTTCACCTACTTCAATGTATCTGAAAGAAGTCAAATGGCTGACGAAAATATCTTCCTCTCCGGATACTGATACCAGCTTACCAGAAGTAACAAACTTCAGCTTCTGGTGAAGTGTCAAGGTGATAGCTCCAGTAGCATGGATCCAAGGTCTACCTAACAGACAGCTATAGGCAGGCCTAATATCCATTACCTGGAAGGTAATACGGAAAGTTTGAGGACCAATCAGGATTGGGAGGTCAATCTCCCCAATAACTGTTCGGTTAGACCAATCAAAAGCTTTCACAATCAAAGCACTAGGTCTCATCTGCACCCCTTCAATATTCAATTGTGCCAGGGTTGTCTTAGGTAACACGTTCAAGGATGAACCTGTATCCACCAGTACTCAAGCCAAAGTAACATCTGTACACTGAATAGAGATATGAAGCTCCATATTATGTTCTCGCCCATTAGGGGGTAAATCATCATCAATGAACATCAAACAATTACTAGCATTGAGATTAGCAACCACATTCTCAAACTGAATAATACTTATGTCCTCTGCCACATAAGCTTAGTTCAAGAACTTCAATAGAGCAGTCCTATGAGCCTCAGAACTCATAAGTAGAGAAAGAATGGAGATTTTTGAAGGAGTTTGGTTGAGCTGATCTACGACCTTGTAGTCACTTTTCTTGATGATTTTCAAGAATTCTCTATCCTCTTCAGCAGTCACTGCTTTCTTAGATGAGCCTTCTCCTGCTTCTAGAGGATTCACCTCTTTCCCCTTCGTTGGTTCAACTGTTGGTGCACTTTCTTTGTTTGGGATCACTTCAGGAGCGAAAACCCTTCCACTTCGAGTCACACCACTAGCTCCAGCGATGTTAGTCACATATGTCTCTTTCAAGATTACTGGTTTGTTACCCACATAAACTACAGGCTCATAGTTCCAAGGCACTGCTTTGGTACTGTCAAATGAGAATGGAGCGGGAACATAAATAACCATGGGCTCAATCTTCTTCACTGGCTCTAGGTCAACATTTCTTTGATAAGGGACCACAAAAGGCTTGGGAAGCCTCTCTTGATCAAATACAGGCACAATCACAGCAACATCCTCATCAATCTTTGCTCTAGTGAACTGAATAACCCGTTGATCCATCAAAAGTTAAAGATAAATTTTGAATTCACCACACTGATTAGGGTTGGACGAACACACCACACAATTATCATGTACCCCATTCATCAATTCTGCTTCCATCAATCTAACATGGACCACTTTTAAAAGAGTCTTCAAATTAAACACATCCTTTATCAATCCACCATCAGTTGAACTTTCTATAGCATTGACACCTGAACCATCATGTTTAGGCAAAGGATTGTTCCCCATATTTGGAACATCAGCAAAAGACAATATTTTCTGATCTATCAACTCTTGGACCCGGAGCTTGAACACTTTGCAATTCTATATTGTATGACCCTCTGAATTAGAATGAAAGGCACATCTAGAATTCTCATCATACCAAGGCTTATGCGGCTTCGGCATTGGAGGTAATGCCCTTGGCACGACAGTCCCATTCTGAATCAGATACGGTATCAATTGAGTGTAAGTCATTGGGATAGGAGTGGTATTCACATTATTGTACTATTGATATGGCCTTTGTTGATTTGGTCGTTGTTGCTGAACTGGATGTGGTTGATTATTCTGTTGATTTCTCTGTTGATGTTGAGGTGGAGGAGCCTGGAACTGAGGTTGTGGAGCTTGATATTGAGGAATCGGAACTTGATAGTGAGGTACCGGAGCTGGAATAGGAATAGGAGCAATTGGACGGTAAGGCATGGTTGGGTATTGAGCAGTCGCTACGTAAGGGTACTGATAATAAGGCCCGGAAGCAGGAGCCTTGTATGGTTCCCTCCCCCTTTGAGAAGAAATGGCACTAGTCTCACCCTCCTTCCTCTTGAATCCGTTGAAAGGCTTCTTCAAGATTGGTTGATTGCTGGAACCTCCCTGGATTTTACCACTTTTCAGTCCTTCTTCTACTCTTTCTCCCACGATCACCATGTCAGAAAATCCCGTGGACACAATACTGATCAATCTTTCATAATATTGGCCCTGCAAGGTACCCATGAAAATGTCAATCAATTCACGATCAACCAATGGTGGGTGCACACTTGAAACCAATTCTCTCCAGCGTTGCGCATATTCTTTGAAAGACTCACTATCTTTCTGGGCCATACTCTGAAGCTGAGTACGGTTTGGTGCCATGTCAGTATTATATTTGTATTGCTTTGCAAATGCTTCAGCCAACTCATCCCAAGTATGGATGTTGCTACACTCCAACTGCATGTACCAATCCAAAGATGCCCTAGTTAGACTGTCCTGAAAGCAATGGATCATGAGCTTATCATCTCTGGCATAAGCAGCCATTTTTCTGCAATACATTTTCAAGTGTTTGTTAGGACATGTGAGGCCTTTGTATTTTTCAAATTTTGGCGCTTTGAATTTTGGAGGAATCACCACGTCTGGGACCAGACACATCTCCAAGGCACTCAATCGGGTTGAGTTATGTCCTTCCAAGATTCTTAGCTTTTCGGCCAGAGCACGACACATCAAGATAGCCTCAGAATCTTGGGCAGCAGTAGGGATGACCATTGGAGTAACTTCATTGTGATTCTTCATTTCAAACTCATCCTAGAGCTCCTTATCAGTGCGGGGAATGACTACTTGATTGACTATTGGAGGTCCTTGTGCAGCGACTCCATCAGCTACTCCAGAAGTATGCGCAGGTGGAGGCACATGAGTTCTTTCAGGCGGTGGAACAAAACCTGGAGGAAGACCGTAGATAACGGGATTTGGAATAGGAACTGAAGGTCCTGACTGAAGAGCAACCCATTGAACTAGAGTATCGTTCGTTGCAGCAGCGGCAACACGAGCCTCTTCTTCCCTTCTAGGCAGAGCTTGTATAGCCTCAAAGATCTGCTCAATCTTGCTTTTGACAGAGTCCATCTCCTCTCTAAAGGCAGCTTGTTCTTCTCGAACTACATCCACGATTCTTCTTGTGTTGGAGCGGGTAGCGTATGGACGTTGAGGAATCAGCTTGAACTACTGGAGACGAGGAAAAAATGAAATGAATTTTTATTTTGAGAAATGAAATGCATGATGCATACTTTGATGCACGTGTCTATAAAAAAATGTATTTTTATGCTTATGTTTAATTTTATTTTCAGGGAACCGTGTTAGATTCCTTGTTATTTAGCAAGCATTCAAAGAGATCACGGGGAATAAAACAAGAATGGAACCAAACTTTTTGTACAAAAGAAACTCAAAATCCTTCATTCATTCAATTCAAAACAGAGTACAAGGATTGAGTACAAAATATTCTTTCAAACATAAAGGAAAGTACAAAACGACAGGGTTGGACTGTAGGCTTCTATTTGTTGAGCTCTTCCAACTCTCCTTTGAACCTTTTCATCATGTATTCACAAAGATAAATAAATTCGGTCATTGAAAGAGGGATGTTGTCATTGTCTATGTCTTCCAGAGCATATCTTAGCATCAAAGGCACATTCGTAGCCATGCCATTACAGAAGTCTATCAAACTGGCAAACTTGTCTCGATACTCATTTCTTTGTTCATGTAAAAACTAGATGGTTTCGTCGCAGGCTGCCAAACTAGCATTCACATTTTCCTTTGCGTTCATCCAATCTTCACCTTCTTGTAGCAAAGAGTCATGTCGGCCTCTCCAGTATTGTTCCCACTCATTAGCATTTTCAACCTCCTGGCACTTTCCTTTCCATATTTCAGGTGTAACCTGAGTAGCATCCGTAGCACTCTCTTTACTGCGGCGTTCTCGTTCTTCCCTTTCTTTTGATTCATAGATTGAAACATTGAGGTTGGCTATCTCAGCCTCAAGCGTCTCTCTTATCTCCTTCTTTTGTTTTGTGGCGAGCTTCCACCATTTCTCTTTCTCACAACAATCCCTCTCAGCCTCTTTCAGTTGGCTTTTGACGGTATTCAAGCAGCTGTCAGCCTGATCTAACCCCTGTTTGACACTTTTTCTCTTATATTCCTCCTTATCAGTCCTTTCCATATTTGCTTGAAGCTGTGTTTTCTTCCGCCCAAGCTCCCACTTATGATTATCCCTTTCTTCAGTAATCCGGAGAAGGTTCAATCGTAGCTCTTCATTCTCTTTTTCCAAACTTTGGATGACAACTTTGAGCTCTTTAGCTTCCTCCATAATGACGTGAGTAGGTTCTGGAAGATTTGTATGCATTGGAGGCTCATAAGGGTATAGTAGTTTGTCTTGAGAAGCTCTGGCTTGGACCCAACTCGTATATGGCCCTCTAGCTATACAATTCTTCTTTCCATGCTCCCTTTTTCCTTCTCTACGAACTTTAGTCCAGGCACGACCTATCCTCTTCACCATATCAAAGTCCTTCACTCCTTCTCCCAGCAAGAAACCTTCTAACAACTTGTCTTCTGGTTTGTCATCCATAGGAAACCCAAGTTGCCGCAAAGCAAGCTCAGGGTTGTAATTGATGCAACCTCGAGTTCCTATGAGTGGCACATTATGGAATTTGCCACATTTGACGATTATGTCCACATCGTCATAAACACGAGAGTACCAGGTGATGTCATTGGAAAGGAGAGACATGATTTTTTGAGACCACTTGAGGTTATCCTTGTTCTGAACAAAAGGCCCTTCGCTTGGAGAGTGAGATAAGAACCATTTATACAGTAAAGGAGCGCAACACTGGATCATCCCCCCTTCTTCTCATTTCTCCAATGGATAGAGTGATAAACATATGCAAGCAAGGTGGGAATGGGATTCTTGAGCAAGAAAATGCGTATAGAAGTCATGTCCACGAAGTCATCAATGTTCAGGAACAAGACAATCCCATAGAGTATCCAGGCTAACACATCATTGAAAGCGACTCGATCTTCTTTACTTTTGAAATGTGAAGCTTTTCCCACTAAGAACATCAAAGTGAAGCCCAAAGTGTCTCCTTTTGGTCCAAGATTAGCTTTCACTTCCGCTTTATCTAGATGTATAGATGAACCTATTTGTTGATGTGTAGGAAATTCCCTTAGTCTGGTGTAAGGGACTTCATCCTTGATACCAATGTCCGCTATATGTGAGAACTCTTCCAGTGTTGGCGCCAACTGGAAGTCCTGGAATGTGAAACACCGCAAGGGAGGATCATAGAATTGTGCCAAAGTGAAAATGGCCCAAGCATCCACCTCGGTGTTCATGATAGTCAACAGGTCACCGTACTCAACACAAAAGTTGTTCCTTCTTATTTTTTTCACATTGGAGATCAACCCCTTAATCAATCCTAGCTTTGGATTCCGGAACTTGAATGAATAAGTACTTTTTTGATTGCTACCCATGTCTTCTGAATGCCTGCAATCAAACGAGTCTTTAGGTCCCTTGAAAATATGCACATGTCATATGTGTTATGATTATGAAATGTTTTATGTTTATGTATGTACAGTTGGGTAGGTGATCATTGGAACATTCTGATTAATTAATTCATGGAGGAAAGGTTCCAGGAATAGGAAAACCAAACAGGTAGGCTCTAGGGTTTAAAAGGTTCTTAGAGTCATGGACCCAATTCAAGAATATTATCGTCAGAATGACTAATCGTAAGACAATAATATCTTAAAAAGGATCTATTCTAGGTGAGGTCTTTGTATTAACCCAACGAGTCCTAAGTCTCATAGGTCAATACTACACAACCATCGACTCCACGGTTCTAGACACGGTTCCCAGAGTCACGGATCACACCTAACAATATTATCATCAGAACGAATACTCGTAAGACAATAATATCCTCAAAGAATGATCTATTCTGAGTGAGGTTTTCGCCTTAACCCAACAAGTCCTAAGTCTCATAGGTCAACACTACACAACCATCGGTCCTAAAGGCCATAGGTTCAGGGTTCTACAAAAGGTCCTCAGAATCATAGATCGAGGTTGAAAGTATCACCGCCAAAACGACTAATCATAAGACAATAATACTTTCAAGGGATCTCATATGAGTGGGGTTCTCACATCAACCTAACGAGTCCGATGTCTCGCAGGTCAATACTACACAACCACCATCCTAACTTAAGTTTTTCTCATAGCTCGGGTATAAAGCTTTTCCTCATACAAATGCCAATAGTCCAGAAAGTTCCAATGATACCATATATCAATAATACAGAAATTGGAAATACAGATAATAAAGGCATATATAGATAAAACAAATAAGAAAATAAACAGATAAAAGCAAAAACTCAAACACAAAACCAACTAAATTAGGGTGGACTCGCATAGTACATGGGGTTTCCCTAGCAGAGTCGCCAGCTGCCGCGGCGCGAAAAATACCTAAGCGTAAGGAACGCTCAAAATATAAACGGAACAGAGTCGCCACTGATCTTTATTTATTCCCAAAGAGGGAAAGGGGAAATATCGATAAAACCCATAAAAATAAAAAAGAAATGGCCGTCGCAACCAAAATCGGGTTTGGGAGTCGATTATGCAAGGGGAAGGTATTAGCACCCCTCACATCCATCGTACTCGATGGGACCCATTTAGTTAGTTTTGTGTTAGAGTGTTAGCATGATATCGTTTGCGATCTTCTACTTATCGGGTGAGGAAAGAGAAAGAAAGAAAGGAAAGACTTATGGTTTTTAATATTAATGTGCCTGACAAGATTTCGCAATCCTGCTCCTACGTATCTCCAGGTGCTATGAAGAACTCAAGGCATACGTAGTTCTACCCAAAGAGAACTACTGGATGGATTGCTTTTGAAGAGTGTGATGCTTGAATCACATATTAAACCTTTACTTGTTGCTCACTCTTGGAGGCTGAAGTCTTTGTTTGTTTCGCATCAAAATAGATGTTGCATACTCTTTTCTGAAAATGTTTTCGGAGTCACACAAGGGCGAAAAACAAGTTTAATGAGTTTGAGTTGATTTTAAGCGGAGACAAGCATCCAAGCAGGGAGCTCTAGTGCAATACTTAGATGCTCGAAAAGGAAGAGGCCTAAGCCTAATCACTCTCTTTTGATCCAAAAGTTTGTTTATGAAAATGTGTGGCAAATTAGGTCAAAGTTTATTAACGGAAGACGATTAGTCAGACAGAGAGCTCTACAGCATGGTCCAAATAATCGGGAAAGAGAAGGTCGATACCCAATCAATCTTTTTCTTCTATAAGAGAAATGACCTAATTCTGGTAATTACTGTATGTTAATATGAAAGACGAATGTTTGAACATTGAGCTCTACAGCAGTATCCTAACATCCGAAACAGAGAAAGTCTAAACTTAATCAATTTCTTCCATTTTTATTGTGAAAAGCTTTTGAAAATAGGGGGACGACTTGACGTTGGATCAAGCGTCTGAAGTTGACTTATGAAAATAATTTGGATGTGGCGGGGGTGCGCTCGACTTTACAATCAATTTGGATTTGATTTGGGAAAAAAAGACTCGACGTTGGATCGAGTGTTTGTTTTTGTTCTTTTCTAAAAAGGTTGATTTTAATCTTCTGTTAACAATCAAATAGTACAGTAAAGTAAATAAAAGCGGTAAATTTATTACACATGTTTAGGAATGGGGGTACAGTTTGTCGAATGGGGATACAATATAATAATTAAATGATATAAGTTTTGAAAGACAGTTTGAAAAAAATAAAAAATAAAAGAATCTCGTTGTAAGAAGGCCCAAGAGAAAGCCAAGGGACTCGAAGTAAAATCAGAAGTTAAATTGAATTTTTAATTTTAAAATTACTACGCATCTGTGAAAAATCAATCGGACAATTAAATCAATTTTTTTAAAAAAAATATTTAATAAGTAATGACCAATTAATCAATAAATAAATATGATAATAATAATAAAACAAAACTAATAATAATCTGGAAAACTTATACAAATAATAATAAATAAAGATAAATAAAATAAAATAAACAAATAATAACAACAATTGATAATGATAATAACTTATAATAAGAATAATAAAAATAAACAAAATAAATAAATATATAATAATAATAATAATAGTTAATAAAAATATAAAATAAACAAACAATAATAGATAATGATAAATAAAATTCAGTAATACTAATAATCGCAATTAATAGTAATCCTAATAATAATAATAAATAAATCAATCAATCAATAAATAAATAATAATATGAATAATTAATAAAATAAAAATTAAAAAAATAATAATAAATAATGATAAATAAAAATTCAATAATACTAATAATTGCAATTAATAATAATACTAACAATAATAACAACTAATAATAAGAATAACAATAAAAAGTTAATAAATATATAATAATATTTTATAAATGAAATAAATAAAATAAATAATAATAGTAACATCATTAGTAATAATAAAAATAATAATAAATAATAGTGAATAAATAAAATAAATAAATAATAATAATTAGAGAATAAATGATAATTAATGAGTAAGAATAACAATAATCAATGATGATAATAGTAATAAATAGGAAGTTAGTAATAATATTAATAATTAATATTAAATTAATGGTAATAATAATAATATTCATAATAATAATAATAATAATTACAATAATAATAATAATGATAATGATAATTACAAATAATAATAATAATAATGTGAAATAAATGAGAGAAAAAAAAGACAGATAAAAGAGAGGTGAGACGGTAGAAAAACTGGACAGAGGGAGAGTGGAAGTGATTTTGGAAAATTATGTATCACCACTTATAACTTGACACATGGCAGGAGTATTTTTTTTATAAAAAAAAGTCAAAAAATAACTCATGCTCTTCCTCTACATGTGTATCAGTTGGTAAAATAAAAACTTGTTTTCTGAATGAAAAAAAAATCTCTTCTTCTCAACTCTCTCTCCCTCACGTCCGATCTCCCTTTATTTTCTCTCAAAAAAAAATTAAAAGAAAATATAATCTCTTCCTCTCCAACTTCATGATTTAGTAAAAAAGAAAGAAAAATTGGAGTCAAAATAAAGAAACCAAACATGTCTCTAACGAAATGGTGGTGGTTTAGATCGAGCATTGATACAACGGTTTTGCCGGAAACGTCTGCGGTGGTGACATGATGGAGGAATATAAACAAGTTACTACGGCGAAGATGATTCCACAGTTGGAAAAGCGAACACATAAAGATGTGATGACTAATGTATTTATATAGCCCAAAAAAGAACAAGTTTTGATAGTCTCTGCATACATACAACAGTCTTGAGAGAAAATGGCGGTTTGATAGTTTGTGGCTGGGAAATGTGAGTCATGGTCACTGATTTGTGGAGGGAGAAAAATACATAATTTTCTACTCTTTTTCTTTTCATAATAAACACATAATTCCTTAAAATTTAAAAATCTAATATATATATATATATATATATATATATATATATATATATATATATATATATATATATATATATATATATATATATATATATATATATATATATAACAAAGTTAAAAGATACCAATAAAATAAAATTCTTTATTAAGAAAAATCTTTAAAAAATAAAATATATGAATGTAATAAAATTAAAAATTATATATTTTTGACAAAAAGTTTAAAAAACAAAGTATATAAGTATAATAAAATTAAAATTTTTAAAATAAAATTATATATTTCTTACAAAAAGCTTAAAAAACAAAGTATATAAATATAATAAAATTAAAAGATTAAAACGAACATGATTAATTTTAAATAAACCTACTAATTATATTTGCTAAAAAGGAAAAATAATTGGATAAAAAAATGAACAAAAATCGGGCACAAAATAAAAATAAAAAAATAAAAAATAAAGTGAATGCATCAAAATTATCAGTGCGAAATAAACATCTCGAAAACAAACATGTTTAAATCAAATTTTGAAATAAAAAAATGAACAGTTAAACGGTTCAGGCTGATCAGAATGCGACCGAAAAAACAGTAAAAATAAAATAAAAAAATAAAACGAGTTATCAAGGTTGAACTATACGAAAGGTAGATTAATTAAACTGACGTTTGCAAGTTCAATTTTGAACTTTTTCGCCTGCTAATTTGATGCACATTTGAGAAACGATTCGACTGGTTTGTCTATAGAATCTAAAAATTATTTCAAGCGATATTTGAAGCACTATGCGAAACGAAATGTATGTTATGACAAGTAGAAAAATGCATATGTCTTGTAAATGCACTAAATTGTTTACTGAGTAATCGTGAATAGACAATCATATGCGAATGAAACACCCTCACACCATTTGCTTATGATTCTCAAACACAAATAAAATTATGCAAGATGACGACAATACTCTTAATTGTCACCCTTTGATCCTATGAAATCATGATAAAATGGAAACAAATGATGCACTGAGATTGAGAAATCAAATCTTTCGACTTCTTAATCAATAGATGACTGAATGAACATCATCTAGATCATATAAAATGCCAGAACTCCTGACTTTTCATCTAAACCCTGATAGACCCTTTTAACTGAAGAAATGCACGGCAAAATGGATCGGTTTATGTTATGTTGATGCGAGTGAAAAACTCAGGGTAAAATTTAGGGTATGACAGGCGGCCATGAAAAACTCCATTAGGGAAGTCAATCTGGCCACTTCCTCCTTGAGTTCTTGGTTCTCTTGCTCTAGGTGATCCATCAGTCTTGAAGTGTTGGCTCGAGTGTAGTACCGGTGAATTAGCTTGTCTTCAAAATAAATGAAGAACACATAGTTAAACCATTGAACAAGAAGCCTGGAGCAAAACCTGCTTATGCACATGATGCATGCAATGCTTGTGCATATGATTTATTTTATTTATCAAAGGAACTTTAGAGTCCTATTTGCAAATATCGAAAATATTAATTATTTAGACACATATGGAAATAACATATCAATAACATTTGGAAAACATTTTTTACACCAAAGAAGTATAATTTTGGTTACCAAATACAATACAAAAGAGAAGGAAAATGAACATCCTATGGAACCCTATACACGGTCGTCTAAAGCTCTGGAGACTGGAAGATAAGTTGCACAAAGCCTCTCCAACTCCCTCTCATAGGCTGCCTCCATATCTGCCTTCTCTTTGGCGAGTCGGTCGTACTTCCTCTTCCAGAACTTGGAAGATTGAGGTAGAAGAGAAGTCACCACATCATCAGGCTCATCGATAACCTGATGCTCAAGAAACTCTATCAATGCATCCTTATCTCTAAGTTGCTGAACTAGCTCTTCTCGTTCACGGATCCAAGCACGTGAACGATCTTCGTCTCTCAACTCCTCTACTCCTTGGTCAGGGAGGGCTGAAGGCCCAGCCACAACGAAAGGTGTAGGTCTCGGATACTCATAAGGCATAAGGTACTCGGAAGCTCTCCTCCTAACCCACGAGGTATAGGGTTCCAAAGCAATAGAGTTCTTCGGACCAAGCTCTTTCCTTCCCTTCCTATAGATCTTGCACCAAGCGCGAACCATTTTGCCCTTCAAGCCTTGGGGATCTTTACCCTCCTGAAAGAATACACCTTCTAACAGAATGTTATTAGGTTTATCCTTTAAGGGGAACCCAAGCTGACAACGTTCCAAAATAGGGTTGTAGTTAATCCCACCACATGTACCAAGAAGAGGCAGATTGGAGAATTCACCACAAGAGTCGATAATCTACACACCATCATACACACGTTTGTACCAAAAGATATCATCATTAGTGAGAGACACAAGCCTCGTGGACCACCGTAGACATCCTTTGTTCTCCTTGAAGGCGATCGTCTGCGGCAAGTGCGAAATAAACCACTTGTACAGCAGAGGCAAACAGCACACAATGGTACCACCACCCTTTGCATTCCTCATATGCAAGGAAAAGTAAGTGTCACCCAACAGAGTTGGAACGGGATTAAGAGTAGAGAAAATCCTAATAGCGTTCACATCCACAAACTTGTCGATGTTGGGAAATAACACCAACCCATAGATGAGAAGTACAAATATAGCCTCAAAGGCGTCCTCACTCATGGCCTTCCCATACAAAGTAGCTTGAGCAATAAGGAACTCAAAAGGGAGACCTTGAATTCCACCTTTGATAGTCATATGAGCACCAACCAGAGATTCATCTATATGCAACATATCAGCAATCTCTTGAGAAGTAGGAACCCTCTCTAAGCCACTGAATGGAAACTGATCTAGGATAGGTATACCCACAAGATAGGCATACTCCTCAAGGGTAGGCAAAAGCTGGAAATCCAGGAATGTGAAGCAACGGTATAAGGGATCATAGAACTGCACCAATACACTCATCAGATCTTCATCCACTTGAGTAGCAAGAAGAGATAGAAGCTTCCCATGACGAGCCTTGAAATCCAAGGGATCTAATACATAGGATGTCAAATTCCTTAGCTCTTTCAAGTCGGGTTGTCTGAAACTGTACTTCTTTGTATTCCTTCTTTGTCTATCCATGTCTAAAAATTTGCAAATAGACCTCTTAAGTTCCTTGAAAATTTTCTCATTGTTGATGATATGGATGAAAATGGGTGCATGAATGCATGGATGCAACAATCACACTCAAGGATCAAGCAAAGCACACCACACAAAAGTCATGGGATGGATCAAGTCATCCTTAATATCAATCATCCATTTTGGTGGATTATGGTTTACACCTTATCAACACCCAAGTTCCATTGATATTAAGGATACACAAGAACGGATCAACCATGAATCAAGGGTTTGTTGCAAGTCACGAGCATGGAGTCTCGGTTAAGAACCACCCAAAGGGAGCGTACTAGGGTTTAAACCTGCCAAACATGTTCTACAAGAGGTTCCCATAGTCATCATCACATCTTTCGGATATTATCAGATAAATGACTACTCGTATTCCAAAAATATTCTCAAGAGAGACTCTTATGAGTGTAGTATCGCGTAACAATCATATCAAATCTTACACTTGAACGACCTTCGCACTACGTCCTAAAAATAGGCCCAGATGGGCTTGGTAAACTAAGGCCATTGGCTTCTAAGGTCTATATTGGAAAGAGTAATGCATAACCACGACTACTCGTGTGACATTATTGATCCCAACATAACCTCCACCAAGTGAATGGGCTTGCAAGTCAACTTGCTAAGGAATAACTCCACACAAGTCAACAAGACTATGTCATTCTCCTATCCTAAGTGCACTCGAGGTCGGGTATAGAAGTCCTCTCACAAAGAGACCACCAAGCACACAAGCAATTAATATATCAAGAAATTCATCCATTACATACAATACAATAATCCCAAATTGCACATAAAAATGTCACAAAATAATATACAATACAATACAACAAAATGTGAAAAGTAGGCAAAACCCACTAGGAAAATTTCCCCAGCAGAGTCGCCACTTTTCTGTAGCGGGGTATTCGTTACCTTTAGATTTATTGACTAAATCAAAAGTAAACCATACAAGTCGAGTCACCACCGCACTTCTATTTATCCAAAGGAAAGGTTAGAAAGCGAACAAAAACCAAGAAGTTTTATCAAATCAAAAACTAATAAAAATGTCAGAGATCGGGGTAAGGGGGTTGGTTATGCAATGGGAAGGTTTTAAGCACCCAAAACATCCTAGGTACTCCTAAGGAGCCCTTTTCACAATTGTTGTAAGGTTGGTATTTTGTGAAAATTTGTTTGTGCAACCATGATTGGGGAGATGAGAGAAGAATGTATAAATTATTTACAACTTTGTGTTTGAATGGATAAACCCATTGCCTACGTACCATCTCAAAAAAGATTAGGATCAAAACCTCGTAGTTCGGGGTAAAAATCTCAAAACAAGTTGGTGAGTTTGATTGGTCCAAAAGCCTTAAGGTCTTTTGTTATCCAAGGGAGAAAACTCAACCTAAAACCACAAATCCACCATGTGAGGATAGCTTCAACATGCTAGTGAGGGGTTAACCCTATAATAAGCATGGAAGACTCATTGTCCATCACTAAGGATATAGGTGAGTATTATATCTACCTCAAGGATAACTCAAACCTAATAGCTAAAGGTTATGAATAGTTTTTAATAACAAGTGGCCATTGAAACCATAAAAACATTTGAATGAGTTATATTTACCAATGAAAAGTATTTACAAAATATGGTCAAAGTTGACTTAAAGATTTAATTCAAAATAAGTATTATGAAAAGAAAGTTTGAAAATCAAAAGCATAATGCTTAGGTTTCTAATGTTTGAAAACAAATGTTAATGTTTGCACAAAAGTTTTGGCTTGGGTTAGAGTGGAGGGAAGAAGAAGAATGGCTAAGTCCTAAACATACAAGAGATGAAGGAAAAGAGATAAGACCACAAATGGAGTTCCCTTATTGAGATCATATTGATGATCCAAGTAGCTCCCATCTTTTGGAATAAGCAAGCAAATAAGTGTATACTCAAGCAATCAATCAATCAAGCAAAGCTCTTAGGAATCTTCCAATGGCTCTTGTATCTCTCACTTTAGATGCACATGACAATGATTCTTCAATTTGGCTCAAATGGGAATCCCTAGCACAAGAACACACACATCAAAAAGTTCTATGAAACAAACCAAGAATGGACAAGAGTGAGTTTAGAGATTTGGTCCTTCTAATCCATCTTCAACATTAAGGCCTTTTTACTCCATTTTTGCATAGGGAATGTCCTAGAATCTAAGTCCTTTTTGTCCATTTTGCATTTGGTCCACAACAATCAAAACAAAAACACAAGCACAATAATATATACATAATTATGTGCTCAAGTGAGCAAAAGGCAAATTGCATTAACATAAACATGTGCTCAAATGAGCAAAGGGCAAAAGCAAATGAATAATATGTACAAGAATAGTAAATTGCATAAATGTAAAGTGCAAGAATTAAATGTTAATGGTTAATGGTTAGTATTAGTGTGCCATAAGGCAATTTAGCGCTATGTTAAGCCATCGTAAGTGGACTAATGTAGTAGTCACACCTATTTGAGGTCGGTCAATAAAATATAGGCAACAAACACAAGTTAGAGATCTTGATTAATGAATCAAGCTCCTACAACTTGTCATGCCAAAAGAAGATGAGAAATGATCTTGTATTGATTTAGGTTCTTTGCTTGATTAGGAAGCAACCTATCCTTAATGCAAAGCCATTCACTTGATATATGATCAAGATGAAATAGATTTGAATCAAGGAAGGTTAAACCTCTCATACATCAAGGCTAACCACCAATCTTTAACTCATTGATCAAAAAAGAAAAAGAAGAAGAAGAAGAAGATGAATAAGAAAGTGCATTAATGGAAATCAAATGAAGTAATCAACATACATTGACCAAAGGTAGATGAAATCAAGGTCAAACATTGGTAAACAGAAGCAAAATGAAGATTAGAAGTCAAGAAACAAATAAAATATTTTTGGTATTTTTAAAAATTAAAATAATACTTGAATTAAAATCATCATATAAAGGTCAAACTTCAAATTCACTTCAAATCAACTTTGAAAAGTCCAAGTGAATCATCCTAAGTTCAACAAGGTCAAACAAAGTTTGACAAAAAATTTCAGCATTTTTAGAAACCAGAAACTATTTTTAATCAATTAAAAATGCATAAAAATAACCTAATTAAGTTAAACTCTCAAATAAATCTCAAATCAATTAATAAATTGATGAGAAATTTTTTATATTTTTTTGGATATCAAAAACTATTTAAAATGAATTAAAAATAACCAGAAAAGAGAAAATTCATAAAAAATATCAAATGATAAAAAAAATATTAAAAATCATTTTTAGAAACTAGAAATTAAAAGAGAAATAATGCAATTGGTCTCACATTGTTTGGACAAATAATGAGTGAGATATGATTTTTTGAAATGAAATGGAATAAAAGAAATAAAATGAAAAATAAAAATCAGAAAATAAAAATAGAAAAAACGTGAGGCGTTGGATCAGGAGCTCATTAATTGAGCTGACACGTCACATGGATCATATGTGCGCGTCCAAGATACACTCGAGTCAATGCGTAACACACTGCCATTAAATAAGTCATAAAAAGAAGCGGTCCAGATTAGATCTGGAAACAAGATCGTGTGGCTAGGATTTGATCTGGAGTTGGGACGGTGGTGTACACCACCGTCTTCTCCGGCGAGACCTCCAACGCCGGTGAGAGTTGCAGACATGGCAACCTCCATCAAATGCCACGATCCATATATCAAATTAAAGTTGGGTTGATGTACATCACCCCTATACCAACCAATTCCACTCTAGACTTCCATGGAGAGAGAAATCAGAGGTTGAAATTTGGGGTGTTCAACTGAAACTTAGTGTATTTACAAAATTCAAAGCACACTTATGTTGCCTCTGATGAGAGGACTTCAGCCAACCCAGTAAATGCAAGAAATAAGCTATGTATAATGAGTTTCGAAGAAAATAAGTTTGGATGTAAACCTCTGAAATGAGGATCTTGAGAGCACGATTCTTCTAAGCTCTTGCTTGCAGTGTAGTCTCAGGATCAAGATGAGCAAGGTTTAGGAACTATAGATCTAGAAATCAATCAAGGAAATTGAAATTTAGATCTGAAATTTTTTAAGAGAAAAGAGAAAGTTCCTTTAAGTGAGGTTATGGAGAGTTTCTTGCAGCATAACAGGTGCCTTCAGGTTATGTAAATGTGAAGCTATGCACTCCTATATATAGCAATTGGCAAGGTAGAAGCATGAACAAAGCATGTGCATGGATGAGGAGGGCCTCCATTCATGGGCTTGTACATGCGCATGGATGGCCCAATTCTGATTGGAAATGAATGCTTATGTCACAATTAGATGGAATGGGCGTTCAGAAGTAATGTAATGAGCTCATGTAATGTGTTTTTAATAAGTTTCCAAAAATGCACTAAAATATTATCCTCTTCGAAAATGACATTTCCAAAAATGAAACATAGCCTTATGGGTAATGGTTGGAAATATCTTGGCATGAGGATCAATTGTTATGTTGACCAAAACTTCATTTGGAATTGGGAAATTAGTGAAAATTGATCATGAAGTGCTAGGTGCAAAACATGTGTATGTGAACATTTCAAAAATGGCCAAACTTCAAGCCCTTCTGTTTCAATGATGCAAGCTCCAAATGACAAAACATTCAACAACAAAGTTGTAGATCTTTTCAAGAAAATCAGTTTGGACTTAAATTTTTTCATCATTTGGATTTTTGATGAGAACGTTATGGGCACTTGAAGTTGGACTTTTTCACATTTCAATGCCTTTGGTCCAAAGTGACCTATAATGTTTTGCATTATCACATGTATTTCTTTTAGGATTATGAAAATTTGTCCAACATAACAAATGAATTAGACATCTTAAACTTTCCAATGCATTTTATCCCACCCCAAAACCATGAAAAATGAATAGTTATGTTCTTGGGAAGTTGACCCAAAATTAGGGTTTCAGTCAAAATGACCTATAATGTTTTGAAATGGATGATGATCTTCCACGCTTCAAATAAATTTTTTATGAACATGAAAGTTGTTCATATCGTCCTTAGGAACATTTTTTCTCTTGGGGTCATCTCCATTTGACAAACACATTAAACATTAGGTCACAATGTACTTCAAAATAGTCAAATGAATTGACTGATCAACTTCTCAAGTCCATGCCTCAAATCTTTATGAATTGATGATTTAGGACACTCAAATAAGCTCAAATATGCATTAAACGATGAATGGAAGAACTTCCCTTGATTATATTTGATCATGGGTTGAGGTTGCTTCATGAGTAAGGCACATTTGATGAACAAATGAATTAGGGTTTCCTTGGGAAACAAGCCTCAAGCCCTTTGGTTTACTTTGATAAAAATGATGATTTGAGATACTTGGGAGGAATATATCATGATTGAGAGCTTTGGGAACCATTGTCATGCTTGCTTTCACCTTCACCTGGCCATATCAATGAGCATAGGGTCTCTTAAGAGCCTTGGATCTTATGATTGCTCAAGCTACAAAACAAGTAAAGTTAGTGACATATTTTTGTGCTTCTGGTTAGTAAACAAAATGAGAAAAGCAATAATATACAATTCAAGTATGCTTGGTGGTCACAAACCAACTCACAAATGTTCCCACCCAAAGGATAGGAGCCAAGTGTAACACCTCAAAATTTGCCCTCCTCTCTTGGGACTAGCATAACATATTGCATTGCATTTCATAGGTCATTAGTCATTGCATCTTTGCATATCATGTGGCTACATCAAGCAAGTCATCCTCATAGGTCTTGGTCAGAAGATAAGAGGTTGAGATTCAAGCTGGGGTTTCATTGGATTGATCATTTATCATCTGAGGATGTGTGGCTACAAATTAGGCTTTCATGGTTTCTCAAGGAGATTGAGCTTGATCTTGGTTGCAATGATACATCATCATCATCATGGTCTTGATATCATCCAAGAGATTCAAGAGGTTGATCATATACCTTGAGATTAGGGTTTTGACCACTGGTCAACCCTAATCATCTGCATTGGGTCAATCAGGGCTTGGCAAGGAGATGGGGTCTACAATGGATATGGGGATCATAATGTGATTATTTTGAGCTTATGGAAGCTAGGGTTTCTTCATTGAGCCATTTCATCAGAAGATTGAGGCTCAACTTGGTCAGTGCATAGCCAGATTCATCTGTCAACCATAAAAAATTCAACTGAGGGCTAGGAGATGGAGAAATGGTTTGAGACACTTCATTCATGTCCAAAAGAGGTTTATTCATCATGTCAAACATCTACCTTGAGGATTTTGAAGCCAGATCAAGAGTTTCCCAAATGGAAAGTGATATGTAATTTGAAAGTTTCCAAAGAATGGCAAGTTTCGGACCAACTTCAGCGTGACTTTCCAACATCAAAAAGGCTTCAAATGAAATCTTGTTGAACATGAAAGTTGTAGATATTTCTCTCCCATTTCCAAAAAGTCCAAGATCATGAGAATCGGATGAACGGTTGAGGAGATATGATCAAATTACTACCGAGCGTGCATGGCAAAATTTTCCATGTATTGATACATACGAGTTTCGCATCGATGCGTGCAAGGCAAAAAGTGCTATGTATCGATGCATACGGATTATGTGTCGATGCATACTGTTAAAAAGTGCTATGTATTGATACAAACAAGTTACGCATCGATCCATACTGTTAAAAAATGCTATGTATTGATACAAACGAGTTACACATCGATGCATACTGTTAAAAAGTGCTATGTATTGATACGTACGAGTTATGTGTCGATCCATACTGTTAAAAATGAGCTGTACATTGATGCAGAAGCTTTTGTATCAACACATAACTCTGTTTTGATCTTGCATTTGCCTCTAAACATCAAATATGACTTGCTTGAACTGGTTTTGTACTGTTACATTGCCTAATTTGTAGAAGGACATTTTTGCCTTTTCACATGAAAACTCATTTTCACTAATTTCACTTCATTTGGTAATTGTGATTAAGGGAATGGATTAGCAGGGGTATATATTGTTAATCATAACAGAAATTGAAGATTACAATCACATTCTCCAAGATCTAACAAACTTTTTCATCAAAACCTCTCAAATTCTCCAAGAACTTCATCACTATTTTTCAACATTCTTCACCAATTCTTAATCAATTTGCATCATTCTTCTTTGGTTCATCTTCCACAAGACTCATTGAGGAACTGTTTGCTGAATTCGTGGCCAAAAGCTTCAAGAAAGTGGACTATTCAAAGCTTGCACAACAATGGAGTTTTGATCATTCTCGCATCTGGTGCTGTTTCGAGCTAGCCTAATCACTCCATTCACCTTCCTCATCGTTGTACTACTTCTGTTTTGGTGAATTACACGTGGAAACATCAAGATTCATCACTGCTTCATCATAAGGTGATTTTTTCGAATTCCTCTATTGTGTGAATCATGATATGCGTTTGGTAGGCCTTGCCATGTAGATCTTCATGATGCTTATAGTTTTTGATTTGGTTGAATATTGGATGAGAAATCTTGAATTGAAGTTTTGATGTGCAAACTTAAATCGTTCGATCCCATCGCTACAGTTAGAGTTAGGGCAAATCGTTTGCATATCCTTGATCTAGGTTGCGAGACGGTCACAATGACTATAAGTTTGTTAGTTTTGGTTAAGATTTGAGCATTTTGGATTTTCTGGTTTTTATGAGGAAGAACACGCGAAGAGCATTGAAATTTCTGGAAAATAAGCCTGTTCGATCTTGTTTCCGCGCTTCCAGTTTTGAAAACGTGTTTGGCGCCACTTCTATCCAGTGGGCGCGTGCCACTGCGTGTAAACAAAACTACGTCGTTTTGGATTAGTTGTTTAGTATTACCAAAATGCCACTGCTACATTTAATTTATATTATTTCGTTTTTATTTTCTTGTGTTATTTCATTTTGTTACATGATCTTAGAAAATTCATAGAGGCCTCATTTTTCATCCAAATTTTGTGAATTTTTTTTGCATTGTTCTCATGATGATGTGTAGAATTTGATTATGATTTTTATGGATTTTTTGCACGTGTGGAAATTTAATTGGCCTAAGGTTTGATTGTATGTGTCACATTTGCATATGTTTTGCCAAATCCTTCATGAAATAGTGATGCTTGCAAAGAAATGGATGAAAATGTTTGTGCTTGTTCTGGACATGTTGATGGTGATTTTCATGTAGAGTTTGTGATTTTTGGATACTTGGTTGATTAGATATGATTTTTTGATTAGAGGTGTGACAATTTGTGTCACACCAAGCTAGGTCAACTTCATGATTTTATTTGCCTAGCTTAGGAATGTTGAATTGATCCAATTTTTTGCATGGATGATCATTGATATGTCAAGATAACATTTGATTTTTGCTGGAATTTTTGATGTCATTTTTTAATTGATTGATAATTTTCTTCTCTGTTGGCTCATTTTGTGAGTTTGTGTGACACATGTTGGCATTTTGCTTGTGAAATTCTCATATTGTATTGGATGAGGATGAAATTTGGTATGAGCATTGTAGACACATTATAGGACATCATGGTTTTTATCCCATTCATTTCTTAATTGTTGTCACTGTTTTATGATTTTTGGAAGTTGATGCTTATGTTGATGCCTTGAATTGGCTTGTATAAATGTGTCTGGACTTCTTGATTTTCATTGACCTACTTTCTTTTGTCCAATTGAGCTGAAAATTGACATGCTATACATTGAATATGTCCTGTTTAGGTGTGAATTTTTGTGGAATTAATTGAATTGATTTGGTATGCTTTTGAGTGAAATAGTTCTGTTTGGTCTTTGGAAGTTGCAAATTGCATGATTGATGTTAAATTGTGCATGAAATGATAATGGTGATTGATATGAGCATGGGGCCAATTGAATTTGCTTTTGACTTGTTTTAATGTGATTTTGGTTGGTTTGCACTTGCTGTTTAGAACTTTTTATCCCCTTTGGACCCTAGGCTTGGCCTAGTGGTCTAGTTTCTCACATTTGGTTTGGATTTTCAGGTTAAAAATGCAAAAGGCTTAAGGGAAAAAGTGCAAGTTGATTAAATTGAGTTTTGTTTGATGTTGTCCACTAACATTATTTTGTGTTGTAGGATTGGAAGCTTGAGCTTGGGCTTATAGCTTGCACTTGTGTGCATTAACTTGTGTTGTCTGTATAGATTGACTTTTGCTGTTTACTGTTGATTTGTCTGAGTACTGATGATACTTGATTGATTTCAGGTACATTTAGTCGCTTACAGTTCTTTAAGAACTTGCTTGAAGCTGCTTGGTTTTTAAACCAGTTGAGGTAGACTCTTTATACTTCATGTAGTCTGGAAGACTTGGCCTGTTACTTGGCCAGGCAACTGTCTGAAGTCCTCCTTAAGAGGCGATGTTTGTGGTTGTTTACATTTGTGCCAAGCAGGTAAAGACCTCTATGAGGCAATTGGTGGATCAAAGGGATATGCAATCTATCCCCCACTATTCTTTTGAGTCGTCCCTCTGCTCACACCACTGTGTAGATGCATTGGGACACAAACCCAAGATCTTGTGCTGTTGCACAATCGAGTCAGAGTCTTGAGCGTAGAAGGGTCCCTCCATTCTGGACCCACGCTCCTTTGTCTGAAGCTCTCCCTGGTCAGGGATAAGGGCTGTGAAGTCTAATCTTCACTCACCTTTCATCTGCTTCACCTTAGCCTCGCAATGGCAAGGTTAAGAGCGAACACTACCCATGTACAGATGACTTGCTTCGGCAGTCAAACCCATTGTTTGAGCCTCACTTGACTGGTTATAGTGTGTGCTTTGTGAATATTTGTTTGCTCTGTTTGCTTGTATGCTTGTATGCTTGCTTTCTTCCTGGATAGGATTAGCTTGCAGTTGTGCAAGTAGGTAGAAACCTGAACATAGGGCAATGATGCATGATAACACTAGGCTCGAGTACAGCTCCCTGGTAGTGTGTCTCCCCTTGGTTTCTGGCTAGAATTTCTTTCCCTTTCAGGGGAACTACATCGCCCTGATCCTCATTCCAGACGAGGTATGTAGGCAGGAGACCGCGCGAGGTCTCTCTGGGCACTTTTTTTCTTTTTGTGTGTGTTTGCTTGTTATCTTTTTGTGTGTCAGGATATGGACGTAAGCTCAGCGATTGGCTGTACGTATCCTGATTGTGTTTGTTTGGTTCGGAAGCTGACGTAATTCCATCGAGTGGTTGTCGGGTTCCAGGTTTTCCTGTGGGTGTGTGTGTCTTGTTTGGCGTGCGTGAGCCGAACTACGGCAGCTCTGATTCTCGTTCCAGACGAGATACGTAGGCATAGGATGCGACGTCCTATCGAGCTCTCTTCCTCTTAACCCTACCTGTGTTGTCTTCGGTGTGTGTGTGTATGGTGTTTTAGCAACCTTTTCTTTTCTTAGAGCGTGGATCCCGTCGAGTACGACGGACGTGAGGGGTGCTAATACCTTCCCCTTGCGTAACCGATTCCCTTACCCTTTCTCTTTGGTCGCGAGATCATGCTTTTTCCAGGTTTCTCTGAGCGTTTCCTTTCCCTATCTTGGGATAAATAACGCGCAGTGGCGGCTCTGTGTTGTTTTTGTTTTAGCCCGCCGGTTGTTTTTTCGCGGATGCGACAACTGGCGACTCTGCTGGGGACTTTATAGATGTTGACCTGCGCTGGTCCATCTTCCCTAAGCGAGTCCTTCCTAGCGTTCTAGGATAGTTTAGGTTGCTTGTTTTGCTTTATTTATTGCATTTGATTATTCTAACCTGTGTATATATTTGCATAAATATTTGCATGCATCATACTATCATGCTGCTGTCCTCCGTGTAGGTGGTTCCTCTGTTTGGGGTGGGTGTTCTGAGTGGGGCTAAAACCCAGGCCCGAGTATACACCTAGGATTAGTGTGGTCTCATGTTTCCTCCTTCATGTTAGGTCAATATGTGCCTGGCAGCATGATGTACCACAAGCCGGACGAGGTTCATTTGATAATGCTTGCCTCTGTGGAGTATCCATTTTGGTTGAGTTACTTCATTTGAGCTGTTGACTCTGGTGACCGATCATTTCCCGGATCTTTGGTTTAGACGATCTTAAGAGAGCTACAATGGCACACCCGAAAGGGCAAACCCATTGAGTATCTCTGCCCGATTGTCGAGACTATTATCCGCCTTAGGGTGACCTGATTAGAATTTACCTGTGAGGGGAGGGTGATTCTTTCAGATGCATGTTCAGATGGTGACTTTGATGGTGACTAATGGTTCCCCTGATCAGAGTTATATTTATAAGTCGGATTTATGGTCATTTATTGCCGAGACGCCGGAGTGCTGTCCAAGTTATTTATCAGTGGGGATCCGTTTATTTCAGGATTCCCCGGGCCGATTCAGAGGTTGTTGGGTGGTGATGATGATGATGATGTATCTTTCTTCCGTTTATTTCGGAACCCGTGATTCGGATTGGTGGTTACATGTTCCCTCAGATGGTTATGATCAGTTCAGAGACCAGGTTTCGGTGCGGATGATCAGATGACTTAGAGGATGGCAATGCATTGCATTCATTCATCAGCATCATTACATTTTGCATTTACCTGCATCTAACACATGTTTATCCATATGCAGGGACATTTTTGATCGAGATCCTGGTTGAGAGATTTCTGCTCAGATATGAGGACCGGTTTGAAGCATGATGTTGCTTACAGTTTCTTCGACCCTGAGATTGGTGTGCTGAAGGAGATGATAGCATTGGTTACTCCCGACCATGTGGGGATGTTCAGAGAGTCATACGGTAGTATCCTGAAGATGGTTTTCAGACTCACTGACAGTGACAGGAGCGCCATTCATACTTTTCTCCAATTTTATGACCCGGGGCTGAGATGTTTCGTATTTCCAGATTATCTGTGGGGACCTCTGATGGAGGACTATGCTAGCATCCTGGGTATGCAGATCCGTGATCAGATTCCTTTCCATGTCACTAGGGTGGAGCCTGACGTCCTTGGGATTTCCCGTGCTCTTTATTTGAGTCCGGAGATGATCAAGGAGGGTTTGAAGGAGAAAGGAAAATTACCTGGATTTCATTTGAGTTTCTTGGAGGCTAAAGCCAAGGAACATGCTGCAGTGGGTAACTGGAAGACGGTTTGCGCTCTGATTGCTGCGAGCATTTATGGGATAGTTCTGTTTCCTAATCAGAAGAATTTTGTGGACCATAATGCTATCATATTGTTCATACAGAGGAACCCTATTCCTACTCTGATCGGAGATGTCTATTACTCGGTTCATAACAGAAACGAGAAGCGGCGTGGGGGTTTGATCAGGTGCTGTGCTCAGCTACTCTTCAGGTGGTTTATGGGATATTTGCCTTCCCGAGGTGCTTTTGCTCATCTTGATCCTTCTGTCAAGTGGTCCTTCAGGTTGATGGGTTTGCGGGCTGATGATATTGCATGGACTCATAATGGTTTGGCAGGACGGGATTTTATATACAGTTGTGGGAGTTTACCTAATGTGCCTCTTGTGGGAGTTCAGGGTTGCATCAATTACAACCCGGTGCTTCTCAGGAGACAGATGGGGTTTGTTGTAGAGGGTCCTCCTCTCAGTCGAGAGATTCAGGAGTCCTTTTACTTCCCAATTGATGGCAATCAGGCCAAGCTGAGGCAAGTATTGGATGAGTGGCGTGATATTCAGAGGAAGGGCAAGGTTCCTTATGGTAAGGTCAACTGTCGGTATTTTCCATTATTTGAGGATTGGTTGCGGAAGAGAATTGAGATTACACATCTACCATTTCTAGGAGGTGATCTTGGGTGTCCTATGATCGAGGGTCCAAGTTCTTCTGTCAGTATGGAGGAATTCCTCGAGATGAAGAGAGCCAGAGATCAGTTGCTTGCAGAGAAAGCGGAATTGGAGATGACTGTTGCTCGGGTTCAGATAGCCAACCAGGAGATCAAAGTGAAGATGGAAGATCAAGACAAGCGACATGCCATGGAAGCAAAGCGTTTTGAGATAGACATTGCCTACTATGGGAAAGTTAACTAAGCCTTAGCGTCATCTACCAGAGAGCACGACATCACTAAGGAGAAGTTAGCCAGAGCTGCAAAGGTTATTGAGGATCAGAAGAGGAGGCAGATTCTCGTGAAGGATCAGAGGGATGACAGAGTCAGAGTTCTTATTGCTGAGTGGGAAGCCAAGCTGAAGGTTAAGGAAGCGTAGAAAGCGAAGATCGTCGCCGAGAGAGATCATTGCATAGCTGAGAGGGATCATTACATGGCTGAGAAAGATCACTACTTCAGGCAGATGAAGATTCACCAGAAGGAGGTGGGGAGATTACAGCAGGAGAATACAGAGCTCAGGTTCGCCGCAGAGTTCGCGAGGATGGAAGCTGAGATAGGGCCATCTGTGGGACCCTCATCAGGCTAGCCTTTCATTTGTGTTGGATTACCGTCAGGCTTGTTGACGGAATTCATTTGCTTGTATTTCTTTCCCGATTCTGGAGACTGGTATTTGTTTTGATGTATGACTATGGCACTTATTGTGCATTTTGCTATGTGATGGTATTTTTCATTCAGTGATTGATCTTCAAGCTTTATTTGCTTTACCGTATGCACCCGCACAAGCACACACATGGTTGGGGGTATCAGGCTGAATCATATATCTCCGATCTGCACGATAAAATCAAATGCTGATTGTCAAAATATTGATGCCGGATTATTATTTGTCTCGATGATGCCAGGATCGAGAGACAAAGTGTCCTTCATATGGATAAACCCTGCATTCATGCATTGATCATAATAACTTGTGTTTTGTTTTGCAGGTATCTGTTGCTAATGTGCTTGATTGTTTGAGGAATCATTGCTCGTGCTCGCAGAACTGTACCTTTGCACTCAACTCGTCCTCACAGATACTTCACAAGGCGCAATACTCCCAGACTGATGGATCTTCCAAATTCAGATATTCTCGAGCTGAAAGATAAGATGACTGAGTTGATCAACATCATGCAAGGTTTTGCAGTTGGTCAGAAGGCGTTGGCTGATAAGGTTGAGAAGCTTGAGCGGGCTTCTGCAGCAAACAGTGGGGTTAACCTGGATGGTGTCTCCAACCAGGGGCTGGGTGGCTCTCGTGATGGTGGCAAGAGGACAACGGTCGGTATAGTGAATAATGCTGCTGGTTTTGGTGCTGGTGGTCAACCTGGGCCCGGTCTGGGGCAGAATATGAAGGACGGTCTGTTGCCTCCATTCTATGGGTTTGATGAGGACCGAGAGGAAGACAGGGAGGCTGACCAGTTTTCGATGCATAATGAGCCCTTGGGTCAATATGGGGTCCAGCCTCAAAACAAGGAGATTCAGCTGTTGGCTGAGAAGATTAAGGTGCTAGAAAGTTATGCCACTCCGGGGATGATCAATATGTCTAATATGGGGCTCGTTGAGGGGATTGTGATCCCGCAGAAGTTTAAGGCGCCCACGTTTGACCGTTACAACGGAAGTTCTTGTCCAGAGACCCATCTTCAAGCTTTTGTCCGCAAGATCTCTGCGTACACCATGGACCAAAAGTTGTGGATGTATTTCTTCCAGGACAGCCTGTCCGGAGGCTCACTGGAATGGTACACCAAGCTCAAGTCCTCAGATATCAAAAACTGGCAAGATCTTGGGGATGCATTCTTTAAGCAGTATTAGTTCAATGCTGATATGGCCCCGAGTCGTACCCAGCTGCAGGGTATGTCTCAGAAAAATAGCGAGGGGTTTAAAGAATATGCCCAGAGATGGAGAGAGTTGGCTGCCAGAGTGCAACCTCCACTTGTTGACCGGGAGATGTCTGATCTCTTCATGGGGACCTTACAAGGGGCTTATGCTGAGAGGATGGTTGGTTGTCCGGTGACCAACTTTTCTGATATTGTCGTGGCGGGGGAAAGGATAGAGAGCTTGTTGAAGCTTGGGAAAATCCAGGGTACCGCTTCTTCTTCGTCGTCTGGGTCGAAGAAGCCGTTTGGTAATAACGGTCAGAGAAAGAAGGAGGGTGACACAAGCGCTGTCTATGCTCAACGAGGACCCAGTAGGGATTGTTACTTCCAGCACACTGCTGCGGTAACCATTCCTGCTGAACAGCAACCGCAACCGCAACAGCAACAGCAACAACAACAGAGGCAACCCTTCCAGCAGAGGCCTCAAAGGGCTGGTTATCAGGTAAGGGGTAAAGCAGTGGACAGGCAATTTGACAGACCTCCGGTGACCTATGCTTTTTTATTTAAGAAGTTGATGGACTTGGGGCTAGTACAGACAAGGACTCTGGCACCTTTGAGACCTGATCAAAGGCCAGCCAGCTATGATGAAAATGCAAAGTGTGAGTTCCACTCAGGGGCGCCTGGACATAACATTGAGAACTGTAAAGCTTTTAAGCACACAGTTCAAGACCTAGTGGATTCGAAGGCGATCAACTTCGCACCATCTCCCAATGTCAATGCAAATCCCATGCCCGCGCATGGTCAAAGGGGGGTGAATGCTATCTCTGAGGAGAGCCGAGTTGGGTTATTGTATGTTGATCAGTTGAAGACTCCTCTGGCTGAGGTGAAGAGACAGTTGATGTTGAATGGGGTCAATCCGGGCTGTAGTGTTGATTGTGCTGAGTGCACTAATGTTGTTAATGGGTGCGAACTTCTGAGGAAGACTGTCCAGGGTCTGATGGACGATGGGGATATTATGATTGAGAAGGCGGATTCTGGGAAGGATGAGGTCTCCACCATAACAATTTACTTTGATCCGGTGGATTTGTCTAATCTAGCTGAAGCGGCTCCAGTTACCATCACGGTACCTGGGCCAATTCCGTATGACAAAGATGATGCCGTGCCTTGGCATTATGGTGGGGAAGTGTATTGTAATGGTGAAAATTTGGAGGAACAAACTGCTAGTGAAACCACCATTTCAAAGGTGGATAATGCCGGTACCAGCGGTTTCACTCGCAGTGGCAGATTATTTGCTCCGGATGCCCTGAGGGGAAGAGAAGTTGAAAAAGAGAAAAAAGAAAAGGCCGAGGCTTTAGCCAGGGAAAAAGGAAAAGCTGTGGTGAATGATAGTACTCCCGTGGTGACACCGGCGCCTGCGGGGTCGGATGAAAAACTTGATGATGATGCTGAGGAATTTTTGAGGATCATCAAAAAGTCAGAGTACAAGCTGGTTGACCATCTGCAGCAGACTCCTTCCAAGATATCGATTTTGTCATTGCTGTTGAGCTCTGAAGGGCATAGGGAGGCTTTACTGAAAATTTTGAAGAAAGCCTATGTTCCTCAAGAGATAACGATTAACCAGTTGGAAACGGTCGTGTCTAATGTGCATGCCAGCCATGGGCTGGGTTTTACAGACATGGATCTGACTGTGGATGGGAGGAATCACAATAGGGCTCTACACATTGCAATGGAATGTAAAGGGGTCGTGCTTTCGCATGTGCTGGTTGATACCGGCTCCTCTTTGAATGTGTTGCCGAAGAAGGCTCTGGCAAAGCTAAACTGTGATGGGCTGATTTTGACTCCGACAGATTTGATTGTGCGGGCATTCGACGGATCAAAGCGGGCTGTATTTGGAGAGGTCGAGCTGCCATTGAAGATTGGCCCAAAGGTGTTTAAATCGACTTTCTATGTCATGGATATTCAGCCGGCATACAGTTGCCTGTTGGGTAGGCCGTGGATCCATGCTGCTGGGGCAGTGACTTCGACTTTGCACCAAAAGTTGAAATATATTTGGGAGGGCCAAGTCGTCACTGTGTGCGGAGAGGAGGACATCTTTGTCAGCCACTTGTCCTCATTCAAATATGTTGAGATGGACGGCGAAATCTGGGAGACGCCCAGTCAAGCTTTCGAAACCATTAAGGTGGAGAATGCTTTGTTTGCAAAAGAGGAGGAGAAACCGTCCATTTCTTCATACAAGCAGGCCGCTGAGGTGGTGAAGAGTGGAGAGGCTCCTGGTTGGGGTAGAATGATGGATGTCCCTGCAAAGAAAGACCAATTTGGAGTGGGGTATCAGCCTGGCAGAGGCTCATCTGGGCAAGGCAGAGGACGTCGTACGTCGGTCACCTTTACAAGTGCCGGAATGCTGGATCCGGATCACATTTGCATGATGGGTGACGACGCTGATAGCGACTGTGACATGGACCGGTGGATAAAGCCGTGCGCACCAGGGATGGGAATCCAGAACTGGAAGGCTGAAAAGATCATCCGGGTCACTCTGCTGGAAGAGTAATATTTTTCTTGTTTTAGTCTTATATGCATGAAAGCCATACGTGTTGCCCGACACGTAATGGTTCATTGTAAGGGCCACCTCATGTTTAAATTTGCAAATTCGCATCATGAATAAAAGGATGTTTTTCAATTAAAAGCGGTGTTCCCTGTTTTTCATTTATTTTTGCAGTTTAAAAATAAAAACAAATAAAAATGGCAATGTTTTCATTTTTCTTTTTCAATTTTTCTCACACCGGTTCTAAAGCAATGCATGAATCAACATTCATGCAGATGCGATTCTTCTCCGGATCTCATTGATAACAATCCTGTTACACCCTCGTATGACTTCGACAATCCAATCTATCTCGCTGAAGAAGAAGACGAAGAAGATTGTGAACTGCCAGGGGAATTAGCCAGGTTGTTGAAACAAGAGGAGAAGGTCATTCAGCCGCATGAAGAGCCGATTGAGGTTGTAAATCTGGGTACCGACGAGGTTAAGAAAGAAGTGAAAATCGGGGTTGCTTTGGAGGAAAGTGTCAAGAGCAGATTGGTAGTGTTGTTGAAAGAGTATGTCGACATCTTTGCCTGGTCCTATCAAGATATGCCAGGGTTGGATACCGATATCGTTGTGCACAAGCTACCGTTGCGAGTAGATTGTCCTCCAGTGAAGCAGAAATTGTGCAGAACTCGACCTGATATGGCGATGAAAATCAAAGAGGAAGTGCAGAAGCAGTGGGATGCTGGTTTCCTTGCTGTCACTAATTATCCGCCATGGGTTGCGAACATCGTGCCGGTCCCGAAGAAAGATGGGAAGGTGAGAATGTGTGTGGACTACCGAGACCTGAATAGAGCTAGTCCGAAAGATGATTTTCCATTACCTCACATTGACGTGTTGGTAGATAATACAGCTCAATTCTCGATGTTTTCCTTCATGGATGGCTTTTCTGGCTATAATCAAATAAAAATGTCGCCAGATGATATGGAGAAAACAACGTTCATTACACCGTGGGGTACTTTCTGTTATAAGGTGATGCCATTCGGTCTCAAAAACGCCGGTGCTACTTATCAGAGGGCCATGGTGACCTTGTTTCATGATATGATTCATCATGAAATAGAATGCTATGTTGATGACATGATAGCAAAGTCCCAAACAGAAGAGGGGCATTTGGTAGATCTGGCCAAGTTGTTCGACCGGCTGAGACAGTTCAGACTGAGGATGAATCCGAATAAGTGCACGTTCGGAGTGCGGTCCGGTAAATTGCTGGGGTTCGTTGTAAGCGAGAAAGGAATCGAGGTTGATCCTGCAAAAGTAAAAGCAATAAGAGAAATGCCTGAACCGAGAACAGAGAAGGAGGTTCGTGGTTTCTTAGGTAGATTGAACTACATTTCACGGTTCATATCTCATCTAACAGCCACGTGTGAACCAATATTCAAGTTGTTGAGAAAAGATCAAACGGTCAGGTGGAATAATGATTGCCAAGCGGCATTTGAAAAAATAAAAGAGTATTTGCAGGAGCCTCCGATTCTGATGCCTCCTGTGGAGGGAAGACCGTTAATTCTGTACCTGACAGTCCTCGAGGGGTCTATGGGGTGTGTATTGGGGCAGCATGACGAGTCTGGTCGAAAAGAGCATGCCATATACTACCTTAGCAAAAAGTTTACCGACTGTGAAACAAGATATTCACTGCTCGAGAAAACTTATTGTGCTTTGGTCTGGGCTGCTCGCCGACTAAGGCAGTATATGCTGGTTCATACCACTTTATTGATTTCCAAGATGGATCCAATCAAGTACATTTTTGAGAAGCCAGCATTGACCGGAAGGGTTGCGAGGTGGCAAATGATTTTGACTGAATACGATATACAGTATACCTCTCAGAAAGCGATTAAGGGGAGTGTATTGTCTGATTACCTCGCTCAGCAACCTATTGATGATTATCAACCGATGAAGTTTGAATTCCCTGATGAGGACATCATGTTCCTCAAATCGAAAGATTGCGAGGAACCAATCCCGGAGGAGGGGCCTGACCCTGAATCCGAATGGATTTTGATGTTTGATGGGGCCGTTAACATGAATGGAAGCGGTGTTGGTGCTGTTTTGGTTACGCCGAAAGGATCCCACACTCCTTTTGCTGCCCGGCTAACATTTGAGTGCACCAACAACGTGGCTGAATATGAAGCTTGCATATTGGGGATTGAGGAGGCGATTGATTTGAGGATCAAGAACCTTGTCATATATGGAGATTCAACTCTGGTGATAAATCAGGTTAACGGGAAATGGTATACGCATCAATCTCATTTGATTCCGTACCGGGATTATACGAGGAGATTGTTGACGTTTTTCACCAAGGTGAAGTTGCATCATGTGCCCAGAGAGGAGAATCCTGTGGCAGATGCTTTGGCTACTCTGGCTGCCTTGATTAAGGTGCAATGGTGGAATCAGTTTCCTAGTGTTGAAGTAGGTCGTCTGGATAGACCGGCTTATGTGTTTGCTGTTGATACAGCGTCTGATGATGAGAAGCCGTGGTATTATGATATCAAGCGCTATCTAGAGACTCAAGAGTATCCTGAGGGGGTATCGAAGAAGGACCGAAAGACTCTGCGGAGGTTGGCCATGGTGTTCTACCTGAATAAGGATGGGGTTTTGTACAAGAGGAATTTTGATTGGGTCTTGCTCAGATGTGTTGATGATAGAGAAGCAAGCCAATTGATGAAAGAGGTTCATGAGGGGTCGTTCGGTACCCATGCCAGTGGGAATGCAATGGTAAAGAAGCTGCTGAGAGCAGGTTATTATTGGATGACAATGGAGGCCTAATGTTTCAATTCCGTGCGGAAGTGTCATAAATGCCAGATTTATGCTGACAAGGTGCATGTGCCTCCAAATCCGTTGAGTTTAATGTCGTCTCCATGGCCGTTTGCTATGTGGGGCATTGATATGATCGGAAAGATTGAGCCTACAGCTTCGAATGGGCACAGATTCATATTAGTGGCTATTGATTACTTCACCAAGTGGGTGGAAGCAGCCTCTTATGCAAATGTGACGAAGCAGGTCGTTGCCAGGTTTCTCAAGAGAGACATCATTTGCAGATATGGGGTTCCCGAGAGAATCATTACTGATAATGGTTCTAATTTGAACAATAAAATGATGGCAGAACTGTGTCGGGAATTCAAGATTGAGCATCACAATTCTTCTCCCTATCGTCCGAAGATGAATGGGGCGGTGGAGGCAGCCAATAAGAATATAAAGAAGATTGTGCAGAAAATGGTGGTAACCTATAAAGATTGGCATGAGATGTTGCCGTTTGCGTTGCATGGGTATCGAACGTCGGTGCGTACATCTACTGGGGCAACTCCTTTCTCATTGGTGTATGGAATGGAAGCGGTGCTGCCGGTTGAGGTTCAGATTCCCTCTTTGAGATTCCTGATGGATGTGAAATTGCAAGGGGCTGAATGGGTAAGGACCCGGTACAAAGAGTTGAGCCTGATTGAAGAAAAAGGCTAGCAGCCATCTATCATGGGCAGTTATACCAACAAAGGATGAAACGTGCTTTCGACAGAAAGGTACGACCTCGGGTATATCACGTAGGTGATATGGTGCTGAAAAGGATCCTTCCTCCTCAAAACGATCGAAGGGGCAAATGGACGCCGAATTATGAAGGTCCATTCGTGGTCAAGAAGGTTTTCTCTGGTGGAGCCTTGTTGTTAACGACCATGGATGGCGAAGATTTTCCGTCCCCTGTGAATGCGGACGCAGTTAAAAAATACTTCGTATGAAGAGACCCGCTGGACGAAAAGAATAAAATAGTCCAGGCAAAAATGGGCATCCCGGCGAACCAAAAAAAAAAAGAAAGGTTCGGGCAAAAATTAGGGATAAAAAGAAAAATTTGTACACCCAGCAAGTCGAAAACCTGTGAAGGCGACTTGGGCAAAAATGGGTATCCTGGTGGACTGAAAACCCGAAAGGGCGGTCCAGGCAAAAGAGAGATTGAAACGAACAACTGCGTCTAGCATGATCGTTTGTGCTTTGGTTAAAGCATCATGGATAATACCCGGTAGGGATCAGTCAAAAGCATCTTGTTCAGAAGGCAGAAAGCACGGAGAGTCTGAGGACATATGGGGTGTAACTGAGTTGGAACTCGATGAGATCACGGGTTTCACATTGCCATTAGGATAGATTTTTTCCTTTGGTGCGCAATTACCTCTTTTCAGGAATTGCTTCCTTTGTATTGCTCAATTTGAGCCACACAATTTTCAATCAATAAAATGCATATTCAGTCAAATAATTTTGTTTTTTGTTTTCATTACCGCTTTGATTGCAAAAACATCCAGATTGTTTGTGATAAAGAATCTTGCATTTTAAGACATACAGGTCCCTTCCAATGCAGGCTTATAAGATTGAAAGCTTGAAATCTTATTCGGAAGGTTGAGTGACCCAAGTGTTGAAATCTTGACACGCCTGGGGCACGATTTTATCTAACGATCTGTTTTGCAGGAACTGTTGGATATTTTCACTCACCTGCAGGTTGTGATGAGGAAGTTGTTGGCGAAGCAAATCCCTATGGAGTCCAATCAGGGACGAGGGACGGACGAAAGAATATGAAGGGATGACGAGAGGACGTCGAGACGTACGACGATCCTGAAAATTAATCAAGAAGACTCTTCAAAGTCGGAAAATTGAAATTTCTGTATAAGTCCAAGGAGTTCGATCTTCGTCGAGCGCGGAGCGGTTGGAAATATAAGATGATGGAGCAGAAAAGGTCCAGACGAGTCTGGGAGTTCTCAAAAGTGGAAAGCTGATACGAGATTGGGAGGCGGATACCGTGGTTCGACGAGTCGACGGGTGTTCTGTACCAACTTTTCTCATTTCCCCAGCTATATTCCTAAGCAGAGTTGTGAGGACTAAATCCCCAGCAAATCCAAGGTCTGTGGATCCCCTAGCTGAATCAGGATGGGTATCCCCGGCGGGTTTAAAACGGTGTCTCCTCAGCAGCCAGGCCTGAAGGTTGCTATTCCCCGAGTGGAGCGGGTTTCAATGAAATATATCTCCAGCAGTGTTCATCCTACCAGTGGATTGGATGAGTTTCCGTAGCGGACTGATATCTGCATCCCCAGCTGGGTTGGTTCTGCCTATGGATGACATGGGTAGTCCCCAGCGGAGTGGCATTCGCTTCCCTAGCAGGGTCATGATGGTTATTCCCAGCCGGTTTCAGATCGATGCTTCTCCAGTCGCCAGGTCTGGAGGTTGCTGTTTCCCAGTGGAGCTATCTGTGAGCATTTCCCCAGTGAAGTCGCTAGGTATCTGTGAGGGTTTCTCAAGCAGAGTTGGGATGTATATCCTCAGCAAGTCAAAGACTGTTGTATCCCCACAGTGTGTTGGTGGTTCTTATCCCCAGTAGTTTCCCGAGTGAATTGGGTGCAAAGGAGGCTTTCCCTAGCAAGGGTTACCTTTTCCCAACAGCAGTGCTATTCCCCAACAGGGTGGTGATCGGAGTATTGTCGAGTTCCTTTCGGCAGAGTGCCTTGAGCTCCCCAGAAGAGTCCCTTGAGGGGGATACTTTTTATGCATTCATCATGTAGAGTAAGCATAGCATATTGCATAATAAATCGCGTAGCATTTCCATAATTATGGAGCATTACGCAGAAAAAGTCATGCATCATTGCAAGCATAGGCTAGTCTCAAGCTGTGGTTGTTGTTTGAGAGGTGGTTTCGACAGAAGTTGGAAGATGTTACTCTGATGGGTTTAGCATCATGACGTCAGATCAGCGATATTCCCCAGTAGTGCGATGCTGGAGGAAACTTTTCCGTCGGACAGAGATAGAAATGTTATGCGATCAGCGCGACTCGAGCCGCGGTTACCACTTGAGATTTGGTTTTGCCGGACAGTGAAGACGATACTCCGAGGAGTTCAGCATTGTGAGTTTGGAGCAACAGTATTTCCCAGTCATCAGTAAGTGTCTGGTCGAGCTTTCTTTGGTGTCAGTCAACATCATTGTTCGATGTCCAGTAAACGTCGAGTTATTTCCCAGTCATTGTTTAATGTCTGGTCGATCATTGTTTGATGTCCTGTAAACATCATTGTTTGATGCCTGTAAACATCATTGTTTGATGCCTGTAAACATCATTGTTTGATGCCTGTAAACATCATTGTTCGATGTCCAGTAAACATCATTGTTCGATGTGTTGTAAACATCATTGCTCGATGTCTTGTCAACATCATTGTTCGATGCCTGTAAACATCATTGTTTGATGCCTGTAAACATCATTGTTTGATGTCCTGTCAACATCATTGTTCGATGTCCAGTAAACATCATTGTTCGATGTCCTGTAAACATCACTGTTCGATGTCCTGTAAACATCATTGTTTGGTGTCTGTCAACATCATTGGTTTGATGTCCAATAAACGTCGAGTTTCTTCCCGGTCATTGGTTAATGTCGGGTTGAAGGTGTACCCGCAGGTATGTCGCCCTCAGAGTGGTGTTTGGTGTTATTTACGATGTTGCCAGCGGGATTATCACGACAAACAGGAGAACGGGGTTCAAATGCAGTGATCGGGGATCATTTGCGCAGAAGAAATTTGGGGTTCAAGAAAATTCAAGAAATGAAAAAAAGAGCGATCATTTGCGCAGAAGAAATTTCGGGGTTCAAGAAAAGCATAAAGAAGAAAAAGATAATAATCCCCAGTGGATGTGGTGTTCAGGCCATGGTTATCCCTGCGTTACCATTTATTTTGGTATCTAGGTCGACGTTGTTGTTTCGGTGATCAGGCCGACTTTCTCCGTACCAGACGGATTTTTTTTCAAGATTGTTTCTTTGCCGATTCTGACAGGCACTGTTAATTATTTCCCATCAGAGTGCAAATTGTTCGTCTGTTCTTGGTATTCAATCACTCTTCATCCTGATCATCTGAAAGCCGAGGCTATTCATATCGACAGGTTCACAGTGGATTGAATAGGGGCAGCTGTAACACCTCAAAATTTGCCCTCCTCTCTTGGGACTAGCATAACATATTGCATTGCATTTCATAGGTCATTAGTCATTGCATCTTTGCATATCATGTGGCTACATCAAGCAAGTCATCCTCATAGGTCTTGGTCAGAAGATAAGAGGTTGAGATTCAAGCTGGGGTTTCATTGGATTGATCATTTATCATCTGAGGATGTGTGGCTACAAATTAGGGTTTCATGGTTTCTCAAGGAGATTGAGCTTGATCTTGGTTGCAATGATACATCATCATCATCATGGTCTTGATATCATCCAAGAGATTCAAGAGGTTGATCATATACCTTGAGATTAGGGTTTTGACCACTGGTCAACCCTAATCATCTGCATTGGGTCAATCAGGGCTTGGCAAGGAGATGGGGTCTACAATGGATATGGGGATCATAATGTGATTATTTTGAGCTTATGGAAGCTAGGGTTTCTTCATTGAGCCATTTCATCAGAAGATTGAGGCTCAACTTGGTTAGTGCATAGCCAGATTCATCTGTCAACCATAAAAAAGTCAACTGAGGGCTAGGAGATGGAGAAATGGTTTGAGACACTTCATTCATGTCCAAAAGAGGTTTATTCATCATGTCAAACATCTACCTTGTGGATTTTGAAGCCAGATCAAGAGTTTCCCAAATGGAAAGTGATATGTAATTTGAAAGTTTCCAAAGAATGGCAAGTTTTGGACCAACTTCAGCGTGACTTTCCAACATCAAAAAGGCTTCAAATGAAGTTTTGTTGAACTTGAAAGTTGTAGATCTTTCCCTCCCATTTCCAAAAAGTCCAAGATCATGAGAATCGGATGAACGGTTGAGGAGATATGATCAAATTACTACCGAGCGTGCATGGCAAAATTTTCCATGTATTGATACATACGAGTTTCGCATCGATGCGTGCAAGGCAAAAAGTGTTATGTATCGATGCATACGAGTTATGTGTCGATGCATACTGTTAAAAAGTGCTAAGTATTGATACAAACAAGTTACGCATCGATCCATACTGTTAAAAAATGCTATGTATTGATACAAACGAGTTACGCATCGATGCATACTGTTAAAAAGTGCTATGTATTGATACGTACGAGTTATGTGTCGATCCATACTGTTAAAAATGAGCTGTACATTGATGCAGAAGCTTTTGTATCAACACATAGCTCTGTTTTGATCTTGCATTTGCCTCTAAACATCAAATATGACTTGCTTGAACTGGTTTTGTACTGTTACATTGCCTAATTTGCAGAAGGACATTTTTGCCTTTTCACATGAAAACTCATTTTCACTAATTTCACTTCATTTGGTAATTGTGATTAAGGGAATGGATTAGCAGGGGTATATATTGTTAATCATAACAGAAATTGAAGATTACAATCACATTCTCCAAGATCTAACAAACTTTTTCATCAAAACCTCTCAAATTCTCCAAGAACTTCATCACTATTTTTCAACATTTCTTCACCAATTCTTAATCAATTTGCATCATTCTTCTTTGGTTCATCTTCCACAAGACTCATTGAGGAACTGTTTGCTGAATTCGTGGCCAAAAGCTTCAAGAAAGTGGACTGTTCAAAGCTTGCACAACAATGGAGTTTTGATAATTCTCGCATCTGGTGCTGTTTCGAGCTAGCCTAATCACTCCATTCACCTTCCTCATCATTGTACTACTTCTGTTTTGGTGAATTACACGTGGAAACATCAAGATTCATCACTGCTTCATCATAAGGTGATTTTTTCGAATTCTTCTATTGTGTGAATCATGATATGCGTTTGGTAGGCCTTGCCATGTAGATCTTCATGATGCTTATAGTTTTTGATTTGGTTGAATATTGGATGAGAAATCTTGAATTGAAGTTTTGATGTGCAAACTTAAATCGTTCGATCCCGTCGCTACAGTTAGAGTTAGGGCAAATCGTTTGCATATCCTTGATCTAGGTTGCGAGACGGTCACAATGACTATAAGTGTGTTAGTTTTGGTTAAGATTTGAGCATTTTGGATTTTCTGGTTTTTATGAGGAAGAACACGCGAAGAGCATTGAAATTTCTGGAAAATAAGCCTGTTCGATCTTGTTTCCGCGCTTCCAGTTTTGAAAACGTGTTTGGCGCCACTTCTATCCAATGAGCGCGTGCCACTGCGTGTAAACAAAACTACGTCGTTTTGGATTAGTTGTTTAGTATTACCAAAATGCCACTGCTACATTTAATTTATATTATTTCGTTTTTATTTTCTTTTGTTATTTCATTTTGTTACATGATCTTAGAAAATTCATAGAGGCTTCATTTTTCATCCAAATTTTGTGAATTTTTTTTGCATTGTTCTCATGATGATGTGTAGAATTTGATTATGATTTTTGTGGATTTTTTGCACGTGTGGAATATTAATTGGCCTAAGGTTTGATTGTATGTGTCACATTTGCATATGTTTTGCCAAATCCTTCATGAAATAGTGATGCTTGCAAAGAAATGGATGAACATTTGTGTGCTTGTTCTGGACATGTTGATGGTGATTTTCATGTAGAGTTTGTGATTTTTGGATACTTGGTTTATTAGATATGATTTTTTGATTAGAGGTGTGACAATTTGTGTCACACCAAGCTAGGTCAACTTCATGATTTTATTTGCCTGGCTTAGGAATGTTGAATTGCTCCAATTTTTTGCATGGATGATCATTGATATGTCAAGATAACATTTGATTTTTGCTGGAATTTTTGATGTCATTTTCTAATTGATTGATAATTTTCTTCTCTGTTGGCTCATTTTGTGAGTTTGTGTGACACATGTTGGAATTTTGCTTGTGAAATTCTCATATTGTATTGGATGAGGATGAAATTTGGTATGAGCATTGTAGACACATTATAGGACATCATGGTTTTGATCCCATTCATTTCTTAATTGTTGTCACTGTTTTATGATTTTTGGAAGTTGATGCTTATGTTGATGCCTTGAATTGGCTTGTATAAATGTGTCTGGACTTCTTGATTTTCATTGACCTACTTTCTTTTGTCCAATTGAGCTTAAAATTGACATGATATACATTGAATGTGTCCTTTTTAGGTGTGAATTTTTGTGGAATTAATTGAATTGATTTGGTATGCTTTTGAGTGAAATAGTTCTGTTTGGTCTTTGGAAGTTGCAAATTGCATGATTGATGTTAAATTGTGCATGAAATGATAATGGTGATTGATATGAGCATGGGGCCAATTGCATTTGCTTTTGACTTGTTTTAATGTGATTTTGGTTGGTTTGCACTTGCTGTTTAGAACTTTTTATCCCCTTTGGACCCTAGGCTTGGCCTAGTGGTCTAGTTTCTCACATTTGGTTTGGATTTTCAGGTTAAAAATGCAAAAGGCTTAAGGGAAAAAGTGCAAGTTGATTAAATTGAGTTTTGTTTGATGTTGTCCACTAACATTATTTTGTGTTGTAGGATTGGAAGCTTGAGCTTGGGCTTATAGCTTGCACTTGTGTGCATTAACTTGTGTTGTCTGTATAGATTGACTTTTGCTGTTTATTGTTGATTTGTCTGAGTACTGATGATACTTGATTGATTTCAGGTACATTTAGTCGCTTAAAGTTCTTTAAGAACTTGCTTGCAGCTGCTTGGTTTTTAAACCAGTTGAGGTAGACTCTCTATACTTCATGTAGTCTGGAAGACCTGGCCTGTTACTTGGCCAGGCAACTGTCTGAAGTCCTCCTTAAGAGGCGATGTTTGTGGTTGTTTACATTTGTGCCAAGCAGGTAAAGACCTCTATGAGGCAATTGGTGGATCAAAGGGATATGCAATCTATCCCCCACTATTCTGTTGAGTCGTCCCTCTGCTCACACCACTGTGTAGATGCATTGGGACACAAACCCAAGATCTTGTGTTGTTGCACAATCGAGTCAGAGTCTTGAGCGTAGAAGGGTCCCTCCATTCTGGACCCACGCTCCTTTGTCTGAAGCTCTCCCTGGTCAGGGATAAGGGCTGTGAAGTCTAATCTTCACTCACCTTTCATCTGCTTCACCTTAGCCTCGCAATGGCAAGGTTAAGAGCGAACACTACCCATGTACAGATGACTTGCTTCGGCAGTCAAACCCATTGTTTGAGCCTCACTTGACTGGTTATAGTGTGTGCTTTGTGAATATTTGTTTGCTCTGTTTGCTTGTATGCTTGTATGCTTGCTTTCTTCTTGGGTAGGATTAGCTTGCAGTTGTGCAAGTAGGTAGAAACCTGAACATAGGGCAATGATGCATGATAACACTAGGCTCGAGTACAACTCCGTGGTAGTGTGTCTCCCCTTGGTTTCTGGCTAGAATTTCTTTCCCTTTCAGGGGAACTACATCGCCCTGATCCTCGTTCCAGACGAGGTATGTAGGCAGGAGACCGCGCGAGGTCTCTCCGGGCACTTTTTTTCTTTTTGTGTGTGTTTGCTTGTTATCTTCTTGTGTGTCAGGATATGGACGTAAGCCCAGCGATTGGCTGTACGTATCCTGATTGTGTTTGTTTGGTTCGGAAGCTGACGTAATTCCATCGAGTGGTTGTCGGGTTCCAGGTTTGCTTGTGGGTGTGTGTGTCTTGTTTGGCGTGCGTGAGCCGAACTACGGCAGCTCTGATTCTCGTTCCAGACGAGATACGTAGGCATAGGATGCGACGTCCTATCGAGCTCTCTTCCTCTTAACCCTACCTGTGTTGTCTTCGGTGTGTGTGTGTGTATGGTGTTTTAGCAACCTTTTCTTTTCTTAGAGCGTGGATCCCGTCGAGTACGACGGACGTGAGGGGTGCTAATACCTTCCCCTTGCATAACCGACTCCCTTACCCTTTCTCTTTGGTCGCGAGACCATGCTTTTTCCAGGTTTCTCTGAGCGTTTCCTTTCCCTATCTTGGGATAAATAACGCGCAGTGGCGGCTCTGTGTTGTTTTTGTTTTAGCCCGCCGGTTGTTTTTTCGCGGATGCGACACCAAGATGCTATGATCCTTGAGGCAAGTGCAATGTGCAATGATATGATGCCATGAGGGATCTTAGGGTCAATATTAGGGTCTTACAAACTTCCTCAGCAAGTTTCTTCATCATTTGGTCCAATACATCAAGAGATAATTCATTTCACATCATTTTATACATATATGATCCTGCATGAGTCCAAAAGATCAAGAGAACTTCAAGTTTTCAAGTTGGTTGATGGTGGTTGACCAGAGAAAGTCAACTGGTCAAAACTGGGGTCACTAGACCCTATCTTCTACAATTTTTGTCATATAAAAATGATTCCAAGATAAACGTTACCCCTTATGACATTCCAAACAACTTTCATTTTAAAGTCAAGAGCTAGTTTTTCTTGTAAAGTCATATTTATGATGAAAGACTATAGGTCATTTTGTCTGTGCCCTAGTTAGGAGGTAAACTTCCAAGGACTATAACTTGCTCAATTTGTATGCGATGAAGTCCATCCAAATTTCATGATCAATTTCAAGATGTCCTTTATAACTTTTATTCTTTGAGAAATTTCAAATTCAACTTGCAAGGGCATGTTCTAAGAGGAAACATTATAGGTCATTTTGGGTCATTACCATTGAACAAGCAATTTTCCTCAACTTCTAAAATGCATACCTCCTTCATGAAAAATCCAAATAAGGTCAAATTTTTGACTAAATTGAATAGGTTTGAAAGATATACAACTTTGATGAAGGAACTTTTTCCATTTTAAACCAATAGCAAAAGTTATTCAAGGTGGAAGAAGTGAACATTTGACTTGGTACTTAGAAAAATCTCAATTATGTTTGATTTTCCAAACTTCCACCTCAAAATTCATGATGATCCAATCTTAAAATGAAAGTTGTTCCCCTTGATCTATCATTTCCAAAAAGTCCAAGATCATCTCATTTGGATAAAGATTGAGGGACTTGCGCATGGTTCCTTTCATAGGTTTGTTTTGGTAAAATTTGAATTCAAATAACCATTTCCTATTGCATACTTACATGTTATGGTTTCAATACTCAATATGCATGAATTGGAGTTGGATTGCATCATTCCTTAGGTCCAAATTATTGCCCATGAATCCATGCACCAAAGTTTCTAAAATTGGCAAATTTTCAAAGTTTGTGAAAAGCAACTTGATATACTATAAATACAAGGCAATTATGATCAGAAATTGGACCCCTGCTTGCCCAAGCTTTGAACCATTTCCTCCATAACCTCCATTAAAGGATAAACTTTAAGATTTCACTTGAAATCGAGTTTAAAATCTTTTTCTGTTTTGAGATTGAAACTCCAATAATCCAAGCCCTTATTTGATCTAATTCACTTCCTATAAGCTTCTGTAGTCGAGCCAAGGGAAATTAGAAGCAAGATCAAGCCAGATTCAAGCTACTCGAAGGTGATTTTTCAGAAACTTTCTCTCTTCGATTCTCTCTCAACTCTTCACCATTCTCTTTGATTTTTGGTTGGATGAAGTCCTACCAATGTTGGAAACAAGATTGAGTTGCTTTGAGGTCAAATCGAAGAAACTCGGATCATGAACCTCAAATTTCAAATCCATGTATCTTTCAATATACTTGGAATTGGAAGAAATAGAGGTTGGATTCGTGCTCCTGAGCATTTTTCCTTCAAAAACATGTACTCACTTTTCATTTTCCGTTTGGTTTATGGTGGACCAGTCCCGTGAGGTCCACCAGAGAAGATGACTGGAGCCCTAGCTCCGGTGGTGTGTTGGCATGTCCAGAACCCTTTGATCATCATCTCATGTTTTAATCTGGTCCCTTGCTTTTAAATACCAAGTTTGTAATGCGTTGACTGTAGTGCATCATGGAACGCGCACGCTTGGCCACCAGACTTGCCATCTCAATTAATGGGGGAGATCTGATGACCCTTGTTTTTTTGTATTTTCTGAATTTCCATTTAATCCACTTATTTTATTTTATTCATATAAATTTCATTTTTAATCCAAAAAATATGGGACTTTCACCAAAAATCTTTAAATATTTTTCTCTTCCATATTCTGAATTAAAATTATTTTTGGAATTAATTTTGATATTTTTCATTAATTTAAAGTTTTTGTGCATATTTTTAATTGTTTAAAAATACTTCTGACTTTTTTAAAATTGTGAAATTTTTTGTCTAGGGTCCTTTGATCTTATTCGACCCAGGATAAATCCCTTGGCCATTTATTTGGTGTTTTGATGGGATTTTAGGTTTTGACCAATTAAAATGTTTTTTAATTCATTTTTAAATTGATTTTTTAATTGATTAAATGTTTAAAAATGTTGTTCATCCATTTTTATGGTCTTGTGATGTTTGACTTTCTATTTGGGCCTTGGTCAAGGTTGATTTGACTTTTGTTAGATCAAAACCATTGGATTTAGGGGATTGATGAAATGTATATTTCATCTCCCAAAATGAATGAATGGTTTTGATTTGATGAAATTCCTCCCATGATCAATTTGTGTTTCTATATTCCCATCCCTCTTCATCTTCATCCCTATTCTTCCCCATTCCCTCTTTTGACCAATGAAATCTCTAATGTCTAAAGGCTAATTGGTTCATCAATGACCTTGTGTCAGATGAATTAATACAAGTGTGGCTGAGATGGGTCTCTCCCTTTTGATCTTTTCTTTTAGTGTGTGGTATGTTTTAGGAGTTTGGTTCTTTATTCCAAACCTCTAACATGCATTAACACCTACATTTTTATTTCTCGACCTCAGATAGTTATGACTTCTACATAAATCCAATTACGATTTCTTAACATAGAGCTAAATTTGACCCTGAAGGCATAACATTCTAGTAAGCGAGATTGTAAGTCTCCCATTCTTCATGGCATTGTGTGGAGACTTGACCTTTTTTTCCTTTTAGAGGAGCTAGTGGAATACTTGTTGAATTATTCAAGTTGAATCCCTTCTCATGGAAGATGCTTTGGTTTAAGGATTCCTACTTGTGAATGAATGGTTGAGTGTTCTCCAAAGAATGACTTAATCAATTAAAAATCACCATTAACACTTGACTAACTTTTGCCTAACATTTGACTAATGCTTGCTAATATTGCTTTATTTTCGAGTCATTTACTATTATACAATTTAAATTTTAGTCATTTATCATTCATTGCAATTTACATTTCATATAACTTGTTTATGTTTATGTCATTTTCACTTTGCTCATTTGAGCCATATCTTGTGACTGTATATATTGTTTGTGTGTTTTGGTTTTTTTTGTGGTCTTAGGACCTTAAAATACCTAATAAGAACAAAAACCTTAAAAAAACATATGGTGGACTGTTGAACTTGATCTGAACTTTTAGACTTAGGATTAGACAACATTCCCTGTGCAAAAAGGATTTGGCCAATGCCAATATTCTTATACTAAGCTATTGTGAATTGTGCCTTCATCTGATACAAGCCTTGGGATTTGTTTAAACTCATCTACTACTCTGTCTTTGTGCTTAATTCTTATTTTGATCTTGTGTCTGATGCTTTGCTCTGAGTTGATCAAGGAATGTTTCATCTAATACATAGGAAGACAATGATGACAGCTAGCTATTGGAATTTCTTGCTTGGATGTGGCTATCTTTATTTGATGCCTTGATCTTCATGATGTCTGGATATTGCTCATTGCTTATTGATTATTGCTTGATAAAAGTCCAAAGGAAAATGGGTTTCTATATGACATTCTTTCCTGTTGGATTGCATCCCATTGGCCATATCTTTTTAACTCTTAACTTTAAATTTTTTGCTTAGGATAGCCTCTTCACCTCCTCCCACTTCTTTAATCTCTCCCCCTTTTCAAAAAAGTCTTTGCTTGTGATTTCAAACTTAGACTTTGTTTTAATGATTAGAATCTTTGGCCTTATGCCATTGAATTTTCAAACTCTTTCTTAAATCAAATTTGTAAATAAACTTAATCATATTGAATTAAAATTTTAAAAGGCAAAAAGAACTAACAACTCCATTCAAACTTTTGTTAAAAGCAATTCACTAACTTATTTGAAATTTTTACCATAAACTACGAGGTTTTGATCCCTCATTTTTATGTTGGTAAGTAGGCACAAGTCCGAAGATCTTGTCAAACACAAAATCATAATAAATGAATTCTTTTCTCATTCCCACACTCTATTTTTTTCAAACATAATTTGTACCAAAAACACATGCACACATAAAAAAAGGATCCCTAGGAGTACCTATGACACTTTGGGTGCTAACACCTTCCCTCTGTGTAACCAACCCCCTTAGATGTAATCTTCGGCATTTTATTAGTTTTGATTTGAAAACTTCTTATCTTTGGGTTTTGTTCGTACTCTTCCCTTTTTATTTAGAAACAATAAAAGCGCGGTGGCGACTTTGGTTTTATTGATGTTAAGCTTATCCATAGCTTGATGGTCATGAATTTACCGCTACAGAAATTAAGTGGTGACTCTGCTGGGGAGTAGTCCTCAGTGAGTTTAGCTTACTTTTTTATGTGTATATATGTGTATATTTGATGTTTGTATATTGTTTGTATGATATAATCTGTCTGTTGTGCTTTATGATCTCTGAGTGGTGAGATAAGTTTTAACCCATACTTGAGTGCAGTTAATATAGGAGGATGGTATAGTCATGTTCAACTTATGTGGAGTAGTCCTTAACAATTTGGCTTGAGACCCATCTACTCAGTGGAGACCTCTTTGGAGTTACTGATGTCACACAAGTTATTTGTGGGTAGACATTACTTTCTCTGAATTGGGGTCCATAGAACATTTAACCTAACTTGGCCTATTTAGGACGTAGTGCAAAGACTATTCAGGTGTAGACCTGATAATAGTTGTTAAGCGATACTACACTCAGACGAGTTTCTCTTGAGAATATTATGGGTTGATGAATCAGTCATCCTAACCTATAATATCCGATAGATGGGATTAAGACTCTGGGAACTTTTTAGAACATGATCTACAGGTTCTTATCCTTAGTACACTCCTTTGGGATGGTTCTTAACCTGACTCCATGCTCGTGACTCACAACAAACCCTTTGGTTCTCGGTTGCTCCGATCAAGTCTTGTCAATATCAATGGAGCTTGGATGTTGATAAGGTGAAAACCATAATCCACCAAAATGTATGATTGATCTTAATGATGACTTGATCCATCCCTTGACCTTTATTTATGTTTTCCTTGTGTGTGATCCCTTGTGTGTGATTGTTGCATTCATGCATACACGCGCATCATAACATTCATCACTCAAAAATAAATTTCAAGGAAACTGAGGTCTTGTTTGTAAATATATTTCAGACCATAGATTATGGACGAAGGAACACTAAGAAGTAGAGTTTTAGATGTCCTGATTTGAAAGAGCTAAGGAAGTTGTCATCTTTATATTAGATCTCTTGGACTTCAAGCAACTTCATGGGAAGCTCTTGTCAGTATTATCTGTTGATGTGGTTGAAGGACTTCTGAGTGTTTTAGTTCAGTTCTATGATCCTCTCTATTGGTGCTCCACTTTTCCTGATTATCAGGTTATGCCTACATTGTAAGAGTATGCCCATCTCTTGGGTATACCCGTATCTGACAAGGTACCTTTTAGTGGATTATAGGAGATTCCCATATCTCATATCATAGCTGAAGCTCTTCATCTGAAGAAATTTGAGATTGGTGCTCATTTGGTGAAGAAAGGAGGTATTATTGGGTTGACTTCTGAGTTCCTCATTGGTAGAGCTATTGTCTCTGCTCAAGCCGGTAGCATGGACGCTTTTGAAGCCATCTTCGTATTTACCATCTATGGTTTAGCCTTGTTTCCTAACATTGACGGTTTTGTTGATGTTAACACCATTATAATTTTCTTGATTGGGAATCTTGTTCCAACTCTGTTGGATGACATGTATTTCTCTTTGCATTTGAGGAATTCTAAAGGTGGTGGGACTAATGTGTGATGGGTTCCTCTTCTGTACCAGTGGTGTATTTCGCACTTGCCTCAGACGCCTACTTTTTTGGAGAACAAGCAATGTCTACAGTGGTCTCAAAGACTTATGTCTCTCACTAATGATAATATTGTTTGGTATGATTCTGCATTGGGTAGCTTGGATATTATTGACAGTTGTGGGGAATTCTCTAATGTGCCTCTCATTGGTACACAAGGAGGAATCAACTACAACCCTGCTTTGGCTCGTCGTCAACTTGGGTTCCCCTTGAGAGATAAACCTAATAACACCCAGTTGGAAGGTCTATTCTATCAAAAGGGTAAATATACCCAACATTTGAAGCATAGGATGATACGTGCTTGGCATAATGTGCATAGAAAAGGAAGATCCGAGCTTGGTCCACGCAATTGTGTAGCTTTGGAAGCTTACACTATTTGGGTGAAGAAGAGAGCTTTGGAGCTTAAGATGTTGTACGTCTGTGAAATACCTATGTCTTTGGTACTGGCTGAGCCATCAACTCTCCCTAACCAAGATATAGAGGAGTTGAAAGACGCACTTGCCAAGATGAAGCAAGAAAGAGATATATGGGAAAAGTGGTTCCATGCTTTAAGCCGAAATCATGAAGAGTTGCAGCTTGAGTCAAAAGACAAGGATGCGCTTATTGAGATTCTTGAAGACCGAGCAGTAAAGAGACAGAGAGAGCCAAAGGGTTTAGTTTCCTCTAGTATGCCTCAACCTTCCGATGCTTGGAAGAAGATTGTTGATCAGCTAGTTCTTGAGAAGGCTCAGATGAAGACATCCTTTGAGTTCGAGATTCGACGCATCCAAAGGAAGTATGCACCCATAGCCAGATCATTTGATATAGTTGTTAAGGATCCTTAGGATGATAGTTTCATTTTCTCTTGTATTTGTATTTTGGTTTCTGAAATTGTACTAAGTGTAATCCTTCCAAAAAATTTATGAATAAAAAAGAGATTTTATCAATTTGTTATTATTGTTATTATTTGAATATATATTTGCAAATAGGACTTCATATGTTCCTTGAAATTAAAAAAAATTAAAAACATTGCATTTCATGCATCATTTGCACAACAGGTTTCTTCCGCCAGATGTCTTATCAGTTCTTCTTCTTTGCATCAACCAAGCTGACTCACCACTACAATACTCGTGTTAATCAACCAAAGATCATGGAGCATCTAGAGCAAGTGAACAAAGAGCTGAAGGACGAGATCGCCAGATTAACAACACTGATGGAATCTGTGATTACTGCCCAGAATAAGTCATCACCAACTCCTCCTCCTCAGAGGACTGTCATTTCTGAGGTTGCTACCTCAATTGTTCCAGTTGTCACTGCCAGTCAATCCATTCCTTCTATACCTGTTGGATTCCCTTGGGGAATTCCACCAAATTTTATGCCAGAGGTGTATCCGCACATATTTGTTTCTCTATCGGCATCTAGCCCGGTCATGTCAGTGCCACCTCAGATTATTCACACTCTACCTCGTGTTGAGGATACTATCTACCACTTTGAGCCATCTGAGGGCCCAAATGTATATGACAAGATGGGTGAGATAAAAGATCAATTCCTTGATCTGCGCAAAGAGTTGAAGACTCTGACAGGTAAATACTTGTTTGGGAAGAATGTTGTTGAACTCTGCTTGGTCTCCAATGTTAGGATCCCAGTGAAATTCAAGGTCCTAGACTTTGAAAAGCACAAAGGGAATACTTGCCCGCTAATCCATCTTGTGATGTATGCCATAAAAATGTCTACTCAGACTGATAATGATCAGTTGCTAATTCATTATTTCCAAGTCAGTTTGACTGGGGCTGCCTAGAGGTGGTATATGGGTTTGGACAGTGCAAGCGTCTGTACTTTCAATGACTTAGGCGAGGCCTTTGTCAAGCAGTATAAGTATAATGTGGATATGGCGCCTAATAGAGACCAGTTGAGGTCTATTTCTCATAAGGATAATGAGACATTCAAAGAGTATGCCCAGAGATGGAAAGAACTAGATGCCCAGATAAGTCCACCTCTTGAAGAGAAAGAAATGTCGAAGATCTTCTTGAAGACGTTGAGTTTGTTTTATTATAAACATATGATTGCAAGTGCCCCCTGTAAGACCCCAATTTTGTCCCTAAGATCCCTCATGGCATCATATCATAACATTGCATTGCCTCAAGGATCATTGGACACCTTGCTTCCTTCCCTATGGGTGGGATATCTCCTGAGAGTGATTCTTGATCACCAAGCATTGCTTGCATTTGTATATCATTGCTTTTCTTTTAATCACTAACCAAAAATGTACAAAAATATGTCATCTAACATTTGTCTTGCAGCTTAAGCAGTCAACAGGTCAAGGCAATTCAAGTGAATCCTTTGAGCAAGAGATGAGGTTTCCATTGAGATATGGATCATGTCACTATTTTGAGCTTATATGAGCTAAAGGTCCATTTTGGAACCAATTCCCCAAGTGGCAAAGGCCCAAGTTCATCACAATATTTTCAGGTCATCTAAGGACCAATGCAAGTCAACTGAAAGTCAACTGAAGGCTTTGAGTGTGGGAATTGAGTTTCTTCATCCCATTCATGTTGAAACAGGGCTTATTCATCATGTCAAACCTTTATCTTGAAGAATTTGAAGCCAGTGCAAAAGTTTCCCGAAATGGAAAGTGACCTATAATTTCAAGTTTACAAAAATGGAAAGTTTTTGGACCAACTTCAACTCAACTTTCCAACATCAAAGAAGCTTCAAATGAATTTTTGTCCAACATGAAAGATGGAGATCTTTCTCTCTCATTTCCAAAAAGTTCAAGATCATGAGCATCTGATGGATGGTTGAGGAGATATGATCCAATCATTGCCAAGTGTGCTTGAAACTTCGAAAGGCCATAACTTTTGATTCATAACTCCAAAATGAGTGCCTCTTTTTGCATTTTGCTTGTCATGACATGTATTTTCCAAATCATTCATCACATTGCATGAAAATTAATCACATGATCATTTGTTCTTTCATGCCCATTTTGGAGGGAAAATGACAAATTTAAAATTGGTGCATTGTATGGACAAAATACCATTGCCATTGTGTTCATTGGAAGATTTTAAGTGAAATTGATCATCCATATAGCACTGTTCACGTCCAAATGCTCCATGCACCACCAATTTTCCAAAATATGCCATACACCCTATTTCACTAATCTCAATTAAACCATGCTTAATTTTAATTAGGATGTGATTAAGACTGAGTATATATACCAAATCCTAACAGAATTTCTGGATCTTCACCATTTCTAGATCCAAATTCATCTTCCCTCCAAAATTTTCTCTCAATCCAAATTCAAAATTTCTTCACATAGCATAGCATTTTTTTTCCATAATCTGGTTTGTTGAGTGTTGTAGATGAAGATCCAAGCATTCATTTGAAGAAATCGAGCCAAAATCCATCACATGAAGTTCAAGAACACAAACATGGAAGTTCAAATCTGAGCTAGATCTAAGCAGTTCCAAGCCTCAATTTCTACTTAAAGCTTCATAACAAGTGCTCAGGAGTAGATCTACACACGTGCCAAGCCTTGGATCACCAGAATTCAGCGACTGCTCTTCAAGAGGTCAGATTTTCGAGTAGCATAATTCTCTGTTTTGTGTGTATAATCTTGTAGATCCTTGCTTGCTGATCAATCTGATCTAAATTTCATGTAAATTGGTGGATTATTGGATGAGATATAGTGAATTGAAGTTTTGAATGCCAAACTATTTTTGCTCGATTCTCATGATTGGTGATGAATTAGGTTTAGTTATTGCTTGATCTGAATTCCTCATTGAATGAGCGTTCCAATGATGTACATTTTGGCCGATTCTGGATTTTTTTTTTTGATGATGTTACTATTCATCCACCATCTTCATGAAGAAGACGGTAGTTTCCGCCATGAGGACCGCCGTCTGCAACTGTGCGTGCGCCTAGGGTTTCAAGAGGTGAAACGGCGCCGTTTTGGTCCAAATGCATACCTACTTCGATTCCCCCTGAGCGCATTTCCTCATTTTTGCATTTTAATTCCACTTAACCAAAACGACGTCGTTTGAGGTTGTGCGCTCATCCACCATTCGATTCCGTCTGGCTGCATTTTTCAAATTCAATCCACATTTCTCCTTTTCCATCCAATTACCATGTGCATGTTACATTTTATTTCCATATTTTTCATCACATTCAAAAAATCATATAAAATAGTATAATGATCCAATTAATTCCAGATTTTTTTCTACTTGACCATGTGAATGTCTTCTATTTTTTGATGTGGATTTCTGGAATTGTGCCTGGCTGGAATTCTAATTGTGTTAGACTAATTGAACATGTGTGCATATGTGACATTGCCTCATTCATCCTTTTATGAAATGCTCAATAATGATCCAATTGTCATGAAATTTTATATGATGATTCCCAATATGTTACTTGACCTTTGAGGCTTGGTTGTATATTTTTATCATTTTTCATTTCTGTTTTAGGCACATGATTGTGTTGTGTGACAATGTGTGTCACACAATTTGATGTCTTGCTTATGCATTTTCATATCCATATCAAATGAGCTCTTCTGATTCTAATTTTTGGCATGATGATTGTGTTTGACATATTGTATGCTCATAAAAATTTCCAGAATTGTTTGAGTCATTTCTGTTTTAATATGGAATTTTGATTCTAAATGATCAATTGTGTGCTTTGAAATTGCCTTTGCCTTCTCTTGCTCACTACATGACTTTGCTTGATGATTTTAATTTGGTCCTTTTTAGGACATGTTCTTGATTGATTAAATGTGATTCATGTTGAATTTTGGTTGCTGTTTTGACTTTTTGCCTCACTTTTGACCCTAGGCTTTGCCCTAGGGGTTTGTACTCACAATTTGAGATTTGCATTTCAGGTTCAAGCAATAATTTCTAATGGATGATGTAATATCCTTGCTTGAGATACATTTTGCTTTGTTTAACTAATGTTGATTGTGTTGTAGGTCCTTGGGTGGCTAACTCATTTGAGTTCTATGGCTTACTCATTGTGTATATTGGTTGTCTGACTGTTGTTGATTGTTTGATTTGTCTGAATGTAAATATTGACTGGTTTAGCTTTTCTTACAGGTACTTTAGCCGCTTTAACTCATTATTTGAGTTGCTTTGCTTTGCTTGTGGTTGGCATACCACTTAGGTAAACCCTCTATTCTCCATGTAGTCTAGAAGACCTGCTGTTTTTGGCAGGCACCTGTCTGAAGCCCTCCTTAAGAGGCCATGTTCTTGATTGTTTAATTTTGTGCTAAAGACCTCAATGAGGCATGGTTACATATTAAGAACTCCTAAGTGAAGAGGCATTGGCAGATAGAAGGGATGTGCAATCCATCCCCTGCTATTCAGTTGAGTCTTTCATATTGCTCGCACTACGTGCTGATGTATTTGAATAAACACCCCAAGATCATTGCATATAGAGTCAGTCATTGTGGAGTAGAATTCCTCATTCTGGACTCCCACACCTTCTTTGATTCAAGCTCACCCCGGCCAGGGTTGAGAGCTATGAGGCATAACCCTCATCTCCATTTCATCTGCTCACCCTGACGGTCCATGTCAGAGGTTAAGAGCCTGACACCCTTTCCAGTATTTGGCTTGTTTGTCAAGGTCGATATGACCCCTTGACTAAAGCCCAGCCTTGTATGAGCCTCTTGGTTGTGTATAGTGTGTGCTAATTGATTGATTGTTTGCTTACTTGTGCATCCTTCATGTTGCTTTTGCATATTGTTTGCATTTTGCTCTTGCATTTGTTATTTGTTTTGTTTGAGGAGTCAGGTGTAAGACCATTGATTGGTGTAGCGGTGTATTCGTCGCTATATGATTTATCGATTAAACCATAAGCAAAGCATACAATGAATTTCGAGTCGCCACCGCACTTTTATTTATCCAAAGGACTGGCTAAAAAGCGAACAAAAGCCTAAGAAGTTTTACACGTAGAAAACTAATAAAAAGATCAGAGAGTCTGGGTAAGGGGTAAATTACGCAATGGGAAGGTGTTAGGCACCCACTACGTCCTAGGTACTCCTAGGGAGCCCTTTTCACACTTGTTGTATAAAATTTTGTTATTTGTTATGACATAAGTATTGTGCAAACATGATTGGGATGATGAGAAAAGAATATACAAGTTAATTATTTTTTTTGTTCGAACGGATGAACCCGTTGCCTACGTACCTTCCATCAAAGGTAAGGATCAAAACACCGTAGTTCGGCTAAAAGATTTCCAAAAGTTAGTGGATTCAATTTTAAACAATAGCACTGAGGCTCTTCATTATCAATGGGAGAAAACTCGACCAAGACCAACATCCGCCATGCGAGGATAGCTTCGACGTACTAGAGGGGTTAACCCTGTTTTCAGTACGGAAGTCTTATAGTCGACTCACTAAGGATAAGATGAGGTTTACATCAACCACAATGATAATTGAAACCTATGGCTAATGTGTGAAAAGATTAACAATGGACAAAGCCAAAACAATTGAATGGGTGAAGTTAATTGATTGTGATTATGAAAGTAGAGTCAAAGTATGATTAAGATTGATTCAAAAGAAGTGTTATGAAATGGAGTTTGAAAAAAGTCAAGGACTTGGGGTCCAGGTTTTTAATTTGAAAGCATGAAGATGTTTGCACAATATCTATGTCAAGTTTGAAATCAAAGTGTGAAAAGGTTTAGGACACAATGGGGATGAATGGTGGAGGATGAATTGTAAAACTTCTTAGAGAGTTCACCTCTTGAAATCATATAGAAGATGATTCAAGTGTGTCCTTTGGAATGGAAATGAGCAATAATAATATAAGCCAGCAAATGATACCGGATGCCACTCAATGGTCTTACTCCAATCTCACAAAACAAAACGGATACCGGATACCAATAGATGGATTTACACCAATCTCCTAAAACAGAACTGGATATCAGAGGCCACTCAATGGACTTATACTAATCTCCTAACAAAATGAAACTTGGATACCGGATGCCAATCTGTTTGGGCTTATACCAATATCCAACATATGATCATAGGAAAGCAAATGCCAACTTGCAGGGACTTACAGTTGCATCCTCACATACAACAAACAAATGCATCAAGCAAAGATAAGATGAGTGGCCAATGTGATGGTCTTATACTCACTTCCATATCCTAGGAGCAATGGCCAATGGATGGTCTTACAATTGTCCTCAATGGGTAAACAACAATGATAAGTCATAAAGACAAATGAGATGGTTATGCATTAATGAGCAATAAATGATGATGAGTGCACAAAGCATGCAAGCAAACATGTGTATATGAAGTAAGTGATCAATCAATGAAGTCAATCATCACACACTATAACCACACAATGAGGCTCATACAAAGGGTTAGGCATTGAAGCCAACTGGAATAGGTTAATGGTGCTCTTAACCTTGCCATCGAGGGGCTAAGGTGAAGCAGATGAGAGGATATGAGGGGTGTGCCTCATTGCTCTTATCCCTGGTCAGGGAGAGCATTTGAATATCAGAAGGTGTGGGAGTTCAGAAAGTAGGAACTCTCTCCACAGATTATTGACTCGATAGATCTTGGGTTAGGATCTCAATGCTACAACCATGTAATGGGGGCAAGGAGAAGACTCACAGAATAGTAGGAGATAGGTTGCTTATCTCTTGAGTTCTACCAATTGCCTTATTTGAAGGACTTTTCCTGCTTGGGACAAAAGTAAACACACACAAGCATTGCCTCTTAAGGAGGACTTCAGACCGTTGCCTGGCCAAGTAACAGGCCAGGTCTTCCAGACTACATGAAGAAAAGGGATTATACCTCAATGCAAATTGCTATAAAGCAAAGCAAAGCAAGTTCTTAAAGAACTAAGCAACTAAAGGTACCTGAAACAGTCAAACAGAATCAGTATACAAACTCAAAGTTTAAGCAAAAATAGGATAATGATCAACAGTCTAAACAATCAGATAAATGTGCAAAGCACAAGGCTCAAAGCATAAACCAAGCAACCTACAAAACAAATAGGTTAGTCATGATAATCAATCAAGCTCAAACAATTTGTATTGGTCTTTTTGGGTAATTTGTTGCTTAACCTGAAAACATGAACTCAAACATGAGCAACAAGACCACTAGGACAAGCCTATGGTCAAAAAGGGATGAGAAAGTCAAAAAAGCAAATGAAATTCAACCAAAATCAAGTTTAAACAATTAAGAAACAAACTCAATTGGTTCCACATTCATATCATTCATCATCATGATTTCATAAACAAATTAGGTCAAAGCATAGCATATGGAAGCTCATAGAAGTCAACAGCAAGACTCAACTCAAAACCAATCATAAACAATTCAATAAATCATCAAATAATTCATGATCAATCATAATTCATAATATGATATGCATATAAAATTTCAGCTCATTTGGATCAAGGGAAGTTGGTCAATGAAAATCAGAAAGGCAAGGCAAGTTCAAACATGCTCAAAGAAGTCAACCAAACATGCACCTACTTCAATAAATCATAAATCAGTGATAACATATGAGAAATGAATGGGATCAAAACCATGACAAAGCTTAAGATGTCTACTAATCACATGTCAAATTTCAAGTTCATCCAATAAAGTATGAGAGTTTCACAAATGAAATGAAATGATGTGTCACAAAAAGTCAACATATGACCCAACAGGGGAGAAAACCCCAAACAATTTGGAAATGCCACAAATAATTCCAAGAAAATTCACATGTAAACTAGACATCCATAAGTAGGTTCATGCAAAAATTCAGATCAATTTGAGTTCAAGAAGCATGGTATTAAAAATCATGAAGTTAGACATCAATGGTGTGACACAAATTGTCACACCCTAATTCAAAAAATCATAACTCCACAACCAGCAATGATAAATTCACAAACTCTACACCAAAATCACCATGAATGTGTCTAGTTTAAGCACAAACAATTTCAAAGGCATTGGATAAAGCATCATCATTTCACAATTGATTTGGCAAAGTGTACAAAAAATGGACACATGAACAAAAACCTAGCACAATTTAAAATCCACTCATCCAAAAATTCAGGAAAAATCATGATAAATAACTAGAGATCAAGATGGACATTATGCAAAAAATCCCATGAATTTTGGATCAAAAATGGTTGACTTATGATTTTTGTAAGTTTGTGTAACAAATGAAATAAATATTGAAGAAAATAAATGATTTAATTGGAATAAATGGGAACCGGTGGCATTTTTGAAATTATGTGGAACTATAAGTGAAACGCAGCGCATTGAACAGAGGCGTGGCAACCGGCTATTGGTCATGGCAATGGAACAGTACAACAGCATGCATAACACGTTCCAATCAAAATTCTGGGAATGAAGAATTAGGGTTTATGTGTACAGTAGCAACATTCATCTTCTTCAAAATCGTGGAAAATTTTCTTGCCCAGAAATGGAAAACACATACACCATTCGACTCAGCAAGCAACATACATTCATAATCCAACAATCATTTTCATGGAAATGAGCTAATATAGAAGCAACATGCAAAAACAACAATGAACATCAAACTTTAAAACCAAATTTCTCACTCAATAAACAACCATTTTGCACGATTTAAGTTTCAGAATGACCAGCATGGCAAGACTTATCTAAAGCATCTCATGGTTTTGCAAATGAAGAAATTCGAAAACTCACCAAATCTGAAGTGCAGTGTCGATTCAGGTGTTGTTTGGCTTCAAATGGCTGAGACAGATGTGCAATAAGGTTTGCTTTGATGAATGGTCAAGGAATTTCAGCTTAGCAATGTTGGAAATAGCTCAAAACTAAATCTGCCATGACAATGCTCTTCAATGGAACAGGGTTTGCCTTTGGTTATAGTTAAGATACAGGGCCTGAAAATGCTTCCAATAGGTTGGTGAATGATGGAACAAGCAAGTAACTTCGAGCTCCTTGAGGTTTTCAGCAAGAATTTCCAAAATGAAGAAATTGTGAGTTTTAGAGGAAAGAGTTTTTTCTGTTTGTGTAAGAGTGGCTGCTAGGGTTGTTTTGCAGAAAATGGAGCATATATAGTCTGATTAAGGTTGGTTAAACATGATTAATGGAAGTGGTAAACAGAATTTGGTGAGAGAGGTGTTTTGACTAATTTGTGAAATTAAGTCAAATTGTATGGGCATGGCTCTTACAGCTGCGAATTTGGGCTTTGAGCAAATCCAAAATGCAATTTCTGGTCATTCTCAATTGGCAGAAGTTGTTGGAAATGGTTATTTTGCAAAGTCATTTTTCAACTCACTTGAATTAATTCATGCTAGTTCAAAAATTCCATTTTGATTGATGAGTTTTTGGTAAATTGTAATGACATATTTGGAAAGAGGGCATCAAATGTGACTTGTAGCAAAAAACCCCACCCAATTTGGCCAAATGGTTTGGAAGATATGGCCTTTTGAAGTTCAAAAATTTTTGAGAATGATTTGATCATAACTTGCCAACCATAAATGGGAATTGAGTGTTCTTGGACTTTTTGGAAATGGGAGAACAAGGTCTTCAACTTTCATGTTGGGCAAAATTTCATTTGAAGCTTGTATCATGATGTAAGTTGAGGATCAAGAAGTTTCCATTTTTGGCAAATTCCAATTACAGGTCAACTTTCTATTTTTGGAAATTTCTTGTCTGACTTTATTTTCTTCACTGTGGATGTTTGACATGTTATATGAGGCTTGTATGGACATGAATGAGACCTCTCAGACCAATTCCCACCATCAAATCACTGATTAAATGGACAGTTGACCAAGGTTGACTTCAGTTGACTTTGCTAGGGTTTTGCTTGACTGAACCATGTTCTGATGAATTCCAAGCCCCTACCACTTGATATCTTGATTCCAAATGATGTCACAACTCATATGAACTCTTGATGAATGATCATGGTGCCCAAATTCTTCAAGAATGGCCACCATCCATTGCTTAATGACTGATTTGACTGTTTAACTGTTGATTGCTTCAGCTGCAAGTAACATGGTTAGATGACAATATTTTTGTACTTTTTGGTTAGTAAACATATGAAAAGAAATGATATACAAATGCAAGACGTGCTTGGTGATCAAGAATCACACTCACAAGATAACCCACCCACTAGGAGGGAAGCAAAGGCATGCAATGATCCTTGAGGCCATGATATGTTATGATATGGGCCATGAGGGATCTTAGGGCCAAAATTGGGGTCTTACAATTGGCTATCTGTTTCCTTTTCCTTTTGGGGAGCTGGATATAAGACCATTGATTGGCACTCAATTCCCTTTATTGTTTTGTTTTGTGGAGTCAGATGTAAGACCATTGATTGGCTATCTGTTTCCTATTTTATTTCTTTTGTGGAGTTAGATGTAAGACCATTGATTGGCTATCTGTTTCCCATGTTGCTTTGTGGAGTTGGACGTAAGACCATTTTTGGCACTCCGTTTCCCAGTTGTTTTCGGAGTTGGATGTAAGACCATTTATTGGCAATCCATTTCCAGCTTTGTTGCTCCTTGAGCTTGCTTACTTGCTTATTTGCTTTTTGCCATGTGCTCATTCCAAAGGACCTTACTTGAATCATTTCTATGATTTTGAGAAACAAATCCTGCCTGTGGCTTTGTCCCTTAACCCTCACCTTTTTGTGCTTAACCTTGCTCCATGTTTTCCATCTTTAACTCATACCAGAAAACTTTGTGCAAACATTCTCACCTGTTTTCAAAACTAGAAACCTAGGCCCTAAGCCTTTGATTTTCAAACTTCATTTTCACAATACTTCTTTTGAATTGAACTTTAAGGTCAACTTTGACTTCATTTTTTGTGAATACTTCTAATTGATTAATTTCACCCACTCAATTGCTTTTGTGGCCCTTGTCCACTTCTTAATCATGTTTTCATGCATTAGCCATAGATCTGAATTATCATAGTGGTTGATGTAAATCTCACCACATCCTTAGTGATTGAATTGTAAGACTTCCATGCTTATTATAGGGTTAACCCCTCACTAGCGTGTTGAAGTTGTTCTCGCATGGTGGATTGTTGGTTCCGGTTGAGTGTTCTCCCGTTGATAATGAAAGACCTTAAGGCTTTTGTTTAAAAATCAATCCACTCACTTTTTGGAAATCTTTTAGCCGAACTACGGCGTTTTGATCCTTATCTTTCATGAAAAGGTACGTAGGCAATGGGTTCATCCATTCAAACACAAAAATAATAAAAAATTTATATTCTTTTCTCATCCCTTTAATCAATGTTTGCACAAAAATATTTCATAAACAAATAATTTTTACAACAAGTTGTGAAAAGAGGTTCCCTAGGAGTACCTAGGATGTTGTGGGTGCCTAACACCTTCCCATAACATAATTACCCCCTTACCCAGATCTCTGACCTTTTATTAGTTTTCTTTGTGTAAAACTTCTTAGGCTTTTGTTCGCTTTCTAGCCATTCCTTTGGATAAATAGAAGTGTGGTGGCGACTTTATCTGTGTATGCTTTGCTTTTGATTTAGTCAATAAATCATAAAGTGACGAATACACCGCTACAGAAAAGTGGCGACTCCACTGGGGATATCTTCCTGGTGGGTTTGCCTACTTTTCACAATTGTTGTGTTATATTGTTTATGACATATTTTTGTACAATTTGGGGATTACTGTATTGTTTGTAATGATTGATTTGCTTGATATATCAATTGCTTGCTTGTTTGGTGGTCTCTGTGAGATGAGTTCTATACTCGAACTCGAGTGCACCTTATGATAGGAGAATGGCATAGTCTCGTTGACTTGTGTGGAGTTATTCCCTAGCAAGTTGACTTGCGAGTCCATTCACTTGGTGGAGGTCATGTTGGATTAATGATGTCACACAAGTTATTTGTGGTTAGGCATTATTCTTCCGATATGTGCCGTAGAAGCCAAGGAGCTTAGTTTACCAAGCCCATCTTGGCCTATTTTTAGGACGTAGTGCGGAGGTCGTTCAAATGTTAGATTTTATGCGATTGTTACGCGATACTACACTCATAAGAGTCTCTCTTGAGAATATTTTTGGAATACGAGTATTCGTTCCTCCGATAATATTCGAAAGATGGGATGATGACTATGGGAACCTCTGGTAGAACATGTTCGGCAGGTTTAAACCATAGTACACTCCCTTTGGGTGGTTCTTAACCGAGACTCCATGCTCGTGACTCACAACAAACTCGTGATTCATGGTTGATCCGTTCACACCTCCTTAATATCAATGGAACTTGGGCGTCGATAAGGTGAAAACCGTAATCCACCAAAATAGATGATTGATATTAAGGATGGTTGAATCGTTCGTATATCGTTAATATCAATGGAACTTGGGTCTTGATAAGGTGTAAACCACAATCCACCAAAATGGATGATTGATATTAAGGATAATATGAACCATCCCATGACCTTTGTCTGGTGTGCTTTGCTTGATCCTTGAGTGTGCTTGTTGCATTCATGCATTCATGCATTCATCTGCATCTATATCATCAAATAAAAGAGAAAAGTTTCAAGGAACTTAAGGGGTTTATTTGCAAAATTTTCAGATATGGAAAGACCAAAAAGGCATACAAAGAAGTACAGCTTCAGACAACCCGATTTGAAAGAGTTAAGGAATCTGACATCCTATGTATTAGATCCCTTGGGTTTCAAAGCTCGTTATGGGAAGCTTCTGCCTCTGCTGACTACTCAGGTTAACGAAGGGTTGATGAGTACTTTGGCGCAGTTCTATGATCCTCTGTATCATTGTTTCATTTTTCCAGACTTTCAGCTGTTGCCTACCCTTGAGGAGTATGCTCATCCCGTGGGTATTCCGATTCTGGATCAGGTGTCGTTCAGTGGCTTGGAGAGTATTCCTACTTCTCAAGAGATCGCAGATTTGTTGCACATAGATGAATCCTTGGTTAAAGCTCATATGACTACCAAAGGTGGAATTCAAGGTCTTCCTTCTGAGTTCCTCATCGCTCAAGCTACCGTTTATGGGAAGGCCATGAGTGAGGATGCCTTTGAAGCCATATTTGTGCTTCTTATCTATGGACTGGTATTGTTCCCCAACATCGACAAATTTGTGGATGTGAACGCCATTAGGATCTTCTCTGTTCTTAATCCCGTTCCGACTCTGTTGGGTGATACCTATGTCTCTTTGCACCTGAGGAATGCAAAGGGTGGTGGCGTTATTGTGTGCTGTTTGCCTCTGTTGTATAAGTGGTTTATTTCTCACTTACCTCAGACGGTCGCTTTCAAGGAGAACAAGGGATGTCTACGATGGTCTACGAGACTTATGTCTCTCACTAATGATGATATCTCTTGGTATGATCGTGTGTATGACGGTGTCCAGATTATTGATTCTTGTGGTGAATTCTCCAATGTGCCTCTTCTTGGTACATGTGGTGGGATTAGCTACAACCCTATATTAGCACGACGTCAGCTTGGGTTCCCCCTAAAGGATAAACCTAATAACATTCTGTTAGAAGGTGTGTTCTTTCAGGAGGGTAAAGATCCCCAAGGCCTGAAAGCAAGGATGATCCGCGCTTGGCGCAAGATTCACAAGAAGGGTAGAAGTGAGTTAGGTCCGAAGAACTACATTGCTTTGGAGCCGTATACTACCTGGGTAAGGAAGAGAGCATCTGAGTATCTCATGCCTTATGATTATCCGAGACCTACACCTTTGGTTATGGCTGGGCCTTCAACCCTCCCTAACCAAGGCGTAGAGGAGTTGAGAGACGAAGACCTTTCACGTGCCTGGATCCGTGAAAGAGAAGAGTTGCTTCAACAACTTAAGGAGAAGGATGCTCTGATCGAGTTCCTTGAGCATCAGGTCATTGATGATCCGAACGATGCTTGGACTTCTCTACTTCCTCAGTCTTCCAAGTTCTGGAAAAGGAGGTATGATAGACTCGCCAAAGACAAGGCGGATATGGAAGCAGCATATGAGAGAGAGATCAAGAGGCTTCATGCAACTTATCTTCCGGCATCCCGAGCTTCTAGGGATCCATAGGATGTTTATTTTCCTTTTCTCTTGTAATGATTGACAATGTTGTACTTCTTTCCTCAAATATATTTGATGAGATATTTTCCATATGCGATTAAATGCTTAATATTCAAAATTTGCAAATAATACCCTAAAGTTCCTTCGAAAGTAAAAACAAATCATATGCACGAGCATTGCATGCATCATTTGCATAAGCAGGTGTTTGTTCCGGTCTTCTTGTCTATGGCCTAACTCTGTGCTCTTCATTTATTTTGAAGACAAGCTGACTCATCGGTACTACACCAGAGCCAACTCTTCTAGATTGATGGATCATCTTGAGCAAGAGAACCGTGAGCTGAAGGAGGAAGTCGCCAGACTGAGCGCTTTAAAGGAATCTTTCCTGGCCGCTCAAAATCAGCCGTCTCCAACACCTGCAACTCCTCCCCAAAGGACTGTTATTTCCGAGGTTGTTTCGTCGACAGTGCCAGCTGCCAGTGCCCACTTCGTGCCAACAGCCATGTCAGCCGGGTTTCCGTGGGGTATGCCTCCTGGTTTTATGCCTGATATTCCTGCACCAACATTCGCTTCCATGTCGGCATCTAGCCCGGTCATTGCTGTGCCTCCTCCTGTCGTGCATACCGTTCCCAGGGTAGACGACACCATCTATCATTCTGAGCCGTCTGAGGGCCCGGATTTTCATGAGAAGATGGATGCTATGAATGACCAATTTCTTGAACTCCGCAAGGAATTGAAGACCCTTCGAGGAAAGGATTTGTTCGGCAAGTCTGCAGCCGAACTCTGTTTAGTTCCCGGTGTGAAAATACCTGTCAAGTTCAAGGTCCCAAACATTGAGAAGTATAAGGGGAACACCTGCCCGCTCAGCCACCTGGTTATGTATGCCAGGAAAATGTCTACTCAAACGGATAATGATCAGCTACTTATTCATTATTTCCAGGACAGTCTGTCCGGTGCTGCACTGCGATGGTATATGAGTTTGGACAGTGCAAACATCCGTTCCTTCAATGATCTTGGCGAAGCCTTCGTCAAGCAATACAAATACAATGTGGATATGGCTCCCGATCGGGATCAGCTTAGAGTCATGTCCCTGTAACACCCCAAAATTTGCCCTCCTCATTCATGCATTCATTTAGCATTTCATATTGTATTTCATCATGTCAATCAGAATTAGATCCAAGAAACCTTTTAAAAAATAAAAAATAAAAAAAAACGAAAAAATAAATAAATAAGTAAAACGAAAAAAAAAATTAAAAAAAATAAAACGAAAAATAAAATAAATAAATAAAAATAATAATAAAAAATTAAATAAAATATAATAGAAAAAACTTAGACTTGGACCTCTCTCATCTGAGCCCACTAAGCTACCAATATAAATTCAGAGTTTTAGTGAAACAAAATTTCATTCTATTCCTATTACCCTGTCTGGGAAAAAGATAGTGAGAGAAGAACCCTGGGAAAAAGAAGGAAGAGAAGCAAAAATACTTTGAGGTTTCCTTGGAACAAAACCCTGAGGAAAAAGATAATGAGAGAAGAGCTAACAAAGTTCAGAGCAACCTCCAAACCCTGAAGGGAACTCAACTGCACAGAATCACATTTGCCTCACATAAACCCTAAAGGTTGTTTTGTAAACCTCACGGGTGCAACTCAATTTCTATCAAGCTCTCCAATCAGGTTTGCCCTATATCCATAATCTTTATGCCTTTAATTTGAATGCTCTAAATGTATGAGGTATTATGGGTGAATTTGATACCCTTTTGATGCATGTGTTTGACAAGAGGTTTAGGCCTCCTACCCTTGGTTGCTTTTTGTGAGCTTTTTTGTGAATTGAAAGAGCATGATTCATGTGGTTACATTTTAATTTGGGGGTAACCCTTGATTACCCTAACTTTTTGTCTATAACCTGTTTGTTGAGTTTTTGTGAGGGCTCACATGACTTTTGCAGGGATAACTTGCGTGGTTTCCCACTTTATTTATGGGATACCCCCTGGAGGTTCATTCCGATTACTTGTACTGACTCATCTTTCTTTGATGGCATCAGCTTGGGAGATCCCTGGGTTTCTTACTCCTTTAATTGTTGTTACTTCGGATCTTTATCCGTGTGGTAGCGCGGTTCCTTCGTCAAGGACTGCCTTTTTGCCCTTGAGCATCCCAAACCCTAAAACCCAAAGCAACACGTTAACTCCTTCTACTACAGGCGAGTAAGTCTCCAAAGGTCGAGCATCCGGTAGATTGCGTAGTGACGCCGTTCGTCCAAAACCCAATCCATAACCCCATAGTTAGCCGAACTACGGCTTGCTCTGATTCCCATTCCAGATGAGATACGTAGGCATAAGACGCGATGTCTTAGCGAGCACACATCCCCCCAACCCGTAGGTCAGCCGAGCTACGAAGACTCTGATTCTCATATTCAGATGAGATACGTATGCAGTGGATGCGACATCCGCGCGAGTCATTTTCATTTAACCCTTTTTTTTTTGGTAAACAGCACAAGATAAACTCACACCCTTTAGACAAGAACCACAAAAGTGGATCCCGTAGAGTACTACGGATGCGTAGGGGTGCTAATACCTTCCCTTCGCATAACCGACTCCCGAACCTAAGATTTGGTTGCAAGACCCCGTCTTGTCCTTTCCTTTTTCAGGTTTACTTCGAGTGTTTCCTTTCCCTCCTTTGGGATGAATAACGCACGGTGGCGACTCTTCTGTCATTTTCTTTCGCCGGTTGTTTTTTCGCGCACTGTATTTTTCAGGTTGCGACAATCCCAGAAGGACAAAGAGACATTTTAAGAGTACGCCCAGAGGTGGCGAGAGCTGGCAGCTCAGATTACTCCTCCGCTGGAAGAGAAGGAAATGACCAAGATCTTTCTGAAGACCTTGAGTTCATTTTATTACGAGCCGATGATTGCTAGCGCTCCTTCTGATTTCACCGAGATGGTGAACATGGGGATGCGTCTAGAGGAGGGAGTCCGCGAAGGACGGCTGCCCAAAGATGAAGGCTCTTCTAGCAAGCGATATGGGGCGTTTGCGAAGAAGAAAGATGGAGAGGCACATGTTGTGCAATCCCATATCAAACCCAGAAGACCCTCTGTGAGGAGGAAGCCTGCACGTCCATCCGGTAATCAGCACCAGGTGACTCACATAGCACCTGTCTTCAGAGACAACAATCAGCAATATCAGCATAATCAACAACCAACTCAACAATGTCAGCAACAACATCGCCCTCAACAACAGGCTTACCAGCCTCGCAACAACAGTAATCAAGCTAGTACGAGTTATGAGAGGAAGAAGATCACTTTCGATCCGATTCCTATGTCACACGCAAAGCTGTATCCCTCTTTGATAGAGCGAAAATTGATTACTCCCAAGGACCCTCCTGCTGTACCTGCTAACCCTCAGTGGTGGTACAAGCCCGATCAGCATTGTGTTTATCACTCGGGTGCTCCGGGCCACAATGTGGACAACTGCTTTCCGTTGAAGACTAAGGTTCAAGACCTTATGAGATGCGGAATTTTGAGCTTTGAAGACTCAGGTCCCAATGTTAAGAAGAACCCATTGCCCGAGCATGGGAAGTCTGTTAACATGGTCCAGGGTTGCCCTGGCAAATACAAGGTCAAATATGTTAGCCATATTCGACAGTCATTGGTTGAGTTGCATCGTCTGCTGTGTGATTACAATCATTTGGAGCACGACCATGACAAATGCCGTATCTGCTCTGTCAATTGGTTGGGTTGTCGCCAAGTGCGAAAGGATCTGCAAGAATTGCTAGATGATGGGACCATTGAGGTTCTTCAGAACATAAATGTTGATGAAGATGAGCCAGAGGTGAATGTGATTTCTCCTGTGTTCAGGATCCCTGAGCCTGTTGTCATTTGATATGATGGTAGCAAGCAGAAGGTTTCTCCTGCCCTGATTATCAAGCCTGCTGGTCCTATGCCTTATTCATCTGATAAAGCAATTCCATTCCGCTATAATGCCATTGCTGTTGAAGATGGGAAAGAAGTTCCCTTGCCTTCTCCATCTGTTGTGAATATAGCTGATGTGAGCGGGTTGACCCGTAGCGGTCGCGTGTTTTCACCTCCGAAGCCGCAGGCTAGAGCTGACTCTGTTGAGCATCCGGTTGGGAATGCTATTAATTCTCCGAATCCGGCACCTATTGTTAAACCCTCCTATGTACAAAAGACTCCTACTTCTTCTGTTGGCCCTAGTGGCACTGTGAATGAAGACTGTGATGAGATGCTGAGGCTCATCAAGAAGAGTGAGTACAATGTTGTAGATCAGCTTCTACAAACGCCGTCCAAGATCTCCGTGTTATCTTTGCTTCTGAATTCAGAACCCCATAGGGAGGCTCTGCAGAAAGTTTTGGACTTGGCTTATGTCGATCATGATGTCACTATTGAACAGTTTGACAGTATTGTTGCAAACATTACTGCTTGCAACACTTTGAGTTTCTGTGACGCTGATCTCCCTGAGGAGGGAAGAGACCACACCATGGCTTTACATATATCCATGAATTGCAAGAACGACGCCATGTCCAATGTGCTGGTGGATACCGGGTCATCTCTGAATGTATTGCCAAAAACCACTCTCTCTAGATTGTCATATCAAGGGCCTCCCATGAGGCAGAGTGGAGTTGTTGTGAAAGCTTTTGATGGGTTGCGTAAGACTGTGATTGGGGAAGTTGATCTCCCAATCAAGATTGGACCAAGTGATTTCCAAGTTACCTTTCAAGTTATGGATATTCACCCATCTTATAGCTGTCTCCTTGGTAGACCATGGATTCACGAGGCTTGCGCCGTGACATCCACCCTACACCAGAAGCTGAAATTTGTTAAGAACAAGAAACTGGTCGTGGTAGGGGGAGAAAAGGATCTCCTAGTTAGCCACTTGTCTTCTTTCTCATACATTGATGCTGAGGATGAAGTTGGAACTCCTTTCCAAGCTTTATCTATTGTTGAGCCTATTGAGAAGAAAACTCCTTCATTTGCTTCCTATCGAGATGTGAAACTGGCCATTGAATGTGGTGCGGTTGCTGGTCTAGGAAAAATGATTGAGCTTGAAGATAATAAGTCCCGGGCTAGCATTGGCTATTCTTCTGGGGTCTTCAACGAGCAAGGACTGTTCAAGAGTGGAGGTTTCATCCACGCTGCTCAGAGCGAGGAAGCTGTTGCTATTCTGGAAGAAGATGCAGAGGATACTGGCAATTTTGTCATCCCTGGCGGGATCTGCCACAATTGGGTCGCTATGGATGTTCCTACGGTCATTCATAAGTCAGCGTAATATGTTTGCTTTGTTTAAAAACCCTTCTCCCATGCCAAAAGGAGAAGTGATGACATTGTTGGCATCATATATACAATGATATTTCATTCAATAAATTCATGTTAAACATTTGTTTTTCCATTTGTTTTCACTTTTTGCTTTTTGCATGAAATTGGTGATCACAAAAGACCCTAAAAACAAGAATAAAAGCAATCTTTTCATCTGCATAATGATTTGCTTGTTTAAATTCTAAAGTTTTTCATTATCCAAAATCATTATACAGGTTGATTCTAAAACCCATTGAACATAATGATCCAACGCCATCTCCCAATTTTGAATTCCCTGTATTTGACGCAGAGGAAGATGATGTTGAAGGGATTCCTGATGAGATTACCCGTCTTCTTGAGCACGAAAAGAAGACCATTCAGCCGCATCTTGAGAATCTGGAAACAGTCAACTTGGGGTCTGAAGATTGTGTTCGATTAGTGAAGATTGGAGCACTCCTTGAAGAGTCTATGAAGAAGGGGTTGATTAGTTTGCTACGAGAATATTCCGATATCTTTGCTTGGTCGTATGAAGACATGCCGGGTCTAGATACAGATATTGTGCAACATTTCCTGCCTTTGAAGCCTGAATGCGTGCTTGTGAAGTAGAAGCTCAAAAGAACTCATCCAGATATGGAAGTGAAGATCAAAGAGGAAGTTCATAAGCAAATTGATGCGGGATTTCTGGTGACTTCCACATATCCTCAATGGGTAGCCAATATTGTGCCTGTGCCTAAGAAAGACGGAAAAGTCCGTATCTGTGTTGATTACAGAGATTTTTGAGCAGGTTGGGGAGTCAGGGTCATAATATTCTGGGTCAGAAGAGATAGAAACATATGGGGGTGATTATGGTTCTGAGGATGATGAAGAGGAAGTGCTTTGGTGGGTTTGTGCAGGTTTAGAAGGAGGTATGAATGTACGGGCGATATTTAAAACTGGTGAAGGCTGAGAGGTTCTGATGGTTGAAGGTGGGATTTCAGAGGTTGTATAGATGGGAGGTGTTGTGAGAGGATTAGAGGGAGGAATAGAGGAAACCATCGAAGGTACAAAGGTAAGGGGAGGAACAGACATACCAGAAGAACTTTTCAGAGGAGCTGAAGATCTGCTTCCAGAAGCTTCTCCAATTCTTGCCTTCTTTGCCTGAGATGCTATCTTCTTCTCAGAGAGACCTCTCTTGTATCTGACGAAGTCTTCTTCTGAATCCAGACAGTCGTCGAGGCTGAAGTCAGAGATGTCAACACCATCATCTAGCAGACGCTGAAGATAGATAGCAACAGCATCTCTGGGTTCATTCTTGAAGAACCTGGCAAGGCCATGAGGCATCTTCCTCTGATCTTTCAAACAATCCCAGGATGTGTCCAGAGTGGGTTTGACTTGAATCTTCTTGATTATTCCCATACTCTTGAGATTTCTGGCGTTCAGAGGCTTCCCAACATCTATTGCCAGATCATCCATCAGTTTGGTCTTTTCCAGATGATCTACCAGTCCATTCTCAATGAAGACATCAGATAGCAATCTTCCCAGAGGAATGTAGGATCTGGGCTTCATATTGTTTCTGGTTTCTCTGACAGAATCTCTCAGATATCTGAAAAGGAGAGCAGGGAGGCAGATCTTCACACCCTTCTGAATGCAATACATAATGCATTTCTGATCTGCATTGATGTAGTCAGAGGAGTTAGAGGCTGGACGGTGGTGAATAGTTCCCAGAATGATCTTCAGCCACACTCTGAGGTTCTGATGCAACTCTTTGTTCTTTGAAGGATTTCCTTCAGTGTTGGGTTTGAAGATTGTTGGATTGATTACATCAGTAATGCGCTTTGACCTAGGAGGGATGTTGTAAATCCTTTTTCCTCCAGCTCTCTCCATGTTTAGTAAGGAGGCAATTGACCCTTCAGTTATAACAATCTTTACCCCCAGAACATAGGATACGATGAAGTGGTCATCTGCATCTGCAAATCTCCAGAACTCCTTGATGAGAAGAGGGTAAACAGGACCATAAAGCCTTTGGAAGTAGTTTTCCCATCCTTGTTTACGAAGCTCTTCAGTAAGATCAACGCCATTTCTCTTCAAGTTGTCGAAATCAACTAGCGATTCACACAACACGTCCAATCCTTCAAAAGGGGTTGAAAGGTTAATATGGCGTTCACGGTCAAGAACATGGGGTTCTTTGTAAACAGGGGTGATGGTGACGCCTGTAACCGTTGGTGTTGGAATGCTTGAGGTTTGAGCAGTAGAGCTTGATTCCATTTCTTGAGAGAAGTTAAAGACTTGTTGTTGTTGAGCGTCCATGGTGAAGGAGAAGAAGATTGATGAAGATGAAGAGCTTTCAGAGAATGCTTGAGAGAGGTTTAGGGTTTTAGAGTGAGTGAGAGTGATAAGTGTGTGAAATGTGAGAAAAGTGTTTATATACTCTAAGTAAAACACATGCAAAACGACACATTAAATTGCGTTAGCACAACGCTCAAGTAAGCACGCTTGGGGGGAAAAATGATTACAGCTAATTAATGAATGTCTAATCCCACAGTACGCACACTGCTCGAGGAGAACTCAAACGTCTGCTTTTGAATTTCTTTTGACAGCTGTCTAGAAGTTCTAAGGTTAGACGCTCAGAGCTCCACGTGTTGATGTATCTGATCTTCAGGAATACCAAGGGATTTGTTCCTGGAGATTTCTAACTCAGATATCTTCTTAACTGGTAGAAGTATCAGAGTCAGAGGCAGAAGTGCATTTGTTTTTATCAGAGTCTCATTTTACATTTTCAGATGCCATACTTCACTCAGGGCAATTTTTAATGTTTAGATGTTCTAAGATAAAAAGAAATCTATCTTCAGCTAGAGGCTTAGTAAAGATATCTGCCCATTGATGTTCAGTATCAATGAACTTCAATGTTACTATCCCTTTCTGAACATAGTCTCTGATAAAATGATGTTTTATTTCAATGTGTTTGGCTCTGGAATGTAGAATGGGATTCTTACTTAAACAAATAGCAGCAGTATTATCACAAAAGATAGGAATGTTACTCTCAAAGATTTGTAGATCTTCTAGCTGATGCTTCATCCAGAGCATCTGAGTTGTGCACAGTGATGCTGAGATGTATTCTGCTTCTGCAGTTGATAGAGCAATAGTTGACTGTCTTTTGCTAGCCCAGGAGATTAGATTGTTTCCCAGAAGCTGGCAATTTCCAGATGTGCTTTTTCGTTCTATTCTATCTCCTGCATAATCTGCATCACAGTAACCCGAGAGTCTATACTCTGATGTTTTCTCATACATCAGGCCCAGGTTAGGAGTTCCTTTCAGATACTTAAGAATTCTCTTAACTGCTGTTAAATGAGATTCTCTAGGATCTGATTGGAATCTGGCACAGAGACAGACACTAAAGAGAATATCAAGACGAGTAGCAGTCAGATAGAGAAGAGAGCCTATCATACCTCGATAGAGCTTCTGACAAACCTTGTTGCTTACCTCTTCCTTTTCAAGAATGCAAGTTGGGTGCATGGGAGTTTTTGCAGAGTTGCATTCAGTCATGTCAAACTTCTTCAGAACATCTTTAATATATTTACTTTGATGGACGTACGTGACTTCTGGAGTTTGATTAATTTGAATTCCCAGAAAGAACTTTAGTTCTTGCATTAAACTCATTTCAAATTCTGCCTGCATTAACTTAGAAAATTCTTGGCAAACAGAGATATTAGCAGAACCAAAAATAATGTCATCAACGTAAATCTGGCATATCATGAGATCATTATTAAGGTTTTTACAGAAGAGTGTAGAATCAACTTTCCCTCTGATAAAATTTTGTTCCAGAAGAAAATTGCTTAATCGTTCATACCAAGCTCTGGGAGCTTGTTTAAGTCCATATAAGGATTTCTTAAGTTTAAAAACATGTTCTGGAAAATTTGAATTTTCAAAACCTGGAGGTTGGTTGACATACACTTCTTCTGATATATAACCATTAAGGAATGCACTCTTGACATCCATTTGATATAATTTAATAGAATGGTTAATAGCAAAAGATACAAGAAGACGAATAGATTCTAACCTCGCGACTGGAGCAAAGGTTTCATTATAGTCAATACCTTCTTGTTGACTGTAACCTTGAGCTACCAGTCGAGCTTTGTTTCTGACAACTTCTCCTTTCTCGTTCAGCTTGTTTCTGAAAACCCATCTGGTTCCAATGACATGAGTGCCTCTGGGTTTAGGAACGAGATCCCAGACATCATTCTTTGAGAATTGATCCAATTCTTCTTGCATAGCTGCCACCCAGTCGTTATCCTGAAGTGCTTCATCACAAGACATAGGCTCAATCAGAGACACTAGTCCTAGAGGAGTATCTTCAGAAGTCCTGAAGGTGGATCTGGTTCTGACAGGTTCGTCCTTGTTTCCCAGAATCAAATCTTCAGATACATTGATACGACTTTTAACTTTCTTTGGGATTTCTGGAGATTTAATTTCTTCAGAGTTCTGAGTGACAGTTGCTTCTGGAGTTTTATCAGATTCTACAAGAGTGATTTCCAAATCTGCAAACTTTTCAACTAGCTTTGACTTTTCAGGGTCAAGCTTATCATCAAATCTGACATGAATAGATTCTTCCACAATTTTGGTTTCTGTGTTGTATACTCTGTAGCCTTTAGAGCGTTCTGAGTATCCTAACATAATACCTTTTTGAGCTTTGGAATCAAACTTGTTCAGATGTTCTTTAGTATTTAATATAAAGCAAGAACATCCAAAAGGATGAAAATATGAAATGTTTGGTTTTCTTCCTTTACACAGTTCATAGGGAGTCTTTTCTAGAATAGGTCTTATAGAGATTCTATTCTGAATGTAACACGCTGTATTTACAGCTTCTGCCCAAAAGTGCTTTGCTACATTAGTTTCATTGATCATGGTTCTGGCCATCTCTTGGAGTGTCCTATTCTTCCTCTCTACAACTCCATTTTGTTGTGGAGTTCTAGGGCAGGAGAAATCATGGGATATTCCATTAGAATCAAATAATTCTTCAAAATCTTTGTTTTCAAATTCTCCACCATGATCACTTCTGACTCTAATAATTTTAGAGTCAAATTCTTTTTGCACTTTGGAACAGAAACTAGTGAATACAGAGTGAGACTCACTCTTGTGCTTTAGGAATTTTACCCATGTCCATCGACTGTAATCATCAACAATGACTAATCCATACTTCTTTCCATTAACTGATGTTGTTTTCACAGGACCAAATAAGTCAATGTGAAGAAGTTCCAGAGGCTTAGAGGTAGAAACAACATTTTTCTTTTTAAAAGATGTTTTTGAAAATTTTCCTTTCTGACAAGCTTCACACAGAGCATCTGAAGAAAACTTCAGTTTAGGTAGGCCTCTGATTAACTCGAGTTTAGTTAGCTGAGAAAGTTTCCTCATGCTAATGTGGCCCAAGCGTCTATGCCATACCCATTGCTCTTCGTGAACTGACATTAGACATTTAACATTTTGATCTTTTAAATCAGAAAGATTTATTTTGTAAATGTTGTTTTTCCTCTTGCCTGTGAAAAGGACAGAGCCATCGTTCTGATTAATGGCTTTACATGTTTTTTGATTGAAGATTACATCATAACCGTTATCACTTAATTGACTTATGGATAACAAGTTATGCATTAATCCTTCTACATAAAGGACATCAGATATAGAGGGAAGAGTACCATTACCAATAGTTCCAGAGCCTCTGATCCTTCCTTTCTGATCTCCTCCGAAGCCTACAAATCCAGCGTCTTTAAGTTCCAGACTTTGGAACATAGACTTTCTTCCCGTCATGTGTCGCGAGCATCCAGAGTCCAGGTACCATGACTGGTGTCTGAACTTTGCTGCATAGGATATCTGCAACATAGACAATCTTATCTTTTGGTACCCAGAATCTCTTGGGTCCTTTTAGATTAGTTTTCCCAGAGTTTCTTATAACTTTGGGTTTTCTAGCATTTTTAAATTTTTGTTCTTGTGTGTGTGTGTAATGATATGAAAAGGGAGATTTAAGTTGGTCACTGGTAGAAGTTTTATCTTCCTTAGGATCATACCCAATTCCCTTTTTATTGTTCTGACTAACTCCATAAATCATGGATGCCATAATACTCCTATCTATCCCATTTTTCAGAAATTCTTGAAAGGCTTCTTCGTATTTATAAATTATTTCATTTGAAGTTTGTGGTACTTGAGACAACACTTCTTCTAATTCTAAGCTTTTTCTTTTTGCTCCATCTCTTTCTAGTGTTAAAGATCTGATTGTATCTTCTTGTGCTAGAATTGTCATCTCAAGTTCACTACATTCTTCAAATTTTGCTTTAAGACAGCCTTTTATGTTTTTAAACTTTTGTTTTAATTTCTGATATGAGCTAAGAGTTTCTGACAAGCATGATTCTAGATCAGATCGAGAAAGTTCAGAAAATACCTCTTCAGATTCTTCATCTGAGCTACTCCTGGATGTGGTAGCCATAAGTGCCACGTTGGCCTTTTCATCAGAGTCAGATTCTGATGATCCAGATTCACTATCATCCCAGGTAGCCATCAGTCCTTTCTTTGTCCTGAAGGTATTTTTCTTGAAGCTTTCTTTTCTAGAGTTGTCCTTCTTTAGCTTGGGGCATTCATTTCTGTAATGACCTGTTTCTTTACATTCATAACAGGTAATATCTTTGTTAGCTTTACCTTTTGAAGTTGACTCTGATCGATCCCCTCTGGGTCTTGGTTTTCTGAAGTTGTTGTTCCTCTTTTTCAAGAGTTGCTTAACTCTTCTGGTTAGTAGGGACAACTCTTCTTCATCATCAGAGTCTTCTGGTTCAGAGTCGTCAGTATCTTCAGTTTCTGCCTGGAGAGCTTTGGTTTCGTCAGGTTTCCGTCTTTCAGATCTGGACTTTAGCGCTACGGACTTGTTCTTTTTCTGAGGCTCATCTTCCTCTAGTTCTATCTCATGGCTTCTGAGAGAACTGACAAGTTCTTCAAGGCTGATATTGTTCAGATCCTTTGACAGCTTCAGAGCAGTAACCATAGGTCTCCATTTCTTTGGCAGACTTCTGACTATCTTCTTAACATGATCTGCAGTTGTGTATCCTTTGTCTAGCACCTTGAGACCTGCAATAAGAGTTTGGAATCTAGAAAACATAGCCTCTATAGCTTCGTCATCTTCCATTTTGAAGGATTCATATTTCTGGATAAGCGCCAGAGCCTTCGTCTCTTTAACTTGGGAGTTTCCTTCATGAGTCATCTTCAGAGAGTCAAGTATATCTTTGGCTGTCTCTCTGTTGGTGATCTTTTCATATTCGTTGTATGATATAGCATTTAGAAGTATTGTTCTGGCCTTGTGGTGATTTTTGAAGATACGTTTCTGATCTTCTGACATTTTATTTCTGGGAACTTCAGCTCCATTTTCTGAGACTGGAGGTGTGTATCCATCTGTGACAATGTCCCAGAGGTCAGCGTCATAACCAAGAAAGAAACTTTCGATTCTATCTTTCCAGTAATCAAATTTTTCTCCATCAAAAACAGGAGGCTTAGCATTGTAACTATCTCTTTCATTTGAGTGGGCCATGGTTTTTCTCGTACTGGATCTCTCTACACTGTTAAGTGTTTGATTAGAAAATCAATAACAGAGTCGGAGCTCTGATACCAATTGAAGGTGACAAAAACAAGAAAGGGGGGTTTGAATTGTTTTGAAAAAATAAGCGCTTTTTCAAAATGAAAAACACACAATGATTTTATACTGGTTCGCTTATAACACAAAGCTACTCCAGTCCACCCAGCCGAGGTGATTTCGCCTTCAACAAGGACTTAATCCACTAATCTTGAAAGATTACAAACAACGTCTAAGAGAAAGATCTCTTAGTCCTCTCAAGTATACAGACTTCACAGAGTCACTTGAGGAAATAAACAAACAATAGATAAAAGATTTATGTAATCTAGAGTGCTTCTAAGAAAGCAAATATTACAGTATTAAGAACAAGAGTTTTTCACGTTATAAGCAAAAGCTTCGTGAAGATCTTAGAGAGCAAGAGTGTTTTTCTTGAGTGTTGATGCTTCAGTATAATTTTGGCTTGTTGGCTTGCTTGTTATCAATGTTGATTTCAGCCCATTTTATACTACAGTGAGGTAGTGGTTGAAACTGGTGGATATTCAAATGAATTTACGCCATCACTTAAATAGCTTCTGCAGGATAACTTTCTCTCCTTGAAATGACTACTTACCACAAGTAGTATCTTCTTTATTGAAATTTGAGATTAACGTCTCTTTCTTAATTAGGAAAACCATTTGCAAATCTTTACTTGACTTTAACGTTACTCTTTCATGATTAGCAATTCCATGCTCAGAGTATTTGTGTTTCTGGAGAATCTTGGAATCTTGCTTCTGATGTTAATCTCTTGTGAGTTCAGATAGTTTCTTCAGATAGCGCTGATAACTTCTGGAAGTTAGAGATAGCGTTGTTCAGAGTCAGAACATCTAGAGCTTACTTCTTGTTCAGATGCTTCTGATACTTTGCTGTTATGCTTAGAGTTAGACTTCCTTGAACTTGTTTCCACTTCAGATGCTTCTGATCATATGATAATATGCTTCTGATCTGGTTCTGTATCTGATGACATCATCAGATTTCTTCCTTCTTTCTTTAGAACCCTGCACACTTAGAAACTTTTCGTTAGGGTGCCATTTTTGGTTTCATCCTTTGTTATCATCAAAATCAAGGAATCTGTTGTAGAACAATTTTTGTTCTTACAAATATATCTCATGCGCTCTTTGGTTGAAGCCTTTTGTCCTTCCCCATTTGAGTAAGATTCGTTTTCCCGTTGCGGAATCGAATGTCCATCCTGTAAGTCGATTTTCTTTTTCAAGCCCTCCTTTCGGATGATGAGTGTTTTGGAAGTAAACACCAATTCACGCCTTGGTCGGTCACCTTTTATATACCCAGTAACCAATATCTCTGGTGTTCCTTCCTTTCTGCTCCCTATTATGACCTTGGTCCCCTACGGAGTTAGATTTTCCTGAGTTGATATACCTTTTTCAGGTCTTCCTCAGATGTTTTGGTTGATTGATATCTCTCACCCTTATACCGGTCTTAGATATTCATTCTTCCTGAGCTTGTTGTTCTTTTGCCCAGTAACCGATGTTTAGATCGTATGTCTCTTTGAGCTTGTTACCCAGTAACCGGTAACACCTCATCCTTTTGCTTCCTCTGGAGAGTCTTTGTTAGACATTCCCCAGCGGAGTTTCTGTTGTGATTTTACCCTTTTGCTGTATTGGCGTCTTCCCCAATATATGCAATTTTCCCCGGCAGGGAGGTTCTGTGTGAATCTTTCCCCAGTCTGAGTCCGGATTTTCATCCGAAGTATCCTTTGTGGATAGTTTTGTTGTATTGGCGTTTTCCCCAATACACGCATCTTTGAGTCAGCTTGAGTCTTTCCATCGGATTTGTCTTCCTTTGGAACTTTTTCCCCAGGTTTGAGTCCTTTACTCCCCAGTAAGGTCTCCATTCGAGTCGTGTCTTCCTCACGCAGTGTCAAGTTCTCTTTTCCCCTAATACAGAGTCGTGTCCTGCTCACGCATTCTTTTCTTTTCTTATCCCCATGAGAGTCCCGTCAGAGTCTCTGTTCCATTAGGAAGTGTATCATTCCTGTGGATTTGTCTTTTCTCCTGATTTTCTTTTCTTCCTTGTGGACGTGTTCCCCACAGAGTTTGTTTCTTTTGCATTCATACATTTACATCATGAGGTCTCTTAGGGACCAAAATTTGTCTCATTATTGTTATTTAAGCCCATTCTACCACGTCGAGATGAATGATTTTAACCTTCACTTCTCCGGCTAGAATGACCTTAAATAGGGGCATCTGTAAGACCCCAATTTTGTCCCTAAGATCCCTCATGGCATCATATCATAACATTGCATTGCCTCAAGGATCATTGGACACCTTGCTTCCTTCCCTGTGGGTGGGATATCTTCTGAGAGTGATTCTTGATCACCAAGAATTGCTTGCATTTGTATATCATTGCTTTTCTTTTAATCACTAACCAAAAATGTACAAAAATATGTCATCTAACATTTGTCTTGCAGCTTAAGCAGTCAACAGGTCAAGGCAATTCAAGTGAATCCTTTGAGCAAGAGATGAGGTTTCCATTGAGATATGAATCATGTCACTATTTTCAGCTTATATGAGCTAAAGGTCCATTTTGGAACCAATTCCCCAAGTGGCAAAGGCCCAAGTTCATCAGAATATTTTCAGGTCATCTAAGGACCAATGCAAGTCAACTAAAGGCTTTGAGTGTGGGAATTGAGTTTCTTCATCCCATTCATGTTGAAATAGGGCTTATTCATCATGTCAAACCTTTATCTTGAAGAATTTGAAGCCAGTGCAAAAGTTTCCCAAAATGGAAAGTGACCTATAATTTCATGTTTCCAAAAATGGAAAGTTTTTGGACCAACTTCAACTCAACTTTCCAACATCAAAGAAGCTTCAAATGAATTTTTGTCCAACATGAAAGATGGAGATCTTTCTCTCTCATTTCCAAAAAGTCTAAGATCATGAGCATCTGATGGATGGTTGAGGAGATATGATCCAATCATTGCCAAGTGTGCTTGAAACTTCAAAAGGCCATAACTTTTGATTCATAACTCCAAAATGAGTGCCTCTTTTTGCATTTTGCTTGTCATGACATGTATTTTCCAAATCATTCATCACATTGCATGAAAATTAATCACATGATCATTTGTTCTCTCATGCCCATTTTGGAGGGAAAATGACAAATTTAAAATTGGTGCATTGTATGGACAAAATACCATTGCCATTGTGTTCATTGGAAGATTTTAAGTGAAATTGATCATCCATATAGCACTGTTCACGTCCAAATGCTCCATGCATCACCAATTTTCCAAAATTTGCCATACACCCTATTTCACTAATCTCAATTAAACCATGCTTAATTTTAATTAGGATGTGATTAAGACTGAGTATATATACCAAATCCTAACAGAATTTCTGGATCTTCACCATTTCTAGATCCAAATTCATCTTCCCTCCAAAATTTTCTCTTAATCCAAATTCAAAATTTCTTCACACAGCATAGCATTTTTTTCCATAATCTGGTTTTGTTGAGTGTTGTAGATGAAGATCCAAGCATTCATTTGAAGAAATCGAGCCAAAATCCATCACATGAAGTTCAAGAACACAAACATGGAAGTTCAAATTTGAGCTAGATCTAAGCAGTTCCAAGCCTCAATTTCTACTTAAAGCTTCATAACAAGTGCTCAGGAGTAGATCTACACACGTGCCAAGCCTTGAATCACCAGAATTCAGCGACTGCTCTTCAAGAGGTCAGATTTTCGAGTAGCATAATTCTCTGTTTTGTGTGTATAATCTTGTAGATCCTTGCTTGCTGATCAATCTGATCTAAATTTCATGTGAATTGGTGGATTATTGGCTGAGATATAGTGAATTGAAGTTTTGAATGCCAAACTATTTTTGCTCGATTCTCATGATTGGTGATGAATTAGGTTTAGTTATTGCTTGATCTGAATTCCTCATTGAATGAGCGTTCCAATGATGTACATCTTGGCCGATTCTGGATTTTTTTTTGGATGATGTTACTGTTCATCCACCGTCTTCATGAAGAAGACGGTGGTTTCCGCCATGAGGACCGCCGTCTGCAACTGTGCGTGCGCCTAGGGTTTCCAGAGGTGAAACGGCGCCGTTTTGGTCCAAATGCATACCTACTTCGATTCCCCCTGAACGCATTTCCTCATTTTTTCATTTTAATTCCACTTAACCAAAACGACGTCGTTTGAGGTTGTGCGCTCATCCACCATTCGATTCCGTCTGGCTGCATTTTTCAAATTCAATCCACATTTCTCCTTTTCCATCCAATTACCATGTGCATGTTACATTTTATTTCCATATTTTTCATCACATTCAAAAAATCATATAAAATAGTATAATGATCCAATTAATTCCAGATTCTTTTCTACATGATCATGTGAATGTCTTCTATTTTTTGATGTGGATTTCTGGAATTGTGCCTGGCTGGAATTTTAATTGTGTTAGACTAATTGAACATGTGTGCATATGTGACATTGCCTCATTCATCCTTTTATGAAATGCTCAATAATGATCCCATTGTCATGAAATTTTGTATGATGATCCCAACATGTTGCTTGACCTTTGAGGCTTGCTTATGTATTTTTATAAATTTGAGGCTTGGTTGCTAGACACATGATTGTATGGTGTGACAATGTGTGTCACACAATTTGATGTCTTGCTTATGCATTTTCATATCCATATCAAATGAGCTCTTCTGATTCTAATTTTTGGCATGATGATTGTGTTTGACATATTGTATGCTCATAAAAATTTCCAGAATTGTTTGAGTCATTTCTGTTTTAATATGGAATTTTGATTCTAAATAATCAATTGTGTGCTTTGAAATTGCCTTTGCCTTCTCTTGCTCACTACATGACTTTGCTTGATGATTTTAATTTGGTCCTTTTTAGGACATGTCCTTGATTGATTAAATGTGATTCATGTTGAATTTTGGTTGCTGTTTTGGCTTTTTGCTTCACTTTTGACCCTAGGCTTTGCCCTGGGGGTTTGTACTCACAATTTGAGCTTTGCATTTCAGGTTCAAGCAATAATTCCTAATGGATGATGTAATCTCCTTGCTTGAGATACATTTTTATTTGTTTAACTAATGTTGATTGTGTTGTAGGTCCTTGGGTGGCTAACTCATTTGAGTTCTATGGCTTACTCATTGTGTATATTGGTTGTCTGACTGTTGTTGATTGTTTGATTTGTCTGAATGTAAATATTGACTGGTTTAGCTTTTCTTACAGGTACTTTAGCCGCTTTAACTCATTATTTGAGTTGCTTTGCTTTGCTTGTGGTTGGCATACCACTTAGGTAAACCCTCTATTCTCCATGTAGTCTAGAAGACCTGCTGTTTTTGGCAGGCACCTGTCTGAAGCCCTACTTAAGAGGCCATGTTCTTGATTGTTTAATTTTGTGCTAAAGACCTCAATGAGGCATGGTTACATATTAAGACCTCCTAAGTGAAGAGGCATTGGCAGATAGAAGGGATGTGCAATCCATCCCCTGCTATTCAGTTGAGTCTTTCATATTGCTCGCACTACATGCTGATGCATTTGAATAAACACCCCAAGATCATTGTATATAGAGTCAGTCATTGTGGAGTAGAGTTCCTCATTCTGGACTCCAACACCTTCTTTGATTCAAGCTCACCCCGGCCAGGGTTAAGAGCTATGAGGCATAACCCTCATCTCCATTTCATCTGCTCACCCTGACGGTCCATGTTAGAGGTTAAGAGCCTGACACCCTTTCCAGTATTTAGCTTGTTTGTCAAGGTCGATATGACCCCTTGACTAAAGCCCAGCCTTGTATGAGCCTCTTGGTTGTGTATAGCATGTGCTAATTGATTGATTGTTTGCTTACTTGTGCATCCTTCTTGTTGCTTTTGCATATTGTTTGCATTTTGCTCTTGCATTTGTTATTTGTTTTGTTTGAGGAGTCAGGTGTAAGACCATTGATTGGCTATCTGTTTCCTGTTCCTTTTGGGGAGCTGGATATAAGACCATTGTTTGGCACTCCATTTCCTTTATTGTTTTGTTTTGTGGAGTCAGATGTAAGACCATTGATTGGCTATCTGTTTCCTATTTTATTTCTTTTGTGGAGTTAGATGTAAGACCATTGATTAGCTATCTGTTTCCCATGTTGCTTTGTGGATTTGGACGTAAGACCATTTATTGGCACTCCGTTTCCCATTTGTTTTCGGTGTTGGATGTAAGACCATTTATTGGCAATCCATTTACAGCTTTGTTGCTCCTTGAGCTTGCTTACTTGCTTATTTGCTTTTTGCTCTGTGCTCATTCCAAAGGACCTTACTTGAATCATTTCTATGATTTTGAGAAAGCAATCCTGCCTGTGGCTTTGTCCCTTAACCCTCACCTTTTTGTGCTTAACCTTGCTCCATGTTTTCCATCTTTAAGTCATACCAGAAAACTTTGTGCAAACATTCTCACCTGTTTTCAAAACTAGAAACCTAGGCCCTAAGCCTTTGATTTTCAAACTTCATTTTCACAATACTTCTTTTGAATTGAACTTTAAGGTCAACTTTGACTTCATTTTTTGTGAATACTTCTAATTGATTAATTTCACCCACTCAATTGCTTTTGTGGCCCTTGTCCACTTCTTAATCATGTTTTCATGCATTAGCCATAGATCTGAATTATCATAGTGGTTGATGTAAATCTCACCACATCCTTAGTGATTGAATTGTAAGACTTCCATGCTTATTATAGGGTTAACCCCTCACTAGCTTGTTGAAGCTGTTCTCACATGGTGGATTGTTGGTTTAGGTTGAGTGTTCTCCCGTTGATAATGGAAGACCTTAAGGCTTTTGTTTAAAAATCAATCCACTCACTTTTTGGAAATCTTTTAGCCGAGCTACGGCGTTTTGATCCTTTTCTTTCATGAAAAGGTACGTAGGCAATGGGTTCATCCATTCAAACACAAAAATAATAAAAATTGTATATTCTTTTCTCATCCCTTCAATCAATGTTTGCACAAAAATATTTCATAAACAAATAATTTTTACAACAAGTTGTGAAAAGAGGTTCCCTAGGAGTACCTAGGATGTTGTGGGTGCCTAACACCTTCCCATAACATAATTACCCCCTTACCCAGATCTCTGACCTTTTATTAGTTTTCTTTGTGTAAAACTTCTTAGGCTTTTGTTCGCTTTCTAGCCATTCCTTTGGATAAATAGAAGTGCGGCGGCGACTCTATCTTTGTATGCTTTGCTTTTGATTTAGTCAATAAATCATAAAGTGACGAATACACCGCTACACCCCCAATGTTTTACCGAAATGGTAAACACGGGGATGAGGCTAGAATAAGGAGTCTGTGAAGGATGTTTGTCCAAAGAAGAGGCGTCAACCAGCAAGATGTACGGTGGTAGTCTCTCTAAGAGGAAGGAAGGAGAAACTAATTTAGTGTCAGTGGGGAGGCAGAGGAGGCCAAATGTCATAAAAAGTTCTCAACATCGTCAACATCAACATCAACCGCAACAACAACATCAACAACAACCGCATCAAAGAACCAACTACAACAACAACAATCATCATCAACAAAATTTTGAGAGGAAGAAGTTCTCCTTTGACCCTATTCCTATGACTTATGCAGAATTATACCCGTCATTGGTCCTCAAAAATCTCATCCAGCCAAGAAATCCTCCGCAAATTCCTGAGCCACTACCATGGTGGTTCAAGCCTGATCTTCATTGTGCTTTTCACCAGGGCCCCCCTGGTCATGATATAGAGAACTTCTATCCTCTAAAATATGAAGTTCAGAAGCTTTTGAAGAGTGGTATGGTGTCCTTTGAGGACAAAGCGCCAAATGTGAAAGCCAATTCGTTGTTTGCTCATGGTAACGCTTTTGTCAACACGGTGGACGACTGTCCAGGGAATTTCCGAGTTTTCAATGTAAGATGTATCCGTAGATCTCTGGTGGAGATGCATAAGATTTATGTTTAATCATTGACTATGACCATGACCATGATGGGTGTGTAATCTGTAGCATGAACCCCCGTGGGTGTATGGTCTTCTAGAGGGATATCCAGAAGTCGATGGATGAGAATGTAATCCAGATTCAACAGTCGAGGGATATGGGAGATGTTATGAATGTGATTGTGCCAGTATTCAATACCCCTGAGTGGGTAGTCATTCAGTTTGATAGTAGCAGCAACAACAATGTCAATAGATCGGTATCATTATTGATCATACGGTTAGCAGGCCCTACCCCTTATGCATCCGATAACGCTGTGCCATATCAATACAATGCCATTATTTTGAAAATGGTCAAGAGGTTCCTATACCAGTTTCAGATTCAGTGGTGAACATTATATATATATATATATATATATATATATATATATATATATATATATTATATATATATATATATATATATATATATATATATATATATATATATATATATATATATATATATATATATATATATTTTACGAAGGTGACCAGTAGCGGTCGTGTGTTTAGTCCAGTATTTCCGAAGATTGTAGAAGATGTGTCAGTAAGTAAGAAAGAAGAGATTCTTGTAGCGAATCCAGTTAGTGATCCAACGTGTCAGTCTGGTGAGTCCAGCAAGTTGAAGACTAACGATGATGATGAGGTGTTAAGGCTAATAAAGAGATATGGATTCAATGTTGTAGAGCAGTTGCTCCAGACTCCGTCAAAGATCTTCGTGTTGTCGCTGCTGATGGATTCTGAAGCGCACAGGGAGGCATTGCAGAAAGTGTTAGAATATGCTTATGTCGAGCATGATGTGACCGTGGATCAGTTTGACCACATAGTTGCCAACATTAATTCTTGTAACAAATTGAGTTTTTGTGATGAAGAGCTTCCTGAGGAAAGCAGAAATCATAATTTTCCGTTGCATATTTTGATGAATTACAAGGAGGACGCTCTGTCCAATGTGTTGGTTGATATTGGGTCATCATTGAATGTGCTATCAAAATCAACTTTGTCAGGACTCTCTTATCAAGGCACCCTAATGAGGTATAATGGTGTAGTTGTCCAAGCGTTTGACGGTTCTCGTAAGACCGTCATTGGAGAAGTGGACCTTCTAGTTAAGATAGGTCCGGGTGATTTCCAAATTACTTTCCAGGTAATGGATATCCACTCGGCCTACAACTACTTCTTGGGAAGGCCATGGATTCATGAAGTTGGAGCTGTGACGTCTACTCTTCACCAGAAGCTGAAATTTGTGAAGAACGAAAAGCTTGTCGTTGTTGGTGGAGAGAAGGTATTATTAGTGAGCCATTTGTCATATTTCACGTATGTTGATGCTGAAGAGGAGGTTGGAACACCGTTCCAAGCCTTATCTATTGTTGATGAATTGAATAAAATTGAGGCATCCACGTCTTCTTTGAAGGATGCACAGGAGGCTATTCAGGCTGGAAGTATTGGCAAATGGGGTCATGTTGTATAGGTCGCCGAGAACAAGAATAAAGTTGGACTAGGATTTCAACCAGGGCCGTTTGTTAGACCCCAACTTTGACCCTAAGATCCCTCATGCAATTTCATCATATGCATTAGCATTGGCATCATACCTTGGCATCCTCCTTACCCCTCTTTCATTGGGTTTGTCTTGGGAGAGATCACCAAGCACTATGTTATTGTATCATACTTGTAATTTATCATTTTACTAACCAAAATACCAAAAATATGTCTTTGCATTTGCCTAACTCTTTTGTAGGAAGGGCATGATCACCATTGATTCATCAAGTTCATATATAGATTTTGAGACCCTCATGACAAAGAGCACAACCATTGAATTGATCCAAGAATGGTTATGAGCATCATATATGAGTTCCATTGATTCCTACATCTCATATTGATCAAGTTTTCTTCAAGAGTTTGAGGGTGATTTGCCTTGGAAACCCAAGTTTGATTGGGTATCTTGACTAACTCCTCCAACAAGCTATCTCACCAATTGATCAAATTTCTCAAGGGACACTTCAAAATTCATTATATTATGCATATATGACCTACCATGAGCCAAGAAATTCAAGAGAATCGAAGGTTAGCAAGTTGGTTGATGGTGGTTGGCCAAATGAATTCATCTGATCAAAACTGGGTCTCCCTAGACCCTATCTCTTACAATTTTCACCATTCGAAAATGATTCCAATAGAAACGTTACTCTAAATGACATTCCAAACAACATTCATGTTGAGACCTAGAGCTAGTTTTTCTTGGAAACTCATTTTCTATGTTGAAACATTGTAGGTCATTTTGTCTAAACCCTAATTTGAAAGTCAACTTCCCAAGGCCATAACTTGTTCAATTTTTATGATATTAAATAGTTCCAAGTTTCACAATTAAATTTAAGGTGTTTACTTCAACTTTTATGTTTGGAGTGAGAGCTAATTCAACTTTTATGAGCATGTGATATGAGGTTACATTATAGGTCATTCGTGACCTATACCATTGAGCAAGTGATTTTTCCAAACTTCAAAAATGCATAACTCTATCATTTAAAATCCAAATGACATTAAATTGGTGACCATTTTGAAGGTCTTTGAAAGAGATACAACTTTTATGAAGACACGTTTCTTATTTGAAGCTCACATAAAAAGTTAAGCAAGGTGGAATATTGAGATATATGGCTTGACACTTTGAAAAAATTTCAACATGTTGAAATTTCCAAACTTCCACCTCAAAATTCTCCATGTTCCAAGCTCCAAATGAAAACGTGTTGAGCATGAAAGTTGTTCCTGTTGATCTAACCTTTCCAAAAAGTCCAATTTCATCCATTTTGGACAAGATTTGCTAGGGCTGCGTATGGATTGAACATTGCATCATCATTTGGCAAAGATCAAACTTCAAGCTTCCATGTACAATTGCCTAGCACTCCAATTTGATTTTAGACTTGTTCACGCTCAATTATGGATCAAATGGAATGATCTCATGGGCCGGTACACTATCATGCACACATGCATCACTCATTGATTCAGCTATAAATAGAGCACCACTACACTCAGACGAGTTTCTCTTGAGATTCAGCTATAAATAGAGCACCACTACACTCAGACGAGTTTCTCTTGAGAATATTATGGGTCGATGAGTCAGTCATCTTAACATGTAATATCCGATAGATGGAATTAAGACTCTGGGAACTTTTTAGAACATGATCTACAAGTTTTTATCCTTAGTTCATTCCTTTGGGATGGTTCTTACCCAAACTCCATGCTCGTGACTTACAACAAACCCTTGATTCTTGGTTGATTTAATCAAGTCTTGTCAATATCAATGGAACTTGGGTGTTGATAAGGTGTAAACCATAATCCATCAAAATGGATGATTGATCTTGACAATGACTTGATTCATCCCTTGACCTTTGTTTGTTTGCCTTGTGTGTGATCCCTTATTTATGATTGTTGCATTCATGCATTCATGCGCATCATAACATTCATCACACGAAAATTTCAAAGGAACTGGGGTATTATTTGCAAATATTTTTAGACCATGAATTATGGACGAAGGAACACTAAGAAGTACAGGTTCAGATGTCCAGATTTGAAAGAGTTAAGGAAGCTAGCATCTTTTGTATTAGATCCCTTGGACTTCAAACAACACCATGGGAAGCTTCTGTCTATCTTGTCTGTTCATGTGGTTGAAGGACTCTTAAGTGTATTGGTGTAGTTCTATGATTCTCTCTACCGTTGTTTCACTTTCCCAGATTTTCAGCTTGTACCTACATTGGAGGAGTATTCTCATTTCTTGGAGATACCTGTTTCTATTAGAGTGCCTTTTAGTGGATTGGAGGAGATTCCCCGATTTAATCTTATTGTTGAAACTCTTCACTTAAAGAAGTCTGAGATAGAGGCTCATTGGGTGAAGAAAGGAGGATTGTTTGGGTTGCCATCTGTTTTCCTCATCAAGGAAGCTACTGCCTTTGCTTAAGCCGGTAGTATGGATGCTTTTGAAGCTATCTCTGTGTTGCTTATTTATGGATTAGCTTTGTTCCCTAACATTGACGATTTTGTTGATGTCAACGCCATTAGACTTTTCTTTATTGGGAATCATGTGCCTACTTTGTTAGGTGATATGTATTTCTCTTTGCATCTAAGGAATTCTAAGGGTGGTGGAACTATTGTCTGTTGCATTCCTCTTCTGTACAAGTGGTTTATTTCGCACTTGCCTCATACACCTGCTTTTGTGGAGAACAAATAATGTCTAAGCGGTCTCAGAGACTTATGTCTCTCACTAATGATAATATAGTTTGGTATGATCCATCTTTAAGCAGTTTGGCGATTATTGATAGTTGTGGTGAATTCTCTAATGTGCCTCTCATTGGTAAACAAGGAGGAATTAACTACAACCCGGCTTTGGCTCGTCGTCAGCTTGGGTTCCCCTTGAGAGACAAGCCTAATAACACTTTGTTAGAAGGACTTTTCTATCAAGAGGGTAAAGATCCCCAACATTTGAAGCAGAAGATTATGCATGCTTGGCATAATGTGCATAGGAAAGGAAGATCCGAGCTTGGTCCGTGCAATTGTATAGCTTTGGAAGCTTACACTCTTTGGGTGAAGAAGAGAGCTTTGGAGTTGAAGATGACTTATCCTTGTGAAAGACCTATGTCTATGGTTGCTGTTGAGCCATTAACTCTCCCTAACCAAGATGTAGAGGATTTAGAAGACGCGCTCGTCAAGATGTAGCAAGAGAAAGACATGTGGGAAGAGTGTTTCTGTGCTTTGAACAAGAAGCATGAAGAGTTGGAGTTGGAGTCTAAGGACAAAGATGCACTCATTGAGCTACTTGAAGACCAAGTGACGAAGAGACAGAGAGAGCCAGAGGTTTCATCTTCTAGCATGCCTCAGCCTTCCGTTGCTTGGAAGAAGATTATTGACCAGCTTGTCCTTGAGAAGACTCAGATGAAGGCTTCTTTTGAGACCGAGATCCGTCGCATTCGAAGGAAGTATGCGCCTTCAGCCAGATCTTCTACTGTTGTTAGGGATCCTTAGGATGACTAGTCTCCTTTTCTCTTGTATTTTTCATTTGGTTTCTGAAATTATACTCAGTGTAATCCTTCCAATTATATAAATGAAAAAGAGATTTTTTTGGTCATATAAAAATTATTCCATTTGTTGATATATATGTTTGCAAATCATATAGTAAGTTCCTTGAAAACAAAAATAAAGGATCAAGCATTGCATTTCATGCATCATTTGCATAAGCATGTTTCTCTTTTGCCAAATGTCTCATTGGTGTTTCTTTTGTGCTTTAGCCAAGCTGACTCACCAGTACAACACCCGCGCCAATCATCTGAGAATTATAGAGCATCTAGAGCAAGAGAATAGAGAGCTGAAGGACGAGATCGCCCTCCTGACTGCCATGATGGAGTCAGTTCTTGCTGCTTAGAGTCAATCTTCTCCAACGCTTGCAACTCCTCCTGCGAGGAAAGTTATCTCAGAGGTGGCTACCTCTACCATGCCTGCTGCTACCGCTCATTTTGCACCAACCATGCCTTCCGGATTCCCATGGGGAATACCGTCCAACTTTATGCCTGAAGGCTTTGCGCCTACTTTTGCTTCCATGCCGACATCTAGCCCGGTCATGTCCGTGCCACCTCCCGTTGTGCACACCTTACCTCGTGTAGAGGACACCATTTATCAATTTGAGCCGTCTGAGGGTCCGGATGTCTACGAGAAAATGGATGAAATGAAAGATCAGTTTCTTGAGCTGCGCAAGGAATTGAAGACGCTAAGGGGAAAGGATTTGTTTGGAAAGAGTGTTGTTGAGTTGTGTTTAGGGCCCAACTTCAGGATCCCGGTGAAGTTCAAAGTGCCTGACTTTGAAAAGTATAAAGGGAATACTTGTCCGCTCAGTCATCTAGTGATGTATTCTCGCAAGATGTCTACTCATACCAATAATGATCAACTGTTGATTCATTACTTCCAAGACAGTCTGACCGGTGCTGCGCTCAGATGGTATATGGGGTGGGACAGTGCAAGCATTTGCACCTTCAATGACTTGGGAGAGGCTTTTGTGAAGCAATATAAGTACAACGTGGATATGGCGCCTGATAGAGACCAGCTGAGGTCTATCTGTCAGAGAGATAAGGAAACATTTAAAGAGTATGCACAGAGATGAAGGGAATTGGCTGCCCAGATCACTCGTCCTTTAGAGCCCAGTGACTTTACCGAAATGGTAAACATGGGGATGAGGCTTGAGGAAGGAGTCCGAGAGGGGCGTTTGTCGAAAGATGAAGCATCGTCGAGTAAGAGATATGGTAGAAATTTTGGGAAGAAAAAGGATAATGAAGCGAATGCAATAAGCAGTGGGACGCAGAGGAGGCCTCAAATCAGAAGGAATCCAACATCCTGTCAACATCACCATCAAGTATCTTCCGTTATCCCTTTGTTTTCTAATCAACAATCAACAATAGTTCAACAATCACAACGTCAACAACAACAAACAAACACCTACAACAACAATACCAACAACAATCATCATCAACAAAACTTTGAGCGGAAGGTATCTTTCGACCCTATTCCTATGCCATACGCAGAATTATACCCGTCTTTGGTTCTCAAGAACCTGATCCAACCAAGAAACCCACCGTAGATTCTAGAACCACTCCCATGGTGGTACAAGCCTGAGCTCCGTTGCGCTTTTCATCAAGTAGCAACCGGACATGGTATTGGGAACTGTTATCCGCTCAAGTATGAGGTTTAAAAGCTGATGAAGAGTGGAATGGTATCCTTCGATGACCGTGCGCCGAATGTGAAAGCAAATCTGTTGCCCGATCATGGGAACTCTTCTATGAATATGGTGGATGGTTGTCCTGGCGAGTTTAAAGTTTTTGATGTGCGTTTTATCAGGAGGTCCTTGGTGCAGATGCATAAGGATGTTTGTTTGGTACGTGATTGTGAGCATGACCATGATGGTTGTGTTGTTTGTAGTGTTAACCCGAGGGGTTGTGAAGTTGTGAAAAGGGACATCCAACGACTGATGGATAAAGGCTAGAGAGATTGTTTGAAGTTGTGAAGTTGTTTGTAGTGTTAACCCATGATTCAAATTGTTCAATCACGTCATGTAGATGATGATGTAAATGTCATAGTCCCCATTTTCAAGCAGCTAGAGAGATTGGTTATCCAGTACGACAGCAGCAATAGTAACAATGTCAGCAATAGATCAGTATCGCCGTTGGTAATACGGTTAGTGGGCCCAGTCCCGTATTCGTCTTATAAAGTTGTTCCGTATCAGTATAATGCTACAATGATAGAGGGTGGTCAATAGGTTCCGTTGCCTACGGCTAACTCTGTGGTGAGCATTGTTGATGTTACAAAGGTAACCCACAGTGGTCGTGTGTTTGGGCCGGTGTTCCCAAAGGATAAGGAAGAATCAGTTATGAGCAAGAAGGTGGAAGTGTCTGTTGAAGATCATGTTGGTATTTCAAAGGGTAAGTCTGGTGAATCCAGCAATTTGAAAGCTAATGATGATGATGAGGTACTTCGTTTAATCAAGAGGAGTGAGTTCAATACGGTGGAACAGCTGATCCAAACCCCCTCAAAAATCTCAGTGTTGTCTCTGCTCATGAATTATGAAGCGCACAGAGAAGCACTACAGAGAGTTCTAGAACAAGCTTTTGTAGAACATGATGTTACAGTGGACCAATTCGATCATATCGTGGCTAACATCACTTCTTGCAACAATATTAGCTTTTGTGAGAAGAACTCCCTGAGGAGGGCAGAAATCATAATTTGGCTTTGCACATTTCTATGAATTGCAAAGAGGATGCTTTGTCAAATGTGCTTGTTGATACCGGGTCATCACTGGATGTGCTTCCGAATTCAACTCTGTCAAAGCTATCATATCAAGGAGCTCCTATGAGGTATAGCGGTGTAGTGGACCTTCCAGTTAAGATAGGTCCGAGTGATTTTCAAATTACTTTTCAAGTAATGGATATCCACCCGGCCTACTGTTGTCTGCTAGGATGGCCATGGATTCATGAGGCAGGAGCTGTTACCTCCTCATTGCACCAGAAACTCAAATTTGTGAAAAATGGCAAGCTTGTGATTGTTGGTGGAGAGAAGGCGCTGTTGGTTAGACATTTGTCATCTTTCTCTTATGTTGAAGCTGAGGATGAGGTTGGAACTCCGTTCCAGGCCTTATCTATTGCTACTGAAAAGAGAGTTGGGGCACCTATGTTCTCATTAAAAGATGCTAAAAAGATTATGGAAGAAGGCAATGTTGATTAGTGGCGGCGCATGGTAGAGGTCTCTGACAAAAAAGGAAGAACCGGTTTGGGGTTCCAGAAAGGTTCATCAACTGCAAGGACTGAATATATGCAACTTAGCTTTCGTGGCGGAGGGTTCATTCATGGCAATGAACAACACTTAGCTGTTGCGCTAGAGGATGACGAAGAGGAAGACTGCACCAATTTTGTGATGCATGGAAAGGCTTGCAACAATTTGGACAGTTGTTGATGTTCCTGTGATTTTGCATCAATATAAGTAATTGCTTTTATATGTTTTTAAAAATCCTTCTCCTATGCCTAAGGGAGAAGCGAGCATTGTTGGGCATTTTCAAATTGATCATTAATAAAATTAATTCTATTCATCCACATCTATGATGTCTTGTTTTTACTTTTTGTTTTGTTCTGAAAATGGTAGTCACAAAACACATAAATAAACAATACAATTGTCCATCTGCATAATATTTGGTCACAAATTCACTTCTCTAAAATCAAAATATCAAACCATTATGCAGGCTGGTTCTTAACCCCATTGAATACAATGATCCTTCTCCTTCTCCAAATTTTGAATTCCCTGTGTTTGAGGCCGAGGAAGAAAGGGATGTAGAAGTGAGTGATGAATTATCTCGTCTTCTTGAGCAAGATGAAAAGACCATTCAACCATTCGAAGAGAAGATTAAGCTTGTCAACTTGGGCTCCGAGGATGATGTGAAGGAAGTCAAGATTGGGTCTCGCCTGTGTTCAGATGTGAAGAAGGGGTTGATTGATTTTCTTCGAGAATATTCAGATGTGTTTGCTTGGTCCTATCAAGACATGCCTGGTTTGGATTCTGAGATTGTGGAGCATAGTTGGCCGTTGAAGCCAGAATGCCCTCCAGTCAAGCAGAAGTTGAGGAGAATGCATCCTGATATGGTTGTGAAGATCAAAGAGGAAGTGCAGAAGCAGATTGACGTCGGTTTCCTTGTGAGCGCTGAGTATCCGCAATGGGTGGCCAATATTGTGCCTATGCCGAAGAAAGATGGAAAAGTCCGCATATGTGTCGATTATAGAGATTTGAATAAAGCCAGTCTGAAATATGATTTCCCTCTGCCACACATTGATATGTTGGTAGACAATACTGCTAAATGCAAATTCTTTTCGTTTATGGATGGATTTTCCGGGTATAATCAGATCAAAATGGCACCCGAAGATATGGAGAAGACCACATTCATTACACCTTGGGGAACATTCTGTTATAGAGTGATGCCTTTCGGTCTAAAGAATGCTGGTGCGACTTACCAGAGAGCAATGACTACTCTTTTTCATGATATGATGCATAAAGAGATTGAAGTATATGCTGATGACATGATTGCTAAATCAATTGATGAAGAGGAACATGTTGCACATTTGTTGTAGCTATTCCAGCGTTTGAGGAAGTATAAACTCCGCTTGAATCCTAATAAGTGTACTTTTGGTGTTCTTTCTGGTAAGTTGTTGGGCTTTATTGTCAGCGAGAAAGGTATTGAAGTTGATCCTGCCAAGGTCAAAGCAATACAAGAGATGTCTGCGCCCAAAACTTAGAAGCAAGTCAGGGGTTTTCTCGGCCGCTTGAATTATATTTCCAGATTCATTTCCCACATGACTGCCACATGTGCGACTATATTCAAGCTTCTTCGGAAAGATCAGCCATGTGATTGGACCGAAGATTGCCAGAAAGCTTTTCATAGTATCAAAGAATATCTGCTTGAGCCTCCAATTTTGTCTCCACCTGTTGAAGGAAGACCATTGATCATGTATTTGATTGTGCTTGATGAGAGTATGGGTTGTGTTCTTGGTCAGCAAGATGAGACTGGAAAGAAAGAATTTGCGATCTACTACCTCAGTAAGGAGTTTACCGACTGTGAGACTCAGTATTCTATGCTTGAGAAGACTTGTTGCGCATTGGGTTGGGCTGCTAAGCGTTTGCGTCAGTATATGTTGAATCATATCACTTGGTTGATATCCAAAATGGATCCGATCAAGTATATATTTGAGAAGCCTGCTTTAACTTGGAGGATTTCCCATTGGCAGATGTTGTTATCAGAGTATGATATCGAATACCGATCTCAAAAAGCGATCAAAGGTAGTATCTTGGCTGACCATTTGGCTCACCAACCAATTGAAGATTACCAGTCAGTGCAGTATGACTTTCCGGATGAAGAGATTTTGTACTTGAAAATGAAAGATTGTGATGAACCATTGCTTGAAGAAGGGCCAGAACCTGGTTCCCGTTACGGCATGGTATTTCATAGAGCTGTTAATCAATATGGAAATGGAATTGGGGCAGTGATCATTACTCCTCAAGGCACACATCTAACATTTATAGCTAGATTCACTTTCAAGTGTACAAACAATATGGTAGAATACGAAGCTTGCATTATGGGGCTTGAAGAGGCCCTGAATCTCAGAATCAAGTATTTGTATGTCTTCGGAGACTCAACTTTGGTCGTGAATTAGATCAAAGGTGAATGGGAGACAAATCAACCTGGTTTAATACCATATAGATATTATGCGAGGAGGATTTCAACTTTCTTTACAAAAGTTGAGTTTCATCATATCCCTCGAGATGAAAATCGGATGGCATATGCTCTTGCAACGTTGGCGTCAATGATTGTGGTAAAGTATTAGAATGAAGTTCCCAATTTGTTTGTGATGCGTCTTGATAGACCAGCTCATGTGTTTGCTGTTGAAGAGATCAAAGACGAGAAGCCGTGGTATTATGACATCAAATGTTTCCTCCAAAGTCAGATTTACCCGCCTGGGGCATCTTTGAAAGATAAGAAGACTTTGAGAAGATTAGCCGGTAATTTCTACTTGAATGGTGATATACTGTACAAGAGAAACTTCAACATGGTTTTTCTCAGATGCGTGGATAGACATGAAGCAGACTTGTTGATGACTTAACTGCATGAAGGTTCCTTTGGTACCCATTCCAATGGACATGCAATGGCAAAGAAGATGTTGCGAGCAGGTTACTATTGGCTGACAACGGAATCTGACTGTTGCAAGTTTGTGAAGAAGTGCCAGAAGTGTCTAATTTATGCTGATAAGATTCATGTTCCTCCGACACTATTGAATGTTATTTCTTCCCCATGGCCCTTCTCCATGTGGGAATTGATATGATTGGGATGATTGAACCCAAAGCTTCGAATGGACATCGTTTCATTTTGGTGGCAATTGACTACTTCACAAAATGGGTTGAAGCGACATCGTATGCAAATGTAACCAAGCAAGTTGTTTTGAGGTTTATCAAGAATCAGATTATATGCCGTTATGGTGTGCCAAGTAAGATCATTACTGATAATGGATCGAACTTGAATAACAATATGGTGGAAGCTCTTTGCAAAGACTTCAAGATTGCACATCATAATTCTTCTCCCTACAGACCCAAGATGACTGGGGATGTTGAAGCTGTGAATAAGAACATTAAGAAGATTATTCAGAAGATGGTTGTCACGTACAAGGATTGGTATGCGATGCTCCCATTTGCTTTACATGGGTATTGTACATCCATCCGCACTTCAACAGGGGAAGCCCCTTTCTCACTTGTGTATCGTATGGAAGCAGTGCTCCCCGTAGAGGTTGAGATTCCTTCATTGTGCATGCTCATGGAAGCCAAGTTGACTGAGGCTAAATGGTGTCTGACCAGGTTTGATCAACTAAATTTGATTGAAGAGAAGACATTGACTGTCATGTGTCATGGTCAGTTATATCAGCAAAGGATGAAGAAAGCTTTTGATAAGAAGGCCATACCTCGTGTGTTTAGAGAAGGTAACCTTGTGCTCAAGAAGATCTTGTCGTTCAAACCAGATTCTAGGGGAAAATGGATTCCTAATTATGAAGGCCCAGATGTTTCCTCCTGGTTTCTGAGCAGCTATTTTGTGTTTATCTTCTGCATGGTTGTCTCCCATTTAATATGGCGTAGACCTAAAATTCCTTGCAGACTCGATGATTTTTCCTCTCCTCAGCAGATCTCCTCCCTCTGCTAGATTTGAGCCTTTGGTTTATTGATTTCTCTATTCTCCAGCAGTTGTCTCCCTCTTTTTGTGGATTGACCGAGGATTATACCGATGATTTAATTTCTTTGCGACACCTTTGTATCCTTTGTGATCGTTTTGTCAGCATAATCATCATATATACATATACATATACATTCATATAATTTCATAATTTGCATATTGGCACCATCGTATTTGATTAATTTGTTAATTTGAGATTCTCATTCTCTATATGGCGGTACTTTATCCCCATACAAATTTTGGTGTATGTCCTCCCTCAATTGTAGAGCGTTAGCCCCTTAGGCAGAAAGACTTTAACCTTTCTCCTCTTCCACACTGAGTTTGTTTCCTCATGGATGATTATTACTTCAGTTTCCTTTCCAGTTGTTTATCTGGATGGAATCACTCCCCTTGAGTTATATCCTCATTGGGTTGAGTCTTGATTGACTGTTTCTGTCTAGGTTTTACCTAGATAGATGCTTCGAGTCTCCTAATAGTTTATTGCCCATTAACTGGTAATATTCTTTTTGGTTTGCAGTTTGTTACTTCTTGGACAATACTCGACAAAAGTACCCCTGTTTATTCTCCTCAGTAGAGTCCCCAATGGGTCTATTCCCCAAAAAGTATGTCCTTGATATGTTCATCCTAACCGGTGATGGATATCTTTCTCTCTTTGCCTGAGTTTATCCTTGATATGTTCATCCTAACCGATGACGGATACTCTCACCTTTGGTATTCTACCCAGTAAAAAGGTAGTTGTAATCCCTATTCTTGTTCCCCAAAAACTTAATCCTTGATATGTTCATCCTAACCGATGACGGGTTTCCTTCTCTTTGCGATTTTCTACCCAGTAACCGGTAGTTGTAAATCCTGCTTTTGTCCCCTTCGCAGAGTTAATCCTTGATATGTTCACCCTAACCGGTGATGGGTTATCTCTTTGGTGGTATTCTATCCAGTAATTGATAGATGTAATTCCTATTTTTCTCCCCTCTCAGAGTCTATCCTTGATATGTTCATCCTAACCGGTGACAAATTTTCTCTTTGATGGTCTTCTATCCAGGATTCGATAGATGTAATTCCTACTTTTTGTTCAGTTGCTTTATCCTTGATATGTTCATCTTAACCGATGACGGGTATCCTCCTTGACATTTCCCAGGCAAGTCTATCCTTAATATGTTCATCCTAACCGATGACAGATTTTCTTCCCTGTTGAGTTTATCCTTGATACGTTCATCCTAACCGATGACAGATACTCTCACCTTTGGTCTTCTACCTAGTAACTCGTAGTTGTAAATCCTATTTTCTGCAGTTTTCCCCAGCAAGGCTATTATTACCCAGTAACCAGTAATGAATACTCCCTCCTGTGGGTTCTCAGCGAGTCATCCTTGATATGTTCATCCTAACCAATGAAGTTTATTTGGTTCTCTCTATCATATCTTTATTATCTTCTCACCCAGTAACAGGTAGTAGATAATAGATTTCTGCTCCTCCTGTGTTGAAGTTTATTTCTTCCCCAGTCGAGTTGAGTGTGTATTTCCTTAGTGAAATCGCTTTTCCTGCATGATTCAAGTACTTCAGTTTTATCCTGACTTACTCGTCTCCCATGCAGATGTTGTTGTTTCCCTGGCTGAGTCATTCCATTTTGTATGGAATTCCTCGAGTCCCCCAGTAGTTTTAAGTTGTAGTTTGGCCTACGCATAACTCCTTTTTCCCCCCAGAGTCTCTATTTCCCCAATGAGTCTTCCTCATGGAATACATTATACTCCTGTGGACTTTCGGTCTCTCTGATTTCTTTTCCTTTGTGGCAGTATTTCCCCATAGAGCATTAACTTTTACATTCATATCATATGAATCATGAGGTCTCTTAGGGACCAAATTTGTTTCTATATGTTGTTATTTAAGCTTATTCTACTGAGTCGACATGAAGATTTTAACCTTCTCCTCCTCAGTTAGAATGTCCTTAAATAGGGGCATCTGTAAAACCCCAATTTTGACCCTAAGATCCCTCATGCAATTTCATCATATGCATTAGCATTGGGATCATACCTTGGTATCCTCCTTACCCCTCTTTCATTGGGTTTGTTTTGGGAGAGATCACCAAGCACTATGTGATTGTATCATACTTGTACTTTATCATTTTACTAACCAAAATACCAAAAATATGTCTTTGCATTTGCCTAACTCTTTTGTAGGAAGGGCATGATCACCATTGATTCATCAAGTTCATATCTAGGGTTTGAGACCCTCATGACAAAGAGCACAACCATTGAATTGATCCAAGAATGGTTATGAGAATCATATATGAGTTCCATTGATTCCTACATCTCATATTGATCATGTTTTCTTCAAGAGTTTGAGGGTGATTTGCCTTGGAAACCCTAGTTTGACTGGGTATCTTGAGTAACTTCTCCAATAAGCTATCTCACCAATTGATCAAATTTCTCAAGGGACACTTAAAAATTCATCATCTTATGCATATATAATCTACCATGAGCCAATAAAGTCAAGAGAATTGAAGGTTAGCAAGTTGGTTGATGGTGGTTGGCCAGATGAATTCATCTGATCAAAACTGGGTCTCCCTAGACCCTATCTCTTACAATTTTCCCCACATGAAAATGATTCCAAGAGCAACGTTACTCTAAATGACATTCCAAACAATTTTTATGTTGAGACCTAGAGCTAGTTTTGCTTTGAAAATCATTTTCTATGTTGAATCATTATAGGACATTTTGTCTAAAACCTAATTTGAAAGTCAACTTCCCAAGGCCATAAATTGCTCAATATTTATGAGATGAAAGATTTACAAGTTGCACAATCAAATTTAAGGTGTCTACTTCAACTTTGATGTTTGGAGTGAGATATAATTCAACTTTTGTGAGCATGTGATATGAGGTTACATTGTGACCTATACCATTGAGCAAGTGATATTTTCAAACTTAAAAAATGCATAACTCTATCATTTCAAATTCAAATGATATGACATTGGTGACCATTTTGAATGTATTTGAAATAGCTACAACTTTGATGAAAACAATTTTCTCATTTAAAGCTCACATAAAAAGTTAAGCAAGGTGGAATATTGAGATATATGGCTTGACACTTAGAAAAAATTTCAACATGTTGAAATTTCCAAACTTCCACCTCAAAATTCTCCATTTTCCAAGCTCCAAATGAAAAAGTGTTGAACAAGAAAGTTGTTCCTATTGATCTAACCTTCCAAAAAGTCCAATTTCATCCATTTTGGACAAGATTTACTAGGGCTGCGCATGACTTGAACATTGCATCATCATCTGGCAAAGATCAAACTTCAAGCTTCCATGTACAATTGCCTAGCACTCCAATTTGATTTCAGACTTGCTCACACTCAATTATGGATAAAATGGAATAATTTCATGGTCCAGTACACGCCCATGCACACATGCATCACTCATTGCCAATTTTGGAAACTCAATTGTAAGGTGCAAATATCATGTGATTCAGCTATAAATAGTGCACCATATGCTCAGAATTGGGGACCCCTTCGCGCCATCTTTGATCCCAAACACCAAACCCTTCCATTTGAGAGGATAATCCTGAGAATTTCCTTTGTAAATTGAGTTTGAATCTCACTATTTTGAGATTCAAAACTCTAGGGATCCAAGACCTTTTGTGCATTCTAATCTACTTTTGCAAGCATCCTGAGTAAGATCAAGCACAAACCAAAGCAAGAACAAGTGAATCCAGACCTGCATTGAAGGTATTTTCTAGAAAATTTCATCTCGTTGATTCTCTCTCAATTCCACTCAATTCTCTTGGATCTTTGGTTGTCTGGAGTGCTACCAATGTAGGCAAGAAAAATGAGTTGCTTAGAGGTCAAATCCAAGAAACTCAGTTGATACACCTCAAAATTCAACTCCTCATGTCTGTCTATATATGTGGAGTTAGTTAAAATTGAGGTCAGATTCGTGCTATACGCCATTTTTTCTTTCAGATCATGTCCTCCTTTTTCATTTTCTTGATGGTAATGAGTGAACCAGTCCGCCCAGGGTCACCAGAGAAGATGATCGGCCTTTGGACTCCGAAGATGCGTTGGAAGTGTTCAGAGCCATTGATCTATTTCAAATTGTTTTAATCTCACGCGTTGGTTCTGATTACCATCCCTGTGGCGCATTGACTTAAGTCCACGGTGGAAAGCGCGCTGAGGACCATTTGATCTGCCACCTCAATTAATGAGGGAGATCAAGTGGTCCACGTTTTTTTTGTTATTTTCTGATTTTCTTTTATTCCTTTTATTTTCATTAATTCATATTAATTTTAATATTGATCCAAAAAACATGAGAGTTTCACTAAAAATTTTCAAATAATTTCCTCTTTCATATTCTGAATTATAATTATTTTTTGGATCATTATTAATATTTTTCATGATTTAATTGATTTTGTGATTATTTTTAATTGTTTAAAAATACCTCTAAGTCTTTAAATATTCTGAAAAAATTTCTCCAAGGTCTTTTGACCTTGTTTGACCTATGATAAATCTCATAGCCATTTATTTAGTTATTTGATGAGGTTTTTAGGAATTTGGCAAACCATATTTAATTTAAATGCCTTATTTTAGTATTTTTAATTTGAATAAATGCCAAATAATTTTGTTGACCAATTGTGATGACTTGTTTGTGTTTGACTCTTGTTGTTGGGCCTTGGTCAAGGTTGATTTGACTTTGTCAAGTTAATATCATTGGATTTAGGGGATTGATGGAATGTACATTCCATCTTCCAAAATGAATGGATGATATTAATTTGGTAAAAGTCCTCCTTTGACCAATTTGAGTTTTGATCCATTCCCCTCCCACTTCATCTCATTCCCCTTCTTTATGCATTCATCTCATTTGGTCTATGATATCTCAAAGTCCTAAAGCTAGTTGGTTGAAAAATTAACGTGAGTATGGATGAGATTAGGCCAACTCTTTTGCATATTCTTTTTGTGTGTGGTATGTTTCATGAGCATAAACCATTATACTATGTCTCAAACATGCATTAACACCAAAATTCTATTGCCAGACCTCAAATAGTTGTGACTTCTACACAAGTCCAATTACAATTGCTTAACATACCGCTAAATTTGTGATATAAAAAGCATAGCATTCTAGTTAGTGAGATTGTAAGTCTCTCGTCTTTCATGGTATTGTGTGGAAACTTAGCCTTTTTTATTTCCCTTGGAAGATGTCTGGGCTCAAGGATCCATGCTTGTGATAAGTGGGCTGAGTGTTCTCCAAAGAATGTCTTAAAAGGAAAAGCAAAAGCAAAATAATACTAACTTCTAACTCATTAATCATTAACTTTTAATTTCAAGCCATTTACTTTAATGTTATTTAATTCTTGCCTTTATTCATTTGCCATTGTTCATATCATTCTAATTGTTTATGTTAATGCAATTTTCACTTTGTCCACTTGGACCATATTGTGTGATATATCTTGTTTGTATATACTTTGCTTGTTTGGGTGGTCTTTGACCATTAATGTCCATAATAACAACAAAAACCCTAAAAACGTTTGTGTGGACTTTTGGCTTGATCTTGGACAAACGGACTTAGAACTTAGGAAACATTCCTATGCTAAAGGACTTGGCCAATGCCAACTTATTGAGAAACCAAGTGGTTGCAATTTGAAACTTCATCTGATACATCATTCAAGATCCCTCTGAGTTCATCTGCAACATGATCATTGTGAAGCTGTTATTTTGAGCCTGTAACTTATGGAATTCATCTGGTACATGGGCTAATTTTGAAGAAGATCATGGAGTGGATAAAGCTTGGATGTGGCTATCTTTATTTGATGCCTTTTCTCTTCAAGATAATATAATTGTGCATCTGTATGTTGCTTGATTCTAAATGTCGAAGGGAATTCTGGGTTTCTATTGACATTCTTGTCTATTGGATTGCTACCCATTTGGTCAGATCTTTTCAACTCTTAACTTTTAATTTTGTGCATAAGATTATTCCCATCATCTTCTCCCCATTTCTTTAATTTCAAGATCTCTCCCTCCTTTTTCAAAATCTTCTTTGATTGAACTTATTTTGTTCTAAACTTTGACCATTTTGCAAAAGGATAGAAACTTTGGCCTTATGCCATTGTATTTTCAAACTTATTTTCTTAAACCAAATTTATAAATAAACTTAGCTATACTTGACCTAAACATTCAAAAAATCCAAAAAGAACTAACTCATTCAAACCATTTTAGGCCTTTGTGCCTTTCAAACTTATTTTTTGTTAAAAGCAATGCACCCACTTTGAAATTTGTATCACGAACTACGAGGTTTTGATCCCTCATTTTTATGTTGGTACGTAGGCACAAGTCCGAAGGGCTTGTCAAACACAAAAATATAATTAATGAATTCTTTTCTCATCCCCCCATTCTATTTGTTTGTAAACATCATTTTGTACAAAATACATATGCACACAAAAAGGTCTCCCTAGGAGTACCTAGGACACATTGGATGCTAACACCTTCCCTCTGTGTAACCAACCCCCTTACCTGTAATCTCTGACATTTTATTAGTTTTAATTTGAAAACTTCTTACTTTTGGGTTTTGTTCGTACTTTTTCCCTTTTCCCTTGGAAAAAATAAAAGCGCGGTGACGACTCTTGTTATTTGATCTCTAGCTTATCCATAGCTTGATGATCATGAATTTACCGCTACACCGTTCAACGCCAAAGTCAAAGTTATGCAACCAATTTTCCACATTGGAGGGTTCATTCATGAGAATGATCAACATTCAGCTTTCGTTATTAAAGACAGTGGTGATGAAGATGAAGTTTGCGCCAACTTTGTGACACATGGCCAGACTTGCAACAATTTAGTTGTTGTTGATGTTCCTGTTGTCATTCATCATTCTAAGTAATTTGTTTTTTATTGTATTGAGAAAAATCCTTCTCCTATGCCTAAGGGAGAAGTGAACATTGTTGGGCATTTTTATTATTATCATCAATAAAATATAATTTTATTCATCAACATCTATGATGTTTTATTTTCACTTTTTGCTTTTTCTGAAAATGGTAATCACAAAAAATATAAATAAATAATAATCTTCCGTCTGCATAATATTTACTCGCACTCCACTTCTCTAAAATCAAAATATCAAATTATTATGTAGGTTGGTTCTCAAACCTATTGAATACGATGTTCCTACTCCCTCTCGAAACTTTCATTTCCCTGTGTTTGAAGCTGAGGAAGAGATTGACGATGAAGAAGTGTCTGATGAATTTTCTCGTTTGCTTGAGCACGAGGAAAAAACCATTCAGCTATTTGAAGAGAAGATTGAATTAGTCAACTTGGGTTCCGAGGATGATGTGAAGGAAGTCAAGATTGGACCGTGTCCAGAAGCTAAGAAGGGGTTGATTGATCTTCTTCGAGATTATTCTGACGTATTTGCTTGGTCCTATCAAGACATGCTTGGGTTGGATTCTGAGATTGTGGAGCATAGATTGCCATTGAAGCCAGAATGCCCGGCGGTCAAGCAGAAGTTGAGAAGAACTCATCCTGATATGGTAGTAAAGATCAAAGAGGAAGTGAATAAGAAAATTGATGTTGGTTTTCTTGTTAGCTCCGAGTATCTGCAGTGGGTGGCCAATATTGTGCATGTTCCCAAGAAAGATGGAAAAGTCCGCATGTGTGTTGATTATAGAGATATGAACAAAGCTAGTCCGAAAGATGATTTTCCTCTGCCACACACTGATATGTTGGTGGACAATACAGCTAAATTTAAAGTCTTTTCGTTTATGGATGGATTTTTCGGTTATAATCAAATCAAAATGGCACCTGAAGATATGGAGAAGATCACATTCGTTTCGCCCTAGGAAACATTATGTTATAGAATGGTGCCTTTCGGTTTAAAGAATGTTGGTGCAACGTACCAGAGAGCTATGACCACTCTTTTTCATAATATGATGCATAAATAGATTGAAGTATACATGGATGATATAATTGCTAAATCAAGTGACGAAGAAGAACATGTTGAGCATTTGTTGAAGTTATTCTAGCGTTTGAGGAAGTACAAACTCCACTTGAATCCCAATAAGTGTACTTTTGGTGTTCGTTCTGGTAAGTTGTTGGGCTTCATTGTCAGTGAGAAGGGTATTGAAGTTGATCCTCCCAAGGTCAAAGTAATACAAGAAATGCCTGCGTCCAAAACTAAGAAGCAAGTCAGAGGTTTTCTCGGCCGCTTGAACTATATCTCAAGATTTATATCGCATATTGTAACACCCCATTTTTATTAGATATTACTTATATATTTTAATTGTTTGAATTATGGATTTTAATGATTTATTATATGTTTGGGTGTTAGGCGGGTATGCATCCTTGAGTTAGGGGTATAGAGAGATGATAGAAATAAGTAGAATAATTTAGAATTGTTTTGATAATTAAAAATAATGTTTTATTTATTTTTATTATATTAGTTAGTGAAGATAGAATAATTGGGACATATATGAGAAATTGACAAAGTTAGTGGGAGGAAGGCATATGAAATAATTAAGTTTGGGCCAAATTGGTGATTTAGAAAAGTTTACCCTAAAAATAAGAAGTTAAGAGAAACCTAGGTTTAGGGAGATTTTCAAAGCACGTGACATTAGAGAAAAAGGAGCAAAGAGGCAGGAGGAAAAGTAATTAAGGGAAGAGAGTGAAGGTTTCAATTCAAAATTCTGAAATGAATCCAGGTAAGGGTGGGAACTTGTTCCAATAGTAATGGGTATGGTAGAAGGGTAGAATTGAGGAACCTTTAACCTCCTTAGGGTTGGGTGTTTTGATTCATAATTTTGAATTTTGAATACTATGATGGTTGTCATATGATGATTATATGATGACTTTCATGTCCCTTATGTGCCTGTGTTTTTCTATTTTTATGATTGAACATATATCCACCATTGTTGCAATTTCGAAGGTTTTAGGCATCATCTTAACACTGTGATTAAATGATTTAATTGAGTTAAAACTGTAAATTAACTATATATAATTAGGTTATTTCATGGTTTATAATTTTATGGACGTTTGGCTTTTTACGGAATCGAAATCAGAGGTCCGGAAGACCTCCAACGATGAAAAATGAAGAAAACTCTGCATTTTGTCTGTCATAATCGCGAGCTTTTTTTTATGTTTTTCGGTCGAAATCATTTTGACCATAACGTTTGATCCGTAAGTCCAAATCGTGTGCTGTTTGAAACATTGGATATCTGAAATAAAGGGCTATAACTTTGTTTCGGGGATAAAATAATTTTGGTGATTATTTCATGGATGTTTTTGGGGTTGAAGAAGATGAAAATTGTGCTGGAAATTTTAGAAAGCAATAACTTTTAGTAACGCCTTCATGCACATTTTTGATCATAACTTTCAACTTGTGAATCATTTTGGGTTGGGGTTTAAAGCATTATAAAGATGAATCTAAGAGATATAATGTGATGGTGATAAGCGAATTGATTGAGTATTATTCCTATGCCTATTGTGTTTGTGAAGTTTTTGTTCCTACGTTCGGTTAAGGAATTATTGACACATCCCGACGATTTTGGTCATAACTTTCATTTCGTAAGTCCGATTTTGATGGGATTTGAAGTGTTAGAAAGCTAACGATCAGACCTAAAACATGGTAGTGATTATTGATATGTTTTAATAATATTAACATTCCTACTGTATTAATAAATATATTGGTTTATACGTTTGGTTGATGAATCGTTGCATTGTTGTAATATCATTATGTGATAATTATGTTGTTATGTTGATGATGTTAAGATGTTGATGAGTTGCTGTTGTTTGTTGATATTATTCATATGGTAACATGAATTGGTTGTTTCATGATGAATGGTGTGATGCATAAATGATGAGGTGTGTGTGGGGATCCTTTAGGTAAACCTGATTGTGTTAATGCATGTTATTTGAGAGTCATGCATCTTGGTGTACGAATTTCAGTCCAATTTTGGTGAGCCTCGATTCTATGTTGTTGGATCAGGTGCGAGTAGCTAATTCTTATTATGAGGGATTAGTGAAGTGTTACCTTAGTTGATGGTAACGAGTTTTGGTGAGCCTTGATCCCATGGTGATGGATCGGGTGCGAGTAGATAATTCTTATTACGGGGGATTAGTGAAGTGTTACCTATGGTGATGATAGCGATTTTGGTGTGCTCCGGTTCCAAGAGAAAATCGATCCTATGGTGGGGATCATGGAGTGATATGAACCTGCGTGTTCATATTTGGTACCACGTGCATGTCGAGTCGGTGTTGAGTACATTGCATAAGTGTTGCATTTGTATTGGTTGTTGATGATGTGTTATTGGATGAGATGTTGTTGCATATGATGTAATGATAATTGAGATGTGGTTTTGTATGATGTTGATGATAATTGAGATGTTGTTGTGTATGATGTTGATTATTACTTGGATGTAAGAATCTGATATATTATTGTGCATGATTGTGTAAATGTTGTACTTTATTCTTCATTCTATATCGTTATTATTGAAATGAATTATCACCCCTTCTGTTTGAATATTGCCTTTACATGGGCATCATGGAGATACCCAAGAGTAGTATTGCTGAAGTAAGTGGAAGGTAGCTCTTGGATTACTTCTTTATTTTGTCGCTTTTACTAGTGGTACCTTGGTCTGATCATGTAACATCGGGTTGGGTTAAACGCTTATTTTATTACTTATGTCTGATTATGTTGAACTCATAAGACTAATTTTGTTGTTGAGAATTCTTAAGATGTTGAGTTGATTGATTTCACTCTCTTATTTTATTATTACAATTGAAGTTGAGACTAGATGTTATTACTTGCTTTATCTTCCATAATGGTGATGATAATTCTGTTGCGATGATGCTTTAAAATGGAAGTGAGCATGCGATGAGAAGTTATGAATGTCTTATTATGTGAATATATAATGTTGATTAGATAAGTTGGATGTCGTGTAAACATCCTTATTACAAATGTGTGTATTGAAATTTACTGTTGAAACCCGTGTTACGGAGCAGGTCATGTGTGTTATGAATGTGTGACACCCTACGTGGTTTTATTTTATATTTAATTTACACGATAAATTAGGTGTGGGGTTTAGGGTGTTACCTTAGTGGTATCAGAGCACGTCGGTTCGTCCGGCCAGGTTGTTTAATTATGTTTGTTCCATAGTATGCGACATGTATGTGAGAACACTATCGATGCTTATTTTATTTTCCATTTGCAGGTTGGGAATGAAACAAGTGGGGGAGAAGTGTCTGCTTCTCTTGGATGTTCTAACTGTATAGAGCTTGGACATTATGTTGTTGCATGCAAGAGTGCAATGTTGACTAGTTAACCTGTTTTGAGAATGTTGTGCTTTTCCTGAACCTAAAGAGAGGTCGGATTCGAGGATGGTGTTAGTTAGGAAAATGGTGTGATCCTTGAGGTAATACGGTCAGGTGTTCTTGTTGGTCGCTTCCTTGTGAGGGGGAAGGCGATGTTTTGGCTAAAGATGAGCTGATGGTGTGTTGAGTATCCTGACGTGTTCCCTGAGGATGTGTATGGTTTGTATTTTGTTGTAACATGTCGACGTTATTCTTGAAATGAATTGGTTGGAGTTAAACCAAGTGTTTACCAATTTTTTTGTTAAGTTGGTGCAGTGTGTCACTGATTGCAAGAACTCAGGCGATGTTAAAGATGTGTTGTTCCTAACATTGAAAATGATGTGGATTCGAGATTCCTGTCTGTCGGTCAAGTTGGGAAGTACTTAGGGAACACGACTAGGTATTGTTAGTGTTGTTTCTCGGAGAATTGAGAGAAATATGACAAATAGTGGTATGCCAGTGGTGTGTGATTCTTGATGTTTTCCTGAAGATATTTGTGACTTGCCTCCAGAGCGCGAATTTGAATTCGATGGAGGTAAAGAGTTGACGTTTGTATCAGCTAAGCAAGTGAGAGAGTTTGTGAAGGATATGGCACATGTGTTTGTGATGTTAGCTTCATTAGAATCTAGAGGAAAATGAGTAGTTCAGGATCTTTCTAGAGTGTGTAAATTTCCTAAAATTGTTTCCTGAAGACATCGGTCATTTGCCTCCAAAGCGCGAAGTGGATTTTTCTATAGACTTAGTACCTGGTACTAGTCCAGTGTCGATGACTCCTTATAGGGTATATACTTCAGAGTTGGGGAATTGAAGAAGCAACTAGAAGATTTGCTTGAGAAGAAGTTTGTTCAACCAAGTATTTCTCTGTGGGGTGTGCTAGTGTTGTTAGTGAAGAAGAGGGATGGTAGGATGAGGCTATGAGTGATCTGAGAATTGTATTGTAGGTATTGAAAGAGAACCATTTGTACGTAAAGTTTTTCCAAATGCGAGTTGTGGTTAAAGGAAGTGAGTTTCCTTGGTCATGTGATTCTAGTGGTGGAATAGTTGTGGATCTATCGAAGATAGATTTCGTGTTACAATGGGAGACTCTAAAGTCTGTCACTGAGATTAGAAGTTTTTCTTGGATTGACTGGTTACTACAGGAAGTTCATTAAAGGTTTTTCATATTTAGCATTGTCGTTAACTCAGTTGACTCAAAAGGGTCAAGCCTATGTTTGGGATGTGCATCGTGAAGAAGTTTCAAAGAACTCAAGAAGAAGTTGATGTCTGCTCCAATTTTGACTTCTACGAATCCAAGTGAGTCCTTTGTTGTATATTGTGATGCTTCGAAGATGGGTCTGAGAGGTGTGTTAATGCAGAATGGTCAGGTTGTGGTTTATGCTTAGAGACAGTTTAGATTTCACGAAAGGAGTTACCCTACGCATGATCTTGAGTTGACAACAATGGTATTCATGTTGAAGATTTGGAGGCACTACCTATTTGGCTCCAAATTCAAAGTGTTCAGTGATCACAAGTGTTTGAAATATTTATCTGATGAGAAGAGTCGAATATGAGACAGGGGAGATGGCTTGAACTTTTGAAAGGTTATGATTTTAATTTGAGTTACCATTCGGGGAAAGCTAATGTTGTAGCTGATGTGATGAGTAAGACGTCTTTATACAGGTTAATGCTTATGGCTCGAGAATTAGAACTGATTGAGCAATTTAAAGATATGAGTTAGTGGGTGGAGAAACTCCTACCAATGTTAAGTTGGGTATGTTGAAGTTGACAAGTGGTATCCTTGTAGAGATCAGAGAAGGTCAGAGGTCTAATTTGAGTTTGATAAATCGTCTCACATTAGTCGACCAAGGTAATGGATGTGATTTCCGAGTTGATGAAAATGGTGTGATGATGTTCAGAGATAGAATTTTTATTTCTGATGTACCTAAACTTAAGAGGAGTATTCTTGAGGAGGGTCGCAGAAGTGGATTGAGTATTCATCCTGGTGCTACGAATATGTATCAAGATTTGAAAAATATGTTTTGGTGGCCATGAATCAAGAAAGAGGTTGCCGACTTTGTGTATGCTTGTTTGACCTGTCAAAAGTCAAAGATCGAACATCAGAAGCCGTTGGGTCTGATGAACCATTGAATATTCCATAGTGGAAATGGGATAGTATTTGCATGGATTTTGTAACAAATTTACCGAAGACTTCAACGGGATGCGATTCGATTTGGGTGATTGTGTATAGATTGACCAAATCGGCTCATTTTGTACCGATGAGGATCAATTATCCTTTGCAGAAGCTAGATGAATTGTATATTAATGAGACTTTGAAGCTAAATGGTAATCCTTCAAGTATTATGTCAGATAGAGATCATAGATTTACATCGAGGTTCTGGGAGAGTCTGCAGGCTACTTTGAATACTAGATGAAGTTGAGTTCTTCTTATCTTACATAGACGGACGATCAAATAGAGAGGACTATCTAGTCTTTGGAGGACTTGTTGAGGGCTTATGTGCTAGAACAAAGAGGTACTTGGGATAGCTACTTGTCATTAATTGAGTTTACCTACAACGATAGTGTCTATTCTAGTATCAGAATGGACCATATGAGGCATTGTACGGTAGGAGGTGCAGAACTTATTAGTATTGGTACGAGTCAGGCGAGAGTGTTGTTCTCGGACCTAAGATTGTTAACTTGACGACTGAAAATATTAAGATGATCCAAGAAATGATGAAAGCGTCACAGAGTCATCATAAAAGTTACCATGACAAGAGGAAGAAATCCCCTGAGTTCCAGGAGGGAGATCACTTGTTTTTTAGAGTTACGCATGTAACTGGTGTTGGTCGATCTTTGAAGTCTCAAAAGCTCACGCCGCGTTTTGTTGGTATGTACCAAATTTTAAATAGGATAGGAGAGATGGCCTATCGGATTGCTTTGCCACCGCTGCTTGATGATCTTCATGATGTGTTTCATGTGTCTCAATGTAGGAGATATATTTGGGATCCATCTCATGTGATCCAGGTGTATGATGTGCAGGTGGGAGATAATCTGACTATTGATGTATCACCCGTGCAGATAGAGGATCGAGAAGTGAAGCATCTTCATGGTAAAGAGATTGCCTTAGTGAAGGTAGTTTGGGCTGGACCAGCTGGAGGGAGCATGACTTGGGAGTGTGAGAAGCAGCTGAGGGAGTCGTATCTGACTCTGTTTTCCTCATGTAATTTTTGAGGGCGAGTTGTAACACCTTATTTTTTATTAGATATTTTATTATATTTTAATTGTTTGAATTATGGATTTTGATGATTTATTTTATGGTTGGGTGTTAGGCGGGTATGTATCCTTGAGTTAGGGGTATAGAGAGATGATAAAAATAAGTAGAATAATTTAGAATTATTTTGATAATTAAAAATAATGTTTTATTTATTTTTATTATATTAGTTAGTGAAGATAGAATAATTGGGACATATATGAGAAATTGGCCAAGTTAGTGGGAGGAAGGAATATGAAATTATTAAGTTTGGGTCAAATTGGTTATTTAAAAAAGTTTACCCTAAAAATAAGAAGTTAAGAGAAACATAGGTTTAGGGAGATTTTCACAGTACGTGACATTTGAGGAAAAGGAGAAAATAGGCAAGAGGAAAATTAATCAAGGGAAGAGAGTGAAGGTTTCAATTCAGAATTTTTGAAATGAATTCAGGTAAAGGTGGGAACTTGTTCAAATAGTAATGGATATGGTAGAAGGGTAGAATGGAGGAACCTTTAACCTCCTTAGGGATGGGTGTTTTGATTTATAATATTGAATTTTGAATACTATGATGGTTGCTATATGAAGATTATATGATGAATTTCGTGTCCCTTATGTGCGTGTGTTTTTCTATTTTTAGGATTGAACATATATCCACCATTGTTGCAATTTCGAAGGTTTTAGGCATAATCTTAAAACTGTGATTAAACGATTTAATTATGTTAAAATTGTAAATTAACTTTATATAATTAGAGTATTGCATGGGTTAGAATTTTTTAAGCGTTTGGCTTTTTACAAAATTGAAATCGGAGGTCCGGAAGACCTCCAACGATGAAAAACGCAGAAAATTCTTCATGTTGTCTGTCACAATCGCGAGCTTTTTTTTATGTTTTTCGGTCGAAATCGTTTTGGCCATAATGTTTGATCCGTAAGTCCAAATCGAGTGTCATTTGAAACGTTGGATATCTGAAATAGAGGGCTATAACTTTGTTTCAGGGATAAAATAATTTTGGTGATTATTTCATGGAGGTTTTTGGGGTTAAAGAAGATGAAAATTGTGTTGGAAATTTTAGAAAGCAATAACTTTTAGTAATGCCTTCATGCACAGTTTTGATCATAACTTTCAACTCGTGAATCATTTAGGGTTGGGGTTTAAAGCATTATAAAGATGGCTCTAAGAGATATAATGTGATGGTGATAAGTGAATCTGTTGAGTATTATTCCTATGCCTATTGTGTTTGTGGAGTTTTTGTTCATACGTTCGGTTAAGGAATTGTTGACACATCCCGATGATTTTGGTCATAATTTTTATTTCGTAAGTCTAATTTTGATGGCATTTGAAGCGTTAGAAAGCTAATGCTCAGACCTAAAACATGGTAGTGATTGTTGATATGGTTTAATAATATTCACATGCCTAATTTATTAATAAATATATTGGTTTATATGTTTGGTTGATGAATCGTTGCATTGTTGTAATATCATTGTGTGATAATTATGTTGTTATGTCGATGATGTTAAGATGTTGATGAGTTAATGTTGTTTAATGATACTATTCATGTGGTAAAATGAATTGGTTGTTGCATGATGAATGGTGTGATGCATAAATGATGAGGTGTGTGTGGGGATCCTTTAGGTGAACCTTATTGTGTTAATGCATGTTATTTGAGAGTCATGCATCTTGGTGTACGGGTTTCAGTCCAATTTTGGTGAGCCTTGATTCTATGGTGATGGATCGGGTGCGAGTAGCTAATTCTTATTATGAGTTATTAGTGAAGTGTTATCTATGTTGATAGTAATTAGTTTTGGTGAGCCTAGATCCCATGGTGATGGATCAGGTGCGAGTAGTTAATTCCTATTATGGGGGATTAGTGAAGCGTTACCTATGTTGATGGTAGAGATTTTGGTTTGCTCCAGCTCCAAGAGAGAATCGATCCTATGGTGGGGATCATCGAGTGAGATGAACCTGAGTGTTCATATTTGGTACCACGTGCATGTCGAGTCGGTGTTGAGTACATTGCATAAGTGTTGCATTTGTATTGGTTGTTGTTGATGTGTTGTTGGATGAGATGTTCTTGCATATGATGTTAATGATAATTGAGATGTGGTTTTGTATGACATTGATGATAATTGAGATGTTGTTGTGTATGATGTTGCTGAGGACTTGGATGTAAGAATGTGATATATTGTTGTGCATGATTGTGTAAATGTTGTAATCTATTCTTCATTCTATATCGTTATTGTTGAAATGAATTCTCACCCCTTCTGTTTGAATGTTGCCTTTACATGGGCATCGTGAAGATACCCAAGAGTAGTATTGTTGAATTAAGTGGAAGGTAGCTCTTGGATTACTTCTTTATTTTGTCGCTTTTACCACTGGTACCTTGCTCTGATCATGTAACATCAGATTGGGTTAAACACTTATTTTATTCCTTATGTATGATTATGTTGAACTCATAAGACTAATTTTGTTGTTGAGAATTCTTAAGATGTTGATTTGATTGTTTATAACTCTCTTATTTTATTATTACAATTGAAGTTGAGACTAGATGTTATTACTTGCTTTATCTTCCATAATTGTGATGATAATTTTGTTGCGATGATGCTTTAAAATGGAAGTGAGCATGCGATGACAAGTTATGAATGTCTTATTATGTGAATATATAATGTTGATCAGATAAGTTGGATGTCGTGTAAACATCCTTATTACAAATGTGTGTATTGAAATTTACTGTTGAAACCCGTGTTACAGAGCAGGTCATGTGTGTTATGAATGTGTGACACCCTATTTTTTTATTTTATGTTTAATTTACACGATAAATTAGGTGTAGGGTTTAGGGTGTTGCACATATGACTGCCACATGTGCCCTTATTTTCAAGCTTCTTCGGAAAGATCAGTCATGTGATTGGAATGAGGATTGCCAGAAAGCTTTCGATAGTATCAAAGAGTCTCTGCTTGAGCCTACGATTTTGTCTTCGCATGTTGAAGGAAGAGCATTGATCATGTATTTGACTGTGCTTGATGAGAGTATGGGTTATGTTCTTCGTCAGCAAGATGAATCTAGAAAGAAAGAATATGCAATTTACTACCTCAGTAAGAAATACACTGACTGTGAGCCTCGTTATTCTGTGCTTGAGAAGACGTGTCGCGCATTGGCTTGGGCTGCAAAGCATCTGCGCCAGTATATGTTGAATCATACTACTTGGTTGATATCCAAAATGGATCCAATCAAGTACATCTTTGAGAAGCTTGCTTTAACTGGGAGGATTTCCCGTTGGCAGATGTTGTTATCTGAGTATGATATTGAATACCGATCTCAGAAAGCTATAAAGGGTAGTGTCTTGGCTGACCATTTGGCTCACCGACCGATTCAAGATTATCAGTCAGTACAATATGATTTTCCTAACGAAGATATTTTGTACTTGAAGATGAAAGATTGTGATGAAGCATTGCTTGAAGAAGGGCTAAAACCTGGTTCCTGTTGGGGCATGGTATTTGATGGAGCTGTTAATTTGTATGGCAATGGCATTGGGGCAGTGATTATTACTCCTCAAGGCACTCATTTTCTATTTACAACTATATTAACTTTCAAGTGTACAAACAATATGGCTGAGTAAGAAGCTTGCATTATCGGGCTTTAAGAGGCCATTGATCTCAGAATAAAATATCTTGACGTTTCCTTATATTCAGCTTTGGTTGTAAATCAGATCAAAGGTGAATGGGAGAGGAATCAACCCGGTTTGATACCATATAGAGACTAATTGAGGAGGATTTCAACTTTCTTTACAAAGGTTGAGTTTCATCATATCCCTCGAGATGAAAATCGGATGGAAGATGCTCTTGCAACGTTGGCTTCAATGACCGTGGTAAAATTTTGGAATGAAGTTCCCAATTTGTCTGTGATGCGTCTTGATAGGCCAGCACATGTATTTGGTTTTGAAGAATTCAAAGATGAAAAGCCATGGTATTTTGATATCAAGTGTTTCCTCCAAAGTTAGAGTTACCCGCCTGGGGCATCTTTGAAAGATAAGAAGACTTTGAGAAGATTAGCTGGCAACTTCTACCTGAATGGTGATGTGTTGTACAAAAGAAACTTCGATATGGTTTTGCTCAGATGCATCGATAGGAACAAAGCAGACTTATTGATGATAGAAGTCCATGAAGGGTCCTTTGGTACCCATTCCAATGGACATGCTATGGCAAAGAATATGTTGAGAGCAGTTTACTTTTGGCTGACAATGGAATTTGACTGTTGCAAGTTTGTGAAGAAATGCCACAAGTGTCAAATCTATGCAGATAAGATTCATGTTCCTCCGACACTGTTGAATGTCATTTCCTCTCCATGGCCCTTCTCCATGTGGGGAATTGATATGATTGGTATGATTGAGTCCAAAGCTTCGAACGGACATTGTTTCATTCTAGTGTCTATTGACGACTTCACAAAGTGGGTTGAAGCGGCATCATATGCAAATGTCACCAAACAAGTTATTGTAAGATTTATCAAGAATCATATTATATGCTTTTATGGTGTGCCAAGCAAGATCATTACTGATAATCGATCGAACTTGAACAATAATATGGTAGAAGCTCTTTGCGAATACTTCAAGATTATACATCATAATTCTTCTCCTTACATACCCAAGATGAAAGAGGTTGTTGAAGCTGCAAATAAGAACATTAAGAATATCATCCAAAAGATGGTTGTGACATATAAGGATTGGCATGAGATGCTCCAATTTTCTATGCATGGGTACCATACATCCATCCTCACTTTAACAGGGGCAACCCTTTTCTCTCTTATTTATGGTATGGAAGTTGTGCTCCCCGTGGAGGTTGAGATCCCATCATTGCATGTTTTGATAGAAGCCATGTTGACAGAAGCTGAATGGTGCCAGACCAGATATGATCAATTGAATTTGATCGAAGAGAAGAGATTGACTTTCATGTGTCATGGTCAGTTATATCAGCCAAGAATGAAGAAAGCTTTTGATAAGAAGGTCAGGCCTCGTGTGTTTAGAGAAGGTGACCTTGTGCTCAAGAAGATTTTATCTTTCAAACCTGATGCTATAGGAAAATGGACTCCCAATTATGGCGGCTCATATGTTGTTAAGAGAGCCTTTTCAGGTTGTGCTTTGATTCTTACAACTTGACCTTTTTTTCCTTTCATGGGAGCTAGTGGCATACTTGTTGAATTATCCAAGTTGGAGCCCTTCTTATGGAAGATGTCTTGGTTTAAGGATTCATACTTGTGAATGAATGGTTGAGTGTTCTCCAAAGAATGACTTAATCAATTAAAAATCACCATTAACACTTGACTAACTTTTGACTAACATTTGACTAACTCTTATTAATATTGCTTTATTTTCAAGTCATTTACTATTACGTAATTGTAGCGGGAAATTTATGATCATTAAGCTATTGATAAGCTAAATATCAATTAACAAGAGTCGCCACCGCGCTTTTATTATTTCCAAGGGAAAAGGGAAAAAGTACGAACAAAACCCAAATAGTAAGAAGTTTTCAAATAAAAACTAATAAAAAATCAGAGATCACAGGTAAGGGGGTTGGTTACACAGAAGGAAGGTGTTTGCATCCAAAGTGTCCTAGGTACTCCTAGGGAGCCCTTTTTGTGTGCATATGTAGTTTGTACAAAATGATGTTTACAAACAAATAGAGTGGAAGGATGAGAAAAATAATTCATTAATTATATTTTTGTGTTTGACAAGACCTTCGGTCTTGTGCCTACGTACCAACATATAAATGAGGGATCAAAACCTCGTAGTTCGTGCTATAAATTTCAAAGTGAGTATGTTGGTTTTAACAAAAAATTAAAATTTAAAGGCACAAAGGCCTAAAATGGTTTGAATGAGTTAGTTCTTTTTGGCTTTTTTGAAAGTTTAAGTCAAGTATAGTTAAGTCTATTTACAAGTTTGATTTAAGAAAATAAGTTTGAAAATGCAATGGCATAAGGCCAAAGTTTCTACCTTTTGCAAAAGTGGTCAAAGTTTAGAACAAAAATAGTTCACACAAAGAAGATTTTGAAAATGGAGGGGGAGATTTTGAAATTAAAGAAATGGGGAGAAGATGAAGAGACTATCCTATGCACAAAAATTAAAAAGTTTAAAGTTGAAAAGATCTGACCAAATGGGAGCAATCCAATAGACAAGTATGTCAATAGAAACCCAGAATTCCCTTGGACTTTTTAGAATCAAGCAACACACATAAAGATGGCCTCATCTAAGCTTATCCACTGCAATGATCTTCTTCAAAATAATCCATGTAGCAGATGGGTTCCATAAGTCATAGGTTCCACATAACAGCTTATCAATGATCAATGTTGCAGAGATCTATAATGATGTATCATATGAAATCAAACTTGCAAGTTCTTGGTTCTTCAACAAATTGGCACTCGCCAAGTCCATTAACAAAGGAATGTTGCCTAAGTTCTAAGTCCAATTGGGAAAGATCAAACCAACAGTCCACTCAAAGTCTTTTAGGGTTTTTGTTATTATTATGTGCATTAATGGTCAAAGACCAATCAAACAAACAAAGCAACAAAGTATATCACACAATATGGTCCAAGTGGAAAAAGTGAAAATGGCATAAACATAAACAATTAGAATAATATGTACAATGACAAATGATAATAGAACAATAAAAGTAAATTGCGTTAAAAGTAAAAGCTTGAAAGTAAAAGTTAATGGTTAGTAAGTTAATAGTTAGTTTTGTTTTGCTTTTTGATTTCAAGACATTCTTTGGAGAACACTCAACCCAATTGCCACAAGTATGGATCCTTGAACCAATTGCCACAAGGAAGGAAAGAAGGTCAAGTTTCCACACAATACCATGGAAGAGGGGAGACTTACAATCTCACTAACTAGAATGTTTATGCATTTTGTGTCACAAATTTAGCGCTATGTTAAGCAATCGTAATTGGACTTATGTAGAAGTCACAACTATTTGAGGTCGGGCAATAAACATTTGGTGTTAAGGCATGTTAGAGACATAGTATCAAAAACTATGCTCATTAAACATACCACACACAAAAATATGCAAAAGGTGTGGCCTAATCTCATCCATACTCATGTTAATCATTCAATCAACTAGCATTAGGACTTTGAGATGTCATTGGCCAATTGAAAATGAATGGATGGAGAAGGGGAATTAGATGAAGAGGGAAGGGGATGAATGAGATCACAAGTTGGTCAAAGGAGGACTTTTACCAAATTAATATCATTCATTCATTTTGGGAGATGGAATGTACATTCCATCAATCCCTTAAATCCAATAATATTAACTTGACAAAGTCAAATCAACCTTGACCAAGGCCTAACAACAGATGAGGAACTCAAATAAGTCACACCAAATGGTCAACACAATTAAAATGGCATTTATTCAATTAAAAATATTAAAATAATACATTAAATTCAAATATGTTTTGTCCAAATCCTAAAATCACATCAAGACACCAAATAATTGGCCATGTGATTTATCATAGGTCAAACAAGGTCAAAGGACCTTGGATAAAAAAATTCATAATTTTTGGACACTTAAAAATATTTTTCAAACAATTAAAAACAAATGAAAAATCAATTAATTCATGAAAAATATTAATAATGATCCAAAAAATAATTTTAATTCAGAATATGAAAGAGAAAAATATTTGAATTTTTTTGGTGAAAGTCCCATATTTTTTGGATCAATATTAAATATATTATGAATTATTGAAGAAAATGGAATTAAATGGAAATTCAGAAAATGCTAAAATATGTGGACCATCAGATCTCCCTCATTAATTGAGGTGGCAGATTTGATGATCCACAACGCGCGTTCCACCAACACGTGAGTCAACTGCGCTGCAAACATGTTAATCAAAAGGAACGGCTGAGATTATAACATGAGAAATGAATCACACGGTTTAGACCAAAGACAACTCATCACCGGAGCCAGAGCTCCGGTTGTCTTCTCCGACGAGCTTCACCGGACTGGTCATCATGAACCATCACCAAAATTTCAAACAGGGACATAATTTTAAAGAGAAAACATCACTGAGCACGAATATCACCTCCATTTCTTTCAATTCCAACTATATGGAGAGACATGTGGAATTGAAAAATGAGGTTCATGATCTGAGTTGCTTCGATTTGGCGTCAAAGCAACTCAAACACCTTGCCTACATTGGTAGGACTTCAGCCAACACAATAATCAATAGAATTGAGCAAGAAATAAGGAGAATCGAAGAGTTCAAGTTTTCTGCAAATTACCTTCAATGGAGGTCTGAGCTTGCTAGATCTTGATCTGAATCGTGCTTTGCTTCACTTCAATTGCTTGCAGAAGAGGAATGTAAAAGCTTAGAATCAACTGAATTTTTCAGGTTTATCCTCTTAATGTGAAGGGTTTTCTGTGGGGATTCAAAGCTGGCACAGTGTGTGTGTTAATTTTGAGCGTAGGGGCTTTAATTTATAGAGAAATTGGATGATATTTGCACACTCACTTTCACTTTCCAAAATTGGCAAATGATGAAAGCATGGTGCATGGGCGCGCATAGGCCCATGAAATGATTGTTTGAATGTCCAAAATGAAGTTCAGATGCTTTGGAAATGGATTGGATTGCAAGGCAATTGAGCATTGTCATTTGAAGTTTGATCCATGCCACATGATTCATCCTGTTTAAGCCATGTACAGCCTATGCATTTCTCATCCAAAATGCATGAATCTAAGCTTTTTGGAAAGGTAAGATCGAGTGGAACAAGTTTGATGTTGAACACTTTTTCATTTGGAGCCTGGAACTTGGAGATATTTGAGGTGGAAGTTTGGAAAAATTTGACATATTGAAAATTTTCTAAGTGTCAAGCCATATGTCTCAATATTCCACCTTGCTTAACTTTTTATGGGAGTTTCAAATGAGTAAAGTGTCTTCATCAAAGTTGTAGATATATCAAAGACCTTCAAAATGGTCACTAATTTCATGTCATTTGGATTTGAAATGATAGAGTTATGTATTTTTAAAGTTTGGCAAAATCACTTGATCAATGGTATAGGTCAAAAGTGACCTATAGTGTAGCCTCATATCACATGTTCAAAGAAGTTGAATTAGCTCCCACTCCAAACATCAAAGTTGAAGTAGACACATTCAATTTAGTTTTTCAACTTGGAAATATTTCATCGAATAAAAATTGAGCAAGTTATAGCCTTGGGAAGTTGACTTTCAAATTAGGGTTTAGACAAAATGACCTATAATGTTTCAACATAGAAAATGATTTTAAAAGAAAACAGCTTTAGGTCTCAACATGAAAGTTGTTTATAATGTCATTTATAGTAAGTTTTCTCTTGGAATAATTTTCATATGGTGAAAATTGTAGGAGATAGGGTCTAGGGAGACCCAGTTTTGATCAGATGAATTCATCTGGCCAACCACCATCAACCAACTTGCTAATTTCCAATTCTCTTGACTTTATTGGCTCATGGTAGATCATATATGCATAAGATGATGAAATTTGAAGTGTCCCTTGAGAAATTTGATCAATTGGTGAGATAGCTTGTTGGAGAAGTTACTCAAGATACCTAGTCAAACTAGGGTTTCCAAGGCAAATCACCCTCAAACTCTTGAAGCAAACATGATTAATATGACATGTAGAAACAATTGGGACTCATACATGATGCTCATGACCATTATTGAATCAATTATTGATTGTGCTCTTTGTTCATGAGGGTCTTAAACCCTAGATGTGATCAATGAATCAATGAGATCATGCCCCCTACCTACAAAAAGAGTTAGATAGACATATTTTTGGTATTTTGGTTAGTAAAATAATAATATACAAGTATGATATAATCACAAAGTGCTTGGTGATCTATCTCAAAACTAACCCAATAAAGGCGGGTAAGGAGGATGCCAAGGTATGATCCCAATGCTAATGCTTATGATAAAATGCATGAGGGATCTTAGGGTCAAAATTGGGGTCTTACAGCTGCCCCTATTTAAGGACATTCTAACTGGGGAGGTGAAGGTTAAAATCGGCTCGACTGAGTAGAATAGGCTTAAATAACAACATAGAGAAACAAATTTTGGTCCTTAAGAGACCTCATGATGCATATGATGTGAATGCAAAAGTTAATGCTTTGTTGGGAAATGTTGCCACAAAGGAAAAGAACTCAGAGAGACCGAAAATCCGCAGGAGTATAATGCATTCCATAAGGAAAACTCGTTTGGAAGACAGATACTCTGAGGGGATAAAAAGGAGTTATGCTTAGGTCAGGCTACGACTTACAACTGCTAGGGGATTAGAGGAAATCCATATGAAATGGAAAGACTCAGCCGGGGAAAAACAAAAGCACCTGCAGGGGATACGAATAAGTTAGGATAAAACTGAAGTACTCGACTCGTGCAGGGGAACAACAATTTCACTAATGAAATGCCACTCAACTCAACTGGGGAGAAAATAAAATTTCAACATAGAAGGAGCAGAAATCTATTATTTACTACTTGTTACTGGGTAAGGAGATAATAAAATTCTGCCAGAGAGAACATCTGTCATCTGTTAAGATGAACATATCAAGGATGACTCACTGAGTACCTCCAGGAGGAAGTATCCATTACCGGTTACTGGGTAAGAATAGCCTTGCTGGGGAAACTGCAGAAAATAGGATTTATAACTACCAGTTACTGGGCAGAAGACCAAAGGTGAGAGTATCCGTCATCGGTTAGGATGAACATATCAAGGATAAACTCGACAGGGAAGAAAATCCGTCACCGGTTAAGATGAACATATCAAGGATACACTTTCTTGAGAATGTTAATTAGGATACCCGCCATTGGTTAAGATGAACATATCAAGGATATACCAACTGAACAACAAAAAAGGGGAATTACATCTATCGAAAACTGGATAGAAAACCGTCGAAGAGAAAAATCCGTCACCGGTTAGGATGAACATATCAAGGATTATCTCTACGAGGGGACAAAATAGGATTTACAACTACCGGTTACTGGGTAGAAGACCAATCAAAGAGAAAATCCGTCACTGGTTAAAGTGAACATATCAAGGATAGACTCTGAAAAGGGGAATAAAAGTAGGGATTACATCTATCAATTACTGGATAGAAAACCAAAGAAGAGAAAATCCGTCACCGATTAGGATGAACATATCAAGGATAGACTCTACTCAGGGGAACAAAAGGTATTACAACTATCGGTTACTGGGTAGAAGACCACAAGGAGAAAAAAACCCGTCACCGATTAGGATGAACATATCAAGGATTAACTCTCTGAGGAACCAAAATAGGGATTACAACTACCTTTTTACTGGGTAGAATACCGAAGGAGAGAATATCCGTCACTGATTAAAGTGAACATATCAAGGATAGACTCCACGGAGGAAGAAAAGATACCCGTCACCGGTTAAAGTGAACATATCAAGGATATACTTTTCAAGGAATAGATCCACTAGGGACACTACTGAGGAGAAAAAAAGGGTTACTTTTGTCGGGTATTGGGCAAGGAGTAACAAACTGCAAACTAAGAAGAATATTACAGTTACTGGGTAATATACTCTTAGGGGACCAAAAATATCTATCTAGGTAAGAGCTAGAAAGAAAATGGTCAATCAAGACTCAACCCAATGAGGACATAACTCAAGGGGAGTAATTTCATCCAGAAATTTGCTGGAGAGGAAACTGAAATAACAATCATCCACGAGGAAATAAACTCAGTGGGGAAACAGAGAAAGGTTAAAGTCTTTTCTGCTTAGGGGCTGACACTCTACAATTGAAAGAGGACATCCACCAGATTTGATATGGGGATAAAGTACCGCTATAACAGAGAATGAGAATCTCCAATCAAATATGAAGATGCAGAATATGAAAATCATGAATTCATATGAATGTATATGCGTATATATATATATGGTGATTATGCTGACAAAACGATCACGAAGGATACAGAGGTGTCGCAAAGAAATTGAACCATCGGTACAATCCTCAGTCAATCCACAAAAATCATGGAGAAAAACTGATGAAGAACAGAGAGATCAACATCCCAAAGGCTTAACTCTGGCTAGGGAAGGAGATCTGCCGAGGATAAATCATCAAAACTGTAGGGAATTTTAGGTCAACACGATAAAAAATGGGAGACAACCCTACTGAGGAAAGATCAATCATCTCTGATGACCATCTATCTGCTGAGGAAACACGGACTCCGCTGGGAAGGCCGAAACTCTGACGGGGACAAGGACACGCCGCAACCAACTCAGTTGGGGACAAAGAAAGAAACTCCACTGGGGATCAAACATCCCGCCAAGGGTCTGAATCAACACAAACATCTAGGGATACCCGAAGAGTTAACTGCTTGGGGAACCTCAGATGCTTCGCATTTAAGAACTTGCTTTTCACTGAAATGATGTTGATATTACTGTTACTTGCTTTGGAAAAGTTCTTGCTTATATATTTTTAAAAAAGTTTGATTTTGATTTAAAATATTTTAATTTCAAAATGATCATAATAAAATTAAAAACTATTGGCTAAAGTAAATAAGAGTAGAAACAATTGGATAAAAGTTCAACTTTATTTGATAGGATGGTAGTCTGTAAATGACAAGACTCCATAGATTTTTACAAAGTTGAAAATGGTAATTTACATGGAAAATGGTTACATTGAGTACAAATGATCCTTAATCATTCTACCAACTCTTGACATCCACCGTGTTCTTGACCGCTGTTGGAGATAAACCAATGTCAACCCTTGTGCTCAAACAAGTCTTGAAAATCACTGAAGATCAGCGGAATGCAATTACTTGCCATAATCCCTAATTTTTGCATAACTTTCCCCAAGGTGGGGTACTCAACTTATCGGGAAATTATTTTTGGTTTTATGTCTCTAATTTTTGCCTGGATCGCCCTTTCGAATTTTCAATCCACCGAGACGCTCATTTTTGCCTAAGCCGCCCTTTCGGGTTTTCAACTTTGCGAGTTGTTCTTTTCTTTTTTAGGCGAAGTATTTCTTGACTGCATCTGCGTTCACAGGAGGAGTGAACTCTTCACCATCCATAGTTGTAAGAATCAATGCACCGCCTGAAAACACTCTCTTGACAACATATGGGCCTTCATAATTGGGAGTCCATTTTCCTCTAGAATCTGGCTTGAACGATAAAATCTTCTTGAGCACAAGGTCAACTTCTTTGAACACACGAGGTTTGACCTTCTTATCAAAAGATTTCTTCATCCTCTGTTGATACAACTGACCATGACACATGACAGTCAACCTCTTCTCTTCTATTAAATTCAACTAGTCAAACCTGGTCTGACACCATTCAGCTTCAGCCAACTTGGCTTCCATGAGCACACGCAACGAAGGAATCTCAACCTCTACGGGGAGCACTGCTTCCATACCATACACGAGAGAGAAAGGGGTTGCCCCTGTTGAAGTGCAGACATATGTACGATACCAATGCAAAGCAAACGGGAGCATCTCATGCCAATCCTTATACGTGACAACCATCTTCTGGATAATCTTCTTGATGTTCTTGTTAGCAGCTTCAACATCCCCATTCATCTTGGGTCTATAGGGAGAAGAATTATGATGTGCAATCTTGAAATCTTTATAAAGAGCTTCCACCATATTATTATTCAAGTTTGAACCATTATCAGTAATGATCTTACTTGGCACACCATAACGGCATATGATCTGATTCTTGATAAACCTTACAACAACTTGTTTGGTTTTGTTCGCGTAGGATGCCGCTTCAACCCATTTTGTGAAGTAGTCAATTTCCACCAAAATGAAACAATGTCCATTTGAAGCTTTGGGCTCAATCATCCCAATCATATCAATTCCCCACATGGAGAAGGGCCATGGGGAAGAGATAACATTTAATAGTGTCGGAGGAACATGAATCTTATCAGCATAAATTTGATATTTGTGGCACTTCTTCACAAACTTGCAATAGTTAGATTCCATTGTCAGCCAATAGTAACCTGCTCGCAACATCTTCTTCACCATTGCATGTCCATTGGAATGAGTACTAAAGGAACCTTCATGCACTTCGGTCATCAACATGTCTGCTTTGTGTCTATCCATGCATCTGAGCAAAACCATGTAGAAGTTTCTCTTATACAGTAGATCACCATTCACGTAGAAATTCTCGGCTAATCTTCTCAAAGTCTTCTTATCTTTCAAAGATGCCTCAGGCGGGTAAATATGACTTTGGAGGAAACACTTGATGTCGTAATACCACGGCTTCTCGTCTTTGACCTCTTAAACAACAAACATATGAGCTGGCCTATCAAGACGCGTCAAAGATAAATTAGGAACTTCATTCCAATACTTCACTACAATCATTGATGACAATGTTGCAAGAGCGTCTGCCATCCGGTTTTCATCTCGAGGGATATGATGAAACTCAACCTTTGTAAAGAAAGTTGAAATCCTCCTCGCATAATCTCTATATGGTATTAAACCGTGTTGATTTGTCTCCCATCCTCCTTTGATTTGATTCACTACCAAAGCTGAATCACCGAAGACATCCAAATGCTTGATTCTGAGATTCATGGCCTCTTCAAGCCCCATAATGCAAGCTTCATATTCTGCCATGTTGTTTGTACACTTGAAAGTCAATCTAGCTGTAAACGGTAGATGCGTGCCTTGAGAAGTAATGATCACTACCCCAATGCCATTTCCATATTGATTAATAGCTCTATCAAATACCATGCCCCAACGGGAACCAGGTTTTGGCCCTTCATCTAGCAATGGTTCATCACAATCTTTCATTTTCAAGTACAAAATCTCTTCATCAAGAAAATCATATATCACTGACTTGTAATCTTCAATTGGGTTGTGAGCCAAACGGTCAGCCAAGACACTACCTTTGATCGCATTCTGAGATCGGTATTCGATATCATACTCTGATAGCAACATCTTCCAACGGGCAATTCTCCTAGTTAAACCAGGCTTCTCAAATATACACTTGATTGGATCCATTTTGGATATCAACCAAGTGGTATGAGTCAACATATACTGGCGCAGACGCTTAGCAGCCCAAGCCAATGCGCAACAAGTCTTCTCAAGCGTTGAATACCGAGTCTCACAGTCGATGAATTTCTTACTGAGGTAGTAGATTGCAAATTCTTTCTTCCCAGTCTCATCTTGCTGACCAAGAACACAACCCATACTATCTTCTAGCACAGTCAAATACATGATCAACGATCTTCCTTCAATAGGTGGAGACAAAATCGGAGGCTCAAGCAGATATTCCTTGATACTATCAAAAGCTTTCTGGAAATCTTCGGTCCAATTATAAGACTGATCTTTCCTAAGAAGGTTGAATATAGGCGCACATGTGGCGGTCATGTGGGAAATGAATCTGGAAATATAATTCAAGCGGCCGAAAAAACCTCTGACTTGCTTCTCAGTTTTGGGCGCAGGCATCTCTTGTATTGCTTTGACCTTGGCAGGATCAACTTCAATACCCTTCTCGCTGACAATAAAGCCCAACAATTTACCAGAACGAACACCAAAAGTACACTTATTGGGATTCAAGCGGAGTTTATACTTCCTCAAACGCTGGAATAGCTTCAACAAATTCTCAACATATTCCTCTTCATCAATTGATTTAGCAATCATGTCATCGACATATACTTCATCCTCTTTATGCATCATATCATGAAAAAGAGTAGTCATCGCTCTCTGGTAAGTTGCACCAGCATTCTTTAAACCGAAAGGCATCACTCTATAACAGAATGTTCCCTAGGGTGTAATGAATGTGGTTTTCTCCATATCCTTGGGTGCCATCTTAATCTGATTATATCCGGAAAATCCATCCATAAACGAAAAGACTTTGAATTTAGCAGTATTGTCTACCAACATATCAATGTGCGGCAGAGGAAAATCATCTTTTGGACTGGCTTTATTCAAATATCTATAATTAACACACATGCGGACTTTTCCATCTTTCTTCGGTACGGGCACAATGTTGGCCACCCATTGCGGATACTCAGCAGTCACAAGGCAACCGGCATCAATTTGCTTCTAAACTTCGTCTTTGATTTTCACAGCCATATCAGGATGCATTCTTCTCAACTTCTACTTGACCGGCGGGGCATTCTGGCTTCAACGGAAATTTATGCTCCACAATATCAGAATCCAACCCAGGCATGTCTTCATAGCACCAAGTAAACACATTTGAATATTCTCAAAGAAGATCAACCAACCCCTTCTTAGCATCTGGACACAGTCGAGACCCAATCTTGACTTCCTTCACATCATCCTCGAAACCCAAGTTGACTAGCTCAATTTGCTCTTCAAACGGTTGAATAATCTTCTCATCTTGCTCAAGAAGGCGAGACAATTCATCACTCACTTCTTCATCACTCTCTTCCTCGTCTTCAAACACAGGGAATTCAAAATATGGATAAGGAGAAGGATCATTGTATTCAATGGGGTTAGAAACCAACCTGCATAATGATTTGATATTTTGATTTTAGAGAAGTGAATTTGTGACCAAATATTATGCAGATGGACAATTATATTGTTTATTTATGTTTTTTTGTGATTACCATTTTCAGAATAAAGCAAAAAGTAAAAACAAAACATCAAAGATGTGGATGAATAGAATTAATTTTATTGATGATCAATTTAAAATGCCCAAACAATGTTCACTTCTCCCTTAGGCATAGGAGGAGGATTTTAAAAAGCAATTACTTAGATCGATGCAAAATAACATGAATATCAACAGCAGTCCAATTGTTGCATGTCTGTCCATGCGTCACATAGTTGGTGCAGTCTTCCTCTTCATTATCCTCTAGTACAACAGCTAAGTGTTGTTCATTCCCATGAATGAACCCTCCGCTACGGAAACTGAGTTGCATCTCTTCAGATCTAACGGTTGACGATCCCTTCTGGAACCCCAAACCAGTTCTTCCTTTGTTGTCGGTGACCTCTACCATGCGCCCCCACTGATCAACAGGACCTTCTTCAACAATCTTCTAAGCATCTTTCAGAGAGGACATAGGTTCCCCAACTCTCTTTTCAGCAGCAATAGATAAGGCTTGGAACGGAGTTCCAACCTCATCCTCAGCTTCTACATATGAAAAAGATGACAGATGGCTAACCAACAGTGCTTTCTCACCTCCCATAATCACCAACTTGCCATTCTTGACAAATTTGAGCTTCTGGTGCAGAGTGGAAGTAACAGCTCCTGCTTCATGAATCCATGGCCTTCCCAACAAATAGTTGTAGGCCAGGTGAATATCCATTACCTGGAAAGTAATCTGAAAATCACTCGGACCTATCTTGACTGGAAGGTCCACTTCTCCAATGACTGTCTTGCGAGAGCCATTAAAGGCTTTGACAATTACTCCATTATACCTCATGGGAGCTCCTTGATAAGATAACTTTGACAATGTTGACTTTGGAAACACATTGAGTGAAGATCCAGTGTCAACTAGCACGTTTGACAAAGCATCTTCCTTACAATTCATCGAGATGTGCAAAGCCAAATTGTGATTTCTTCTCTACTCAGGAAGTTCTTCATCGCAAAAGCTCAAATTGTTGCATGAAGTGATGTTAGCCACAATGTGATCAAATTAAGCCACAGTAACATCTTGCTCCACATATGCTTGTTCAAGAACTCTCTGGAGTGCTTCTCTGTGCACTTCGGAATTCAAAAGCAGAGACAACACGAAAATCTTAGAGGGGGTTTGGAGCAACTGCTCAACCACGTTGAATTCACTCCTCTTGATCTGTCGGAGTACCTCATCATCATCACTATTGGCTTTCAAATTGTTGGATTCACCAGACTTATCTCTTGAACAACCAACAGGATCTACACTAGGCACCTCCGCCTTCTTACCAACAACAGTTTCTTCCTTATTCTCTGGGATTACCGGTCCAAAAACTCGACCACTGCGGGTCACCTTCGTAACATCTGCAATGCTCACTACTGAACTTGTCGTAGGAAACGGGACCTCTTGACCTTTCTCTATCATCATAGCATTATATTAATACGATACGACTTTATCAGATGCATACGGGACTGGGCCCGCCAACCGTATTACCAACGGCGAAACTGATCTATTGCTGACATTCTTGTTGCTATCATACTGAATCATCAACCGCTCTGGTTGCTTGAAAACAGGAACGATGACATTAACACCGTCATCTATATGACGTGATTGAACAATCTGGATCATGCCTTCATCCATCAGGCGCTGGATGTCCCTTTTCACAATAACACACCCTCTTGGGTTCACACTACAAATATCACAACCATCGTGATCATGTTCACATTCACTCACCAAACATATATCTTTATGCATTTGCACCAAAGATCTTCGGATAAACCAGACATCGAAAACTTTAAATTCACCTGGAGAGCCGTCCACCATGTTCACTGAGGTATTCCCATGAGCGGGCAAAGGATTAGCTTTCACATTAGGCGCGATGTCTTCAAAAGACACCATGCCACTCTTCATAAGCTTTTGCATCTCATACTTCAGCGGATAACAATTCTCAATATCGTGCCCAGGTGCACCCTGGTGAAAAGCACAGCGAAGCTCGAGTTTATACCACCAAGGAAGTGGTTCTGGTATTTGCAGCGGGTTCCTCGGTTGAATCAAGTTTTTGAGGACCAGGGATGGATACAATTCTGCATATGACATAGGAATCGGGTCAAAAGAGACCTTCGTCCTCTCGAAGTTCTGTTGCTGGTGATGATTGTTGTTGGAATTGTTGTTGTTGTAGGTGTTCATTCTTTGTTACGGTTGTTGTTGCTGACGTTGATTCTGATACTGATGTTGTTGCTGAATTGGTGTTGTTTGCTGGTTTAAAAATACTGGAAAGATGGAAGATACTTGGTGATGATGATGTTGACGGGGTGGTAGATTTCTTCTGGTTTGAGGCCTCCTCTGCCTCCCACTGCTTATTGCATTTGTTTCATTATCCTTCCTCTTACTGAAATTGCTCCCATATTTCTTGCTAGTTGACGCCTCATCTTTCGACAATCATCCTTCACGGACCCCCTCTTCAAGTAACATCCCCATATTTACCATTTCGATAAAATCACTAGGGGCACTGGCAATCATGCGTTCATAATAAAATGAACTCAAGGTTTTCAGGAAGATTTTCATCATCTCCGTCTCCTCTAAAGGAGGAGTGATCTGGGCAGCCAACTCTCTCCAACGCTGGGCATACTCCTTAAATGTCTCCTTATCTTTCTGAGACATGAACCTCAGCTGGTCCCTATCTGGCACCATATCCACGTTGTATTTGTACTATTTCACAAAAGCCTCTCCTAGATCATTTAAAGTGTGGATGCTTGCACTATCTAACCCCATATACCAACGGAGCGCAGCACCTGTCCGGCTATCCTGGAAATAGTGAATCAACAGTTGATCATTATCTGTCTGGGTTGACATCTTGAGGGCATAGATCACAAGATGACTGAGTGGACACGAGTTTCCCTTATACTTCTCAAAGTCAGTCACTTTAAATTTCACTGGGATTTTCACGTTGGGAACTAAGCATAGTTCAGCAGTACTCTTCCCAAACAGATCTCTGCCTCTCAGCGTTTTTAGTTCCTTGCGCAGCTCAAGGAATTGGTCCTTCATTTCATCCATATTCTCATAGACATTTGGGCCCTCAGATGGCTCAGAGTGATAGATGGTGTCTTCCACACACGGAAAAGTATGCACAACGGGAGGTGGCACAGACATGACCGGGCTAGATGCCGACATGGAAGCAATAGTAGGAGTGAAACCCTCTGGCACAAAATTAGGTGGCATTCCCCAAGGGAATCTAGCAGGCAGATTTAGAGCGAAGTGGGCGGTGGCAACAGGCAATATAGAGGTAATCACTTCAAAAATGACAGTCCTCATGGGAGGAGTTGCAGGAGTTGGAGAAGCTTGGCTCTGGGCAGCAAGAACTGACTCCATCATGGCAGTTAGCCGGGAAATCTACTCTTTCAAATCTCGGTTCTCTTGCTCAAGGTGTTCCATGATCTTTGAATGATTGGCTCGAGTGTTGTACCGGTGAGTCAGCTTGGCTAAAGCACAGAAGAACACCAATCAGACACTTGGCAAAAAACCTGCTTATGCAAATGATGCATGAAATGCAATGCTTGATTATTTTTATTTCCAAGGAACTTACTATATCATTTGCAAATATAAAAATTGAAATGGCAATTGCAATAACTTTGATATGACCAAAAATCTCTTTTTCATTTATATAAATTGGAAGGATTACACTGAGTACAATTTCAGAAACCAAAATAAAAGATACAAGAGTAAAGGAGACTAGTCATCCTAAGGATCCCTAACAACAGTGTCAGCAGATCTGGCTGAAGGCGCGTACTTCCTTCGAATGCGACAAATCTCGGTCTCAAAAGAAGCCGTTATCTGAGTCTTCTCGAGGATAAGCTGGTCAACAATCTTCTTCCAAGTAACGGAAGGCTAAGGCATGCTAGAAGATGAAACCTCTGGCTCTCTCTGTCTCTTCGTCACTCGGTCTTCAAGTAGCTCAATCAGTGCATCTTTGTCTTTAGACTCCAATAGAAACTTTTCATGCTTCTTGCTCAAAGCATGGAAACACTCTTCCCACATATCCTTCTCTTGCTTCATCTTGATGAGTGTGTCTTCCAACTCCTCTACATCTTGGTTAGGGAGAGTTAATGGCTCAACCACAACCATAGACATAGGTTTCTCACAAGGATAAGGCATCTTCAATTCCAAAGCTCTCTTCCTCACCCAAAGAGTGTAAGCTTCCAAAGCTACACAATTGCACGGACCAAGCTCGGATCTTCCTTTCCTATGCACATTATGCCAAGCATGTACAATCTTCTGCTTCAAATGTTGGGGATCTTTACCCTTCTTGATAGAAAAAACCTTCTAACAACATGTTATTATGTTTGTCTCTCAAGGGGAACCCAAGTTGACGACGAGCCAAAGCAGGGTTGTAGCTAACTCCTCCTTGTGTACCAATGAGAGGTACATTAGAGAATTCACCACAACTATCAATAATCTCCAAACTGCTTAAGGACGGATCATACCAAACTATATCATCATTAGTGACAGACATAAGTCTCTGAGACCACCTTAGACATTGTTTGTTCTCGACAAAAGCAGACGTCTGAGGCAAGTGCGAAATAAACCACTTGTATAGAAGAGGAATACAACAGACAATAGTTTCACCACCCTTAGAATTCCTTATATGCAAAGAGAAATAAATATCACCCAACAAAGTAGGCAAAGGATTCCCAATCAAGAAAAGTCTAATGGTGTTAACATCAACAAAACCATCAATGTTAGGGAACAAAGCTAATCCCTAGATGAGCAACACAAAGATAGCTTCAAAAGCATCCATACTACCAACTTGAGCAAAAGTGGTAGCTTCCTTGATGAGGAAAACAGATGGAAAACCAAATAACCCTCCTTTCTTCACCCAATGAGCCTCTATCTCAGACTTTTTCAAGTGAAGAGCTTCAGCAATCATACTAGACTGGGGAATCTCTTCCAATCAACTAAAAGGCACTCTACTAGAAACAAGTACCCCAGCCGCTGGAGAAAAGTGTACCCTAGACATTCATAAATTAGAAGAACTTAGGCAATCCGCCTACGAGAATGCAAAAATATATAAAGAGAGGACAAAAGCCTATCACGACAAAAGAATAGTAAAGAAAAACTTCAATATAGGCGATCATGTTCTCCTTTTTAACTCTAGGTTACGACTCTTCCCTGGAAAGCTACGTTCAAGATGGACTGGTCCTTTCGAAGTATCCAAGATTCTGAGATCCGGAGCCGTAGAAATCAAGAACGATACCTGTGGTCCATTCATTGTAAATGGACAAAGACTGAAGCTCTACGAAGGAGGAGACATTCCAGCATACTATTCGAGCCACACCCTGTTTGATCCACCGATTCCTACTACTACAGGTGTATAAATTCTAATCGTCAAGCTAATGACGTTAAACAAGCGCTGCGTGGGAGGCAACCCATGGTTTTTCTTTCATTTTACTTTTTCGCATTTATTTAATTTTTATTTTATTTTATCTTATCATATTTTGCACTGAGACTAAGATTTGAATGGTTTGTATTTTCAGGATCACTTTCTTAACTTTTACAAGATGCAGGATTTCGATGACATGCACGTGGCCTATAGAGATAATGCTCAGAGGGAGTGCTACATCGCTCTGTATCAGTGTCCTATGGCACCCACACGATATCCCAATCAGCACTGTAAGGAGGCACTGGGTATCGAGTCGAGTATCCGATTCCTTAGCCACCAGCTTCACTGGGACGAGTTTGTTGATGACTTGAGTAACACCTACAGGAACCTGACTTTGGAGTTCCTGAGTTCATTCGACTATGACCCATACTCTGGACTAGATGGGTATCCTGCTTTCAGGCTTTTCGGAGTTGAGTACTCCTTCAGCCAGAAAGAGTTCGGCGACTTATTGGGTTTCCAGACCACTCCTGATGCTATCCCGAAGACACCTATAGGATATTTCCTGGGTAAGGAGGTTGAGAAGTTCTGGAGTGATATCTCAGGTGGCGGAAGCCAGGATCCATCTTTGCAGCTGTCTCATGTCATACATAACCCCGCCTTCAGATACTTTCAGATGATATTAGCACATTCCTTCCTGGGAAGGCCGGATGCAGAGACATTACTGAGTGAAGACGAGATCTTCCTATTATTTTGTGCATCCCAGTCTCGCCCAGTAGCATGTGGGAACTTTTTATTATACAATCTCAGCGGTATCTCCAGATCTACCGAACGAGTCATCCATGTTGGCAGAATCATCACGCAGATTGCTGTCTCGCAAGTTGTTACATCTTCGGACCTATTGTGGGTACACTACCATGGACATTGACTTCTGTTTGACCAGAGGATTGATGAGGAGGGCCTCTTTCCACCCATGTCAGTTCCGACTGCTAGTCGACAGCGAGGCTATCCATTATTTCACATTGGCAGATCCTATGATGACCAGTGTGCATGATCCAGTGAATTGGAGTTATGCTCTAGAGGGCCAGGGAGAGACCATTGAGGAACCGAGATCACCACCCATTGCTGAATACACGCCTACACCACCATCTCCCAGAATCACTGTTTTCTCTAATAATCTTTCATTGCAGACACCCGACATCCGCACTCAGATTGCTAAGTGTCATAGAGAGATCGCAGAGCTTAGACAGGAGGTGGCTGACCTCACTTTATAGATGGGAGTGTGCGATCTCACCCATGCTACTGAAGCCGACTGTCTATATCAGGAGAACGCAGAGCTCAAGCAAGAAGTAGCCATGCTCCGTGGTTCCTCTCAGGAAGATGACATCCCCACTATATGATCTCACCATTCCATCTTATTTCATCTTTCTTTTATTTTATTTTTCTCGTATTTACATAACTCATCTTTTATTATCGCATTTGGAATATTATATAAACTACATCTATACACTGATATTTCTACTTTTATCTATATATGTCTTATTTTTCGTCTTATTTTCATTTTTTATTTTTCAGTTATTTATTTATTTATTAGTCTAATATTTAATTTTTGTTCCATTTTTATTTTTTGTTTTTACCTTTATAAAATTATGCAAGTCAATGATGCTAGGAAAATCACAAAACAAATGCTATCCGGACCCCTCAAAGCCAAAAGACAAGAGAAGCCCAAGCCAAAGGACCAAAATTCGGCCCAACCAGATTTTGCCTTGTGGCGCCCGCCATAGACCCTGTGGCGCCCGCCACAGCGTCTGTAAAAGGTCGGGGCAGAACCCCTTTCTTCACCATTTTTGCAACTTACAACCTTCCAAACCCATTTTTTCACCTTGAAAAAACATCCTTGAACCCACAAAAAGCTCATACTTTTCTAACCACCACACCACACAAATCATTATTCCAATTTCCATTTTCGATTTCATCCGTCGGATTTTGTAAATATCCAACCTTTTCACAAACCACTTCATCTTCTTCATCACTTTTCAAGAGCTTTTCAAATGGAGTTTAACGGATTCATTCTTCGAGGAGGGAAACCGGGGGATAGACAAAGAAAAATTATTGAACGGTTGCAAAATCGGGAAATCCTCCCGACAAGGTATGTTGACGAAAACTGTCTCTACACTTTAGGTATCTATCATAGCATATTTCATTTATTAGATAATTTAGGTTTGGATAATTTATTTTCCAATAAAGAACCTACCTATGAGCGGTTGACAATTAAATTTTTGAGTTCCTTAATTTATATTGTCAACCCTAACACTGCTAGCACAGTTGGTACTGTCAAATTTACAATGTTTGTTGTTGAATACCAATTCAGTACCGACGAACTAGCCAGCTTGTTAGGAATCCCTCATGGGGACGGTGCTATTTGTGAGGCCCCTTTGGATTCCGAATGGTCTGTTGAGGTATTTTCCTTCTGGGAGCTTCTATCAAACACTTCCTAAACTCTTTTGAAGGAGTTCTTGCCTCAACTATCCATAACCCGGCCATCAGAGTTTTTAGATATCTGTTGGCATGCACTATTTTTGGTCGGGAGAATCCAAATAAGGTTAATGCTAGAGAGCTTCTATTTTTACAAGGAAGCCTCACAAATAGACGTATTAATTCGGTCTCGTTCATGCTTGCTCATATGACTTTAACTTTGAATAAAGCGGGACCGATTTCTTTTGGTGGATTTATTACATCTATTGCTCGGGCGCTTAACCTGAACGATGAGATGGCTACCCTAGAACCCTTACCTCCTCGCACAATTAACCTAAAATTTCTGAGAGACATGAAATTGTGCCGCTCGAGGAGAGAAGGAGGCTATATGCTTATGGTTGATGGTATAGTCATCCCATTTGTTGTTTTACCGTGCACTAGACGTACAGATGTACGAGATGAAAGGAATTAGACCTACGCTTTAGATGCTCCACCTGTTTTAGGTCCTCTTCCTCCTAATATTCCTGATGAGGCGGGACATGACATTGATGATGAATATGACCGGTGAGAGAGATCTCCCGTACCCCATCTGTCCCCCCATCATCATTCACCACCACACACCGCACCATCTTCTTCTTCTGCAGGTACCACTCATGGCTTCTATATTACAAAGGAGATGTGGCGTGACCACATGGCTAGAGAGAAAAGGCGTGACGACCTACTCTCTACCATCCAGCAACAAATGGCGGATAACATGCGCTTCATGCAAGAGTCGCAGCGGAGGACAGACAGGTCCTACGACACTGTTCTACAGTCCCTGCAAACGATCACAGATTCACAAGCCCGTCAGCAATACTACCACCAGAGACACATGGTGAAATTCTAGTTATCAGACTTTCGATGTCACACGGGTTGTTATGACATCCAATTCTGCGCAGACAAGAATTATGCAGAACTTAAAAAGTAAGTGCAGTAAATAACACAAGTAATTGTTTACCCAGTTCGGTCCAACATGACCTACGTCTGGGGGCTACAAAGCCAGGGAGGAAATCCACTATTAGTAGTATTAATTCAAACCTTAAACCAACTGTTTAACCCTATCACTTAATACCTACCCAATGCAATTTCAATCTTACACTAAGATCAGAGTTCCTACTCACTCCCCCTCAATCACCTCAGTGATTACAACCTTTAATTAAGATTAAAGACAATTGTGAAGTCACACTTCAAACAACTCTTGATTGTGCTTAACAGCTTTAATTAAGATACACAGCACTCACGCTTAAAAGCTTAGAGTGACACAACACTTACAACTCAATGAACACCCTATACCAATGCAATCATCTCAGTGATAATAGCTTGGCTTACAAGTTACGTCTAATACAAGACACACAAAAATACAGCAGTGAAGTAAATTGGACAAATAAAATCTTCACGCCTAAAACCCCCAGTTCTGAAAGAAGGATTGCCATCCTTTTATATTGCAGCACTTGGGCCTTGTACTTGTATTTTCCTGAATTTAAGGTCACGCGAGTTCCCCTAAGTTCCACATCTAGGTTACTAACAAATAGGTTATTTGTTAGGTTCATTAATTGTAGCTTAGTTGTTGGTATCCTGGATTTTAGCTCAGCTGTTGAATTCCTGAAGAATAGCCTGAGAAAAATGTTGAAACAGAAAAACTAAACAACCTACAATTTAGCATACGCTGTCAGGAATAAATGTCACAACATTCAGTTTGACGTCCAAAACATAGACCATATGCTAAGTTTGTTTTTCCTTAAAACAGAGTGTACAAATTTGTTGTACTGTACAGAACCAATTTGTCCATACTTCAGTATCAGCGTACATTAATAAATGTCAAAGCATCCAATTTGACATTCACACATAGAGCCTTACATCAGGTCTTTTATCCTCTTGATAAGCAGACTGAGCTGCATACTGAAATGTAGCAGAAAACCAATCTGCCTAATGTTCAGTATATGCTGTCAATGATGAATGTCATAACATCCAGTTTGACATTCAGACAGTAGGCCTTATGCCAGGTCTGTTATTAAACAGACTGAAAATAAATACTGAGTTATAGCAGAACACCAATTTTTTTATTCCTCAGTATCTGCTGACAGGGATGAATGTCATAACATCCAGTTTGACATTCAATAAATCCTGTATTAGCTAAACCTGCAGTATACTTCTCAGAATGTCATGACATCAGCCAAGACATTAGAGTACAACTAGATATTCTAACATACAATGCAGTCAAACAAACATCTCCACAGCATATCATGACATCAGTCAAGACATTAGAATCCAGCTAGTGTTTTACCATACAATGCAGCCAATTAAACATCTACAAACTCCCCCTTTGGCAAATTTTTGGCTAAAACACTTTGGTCTCACAACAGAGTCCATAGTAGCGGAAATCTCACATCTAGCAGGAAATTAACCTAGCTAATACACTCAGAGTAGCAGCACACTCACACACATGGAAGTTAAATAAAAACTTCACATATCAGCACACATACAGAAATTAAATAAAAACTTCTAATTGCAGCACACATAAACACACTCACACTCATGGAAGTGGAACATCAGCTGCAGCACAACCTCTGGATTAGAGGATCTTGAATATCTGTCCTGAATATCCGTTTAGCAAAACAATCTGTTGTCCTGGGGCATCACAGGTGTTACTCCCCCTTTTTGTCAAAAATGTTGCCAAAGCAACACTTTAAATTACAGACCAACATAACATAAACAGAATTACACACAAATGACAGAATTACAGACTTGATTTTACTTCATAGTTTCAATCAAGACATCACCCACTTGATCTTGCTTCACAGCTTTGATCAAGTAGTCACACATTCTTGCTTTACACCCATATCAGATGCCATGACTTTGAGTCTGACATCTTGAACCACTCCTGCATGAACACTTTCTTGAAGTCCAGCAAGCACATAGGCCGACCTATGTTAGGATATCCCCTTAACATCTTGTTACTACACTTGCAGCGAGTAACATAGATGTGAATTGTTGTCCAGTCATAGCACACTTTCAATTGTTTAATAGGTTGAGATATTAAACAATACATCCCAAACATCATTGGTTGCTATAAGTCCTCAGAGAGGCATATTCCCAGTTTGCCCCTTAAGTTTTCAAACTGAGTAGCATCCAGAGCCTTTGTAAATATGTCAGCCAGTTGAAGTTTAATGGCTACCTGTTCCAAGGTAATCACTTTGTCTTCCACCAGATCTCTGATGAAGTGATGTCTAATGTCAATGTGTTTGGTCCTGCTGTGTTGGATGGGATTCTTGGAAATATTGATGGTACTGAGATTATCACAGAACAATGTCATGACATTTTGAAAGACATTGCACTCAGTAAGCATCTGTTTCATCCACACCAGTTGGGAACAACTGCTTCCAGTTGCTATGTATTCAGCCTCTGGAGTGGACAGAGATACACAGTTCTGCTTCTTGCTGAACCATGATATGAGATTGTTTCCCAAGAAGAAACATCCTCCTAATGTGCTTTTTCTGTCATCAGCACTCCCAGCCCAATCAGCATCACAATACCCAGATAGGACAGGCTTAGAGTCATGAGAGTAGAGCATACCATAGTCACAAGTCCCATTGATATACTTGAGAATCCTCTTGAATTGATTCAAGTGGCTCACCTTGGGATCTGCTTGGTATCTAGCACACACTCCAACTGCATAGGAAATGTCAGGTCTACTTGCAGTTAGGTATAGTAGACTACCTATCATGCTTCTATACAAGCATTGATCAACACTGGGGCCTCCATCATCTTTGGTTAACTTTAAATGGGTAGGTGCAGGAGTTCTCTTGTGCCTAGCATTATCCATACCAAACTTCTTAACTATGTTTTTGGCATACTTGCTTTGGGAGAGAAACATAGAATCCTCCATTTGGTTGACTTGAATTCCAAGAAAATAAGTCAGTTCCCCAACCAGACTCATTTCAAACTCAGATTGCATCTGGTGAACAAAATGTTTCACCATTTGCTCTGACATTCCACCAAAAATAATATCATCCACATAGATTTGGGCAATCATGATTTTTCCATCTTCATCCTTCATAAATAAGGTCTTGTCTATTCCACCTTTTATGTATCCATGAGAGGTCAGAAATTCGGTCAACCTTTCATACCAAACTCTAGGTGCTTGCTTCAACCCATACAAGGCTTTCCTCAACTTGTACACATGTTTAGGTTGGTTAGGATCACAGAACCCTTTAGGTTGTTCCACATAGACTTCTTCATTTAAGTAGCCATTTAAAAATGCACTTTTCACATCCATTTGGAACAATTTGAATTTCAGAATGCAGGCTACACCTAACAACAATCTGATTGACTCAAGCCTAGCAACGGGTGCAAACGTCTCATCAAAATCAACCCCTTCAACTTGAGTATATCCTTGAGCTACTAGTCGTGCTTTATTCCTAGTGATTACTCCTTTCTCATCAGACTTGTTCTTGTAAATCCACTTGGTACCAATGATGTTAGTCCCTTCAGGTCGTTGACCTAGCTCCCATACTTCATTCCTTTTAAACTGCTCCAGTTCATCTTGCATGGCATTGATCCAATATTCATCAGTTAGGGCTTCTTTCATATTTTTTGGTTCAATCTTGGATACAAAACAGGAATTTGAGCTAATTTCCCTTGATCGGGTAGTCACACCACTATTGGGATCTCCTATGATAAGATCCTTAGGGTGGTCTTTCTGAATTCTGATAGATGGCATTTTGGTGGGTGCATCTACCTCACATTCAGGAGGAGTCTCCTGTACTTCTTCAGACTTGACTGGTATGTCTGTTGTAGTATCAAGGAATGTTCCAACATCCTCTATGACACCGATTCCTTCCTCTTTATCATCCACAATAACATTTATGGATTCCATCAGGACATTGGTCCTGTAGTTGAACACTCTGTAAGCTCTGCTGTTAGTTGAGTATCCTAGGAATATACCCTCATCACTTTTGGGATCCATTTTCCTTCTCTGTTCACGATCTGTTAGAATGTAGCATTTACTTCCAAAGATATGAAAGTACTTCACAGTGGGCTTTCTGCCTTTCCATATTTCATACAGAGTTGAGGAGGTTCCTTTTCTCAAGGTAACTCTATTGTGAACATAGCAAGCTGTATTCATAGCTTCAGCCCAAAAGTGCATAAGGAGCTTCTTTGCATGAATCATAGCTCTGGCAGATTCTTGAATAGTTCTATTTTTCCTTTCAACTATCCCATTCTGCTAAGGAGTTATAGGAGAAGAGAACTCATGACTTATTCCTTCAGACGAGCAAAACTCATCAAACTTGGAATTTTTGAACTCCGTACCATGATCACTCCTAATTCGGACAACACAATTGTCCTTTTCCCTTTGAAGTCTGATGCACAGTTCTTTGAAGACATCAAATGCATCTGACTTTTCTCTGATGAAGCTTATCCAAGTGTATCTGGAATGGTCATCAACCACCACATATGCATATCTCTTTCCACACAGACTTTCAACCTGCATAGGTCCCATTAAGTCCATGTGAAACAGTTCCAGAATTCTGGAAGTTGTAGGATGTCCCAGCTTTGGGTGTGACATCTTGGTTTGCTTGCCAACCTGGCATTCTCCACAGACTCTTCCTTCATCAATAAGCAGCTTTGGGATTCCTCTAACTGCTTCCTTGGATATGATCTTTTTCATTCCCCTTAAGTGAAGATGACCAAGGCGTCTATGCCACAGCTTCACCTCCTGTTTTTCCTTGGCTGAGGAGCACATTGTGGAACAGTTTGGGAGCTTAGGTTCCCACAGATAACAGTTATCTTTGGATCTGGATCCTCTCATAACTTCTTGATTATCTCCATTTGTCACAACACATAGCTCCTTAGTAAACTGAACATAGAACCCTTGATCACACAGCTGGCTTATGCTGATGAGGTTGGCAGTCAGTCCTTTTACTAACAGCACATTATTCAGTTTTGGGACTCCAAAGCAGTCCAACTTACCCACACCTTTTATTTTTCCTTTAGCACCATCACCAAAGGTCACATAACTGGTAGTGTGAGGTTGTACATCCACCAATATATTCTCCATACCAATCATATGTCTTGAGCAGCCACTGTCAAAGTACCAGTCTTCTCTGGTGGATGCCCTTAGAGCTGTGTGAGCTAACCAAGCATACCATTGTTGTTTCTTGATGGGGGCATTATGCCTATATGCCTTATGCTTAGGTCTGACATTGGGGGCTTGGTTAGGATAACCATGCAGCCTGTAGCAGAAGGCTTTTATATGGCCAAACCTACCACAGTGATGACATCTCCATCGATGAAATTTCTTCTTCTGATGGTTACTCATCCTGGTTCCCTGATGTTGAGACATCGGGTGTGACCTCCGCTTGAATTTCTGAACTTTAGCCTTTGAGCGTTTGAGTTCAGCTGAGGATTTTTTCACAAAGCCTAAACCAGACATGGTTCCAGACTTCTGTCCCACCTTTAGGATCTCTTCCAAGGAGTCTGTTCCTTTATTTAGCATTCTGATGGATTTCATCATTTGATCCAGCTTGGAGGTCAGCAAGATTATCTCACCCTTTAGACCATCTATGACTGTCAAATGCTTCTATTTCTCATCCTCCAGCTCCTTGATGAGCTTCTTCTGCTTTTCTCCTTGTACACGCACTTCTGCACTGGTGACACATAGCTCCTTAAATGATGCAGCAAGTTCATCAAAGGTCAGTTCATCTGCACTTGAGTCATCATCAGTGGCACAAACACTAGTTAGTGCAGTGACATGTTTAGCAGATTCTCCTTCAGATTCACTCTCAGAATCTCCCTCAGACCATGTTACAGATAGCCCCTTCTTTTGCATCTTGAGGTAAGTAGGACATTCAGCTCTAATATGTCCATAACCTTCACAACCATGACACTGGATTCCCTTGCCTTGGTTGAACTTTTCTTCAGAAGTTTATCTTTTCCTGATGTCAGACGAGATGTTCTTGACATTTGGTCTACCTTTTTGATCAATCTTCTTCACGAACTTGTTGAACTGTCTCCCAAGCATGGCTATGGCTTCTGATATGCTTTCATCACCTCCAGTATATCCTGCTTCTGACTCCTCTTCAGTATTTGATACAAAAGCTAAGCTTTTGTTCTTCTTTTCAACATTCTCACACAAGCCCATTTCAAAGGTTTGGAGAGAACCAATGAACTCATCCACCTTCATATTGCAGATCTCTTGAGCCTCTTCTATTGCAGTGACCTTCATGGCAAATCTCTTAGGTAAAGACCTGAGAATCTTTCTTACAAGTTTATTTTCAGCTATTTTCTCACCTAAGCCACCAGATGTGTTTGCAATCTCAAGAATATTCATGTGAAAGTCATGAATAGTCTCATCCTCTTTCATCCTCAGATTTTCAAACTTGGTGGTCAGCATCTAAAGTTTGGACATCTTCATGAGTTATCTTGAGGGTATCCCAAACTTCCTTAGCCAGCTCACAGTGGTGCACCAGCCTGAAGATGTTCTTACTGATTCCATTGAATAATGCATTCAAGGCCTTAGACTTTCCAAGGGCTAATGCCTCTTGCTCCTTGTCCCACTCTTCTTCAGGAATTTGCACACTGACTCCATCTTCACCTGTCTTCGTTGGATGTTCCCATCCTTTGTTGACAACTCTCCAGACTTTGCTATCTAGAGACTTTAAGAAGGCTATCATACGAGGCTTCCAGTCATCATAGTTAGAACCATCCAGCATGGGTGGTCTATTTGAGTGTTCTATATCCTTGTCCATGGTACTAGAAAGTAACTTCCCTAGATCTCACCCAGAAATTAACAGGCAGGGTGCCTGCTCTGATGCCAATTGAAATTCTAGTTATCAGACTTTCGATGTCACACGGGTTGTTATGACATCCAATTCTGCGCAGACAAGAATTATGCAGAACATAAAAAGTAAGTGCAGTAAATAACACAAGTAATTGTTTACCCAGTTCGGTCCAACATGACCTACGTCTGGGGGCTACCAAGCCAGGGAGGAAATCCACTATTAGTAGTATTAATTCAGACCTTAAACCAACTGTTTAACCCTATCACTTAATACCTACCCAATGCAATTTCAATCTTACATTAAGATCAGAGTTCCTACTCACTCCCCCTCAATCACCTCAGTGATTACAACCTTTAATTAAGATTAAAGACAATTATGAAGTCACACTTCAAACAACTCTTGATTGTGCTTAACAGCGTTAATCAAGATACACAGCACTCACGCTTAAAAGCTTAGAGTGACACAACACTTACAACTCAATGAACACCCTATACCAATGCAATCATCTCAGTGATAATAGCTTGGCTTACAAGTTACGTCTAATACAAGACACACAAAAATACAGCAGTTAGTAAATTGGACAAATAAAATCTTCACGCCTAAAACCCCCAGTTCTGAAAGAAGGATTGCCATCCTTTTATATTTCAGCACTTGGGCCTTGTACTTGTATTTTCCTGAATTTAAGGTCACGCGAGTTCCCCTAAGTTCCACATCTAGGTTACTAACAAATATGCTATTTGTTAGGTTCATTAATTGTAGCTTAGTTGTTGGTTTCCTGGATTTTAGCTCAGTTGTTGAATTCCTGAAGAATAGCCTGAGAAAAATGTTGAAACAGAAAAACTAAACAACCTACAATTTAGCATACGCTGTCAAGAATAAATGTCACAACATTCAGTTTGACGTCCAAAACATAGACCATATGCTAAGTTTGTTTTTCCTGAAAACAGAGTGTACAAATTTGATGTACTGTACAGAACCAATTTGTCCATACTTCAGTATCAGCGTACATTAATAAATGTCAAAGCATCCAATTTGACATTCATACATAGAGCCTTACATCAGGTCTGTTATCCTCTTGATAAGCAGACTGAGCTGCATACTGAAATGTAGCAGAAAACCAATCTGCCTATTGTTCAGTATATGTTGTCAATGATGAATGTCATAACATCCAGTTTGACATTCAGACAGTAGGCCTTATGCCAGGTCTGTTATTAAACAGACTGAAAATAAATACTGAGTTATAGCAGAACACCAACTGTTCTATTCCTCAGTATCTGCTAACAGGGATGAATGTCATAACATCCAGTTTGACATTCAATAAATCCTATATTAGCTAAACCTGCCGTATACTTCTCAGAATGTCATGACATCAGCTAAGACATCAGAGTACAGCTAGATATTCTAACATACAATGCAGTCAAACAAACATCTCCACAGCATGTCATGACATCAGTCAAGACATTAGAATCCAGCTAGTATTTTACCATACAATGCAGCCAATTAAACATCTACACATGGCACTCATTGAAGCCACTCAAGGTTCCATTATGGGTAACCTTCAAGAGGTGAGGACCGCTCAGGATGCCCTGTAGGCGAGGATGGATCAGAGAGACCGTCGTCGTACCCGATCTCGTCGTCCACCTCAGGATGGCGAGGGCACTAGTGGTCAGCAATAGGTTGTCAGGTAACTCTTTCCTTATCTTATTTCGAAACATTGGGGACAATGTTAGATTTAAGTGTGGGAGGAGACTCTATCGTCTTTTCTTTATTGCTTTTCTCGTTTTTCCTTTATCATTTTTTCTTTGCTATTTTTAGATAGTTTATTTATTGTTATTTCCTTTTAGTTGTTTATTTTTCTTTTTAGTATAATGCATGAGTTTGACGAGTCACCAAATATAGTAGATCTTTATTACAATCCTACCTCCCCATACCTTTAGCCCCACCGAAATGTTTTTGCAAAAGAAAATAGTGTTATTCTGAAAGTTTTCAGGTTTTAAAGACATGTTTTGAGTAAGGATGCGGTGACTTGGGAGAACTTTGCGAAACATCAGTATTATTTTAGCACCACAAACTTCGTAAATATAGGAACCACTCCGAAACCCCATATACCATGGCCTTAATCATCATTTTCCGTATAAGTCCTCAGTAGTTTATCTCAGCAGTCAGCTCCGGCCTACGCATCCTCTACGTAGGGGACCGATGCAAATAAGTGAATGATCCAGAAAAACAAAAAAAAATAAAAGAAAGCAAAAAGGCAACTCCGGTATAGGTGACCCTCACAAAGTCATTTAAACCAAAGAATTGTAAAAAATTGCTACAAAAAAGAAAAAGAAAAAGAAAAACTTACCCACTGCTAGTTGGTTCAGAGGTATCTGGCACTGAACTCGGTAGGGCGGATTACGATCTGATCTCGCACAACTACAGTTGGGTCCAATAAAAGGGTTTGCACATAATTATGTGCCAGAAATCCCATGCTCAGATCATAATCACTAACAGGCCACTCTACTATGAAGCATGTACGGATAACGGGCTTAATGTGATTGCACCTGAATGAAAAGGACACAAAAAGAGATGAAGAGGCAGGCCTAGGTATTGTGGGATAATATCGGTTGGTTAATATAGGAATGAATTTTATGTCCGTAGTTGCGGATTAGAGTCATCATGATACCCTTAGTTCACTCAGTTAGTACATATCACTGCATCCCGAGTTGAACTTAGAATTTTTACCTGAAGCGCTCGTTTGCACCAGTTTTTCTTTTATGACCTTTTTAATTTTTTGCTTGAGGACAAGCAAAGGTTTAAGTGTGGGAGAGTTTGATAACACTAAAATTTACCGTATTTTCGACTCTGATTTGACATGCATTCTAGTTGTTTTATTATCATTTTGTTGTGTTATTGCCATGTTTTTCTTTGTTTTCAGGTTTTTACTTTAATCGGAGCCCCGATCGAGAAAAGGAGCGAAAAAGAGCCAAAAACCCTAAAATTCAGCATTTTGTACTTGTGGCCTACCCCATGGCTGGCGCCATAGATCCTGCCATGATGTGTCCAAGCTCAACTTCCCTCAACTTCCACGTTCCCCACTACTTCCACTAAGGCGCCTTATTTTGTGTTTGTGGCGGGCGCCATGGCCTTGTGGCGGGCGCCACAAGAGGAAAGTTTTTCCCTCCCATTTTCAAGTTAAAGGGCATCCTTGTCATTTCCATCTTTTTACTTGCTTATAAATAGAAACTCGATATCACTTTTACAATCATCCAAACTTAGAGCAGAGGCAAACTCAGAGCAACTTTGTTTCACTTAGGCATATATTTAGTATTTTAAAGTGGTAATCGCTTCGCATTGGAGTGTTACCACAATTGTGTGATCGAGTCTGTGATAGAGTCTGTAATCGAGTTTGGAGCACTTTGGAAGGAAGTTAATCCTGCCGCCATTTTCATTTCCGCTTTGCAATTTATTCAACCCTCCGATTGGAGCAGGTTTTTATTACTTGTCTTTATCTTATTTATTTCTCGCACTCGCTTTACTTTTATTTATTTCTCGCACTCGCTTTAATTTATTTATTTCTCGCACTCGCTTTACTTTTATTTATTTCTCGCACTCGCTTTACTTTTATTTATTTCTCGCACTCGCTTTAAATTATTTATTTCCTCGCACTCGCTTTACTTTTATTTATTTCCTCGCACTCGCTATACTTTTATTTATTTCCTCACACTCGCTTTAAATTATTTACTTTCCGCACTCGCACTACTTTTATTTACTTTCCGCACTCGCACTACTTTTATTTATTTTAATGCACTTTTACTTTACCATGTCTAACTAAATTTATAAGGTTAGAATGTAAGGATCGTAATTGAACCGATAATCCATACAATTCTTCGTAGAAGCACTTAAGGGCTATTTTAACTTTCAACTTAAGTTTTCCCGCACTTCAATTCCGTTGGGTAAGATCGAAAGCCGTCCAACGTCTATCTAAACTTAATTGTTTTTAACTATTTCAAAAACAGCGAAAGCGCTTTGTTTAGTTCATTAGGATATTTTAACATTAAGGAGAAAAGAGATTTTAAAACTATTTTTGGACGTGTTTATAAGTTTAGAGTCTGGTTCGTGAGAACCTCTTTTAGTTAAGAAGTCCAGGTTATAATACTTTTCAACTTAGTCAAGACACTATATTTCTTAAAAATAGGTTTACTACTCTAACGCAATGCACGCCTTTTTATAAGTGACAATAAGAGGGTTTGATTAGGGAGTACAACTCGGTTCTGAATACGCGAAAGCGACAGTTCCTGTTAAATTAGTTCTTTTCAAAATAGAAAACATTGCCCATAAGTAGCTCTATTAGCAAGTACTTGGATTATTAATTGATTACGTGAATTACATTCGACCCTGTCTTTATTAATTAATCTTTATTCAACACTTTACTTTTCATTGCACACTCCAAAAACACTTATTTTGATTGCCTTTGATAAACACCATAACAATAGATAACGATAGATTGACACTTGGTCTCTGTGGATTCGACAATCTTTTATATTACTCTGACGCGTTCATATACTTGCGAAAAGTACCGCATCAGTATTACCGGTTACTGGGTAATAAGCTCAAAGAGGCATGTGATCCGAACACCGGTATAAGGGTGAGAGAACAACAATCTCGGGAAGAATGAATATCTAAGACCGGTATAAAGGTGAGAAATATCAATCATCCGAAATCATATGAGGAAGACCTAAAAAGGTAAACTTCAACTCAGGAAAATCTGACTCCGCAAGGGGACAAAAAGTCATAATAGGGAGCAGAAGGAAGGAACACCAGGGATACCGGTTACTAGGCATATAATAGGTGACCAACCAAAGCGTGAATTGGGGAATATTACCAAGACACTCATCATCCAAAAAGGGGATTAAAAGCAAACTCGATTATAGGATGGACATTCGATTCCAATAAGAAGGGATACGAATCTTACTCGACTGGGGAAGAACAAAAGGCTTCGACCAAAGAGTGCATGAGGTATATTATCTATTACCGTCAGAACGTAGATAACATACTCACATGAAAGATTATCCATAACTAGTTACTGGGTTAATAAAGGATAAATCGACCGAACAGAGAGGTCATCGGGATACTGAGAACTAGGTACACAATGATGACCAATCCAGGGGAGAAACAATCATTATCAACAAAGGGTAAATGAGAGATGACTCGCTGGGGGGTAAATTGCTTTATCAGAGCAATTATCCAAGAAATATATTACCGGTTATTGAGAGATATGCTCAAAAAGGAAAGGGGTGAAGGAATATCAATACTGAATATTGGATAAAGATAACCGTCAAGGAGGGGATTACATCTACCGGATACTGGGTAGACAACCACGAAAAAGTAACCGTTATGAGTAAAACGGTTAACTCTGGAAGGGGATAAAAAATGCGATTTACAACTAACGGTATAAGGGTAGAAGACCACAGACTCCACCGGGGAAAAGATGGATAATTACTAGTTACTGAGCAATCATTCATCTACCACAGGGGAGTGCAGGAAAAGACGCAAGAAGCCAATCTAGGATCAAACTAGAGAGACACGCTGAATCAAGATTTGTCCCTATGAGGATATAACTCAATGGGGAATTCTATCCCAATATATGTGTTAGGAGGAAACATACACAACCATCTTCCATGATGACATATCTCGGTGGGGAATATGGGAGAAAGGATAAACATTTTCTGCTTATGGGGCTGACTCTACATGGAGAGATCAAACACAGACATCTGCTCGGGGAAGCATATTACCCACTAGCAAGAGATAACAAACAAAGATATATGGCAAAGAATGCAACATGAATACTAGAATGTTATCACTATGCATATATGCATGGTTTATGTATGATGAATGCTGACAAACAGACATTTCTAACACAAACAAGTCCAACGATCAAGTACACAAACATCTGGTACTACATCTCAAGGGAGAAAGCCAGGACCACAAAGATCTCTACAGGGGAATGAGCATCAGTCATTCCTACTGGGGGCAAAATCGTTGCACAGATGTACTCCGACGTAGTAACTCTACCGGGGAAGTTATCCAAGAGGAGGATGGATCTCTGAAAGGGGATGGCCATAAACCAGAGGCTGTCAAAGATCACCAGATATTGTCCTACCAATGAGATCACATCTGCCGAGGAGGGAGATGAATAATCTTACCCACACTTTGCTTGACAGAAAGAACCACAAGAGGCTCCGGAGGAAGAGGACGCAAATATGCCAGGAATATGAACAAATGTATTACCCTGTCGAGAATCTTACCATCCTTGGGAGAGCATTGCAGGCATTCCCATTATCCCTATGTCATTGTGAATGTTCACTTTGTTTAAAGATAAATTATGAAAAATTTGATTATTTAAAACAATGATATTTTTTCAATTAAAACATAAAAACATTTGTTGAATAGAAACAAATAAGAGTGCAAATAATTGGATAAAGGCTCAAATTTATTTGATGGAATGGTAGTCTGCAAATGGCAAGACTCCATAGATCTTTACGAATTTGAAATTGGTGATATATATTGGAAAACGGCTACATTGAACATAATGACCATTTCTCCACCAATTTTGAATCCGATGTATTTGAAGCTTTGGTTGATGATGAATGAGCGAGAATCTCTGACGGATGACAATGGTAGAACAAAGTCTTGTCAGGATGCAGTTACTTGCCAAATCCCTATTTTTTGCCTAGATTGCCCCAGGGTGAGGTACTCAATCTAGCGGGATACATATATTCATTTTTTCATGTCTCTAATTTTTCCCTGGATCGCCCTTTTGGGTTTTCAATCCACCGAGACGCTCATTTTTGCCTAAGCCGCCCTTTCGGGTTTTCAACTTAGCGAGTTATTCTGTTTTTCTTTTTTAGGCGAAGTATTTCTTGACTGCATCTGAATTCACAGGACGAGTGAAATCCTCACCATCCATAGTTGTAAGTATCAATGCACCGCCTGAAAAGGTTCTCTTAACAACATACGGACCTTCATAGTTTGGAGTCCATTTGCCCCTGGAATCGGGCGCGAAAGACAAGACTTTCTTGACCACAAGGTCACCTTCTTGGAACACACGAGGCTTGACCTTCTTATCAAAGGCTTTCTTCATCCTTTGTTGATATAATTGACCATGGCACATGGCAGCCAATCTCTTTTCTTCAATCAAATTCAACTGATCATAACGACTCTGAACTCATTCAGCATCAGTCAACTTGGCTTCCATCAAGACTCTCATTGATGGGATCTCCACCTCTATTGGGAGCACAACCTCCATGCCATAAACAAGAGAGAAAGGGGTTGCCCCTGTTGAAGTGCAGACAGATGTACGATATCCATGTAAAGCAAATGGCAGCATCTCATGCCAATATTTATACGTGACAACCATCTTCTGTATAATCTTCTTGATATTCTTATTAGCAGCTTCAACAACCCCATTCATCTTGGGTGTGTAAGGAGAGGAATTATGATGTGTAATCTTGAACTCACTACACAGCTCTTTCATCATCTTGTTGTTCAAGTTAGACCCATTATCGGTAATGATCTTATCTGGCACACCATAACGGCATATGAGTTGATTCTTGATAAACGTCACAACCACCTGCCTGGTCACGTTTGCATATGACGCTGCTTCAACCCACTTGGTGAAGTAATCAATTGCTACGAGGATAAATTTGTGTCCATTGGACGCTTTTGGCTCTATCATGCCAATCATGTCAATTCCCCACATAGAGAAAGGCCATGGTGATGAAATCACATTCAGAAGTGTCGGGGGAATATGAATCTTATCCGCATAAATCTGACACTTATGGCATTTCTTCACATATTTGCAACAGTTAGACTCCATTGTCAGCCAATAGTAGCTTGCTCTCAACATCTTTCTAGCCATCGCATGTCCATTGGAATGTGTACCAAATGAACCCTCATGGACCTCAGTCATTAACAGGTCTGTTTCGTGTCTATCCACGCATCTGAGTAGCACCATATCAAAATTTCTCTTGTAAAGAACATCACCATTGAGGTATAAACTGCCCGACAACCTCCTCAAAGTCTTCCTTTCTTTCACAGATGCCTCAGGCGGGTAAATCTGGTTCTGCAGGAAACACTTGACGTCATAATACCACGGCTTATCATCTTTCACTTCTTCAACTGCAAATACATGAGCTGGTCTATCCAAGCGCATCACAGTGATATCAGGGACTTCATTCCAAAGTTTGATCACAATCATCGAAGCGAGTGTAGCAAGAGCATCTGCCATCCGATTCTCATCTCGAGGAATATGATGGAAGTCAACCTCAGTAAAGAACGTTGAAATCCTCCTCGCATAATCTCTATATGGAATGAGGCCAGGCTGATTCGTTTCCCATTCACCCTTAATCTGATTAACAACGAGGGCCGAATCACCATAAATATCAAGATGCTTGATCCTAAGATCAATGCATTCCTCCAATCCCATAATACAAGCCTCATACTCAGCCATATTATTCGTGCATTTGAAAGTTAGCCTTACTGTAAAAGGAAAATGTGCGCCCTGAGGAGTAATAATCACTGCCCAAATACCGTTTCCATATTGATTTACAGCACCATCAAATACCATACTCCATCTGGAACCAGGTTTTGGCCCTTCATCAAGTGTAGGTTCATCATAATCTTTCATTTTCAAATACAGAATCTCCTCATCTGGGAAGTCATACTGAACTGACTGATAATCTTCGATCGGCTGATGTGCCAAGTGGTCAGCCAAAATACTACCTTTAATAGCCTTCTGAGCTAGATACTCAATATCATACTCAGATAACAACATCTGCCAACGGGAAATCCTCCCTGTTAAAGCAGGCTTCTCGAAGATATACTTGATTGGATCCATCTTGGATATCAACCAAGTGTTATGATTCAACATATACTGGCGTAAGCGCTTAGCAGCCCAAGCCAAAACACAACATGTCTTCTCAAGCATTTAGTATCGAGACTCACAATCAGTAAACTTCTTACTCAAGTAGTAGATGGCATACTCTTTCTTACCTGATGCATCTTGTTGACCAAGGACACAACCCATTGAGTCTTCAAGAACTGTCAGATACATAATCAATGGTCTTCCTTCCACAGGCGGAGACAGGATCGGAGGCTCAGACAAATACTCTTTAATACTGTCAAAAGCATTCTGGAAATCCTCGGTCCAATCATGGGACTGATCTTTCCGGAGGAGCTTGAATATCGGCGCACACGTGGCAGTCATGTGGGATATGAATCTGGAAATGTAGTTCAAGCGGCCAAGAAAACCTCGAACTTGCTTTTCAGTTTTGGGCGCTGGCATCTCTTGTATTGCTTTGACCTTTGCGGGATCAACCTCAATACCTCTTTCGCTAACAATGAAACCCAATAACTTGCCGGAACGGACTCCAAATGTACACTTGTTGGGATTCAGTCGAAGCTTGTACTTCCTCAGACGCTGAAAGTGCTTCAACAGGTGCTTTACATGTTCAACTTCCGTTCTCGACTTAGAAATCATATCATCAACATATACCTCGATCTCCTTATGCATCATATCGTGAAACAAGGTAGTCATAGCTCGTTGATACGTGGCTCCGGCGTTCTTCAAACCGAAAGGCATCACTCGATAACAGAATGTTCCCCAAGGTGTGATGAATGTTGTCTTCTCCATATCCTCGGGTGCCATTTTGATCTGATTATTTCTGGAAAATCCGTCCATAAATGAGAAGACTTTGAATTTAGCTGTATTATCTACCAACATATCAATATGTGGTAGAGGGAAATCATCTTTCAGACTAGCTTTATTCAAGTCTCTATAGTCCACACACATCCGGACTTTTCCATCTTTCTTAGGCACAGGCACAATATTGGCCACCCATTGAGGATATGTAGAATTCACCAGAAACCCCACATCAATTTGCTTCTGAACTTCTTCCTTGATTTTTACTGCCATATCGGGATGAGTTCTTCTGAGCTTTTGCTTCACAGGTACACACTCAGGCTTCAAAGGTAGGAAATGTTGCACGATATCAGTATCTAGACCAGGTATGTCTTCATATTGTCGCATTACGCGAAAAACCGGCGGGAAACAAGAACAACAGAGCCGCCACCGCGCGTTATTTATCCCAAAAGAGGGAAAGGAAACGCTCAGAGTAAACCTGGAAAAAGCATGGTCTCGCGACCAAAGAGAATGGGATCGGGAGTCGGTTATGCGAAGGGAAGGTATTAGCACCCCTACGCATCCGTCGTACTCGACGGGATCCACGCACAATAGAAAGGGAAATGGTTGCTAAAACACTGCTCAAATAAACATCTACACAGGCTGAAAGAGACACAAGAAAACAGACAAGACGGACTCGGCAGGATATCGCATCCTGGGCCTACTTAGTCTATCAAGCATAGACATCAGAGTCAAAGTAGTTCGGACTGAGGGAAAACACATGCTCGCTAGGATGTCGCATCCTATGCATACGTATCTTCTTGAACTAAGAAGAATCAGAGCATCCGTAGCTCGGCTCACGCACGCCAAACAAAACGACACAAACACGGGCAAACATGGAACTCGAATGCCAATCGCTGGACTTACATCAGCTTCCGAACCAAACACACCCACACTGGAAACCAGATGCCACTTGATGGACTTATACCGGACTCCAAGCACACAACAAGAGGTTACGAAATGCCAATGGCTGGGCTTACATCCGTCTCCTGACACACACAAGGAGAAGAAGGGTCTCGATTGCGACTAGGGCAAGAGAAAGGGAAGGTCTCGATCGCAACGAGGGCGAGAGAAAAGAATTAGTGTTAGTTGTTAGTCAAACTCGACAAGACATCGCATCTCGTGCCTACGTATCTCATCTGGACATGAGAATCAGAGTTGTTGTAGTTCGGCTAAACTATTCCTGTTGGTTTGTGTTTTTTAAGTGGATAACGTCACTACGCAATCTACCGGATGCTCGACCTTTGGAGACTTACTCACCTGTAGTAGAAGGAGTTGACGTATCCTTAAGAGGGGATAATGTTTGTTTGTGTTTTAGGAAAGCTCAAGCAAGAAAGGAAGTCATATACGAAGGAACCGTGCTACCTTAATTGACATGCAAACGAGACTACGCGGAGTCTAGCAAACCTAGGGGATACAATCACACCATACAAACACATACAGCATGAAATAAACACACCAACAAGGGGCTCAAACATCAAGGCTAGGCTTTAGTCGAGGGGTCATGTCAACCTCGACAAACAAGCCTGTTGTCATACGGTGAACTGACTTTGTGTGTTTTTGCTTTTAATCGCAATGTCGCGGATAGCAAGAGTCGCCACCGACTTTTCTTTTATCCAATAAGGACAGACGGAAAAGAACAGGAAAGACCTTAATTAGATTTTGGGTTCGGGAGGTACATTATATAAAGGGAAGGTGTTAGCACCCTTTGTATCCATGGTTATCCATGGGCTCTTAATTGCTTGATCACTTATGTTTGTCTGAAAAAGTGTTTGTGAGTTGCTTAAAAAAAAGTTTTGAAAAGAGAGTTTAACTTTGTAATGATTCTCGTGCGAATGTATACAAAGTATTTATCTCGTTTGATTTTGAAAACTGTTTAGAAAAATATAACTTGACAATGATTCTAGTACGAATGTATGCCAAGTGGTGATTTTCTAATGGAGGTTTTGAAAAGTGTGAGGTGTGAAAAGTAGTTTGAGTTGTGAGCAAGCATTTAGGAGTTATACCTACCCAAGGTCTTTATGGGCGTTTCCTATCCTTATGGGGGTAAATCTGTCCTTACTATTGAGGAGTAAGTAGTCTTATCCTTTGGATGTAAAAGGGTCATCGTAGGGTCATCGATTGGTCATTGAAGGCAACATTTGTAAGGATACCTTAGCATTCGGAGGGACGATCATCATTTTACCGTAGGCTACACCGAAGGGTCATCGAGGGACAAAATCATATATTCGAAGGCAACATCCGAGGGACTATGATTTATTTTATAGGGACATGATGATTTAATTGAAGGGTCTTTGCTAAGTATATCCCCACATTCGCGGGACATGACCATAATACCGTAATACCGTAAAGCAACAAAGAGAGGTCCAAGATCACATATTCAAAGGCAATATTTTGCAATCGATTAGATAGTTATAATCAATTAGGTAATTAGGTCCATATTAATTAAGTAATTAGGATGAATTTCCACATTAAAATTAATTAGGCAATTAGGATGAATCTCCGCATTAAAATTAATTAGGCAATTAGGATGAATCTCCACATTAAAATTAAGTAATTCAGAATCCATCTCCATAAGGGTATCCCACAAATAAAGTGGAATCCTAGCCGGCCGTTTCTTCGGGAATATGTAAGCCTTTACACAATTCAGCACACGGGTTAGAACATCGAGATAAAGTACAATTGAAAATTGCACCACAAAATAAACACAACAGTCATAAGGTCAGGCCAAATAATGCAGAATTATAATAAATCTTGATTAGATAAACATAAGGCAGAACAGAAAAGAAACAAAACAGCCACTGTCCCGTTCGCTCCTGCTTCGCCCAGCGAAGGCTTAGCGAGTGCTCGCTACTGGCTCGCTTAGCGAGCGGCTACGGGTTTTGAGTGTGATAGCAGCACGATCTCCGGAACCCTGAACTTTATGGCATTTAATTACAGGAATAGCATGGACAAACATTCAGGATATTCAGGCATACTTAAATTCACATGTGAAATCAAATTACATATCCGAAAATTTAATCATGATGCCTTATGGATGTAGAGATTACCGATTAAAAGCATAAAACAGTAGTGATGCGCAAACCTGTCTGCAACTGAGCTGCGATATTGAAGGGACTGACCACTCTTGGTATCGGATAGAGTTGGGCGGCGGTAACTTCGGTGTGGATGAGCGGCCTTCAGGGTTTCTTTACTCGGAATTCTCTGAGTTAGTTTCCAGGGTTTCTATGCCAGGGTTTCTGTCCGTCTTCCTCCGTCTCTTTTCGTGACTGAAGTGTCAGTATTTATAGTGATTGTTTGTGACCTAATGGGCTCAGAATGAAGCCCAGAATTTTCTGATATTCGCAAGCTTCGCTAGGCGAGCGTTGTAGCGAAGGGTTCGCTAGGCGAAGGATTTGCTCGCCTAGCGAGCATGCCAGTTTGGGCCATTTTCTGGATTGGGCCACTTGTGAGCTGGGCTTTTATTCCTTTGAGATCAGTGTCTTGAACAATGAGTTGGAGTGCCTTGAAGAATGCCTTGGAAGATTAACGGGCAAATTTTGGGGTATGACAGTTGCCCCTGTTCAATATTCTTGAACCGAGGGAGTTAGAATGGTATGTATGCCATTCGTGGTCTGGAGGTGGAAGATTATTGAACACTAGAATGCCCAAAAATTTGCACTTGTCAATTAGTCTCGATGGAGATGGACTTAAAGATGCCATCCAGGAAGTTTGATGATGCGAGCTTTAGAGTGTGTCGTACATTAGACGATATCTGAAGATATGGGTATCATACCGGGTCATGCGCTAGACCGTATAGTGAGTTATCCATTAGGCTGTCGACTTCGCTGGGGAGTCAGAGTGTGATATGCTGCTGGGGATAAGCGATCAGAATGGACCATACACTAGATCGTATCCGAATTGCAGAATGAACCGTCTATTAGGCTGCCTTCGGAGAGGTGAAGGTCAGAATGGATCGTACGCTGGATCGTATCTGAGTAGCCGAATGAGTTGTCCATTAGGCGGGTGACTTCGCTGGGGATGAAAGATCAAAATGGATCGTACACTAGATCGTATCTGAGTTGCAGAATGAGCCATCCATCAGGTTGTATCTGAGGATGAAAGGGGATAGTCGTACGCTAGACTACACTTCAGAAATGTACCGTACGCTAGGTAGCATCTGAGGGAATGAACATCCAAATGGGTCGTACGCTAGACCGCCTCTGAGCAGAATGAGCCGTCCGTTAGGCTGAATCTGATGATGAAAGGGGTAGTCGTACGCTAGACTACACTTCAGAAATGTACCATACGCTAGGTAGCATCTGAGGACTTGAAGGTCTAATCTGGGTCGTACGTTAGACTGTATTGGAGTTGTTGAAGGTCAGAATGGATCGTACGTTAGATCATATCTGAGTTGAAGGAGTCATATGTTGAGCTGAATCAGAATAAACCGTATGCTAGGCTATATCTGATAGTATTTGTATATGTTACATTTGCAATGAATATCTGGGGTGGGCTTAAAGATGCCACCATTAGGAGGATATCCGAGTGTTTGTCAGAATGAATGTTCATATAGACTATATCTGAGGGATGTATTTGAATCTTGAACGTAGTCGATAAAGATATCCGTCTGAATGGATCTTTCCTTTGACTGTACCAGGAGGATAATTAACCTGAAAAAATAAAGTTAGTTTCATGCAATGTCATGATGCATGAGATGTTTTATGCTTGCGAACATGGTATGCATGTGTATGTTATGAAGTGACGTAATGAATGAATTATGCGCCTGAAAATAAATGCGAACATTGCATGCATGTATATGATGTGGAAGGATGTATGAATGAGTTCTGTATCCGAAAAGTTCTTCCAGGGGACTCTACTGGGGAAATAAATCTCAGTCTTCTGGTCGGAGATATTTGTATGGATGACCCTTTCTCAGCTGGGGGTATTTGATTTCTGTCTGATGGTAGAAATGTTCGACAGAGCCTGGCTGGGGATGGAAGAGATGACCAGTCTGTCTAGTGATACCAATTTCTTTTGGGGAATAACTGGTTTTGTTGAGGAATAGAATTAGCACCCGGATTCATTGGAACGCATGGTTAGACCTTCTCCTCGATCCTGAAGTCTTTTAGTAACTGCTATTGCTATTTTATGTATGTATTTTTTATAAACATCGATCATATTCAAATGCATATATTAATTCAAATTAAATCAATGGATGTTTACGCAAACAAAACAGAAAAAGTAAAACAAAAGCATCTTTTGAAATAAAATTGTATTGATTTTGAAAGAGGGCCTATAAACAGGCAATTTGAGCACAAGGAGACAGAAATCCTAGTAAGAGGAAATCGTCGAGACAACAAAGAAAAGCTATGAAGAAAAAGTCCTATTGATTTTAATTCTGCCACTGTCATTATGTCTTCAAGCCTCTCATCTCCTGCTGTCGGATAAAAGTGATTGGCTTGTTCAGTCCCTTTGATTTGGGTGAAGCTGACCGAGAACGGGACATAGTCATACGCTTTAATCCCTAATTTTTGCCTGGACCGCCTTTTCAGTTTTTCAGTCCACCAGGATACCCTTTTTTGCCCAAGCCGCCTTTTCAGGTTTTCGACTTGCCGGGTGTACATGCGTAGTATTTTTTAACTATGTCCGTGTTCACGGGATGCGGGGATTCTTCGTCATCCATTGTAGCAAGTATCATGGCTCCACCAGAGAATACCTTCTTAACTACAAATGACCTTTCGTATGTGGGAGTCCGTTTGCCTATAGAATCACCTTGTGGTAGAATGATACGCTTTATTACCAAGTCGCCACTTCGGAATTATGGTGTTTTATTTTGAACTGCGTGTAGAGTTCAGTAATCATCTTGTTGTTTGGATTAGCACCATTGTCAGTGATAGCTCTTTCAGGAGACAGAAGGTTTCTCAAATGTATATTTGATAAGATCCATCTTAGAAATCAATAAAGTGGTATGATTCAACATATACTGTCTTAGTCGGCGAGCAGCCCAAGCCAAAGCGCGACAAGCTTTCTCGAGCTGTGAGTATCTTGTTTCACAGTCGGTACCTTTTGCTAAGGTGGTATATTGCATGCTCTTTTCGACCAGACTCGTCATGTTGTGACAGTACACACCCCATTGAATTTTCTAACATGGTCAAATACATGGTTAGAGGTCTTCCTTCAACTGGTGGCATCAGAATTGGAGGTTCTTGGAGATACTTCTTGATTTTGTCTCAGTAATTTGAAGATAGATTTGCAAGTAGCGGTCAAATGGGAGATAAATCGGGCGACGTGGTCTAGATTTACAATTTCGATCGATGCCTCATGCGTCTGAATAGTCTTTTCTTCTGGCAAGCTCTCCAGATACTTCCCAATCTTCCTCACTTCCATCCTCGGCTTGGTAGATCGGATTTTCAAAGTCATAATGAACGGTAGTAGAATTACTATCAATAGGATCCATAGTGGATATGGATCGGTAATTTGTTACGTGAGTGTGTGCAAGAAACATAGCTTATTCGAAAGATTACAGGAAAGATAAAGAGCGCAATATTTGAATGCAAAAAGGTCCATTGATTTATTGAATATGAATATGCTTATGAAAATGACAAAACCCTTGAAAAATTAGCTATTGTGCCCCGGGCATAGACACAATGCTTTAAGAAGTTCAATTGTAAAAATTAAAAAAAATTGCACCACTAAAGTAGACAATAACAATTACTCCTGACTAAAGGAAATCGGGATAGTGTCTTCATCCTTCCAATTATTGAGTCCGTCACCAATTGTTGGGAAAATCCAGCTATCCAAGTCGCGATCGCTATCGGCATCTCCTACAGCATTGACAGTCTCGTCATGATTTGGTAAAGGAACAGTGATGACATCAGGAGTCTCCGGAGGATCAGAGGTAGCCGCCTGTATTTTTCCACTTCGAATGCCGCTTTCAACATGTTCACCTGTTAATATAAGTTCAGTGAAACCCAATGAGGAACTCCTCAATAGATGGCTGTAGAATGGGCCAGTCAATGTGCTCATGAACATGTCTACTAATTCTCGATCAGTCATAGGGAGTTTGACTCTGCCAGCCAAATCTCTCCATTTTTGAGCATATTCTTTGAAGCTTTCTTAAGATCCCATAGTCATATTCTGCAACTGTAGCCGAGTAGGTGCCACTTCAGAATTATACCGGTAGTGCTTGTAGAAATCTGTTGCTAAATCAGTCCAGGTGCGGATGTTAGAGCTCTCGAGCTGATAGTACCATTCCAACTGTGTGCCAGATAGACTCTCTTGGAAGAAATGGATCCATAGTTTCCTATTGGTGGTATACGGCTGAATCTTTCTCACATAAGCTCTCAGATGCATTTGAGGACAAGATGCCCCATCGTATTTAGTGAACGTGGGGATCTTGAACTTGCGAGGAATGACCACATCAGAGACCAGTCCCAGGCTTTCGAAATCCAGAGAGGGCGCCTTCTGACCCTCCATAGCTAGCATACGTTCTTCTAGCAATTTGTACTTATTATCTTTTGGAGAGTACTGTTCATTCTCATAATGTTCATTGTCGTCCTCAGGGTTGGAGAGATCAACATTCTCATCTTCTGAATCTGTCTCTGTTTCCTCTTCTTGATCCTTCGGAATTCTAATCTCGACTCCTGCGGCCTGTCGTTTGAGCCTTCTTCCCGGGTTGACGTAACTCACATCTTTCTTGTCTTTCTTCTGCTCGAGCAAGAGAGCCTTCAGTTCCTCCTGCCCCTTGGATAAGTTCAAGATCATCTCTTGGAGTTGGGCATTTTGAGCCTGGAGATCTTTGACAGTTTGTTCGAGGGCCATGTTTCTGTTTGGAGGAAAACCGTGAGAACATTGATCCCTTAGAATACCTGTTATGCAATGTTATGCTATGCAATGTATGAAATGTTTTCAATGTTGAAAGTCCTTGAAATGGTTAGTACAATGCCACGATGTCATGATGTTATGATGTTATGATGTTATGATGTTATGTTGTTATGATGTTATGATGTTATGTAAATAACAAGCACAAGCAAGTCACACAACAGTCATTCCTAAGTTTAAAGGCTTGCACGAGTTCCATAGGTAAGTACTTTCCCCACTGAAGTTTGGTTGGTTCAACCTGTCCTAGAATAGTAATCGGGTTCTAGAAGGATCTCAAATCATCGACCTTCCTTTAAGTCCACTTCAGTGCAACACCAAGTGGTTGACCGAAGCTTCCCTAAAGTCCAATCTCAAAGAGTGTAGTATCGAGTCTCAACCAACCCCAGTCGGAACCGAAGTCAGTTATCTCACTACTTTCTAATGGCTAGGATGAGTCAATTAGGGTTCTAAAGGTCTGGTTAATGCTTTGATGACACCACGCAGACGCCAAATTTTTCCTCAAGTAAACATGAGGAACATCAGGACATCCAAAGTGTCACATTAACCGTAGCTATCATTTTAACCATTCCAGTATACGCCAGATAGTCGCGATGATCTATTGCTACTTACCTAAGGTACACTAGATCCGGGTGTAGGATCTTTCACTCAAATGTAGGATACCCAAGAAATCCCCTAAAAGTAAATCAGACAATTTTGAATAAGTGATCTTGTTTTTAAGGTAACCTCTCTTTAACAAGTATCCCCAGCAGAGTCGCCAGTTCTGTCATACGGTGAACTGACTTTGTGTGTTTTTGCTTTTAATCGCAATGTCGCGGATAGCAAGAGTCGCCACCGACTTTTCTTTTATCCAATAAGGACAGGCGGAAAAGAACAGGAAAGACCTTAATTAGATTTTGGGTTCGGGAGGTACATTATACAAAGGGAAGGTGTTAGCACCCTTTATATCCATGGTTATCCATGGGCTCTTAATTGCTTGATCACTTATGTTTGTCTGAAAAAGTGTTTGTGAGTTGCTTAAAAAAAATGTTTTGAAAAGAGAGTTTAACTTTGTAATGATTCTCGTGCGAATGTATACAAAGTATTTATCTCGTTTGATTTTGAAAGATGTTTAGAAAAATATAACTTGACAATGATTCTAGTACGAATGTATGCCAAGTGGTGATTTTCTAATGGAGGTTTTGAAAAGTGTGAGGTGTGAAAAGTAGTTTGAGTTGTGAGCAAGCATTTAGGAGTTATACCTACCCAAGGTCTTTATGGGCGTTTCCTATCCTTATGAGGGTAAAATTGTCCTTACTATTGAGGAGTAAGTAGTCTTATCCTTTGGATGTAAAAGGGTCATCGTAGGGTCATCGATTGGTCATTGAAGGCAACATTTGTAAAGATACCTTAGCATTCGGAGGGACGATCATCATTTAACCGTAGGCTACACCGAAGGGTCATCGAGGGACAAAATCATATATTCGAAGGCAACATCCGAGGGACTATGATTTATTTTATAGGGACATTATGATTTAATTGAAGGGTCTTTGCTAAGTATATCCCCACATTCGCGGGACATGACCATAATACCGTAATACCGTAAAGCAACAAAGAGAGGTCCAAGATCACATATTCAAAGGCAATATTTTGCAATCGATTAGATAGTTATAATCAATTAGGTAATTAGGTCCATATTAATTAAGTAATTAGGATGAATCTCCACATTAAAATTAATTAGGCAATTAGGATGAATCTCCGCATTAAAATTAATTAGGCAATTAGGATGAATCTCCACATTAAAATTAAGTAATTCAGAATCCATCTCCGTAAGGGTATCCCACAAATAAAGTGGAATACCTAGCCGGCCGTTTCTTCGGGAATATGTAAGCCTTTACACAATTCAGCACACGGGTTAGAACATCGAGATAAAGTACAATTGAAAATTGCACCACAAAATAAACACAACAGTCATAAGGTCAGGCCAAATAATGCAGAATTATAATAAATCTTGATTAGATAAACATAAGGCAGAACAGAAAAGAAACAAAACAGCCACTGTCCCGTTCGCTCCTGCTTCGCCCAGCGAAGGCTTAGCGAGTGCTCGCTACTGGCTCGCTTAGCGAGCGGCTACGGGTTTTGAGTTTGATAGCAGCACGATCTCCGGAACCCTGAACTTTATGGCATTTAATTACAGGAATAGCATGGACAAACATTCAGGATATTCAGGCATACTTAAATTCACATGTGAAATCAAATTACATATCCGAAAATTTAATCATGATGCCTTATGGATGTAGAGATTACCGATTAAAGGCATAAAACAGTAGTGATGCGCAAACCTGTCTGCAACTGAGCTGCGATATTGAAGGGACTGACCACTCTTGGTATCGGATAGAGTTGGGCGGCGGTAACTTCGGTGCGGATGAGCGGCCTTCAGGGTTTCTTTACTCGGAATTCTCTGAGTTAGTTTCCAGGGTTTCTATGCCAGGGTTTCTGTCCGTCTTCCTCCGTCTCTTTTCGTGACTGAAGTGTCAGTATTTATAGTGATTGTTTGTGACCTAATGGGCTCAGAATGAAGCCCAGAATTTTCTGATATTCGCAAGCTTCACTAGGCGAGCGTTGTAGCGAAGGGTTCGCTAGGCGAAGGATTTGCTCGCCTAGCGAGCATGCCAGTTTGGGCCATTTTCTGGATTGGGCCACTTGTGAGCTGGGCTTTTATTCCTTTGAGATCAGTGTCTTGAACAATGAGTTGGAGTGCCTTGAAGAATGCCTTGGAAGATTAACGGGAAAATTTTGGGGTATGACAGTTGCCCCTGTTCAATATTCTTGAACCGAGGGAGTTAGAATGGTATGTATGCCATTCGTGGTCTGGAGGTGGAAGATTATTGAACACTAGAATGCCCAAAAATTTGCACTTGTCAATTAGTCTCGATGGAGATGGACTTAAAGATGCCATCCAGGAAGTTTGATGATGCGAGCTTCAGAGTGTGTCGTACATTAGACGATATCTGAAGATATGGGTATCATACCGGGTCATGCGCTAGACCGTATAGTGAGTTATCCATTAGGCTGTCGACTTTGCTGGGGAGTCAGAGTGTGATATGCTGCTGGGGATAAGCGATCAGAATGGACCATACACTAGATCGTATCCGAATTGCAGAATGAACCGTCTATTAGGCTGCCTCCGGAGAGGTGAAGGTCAGAATGGATCGTACGCTGGATCGTATCTGAGTAGCCGAATGAGTTGTCCATTAGGCGGGTGACTTCGCTGGGGATGAAAGATCAAAATGGATCGTACACTAGATCGTATCTGAATTGCAGAATGAGCCATCCATCAGGTTGTATTTGAGGATGAAAGGGGATAGTCGTACGCTAGACTACACTTCAGAAATGTACCGTACGCTAGGTAGCATCTGAGGGAATGAACATCCAAATGGGTCGTACGCTAGACCGCCTCTGAGCAGAATGAGCCGTCCGTTAGGCTGAATCTGATGATGAAAGGGGTAGTCGTACGCTAGACTACACTTCAGAAATGTACCATACGCTAGGTAGCATCTGAGGACTTGAAGGTCTAATCTGGGTCGTACGTTAGACTGTATTGGAGTTGTTGAAGGTCAGAATGGATCGTACGTTAGATCATATCTGAGTTGAAGGAGTCATATGTTGAGCTGAATCAGAATAAACCGTACGCTAGGCTATATCTGATAGTATTTGTATATGTTACATTTGCAATGAATATCTGGGGTGGGCTTAAAGATACCATCATTAGGAGGATATCCGAGTGTTTGTCAGAATGAATGTTCATATAGACTATATCTGAGGGATGTATTTGAATCTTGAACGTAGTCGATAAAGATATCCGTCTGAATGGATCTTTCCTTTGACTGTACCAGGAGGATAATTAACCTGAAAAAATAAAGTTAGTTTCATGCAATGTCATGATGCATGAGATGTTTTATGCTTGCGAACATGGTATGCATGTGTATGTTATGAAGTGACGTAATGAATGAATTATGCGCCTGAAAATAAATGCGAACATTGCATGCATGTATATGATGTGGAAGGATGTATGAATGAGTTCTGTATCCGAAAAGTTCTTCCAGGGGACTCTACTGGGGAAATAAATCTCAGTCTTCTGGTCGGAGATATTTGTATGGATGACCCTTTCTCAGCTGGGGGTATTTGATTTCTGTCTGATGGTAGAAATGTTCGACAGAGCCTGGCTGGGGATGGAAGAGATGACCAGTCTGTCTAGTGATACCAATTTCTTTTGGGGAATAACTGGTTTTGTTGAGGAATAGAATTAGCACCCGGATTCATTGGAACGCATGGTTAGACCTTCTCCTCGATCCTGAAGTCTTTTAGTAACTGCTATTGCTATTTTATGTATGTATTTTTGATAAACATCGATCATATTCAAATGCATATATTAATTCAAATTAAATCAATGGACGTTTACGCAAACAAAACAGAAAAAGTAAAACAAAAGCATCTTTTGAAATAAAATTGTATTGATTTTGAAAGAGGGCCTATAAACAGGCAATTTGAGCACAAGGAGACAGAAATCCTAGTATATCCCCACATTCGCGGGACATGACCATAATACCGTAATACCGTAAAGCAACAAAGAGAGGTCCAAGATCACATATTCAAAGGCAATATTTTGCAATCGATTAGGTAGTTATAATCAATTAGGTAATTAGGTCCATATTAATTAAGTAATTAGGATGAATCTCCACATTAAAATTAATTAGGCAATTAGGATGAATCTCCGCATTAAAATTAATTAGGCAATTAGGATGAATCTCCACATTAAAATTAAGTAATTCAGAATCCATCTCCATAAGGGTATCCCACAAATAAAGTGGAATACCTAGCCGGCCGTTTCTTCGGGAATATGTAAGCCTTTACACAATTCAGCACACGGGTTAGAACATCGAGATAAAGTACAATTGAAAATTGCACCACAAAATAAACACAACAGTCATAAGGTCAGGCCAAATAATGCAGAATTATAATAAATCTTGATTAGATAAACATAAGGCAGAACAGAAAAGAAACAAAACAGCCACTGTCCCGTTCGCTCCTGCTTCGCCCAGCGAAGGCTTAGCGAGTGCTCGCTACTGGCTCGCTTAGCGAGCGGCTACGGGTTTTGAGTTTGATAGCAGCACGATCTCCGGAACCCTGAACTTTATGGCATTTAATTACAGGAATAGCATGGACAAACATTCAGGATATTCAGGCATACTTAAATTCACATGTGAAATCAAATTACATATCCGAAAATTTAATCATGATGCCTTATGGATGTAGAGATTACCGATTAAAAGCATAAAACAGTAGTGATGCGCAAACCTGTCTGCAACTGAGCTGCGATATTGAAGGGACTGACCACTCTTGGTATCGGATAGAGTTGGGCGGCGGTAACTTCGGTGCGGATGAGCGGCCTTCAGGGTTTCTTTACTCGGAATTCTCTGAGTTAGTTTCCAGGGTTTCTATGCCAGGGTTTCTGTCCGTCTTCCTCCGTCTCTTTTCGTGACTGAAGTGTCAGTATTTATAGTGATTCTTTGTGACCTAATGGACTCAGAATGAAGCCCAGAATTTTCTGATATTCGCAAGCTTCGCTAGGCGAGCGTTGTAGCGAAGGGTTCGCTAGGCGAAGGATTTGCTCGCCTAGCGAGCATGCCAGTTTGGGCCATTTTCTGGATTGGGCCACTTGTGAGCTGGGCTTTTATTCCTTTGAGATCAGTGTCTTGAACAATGAGTTGGAGTGCCTTGAAGAATGCCTTGGAAGATTAACGGGCAAATTTTGGGGTATGACACCTGTGTATCAGGGTGAGGTTAGCTCTTAACCTTGACATTGAGGGTCAAGGTGAAGCTGATGAAAGGTGAGTGAAGATGAGACTTCACGGCTCTTATCCCTGGTCAGGGAGAGCTTCAGACAATGAAGTGTGGGTCCAGAAAGTGGGAACCCTTCTACACTTATGACACTGACTCAACTGATCTTGGGTTAATGTCCACAAGGCATCAACATGTGATGTGAGCCAAGGGACGACTCAACAGAATAGCAGGAGGTGGACTACACACCTCTTGTGTCTGGCAATTGCCTCATATGAGGTCTTTTCCTGCTTGGGGACAAAGTAAACAATCACAAACATTGCCTCTTAAGGAGGACTTCAGACAGTTGCCTGGCCAAGTAACAGGCCAGGTCTTCCAGACTACATGGATAAAAGAAATTCTACCTCAATTGGTTTATACAACCAAGCAGCAACACAAAGCAAGTTCAAAGATGAACTATTAGCAACTAATGTACCTGAAATCAATCAAATATAATCAGTATACCAATCACAGAGTCAAAACAGACAAGATAAGAATCAACAGTCAACACAATCAATAACATGTGCAAAGCACAAGTCCAAAGCAAGTGAGCTAAGCATCCTACAAAATAGAACAAGTTAGTTCATAACAAGCAACCAAACTCAACCAACTTGCATTAATCTCCTTAAAGCATTTGCTTCTTCAACCTGAAAATCACATTCAAACATGAGAAACAAGACCACTAGGACAAGCCTAGGGTCCAAAGGAGATGAAAAATTTAAAACAGCAAGTGAAACTCAACAAGAATCAAGATAAATCACTCCAGAATAAAGTCCAATTGGTCTCACATCAAAACTATGCACCAAATCTATTTTATGAACAAAACATGTCAAACTATGCACTTTGGAATCACATTGGAGAAAACAGAATGATCACAATCCAATCAATATCAAAACATTTCAATAAATCCTCAAAAAACTCATGATCAAATAGCATTCATAACATGTCAATCATACCAAATTTCAGCTCATTTGGATCAAGGGAAGCAGGTCAATAAAATTCAGAAAGTCAACACAAATTCAAGCAAGCTCATTCATGACATCAAAACAAGCATCAACTTCAACCAATCATAAAACAGCAATCAAACATGATAAATGAATGAGACCAAAGCCAAAATGCTCTTCAAGATGTCTACAATACACATGCCAAATTTCAAATCCATCCAATTAATAACCAGGATTTCAAAAATCAAATGGAAGCATGTCTCACAAAAAATCAACAAATGACTAAACAGAAAATAAAAATCCCAATCAAATAGGAAATGGATTCAAAAATTCCAGAAACATTCACATGTATTCTGAACATTCACAAGTATTCTCATGAAAAAATCCAGCTCAATTCAAGTTCAAAAACCATAGAAAATAAAATCAAGAAGATGCACAAAGCATGGCATGGCACAAAATGTAACACCTACAAAGATCATATCATAACTCTCAATTTACGAACTCAAAAATTACAAACCACATATCAAAATGACCAGGAATGAGTCTAGTTTAAGCACAAAAAATTTCATGAATTTCTAATGAAGCATCATCATCTTATGAGCAAAAGAGTGAGCATGGTGCACAAAAGGACACATTCAAGCAAACCCTAAGCATTTTCAAAATATACCCGTGCACAAAATTATAAAAATCACCAGAAAATCAAGCACATCACAAGGAGCATTCCACAAAAAATCTCACATTATTTGGACAAAAATTGAATGAGATATGAATTTTTGAATGTCATGAAAAAATAAAAAAATGTGAAACAAGGCATGTGAAGTCATGTGGAATAAATACAATAAGGCAAAATGAAATTGCTGAAGCACGGAATCGAATGGTGGTCCAAATTTGAAAAAAAGGCGCTCAAACACGCTGGCTCATGTACAGTAGCGTGATTTTGGATCAAACGAGCTTTTCTGGAAATTTTTCAAGTGTTCTTCATGTTCTTCACATGTTCATAGGTCCAAGAACAAATGTTCACCAAATTGGACAAACTTTATATCAATGGAAAGGTATTTCCACGTACATCACGAATCCATAATTATTTTATCCTAATTCTCACTAAATAAAAAGAATCGAATCAAAACATAAACATGCATGAAACTTCAAATCAACATAACTCTCTCATTTCTCAACCAAAATCAGTGAAACGAATTGCAGAATTATCTACTAAGCGCGATCTATCCAAATCAACAATCAATTTCATGAATCATTGAATTCGAAAACTGACCTTCTTTGGAGCACAGTGATGAATTCGCAAGTTTCAGGCCTTGTAGGTGCAAAACAGAAGCTCTATGATGATGTAGAAGATGAATGAATGCAAGGACTTGGCTCAACAGTGCTTGATTTGCTCAGAAATTCAATTTTCCATTGTTGAAGTTTGATGCAACAGTCCACGAATTGGCTTGGAAATGATGAAATCTTGATCCAATTAGCTTCCAAAATACATGTTGATGATGAATCAATGAAGATCCTTGGAAGGTTTGTGAAGAAATTGCAAAAAAAAGTGAAGATGAAAAGTTGAGAGAATTTTGGTGATTTTCAGATCTAGATCTGAATTCTGTTATGGTTAATCAAAAACAGTTAGGATTTAGTTTATATATGCATTGTTAAACATGTTAGTAATCATGATTAGTGCTAATGGAATGGATTAGTGAAAATGCACATGTTATGCAATTTGGCAAAATTGCCCTTTTTCAAATAGAACCAATGGAACAGTGTAAAACCAGTTGAAGCAAGTCCAAATTTCTGTTTAGAAGTGATTGGCATTGGTTTGGAGTGAAAATTGTATGTATTTTTCAAAATCACCTTTTTTCCCACCAAAACTTAAATTGGTTCACTTGAAAAATGGACTTTTTATGTGATGATTTTTGATGAAATGTAATGATGCATTATGATAAAGCATGTCAAATGGGATTTGCTCAAAAAAGAATCACCCAAATTGGCCAAATGGTTCAAGAGTTATGGCACTTTGAAGTTCAACTTTTTCTGAAAATGATTTGATCATAACTTTCCAACCACACATGAGAAATGAGTGTTCTTGGACTTTTTGGAAAGTTGAGAGCAAGATCTACAACTTTCATGTTGGACAAAATTCCATTTGAAGCTTGTATGATGATGTAAATTTGAGGAGAAGAACTTTCCATTTTTGGCAGTTTCCAATTACAGGTCACTTGCTATTTTTGGAAACTTTTCATCTGACCTCAAATTCTTCAATCTTGATCTTTGAAATGTCAAATGAGACTCGTATGGACATGAATGAAGCCTTTCAAACCATCTCCCACCTTCAAATCCTTGATTTCTGGCACAGTTGACCACAGTTGACTTTCTAGGGTTTCAGATGCAAACCAGCTTGACTGTTGAGTTTTGATCATCCAATCCTTGGCCAAATCACTTCAAAATGATCACATAATCATATGAACTTGATAAACCAACCCTAGGGCCTTGTTTCCTTGAGAAATGCACTTGCTTGCTTGTCTGACTGATCTCCTGATCTTCTTGATCTAATCTTGTCTGATGGCTTGCACTTGGGCAAAGGGCAATGCAATGTTATGCAATGGACCATGTTATGTTAATGACCTAATGTGAAAATGTATGTACAAAAAGGTAGGTGCAAATTTGAGGTGCTACACATATGACCAGGCAAAGATGTCAACATATTCTCGTAGCAATTCAATCAACCCCTTCTTAACAGATTCTTCCAGGAGTGCCCCAATCTTCACTTCTCGCACACAATCTTCAGACCCCAAATTGACTGTTTCTAGATTCTCAAGATGCGGCTGAATGATCTTCTCTTCATGCTCAAGTAGACGGGTAATCTCGTCAGGAATCTCTTCAACATCATCTTCTTCCGCCTCAAATACAGGGAATTCAAAGTTGGGAGATGGTGTTGGATCATTATGTTCAATGGGTTTGATCAACCTGCATAATGTCTTTGGATATAAAAGAGATTTTAGAATTCAAATAAAGCAAATCATTATGCAGATGAAAATATTGATTTTATTTTATCTTAAAGGGTTTTATGTGATCACCAATTTCATGCAAAAGGCGAAAAGGGAAAATAATTTGGAAAAACAAACATTTAACATGAATTTATTGAATGAAAATATCATTGTATTTATGTTGCCAACAATGTCATCACTCCTCCTTTTGGCATGGGAGAAGGGTTTTTAAACAAAGTGATCATTACGTTGACTTGTGGATAACTGTTGGAATATCCACAGCGACCCAATTATTGCAGATCCCTCCAGGGATAATGAAATTTCCAGAATCCTCTTCGTCCTCTTCCAAAATGGCAGCAGCCTCCTCGTCTTGACTGGTGTGGATGAATCCTCCACTCTTGAACAGACCTTGCTTGTTGAAGACTCCAGAAGAATAGCTTATGCCAGCCCGGGACTTGTTTTCTTCCAACTTAATCATCTGTCCTAAACCAGCAGTTGCACCGTGCTCAATGGCCAACTTTGCATCTTTGTAGGAAGCAAATGAAGGAGTTCTCTTCTCAACAGGTTCAACAATGGATAAAGCTTGGAAGGGAGTTCCAACTTCATCCTCAGCATCTATATATGAGAAGGAAGATAGATGGCTAACCAGGAGAGCCTTTTCTCCCCCTATCACCACCAGCTTCTTATTCTTTACAAATTTCAGTTTCTGGTGTATGGTGGATGTCACGGCACCTGCCTCGTGAATCCATGGTCTACCTAAGAGACAACTATACGATGGGTGAATATCCATAACCTAGAAAGTAATCTGGAAATCACTTGGTCCGATTTTGACTGGGAGATCAACCTCACCAATCACAGTTTTGTGAGACCCATCGAAAGCCTTCACAACTACCCCACTCTGCCTCATGGGAGGCCCTTGATATGACAACTTCGTGAGAGTGATCTTCGGTAATACATTCAACGATGACCCAGTGTCGACCAACACATTGGACATGGCGTCATCTTTGCAGCTCATAGATATATGTAATGCCAAGTTATGGTCGCTTCCTTCCTCGGGGAGATCAGCGTCACAAAAACTCAGGTTGTTACAAGCGGTGATGTTTGCAACAATGCTATCAAATTGTTCTATCGTGACATCGTGATCCACGTACGCCACATCCAACACCTTCTGCAGAGCTTCTCGGTGTGGTTCTGAATTCAAAAGCAATGATAACACATATATTTTGGATGGCGTTTGTAGAAGCTGGTCTACAATGTTGTACTCGCTTCTCTTGATGAGCCTCAGCATCTCATCACAATCTTCTTTTGTATTTCCACTCGGGCCAGCAGAAGCAGGAGTTCTCAACATAGAAGAGGGCTTAGCAACAAGTGCCGAATTCGGAGTGCTCACAGCATTCCCAATTGGGCGTTCAACAAAATCAGCATCAATACTTCCTCGAGCATCAACTTGAGGCTTCGACGGAGCTGAAAATACACGACCACTACGGGTCAAACCGCTAATGTCAACAATGTTAACGACAGATGAAGAGGGCAGGGACACCTCTTTCCCATTTTCCATTTCTACAGCATTGTAGCGATAAGGGACTGCCTTCTCGGAGGAGTACGGTATAGGGCCGGCTGGCTTGATAGTCAGAGCTGGAGAAACCTTCTGCTTGCTACCATCATACTTGATGACAACAGGCTCAGGTATCCGGAATACTGGAGAAATTACGTTGACTTCGAGAGCATCTTCGTCAACATTTCTATTTTGAAGGATCTCAATGACTCCTTCATCAAGCATCTCTTGAACATCCTTTCGCACATAGCGACACCCTCTCTGATTAACAGAACAGACTCGGCATCTATCGTGGTCATGCTCATAATAGTTATAATCACACAGCAAGCGATGCATCTCAACCAGCGATTGCCGGATATGACTGACATATTTAACTTTGTATTTGCTAGGGCCGCCCTGGACCATATTGACAGATTTCCCATGCTCGGGCAATGGGTTCTTCTTCACATTCGGACCTACGTCCTCGAAAAACAAAATCCCGCTTCTTACAAGGTCTTGCACCTTTGTCTTCAGAGGATAACAATTCTCCACGTCATGTCCGGGAGCACCGGAATGATACACACAATGAAGCTTAGGCTTGTACCACCACTAGGGGTTAGCAGGTACAACGGGAGGGTCTCGTGGAGTGATTAACTTTCTATCAATCAGAGATGGATAGAGTTCAGCATAAGTCATCAGAATTGGATCAAAGGTGACCCTCTTCTTCTCATAGCCAATGTTGGCATTGTTGTTGTTATTTCGAGGCTGGTAGGCCTGCTGCTGTGGACGCTGTTGTTGTTGATATTGCTGAGATTATGGTTATTGATAATGTTGAGCTTCCCTGAAAACAGGTGCTATATGAGCCACCTGATGCTGGTTGTTGACTGGGCGAGTAATCTTCCTCTTCACAGAGGGTCTTCTCTTGATATGGGAAGACATAGCATGTGCCTCTCCCTCATTCTTCTTCGCAAAGCTTCCATATCTCTTTGCTGAAGAGCCTTCATCTCGAGTTAAGCGTCCTTCACGGACCCCCTCTTCCAATCTCATCCCCATATTCACCATCTCAGTAAAGTCTAAGGGAGCACTGGTTATCATTCTTTCGTAGTAAAACGAGCCCAAGGTCTTCAAGAAGATCTTGGTCATCTCTTTCTCCTCTAGGGGCGGCACTATCTGAGCTGCCAATTCGTGCCACCTCTGGGCGTATTCTTTGAAGGTCTCTTTCTCTTTCTGGGACATCACCCTCATCTGGTCCCTATCAGGAGCCATATCCATATTGTATTTATATTGCTTGATGAAGGCCTCTCCAAGATCGTTGAAAGAGCGGATGTTCGAACTTTCCAGACCCATGTACCACCGGAGAGCGGCACCGAACAAACTGTCCTGGAAATAGTGGATGAGCAGTTGATCATTATCAGTTTGTGTCGACATCTTGCGAGCATACATCACAAGATGACTGAGAGGGCATGTGTTCCCCTTATACTTCTCAAAGTCAGGGACTTTGAATTTAATAGGGATCTTCACGTTGGGCACAAGGCACAACTCAGCAGCACTCTTACCAAAGAGGTCCTTCCCCCTCAAAGTCTTCAGTTCCTTGCGAAGCTCAAGGAACTGGTCTTTCATGTCATCCATCTTCTCATAAACATCTGGACCCTCAGATGGCTCAGAATGATAGATGGCATCTTCAACCCTTGGTAAAGTGTGCACGACAGGAGGTGGCACTGAAAGGACCGGGCTAGATGCCGAGGTACTCAGAAGCTCTCCTTCTAACCCAAGTAGTATAAGGCTCCAAAGCGACACAATTCTTAGGACCCAACTCCTTCCTTCCTTTCCTATGAATCTTGCGCCAAGCGCGAACCATCCTGTTCTTCAAGCCTTGGGGATCTTTACCCTCTTGAAAGAACACTCCCTCTAACAGAATGTTATTGGGTTTATCCTTTAGGGGGAACCCAAGCTGACGACGTGCCAAAACAGGGTTGTAGTTAATTCCACCACATGTACCAAGAAGAGGCACATTGGAGAATTCACCACAAGAGTCGATAATCTGCACACCATCGTATACACGGTTGTACCAAGAGATATCATCATTAGTGAGAGACATAAGTCTCGTGGACCACCGTAGACATCCCTTGTTCTCCTTGAAGGCGACCGTCTACGGTAAGTGAGAAATAAACCACTTATACAACAGAGGCAAACAACACACAATGGCACCACCACCCTTTGCATTCCTCATATGCAAAGAAAAATAAGTGTCACCCAACAGAGTCGGAACGGGATTAAGAGTAGAGAAAATTCTAATAGCGTTCACATCCACAAACTTGTCGATGTTGGGGAGCAACACTAACCCATAGATGAGAAGTACAAATATGGCCTCAAAGGCGTCCTCACTCATGGCCTTCCCATACATAGTAGCTTGAGTAATGAGGAACTCAGAAGGGAGACCTTGAATTCCACCTTTGGTAGTCATATGAGCACCAACCAGAGATTCATCTATATGCAACATGTCAGCTATCTCTCGAGAAGTAGGAATACTCTCTAAGCCACTGAAACGTAACTGATCTAGAATAGGTATACCCACAAGATAGGCATACTCCTCAAGCGTGGGTAAAAGCTGAAAATCCGGAAATGTGAAGCAACGGTACAAGGGATCATAAAACTGCACCAATACACTCATCAATCCTTCATCCACCTGAGTAGTCAGAAGAGGAAGAAGCTTCCCAAAACGAGCTTTAAAACCCAAAGGATCTAATACATAGGATGTCAAATTCCTTAGCTCTTTCAAGTCTGGTTGTCTGAAGCTGTACTTCTTTGTATTCCTTCTTTGTCTTTCCATGTCTGAAAATTTGCAAATATACCTCTTAAGTTCCTCGAAAATTTGCTTATTATTGATGATATGAATGCAAATGGGTGCATGAATGCATGAATGCAACAATCACACTCAAGGATCAAGCAAAGCACACCAAACAAAGGTCATGGGATGGATCATATCATCCTTAATATCAATCATCCATTTTGGTGGATTATGGTTTACACCTTATCAACACCCGGGCTCCATTGATATTAAGGATACATGAACGGATCAACCATGAATCAAGGGTTTGTTGCAAGTCACGAGCATGGGTCTCGGTTTAGAACCACCCAAAGGGAGTGTACTAGGGTTTAACCTTCCAAACATGTTCTACAAGAGGTTCCCATAGTCATCATCCCATCTTTCGGATATTAATGGAGGAACGACTACTCGTATTCCAAAAATATTCTCAAGAGAGACTCTTATGAGTGTAGTATCGCGTAACAATCGTATCAAATCTTGCACTTGAACGACTTTCGTACTACATCCTAAGAATAGGCCAAGATGGGCTTGGTGAACTAAGGTCCTTGGCTTCTAAGGTCTATATTGGAAAGAGTAATGTCTAACCACAACTACTTGTGTGACACTATTGATCCCAACATGACCTCCACCAAGTGAATGGACTTGCAAGCCAACTTGTTAAGGAATAACTCCACACAAGTCAACAAGACTATGCCATTCTTCTATCCTAAATGCACTCGAGTTCAGGTATAGAACTCATCTCACAAAGATCACCAAGCATACAAGGAATTAATATTCAAGCAATTCAATCATTACATACAATACAGTAATCCCAAATTGCACAAAAATATGTCACCAAACAATATACAATACAATACAACCAATATGAAAAGTAGGCAAAACCCACTAGGCAAAGGTCCCCAGCAGAGTCGTCACTTTTTTGTAGCGGGGTATTCGTTACCATTAGAGATATTGACTAAATCCAAGGTAAACCATACAAGTCGAGTCGCCACCGCACTTCTATTTATCCAAAGGAATGGTTAGAAAGCGAACAAAAACCTAAAAGTTTTATCAAATCAAAAACTAGTAAAAATGTCAAAGATATGGGTAAGGGGGTTGGTTATGCAATGGGAAGGTTTTAAGCACCCAAAACATCCTAGGTACTCCTAGGGAGCCCTTTTCATATTTGTTGTAAGGTTGGTATTTTGTGAAAAACTTGTTTGTGCAAACATGATTGAAGAGATGAGAAGAGAATGTACAAGTTTATTTACATTTTGTGTTTGGATGGATGAACCCATTGCCTACGTACCATCTTAAAAAAGATTAGGATCAAAACTTCGTAGTTCGGGGTAAAAATCTCAAAGATGAGTTGGTGAATTGATTGGTCCAAAAGCCTTAAGGTCTTTTGTTATCCAAGGGAGAAAACTCAACCAAAAAACTACAAATCCACCATGTGAGGATAGCTTCAACATGCTAGTGAGGGGTTAACCCTATAATAAGCATGGAAGCCTCATTGTCCATCACTAAGGATGTAGGTGAGTATCATATCTACCTCAAGGATAACTCAAACCTAACAGCTAAAGGTTATAAGAATTTGATTAAGAAAGTGGCCATTGAAACCACAAAAAGACATTTGAATGGGTTATATTTACCAATTAGAAGTATTTACAAAATATGGTCAAAATGGATTTAAAGATTCAATTCAAAATAAGTACTATGAAAAGAAAGTTTGAAAATCAAAAGCATAAGGCTTAGGTTTCTAATGTTTGAAAACAAAGGTTAAATGTTTGCACAAAAGTTTTGGCTTGGGTTAGAGTGGAGAGAAGAAGAAGAATGGCTAAAGTCCTAAACATACAAGAGGTAAGGGACAAGAAGCAAAACCACAAATGGAGTTCCTCTCTTGATATCATATTGATGATCCAAGTAGCTCCCATCCTTTGGAATAAGCAATCACATAAGCATAAACTCAAGCAATCAATAATCAAATGAACTCTGGAAAAGCTCCTCAAATGTATCTTGGATCTCTCTCTCTTAGAAGCTCATGGCAATGGTTCCTCAACTTGAATCAAGGTGGAATCCCTAGCACAAGAACACACACATTAAAAGATTCTAGCAAACAAACAAGGAATGGACAAGAAGAGTTTAGAAGTTGGTCCTTTCATGGTCATCTTTCAACATTAAGCATTCTAAAGGCCCAATGCCTAGTTGCTCTTTGACTCCAAATTTGCATAGGGAAGGTCCTAAAGTCTAGGTCCATTTTGTCCAATTCTTTGCATTGTGGTCAACAACAATCAAAACAAAACACAAGCACAATAGTATATACACAATTATGTGCTCAAGTGAGCAAAAGGCAAATTGCATTAACATAAACGTGTGCTCAAGTGAGCAAATGGAAAAGCAAATGAATAGTATGTACAAGAATAGTAAATTGAATAAATGTGAAGTGCAAGAAGTAAACGTTAATGGTTAATAGTTAGTAGTTAGTGTGCCATAAGGCAAATTTAGCGCTATGTTAAGCAATCGTAATTGGACTTATGTAGAAGTCACAACTATCTGAGGCCGGTCAATAATAATGTAGGCAACAACACAAGTTAGAAGTCTTGATTAGTGAACCAAGTTCCAACAACTTGCCATGCCAAAAAGAAGAAGAGAATTGATCTTGTATTGGTTTAAGTCCTTTGCATGATTTAGCAAGCAACCTATCCTTAATAAAAATCCATTCACTAGATCATTTGATCAAGATGAATTAGATTTGGATTGAGGAAGATTAAGCCTCCCTAATCAATGCTAACTTATCAACCTTTAACTCATTGATCAAAAAGAAAGAAGAAGAAGAAGGAGATGAATAATGGAAATGAAAATGAAAAGAATAAAAAGCATTAAATGAAATAGAATGTACCAATCAACAAGTGTTGACCAATGACATTGAGGATCATGGTCAAACAATCAAAAACAGAAATGTGATGGAGATTGGAAGTCAAGACATGAACAAAATATTTTTGACATTTTTAATATTAAAAATAAACTTGAGATAAAATATTAAAGAAAGGTCAAACTTCAAAATCACTTCAAATCAACTTTGAAAAGTCCAAGTGATTTATCTCAAGTCCAACAAGGTCAAACAAAGTTTTACAAAAAATTTCAGCATTTTTAAAAGTTAGAAACTATTTTTTATCAATTAAAAATGAATAAAAATAACCTAATTGAACTAAAATCTCAAATAAATCTCAAATCAATTAAAAAATTGATGAGAACATTTTTCATAGATCCATCATCATTCAAATAGGTTGAGAAAATATTTTTGTATTTTTTGAATATCAAAAACTATTTAAAATGAATTAAAAATAACCAGAAAAGAGAAAATTCACAAAAAATATCAAATGATGAAATAAAAAATATTAAAAATCATTTTTAGAAACTAGAATTAAAAAGAGAAATAATGCAATTGGTCCCATATTTTTTGGATTAAAAATGAAAGAGATATGAATTTTTGAAATTAAATGAAATAAAAGAAATAAAAATGGAAATTAAGAAAATCAGAAAAAAGGAGAGGCGTCTGATCAAGCCTCATTAATTGATGTGGCTGATCAGACGCTCCACATGCGCGCGCTCATGGTAGGCCTTAGTCAACTGAGTAATATATGGAAATAAAAAAAGTCATAAGATCCAAGAGCCATGATTCAATCTGGAAATCATCATCAAGGGCTGGGATTCAAACTGGAAAATGGACGGTGGTGTACACCACCATCTTCTCCGGCGAGCATGGAGATTACGGCCAGAGTTGCAAGTCATAAAAACTTGATGAAAACGAGCGATCCTCATATCATTCGAAAGCTGGAGTGATGTACATCACCCCTGTACCACTAGTTTATCTTCTAGATCCCCATAGTAAGAGAAATTAGAAGGAGAAAAATATGGTGTTCATGCTGAACTTCATGGATTTGTAAAATTAAAAGCACCAACAAGTTGCCTCTGTGCCAAGCAAAAGGACATAAGAAACAAGCTATAAATGAAGAGTTTCGAAGCAAATAAGTTTGAACATCAACCTTCTAAATACAGATCTGTGGAGCACGATCCTTCAACACACTTGCTTGCAGCTTGTTCTGGAGATGGAAATGAGACAAGGCTAAGGAATTAGAGTCCAATAATAAACCAAGGAAGTTGAGAATTCGATCTGAAAATTTCAAGTGAAAAAAGCAAAATTCCTTTACAGTATGGTTTGGAATGATTTCTGCAGCATTTCAGATTGATTTAAGGATCCCAATTGAATGAGATGGTGCTTCTATTTATAGACGGAAAGGCAAGGCAATGGAGATCAAATGTGTGTGCATGAAGTTGGGTCCTCCATGCATGGGCCTGTACAGGCGCATGTGAGGCCCAAGATCAAATGCAAAGGCAAGCTGAGCTCATTCTGAAGTGAAATGGACGTGCAATTTGCAAGGCATTTGCTTGTGCATGAAACTTTCACATGAATTCCATAATTATGCCTAAATGTTCACCTCTTCGAAAATACCAATTAGAAAATCCAAACATAAGCATATGGGTAATGGTTAGAAAGGTCTTGACATAAGGAACAAATGTTATGTTGGACAAAAACTCATTTGAAGTGTGGAAATTTATGAAAACAGGCCATGAAGTTCATAGTGCAAAACATGCCTTTGAGAATTTTGTCAAATTGAACCAACTTGAAGCCCTTCTGTTTCGATGATGCAAGCCTTAAATGGAAAAACCCCCAACATAAAAGTTGTAAATCGTTTCAAGACAATCAAGATAGAATTAAATTTTGCATCATTTGGATTTTTGATGAAGAAGTTATGGGCACTTGAAGTTGGACTTTTTTGCCTTTCAATGCATTTGGTCCAAAGTGACCTATAATGTTTTGCATTATCACATGTATTTCTTTTGATATTTTGAAATTTTGTTCAACATAACATTTGAAGTAGACACAATACTCTTTCCAATGCATTAGATACCACCTCAAAATCATGAAAAATGAATGAGTTATGTTCTTGGGAAGTTGACCCAAAATTAGGGTTTTAGTCAAAATGACCTATAATGTCTTGGAATGGGAGATGACCTTCCAAGCTTCAAATAAATTTTTGATGAACATGAAAGTTGTTTATATTGTCCTTATGAACATGTTTTCTTTTGGGATCATCTCCATTTGACCAACACATAAAAAGTTAGGTTTCAGTGCATTTCACAATAATTAGATGAATTGACTGATCAACTTCTCAAATCCACAACTCATATCTTGATGAATTGATGATTGAGGAAACTCAAATAAGTTCAAATATGCATGAAATGATGAATTAAAGAACTTCCCTTGATTGTATTTGACCATGGGCTGAGGTTGCTTCATGAGCAAGGCACAGTTTGTACATAGATGAATTAGGGTTTCCTTGGGAGACAAACCTCAAACCCTTTGACTTGCTTTGATCAAAATGATGAACTGAGATGCTAGGGAGGCATATTTGGTGGATGAGAACTTTGGGAACCATTTCCATGCTTGCCTTTATCTTCTCTAGGCCATATCTTTGCACCAATTATCTCCTAGAAGATTTGGGCCTTGTGATTGCTCAAACTACAAACAAGAAATGTTAGTGACATATTTTTGTGCTTTTGGTTAGTAAATAAAATGAGAAAAGCAATGATATATAATTCAAGCATGCTTGGTGATCTCAAACCACTCACAAGAGGTCCCACCCAAAGGTAAAAGGAACCAAGATGCTTATGATCCTTGAGGCTTTGCAGATGCAATGTTATGATGCCATGGGGGATCTTAGGGCCAAAATTGGGGTCTTACAATTTGGAGCTTAGAACTTGGAGATATTTTAGGTGGAAGTTTGGAAAAATTTGACATATTGAAAGTTTTCTAAGTGTCAAGCCATATGTCTCAATATTCCACCTTGGCAAACTTTTTATGGGAGCTTTAAATGAGAAACATGTCTGCATAAAAGTTGTATCTCTCTTAAAGACCTTAAACATGGTCACCAATTTAATGTCATTTAGATTTTAAATGATAGAGTTATGGATTTTTAAAGTTTGTCAAAATCACTTGATCAATGGTATAGGTCAAAAGTGACCTATAATGTAGCCTCATATCACATGTTCAAAGAAGTTGAATTAGCTCCCACTCCAAACATCAAAGTTGAAGTAGACACATTGAATTTGATTTTGAAACTTGGAAAAATCTTTCATCTCATAAAAATTGAGCAAGTTATGGCTTTGGGAAGTTGGCTTTCAAATTAGGGTTTAGAAAAAATGACCTATAATGTTTCAACATAGAAAATGATTTTGAAAGCAAAAATAGCTCTAGGTCTCAACATGAAAGTTGTTTATAATGTCATTCAGAGTAAGTTTTATCTTGGAATAATTTTCATATGGTGAAAATTGTAGGAGATAGGGTCTAGGGAGACCCAATTTTGATCAGATGAATTCATCTGGCCAACCACCATCAACCAACTTGCTAATTTCCAATTATCTTGACTTTCATGGCTCATGGTAGATCATATATGCATAATATGATGAAATTTGAAGTGACCCTTGAGAAATTTGATCAATTGGTGAGATAGCTTGTTAGAGAAGTTACTTAAGATACCCGGTCAAACTAGGGTTTCCAAGGCAAATCACCCTCAAACTCTTGAAGCAAACTTGATCAATATGATATGTAGAAACAATTGGGACTCATACATGATTCTAATGACTATTCTTGAATCAATTCTTGATTGTGATCTTTGTTCATGAGGGTCTTAAACCCTAGACGTGATCAATGAATTAATGAGATCATGCCCCCTACCTACAAAAAGAGTTAGATAGACATATTTTTGGTATTTTGGTTAGTAAAATGATAATATACAAGTATGATATAATCACAAAGTGCTTGGTGATCTATCCCAAAACAAACCCAATGAAGAGGGGTAAGGAGGATGCCAAGGTATGATCCCAATGATAATGCTTATGATAAAATGCATGTTTATAACATGTGTATGTTTATGTCATTTTCACTTTTCTCATTTGAGCCATATCTTGTGACTGTATATATTGTTTGTGTGTTTTGGTTTTGTTTGTGGTCTTAGGACCTTAAAATACCTAATAACAACAAAAACCTTAAAAAAACATCTAGTGGATTGTTGAACTTGATCTGAACTTTTGGACTTAGGATTAGGAAATGTTCCATGTGCAAAAAGGACTTGGCCAATGCCAACATTCTAGGACTGAGCTATTGTGAATTGCTCATTCATCTGATACAAGCCTTGGTATTTGTTTGAACTTATTTTCTACTCTATCTTTGTGCTTAATTCTTATTTTGATCTTGTGTCTGATGCTTTGCTCTAAGTTGATCAACGAATGTTTCATCTGATACATGGGAAGACAATGAAGACTGCTAGCTATTGGAATTGCTTGCTTGGATATGACTATCTTTAATTGATGCCTTGATCCTCATGATGTATGGATATTTCTTATTTCTTATTGATTATTTCTTGAGAAAAGTCCAAAGGAAAATGGGTTTCTATATGACATTCTTGTATATTGGAATGCATCCCATTGGTCAGATCTTTTCAACTCTTAACTTTTAAATTTTTGCTTAGGATAGCTTCTTCATCTCCTCCCACTTCTTTAATTTCAAATCTCTCCCCCTTTTCAAAAACTTCTTTGCTTGTGATTTCAAACTTAGACTTTGTTTTAATGATTAGAAACTTCGGCCTTATGCCATTGAATTTTCTAACTCTTTCTTAATTTAAATTTGTAAATAAACTTAATCATATTGACTTAAAATTTTAAAAGACAAAAAGAACTAACAACTCCATTCAAACTTTTGACCCTTGCTGTCTTTCCTTATTAACTTTTGTTAATAGCAATTCACCAACTTATTTGAAATTTTTACCCTGAACTATGAGGTTTTGATCCCTCATTTTTATGTTGGTACATAGGCACAAGTCTGAAGGTCTTGTCAAAAACAAAAATATAATCAATGAATTCTTTTCTCATCCCCATAATCTATTTTTTTCAAACATCATTTATACCAAAAACACGTGCACACATAAAAAAGGACTCCCTAAGAGTACCTAGGACACTTTGGGTGCTAACACCTTCCCTCTGTGTAACCAACCCCCTTACCTGTAATCTCTGGAATTTTATTATTTTTGATTTGAAGAATTCTTATCTTTGGGTTTTGTTCGTACTTTTCCCTTTTCCTTTGGAAACAATAAAAGCGCGGTGGCGACTCTGGTTTTATTGACGTTAAGCTTATCCATAACTTGATGGTCATGAATTTACCGTTACAGTTGACATCTTGCGGGCGTACATCACAAGATGGCTTAAAGGACAAGTATTTTCCTTATATTTCTCAAAGTCAGGGACCTTGAAATTAATAGGCATTTTCACGTTGGACACTAAGCAAAGTTCAAAACCACAATTCCCAAACAAATCTCTTCCCCTTAGGATCTTCAATTCCTTTTTCAGCTCTTGAAATTGATCTTTCATTTCATCCATTTTCTCGTACATATCTGGACCCTTAGACGGCTTAGAATGATAAATACTTTCCTCAACATGAGGCACAACATGCACAATAGGAGAAGGAGTTGACATGATCGGGCGAGATGCCGACATATGAGCAACAGTAGGAGCATAACCTTCAGGCACATGATTAAGAGGCATTCCCCACGGGAATCTGGCAGTCATAGATTCTGCAGGCTAGCTGACAGGAACCACAGACACTGGCGTTGAGATGATCTCTGGGATTACTGACCTTTCTTGCGGAGTTGCGGGAGTTGGAGTCGCTTGACTCTGACCTGCAATGAGTGACTCCATAAGAGCGGTGAGTCTAGCAATTTCTTCTTTGAGTTCTCGATTCTCTTGTTCCAAATGATCCATCTTTCATTGGCAATTAGCATGAGTATCATATTGATGAGTCATCTTGTCTGATACAAAGATGAAGAACAATGAGACATCTGGCCGAAGGGCTAGAATGCAAGAAAACTCTGATGCAAATGATGCATGAATGTAATGTTTTGTTTTTTTTATTTTATTTTATTATTTTCAAGGAAAATACAAAGTCTTACTTGCAAATATTTCAACAATGATTAATAATAACAATTTGAATTGACCATAAAAAATCTCATGTTCATTCATAAAATTTTGGAAGGATTACACTGAGTACAGTTTCAGAAACCAAAATGTAAATATAAGAGAAAAGGAAAATAACCTCCTAAGGATCCCTAGAAACTGTATCAGATGAACTGGCCAAGGGTGTGTACTTCCTTCAAATGCGTCTGATCTCTGACTCATAAGCGGTCTTCATGTGAGCTTTCTTGGTGACGAGCTGATCTACGATCTTCTTCCAAGCACCGGAAGGATGAGGGATACTAGAGGAAAATAAATCCTCTGGCTCTTTATCTCTCTTAACTGCATGCTCTTCAAGAATCTCAATGAGTGCATCCTTGTCTTTCAACTCAAGTTGCAATTCTACTTGCTTTCGATTCAAAGCATAGAACAGACCTTCTAACTGAATGTTATTAGGTTTATGCTTCAAGGGGAACCCAAGCCGACGACGAGCCAAAGCAGGGTTGTAGTTGATTCCTCCTTGTGTACCAATAAGAGGCACATTAGAGAATTCACCACAACTATCAATAATCTTCAAGCCATCATATGCAGAATCATACCAAGTAATATCATCATTAGTGAGAGACATAAGTCTCTAAGACCACCATAGACATTGCTTGTTTTTCAAGAAGACTGGTGTCTGAGACATTGCTTGTTTTCCAAGAAGACTGGTGTCTGAGGCAAGTGAAAAATAAACCATAGACATTGCTTATTTTCCTTAGAATTATTCCTTATATGTAGAGAGAAGTATGTGTCACCCAACAAAGTCGGAACATGATTCCCCATCAAGAAGATTCTAATGGCATTAACATCGACAAAGTTGTCAATGTTAGGGAACAATGCTAGACCATAGATGAGCAATACAAAGATAGCCTCGAAAGTGTCCATACTACCAGCTTGAGCAAAAGTGGTAGCTCTCCCAATCCGAAACTCAGAAGTCAGACCTCAGATACCTCCTTTCTTTGTCATATTTACATCAATCTCATACTTCTTCAAATTAAGAGCATCAGCTATGACGAGATTTCAGAATCTCCTTTAATCCATTCAAGGGCAATTTGTCAGGAACGGGTATACCCAAGAGATATGCATACTATTCCAACATAGGCATAAGTTGATAATCAGGAAACATGAAGCATTGATAATGAGGATCATATAACTGAACCAATACACTCAAGAGTCCTTCAACCACCTCAGTAAATAGTACATACAAAAGCTTTCCATGACATCCTTTGAAAACCAAGAGATCAACTACAAAGGATGCTAGCTTCCTTAACTGTTTCAAATCTGGACATCTGAAACTGTACTTCTTAGTGTTCCTTCGTCCATAATCCATGGTATGAAAATATTTGCAAACATGACCTTAGTTCCTTGAAAATTTATTTTTCTGATGAATGCTATGATGTGCATGTATGCATGAATGCAACAATCACACACAAGGGATCACACATAATTCAAATACAAACAAAGGTCAAGGGACGAATCAAGTCATCATCAAGATCAATCATCCATTTTGGTGGATTGTGGTTTTCACCTTATCAACACCCAAGTTCCATTGATATTGATGATAACTAATCAGATTGGGTTTCTTTACCCCTCATCCATTGGGTTTTCATTGGGAGAGATCACCAAGCACATTTTATTGTATCATACTTCATTTTCTTTGTATACTAACCAAAATACCAAAAATATGTCAATGTATAGTTTGTTGCTTTTGTAGGTAATGTGTATGCTCACCCATGCTTTATCAAGCTCATATCTAGGGTTTAAGACCCTAAATGCAAGGAGTGCAATCAATAAATGGTTGACATTTACTCTAAGTTTCATATATGGACCCCCGTGATCTTCACATGTTATCTTGATCAAGAAATCATCAAGAGTTTGGAGTTTGTTTGCCTTGGAAATCCTAATTCATTTGGGTATCTTGTGTGACTTCTTCAACAAGTTTCTTCAACAATTGATCAAATATTTCAAGGGATACTTAATATTTCATGTTATGAATATATGATCCTCCATGGGTCCCAAAAGTAAAGAGAATGTCAAGCTAGCAAGATGGTTCATGGTGGTTGACCAGAGAAAGTCAACTGGTCAAAACTGGGGTTCCCTAGACCATATTGCCTACAATATTTGTCATATGAAAATTATCACAAGATAAAAGATACCCAAAATGACACTCCAAACAACTTTCATGTTGAGGTCAAGAGGTAGTTGTGCTTGGAAAGTCATTTTTTATGGTGAAAGATTATATGTCATTTTGTTTGAACCCTAGTTTGGAGATCAACTTCCCAAGACCATAACTTGCTCAATTTTCATGAGAGGAAAGCCATTCAAATTCCATTATTAAAATAAAGATGTCTAATTAAACTTTTATGTCTGGAGGAAGTTCAAATTCAACTTACAAATGCATGTGCCAAGAGGAAACATTATAGGTCATTTTGGGCCAATACCATTGAACAAGTGATTTTCCTCAACTTCTAAAATGCATAACTCCTTCATTTCAAATCCAAACGAGGTAACCTTTGTGACCAAATTGAATAGGTTTTACAGAGATACAACTTTGATGAAGGGACTTTTCTCATTTGTGTTAGACTATGGCACGGATCTAGAAGGGGGGGTTGAATAGATCCCAATTAAAAACTTGAGTCGACGCTACCAATTTAAAAGAAAATTGGTTTTAAAAATTGTTTTAAGTGCGGAAGCAGCCGAGGAAAATTTTAGTCTAAAACGAACCGTTATTGGAAAACCGGATATGCGTTAAGCTAATGGAGTAGAGATAAAATGAAATACTAATTACTACACTATTTGCACACTCAATTGATATATTTCACTAAATAGCAAGCCTAGTTCCAATGATACAAAATACCAAATTACATTGAATGTAAACTTAAGACAACTTTGGCTTATGCAAATTCACAAACACTTGGTGTGCATACACTCCAAGAGATATTTGAGTTGAGTAAGTAGTTCAATTTTATCTAGTACAATAAACTATTGTACTTTGTATTCAAAAAGCAGTTTTAGTTTCTTACTCAACTTATATCAAAGTTTGGGAAATTAGCTTAAACTAAAATCACTTAATTTTTAAGCTGAAAAACAGATTATGCAGAAAATTAAAGAAGACAGAGATTTGATGAGGCAGTTCCCCCGCCGTCCTCGCTTCGGGGTACGTCTGCCCTCAATTCTAAAAATAGAATTGAGATGATTAATTAGATATCACCTGTGAAATTTAATCGTTTATACAAGGATTGCAAAGCATGTAAACAACAGAACTTCCAATGTGTTGAACGATGCTTCCTATCCTTGCTCCTTGATTCAAGATGAATCAAGACCTTCGATCGTTGATGCTAGACCTCCGATTCCAGCCCCTTTGTTGAAGAATCTTCCGTTCTTCAAACCCTCGGCCCGGCTGATCTCAAACACAACGAGTCGAACCCGAATCCTTCACTTCAATGTCACCGAATCCGCTACTAGACTGAAGAAGACTTCCTCTTCTCAATCACCTTCGCTCGGCTGAATATTGATGAAGCGATTCGTCCAAAAACCCCCAAACACAAACCCGTATTGGAGGACAAAACCCTAATGGTTTTATTCAAGAAAGAACCTGCCACAAGCTTCAACTCGAACTGGATTCTTCGATCACAGCTTCGAACCTTATCACCTTTGCTCGATCACGAACCACATCAAAAGTAATTGTTTGCTGATGATGAGTTGTGAAATGTTGAAGATGAAGATGATGAGTCTTGGACACCTTTTTCACTCTTTCTTGTTTCCTTGAACACTTGAACTTGATTAGCAAATGTTAGTTGATACAAGTGTTTTGACTTGTATATATAGTAACTGACAAAACCAATCAAACATAACAGAATTTCAAACAGTGGAAATAACTCAGAAAACTGAGTTTACGCGCGAGCGGTCGACCATAGGTCGGCGTGTGCTGAGCCGTGAGCTTTGAGCTGACCCTTATGGTCGACTCAAAGCTTCCATGAGCTGACCTGTGGTTGACTCAAAGCATCATGCGCTGACCCGTGAGCTTTGAGCTGACCCTTATGGTCGACTCAAAGCTTCCATGAGTTGACCTGTGGTTGACTCAAAGCATCATGCGCTGACTCGTGAGCTTTGAGCTGACCCTTATGGTCAACTCAAAGGTTCCATGAGCTGACCCGAGGCTTATGCGCTGACCCTTGCGGTCGACTCAAAGCCTGCAAACCTGCAAAAATTCGTATTTTGTGATTTTCATGCATTTCGTCATGATCACACTTTGTCCACATATGTTTTTAAGAATTATAACAGATTTAGATAAGCATAGGAAAGGATATGATAGGTGATGTGTTGCATTTGTTTGTAGACATGCATGGTGGTCATTTGTCATCATCGAAACTTGCGATCGTATGTTGTCTGACACTTTGCCCTTACATACTCCCCCTTTTTGATGATGACAACCTATGCACAGCCAAAGAGCAAACAACATGCAGTATATGCAGTATTTACACACATTGTGCACACTCCCCCTTTCTTTTGTAATCTAACGCTATCTGCAAAACCGACTGTTAATTGTGTCGAACATTTTGGCTGCTTGTACTCTTCTCCCCCTTTGACAACATCAAAAAGAGACAAGGAACAATTATTCAACATAACAAAAAAAATTCACAGGAAATAACACAAACAGATAATAATATCACACCAATATCATTACTGAATGATAATCATTAATTAAAAGAACATTAATCATTAAAATAGATTGAGCACAAACAAGCATAACAGAGAAATGAATACAATCAAACAATAAGCAAAGATTTCAGTTTTACATTTTTCTGCACATATGTTGACAAGTTTGATGCATAGATAGAATGCCATACGACATTAAACATCCAAGGAGATACATCATGCATATATATACAATATCATTATGTGGTATAGCTATGTTAATCATGAAACTTTGCAGAAAGAGAGAGAGAAGGGAACAATATCACCTTGATGCCGGAGTGACTTGGTGAACACTAAACTTGTGCTTGCAACAACATCAATTTATTAGAAGTACAAGATTATAGTCTTAAGTGGAATAAGGTAAAACAGCAGATTATAGTGCCCGTTCCGAAATATCGAGAATACCAAGTTCTCGGCGGATATGAAAGAAAGGTTCAGTGGCTAACGGCTTTGTGAAAATGTCCGCTAGTTGATTTTCAGTATTAATATGTTCGAAAACAATGTCACCTTTCTCTACATGATCCCGAAGAAAGTGGTGTCGAATTTCGATATGTTTGGTGCGAGAATGTAGCACAGGATTTTTGGTCAGGTTAATGGCACTTGTATTGTCACAAAAAATGGGAATACGTTCAAGTTTGAGGTTAAAATCCAATAGTTGTTGCTTAATCCATAGGATTTGGGCACAACAACTACCGGCGGCAACGTATTCCGCTTCGGCGGTTGACAAAGCAACAGAAACCTGTTTCTTGCTATGCCAACTGACCAAAGAGTTTGAAAATAAGTGACAAGTGCCACTGGTGCTCTTCCTATCCGATTTGCAACCGGCAAAGTCGGAATCGGAAAAACCTACCAAAGAACAATCATTACCTTTGGAATACCACAGTCCATACTTCGGAGTACCGGATAGGTATCGAAGTATTCGTTTGACGGCTTTTAAATGGGATTCCTTGGGACATGATTGATATCTTGCGCACATGCATACGCTAAACATAATATCGGGACGAGAAGCAGTAAGATAAAGGAGTGAACCAATCATACCTCTATACCGTTTTACATCTACTTCCTTACCGTCTTCATCTTTGTTCAAGTTTGTACACGTAGGCATGGGGGTGTCTATGGCCTTTGCTTTTGCCATGTCAAATCTCTTGATAAGGTCCAAACAGTACTTTGTCTGGCTCACGAAAGTTCCTTCTTTGAGCTGTTTGATTTGCAGACCGAGAAAGTATGTGAGTTCCCCCATCATACTCATCTCGAATTCACCCTGCATAAGGTCAGAAAACTCTCTCACAAGATTCATGTTAGTAGATCCAAATATGATATCATCTACATAAATTTGCACTAATATCAAGTGCTTTCCTTGACGTTTAATGAAGAGGGTTGTGTCAACCTTTCCTTTTGAGTAACCTTGATCGAGTAGAAATTTGCTTAGTCGCTCATACCAAGCTCTAGGAGCTTGTTTGAGGCCATACAAAGCCCTTTTTAGTTTATAAACATGATCAGGATACTCATGAGATTCGAAACCCGGAGGTTGTGCGACATAAACCTCTTCATTTATGTGACCGTTAAGGAACGCACTCTTGACATCCATTTGGAATAGCTTAAAATCTTTCGCACAAGCGAAAGCAAGGAGAAGGCGTATAGCCTCGAGTCGGGCAACCGGCGTATAAGTTTCCTCATAGTCGATGCCTTCCTCTTGGTTATACCCTTGCGCGACTAAACGCGCCTTATTACGGGTTATTACCCCGTTTTCGTCCAGCTTGTTCCTAAACACCCATCGGGTGCCGATTACTCGATGATCTCGCGGAGGAGGGACGAGGTCCCAAACCTCATTTCTGGTGAACTGATTAAGTTCCTCCTGCATTGATAAAAACCAGTGTTCATCGAGTAGGGCTTCTTTAGGGTTTTTAGGTTCCATCTGCGAAACGAAAGCGAAGTGATAACAGAAGTTACTTAGCTTAGATCGAGTTGTTACACCCTTTGATATGTCCCCGAGAATGTTGTCTATTGGATGGTCTTTGGAAGACTTCCAAGCTTGAGGAAGATCATCGTTTGAAGGCGGATGAACTACCTCGGTTTCCTCATGGTGTACATCTTTGTCCTCCTCAATTTTGACTATGTCGGGTTGATCAATCCCCGGCTCGCCACCTTTGAGTATGTCTTCGGTAGATGTACCTGCACCATGAAAAACACTACCCTTTCTGACGTTTCTCGGATTGGATTCATCAAAAGTGACATGTACAGACTCTTCTACAGTAAGTAATCGTTTGTTGTAAATTCTATATGCTTTGCTAGATTGAGAGTATCCGAGGAAGATACCTTCGTCGGCCTTGGAATCGAATTTCCCTAAGTTTTCCTTTCCATTGTTCAATACAAAACATTTGCAACCAAAGACATGTAAGTGAGAAACATTTGGCTTTCGCCCTTTTAAAAGTTCATACGGTGTTTTGTTTAGAATGGGGCGAATGAGCACCCTATTCAAAACGTAACAAGCCGTACTAATGGCGTCAGCCCAAAAATATTTTGGTAAGCCACTTTCATTGATCATTGTTCTTCCCAATTCTTCCAAAATTCGATTTTTACGCTCCACCACCCCATTTTGTTGAGGAGTACGTGGAGCGGAGAAGTTATGATCAATACCATGGTTACCGCAGTATTCTTCAAATAAGTGATTTTCAAATTCACCTCCATGATCGCTTTTAATTGCAACAATGTTTGTATTTAGTTTATTTTGGGAAAGCTTAGCAAATCGTTCAAAGGAGGCGAATGTGTCACTCTTACTTACTAAGAAAATAGTCCAACAAAATCGAGAAAAGTCGTCCACTATTACGAAACCGTAATAGTTTCCTCCTAGACTTTTAATCCTAGATGGCCCAAATAAATCCATATGGAGAAGCTCGAGAGGTCTCGTTGTTGAAACGATATTTTTGGATTTAAATGAGATCCTCGTTTGCTTCCCCTTTTGACAAGCATCACAAAGGTGATCCTTGGTGAACTTAATTTTGGGGAGACCTAGGACTAGATCTTTTGAGACTACTTTGTTGAGTAAGTCAAAGTTAACATGTGCTAAACGCCTATGCCATAACCATGAATCTTCACTCATTGTTACGAGGCATTTGTCACTTGTTAACGATACTTCATTTAAGTCAAGCATATAGACATTGTTCACACGAAGACCATTAAACATACTCTTCTTATCATCATTATGTACAATTTTGCAACAATCTTTTGAAAACGATACATTGTATCCTTTGCACATAATTGACTGATGCTAAGTAGATTGTGTTTAATACCTTCGACAAGCAACACATCAGAAATAGTAGTAGAGGAGGGATTACCTACACTACCTTTACCAAGTATTGCTCCACGGTTGTTATCACCATAAGTTACATATCCCTTCTTCTTAGCCACAAAGTCAATGAAGAGAGATATGTCACCTGACATGTGCCTTGAGCATCCACTGTCGAGAAACCATCTTCTCTCGGTAGTCTCGAGGCATTGTACCTGTGACAAGATAATTAACAAGAGAAGGTACCCAATTGCTTATTGGGTCCTGAGTGGTGAGGAACGAAATGGTTGCATTTGGGCATCCATTGATAAATGCCTTTAGGAACTAAAAACCTCCTAAATCTACATTTAGCAATGGAATGGCCTTTCTTGCAACAATAGAGACAAGAGAAAGTAACATTTGGATTGCTTTTGCTATCTTCATCTTTTATAACATATTTATATTTTTGATATGGATTAACCATACTTTTTTGAAAATTAGATTTGTTGATAGCAAAAGTAATCTTGGGCTCAAGAGCCTTGTCAAGGTTGGCTTTTAGGTTTCTTACTTCACCTTGCCAAATGTAACAAGTATCACACCCAAAGTTCATCATTCTACTTTTAAGGTCCTCATAACTTGTTTTTGTGCTTTCCACTATGGAAGCTTTAAGAGCCTCAAGTTTCCGTTCGGATTCTTGGATTTTATGTTCCAAATGAGAAAAAAAATTCTTATTTGAGGCAAGCCTTTTAAAGGCTTCTTTTGCTTCATAGTGTAAAGTATCAAAAGCAGTTTGCAATTCATTATGAGACATACTAGAGGATTTTTCATATTTAGCATGTTGTACCTGTTTCTTTTTGTTCTTTTGATGAGCAGAAAGACATAGATTTGCATTTTCATCTTCATCACTAGAGCTTTCATCATCAGAGGAGTCGCTATCGCTTTCCCAAGCGATGTATGCTCTCCTTGGCTTTGATGGTTTCTTATGTGATTTGTATGAGTCTTTTTCTTTTGTCTTTTTGTTCATCGGATAGTCCGGTTTGTAGTGACCCAGCTTTCCACACTTATAGCACGACCCTCTAGTTGTTTTTCCTTTTGAGTCATCATTTTTGGAGAACCTAGATTGCTTCCGGAAGTTTACTAAGTTCTTCTCGGAATGTTGGATGTCGTTCTTTCTCACGTAACGGTTGTAGCGTTTGACGAACAACCCCATATCTTCACTCTTGTCCTCTTCTTCTTCGTCACTCGATGAATAATCACTTTGCTCTTTTGCTTGAGACTTTGAGGAGGAAGTCTTTAGAGCTATTGATTTCTTTTCACTCACCTTTGCTTTGTCTTTCTTGTCTTTCTTTTCGTGTTGTTCCAGGCTTAAGAAAATTGTTCGTGCTCTTGTAGTTTACCGAACAATGTTGTCAAGTCCAATGTGGTAAGATCATTTGCCTCTTTTATGGCGGTCACTTTCGGCTGCCATTCCCTGTTAAGACATCTTAAGATCTTATTAGTAGCAATATCATTGGGAACAGGCGTACCAAGTGAATGTAATCGATTGATGAGATGAGTGAATCTCTTTTGCATGTCGGCAATGGTTTCCCCTTGCTCCATGAAAAAGAGATCAAACTCTTGTGTTAGTGTATTGATTCTAGCAAATTTAACATCATTTGTCCCCTCATGGGCAATTTGTAGTGAATCCCACATGGCCTTAGCAGTAGGACAATGGGATACACGATAGTATTCATCTACACCTAATGAGGAGATAAGGATATTTTTGGCTTTCCAATCATAATTGTATTTCTTTTCATCATCATCGGTCCATTGTGCTTCAGGCTTAGGCACAACTTCGTTGTTCTCATTGGTCATGGTTATTTGAATTGGACCATTGAGAATAACATTCCATATTTTTCTATCTATGAAATTTATGTGCACCCGCATACAGTCTTTCCAATAACTATAATTTTCACCATTGAAAACGGGAGCTCTATTGTAAGCCCCTTTAGGTTCGTTAGCCATTTTCTATCAACGTTGTATTTTGAAGCACGGAGTGAACCGGAGCTCCTAATACCACTTGTTAGACTATGGCACGGATCTAGAAGGGGGGGTTGAATAGATCCCAATTAAAAACTTGAGTCGGCGCTACCAATTTAAAAGAAAATTGGTTTTAAAAATTGTTTTAAGTGCGGAAGCAGCCGAGGAAAATTTTAGTCTAAAATGAACCGTTATTGGAAACCCGGATATGCGTTAAGCTAATGGAGTAGAGATAAAATGAAATACTAATTACTACACTATTTGCACACTCAATTGATATATTTCACTAACTAGCAAGCCTAGTTCCAATGATACAAAATACCAAATTACACTGAATGTAAACTTAAGACAACTTTGGCTTATGCAAATTCACAAACACTTGGTGTGCATACACTCCAAGAGATATTTGAGTTGAGTAAGTAGTTCAATTTTATCTAGTACAATAAACTATTGTACTTTGTATTCAAACAGCAGTTTTAGTTTCTTACTCAACTTATATCAAAGTTTGGGAAATTAGCTTAAACTAAAATCACTTAATTTTTAAGCTGAAAAACAGATTATGCAGAAAATTAAAGAAGACAGAGATTTGATGAGGCAGTTCCCCCACCGTCCTCGCTTCGGGGTACGTCTGCCCTCAATTCTAAAAATAGAATTGAGATGATTAATTAGATATCACCTGTGAAATTTAATCGTTTATACAAGGATTGCAAAGCATGTAAACAACAGAACTTCCAATGTGTTGAACGATGCTTCCTATCCTTGCTCCTTGATTCAAGATGAATCAAGACCTTCGATCGTTGATGCTAGACCTCCTATTCCAGCCCCTTTGTTGAAGAATCTTCCGTTCTTCAAACCCTCGGCCCGGCTGATCTCAAACACAACGAGTCGAACCCGAATCCTTCACTTCAATGTCACCGAATCCGCTACTAGACTGAAGAAGACTTCCTCTTCTCAATCACCTTCGCTCGGCTGAATATTGATGAAGCGATTCGTCCAAAAACCCCCAAACACAAACCCGTATTGGAGGACAAAACCCTAATGGTTTTATTCAAGAAAGAACCTGCCACAAGCTTCAACTCGAACTGGATTCTTCGATCACAGCTTCGAACCTTATCACCTTTGCTCGATCACGAACCACATCAAAAGTAATAGTTTGCTGATGATGAGTTGTGAAATGTTGAAGATGAAGATGATGAGTCTTGGACACCTTTTTCACTCTTTCTTGTTTCCTTGAACACTTGAACTTGATTAGCAAATGTTAGTTGATACAAGTGTTTTGACTTGTATATATAGTAACTGACAAAACCAATCAAACATAACAGAATTTCAAACAGTGGAAATAACTCAGAAAACTGAGTTGACGCGCGAGCGGTCGACCATAGGTCGGCGTGTGCTGAGCCGTGAGCTTTGAGCTGACCCTTATGGTCGACTCAAAGCTTCCATGAGCTGACCTGTGGTTGACTCAAAGCATCATGCACTGACCCGTGAGCTTTGAGCTGACCCTTATGGTCGACTCAAAGCTTCCATGAGTTGACCTGACTCAAAGCATCATGCGCTGACTCGTGAGCTTTGAGCTGACCCTTATGGTCGACTCAAAGGTTCCATGAGCTGACCCGAGGCTTATGCGCTGACCCTTGCGGTCGACTCAAAGCCTGCAAACCTGCAAAAATTCGTATTTTGTGATTTTCATGCATTTCGTCATGATCACACTTTGTCCATATATGTTTTTAAGAATTATAACAGATTTAGATAAGCATAGGAAAGGATATGATAGGTGATGTGTTGCATTTGTTTGTAGACATGCATGGTGGTCATTTGTCATCATCGAAACTTGCGATCGTATGTTGTCTGACACTTTGCCCTTACAATTTGAAGTCCCTATAAAAAGTTATTCAAGGTGGAAGAAGTGAACATTTGACTTGGGACTTAGAAAATTTTCAAATATGTTTGATTCCCCAAACTTCCACCTTAAAAGTCATCATGATCTAAGATTCAAATGAAAATGTGTTCAACATGAAAGTTGTTCCCTTTGATCTCACCTTTCTAAAAAGTCCAAGATATCCTTATTTGGCCAAAGTATGAAGGACTTGCGCATGGGTGCAAGTTGAAGGACCATTTGGATGTTTTCCACTCCCACTTTTCATACACAATTGCATGGCCTTCCAACATGAATTCAGCATGATGCACACTCATTTTTTGATCAGAACACATCATTTCATGGGCCTAGCACACACCCATGCAACCATGCAAAGGGAATTTTGAAATTTTGCCAAAATTGGAAGTGTGTGGAAATCAATATCCTTGGCTATAAATAAGACCCTCATTGCTCAGAATTAAGGATCTCACGCCCAAGCTTTGAACCTGCAACCCCAAACCCTCACCATTGAAGGATAAACTTGAGGATTGAAACTCCATCTATTTTGAGATTGAAACTCCAAGAGTTCATACTTCTCCTTGATCCATTTCACCTCCATTAAGCATCTGAAGCAAGGCCAAGCATAATTGAAAGCAAGATCGTGCCAATCTGAAGCTCCATTGAAGGTGAATTTTCATAATTTTCATCTCTTCGATTCTCCCTCAATTCTTCACCATTCTTGTTGATTTTTGGTTGTCTTAAGTTCTATTAATGTAGGCAAGAAGATTAGGTTTCTTTGAGGTAAAATCGAAGCAACTTCGTTCATGATCCTCAAAATTCAAATCCCTATATCTTTTTATATACTTGAAATTTGACAAAATTGAGGTCAGATTCGTGCTCCTGAGCATTTTTCCTTCAAATTAGCGTATTCACTTTTCATTTTTCATAAGGTTTTGGTTAAACCAGTCCGGTGGCCCTCACTAGAGAAGATAACCGGAGGTAGGGCTCCTGTGGTGTGCTGGATCAATCTAGGCCATCTGATCCATTTGATTTATTTTAATCTCATGCGTCTAAACAGATTATCATGCCTGCAGCGTGTTTGACTCGTGTGCATGTGGAACGCGCGTTTCTAGCCATCTGATCTGCCACCTCAATTAATGAGGGAGATCAAATGGCTCTCTTTTTTTTCTGTTTATTTCATTTAATCTCTTATTTTTTATTAATTCATATTAATTTCATTTTTAATCCAAAAAATATGGGACTTTCACCAAACAATTTCTAATATTTTCCTCTTTCATTTTCTAAATTAAAATAATTTTTTGGATTAATTTTGATATTTTTCATGACTTAATTGCTTTTTTGCATATTTTAAATTGTTTAAAAATACCTCTGACTTTCAAAAAATAATGAGTTTTTTTGTCTAAGGTGCTTTGACCTTGTTTGACCTAGGATAAACCTCTTGGCCATTTATTTGGTGTTTTGAAGAGGTTTTAGGTTTTTGACCAAACATTATTTAATTTAAATACATTTAATTTGATTTTAAATTGTTTAATTGTGTAGAAATTTTGTTGAGCCATTTTATTGACTTGTGATGTTTGACTATGTGTTCGGGCCTTGGTCAAGGTTGATTTAATTTTTGTTGGATTAAAATTATTGGATTTAGGGGATTGATGTAATGTACATTTCATCTCCCAAAATGAATGGATGATTTTAATTTGATAAAAGTCCTCCCATGACCAATTTTTGTTGATCTCACCTCCCCTCTCTCTTCATCTTCAATCTCATTATATCACATCCCCTTTATTGACGAATGAAGTCTCAATATCCTAAGGCTAATTGGTTCATCAATAACTTTGTGTTAGATGAACCAATACAAGTATGGATGAGATTAGGTTCATCCTTTGATCATTTTCTTTTTGTGCGTGGTATGTTTTAGGAGTATGGTTCATTATACCATATCTCTAACATGCATTAACACCAAAAAAATTATTTCCCGGCATCAGATAGTTGTGACTTCTACATAAGTCCAATTACGATTGCTTAACATAGCGCTAAATTTTGACCCAAAGTCATAGCATTCTAGTAAGTGAGATTGTAAGTCTCCCCCTTTCATGGTATTATGTGGAAACTTGATTTTTTTTCCTTCCTTTGGAAGATGTCTTGGTTTAGGGATCCATGCTTGTGAGTATATGGTTGAGTGTTCTCCAAAGATTGACTTAATCAATTGAAAAGCAAAACATCACTAACATCTAATCAACTAACATTTGACCAACTTTTATTAATCTTGCTTTTTATTTTCAAGTCATTTACTTTATGCAATTTAAATTTAAGCTTCTTACCATTTCATTTGTCATTTACATATCATTTAACTTATTTATGTTTATGTCATTTTCACTTTGCTCACTTGAGCCATATATTGTGGTTGTATATATTTGTTTGTGTATGTTGTTTGTGTTTGCGGTCCTAGGACCTTAAAATACTTAATAAACAATAAAAACCCTAAAAAAATGTTTGTGTGGACTGTTGGATTTGATATGAGCCTTGGACTTAGAATTAGGCAGCATTCCCTAAGCAAAAGGACTTGGCCAATGCCAACATTTCTGAAACCAAGTTATTGCGAGTTGAGCTTCCATCTGATGCAAGTATGGAGATCTACATGAATTCATCTGTTACATGGTCTTGATGCAAATGTTATTTTGAACCTGAGTTTAATGCCTTATTCTGAGCTAATCAATGAGTATGTCATCTGATACATGAGAAGACAAAGAAGACTGTTAGTTGTAAAGTTGTTTGCTTGGATGTGGCTATCTTTATTTGATGCCTTGCTCTTCATCTTGCTACTTGTTTATTGATATTGCTTGATTCTAAAGTCCAAAGGAAAAATGGGTTTCTATATGACATTCTTGTCTATTGGATTGCATCCCATTGGTCAGATCTTTCAAACTCTTAACTTTTAAATCTTTGCTTAGGATTAGTCTCTTCATCTCCTCCAGTCTTTTAAATTTCAAATATCTCCCCCCTTTTTCAAAAACCTTCTTTTCTTGTGATTTCTAAACTTAAACTTTATTGCAAATTAGAAACCTTGGCTTTATGCCATTGTATTTTTAAACTCTTTTCTTAAATCAAACTTGTAAATGAATCTAACCATATTGACTTAAAATTTCAAAAGACAAAAAGAACTAACACTCATTCAAACTCTTTTAGGCCCTTTGTGCCTCTTTTTAAATTTAAATTTTTGTTTAAAGCAATTCACTCACTTTGAAATTGATACCACGAACTACGAGGCTTTGATCCCTCATTTTTATGTTGGTACGTAGGCACAAGTCCGAAGGTCTTGTCAAACACAAATATAATTAATGAATTCTCTTCTCATCCCCGCACTCTATTTATTGCAAATATCTTTTATCCAAAAAACACATACACACATAAAAAAGAGCTCCCTAGGAGTACCTATCCCTCATGGCATCATATGATTGCTCAGTGCATTGCCTCAAGGATCATAGCATGTGTGGCTCCTTAACCCTAGGGGTGGGACTTGTGTGAGTTGGTTTGAGACCACCAAGCATGCTTGAATTGTATATTATTTCTTTTCTTATTTTTCTTACTAACCAAAAGCATAAAAATATGTCACTAACATCTTTTGTTTTGTAGCTTGAGCAATCATAAGATCCAAGGCTCCTAGGAGGTTCCTATGCTCATTGATATGGCCATGTGAAGGTGAAAGCAAGCATGAAAATGGTTCCCAAAGATCTCAATCATCATATATGCCTCCCAAGCATCTCAACTTGTCAATTTGATCAAGATAAACCAAGGGGCTTGAGGATTGTTTCCCAAGGAAACCCTAATTCATATGTGCATCAACTATGCCTTGCTCATGAAGCAACCTCAACCCATGATCAAATATAATAAAGGTAAGTTCTTTCATTCATCATTTCATGCATATTTGAGCTTATTTTAGTGTCCTCAATCATCAATTCATCAATATTTGAAGTTTGGACTTGAGAAGTTCACCAGTCAATTCATCTAACTATTTTGAAATCCACTGAGACCTAACTTTTGATGTGTTTGTCAAATGAAGATGACCCCAAGAGAAATAATGTTCTTAAGAACCATATGAACAACTTTCATGTTCATCAAAAATTGATTTGAAGCCTGTAAGGTCATCATTCATTTCAAAACATTATAGGTCATTTTGACTAAAACCCTAATTTTGGGTCAACTTCCCAAGGACCTAACTCACTCATTTTTCATGATTTTGAGGTGGGATCAAATGAATTGGAAATTTTAAGATGTCAACTTAATTTTTTATGTTGATCAAATTTTCATAATCCTAAAAGTAATACATGTGATAATGCAAAACATTATAGGTCACTTTGGACCAAAGTCATTGAAATGTGAAAAAGTCCAACTCCAAGTGCCCATAACTTTCTCATTCAAAATCCAAATGATGCAAAATTTGAGTCCAAATTGATTTCCTTGAAAATATCTACAACTTTGATGTTGAAGGTTTTTTCATTTGAGGCTTGCATCATTGAAACAAAAGAGCTTGAAGTTGGTCCATTTTGGCGAAATTCACATGAACATGTTTTGCACCTTGAACTTTATGATCAGTTTTCATTAATTTCCCAACTCCAAATGGATTTTTGTTAAACATCACAATTTTTCCTCATGTCAAGACCTTTCCAACCATTACCCACAAGGCCATGTTTCATTTTGGTAAGATGCATTTTCGAAGAAGGGAAAATTTATGTGCATTTTTGGAAATTTGTTAAAACTTCATACACACTCCAATTCAATTACATGTGCACGTACAAACCAGCTCAATTACATTTCAGCATGCCAAATCCATTGCATTTGGGCCTCCCATGCGCATGTACAGGCCCATGCATGGAGGCCCTCATCACACATGCACATGAATTTTCCATGCCTTGCATCAGCTTTCACTATAAATAAGCATGCTCAGCTTCATTCTAAACCAACCTTAAGGCGCCTTATATGCTGCAGAACTCAATCCTCACCTCACTCAAAAGGAATTTTTGCATTTCATTTCAATTTTTCAGATCCAATTTTCAACTTCCTTGGTTGATTATTGGACTCTAATTCCTTGGCCTAGCCCTGTTTCCATCTCAAGAACAAGCTGCTATCAAGAATTGTGAGAGATTGTGCTTCATAGATCTGCACTTCAAAGGTTGTTGATCAAACTTTTTTCCTTCAAAACTCACTGATTCTTGCTCATTTCTTGTGTTTATTGGCTTCTCTGAAGTCCTCTCATAAGAGGCATTTGAATTGTGTATTTAATTTCACGAATCCATTAAGTTCAGATTGAACACCGTGATTTTCTCTCTCTGATTTCTCTTCCTATGAGAGTCTAGAGGAGAAACCAATGGCACATGGGTGATATACATCACCCCAGCTTTCCAATGATATGAGGATCGCTAGTTTTCATTAAGATTTTATGACCTGCAACTTCCACCGGAGTTCATGTACTCGCCAGAGAAGACGGTGGTGTACACCACCGTCCCTTTGCCAGATTGATTATGGACCGTTTGATCACATCTCCAGATCTAATCACAGCCTTCCAATCTTATGACTTTTTGAAATACACTGTGTGTCTCGTTCGATTGAAGCCTATGATGCGCGCGCGTTCCCTTGCCCTCAGATCTTCCACGTCATTTAATGAAAGGAGATCCAACGCGCCAGGCTTTTTGCATTTTTCATATTTATTCATTTTATTTTCTTTATTTCATTTTATTTCAAAAATTCATAACTCTTTCATTTTAATTCCAAAAAATATGGGACCAATTGCATTATTTCCCTTTTAATTCTAGTTTTTGAAAATGATTTTTAATATTTTTTATTTTGTCATTTGATATTTTTTGTGAATTTTCTCTTTTCTGGTCATTTTTAATTCATTTTAAATAATTTCCAATATTCAAAAAATACAAAAATATTTCCTTAACCTCTTTGAATGATGATGAATCTATGAAAAATATTCTCATCAATTTATTAATTGATTTGAGATTTATTTGAGATTTTAGTTCAATTAGGTTATTTTTTATTCATTTTTAATTGTTTAAAAATAGTTTCTGGTTTCCAAAAATGGTGAAAATTTTTGTCAAACTTTGTTTGACCTTATTGAACTTAGGATGATCCATTTGGACTTTTCCAAGTTGATTTGAAATGGATTTGAAGTTTGACCTTTAATTGTTTATTTTAATTCAAGTATTATTTTAATTTTCAAAAATACCAAAAATATTTTATTTGTTTCTTGACTTCTAAGTTTCATTTTGCTTCTGTTTACCATTGATTGACTTTGATTCTATTCATGTTTGATCAATGTGTGTTGGATATCTCATTTGAATTTCAATTCATGTACATTCTTATTCATCTTCTTCTTCATCTTTTTTCTTTTTGATCAATGAGTTAAAGATTGGTGGTTAGCCTTGACATATGGGAGGCTTAATCTTCCTTGATTCAAATCTAATTCATCTTGATCAAAGATCAAGTGAATGGATTTGCATTAAGGATAGGTTGCTTCTTGGTCAAGCAAAAAACCTAAATCAATACAAGATCATTCTTCTTTTCTTTTGGCATGGCAAGTTGTAGGAGCTTGGCTTACTAGTCAAGGTCTCTAACTTGTGTTTGTTGCTTATATTTTTATTGACCGGCCTCAGATAGGTGTGACTACTATATTAGTCCACTTATGATTGCTTAACATAGCGCTAAATTGCCTTATGGCACACTAACACTAACTATTGACCATTAACTTTTAATTCAAGTCATTTAATTATTGCAATTTACTTTTATGCAATTTAATATCTTGTTCATTAATTCATTTGCTTTTCCCCTTTGCTCACTTGAGCTCATGTTTATGTTAATGCAATTTGCCTTTTGCTCACTTGAGCATATTATTGTGTATATACTCTTGTGTTTGTGTTGTTTTTTTTGTTTGTGTGAACCAAATGCAAAATGGACAAAAGGACTTAGACTTTAGGACCCTACCTATGCAAAAATGGAGTCAAATAGCAACTAGGCCTCATGCCTTTATAATGCTATAAAAGAAGAAGAAATGTCAAAGAGCAACTAGGCCTCATGCCTTTAGAATGCTTAATCTTAAAGAAGACTTGGAAAGGACTTAATTCTAAACTCACTCTTGTCCATTCTTTGTTTGTATTATGGAACTTTTTGATGTGTGTGTTCTTGTGCTAGGGATCCCAAACTTGCCAAGTAGAAGAACCATTGTCATGAGCATCCAAAGTGAGAGATACCAAAGCCATTGGAAGATTCCTAGGAGCTTGATTTTTGTGTGCTTGATTGCTTGAGTTATTTGCTTATTGCTTGCTATTCCAAAGAAAAGGGAACAACTTGGATCATCACTATGATCTCAAGAAGGGAACTCCATTGTGGTTTTATTTCTCCTCCTTCATCTTTGCATATTTAGGACCTTAGCCATTCTTCTTCTTCCCTCCACTCTAACCCAAGCCAAACTTTTGTGCAAACATTAACACTGCTTTTCAAAATTAGAAAACTAAGCATTATGCTTTTGATTTTTCAAACTTCCTTTCATAACATTTATTTTAAATTGAATTCTAAGTCAACTTTGACCTTACTTTGTAAATACTTTTCATTGGTAAATACAACTCACTCAATTGTTTTTTTATGGTTTCAATGGCCACTTCTTGCCAAAGCTTTTCATAAACATTAGTTATTAGGTTTGAATTATCCTTGAGGTTGATATAATGCTCACCTATATGTAAGAACAAAATTAGTTCTATGATAGAATTCCAGGATTTTGATGATAACAAAGGATGAAACCAAAAATGGCACCCTAACGAAATTTTTCTAAGTGTGCAGGACGCTGAACAGCAACGAAGGACTCTAATCATTTTATCAGATACAAACATTGATCAGATACAAAGTGCTAGAAGATCAGACGCATCAGAGGAAGAAGTGCGCCCAAGAAGTTCTAAATCTGAGCAAACCAAGACAGTAAATAGAACCAGAAGCTCTAACATCCACTGGTCTTAGTTCTGATGATCTAGAAGACTAGTACTCTGAGAAGCTCTGATGTAACTTCAACATAATCTCTTTCTGATGCATGACTCCGAGATAACAAAGACTCTGATGAAGATTCACCAAATCCAGAAAGAGTAACGGAAAGAAATCCTCAATATGGAAATGAAGTATTTTAAGAAAGAAGTTATTCAGGGAGACAAATTGGTTATGGCAAGAAACACAGAAGTAATGACATTGAATGCTCATCAAAGACCAATATTTTGTCATCACTCCAACGGTCCTTCTCACTACTATATAAAGGACAACCTACCTTATTGAGAGACACAACAACAACGCACAGAAAAATTCATTCATATTCTCTCTCAACTTTCACGAGCTGCTGCTCATACGTGAAAACTCTTGCTCAAAATATTCTGTTGTAATACTTGTTTACTCTTAGAAGCACTTTCTATTACAAATTTATTTTTGCTAAATTGCTTTTGTTCCTCAAGTTACTCTGCGTAGTTGGTATACTTGAGAGGACTAAGAGATCATTCTCTTAGACGTTTGGTTGTATAATCTTTCAAGATTAGTGGATTAAGTCCTTTTTGAAGGCGAAATCGCCTTGGCCGGGTGGACTGAAGTAGCTTTGTTTTCTAAGCGAACCAGTATAAAATTCTGTGTGTTCTTATTTTTGAAATAGCTTTTATTTTTCTAAAAAAATTCAACCCCCCCCCCCCCCTTTCTTGTTTTTCTCACCTTCATTTGGTATCAGAGCTTCGGCTCTGTTATTGATTTTCTAATCAAACAGTTAGCAGTGTAGAGAGATCCAGAACGAAAAAAACTATGGGCAACACCAATGAAAGAGATAGTTACAACGCTAAGCCTCCAGTCTTTGATAGAGAGAAATTCGATTACTAGAAAGATAGAATTGAAAGTTTCTTTCTGGGCTACGACGCTGATCTCTGGGACATTGTCATAGTTGGATACATACCTCCTGTAACAGATGCTGGAGTTGCCATTCCCAGAAGCAAAATGACAGATGAGCAGAAGCGCGAATTCAAGAATCATCACAAAGCCAGAACGATACTTCTCAATGCCATATCCTACAATGAGTATGAAAAAATCACCAACAGGGAAACTTCTAAAGAAATACTCGACTCCCTAAGGATGACTCATGAAGGAAACTCTCAGGTCAAAGAAACAAAGGCTCTGGCTCTAATCCAGAAATATGAAGCCTTCAAAATGGAGGATGATGAAGCTGTAGAGGTGATGTTTTCTAGATTTCAAACTCTAATTGCAGGTCTCAAGGTGCTAGATAAAGGATACACAACTTCGGACCATGTCAAAAAGATAGTCAGAAGCTTGCCCAAGAAGTGGAGACTCATGCTCACAGCCTTAAAGCTATCAAAGGATCTAAACAACATCAGCCTTGAAGAACTTGTGAGTTCACTCAGAAGTCATGAGATAGAACTGGAGGAAGATGAGCCTCAGAAGAAGATCAAGTCTGTAGCACTAAAGTCCAGATCTGAAAGGCGCAATTCTGACAGAAACAAAGCCTTCCAGGCTGAAGAAGAAGAGAACTTCAAGAAAGATTCCTTCATAACCAAAAAGGGACTGATGGCTACCTGGGACGACAGTGAATCAGACTCTGATGAACAGGCAAATGTGGCACTCATGGCTACCTGTAACACCCCAAAATTTGCCCTCCTCATTCATGCATTTATTTAGCATTTCATATTCCATTTCATCATGTCAATCAAAATTAGATCCAAGAAACTTTTAAAAAAAAAAATTTTAAAAAAAAACGAAAAAAACAAAATTACAAAAAAGATAAATAAATAAAAATAATAATAATAAATAAATATAATATAATAGAAAAAACTTGGACTTGGACCTCTCTCATTTGAGCCCACAAAGCCATGAAAATCAGGTTATAAAAGAGGGAGATCAGACAGAAAAAGGAAGAGAAGCAAAATACTCTGAGGTTTCCTTGAAACAAAACCCTTGACAAAACCTGGAGAGAAACCTGACAGAGAACTCAGAGCAACCCCCAGGCAGCTCTGAAAAATTCAATCTGACTCACACACTTTCATCTCACGCAAACCCTAACATTGCCTTGCAAACCCAACCGTGCCATTTGATTTCAACCGGTCTCTCCCATCAGACTCTTGCAGAGATGGTTTGCATGGTTTTCCCACTTTATTTGTGGGATACCCCCTAGAGGTTCATTCCGATTACCTGTACTGACTCACCTTTATTTGATGGCATTAGCTTGGGAGATCCCTGGGTTTCTTACTCCTTTAATTGTTGTGACTTCGGATCTTTATCCGTGTGGTACTTTTACCTCTTTTCCGCATTTTAACGCTTTCTTAGCTGGAAGACCTCGATAGGAGGCATTTGTTTTCTTTTGTTTATTTACTTCTGAGCCCCTTGTTGACACATTTACTTTATACATGTTTGTTTTGTATGTGTTTGTATCCCTGCAGGTAGCGCGGTTCCTTCGTCAAGGACTGCCTTTTTGCCCTTGAGCATCCCAAACCCTAAAACCCAAAGCAACACGTTAACTCCTTCTACTACAGGCGAGTAAGTCTCCAAAGGTCGAGCATCCGGTAGATTGCATAGTGACGTCGTTCGTCCAAAACCCAATCCATAATCCCATAATTAGCCGAACTACGTTTTGCTCTGATTCTCAGGCCAGATGAGATACGTAGGCATAAGACGCGATGTCTTAGCGAGCACAATTACCCTTAACCCCTAGGTAGCCGAGCTACGAAGACTCTGATTCTCATATTCAGATGAGATACATATGCAGTGGATGCGACATCCGCGCGAGTCATTTTCATTTAACCCCCCCTTTTTTTAAATAACACATTAGATAAACCCACACCCTTTAGACAAGAACTACAAAAGTGGATCCCGTAGAGTACTACGGATGCGTAGGGGTGCTAATACCTTCCCTTCGCATAATCGACTCCCGAACCCAAGATTTGGTTGCAAGACCCCGTCTTGTCCTTTCCTTTTTCAGGTTTACTTCGAGCGTTTCCTTTCCCTCCTTTGGGATGAATAACGCACGGTGGCGACTCTTCTGTCATTTATTTTCGCCGGTTGTTTTTTCGCGCACTGTATTTTTCAGGTTGCGATAGCTAGCGACTCTGCTGGGGAGACTAAGAAGTTGACCTCTTACTGGTCCATCTTCCCTAAGCGAGTCCCTCCTAGCTTGTGTGATTTCTTGTTTATTGGGTGTTCATGCTTTTGTACATTTATTTGCTTACCTGCTTGCATGCATCTATTGTATCTGTTGGATCTGTTTGTTTGTTTGTTGGGATGGGGTGTTCTATGAGAGATAAGCCCATTACCCAGGCTTGAGTGTACACACAGGTTTTAGAGTGGATAATCATGAGGCTTCCGTGGCGTGTTGCTACGTTAAGTCGTTCGTGAAGAACCACACCCAGACGAGGTTTCTTCTGGATATATTATGTCTTACGGGTGTTCCGTAACGGCAGGATGTTCCTCTAGAAATCGTCGACTCTGGTGACCATTTCCCGAGAACTCAGTCGAGGCCTCTCCTCCGAGACGTGATTATGTTAGCTCTGGTGGGCGCATTCTCGCTGCTCAATCCGAGGATCCCGAGACTGGGAACTTGCTATTAGGATGTCCTGTTGAGGGGAGTCAATGGAGGTCTTTTGTCCCGTAATAATACCAAACCTTCAGTGGTAAACGTATTATTCGCGACTGAACGGCTGAAGCTGACGAACTTCTGTTCTTAGAACCTACCAGTGAGGGGCGGGCTAAATTCAGGAAACCTTAACCTCCAACCAACCCGGTTCTCTGGAGCAGAGTTTTGGTCTTGTATTATATTCCTCAGTGAATTTCTCTCCAGGCAGTGCAACCTGACAGATGTTCAAGCGGATCCATCAATTCTGATTGACATGCCTTTGCATTGCATAACATCATCTGCATATTTGCATCCAACATCTCATGCTTATTCATTTGCAGGGTATTCCCTTTCAAAACGGGGGTGCCTTAAAACTGAACAAGCAGTGCATCGCATACCATGCATATTAACCCTTGTCTGTTTTGCAGGTGTCACCGCAGTGTCTAATATGTGTTCCCTGTATCAGGCAGTTATTGGTCCCAAGCGAGTCCACAGGTACCCGACAAAGGAAAATCGTCCACAGCTAGCGATGGACCAAGTACAGAAAGAGCTGGCTGATATGCGTGAAAGGATGGATCAGTTCATGACATTGATGACTGGTATGGCAGAAGGCCAGGAAAAGCTGAGGGAATTGGTTGAGCAACCGAGACCCGATCCGAAGGTGGAGATACCAAATGCTGAGGGAAACCCTGGTAACCCTAGGAACGCTAATAACCCTGTGAACACTGGTAACGCGGGTAACGCAAATGCTGATGGAAACCCGGGTAATGTTGGCAACACAGGAAATGTTGGAAATGGTATTGGCGGAAGGTACAATGTGAATCAAGGAATTCGGATTAACGGGCGCCCCATTACTGAAGATTATCAGTATGATCAATTTTCTTTGCACGACGAGGCCCTCGAGACCACTCGCCGTATGGATGAGCTTGCTGAGAAGCTCAAATCTTTGGAGTCTCAAAATTCCTTAGGCTTTGATGTCACAAATCTAGGTCTGGTTCAGGGAGTAAGGATTCCTCACAAGTTCAAACCCCCTACTTTTGAGAAATACAACGGGGCTTCTTGCCCACGCACTCATCTTCAATCTTATCTGGGAAGCTTGGGAGCTCACACGGAAGATGAAAAGCTGTGGATGTACTATTTTGAAGATAGTCTAACTGAAGCTTCTCGTGATTGGTATTCTCATTTGTCTCGTACTACCATCAAGAGCTGGAAAGACTTGGCAGAGGCTTTTGTCAAGCAATACCAATACAACTTGGACATGGCTCCAAATCGGACCTTGTTGCAAGGTATGTCTCAGACTGCCAAGGAAACCTTTAGAGAGTATGCTCAGCGTTGGAGACAGATTGCTGCGTCCGTCCAACCCCCTATGTCTGAAAGGGAGATGGCGGACATGTTCATGAACACTCTTCAAGGCAATTATATTGAGAGATTGGTTGCTTGCCCGTCAATCATCTTTGCAGAGATAGTAATTGCTGGAGAAAGAATCGAGAGTCTGTTGAAGATGGGTCGAATTCAAGACAATAGTGCTTCCAACTCATCAGGTCCCAAGAGACCGTTTGCTGGTAACGGTCAGCGAAGAAAAGAAGGCGAGGCAAGCGTTGTGTATGCCGGCAGAGGCAGGGGTAGAGGACGCCCTAATTATTATCAAGATCAAGTGGCCGCAGTCACTATTCCAACACCTGTTCCTCAACCGCAATATCATCCGCAACAACAACCCAGGTACAACAATCAACAACAAGGAGGTAATCCGGGTCAGCAGAGACACTATCAACAACGTCCAAGGCAGACGGACCGGGTCATCGAGCCAATCCCAATGCCTTATTCAGTATTACTTCCCAAGCTGATTGACATGAATCTGGTTACATTGAGAACTCTGGCCCCATCAATCGATCCCAATAATTTGCCTAGAGGTTATGATGTCAGCGCCAGATGTGCTTTTCACTCCAACGCACCTGGCCATACTACAGATAATTGCAAGGCTCTCTAGTTAAAGGTACAATATTTGAGAGATGCCCAGGCTATCAATTTTGCTCTGGTGCCTAATGTTATCCAGAACCCGATGCCGGCTCACGGCGGGCAGAGGATTAATGTTGTTGATAGTGGGGAAACTTTGAATTTGGTTTCTGATGTGACTAAGGTGAAGACTTCGCTATCGGTGGTTAAAGACCGACTTCTGAAAGGACAGATTTTCCCGGGTTGTGGGGAAGAATGCAGAAATTGTCAAGCTGCCAAAAACGGATGTGACAGTTTGAGAAGGGGTATTCAGCAACTGATAGATGAAGGTTGTCTTCAGTTCGATCAGGCCCGTCCAGTGAAGAATGATGTATCGACGGTGATGTTTTATTTCACTCCTGAAGAAATATATGTTCCCGAGAGACTCGCTCCGACAACAATATATTTCCCAGAAAGTACAGAACCAGCAGCGGTGAACATCGAAAGTTCAGCACCAGTTGCAATTTACTCTGACAGCCCTCAACCGACTTTGGCTGGTCCGATCACCATCACAATACCAGGACCCGTTCCGTATGAGAAAGACAGTGCTATCCCGTGGCACTATGGGGCTGATATCTACTGCCAGGGGTAGAAAGTTAACGAAGAAGACATTGACATTGGTAGCTCCGCTGTAGACAATGTTAGAGGGGTTGGTGGCTTCACTCGCAGTGGACGCCTATTTGCACCATCAACATTACGCGCGAATACTGAAGCCGAGGCAGCTGCCAAGGCTAAAGGGAAACAGATGGCCACCGAAGAGGTTACTACTAAGGAATATCCTCCTAAGACCGCATTCGAGAAGGAAGTGGATGAGTTTATAAGGATTATCAAGAAAAGTGACTACAAGGTAGTCGACCAGCTAAATCAGACACCCTCAAAGATCTCCATTCTCTCACTATTGTTGTGCTCTGAGGCGCACAGAGCAGCCTTGTTGAAAGTACTGAATATGGCCTATGTTCCACCGGAGATAACTGTTAACCAGCTGGAGTCGGTAGTTTCCAAAGTAAACGCTAGCCGGGGGCTAGGTTTCACCGATAATGACCTAACATCTGAGGGCAGGAATCACAACAAAGCCTTGCATATCACAATGGAGTGCAAAGGGGTGATGCTCTCCCATGTTTTGGTTGATACAGGCTCTTCTCTGAATGTTCTTCCAAAGAAAGCCTTAATGAAGTTGGATTGCGATGACACCATCCTAAGGCCAAGTAACTTAGTTGTGAGGGCTTTTGATGGCTCTAAGAGAGCTGTCTTTGGCGAAGTTGAGTTGCCAGTTAAGATTGGACCGCAGGTGTTCAAGAGCACCTTTTATGTGATGGATATCTAGCCTGCCTACAGCTGTCTTCTAGGTCGGCCTTGGATTCATGTTGTCGGTGCTGTTACTTCTACCCTCCACCAGAAGCTCAAATATGAACTAGAAGGTCAGGTCGTCACTGTCTGTGGTGAAGAGGATATTTTTGTTAGCCACCTGTCTACATTTAAGTATGTAGAGATGGACGGCGAGATGCATGAGATGCTGTGTCAATGCTTCGAAGCCATAAACATTAATGAGGTCGCACCCGAAGCTGTCTTTTCACCTGAGTTTGAGAAGGTCGGGACTTCTATCTCTTCATACAAGCAAGCTGTCGAAGTGGTTAAAGCTGGTAATGCCCAAGGCTGGGGCAAATTTGTGGAGCCAGTCATCAAAGAAGACAAGTTTGGATTAGGGTATGCTCTGGGATCTCAGAAGAATGAAACTGGTACTCTCTCCAGCGAGGGTTTGGTTTCTCCCCACATCGTCAATGTTGCAGATGAAGACAAGGCTGACAGCGACTGTGACTTAGATAGCTGGATTCGCCCGTGTGTCCCAGGAGAAAAGCTCGATAATTGGTCGTCTGAAAAAACCGTCTGGGTTACTCTACTGAAAGAGTGATTTTTATTGTTTTCCTTTATTACATGCATAATAAAGTCTTACACTTTGCCCAAGGTGTAACGACTCATTTGTAGGGCCATCCATTTAGTTACATTTCGCAATTATTTTTATCATCAATAAAGGACGGCTTTTGCAAACAATTTTGTGTTCTCTTTCTTTCAGTTTTTTCTACTTTTACAAAAAAAATGGCAATGTTTCTTTTTTCGTTTTTTCTTTCTTTCCAAAAAAAAATCTCTCATTCTAAGGTAAAGCATGATCCTCCATCATGCAGAGCTGACCACCCGGATCTCGCTACTAACGACACTGTTATGGCCAAGTATGACTTCGACAATCCTATCTATTAAGCCGAAGAAGGGGTTGAGGAAGATTGTGAATTTCCTGAAGGGTTAGCCAGATTGTTGAAATAGGAGGACCGAGCTATTACACCTTATCAGGAGGTGATTGAGACCGCCAACATCAGTACCGCAGACGACAAGAAAGAGATCAAGATCGGGGCAAGTCTACAGGCCGAGAGGAAAGACCGTTGATCATGTACTTGACTGTGTTAGAAAGGTCAATGGGTTGTGTGCTCGGTCAGCATGACGAGTCAGGTCGAAAAGATCATGCAATATACTACCTTAGCAAAAGTTTACCAACTGTGAACAAAGATACTCATCGCTCGAGAAAACTTGCCGCGCTTTGGCATGGGCTGCTCGCCGACTAAGACGGTATATGTTGACTCACACGACTCTATTGATATCAAAAATGGATCCAGTCAAGTATATTTTTGAAAAGCCAGCACTTACTGGAAAGGTTACTAGGTGACAAATGATACTGACAGAGTATGACATCCAATACACTTCACAAAAAGCCATCAAGGGAAGTGTCTTGTCAGACTATCTTGCAGAGCAACCGTTTGATGATTACCAACCTATGAGGTTTGACTTTCCTGATGAGGACATCATGTTTCTCAAATCGAAAGATTGAGAGGAACCACTCCCGGAGGAGGGGCCTGACCCTGAATCCAAATGGGTTATGATGTTTGATGGGGCGGTCCACGTCAATGGTCGCGGAGTTGGTGTAGTGTTGATCACACCAGAAGGGAGTTCATATGCCATTTGGTGCCAGAATAACTTTTCCCTGCACCAACAATGAAGCCGAATACGAAGCTTGTATCCTAAGACTTGAGGAAGTCGTCAATATACAGATTAAAACCCTGGATGTATACGGGGATTCAGCTTTGGTCATCAATCAAACCAATGGGAAATGGTATACACCTCAGCCTCATCTGGCTCCTTACAGAGACTACACGAGAAGATTATTGACTTTCTTTTGAAGAAAACCAATTTGCTGATGTTTTGCTTACCTTGTCTTCGATGATTAAGGTGCTATGCTGGAACTACGTACCCAGAATTGACGTATCTCGGTCGGAGACGAATGAAGAAAGCATTTGGTCAGAAAGTGCGCCCTCGGGGGTATCAAGTCGGTGAATTGGTACTCAAAAGATTTCTTCCTCCCAACACAGATCACAGGGGCAAATGGACACCGAACTATGAGGGTCCGTACGTGGTTAAAAGGATTTTCTATGGCGGAGCTTTGATGCTAACAACCATGGATGGCGAAGGATTCCCGTCCCCTATTAACTCAGACGCAGTTAAAAAAAATACTTCGCATAAAATAGACCCGCTGGACAATAAAAAGAATAGTCCAGGCAAAAAAAGGGCATCCCGACGAACCAAAAAAAAAAGAATAAAGAGGTTCGGGCAAAAATTAGGGATATAAAAAAAGAGTACACCCGGTGAGTCGAAAACCCAAAAGGGCGGCTCAGGCAAAAATGGGTATCCCGGTGGATTGAAAACCCGAAAAGGGGGCGATCCAGGCAAAAGTTAGGGAATAAGCGAATGACTGTGATCTGAGTTCATTAGTGTTATATCACCGTTTCATTCAATCCGGCAATCTTCAAAGGTTAAAGATCGACTAATCATCCACTTCAGAAAGCAAGATGAGCAGAGCGTCTTGAGGACATACGAGCCATAGCAGAGTCGAAACTCGGTGGGACCCCGTATCCCCATTGCCATTAGGATAGTTCTCTTTTTATAGCGATCACCTCTTTTCAGGGATCAGCTTCCTGATACCCTCGCCTATTCCTGGCACAAATTTTCTCCCCAGTAAGAGTCGAATAATTCAGTTAAAGAGCCTCTTTATTTTTCATTTATCAGTTTGTTTGCAAAAATGTCCGAATTTTTGATAAAACATATTGCATATGAACATAATGGTGGCTTTTGCAGATGATTTGCATAGGAAACCATTTAAAATTGCTTTGAATGTGCTTAATCCCGGACGGTGAATTCAAACCGAGTAATTCCCCCGAGGCATACGTGTATTTTTGGTTGCAGGTCACAGGAACCGGATGCCAAGTCATGAATCCTCATCCCCAAGCGGTTGACAAAGTCTCTCCTCAGCAGAGCATGTTCCCCAGCAGAGTTGACAGTATCCAGACTATATATCCCCAGCGGAGTTGACAGTGTCAGACTGTATCTTCCTAGCAACAGCGGAGTGGTTGCATAACCAACAGATGAGAGGGTGGTGTTCCCAGTGTTCATCTCATTCCCCAGCAGATTATTTTTAACTGATTTGTTAATCCCCAGCTTGAGGGCGATTAGCAAGTTCATATCCCCAACAAAGGTCGTTTCCTACGACATTTCCCCAGGAAGTGTTTTCCCCACAGACTCTCCTCACAGAGCCTCGCCGAGCAAAGTTTCTATAGTTGATACTTCCCCCGCAAGGTCAACTTTTCAAGCAGCCAATTTATTTTTGGTGGCTCATTGGTCCCGGCAAACGGATCATTCCCGACAGAGCATTCAAGGATTGATACAGCGATCTGTTCCCTACCGGAGTTTGCTTCCCCAAGCAGATTTCTTTTTACACCATGCATAACATTTGCATTTGCATGCATATCATATCAAGCATACATATAAGCTGATAAACAGGTTCTTCCAAGCAGACTGAAGAATTACTTTACAACCAAGGTCATGAGATCCAGCCAGAGGATCAAGCGTGAGTGATCCAGCCTGAGGGTCGTTTTGAAGATTCAGCCTGAGAATCGTTTTCCAGTGATCCAGCCTGAGGGTCGTTTTGAAGATTCAGCCTGAGAATCGTTTTCCAGTGATCCAGCCTGAGGGTCATTTCGAAGATTCAGCCTGAGAATCGTTTTCCAGTGATCCAGCCTGAGGGTCATTTCAAAGATTCAGCCTGAGAATTGTGTTCCAGTGATCCAGCCTGAGGGTCATTTCAAAGATTCATCCTGAGAATCGTGTTCCAGTAAGCCAGCCTAAGGCTCAATTTGAAGATTCCCCAGTGAAGTCGCCTACAAGCTTTATTTCCCCAGCAAGCCCAATTGAGGAGTCGTTACAACATGTTCTAGCCCGAAGAATATGTACGAAATCCAAAAGTGGAATATTCTCGAAGCTGCATATCTAATATGAAGGTTGGGTGTAGATTTCAAAAGAGGGTCAACCAGCGCATGCCTCAGATGCGGGATCCTAATGATGGGAATTTATCATCAAAACAATCCAGATCTAGCCAGAAGATCGAAGTAGATTCAGCCAGAGAATCGAAACAAAGAAGATCTAGCCAGAAGATCGAAAATCGCAACAATTCAGATCTAGCCAGAAGATCGAAGTAGATTCAGCCAGAGAATCAAAGGAAATAGATTCAGCCAGAGAATCGAAACGAAGGAGATCTAGCCAGAAGATCGAAGAAGATCTAGCCAGAAGATCAAAATCGTATCCAGCCCGAGGATCAAAATTAATATCCAACCAGAGGACTAAATTGAGTATAGGTTCAGCCAGAGGATCGAAACTCCAGATTAAGCAAAGAAGACTGATTCAGATCCAGCCAGAGGATCAGAAGAAAAATAAACAGCGCGGTGTATTTCCGCGTTTTTGTGGTGTTCTCGGAGAAAAAATTTTCGGTCTGTCTTTGGTATTCAATCACAGCTCACCCCGTTTGTCTGATAAGCTGTTCGCTTTCATCCTACTCGGGTTAGCTGATGATTGAATAGGGGCAGCTGTAACACCCCAAAATTTGCCCTCCTCTTTCATGCATTCATTTAGCATTTCATATTCCATTTCATCATGTCAATCAAAATTAGATCCAAGAAACTTTTTTTAAAAAAAAACAAAAAAAAAAATTTACAAAAAAAAATTAATAAATAAAAATAATAATAAAAAAATAAATAAAATATAATAGAAAAAACTTGGACTTGGACCTCTCTCATTTGAGCCCACAAAGCCATGAAAATCAGGTTATAAAAGAGGGAGATCAGACAGAAAAAGGAAGAGAAGCAAAATACTCTGAGGTTTCCTTGAAACAAAACCCTTGACAAAACCTGGAGAGAAACCTGACAGAGAACTCAGAGCAACCCCCAGGCAGCTCTGAAAAATTCAATCTGACTCACACACTTTCATCTCACGCAAACCCTAACATTGCCTTGCAAACCCAGCCGTGCCATTTGATTTCAACCGGTCTCTCCCATCAGACTCTTGCAGAGATGGTTTGCATGGTTTTCCCACTTTATTTGTGGGATACCCCCTAGAGGTTCATTCCGATTACCTGTACTGACTCACCTTTCTTTGATGGCATTAGCTTGGGAGATCCCTGGGTTTCTTACTCCTTTAATTGCTGTGACTTCGGATCTTTATCCGTGTGGTACTTTTACCTCTTTTCCGCATTTTAACGCTTTCTTAGCTGGAAGACCTCGATAGGAGACATTTGTTTTCTTTTGTTTATTTACTTCTGAGCCCCTTGTTGGCACATTTACTTTATACATGTTTGTTTTGTATGTGTTCGTATCCCTGCAGGTAGCGCGGTTCCTTCGTCAAGGACTGCCTTTTTGCCCTTGAGCATCCCAAACCCTAAAACCCAAAGCAACACGTTAACTCCTTCTACTACAGGCGAGTAAGTCTCCAAAGGTCGAGCATCCGGTAGATTGCGTAGTGACGTAGTTCGTCCAAAACCCAATCCATAACCCCATAGTTAGCCGAACTATGTTTTGCTCTGATTCTCAGGCCAGATGAGATACGTAGGTATAAGACGCGATGTCTTAGCGAGCACAATTACCCTTAACCCCTAGGTAGCCGAGCTACGAAGACTCTGATTCTCATATTCAGATGAGATACGTATGTAGTGGATGCGACATCCGCGTGAGTCATTTTCATTTTACCCCCCTTTTTTTTAAATAACACATTAGATAAACCCACACCCTTTAGACAAGAACTACAAAAGTGGATCCCGTAGAGTACTACGGATGCGTAAGGGTGCTAATACCTTCCCTTCGCATAACCGACTCTCAAACCCAAGATTTGGTTGCAAGACCCCGTCTTGTCCTTTCCTTTTTCAGGTTTACTTCGAGCGTTTCCTTTCCCTCCTTTGGGATGAATAACACACGGTGGCGACTCTTCTGTCATTTTCTTTCGCCGGTTGTTTTTTCGCGCACTGTATTTTTCAAGTTGCGACACTACCACATCCAAGAATACTTCAGATGAAGAATCTGAATCTGAAGAGGTATTTTCTGAACTTTCTCGATCTGACCTAGAATCATGCCTATCTGAAACTCTAAACTCATATCAGAAACTCAAACAAAAATTTAAAGCTATAAAAGGTGTGCTTGAAGAAACACTAGAAGAATGTGGCAAACTTGAGATAACAATTCTAGAACTTAAAGATGAAAACAGAACCTTGATATTAGAAAGAGATTCAACAAAGAAAAATTGTTCAAAACTTGAAGAAGTGTTATCTCAAGCCTCACAAACTTCAAAAACAATAACTTATGAATATGAAAAATATTTTCAAAAGTTTCTGAAAAATGGGATAGAGATGAGTAGAATGACATCCATGATTTATGGGGTCAGTCAGAACAATAGAAGAGGAATTGGGTATGATCCTAGTGAAGATAAAAATTCTACTAATGACCAACCTAAATCTCCATTTTCCTATCACTATAGACATACACAAGCACAACGATTTAATAATGCTAGAAAACCCAAAGTGTTAAGAAACTCTGGGAAAACTAATCACAAAGGACCCAAAAGATTATGGGTACCAAAGGATAAGATTGTTTATGTTGCAAATATCTTATGCAGCAGAGTTAAAACACCAGTCATGGTACATGGACTCTGGATGCTCGCGAAACATGACGGGAAGAAAGTATATGTTCCAATACCTGGAACTTAAAGACGTTGGATTCGTAGGTTTCGGAGGAGATCAGAAAGGAAGGATCAGAGGCTCCGGAACTATTGTCAATGATACTCTTCCCTCTATATCTGATGTTTTATATGTAGAAGGATTAATGCATAATCTGTTATCAATCAGTCAATTAAGTGATAACGGGTATGATGTAATCTTCAATCAAAAAACATGTAAAGCCATAAATCAAAATAATGGATCTGTCCTATTCACTGGCAAGAGGAAAAACAATATTTATAAAATAAATCTTTCGGATTTAAAAGAACAAAATGTAAAATGTTTGATGTTTGTTCACGAAGAGCAATGGGTATGGCATAGACGCTTGGGCCACATTAGCATGAGAAAGTTATCTCAGCTAAATAAACTCGAGTTAGTCAGAGGTCTACCTAAGCTGAAGTTTTCTTCAGATGCTCTATGTGAAGCATGTCAGAAAGGAAAATTTTCAAAATCATCTTTTAAAAAGAAAAATATTGTTTCTACCTCTAAGCCTCTGGAACTTCTTCACATTGATTTATTTGGTCCTGTGAAAACAGCATCAATCAATGGAAAGAAATATGGACTAGTCATTGTTGATGATTTTAGTCGCTGGACATGGGTAAAGTTCTTAAAGCACAAGAGTGAGTCTCACTCTGTATTCACTAGCTTCTGTTCCAAAGTGCAAAACGAATTTGATTCTAAAATCATCAGAGTCAGAAGTGATCATGGTGGGGAATTTGAAAATAAATTTTTTGAGGAATTATTTGACTCTAATGGAATATCCCATGATTTCTCCTGCCCTAGAAATCCACAACAAAATGGAGTTGTAGAGAGGAAGAATAGGACACTCCAAGAGATGGCCAGAGCCATGATCAATGAAACAAATGTGGCTAAGCACTTTTGGGCTGAAGCTGTAAATACAGCGTGTTATATTCAGAATAGAATCTCCATAAGACCTATTCTGGAGAAGACTCCCTATGAACTGTGTAAAGGAAGAAAACTCAACATTTCTTATTTTCATCCTTTTGGATGTTCCTATTTTATTTTAAATACTAAAGAACATCTGAACAAGTTTGATTCCAAAGCATAAAAAGGTATTATGTTAGGATACTCAGAACGCTCTAAAGGCTACAGAGTATACAATACATAAACCAAAATTATGGAAGAATCAATTCATGTCAGATTTGATGATAAGCTTGACCCTGAAAAGTCAAAGCTAGTTGAGAAACTTGCAGATCTGGAGATTACTCTTGCAGGTTCTGACGAAAAGATCAAAGCACCTGAAGCAGCTGCCTCTCTAACTTCAGAAGGAACGAAATCCCCAGCAATCCCAAAGAAAGCTAAAAGTCGCCTCAACATATCTGAAGAGTTGATTCTGGGAAACAAGGATGAACCTATCCGAACTAGGTCCACCTTCAAGGCACCTGAAGAAACTCCTCTGGGAGTAGTATCTCTGATCGAGCCTACTTCCTGTGATGAGGCACTTCAAGATAGCGACTGGGTTCTAGCCATGCAAGAAAATCTAGATCAATTCACAAAGAATGACGTCTGGGATCTTGTTCCTAAACCTAAAGGTACTCACATTATCGGAACTAGATGGGTGTTCAGAAACAAGCTGAATGAGAAAGGAGAAGTTGTCAGAAACAAAGCTCGGCTGGTGGCTCAAGGTTATAGTCAATAAGAAGGCATTGACTATAATGAAACCTTTTCCCCAGTCGCCAGGTTAGAATTTATTCGCTTACTTGTCTCATTCGATGTAAATCATTCTATCAAACTGTATAAAATGGATGTCAAGAGCACATTCCTTAATGGTTATATATCAGAAGAAGTGTATGTCAACCAACCTCCAGGTTTTGAAAATTCAAAATGTCCAGAACATGTTTTTAAACTTAAAAAATCTTTATATGGACTAAAACAAGCTCCCAGAGCTTGGTATGAAAGATTAAGTAATTTTCTTCTGGAACATGATTTTATCAGAGGGAAAGTTGACTCTACACTCTTCTTTAAAAACATTAATAATGATCTCATGATGTGCCAGATATACGTTGATGATATCATTTTTGGTTCAGCTAAAGCCTCTGTGTGCCAAGAATTCTCTGAGTTAATGCAGGCAGAATTCGAAATGAGCTTAATGCAAGAACTAAAGTTATTTCTAGGAATTCAGATTAATCAAGCTTCAGAAGTCACCTACGTTCATCAAAGTAAATACATAAAAGACATTCTGAAGAAATTTGAAATGGCTGAATGAAAATCTGCAAAAACACCCATCCATCCAACTTGCATTCTTGAAAAAGAAGAAGTTAGTCAAAAGGTTTGTCAGAAGCTCTATCGTGGTATGATTGGCTCTCTTCTCTATCTAACTGCTACTCGTCCTGATATTCTATTTAGTGTGTGTCTCTGTGCCAGATTCCAATCAGATCCTAGAGAATCTCATTTAACAACAGTTAAGAGAATTCTCAGATATCTGAAAGGAACTCCTAACCTGGGCCTGATGTATGAGAAAACATCAGAGTATAAACTATCTGGTTTTTGTGATGCAAATTACACAGGAGACAGAATGGAACGAAAAAGTACATCTAGAAATTGTCAGCTTGTGGGAAAGAATCTGATATCCTGGGCCAGCAAAAGACAATCAACCATAGCCTTGTCTACTGCAGAAGCGGAATACATTTCAGCATCACTGTGCACTACCCAGATGCTCTGGATGAAGAACCAATTAGAGGATCTTCAAATCTTTGAGAGTAACATTCCTATCTTCTGTTACAATATTGTTGCCATTTATTTAAGCAAGAATCCTATTTTGCACTCCAGAGCTAAGCACATAGAAATAAAACATCATTTCATTAGAGTGTATGTTCAGAAAGGGGTAGTAATATTGAAATTCATTGATACAAATCATCAATGGGCTGACATCTTTACCAAACCATTTGCTGAAGATAGATTCCTCTTCATCTTAAAGAATCTGAACATTCAAAATTGTCCTGAATAAAATGTGCCTCTGAGTGAGTAAAATAAGATTCTGATGTAAATAAAGTGGATTCTGCATCTGACTCTGATACTCCTACCAAGTTAGAAGTCATTGGAGTTAGAAATCTCCAGGAACCAACCCTTTAGTATTCCTGAAGATCGGATAGAGCAAACACGTGGAGCACCTTACGTCTGACCATGGAACTTCTAGACAGCTGTCTAGCAATAATCAAGGAACAGTCTCTTGAGATCTCCTCGAGCAGTGTATTGACTGTTGGGATTAGACTTCATTTATGAGCTATAATCATTTTCCCTCTAACGTGCATACTTGGTTTTTGTGCTAAACTCTGTTTTTTGTGTTCTTTTGCATGCGCCCTAATTTGGGTATTTAAACACTTCTCTTCACACATTGCACACTTTTACGCTCACAAACACTCTTAACCCTCTTGCAAGTTCTTTTCTCCCTCAAGGCATTCCTGCAGCGTGCATTCAAATTCTTCATCCTTCAACTCAATTCTTCAACAATACTCATGGATTCCCAACAACAATCAGTGTATAACTTCTCTCAACAAATGGATTCTAATGAACAAGCTCCAAGTTCAAGCAACCCAAACCCAGCAGTTAACGGTGTCGTCTCAACTCCCATCTACAAAGAGCCTCAGATTCTTGATCGTGAGCCTCATATCAACCTTGCAACACCTTTTGAGAAACTGGAGGTCTTATGTGAATCTTTGGTGGATTTTGAGAACATGCGAAGGAACGGTGTTGATCTCACTGAAGAACTGCAGAATTAAGGTAGGGGAAACTACTTCCAACGACTCTATGGTCCAGTTTACACAAACCTGGTTAAGGAATTCTGGAGATTCGCTGACACTGACGATCACTACATCGTCTCCTATGTTCTGGGAGTCAAGATGGTGATCACTGAGAAGTCCATTGCTGCTCTTCTGGGCATGGAGAAAGTTGGAGGAAGAAGAATCTACAACATTAATCCTAGGGCAAAATATTTGTCCCATGAGATTAATCCAACAATCTTCCAACAGAACACTGAAGGAAAACACTCAAAGAACAAGGAACTACATCATCTTGGGCACAGTCCATCATCGCCCAGCTTCCAACTCCTCAGACTATATCAACACAGACCAGAAGTGCATCATGTACTGCATCCACAAGGGTCTGAAGCTCTGCCTTCCGACACTCCTCTTCAAGTACCTTAGAGACTCTGTCAGAGATACAAGAAACAACATGAAGCCCAGAAACTACATCTCTCTAGGGAGGCTGATCTCTGATGTTCTGATTAAAAGCGGTCTCGTGGACCATCTAATAAAGTTCAGACTCAGGGAAGACGTAATGATAGATACTGGAAGAGCTCTAAACGCCCGAAATCTGAAGAGCATGGGGATTCTGGATCAAGTAAGGGTCAAACCTACTCTGGACACCTCCTGGGATGCTCTCAAAGATCAGAGGAAGATCCCAAATGGACTCTATCTATTCTCAAAGATCGACCCTCTAGAGGTAATCTTGTATTACTTAGATGATCTGCGAAAACAAGGAGTAGAGTTCTTAGATTTCAACATAATCCAGCTGCCAGACGAGCCTCCCAACTTCATGAAGTGACCACGAGGACCATCTGAGAAGGCAAAGCAAGCGAAGAAAGAGAAGTTGGGAGAATCCTTCGGATCAAGACCTCCAGTACCTCTGACTGGATCTTCTAGTAAGTCTGTTTCTCTCGCTCCTTCTGTACAACTGAAGCCTATTACTTCCTCTATCCCTCAACCAACACCCATATATACCAACTCAGAAACTCCTCCTTCAACCACCAGACCATCTAACCAACCATCTTAGAAATTCAACCTTGCCACCACAACCTTACCTGTTTCAGAAGCAGAAATGTTGAACGAAACCACTTCACCCTCTTCATCTTCTTCTCTAGAACCACCCCCCTACTACAACATTTCCACAGATACTGAACCATCTAACCCTCCCTCTCCAACTCTGGCTCATCTCCAAACACGTGCTCTGGCCTCACAACAGCCAACACAATCCATACCTGAACCAGAAGTCACCTCATCACCCACAGAAGAACCAAACACAACCACCTCTGACCATCCACCATCTGAAACAATCCACGATGAAACACAACCACCCAACTCTGACATACCCCCACCAAATACATCCGTTAAACCATAAACTCCCACACTCAACCTAAGCCCTCCCACTTTTCCACCCCTAGCCTCTGAACCTGAAAACACCCTTCCAACCCTTGAGGAAGCAATAATGGTGTTTGCAGAAGCCTCAGTTGACAAGGTCAAGTCTCTGACCATCAACTCTGGCATCAATGATGATCCTTCATCTATAAGGACACACTGGAACAGAGTGATTAGTTGGATGACCGCTGAAGCCTTTAAGCTGAAGGGCCTCTCTGAGCAAGTTCGCAACGACTTCATCAAAAACGTTGAGATCAGACTACAAGAGCGCCTAGCCAAAGAAGCTGAGGAGCGAGCCCGCAAGGAAGCAGAAGAGAAAACCAAGCAAGAAGAACTGCAAAGGATCAAGGAAGCTGAAGCCAAAGCTCTAGCTGAGGCCGCTGCTGTTGCTGCTGCTGAAGCTGAAGCTGAAGCAAGCCTTGCTGAAGAGTCTGCCACCAGGGTAGAACCGGATGCTCTGTTTCAGGGGGAGTCCTCCACCTTTGTCCCTCTAGTTCTAAAGACACTTGAATATCTTCAGAAAGAACAGAAGGAAGTCCGAGCCAGACTGGATCAACAGGATTCAGTAAATGTCAACATTCAGAATCTGCTGACCCAACTGCTCCAGAGGATGCCTCCACCTCCAAACCCTTAGGCACCTAGGACTTGTTTATGTGTTCTTTTGCTTGTTGCTCTGATTCGCTTGTTGCTTTCTGTTTTGCTTGTTTTTTGCTTTCTGTTCTCTAGTTGTTGTTTATTGTCTGTGTTTCTGGCATCTGTGAATATATATATATATATATATATATATATATATATATATATATATATATATATATATATCTTTTTCCCTTTCATTTCACTAAGTCTTTTTTATTCTGACAAAAAGGGGGAGAACTAAAAACAGCTCTGATGAAAACATATCTAACTCCTATCAGAACTCTGCAAACATTGTTTCTAATCCTTTTAACTTTGAAATTTGCAGGAGAGTATCTAGAAACACCATATCATGGAAGGTCCGGTAAGAACTTTTGAACTCCCAGACTTATCTCAGGGGGAGCTCACTTCCATTTGATCTATAACTCTTATCTAAAAATTGTTTCATCTCTGAATTAAGATTGTTTTGTCATCATCAAAAAGGGGGAGATTGTAAGAACAAAATTAGTTCTACGATAGAATTCCAGGATTTTGATGATAACAAAGGATGAAACCAAAAATGGCACCCTAATGAAATTTTTCTAAGTGTGCAGGATGCTGAACAGCAACAAAGGACTCTGATCATTTTATCAGATACAAACATTGATCAGATACAAAGTGCTAGAAGATCAGACACATCTGAGGAAGAAGTGCGTCCAAGAAGTTCTGAATCTGAGCAAAGCAAGACAGTAAATAGAACCAGAAGCTCTAACATCCACTGGTCTTAGTTCTAATGATCTAGAAGACTAGTACTCTGAGAAGCTCTGATGTAACTTCAACATAATCTCCTTCTGACGCATGACTCCAAGATAACAAAGACTCTGATGAAGATTCACCAAATCCAGAAAGAGTAACGGAAAGAAATCCTCAATATGGAAATGAAGCATTTTAAGAAAGAAGTTATTCAGGGAGACAAATTGGTTATGGCAAGAAACACAGAAGTAATGACATTGAATGCTCATCAAAGACCAATATTTTGTCATCACTCCGACGGTCCTTCTCACTACTATATAAAGGACAACCCACCTCATTGAGAGACACAGCAACAACGCACAGAAAAAGTCATTCATATTCTCACTCAACTTTCACGAGTTGCTGCTCATACGTGAAAACTCTTGCTCAAAATATTCTGCTGTAATACTTGCTTACTCTTAGAAGCACTTTCTATTACAAATTTATTTTTGCTAAATTGCTTTTGTTCCTCAAGTGACTCTGCGTAGTCTGTATACTTGAGAGGACTAAGAGATCATTCTCTTAGACGTTTGGTTGTATAATCTTTCAAGATTAGTGGATTAAGTCCTTTTTGAAGGCGAAATCACCTTGGCCGGATGGACTGGAGTAACTTTGTTTTCTAAGCGAACCAGTATAAAATTCTGTGTGTTCTTATTTTTGAAATAGCTTTTATTTTTCTAAAACAATTCAACCCCCCCCCCCCCTCTTTCTTGTTTTTCTCACCTTCATTATATCCTTAGTGATGGACTATAAGTCTTCCATGCTTATTATAGGGTTAACCCCTCACTAGCACGTTGAAGCTCTCCTCACATGGTGGATTTGTGGTTTTAGGTTGAGTTTTATCCCTTTTATAACAAAAGACCTTTAAGGCTTTTGACCAATCAATTCACAAATTTCTTTTGAGATTTTTACCCCGAACTACGAGGTTTTGATCCAAATCTTTTTTAAGATGGTACGTAGGCAATGGGTATATCCATTCAAACACAAAATTACAAATAATTTGTACATTCTTCTCTCATCTCTCCAATCATGTTTGCACAAATAACTTTTACAAATACCAACCTACCTTACAACAATTGTGAAAAGGGCTCCCTAGGAGTACCTAGGATGTTTTGGGTGTTTAAAACCTTCCTATTGCATAACCAACCCCCTTACCCAGATCTCTGACATTTTTATTAGTTTTTGATTTGATAAAACTTCTCGGTTTTTGTTCGCTTTCTAACCTTTCCTTTGGATAAATAGAAGTGCGGTGGCGACTCGAATTGTATGATTTACTTTTGATTTAGTCAATAAATCTAAAGGTAACAAATACCCCGCTACAGGTGCTAACACCTTCCCTCTGCGTACCCAACCCCCTTACCTGTAATCTCTGGAATTTTATTTATTTTGATTTGAAAACTTCTTATCTTTGGGTTTTGTTCGTACTTTTCCCTTTTCCTTTGAAAACAATAAAAGCGCGGTGGCGACTCTGGTTTTATTGACGTTAAGTTTATCCATAGCTTAATGGTCATGAATTTACCGCTACAGAAATTAAGTGGTGACTCTGCTGGGAGGTAGTCTCCAGTGGGTTTAGCCTGCTTTTTATGTGTATATAATTGGATATTTGATGTTTGTATACTTGTTTGTGTGATATAATTTGCTTGTTGTGCTTGGTGATCTCTGAGTGGTGAGATAAGTTCTAACCCGAACTTGAGTGCAATTAAGATAAGGGGATGGTATAGTCATGTTCGACTTGTGTGGAGTAGTCCTTAACAAGATGGCTTGAGACCCATCTACTCAGTGGAGACCCTTTTGGAGCTATTGATGTCACACAAGTTATTTGTGGTTAGGCATTACTTTCTCTGATTTGGGGTCCGAGAAGCTGAGGACCTTAGAACATTTAACCCCACTTGGCCTATTTAGGACGTAGTGCGGAGACTGTTCAAGTGTAGACTTGATAACAGTTGTTACACAATACTACACTCAGACGAGTTTCTCTTGAGAATATTATGGGTTGATGAGTCAGTCATCCTAACCTATAATATCCGATAGATGGAATTAAGACTCTGGGAACTTTTTTAGAACATGATTTACAGGTTTTTATCCTTAGTACACCCCTTTGGGATGGTTCTTAACCTGACTCCATGCTCGTGACTCACAACAAACCCTTGATTCTTGGTTGATCCAATCAAGTCTTGTCAATATCAATGGAACTTGGGTGTTGATAAGGTAAAAACCATAATCCACCAAAATGGATGATTGATCTTGACAATGACTTGATTCATCCCTTGACCTTTGTTTGTTTTCCTTATGTGTGATCCCTTATTTGTGATTGTTGCATTCATGCATTCATACGCATCATAACATTCATCACACGAAAAATAATTTCAAGGAACTAAGGTTTTATTTGCAAATATTTTCAGACCATGGATTGTGGACGAAGGAACCCTAAGAAGTACAGTTTCTGATGTCTCGACTTAAAAGAGTTAAGGAAGTTATCATCTTTTATATTAGATCCCTTGGACTTCAAGCAACATCATGGGAAGCGTTAATCTGTGTTATTTGCTAACGTAGTTGAAGGACTCTTGAGTGTGTTGGTTCAGTTTTATGACCCTCTCTACTGTTTCTTCACTTTTCCCGATTATCAACTTATGCCTATTTTGGAGGAGTATGCCCATCTCTTGGGAATACCTATTTCTGACAAGATGTCCTTTAGTGGATTGGAGGAGATTCCCATATCTCATATTATAGCTGAAGCTCTTCATCTGAAGAAGTCTGAGATTGAGGCTCATTGGGTGAAAAAAGAGGAATGTTTGGGTTTGGCTTTGTTCCCTAACATTGATAGTTTTGTTGATGTTAGCGCCATTAGAATCTTCTTGATCGGGAATCTTGTGCCTATTCTGTTGGGTGATATGTACTTCTCTTTGCATTTGAGGAATTCTAAAGGTAGTGGGACTATTGTGTGTTGTGTTCCTCTTCTGTACAAGTGGTTTATTTCGCACTTGCCTCAGACGCCTGCTTTTGTGGAGAACAAACAATGTCTACGGTGGCCTCAGAGACATATGTTACTCACTAATGATGATATAGTTTGGTATGACTTTACGTTAGGTAGCTTGGATATTATTGTCAGTTGTGGTGAATTCTCTAATGTGCCTCTCATTGGTACACAAGGAGGAATCAACTATAACCCTGCTTTGGCTCGTCGTCAACTTGGGTTCCCCTTGGGAGACAAACCTAATAACAGTCAGTTAGAAGGTCTTTTCTATCAAGAGGGTAAAGATCCGTAACATTTGAAGCAGAAAATGATACATGTGTGGCATAATGTGCATAGGAAAGGAAGATTTGAGCTTGGTCCGTGCAACTGTGTAGCTTTGGAAGCTTACACTATCTGGGTGAAGAAAAGAGCTTTGGAGTTAAAGATGTCGTATGCTTATGAGAGACCTATGTCTATGGTTGTGGTTGAGCCGTTAACTCTCCCTAACCAAGATGTAGAGGAGTTGGAAGACGCACTCGCCAAGATGAAGCAAGAGAAGGATATGTGGGAAGAGCGGTTCCATGCTTTAAGCTAAAAGCATAAGGAGTTGCAGCTTGAGTCTAAGGACAAAGATGCACTTATTGAACTTCTTGAAGACTGAGCAGTGAAGAGACAGAGAGAACCAGAGGGTCCATCTTCCTCTAGTATGCGTCAGCCTTCCGGTGCTTGGAAGAAGATTGTTGATCAGCTTGTCCTCGAGAAGGCTCAGATGAAGACTTCTTTTGAGCCTGAGGTTCGACGCATCCGAAGGAAGTACGCGGCTGCGACCAGATCATCTGACACCGTTGCTAAGGGACCCTTAGGATGATTAGTTTCCTTTTCTCTTGTACTTGTACTTTGGTTTCTGCAGTTGTACTTAGTGTAATCCTTCCAAATTATATGAATAAAAGAGATTTTTATGGTCAATCAAATTGTTATTATTATATATTTGCAAATAAAATAGTATGTTCCTTGAAAATAAAATCAATCAAAAACATTGCATTTCATGCATCACTTACATAGAAGGCTTTCTTCCGCCAGATGTCTTATCGGTTATTCTTCTGTGCTTCAGCCAAGCTGACTCACTGATACAACACTCACGCCAATCAACCGAGAATCATAGAGTACTTAGAGCAAGAGAACCGAGAACTGAAGAATGAGATTGCTCGCCTAACTGCTATGATTAAGTCTATTCTAGCTTCCCAGAATCAGTGTTCTCTAACTCCCGCAACTTCTCCTCCTCATAGGACTGTCATCTCAGAGGTTGCTACCTCAACTGTCCTTATTGCTGCTACTCAATCCGGTCCAACTATGTCTGTTGAATTCCCGTGGGGAATGCCACCGAACTTTATGCCTGAAGGGTTTGCACCCACATTTTCTTCTATGCCAGCATCTAGCCCAATCATGTATGTGCCGTCTCTAGTTGTTCATACTCTGCCTCATGTTGAGGACACCATCTATCATTTTGAGCCATCTGAGGGCCCGGATGTTTACGAGAAAATGGATGAAATGAAGGATCAGTTCCTTGAGTTGTGAAAGGAATTGAAGACATTGAGAGGAAAAGATTTGTTCGGTAAAAGTGCTATTGAACTCTGCTTGGTACCCAATGTTAAGATCCCGATGAAGTTCAAAGTCCCTGACTTTGAAAAGTATAAGGGAAATACTTGTCCACTTAGCCACCTTGTTATGTATGTCAGGAAAATATCAACTAAAACTGATAATGATGAGTTATTAATTCACTACTTCCAAGACAGTCTGACTGGTGCCGCTTTGAGAGGGTACATGGGGCTAGACAGTGCAAGTATTCGCACGTTCAATGATTTGGGTGAAGCTTTTATGAAACAGTATAAGTACAATGTGGACATGGCGCCTGATAGAGACCAGCTGAGGTGTATGTCTCAGAAGGACAAAGAGACATTCGAAGAGTACGCCAAGAGGTGGAGAGAGCTTGCTGCTCAGATCAATCCTCCATTGGAAGAGAAAGAGATGACGAAGATTTTCCTTAAGACACTGAGTTCGTTTTATTACGGACGAATGATTGCTAGTGCCCCAGTGACTTTATCGAAATGGTAAACATGGGGATGAGGTTAGAGGAAGGAGTCTGAGAGGGAGGGTTGTCTAAAGAAGAGGTGTCATCAAGCAAGAAATATGGAAGCAGTTTCGCTATAAAGAAGGAAGGGGAAACTAATACAGTATCAGTAGGAAGGCAAAGGAGGCCTCATGTCAAAAGAAATCTGCAACCGCGTCAACATCATTATCGAGTCTTGTTAGTTATCCTAGTATTTTCAAACAATCAATCAGTACCAGTTCAACAACAACGTCAACAACAGCCGCAACAAAGAACAAACAACTACAACAACAACAATAATCAGCAACAAAAGAATTTCGAGAGGAAGAAGGTCTCTTTTGACCCTATTCTTATGACATACGCCTAACTCTACCCGTCTCTGGTTCTCAAGAACCTACTCCAGCTAAGAAATCCGCCTCAAATTCCAGAACCACCTCCGTGGTGGTAAAAACCTGAACTTCATTGTGCCTTTCATCAAGGAGCTCCCGGACATGATATTAAAATCGGTTACCCATTGAAGTATTAGATCCAGAAGCTTGTAAAGAGTGGGATGGTGCCCTTTCAGGACCGTGCACCGAATGTGAAAGCTAACCCATTGCCCGCTCATGGTAATTTCTCTGTTAATATGGTAGATGGTTGTCCAGGAAGCTTCTGAGTCTTTGATGTGCGATGTATTTGTCGGTCCTTGGTGGAGATGCATAGGACCCTGTGTACCATCAGTGACTGTGAGCACGACCATGATGGTTGTGCAATTTGCAGTGTAAACTCCGGTGGGTTTTTGATTGTCAAGAGGGATATCTAGAATTTGATGGATGAGAATGTAATCTAGATTCAACAGTCTAGGGATATATATATATGATGTGAATGTGATTGTTCTAGTGTTTAGAACCCCTGAGCGAGTAGTAATTCAATTTAACAGTAGCAGCAGTAACAACGTCAACATATCGGTATCACCGTTAGTGATACGGTTAGCGGGCCTCGTACCGTATGCATCCGATAAAGTTGTTCCATAGTAGTATAATGCCACGATGGTGGAGAATGGTCAAGAGGTTTCGTTTCCTATGACCAATTATGTTGTGAATATAGCCGATATTGCGAAGGTGACCCGTAGCGGTGGTGTATTTGGTCCCGTTTTTCCAAAAGAGGTGTTAGAGGGTGGTAAGAAGGTTGATGTAGCTGTAGTAAACCCAGTTAGTGCTCCAATATATCAGTCTGGTGAATCCAGCAAATTGAAGCCTAATGATGATGACGAGGTACTGATATTAATCAAGAAGAGTAAATTTAATGTGATGGAGCAGCTACTCCAAACTCCTTCGATGATTTCAGTTTTGTCTCTACTAATGAATTCTGAAGCGCACAGAGAAGCATGGCAAAGAGTGTTGGAGAAAGCCTATGTCGAGCATGATGTGACCGTGGATCAGTTTGACCATATTGTGGCTAACATTACTTCCTGCAATAACTTGAGTTTTTGTGATGAAGAACTTCCCGAGGAAGGCAGAAATCACAGTCTGACATTGCATATATCGATGAACTGCAAGGAGGATGCATTGTTCAATGTGTTGGTTTATACTGGTTCTTCTCTGAATGTACTTCCCAAATCAACTATGTCTAGATTATCCTACCAAGGCGCCCTGATGAGATACATTGGCGTGATCATCAAAGCTTTTGATGGTTCTCACAAGACTATTATAGGAGAAGTGGACCTTCTAGTGAAGATAGGTCCGAGTGATTTTCAAATTACTTTTCAAGTAATGGATATCCACCCGGCCTATAGCTGCTTGTTGGGAAGGCCATGGATCCATGAATATGGAGTTGTAACATCTACTCTGCACCAGAAATTGAAATTTGTGAAGAATGGCAAGGTTGTCATCGTTGGTGGAGAGAAAGTGCTCTTAGTGAGCCATCTGTCGTCCTTTTCATGTGGAAGTTGAGGAAGAGGTAGGAACTCCGTTCCAAGCCTTGTCTATTGCTGAAGTAAAGAAAATTGGGGCACCCATGTCTTCTTTCAAAGACGCGCGGAAAATTACTGAAGATGGAAGTATAGATCAGTGGGGCCGTATGGTAGAGGTCGCCGAGAACAAGAATAGGGCTGGATTAGGATTTCAACAAGGGTCGTCCAATGTCAAAGTTGAAGAAGTGCTACCGAGCTTCCGTAGCGGAGGGTTCATCAATGGTAATGAACAACACTCAGTTGTTGTGATCGAGGGCGATGAAGATAAAGACTGCACCAATTTTGTGACGCATGGCAAGGCTTTCAACAATTGGGTTGATGTTGATGTTCCTGTTATTGTCCATCATTCTAAGTAATTTGCTTTTTCATTATTTTAGAAAAATCTCTCTCCTATGCCTAAGGGAGAATTAAACATTGTTGGGCATTTTACAAATTATCAACAATAAAATGCAATTCTATTCATCCACATCTATGATGTTTTTATTTTTTGCTTTTCTGAAAATGGTCATCACAAAAAACATAAATAAATAATAATTGTCCATCTGAATAATATTTGGTCACAATTCATTTCTCTAAAATCAAAATATCAAATTATTATGCAGGTTGGTCTCTAAACCCATTGAATACAATGATCCTACTCCCTCTCCAAACTTTGACTTCCTTGTGTTTAAGGCTGAGGAAGAAATTGATGAAGAGGTATCCGATGAACTATCTCGTCTATTTGAGCACGAGGAAAAAACCATTCAGCCATTTGAAGAGCAGATTGAGCTAGTCAACTTGGGTCCTGAAGATGATGTGAAGGAAGTCAAGATTGGGTCTCAATTGTGTCCAGAGGTTAAGAAGGGGTTGATCGATCTTCTCCGCGAGTATTCAAATGTGTTTGTTTGGTCCTATCAATACATGCCTGGTTTGGATTCTGAGATTATGGAGCATAGATTACCGTTGAAGCCAGAATGCCCGCCAGTCAAGCAAAAGTTGAGGAGGACTCATCCTGATATGGCAGTGAAGATCAAAGAAGAAGTACAAAAGCAGATCGATGTCGGTTTCCTTGTTACCGCTGAGTATCCACAGTGGGTGACCAATATTATGCCTATTCTGAAGAAGGATGGAAAAGTTCGAATGTGTGTCGATTATAGAGATTTGAACAAATCTAGTCCGAAAGATGATTTTCCTATGCCACACCTTGATATGTTGGTAGGAAATACAGCTAAATTCAAAGTCTTTTCGTTTATGGATGAATTTTTCAGTTATAATCAAATCAAGATGCCACCCGAAGATATGGAGAAGACTACATTCATTACACCTTGGGGAACATTCTGTTATAGAGTGATGCATTTCAGTTTAAAGAATGTTGGTGCAACATACCAAAGAGATATGACCACTCTTTTTCATGATATGATGCATAAAGAGATCGAAGTCTATGTTGATGATATGATTGCTAAATCCAGTGATGAACAAGAGCATGTTGAGCATTTGTTGAAGTTATTCCAGCGTTTGAGGAAGTACAAACTCCGCTTGAATCCCAATAAATGTAATTTTGGTGTTCGTTCTGGTAAGTTATTGGGCTTTATTTTTAGTGAGAAGGGTATTGAAGTTGATCCTGCCAAGGTCAAAGCAATACAAGAGATGTCTGCGCCCAAAATTGAGAAGCAAGTTAGAGGTTTTCTCGGCCGCTTGAATTATATCTCAAGATTCATTTCGCATATGACTGCCACGTGTGCACCTATATTCAAGATTCTTCGGAAAGATCAGTCTTGTGATTGGACTGAAGATTGCCAAAAAGCTTTTGATAGTATCAAAGAGTATCTGCTCGAGCCTCCGATTTTGTCTCCTCCTGTTGAAGAAGGACCCTCTGTTGATCATGTATATGATTGTGCTTGATGAGAGTATGGGTTGTGTTCTGGGTCAGCAAGATGAAACTGGAAAGAAAGAATATGTTATTTACTACCTTAGTAAGAAGTTCACCGACTGTGAGACTCGATATTCTATGCTAAAAGACATGTTGCGCATTGGCTTGGGCTACTAAGCGTCTGCGTCAGTATATGTTGAATCATACTACTTGGTTGATATCCAAAATGGATCCAATCAAGTACATTTTTGAGAAGCCTTCTTTAACTGGGAGTATTTCCCGTTGGTAGATGTTATTATCTGAGTATGATATTAAATACCGAACTCAAAAAGAAATTAAAGGTAGTGTCTTGGCTGACCATTTGGCTCACCAACCGATTGAAGACTATCAGTCAGTACAATATGATTTTCCTGATGAAGAAATCTTGTACTTGAAAATGAAAGATTGTGATGAACCATTGCTTGAAGAAGGGCCAGAACTTGGTTCCTGTTGGGGCATGGTATTTGATGGAGCTGTTAATCAGTATGGTGATGGCATTGGGGCAGTGATTATTACTCCTCAAGGAACTCACTTTTTGTTTGCAGCTAAATAGACTTTCAAGTGTACAAACAATATGGTTGAGTATGAAGCTTGCATTATGGGGCTTGAAGAGGCCATTGATCTCAGAATCAAGTATTTGGACTTCTATGGAGATTCAACTTTGGTTGTGAATCAAATCAAAGGTGAATGGGAGACGAATCAAACCGGTTTGATACCATATAGATATTATGAGAGGAGGATTTCAACTTTCTTTACAAAGGTTGAATTTCATCATATCCCTCGAGATGAAAACCGGATGGTAGATGCTCTTGCAACGTTGGCTTCAATGATTACGGTGAAATTTTGGAATGAAGTCCCCAATTTGACTGTGATGCATCATGATAGGTAAGCTCACGTGTTTACTATTGAAGAGATCAAAGATGAAAAGCCATGGTATTTTGATATCATGTGTTTTCTCCAAAGTCGGATTTACCCATCTGGGGAATCTTTGAAAGATAAGAAGACTTTGAGGATATTAGTCGGCAACTTCTAACTGAATGGTGATGTGTTGTACAAGAGAAATTTCGATATGGTTCTGCTCAGATGCATGGATAGACACGAAGCAGACTTATTGATGACTGAAGTCCATGAAGGTTCCTTTGGTACTCATTCCAATGGACATGCTATGGTTAAGAAGATGTTAAGAGCAGGTTACTATTGGCTGACAATGGAATTTGACTGTTGCAAGTTTGTGAAGAAATGCCATAAGTGCCAAATTTACGCAGACAAGGTTCATGTTCCTCCGACACTGTTAAATGTCATTTCCTCTCCATGGCCCTTCTCCATGTGGGGAATTGATATGATTAGCATGATTGAACCCAAATCTTCGAACAGACATCGTTTCATTCTGGTGGCTATTGACTACTTCACAAAGTGGGTTGAAACGGCATCCTATGCGAATGTAACCAAGCAAGTTGTTGTGAAGTTTATCATGAATCAGATTATATGTCGGTATGGTGTGCCAAGTAAGATCATTACTGATAATGGATCTAACTTGAATAATAATATGGTGGAAGCTCTTTCCAAAGACTTCAAGATTGCACATCATAATTCTTCTCCCTACAGACCCAAGATGAATGGGGTTGTTGAAGCTACAACCAAGAACATCAAAAAGATCATTCAGAAGATGGTTGTGATGTACAAAGATTGGCATGAGATGCTCCCATTTGCTTTACACGGGAACCGTACATCCATCTGTACTCCAACAGGGGCAACCCCTTTCTCACTTGTTTATGGCATGGAAGTTGTGCTCCCAATTGAGGTTGAGATCCCATCATTACGTGTTTTAATGGAAGCCAATTTGACTGAAGCTGAATGGTGTCAGACCAGATATGACCAGCTGAATTTGATTGAAGAGAAGAGATTGACTGCCATGTCTCATGGTCGGTTATATCAGCAGAGAATGAAGAAAGCTTTTGATAAGAAGGTCATGCCTCATGTGTTCCGGGAAGGTGACCTTGTGCTCAAGAAGATTCTATCTTTCAAACCAGATTCTTGGGGAAAATGGACTCCTAATTAGGAAGGCCCATATGTTGTAAAGAGAGCCTTTTCATGCGGTGCTTTGATTCTTACAACTATGGATGGTGAAGAGTTCACTCGTCCTGTGAATGCCGATGCAGTCAAGAAATACTTCTCCTAAAAAGAAATGAACATCTCGCTAAGTTGAAAACCCGAAAGGGCGACTTAGGCAAAAATGAGCATCTCGGTGTATTGAAAACTCGAAATGGCGACTTAGGAAAAAATGAGCATCTCAGTGCATTGAAAACCCGAAAGGGCGATCCAGGCAAAAGTTAGAGACATAAAACAGAAAATTTATCCCGATAGATTGAGTACCTCACATTAGGGCAATTTATGCAAAAATTAGGGATTATGGAAAGTAACTGCAGTCAGTAGACCTTCAGTCTTGAAGACATTCTTGAGCACGTCATTTGGTTCTGATTCGTCACTCTCAACCGAAGCCAAGAGCACAGTGGAAATTGAAGTTGGTAGAAGGATTAGCGATCATTGTATTCAATGTAGCCCTTTTCCATGTAAATTACCATTTTTTCATCTTTTGTAAAGATCTATGGAGTCTTGTCATTTACAGACTACCATTCTATTAAATAAAGTTGAGTTTTTTATCCAATTGTTTCTACTCTTATTCATCTTTCAGTCAAATAGAATTAAATTTTATGATGATCATCTTTGAAATTAAATTTAAAATCAAAATCATTTTTCTTAAAATAAAAGCAATTACTTTTAATCAATTGATTTCAGTAAGGAATATCAACAGCAGTCTGAGAACAGGTGGGTCCCAAAATGCGAAGCATTGTTGCTCTTCCCCAAGTAGTCGGTTCAGCAAGTTAGTCTCCCCAGCTAAGTTTGAGTTAGTCTCCCCAGCTGAATTTGAGATCGTTTCCCTAGCTGATTTGTAAGCACTTATTCTCAGCAGTTTGCATAGTTCCAGCGCAAGATTTCATTTCCCCTCAGTTCGCCAGCGAATTTCACTCCTGATCCCCCGTCAACACTGATTCTTGAGCATTTTTGGTAGTATCCCCTGCGAGGTTGTCTCCCATTTGACATGGTGTTGACCTAAAATTCCCCGCAGAGTTGATGGTTCAAATCCTCAGCGGATTTGTTCCCTTTCCCCAGCCAGGGTCGAACCTTTGAGATGGATGGTTTATATCCACCCCGAACTCTTTTCTCCAGTTGATGCCTCCATCCTATCGAGATTAACTAGGTGTTGTAACGATGATTCTGACATTTAGTATCCTTTGTGATTGCTTTGTCAGCATAATCATCATATATATATACATATACATATACATTCATAGATTTCATATTTGCACTTTGTGATTCATTATTTTTTCTGATCCTCTGCTATGGTGGTATCCTTTTCCCCATGCATATTTGGTGTGTCTGTCCTCCCTGAATTATAGAGTATCATCCTCTTAAGCAGAAAGAATTTAACCTTTCTCATTCCCCACTGAGTTATTTCCTCATGGATGATTATTATTTCAGTTTCCTCCCCAGTCGACTATCTGGATGGTACCACTCCCCTTGAGTTATATCCTCACCTGGTCGAGTCCTTATTTGACCGTTTCCTTCTAACTCTTGTAACACCCTTCTAAAATACCCCAAATATTTAATCGAAAATAACAATATGTCAATCAGAGTAAATATGCAATTTAAGGGCGTCACACAATATTTCACACCATTCAACAATATAACTGTCATGCTCATTTATTTAATCAAATAAAACATTTGCATAATTCGCAGCGGAATAAAATCCAACATCAATACAAAACATGTAACACAATACATGTAAGCGTATTCAACAATTATCAATGAAAAACAAGTAAAACATCCCGTCCCGATGTTACATCTATCAGAGCATGACCCACTAAGAAGACTACACTAGACTCCAAGCATTAGCTTCTACTCAACTCATTGCTCGTTACCTGAAAAATAGTTGTAAGGGTGAGTTCCTCAATCGATATAATAAGCATTATAAAATATCATGTCATGTTAAGTAATTCAACACATTAATCACCCTAATCATATCACACGTTCAGTAACGGCACATCAGCCCAATTATCATACTCAATACCAACACAATTCATACTCATACTCAATGTCAACACAACCACACGTATAATATTGGAATACATCCATTCATATTATACGCCATACATACATTATGCAATGAGACTCCACACATGCGGTACCGACTATTCTTGAACATATAGTTCAAGCTCACCGATCAATCCAGATACGGCTACTAAGCTCACTAGTCCCACTCATTTGAGATCTAATGACTCACTCACTAATTCCTCACCATGGGAATTAGCTACAGCCCAAAGGCTATGCTATGCACACTAATCATCTAGTATGCAAACATCAACAACAAATCCACAATGATTCACTCACTAATCCCTCACCATGGGAATTAGCTACAGCCCCAAAGGCTATGCTATGCACGCTAATCATCTAGCAATGCAACATCAACAACAATCCACAATGGACATATGCTCACACTCTAAGCCATACAACAGTCCATTCACAAGTACATGCATAATATATACATTCACAACATTATGCATATTATCATACATCATCAACACATGTATCAAACACCATATCATGTCAAATAATTAAACACGGTATTAGCACACTCTACTAATACCTATACTGCTCAAAACAGCGGGAATTAATCCCTACTATATCACACACCGATATAGGCAACCACCAATTAGGCATACAACATTTTAATTAACACTTTTTCCACTCTGCAACAGCGTTAACCGGTTAACGCCCTGGGTTAACCGGTTAACGCAGCACAAACACACTTCCTGTCCCAAAACTTAACAGTGTTAACCGGTTAACGCCCTGGGTTAACCGGTTAACGCAGCACAAACAGCAATATTTCAGTAATCACAACAGTGTTAACCGGTTAACACCCTGGGTTAACCGGTTAACGCAGACAAAACAGCAATTTCACACAAAACAACACAGTGTTAACCGGTTAACACCCTGGGTTAACCGGTTAACGCAAGACAGAAGCTGTTCCTGCGCTAACACCAAGCAGAATGCAGAATTCTCCGCATTTTCCGCCGTTGGAGGACTTCCGGACCTCCGATTCCAATTCCGTAAAAAGCTACGTTTCCGAAAATTCACAACTAACCCAAACACAGATTCGATTACAGCCTACTCACAGTTTATTCAACGTAATTTTCAGCATTCACAATTCCCAATTAGGGTCAATTCAACGGTTTATCACTACCCATTACATGCAATCCCATAATACCCATTAAACGACGATAAACCCCCCTTACCTGAGTTAATCCGGCGAATCTCAAGCTCCAAGCTCTTCTCTTCTCTAACCTTCTTCCTCTTGCTCTGCCTCTTTCACAATCGCTTCTCTGCTTTTCACGTAAAAACCTTTTTACTCCCATGGGACTTTTTCCTTAATTCCAACTTATATATATTTTCCATTTTATATTATTATTCCAATAATAATAATAATTTAATAATTCCAAAAATAATAATAATAATAATCCAATTATCTAATTAAATTAATAAATATATTATTAACTTAATTTAAATAATTGTCATATTATTATCGGGGTGTTACAACTCTCCCCCACTAAAAGAGTTTTCGTCCTCGAAAACATACCTCAAGCGAATAACTCCGGATAAGACTCCTTCATCTGACTCTCAAGTTCCCAAGTCACATTGCCACCTGCTGGTCCTCCCCAAGCTACCTTCACCAAGGCAATCTCTTTACCCCGCAACTGCTTCAACTCTCGATCCTCGATCCTCATAGGTGATGTTTCAACAGTCAGGTTATCTCTCACCTGTACATCATCTACTTGGACTACATGCGACGGATCATGAATGTACCTCCTCAACTGAGACACATGGAAAACCTCATGCAAATTCGCAAGCGACGGCGGTAAAGCGATACGATAGGCTACCTCTCCTATCCTCTCTAAAATCTGATAAGGACCAATAAATCGAGGTGTCAACTTCTTCGACTTCAAAGCTCGACCAACACCAGTTATCGGAGTAACACGAAGAAACACATGATCTCCCTCTTGGAACTCAAGTGACTTCCTCCTCTTGTCATGATAACTCTTCTGACGACTCTGAGCACTTCTCATCTTCTCCTGAATCATCTTAATCTTTTCCGTAGTTTGTTGAACAATCTCCGGTCCAACCACAGCACTCTCACCGGACTCATACCAACATAAAGGTGTCCGACATCTCCTACCATACAAAGCTTCAAACGGTGCCATACCAATGCTCGAATGAAAACTATTGTTGTAGGTAAACTCAATCAAAGGTAAATAACAATCCCAAGCACCTCTTTTTTCCAAAACACAAGCCCTCAAAAGATCCTCTAGTGACTGAATCGTCCTCTCAGTCTGACCATCAGTCTGCGGATGATATGCAGAACTCAACCTCAGCTTAGTTCCCAAAGCCCTCTGCAAACCTTCCCAGAACTTCGATGTAAATCTAGGATCTATGTCCGAAACAATACTAGACGGAATACCATGCAAACTTACAATCTTCTCAATATACAACTCGGCTAATCTCTCTAACGGATAATCCATTCTGATCGGAATGAAATGAGCCGATTTTGTCAACCTGTCAACAATCACCCAAATGGCTTCAAAATTCTTATTTGTCCTCGGCAAACCAGAAACAAAATCCATACTGATACTATCCCACTTCCACTCTGGAATAGCCAACGGTTGCATTAGCCCAGACGGCTTCTGATGCTCAATCTTTGACTTCTGACAAGTCAAACAGGAATAAACAAAACTCGCAATTTCCCTTTTCATTCCCGGCCACCAAAATAACTTTTTCAAATCATGATACATCTTCGTAGCTCCAGGATGAATACTCAGACCACTACGATGTCCTTCCTCCAGGATACTCTTCTTGAGTTCGGTAACATCCGGAATGCACACCCGATTACCAAATTTCAAAACACCATTCTCATCAACTCTGAATTCACCACCTTGACCTTGATTCACTAGAGTCAACTTATCAACCAAAAGCACATCGGATTTCTGACCCTCTCTGATCTCTTCCAGAATACCACTCGTTAACTTCAACATTCCCAATTTAACACTATTGTGAGTACTTTCACATACCAAACTCAAGTCTCTAAACTGCTCAATTAAATCCAATTCCCTAACCATTAACATAGACATATGTAATGATTTCCGACGCAATGCATCAGCCACTACATTTGCTTTACCCGGATGGTAATTCAAACCAAAGTCATAATCCTTCAGAAATTCTAACCATCTCCTCTGTCTCATATTCAGCTCTTTCTGATCAAACAAATACTTTAAACTTTTATGGTCACTGAAAACCTCAAATCTCGACCCGTACAAATAATGCCTCCATAACTTCAGAACAAATACCACGGCTGCCAACTCTAAATCGTGTGTCGGATAGTTCCTCTCATGAATCCTCAGCTGTCTCGAAGCATAAGCTATAACCTGCTTATTCTGCATTAACACACCACCCAAACCCAACAATGAAGCATCACAGTAAACCTCAAATGGTTCCGACGAACTCGGTAATATCAGAATAGGAGCAGTAGTCAACCTTCTCTTTAACTCTTGGAAACCTTCTTCACATTTTGAGCCCCAAACAAACGCTTGCCCCTTTCTAGTCAACATCGTCAACGGTAACGCCAACTTAGAAAATCCCTCAATGAACTTCCTATAATAACCAGCCAAACCAAGGAAACTTCGAATCTCAGCAACAGACTTCGGAGCTTCCCACTTAGATACCGCTTCTATCTTAGAAGGATCAACAGCAACACCACCTCTTGAAATCACATGACCAAGAAAACTAACTTCTTCTAACCAAAATTCACACTTCGACAGTTTAGCAAATAACTTCTTTTCTCGTAGAACTCCTAAAACCACTCTCAAATGCTCAGCATGCTCTTCTTCAGATTTCGAATACACCAAAATGTCATCAATAAACACCACAACAAACTTATCTAGGTACGGATGGAAAATCCTATTCATATACTCCATGAATACTCCAGGCGCATTAGTCACACCAAAAGGCATTACAGAATACTCATAATGTCCATATCTTGTTCTGAAAGCAGTCTTCTGAATATCCTCAGTTTTCACCCGTATCTGATGATATCCCGATCTCAAATCTATCTTGCTGAACACACTCGCACCAACCAACTGATCCATCAAATCATCAATCCTCGGCAAAGGATACCGATTCTTGATCGTTACTTTATTCAGTTGCCTGTAGTCCACACACAACCTCATAGTACCTTCTTTCTTCTTAACCAACAACACTGGTGCACCCCACGGTGACACACTCGAACGAATAAACTTCTTATCCAACAGATCTTCCAGCTGACTCTTCAATTCAGTTAACTCAACAGCAGACATACGGTACGGAGCCATCGATATCGGTCTAGTACCAGGTACCAAATCAATCGAGAACTCAACTTCACGCTCTGGCGGTAATTCATTCACTTCTTCCGGAAACACATCAGGAAAATCACACACCACGGCTAGATCGCAAATCACCAGTTTATCTTTAGCCTCCAAAGTCGCTAACAGCATAAACAACTCTGCCCCATCTGCTACTTCCTCATTCACCTGCCTGGCTGATAGAAACAAACTCTTTCCTTCCTCAATCTCAGGAAATATCACAGTCTTATCAAAACAGTTGATAGAAACTCGGTTAAACACCAACCAGTTCATACCCAAGATAACATCAATCTGCACTAGTGGAAGACACACAAGGTCTATCCCAAAGTCTCTACCAAAAATACTCAAAGGACAATTTAAACAAACTGAAGTAGTAGTCACTGAACCCTTCGCAGGAGTATCAATCACCATACTACCAAACATCTCAGATATCTCTAACTTAAGTTTCACAGCACAATCCAAAGATATAAAGGAATGAGTAGCACCTGTGTCAATAATAGCTACAAGAGGAAAGCCATTAATATAACACGTACCTCGGATCAAACGATCATCTGCAGAAGTCTCAGAACCCGATAAGGCAAAGACCTTGCCTCCTGACTGATTCTCTTTCTTCGGCTTAGGACACTGTGGACTGATATGACCCACCTCTCCACAGTTGAAGCAAGTCAGAGTCTTCAACCGGCACTCTGTAGCCAAATGACCACATTTGCCACACTTGAAACACTTCATCTCAGCACTGGTACACTCATGGACACGATGTCCAGCCCGACCACATCTATAACACTTAGCAGGGGCACTAGAGTCTCCCCCACTAGGCCTCTTCATCCCACTCTGCTTCTGAAAACCTTTGCCAGCTGCATACGGTTTTCCACGATCATTCTGATTCTTGCCCTTCCTATCAACCCTCTGCTGATAGCTCTCTGCTCTGGCTTTGGAATCCTGTTCAAAAATCCTGCAACAGTCAACCAAGTCAGAAAACACTCTGATCCGCTGATATCCAATAGCCTGCTTGATCTCAGGACGCAACCCGTTCTCAAACTTCACACATTTCGAAAATTCTCCAGCAGCCTCATTATAAGGAGTGTAATACTTTGACAGCTCTGTGAACTTAGCAGCATACTCAGTAACAGACCTGTTACCCTGCTTCAATTCTAAGAACTCTATCTCTTTCTTTCCTCTGACATCCTCTGGAAAGTACTTCCTCAGGAATCTCTCTCTGAACACCGCCCAAGTGATCTCAGCATTCCCAGCAGTTTCCAACTCAGTGCGGGTAGCAACCCACCAATCATCTGCTTCCTCTGACAGCATATGCGTACCGAACCTGACCTTCTGGTTATCGGCACACTCAGTTACTCGGAAGATCCTCTCGATCTCCTTCAACCACTTCTGAGCACCATCTGGATCGTATGCTCCCTTGAACATTGGAGGATTGTTCTTCTGGAACACACTCAGTTGACGAGCAGCTCCCATTCCCACAACATTCGGATTCCCTCCCAGTACTCCAGCTAGCATACCCAGAGCCTCAGCAATCGCAGCATCGTCTCTACCTCTTCCAGCCATCTCTATTCTGAAAACCCAAACAAACTAAAACAATAAGTACTGATAGGGTTACACAACACCTATCCCGTACAGGGGAAACAGAATAATTACGACTCGACTCGACCGACTATGCTCTGATTCTAACTCTTGTAACACCCTTCTAAAATACCCCAAATATTTAATCGAAAATAACAATATGTCAATCAGAGTAAATATGCAATTTAAGGGCGTCACACAATATTTAACACCATTCAACAATATAACTGTCATGCTCATTTATTTAATCAAATAAAACATTTGCATAATTCGCAGCGGAATAAAATCCAACATCAATACAAAACATGTAACACAATACATGTAAGCGTATTCAACAATTATCAATGAAAAACAAGTAAAACATCCCGTCCCGATGTTACATCTATCAGAGCATGACCCACTAAGAAGACTACACTAGACTCCAAGCATTAGCTTCTACTCAACTCATTGCTCGTTACCTGAAAAATAGTTGTAAGGGTGAGTTCCTCAATCGATATAATAAGCATTATAAAATATCATGTCATGTTAAGTAATTCAACACATTAATCACCCTAATCATATCACACGTTCAGTAACGGCACATCAGCCCAATTATCATACTCAATACCAACACAATTCATACTCATACTCAATGTCAACACAACCACACGTATAATATTGGAATACATCCATTCATATTATACGCCATACATACATTATGCAATGAGACTCCACACATGCGGTACCGACTATTCTTGAACATATAGTTCAAGCTCACCGATCAATCCAGATACGGCTACTAAGCTCACTAGTCCCACTCATTTGAGATCTAATGACTCACTCACTAATTCCTCACCATGGGAATTAGCTACAGCCCCAAAGGCTATGCTATGCACACTAATCATCTAGTATGCAAACATCAACAACAAATCCACAATGATTCACTCACTAATCCCTCACCATGGGAATTAGCTACAGCCCCAAAGGCTATGCTATGCACGCTAATCATCTAGCAATGCAACATCAACAACAATCCACAATGGACATATGCTCACACTCTAAGCCATACAACAGTCCATTCACAAGTACATGCATAATATATACATTCACAACATTATGCATATTATCATACATCATCAACACATGTATCAAACACCATATCATGTCAAATAATTAAACACGGTATTAGCACACTCTACTAATACCTATACTGCTCAAAACAGCGGGAATTAATCCCTACTATATCACACACCGATATAGGCAACCACCAATTAGGCATACAACATTTTAATTAACACTTTTTCCACTCTGCAACAGCGTTAACCGGTTAACGCCCTGGGTTAACCGGTTAACGCAGCACAAACACACTTCCTGTCCCAAAACTTAACAGTGTTAACCGGTTAACGCCCTGGGTTAACCGGTTAACGCAGCACAAACAGCAATATTTCAGTAATCACAACAGTGTTAACCGGTTAACACCCTGGGTTAACCGGTTAACGCAGACAAAACAGCAATTTCACACAAAACAACACAGTGTTAACCGGTTAACACCCTGGGTTAACCGGTTAACGCAAGACAGAAGCTGTTCCTGCGCTAACACCAAGCAGAATGCAGAATTCTCCGCATTTTCCGCCGTTGGAGGACTTCCGGACCTCCGATTCCAATTCCGTAAAAAGCTACGTTTCCGAAAATTCACAACTAACCCAAACACAGATTCGATTACAGCCTACTCACAGTTTATTCAACGTAATTTTCAGCATTCACAATTCCCAATTAGGGTCAATTCAACGGTTTATCACTACCCATTACATGCAATCCCATAATACCCATTAAACGACGATAAACCCCCCTTACCTGAGTTAATCCGGCGAATCTCAAGCTCCAAGCTCTTCTCTTCTCTAACCTTCTTCCTCTTGCTCTGCCTCTTTCACAATCGCTTCTCTGCTTTTCACGTAAAAACCTTTTTACTCCCATGGGACTTTTTCCTTAATTCCAACTTATATATATTTTCCATTTTATATTATTATTCCAATAATAATAATAATTCAATAATTCCAAAAATAATAATAATAATAATCCAATTATCTAATTAAATTAATAAATATATTATTAACTTAATTTAAATAATTGTCATATTATTATCGGGGTGTTACAACTCTTACTTGGATTGATGATTTTCGTCCCCTGAGAGTCTATTACCCAGTAACTGGTAATATTCTTCTCAATTTGCGAGTGCCTTACTCTTACCCAATACCCAGTAACAGTAATCTATTTCCTCTTGTTTTTCCTAGCAAATTCGTTTTACATTTCCCCAGGTAGTCTATCCTTAATATGTTCATCTTAATCGATGACGAATATTCTTTCCTTTTGAGTTTATCCTTGATATGTTCATCCTAACCGATGATGGATATTTTCTTTGTGGTTTTCTACCCAGTAAAAGGTAGTTGTAATCCCTATTTTCCATTTCCCAGAGGGTCAATCCTTGATATGTTCATCTTAACCAATGACGGGTTTCCTCCTCTTTTTTCACATTCTATCCAGTAACAGATAAATATAATTCATATTTCTCCCTTCTAAGTCTATCCTTGATATGTTCACCCTAACCGGTGACGGATATTCTCTTTTTGGTGTTCTATCCAGTAACTGGTAGATGTAATTCCTACTTTTTCCCAGCAATCTATCCTTGATATGTTCATCTTAACTGATGATGGATATTCTTTCCTTTGAGTTTATTCTTGATATGTTCACTTTAACCAGTGACGAATATTCTCTCTTTTTGGTCTTCTGCCCAGTAACCGATAGTTGTAAATCCTATTTGGCTTTTCCTCAGCAGGTTGTTCTTACCCAGTAACCGGTAATGAATACACCTCCTATGTTCCTCAACGAGTCATCCTTGATATGTTTACCCTAACCGATAACGGATGTCCTTACTATCATATTATATTATCTCCTTACCCAGTAACCGGTAATAGATGATATATTTCTGTCACTCCTGTGTTGAAGTTCATTTCTTACCTAGTTGAGTTTGAGTGCATATTTCATCAGTGAAATCGTCGTCCCCTGTTTGGATCGAGTATTTCAGTTTTGTCTTGATTTACCCGTTTCCCCTTTAGATTTTCCCCTTTATCCCTGGCTGAGTCTTTCCATTGATTTATTTTCATCGAATCCCTCGTGTCCCTCCAGCAGTTTTAAGTTGTAGTGTGGCCTACACACAACTTTTTACCCCCAAGAGTCTTTGTCTCTCTAGTGAGTTTTCCTTACAGAATGCATTATGCTCCTGCGGACTTTCAGTCTCTCTGGATTCTTTTCCTTTGTGGCAACATTTTCCCCACAGATATTATTTTTAACATTTCATATCATGTGCATCATGAGGTCTCTTAGGGACCAAAATTTGTTTCTATTGTTGTTATTTAGGTCCATTCTACTGAGTCAATACAAATATTTTAACCTTCATCTCCTCATCTAGAACATACTTAAATAGGGGCAACTGTAAGACCCCAATTTTGACCCTAAGATCCCTCATGACTATCTCATCATATGCATTGACATTGGGATCACACCTTGGCATCCTCCTTACCCCTCATCCATTGGGTTTGCATTGAGACAGATCACCAAGCACATTTGATTGTATCATACTTCATTTTTCTTTGTTTACTAACCAAAATACCAAAAATATGTCAATGTATAGTTTGTTGCTTTTGTAGGTAATGTGTATGCTCACCCATGCTTTATCAAGCTCATATATAGGGTTTAAGACCCGAAATGAAAGGAGTGCAATCAAGAAATGGTTCACATTGACTCTAAGTATCATATATGGACCCCCATGATTTTCACATGTTATCTTTATCAAGAAATCATCAAGAGTTTGGAGTTTGTTTGCCTTGGAAATCCTAAATCATCTGGGTATCTTGTGTGACCTCTTCAACGAGTTTCTTCAACAATTGATCAAATATTTCAAGGGATAATTCATATTTCATCTTATTGATATATGATCCTCCATGAGTCCCAAAAGTCAAGAGAATGTCAAGCTAGCAAGATGGTTCATGGTGGTTGATCAGAGAAGGTCAACTGGTCAAAACTGGGGTTCCCTAGACCCTATATCCTACAATGTTTGTCATATTAAAATTATTACAACTTTCATGTTTAAGTCAAGAACTAGTTTTTCTTGGAAAGTCATTTTTTATGATGAAAGATTATAGGTTATTTTGTCTGAACCCTAGTTTGGAGGTCAACTTCCCAAGACCATAACTTGCTCAACTTTTATGATATGAAATCCATTAAAATTGAATTAATAAATTAAATATTTCTACTTCAACTTTTATGTTTGGAGGAAGTTCAAATTCAACTTCCAAATGCATGTTCCAAGAGGAAACATTATAGGTCATTTTGGGCCAATACCATTGAACAAGTGGTTTTCCTCAACTTCTAAAATGCATAACTCCTTTATGCCAAATCCAAATGAGGTCAAATTTGTGACCAAATTGAATAGGTTTCAAATATCTACAACTTTTATGAAGGAACCTTTCTTATTTTAAGTCCATAGAAAAAGTTATTCAAGGTGGAAGAAGTGAACATTTGACTTGGGACACGGAAAATTTTCAAAGATGTTTGAATCCCCAAACTTCCACCTTAAAATTCATCATGATCTAAGATTCAAATGAAAATGTGTTCATCATGAAAGTTGTTCCCTTTGATCTAACCTTTCCAAAACGTCCAAGATCACCTCATTTGACCAAAGTATGAAGGACTTGCACATGGGTGCAAGTTGAAGGACCATTTGGATGTTTTCCACTCCCATTTTTCATACACAATTGCATGGCCTTCCAACATGAATTTAGCATGATGCACACTCATTTTTAGATCAGAACACATCATTTCATGGGCCTAGCACACACCCATGCAACCATGCAAAGGGAATGTTGAAATTTTTCCAAAATTGGAAGTGTTCGGAAATCAATAAACTTGGCTATAAATAAGACCATCATTGCTCAGAATTAAGGTTCTCATGCCCAAACTTTGAACCTGCAACCCCAAACCCTCACCATTGATGGATAAACTTGAGGATTTTCTTTAAAAATCGAGTTTCAATTCTCCATCTGTTTTGAGATTAAAACTCCAAGAGTCTATACTTCTCCTTGATCCATTAAGCATCTGAAGCAAGGCCAAGCATAATTGAAAGCAATGTCGTGCAAATCTGAAGCTCCATTGAAGGTGAATTTTCAGAATTTTCATCTCTTCGATTCTCCCTCAATTCTTCACCATTCTTGTTGATTTTTGGTTGTCTGAAGTCCTATCAATGTAGGTAAGAAGATTAAGTTGCTTTGAGGTCAAATCGAAGCAACTCAGTTCATGATCCTCAAAATTCAAATCCCTGTATCTTTTTATATACTTGTTTAATTGTGTAGAAATTATGTAGAGCCATTTTTATTGACTTGTGATGTTTGACTATGTGTTTGGGCCTTGCTCATGGTTGATTTGACTTTTGTTGGATTAAAATCATTGGATTTAGGGGATTGATGAAATGTACATTTCATCTCCCAAAATGAACTGATGATTTTAATTTGATAAAAGTCCTCCCATGACCAATTTGTGTTGATCTCACCTCCCCTCCCTCTACATCTTCAATCCCATTCTATCCCATCCCTTTTATTGACCAATGAAGTCTCAATATCCTAAGGCTAATTGGTTCATTAATAACTTTGTGTTAGATGAACCAATACAAGTATGAATGAGATTAGGTTCATCCTTTGATCATCTTCTTTTTGTGTGTGGTATATTTTAGGAGTATGGTTATTTATACCATATCTATAACATGCACTAACACCAAAAATTTATTGCCCGACCTCAGATAGTTGTGACTTCTACATAAGTCCAATTACGATTGGTTAACATAGCGCTAAATTTTGACCCAAAGGCATAGCATTCTAGTAAGTGAGATTGTAAGTCTCCCCCCTTTCATGGTATTGTATGGAAACTTGGCCTTTTTTCCTTCCTTTGGAAGATGTCTTGGTTCAAGGATCCATGCTTGTGAATAGAGGGTTAAGTGTTCTCCAAAGAATGACTTAATCAATTGAAAAGCAAAACATCACTAACATCTAATCAAATAACATTTGACTAACTTTTATTAATCTTGATTTTTATTTTCAAGTCATTTACTTTATGAAATTTAAATTCAAGCCATTTACCATTTCATTTGTCATTTACATATCATTTAACTTATTTATGTTTATGCCTTTTTCACTTTGCTTACTTGGGCCATATATTGTGGTTGTATATATTTGTTTGTGTATCTTGTTTGCGTTTGTGGTCTTAGGACCTTAAAATACTTAATATACAATAAAAACCCTAAAAAATGTTTGTGTGGGCTGTTGGATTTGATCTGAGCTTTGGACTTAGAATTAGGCAGCATTCCCTATGCAAAAGGACTTGGCAAATGCCAACATTTCTGAAACCAAGTTATTGTTAGTTGAGCTTCCATCTGATGCAAGTATGGGGATCTACATGAATTCGTCTACTACATGGTCTTGATGCAAATGTTATTTTGAACCTGAGTCTAATGCCTTACTCTGAGCCAATCAAGGAGTAGTTCATCTGATACATGAGAAGATTAAGAAGAATATTGTGAAGTTGCTTGCTTGGATATGGATATCTTTATAAGATGCCTTGCTCTTCATCTTGCTACTTGTTTATTGATATTGCTTGATTCTAAAGTCCAAAGGAAAAGTGGGTTTCTATATGACATTCTTGTCTATTGGATTGCATCCCATTAATCAGATATTTCCAACTCTTAACTTTTAAATTTTTGCTTAGGATTAGTCTCTTCATCTCCTCCCATTCTCTTAAATTTCAAATCTCTCCCCCCTTTTTCAAAAGCCTTCTTTGCTTGTGATTTCTAAACTTAGACTTTATTGCAAATTAGAAACCTTGGCCTTATGCCATTACATTTTTAAACTCTTTTCTTAAATCAAACTTGTAAATGAATCTAACCATATTGACTTAAAATTTCAAAAGAAAAAAAGAACTAACACTCATTCAAACTCTTTTAGGCCCTTTGTGCCTCTTTTTAAATTTAAATTTTTGTTAAAAGCAATTCACTCACTTTGAAATTGATACCACGAACTACGAGGTTTTGATCCCTCATTTTTATGTTGGTACATAGGCACAAGTCTGAAGGTCTTGTCAAACACAAAAATATAATTAATGAATTCTCTTCTCATCCCCACACTCTATTTATTACAAAAATCTTTTATCCAAAAAACACATACACACATAAAAAAGGGCTCTCTAGGAGTACCGAGGACACTTTTGGTGCTAACACCTTCCCTCTGTGTAACCAACCCCCTTACTTGTAATCTCTGGCATTTTATTAGTTTTGATTTGAAAACTTCTTATCTTTGGGTTTTGTTCGTACTTTTCCCTTTTTCTTTGAAAATAATAAAAGCGTGGTGGTGACTCTGGTTTTATTGACGTTAAGTTTATCCATAGCTTAATAGTCATGAATTTTCTTCTACAAAATATACTATAAATAAAACCGTAAAACGTACCCGGATCCATGACGTCGATTCTTGTCTGATTTATTGATCCTTGTTTGCAATTGTTTTCTCCTCTCTTCCTTCTTCCTTATTTGTATCTTTGATGATGAAGATACTTTTGTGTATTTGTGAGAAAATGAGAAGGAATGAGAAAAGTTCGTGTTGGTTGCCTAAATGTGTCATTTTATAGACACTTTATTCCAACAGTCATATTCCACCCCAAGAGTCATGTCCCAATAGTCATGAAGAGAGAGAAGAGGGATTTGTATTTTGAATTTCAAAATAAAACCCCATTGACTTAATTATCCATCTACCAAAATAATCATCACATTTATGTGTCTTTTATTTAAGCTAAATATTGTTTACATGAGTCACACCTAATTAATAATAAATTAATCCAACAGTCTCCCACTTGACTCATGTGACATCTTGATGTTTCAATCTTATACCATAATTATGCACCATTCATTGAAAGCACCAAGTTATTATCTTTAATGAATTGAGGATCATGGCAGTCACAAATTATTTATCAACTTGATTCCTTCCATGTATCACGAATCAATTCAATTCAAATAACTTTAGGGGATACAATAATGTGTCTCTCATGTCTTTTCAAAGACACCTAGTCATCACATATTACAATAACATGTATAATATAATATGGATGTCAAAACTCAACAGAAACATAACTTTAATTGAATTCACAATTTTCATACAATACGAACATTAAACTATACTTGTATATATACCAAAAATAATACAATGTTAACAAGGACTTTTACATAATGCCCATCCTTTCTACATGACCAATAAATGTTTTGGGCGGTAAACCTTTAGTTAACGGATCCGCTATCATTAAATCTGTTCCAATATGTTCAAATTTCACCTTTTGTTTTTGCACTTCTTCTTTCACTGATAAGTATTTCAATTCCATATGTTTAGCACCTTTGGAATATTTATCATTCTTAGAGAAGAACACAGCTGCAGAATTATCACAATAAAGCCTTAGCGGCCTAGCTATACTGTCGACAATACCAAGCCCTAAGGTGAAGTTCCGCAACCATAATAAAATTTTAGAGAGATTCAGAATGGACAAATGCTCTGGATGGACAGTTCCTATTCAGAAAGGGGACAAGTTTAGTCAAATGCAATGTCCCAATAATGAATTAGAGCGAAAAGAAATGGAGTCTATTCGCTCTAATTCATTTTTGGGACATTGCATTTGACTAAACTTGTCCCCTTTCTGAATAGGAACTGTCCTTCCAGAGCATTTGTCCATTCTGAATCTCTCTAAAATTTTATTGTGGTTACGGAACTTCACCTTAGGGCTTGGTATTGTCGACAGTATAGCTAGGCCGCTAAGGATTTATTGTGATAATTCTGCAGCTGTGTTCTTCTCTAAGAATGATAAATATTCCAAAGGTGGTAAACACATGGAATTGAAATACTTATCAGTGAAAGAAGAAGTGCAGAAACAAAAGGTGTCATTTGAACATATTGGAACAGATTTAATGATAGCGGATCCGTTAACTAAAGGTTTACCGCCCAAAACATTTATTGGTCATGTAGAAAGGATGGGCATTATGTAAAAGTCCTTGTTAACATTGTATTATTTTTGGTATATATACAAGTATAGTTTAATGTTCGTATTGTATGACAATTGTGAATTCAATTAAAATTATGTTTCTGTTGAGTTTTGACATCCATATTATATTATACATGTTATTGTAATATGTGATGACTAGGTGTCTTTGAAATGACATGAGAGACACATTATTGTATCCCCTAAAGTTATTTGAATTGAATTGATTCGTGATACATGGAAGGAATCAAGTTGATAAATAATTTGTGACCGCCATGATCCGATCATTTCAATTCATTAAAAATAATAACTTGGTGCTTTCAATGAATGGTGTAAAATGATGGTATAAGATTGAAACATCAAGATGTCACATGAGTCAAGTGGGAGACTATTGGATTAATTTATTATTAATTAGGTGTGACTCATGTAAACAATATTTGGCTTAAATAAAAGACACCTAAATGTGATAATTATTTTGGTAGATGGATAATTAAGTCAATGGGGTTTTATTTTGAAATTCAAAATACAAATCTCTCTTCTCTCTCTTCATGACTGTTGGGACATGACTCTTGGGGTGGAATATGACTGTTGGAATAAAGTGTCTATAAAAGGACACATTTAGGCAACCAACACGAACTTTTCTCATTCCTTCTCATTTTCTCACAAATACACAAAAGTATCTTCATCATCAAAGATACAAATAAGAAAGAAGGAAGAGAGGAGAAAACAATTGCAAACAAGGATCAATAAATCAGACAAGAATCGACGTCATGGATCCGGGTACGCTTTTACAGTTTTATTTATAGAATCTAAAACAATGCGAAAATCATGATATCAAGATCCAAAACATAAAATTTTGCTAACAGTTGGTGTATATAAATTCCAGTGCCATCACCTTACGTCTTTGAAAAAAAAATTCAAAAGCAATTTTATGCATAGCATACATACATATCATGATACTTTCTAATATAAACTATAATTCTCATTAAACAATCACTACTTAAAAAAAATCATAATATCGATAATCAACACCGAAAAATCATAATACCGGTAACAAAGCTCTGATACCAACTGTTAGCAAAATTTTATATTTTGGATCTTGATATCATGATTTTCACAGTGTTTTAGATTCTATAAATAAAACCGTAAAAGCGTACCCGGATCCATGATGTCGATTCTTGTCTGATTTATTGATCCTTGTTTGCAATTGTTTTCTCCTCTCTTCCTTCTTCATTATTTGTATCTTTGATGATGAAGATACTTTTGTGTATTTGTGAGAAAATGAGAAGGAATGAGAAAAGTTCGTGTTGGTTGCCTAAATGTGTCATTTTATAGACACTTTATTCCAACAGTCATATTCCACCCCAAGAGTCATGTCCCAATAGTCATGAAGAGAGAGAAGAGGGATTTGTATTTTGAATTTCAAAATAAAACCCCATTGACTTAATTATCCATCTACCAAAATAATCATCACATTTAGGTGTCTTTTATTTAAGCCAAATATTGTTTACATGAGTCACACCTAATTAATAATAAATTAATCCAACAATTAGTATCAACTTTCCTAATACTATTCTAAATATAGTTCAAGATACAATTAATGTTGAAGTTTCTATTTGAAACATGATCAATGATGTATTTGGAGCTGATAGAAATCAAACAAATGAAATACTCATTGCATCAAATATGGAGATTAAGAGACATGAAAATGTGATGTCAATTGGAATTCGGGAAAGAAATGATGACAAAGAGTAATATGAATTAGCTAGAGATGAAGATGTGCTTGCAGGTACAACTATCTACAACCGTCAGATATTCACGATGGTTTTGATGATGACAACACTATATGTTAAACGGCATGATGTTAAGTTTGCATCTATCAAGAAGAAGTATTGATCAAGATGTTTGTCAAGATGCTTCTATGAGATCAAGATGTGAAGTCAAATTTAATAAGGATACACCCAAGGTCAAGCGGCGTTCGGTAAAACCTTTAATGATCTTTGATTCAGTAACTCTGATGATGGTGTCTATAAAAGAAGTTATATCAAGATTCATCAGATAGAAGAATCAAGTCCTAAAGGTAGTGTTGAATCAATGATGAAACAAGCAAGAGATCTTAAAACTTTAAAGATTGTAAAATTGAGAAAGTGTGAAAGCTCCCCTTATCCATGTTTGAGTGATCAGTGTAATGTAATGGTATAAGAGTAATTCTTATATTATTACTAAGGCAACTCTCACACACACACTTAAAAAAAATTTAAATGTCCCTCTTTTGCTAAAACATCTTAAAACCTATGAAGGTACCATCAAGGTACACGTGGGATTGACCAAGAGTATTATCTCTTTATATTTCAACTCTTCATTTTTTTCGTTGTATTTTCATCTCTTTATCTTTTCAATTTTCATTTTTTTTTAATTATTCAGTTGCTACTCTATGTTTAATTTGTAAAATTAATTTAAATATTTTTATAAATCAATATTTTTATAATTGAAAAGAGAGAAAAATTTGTGTTGAATTTCAGGAAAAAATGCAGAAAGAAAGAAATCGTATTGAAACTCAAAGAGGTAATTCAGTTTTTAGAAGAGGAAAAAAGTCAAGAATGTTCGAAGATATTCATCATATTCACCGTCTTCAAAAAGATTACTTGAAGAAGTGATAGAAAATCAACACCAGATGTTTCTTTTGAAAGAACCATCATAGTAAAAGAATGATCCTCTGAAGAATCAACATTCGGAAAAAAAGTTTTAAAGAATCAACATTCGAAAAAAAGTTTTAAAGAATCAACATCCTAAAAATGTTTTGCAGAGTCATCATATCAAGTATCTCCTAGAAAGAGGAATCAATGGAGAAACCTCAAGACATTCATGTAGAGATTCATAAAAAGATGTCTTCAAATATGTATTTGATAGCTCATCTAAAGATTCTCATGAAGTATCCTTTCAAAGAAATACAAAGGAATTTCACGAAGAAGAACATGTTTGTTTCAAAGCCACAAAATAATATGATAGTAAGGTAACAACTCTAACCTATAAACAAATGTTTAAGTTAAGTGTCAAGTTCAATAAAAAAAAATGAAAAATTAGAAAGAAGCATCGTAGAGTGTAAAACTTTTATTGATTTTCTGGAAAATAGTAATAAAAATTTTGGGGAAGAATTAGCTTATATTATAAATCGATCATGAGAACAAGTTAAATGTGAAACATGTGTTTCGTTGAAAAAATGAATTAGACAAATTGTATAAAGCCCTAGACGAATTTGCTAAGGGTAAATAGAACATTGACTTAATTCTATCAAAACAAAGGACTTCCTATAATATTGAAAATGATAAAAATAATATTAATTAGAATGTAAAATTAAAAAAGATGTATATTAAATTAAAATTAATCATTATTTTTAGAACACTTTTTTATTTCAAAATAGTCACTCATTATCATTATAGGATGGAATAGTTGATTGCAATCTACCTAATACTCAAGTTAGATACTATTAAGTTCTTAGTTGATTGCCTTATTTGACCAAATTTCTTTTGTGATCGTTTGAGAAAATTATAATTATCTTTAAAAACTGAGTGTTTGAGAAAAAAAAGTAGAAAAAGAAATATGTACTACAGAAGAAAAACAACTTTGTGTGTGCAGATGAATAATCTATTTTTGAATAGGACTTTGGAAAATGAAACTCCTTTAGTAATAAGGTTTTTTATGCCTAGTTATAGAAAAACAAAGGATAACTTTCTCCTTGATGCCATGTGGTTCATAACAACCCTTAAACTATCTAGTAGAACCTTTTTGTACGAGCATCTTTTATTCCGATTTTTTTATTCAAGCCTCTTCTAACTTCTTATTTAGATTTATTGAGTGATGTATAGATTGATTAAAGCATTGTTTATGATGGGCCTTTTGAAGATGTTTATGAACTTTACAAAGGAATGCTGGAAACAGATTTGGTTCTAGATTCTGTTACTTATTGCACAATGAATGATTTACGGCTATTGCAAGGTTGATAGAGTTGATATCAAAATTTATTAATCTGATACATACAATTGTTTTTTATTGATATGCCCTTCGCTTCAAGTTTTTAGGTGGACTAAATACAAAAAAATAGTGGTATATTTCAATTTTCAAGGCGTCGAAAAAGATATTTAAACCAAAACAATGAGACAAAATGCTAAACATCATCGTACCAATCTAAAAGTGTGCTTGTTTGAGCAAAAGTAGCATGTGAGAGTTTCTGCTACTCTTTCTTGCTTTGGCATCAAAAGCTACATCGGAAAATAAAAACAGGCACAATACTATTGCACCGCCTATGCACCGTCATGTTACAAACTTACAATGATCAAACAGTCGGAGGAGACATAACTATGTCTTCCCTTTTGCCTCCAAAAAAAAACTATGCCTTTCCTTTACCAGCCTGAAGGGTCTGCATCTTTTGCTGCAATTTCAGTATCTGCAATGTGACATAATAAATTGATGCAAACAGTTACTTATATTTACACGAGACGGAAGGAATAAAAACATGACATGTTATATGTTCTCTTAATAACCGATGATCTTATCAAGCAATATACACATGAGACACATGAGACGATTCAAGGGAAGAGGGTTGGAATTAAGACTACCCTAGGTAAAACATAGGACCCGCTATATGTTGTAATGTTAGAGGCCAATCTAGTAGCTAGGATTTACCAAATGTTATTCAATGATTCTTTTACATGAGAAATGATTTAAAAGCCAAAGCTTAAAAAGTAAGTAACAGTTACAAACCGTTTCTTTCTTGCTATTCTGCTTCTCTTCCAAATCTTGAACAGTGGAATCAAGACGCTTCCTGACACACAAAGACATGTAAGCTTATGTGTTATGATAATAATAACAATAGTAATTCTAGAGATACCAAAACCAACCAACCCACAACAAAACCTAAAATAATGACATAAATCATGAAGCAGGCCAGCAACAATGAGGGTCAGAGTTATTAATCCCGAATGGCGGAGTGGAGCGGCCGACCCCAAAAGTGGGATAGCGGGATAGCAAAAAGCGGGATAATTTTTTATGAATAATCTACCCATATATTTAATCTAAAACTAAACAAATAGCACAACATCCATAAAAGATTTATAAAATCAAATATCAAAGTACAATGCTTCAAACTATTCCTCCAATTCAAAAACAAACATAGAAATCAAACTTAGAGTAGTATTAGGCGGAGGAGCGTCGGAGGGTGGCTGGAGGAAGAGCGCTGGAGTTTTGAAGACGAGGATGGGCGGCCGTTAGGGTTGATAGAGAAGACGAGCAGAGAGAAGACAAAGCAGAGAGAACATGAAACTAATCCCAAATGTAATCGTAAGCGATTTTGACCGTTTCAAACTTAAGGGTAAAATCGTAAATGCACAAATAAAAAAGTTTTAAAAAAACAGTCAAACCGCTCCACGCTGGTAGCACCCCGCGTCCCGCTCCACGAGATACTGTCTATCGCGCCCGCGATCGCAAACTGCGACCCGCACCAGGAAACCATTGCGGAAGGTGGCCGCTCCGGCCGAAACTCCCGGGATAGCGCCGATAGCGGCCACTATTAATAACTCTGATGAGGGTAGATGTTGGCTAGGGTGGTGTGACTGCTATATCACAATAATTTGATAAGTTTAATGTCAGAGTCAATTGCCTAAACAACCCTCGATTTTTAGCTGGGCTTAAGATTGATAACATAAAGATATGCAACAAAGCAAAAATAAGCAAGTTTAACAACTCAGCCTATTTCATGGTTAGATATTTTAAGCATAACCTACTAAATGGTATTTTCATGTATAATTTGTTTATTGTAGCCCTTAACTTAGATAGTCAAATACACCCTGACATTTTAGTATACAAGATTTAAAAAGAATTACGAATGTAATAACATATGAAAGTTTCACAGAGAAACAAAGATCAAGAGGTGTCAGAACAGAAACTTCATGTCAAAGCAGATTAGTTACGCAGATGCACTGGTGGGAAAAGAGAGTTCACGTTCAAGACCTTATGACTCTCTCATAACTTATGAGAGAAACACATTTAGATAGTAACAAAATGAAATTCTACAATAAAGTGAATTGATACATCAAACAATATGTATTATTGTGTTGTAAAACAACAAGAACTTGAAATACAAAAGCGGAGTGATAGGAACTCAATCAGAAAGAAGAGTAAGAAAACGCAAGAAAATAATCATGTATAGAACTGAAAGAAAGAATGGCCTAGCATTTTCGAGAGGCTTAGACTCTTCACACCACAAAATGTTTAATCACTCACTTGTCCATACAGTTTTCTGCCCCTCCCTCCCGTTCACTCCCTTCCTTAGCTTTCTTAACTAACTAATCAAAGCTAGTTATCTATTACAAGGACCTGTAAACTTATTTGACTGATCCAAAAGGTTTAGTCCTACACTCCTCTCCGATTTCTAATTTCATCAAATATAGACCTTCCTAACAGTGAGTTGCTGCCTATCAATACTCTCCCCACTTCTTCAAAAATCAAAGATCCACCTTGAACGTGAAAATAAGTAAAGATTTCTTGTACGTCTTCTGCCGATTCCCAAGCTATCTTCACATTAGGGTAATATCGGGACTTCCAATGTAAGGAGCGATAAAAAAGACCTGCTAACACAAAAGCAGCCCAAGCTCAATATGTGACACGTTTATGTTAGAGGAAATAGTACCACATCAAAGCATTTTCCTTCCTTTTATTGTTATTTTTGTTTTTCCATCAGACAGGTCCAACCTGCCGTATTTGCAAGAAGGAAGATGGTTCTTCCTTCATTGAAGGATCAACATATTGAGGATTTTGATGCCACCAATTAAAATGGAGGTGGCGCTCTGAAGAAAAAAATGGATGCCATCGAGTTGACTCTCACCACAATACTCCCTCCGTCCCACAATACAATGTCATTCTATCAACAATACAAAAGTTTGTCCCAACCTATATGTCATTTTCTCTATTATAACCATTACAATTTATTACTTCTTTTTCCAATTCTTTCAATTTCTCTTTCCCATATACCATTAATGAAGAATAATTTCGTAAAGTAGTACATAATTTCCTTTTCCCGTACAAAAGTAACTACCTTACCTTACTTAATCTGTGTGCAATTGCTAAAGTGGCATATTTTGGGATAGAGGAAGTAGAATTGAAAGTAGAGACGAATCACAAAATAATTGATAGTAGAAAGGAAACAGGAGAGGATGATCACAAATCGCAATGCTCATAAACACGGAAGGCAACCCTAACAAGTCAATCACAAAACCCATGGCGAGCAGATTATTGACAAGAAACAAGTTGGGGAGGGAATTAAAGTTTATTTGGCGTAGTTATGTATTGAAGGGCCAACCATTCATTCTTTTTCCAAATATGTGCTTGATGAAGAAGCCGAACTTGACTTGAGAGCAACTCAAAGGTGAAATACTTGAGCAATATAGTGGAAGCTGTGAAGAGGATGTATTGGAGAAGCTAGCAATAGCATATCATCAATAAGTGGGTAGCATGAAGGAGTGTATCCAAGAGTTTGAGAGGCTGACTTCCCAAGTGAAATGCTTCCTGGATGACTGGTACTATGGGAATTTTATCCACAGACCGAAGGAGGGGAATTTAGGGGCAAGGCCAAAACATGCAAATGTTGGGATCCCGGTCTTGCTAATGGCTGATGAATGTAACGAAAGCAGTAGTAGTGCTATCGAGGGCGGATGGCAGCAGCAGTGTTATCGAGGGCTAATGGCAGCAGCAGTGTTGTCGAGGGCAGATGACAGTAGCAGTGTTATCTAGGGCAGATGGCAGACTTCCAAGGTCCGCCATTTGACGGTGTTAACAAAAGAAGTAGCAGTATTATTGTGGGCACTGCTATCCTCCACAAATTTGGCCATGGCATTGAGCCAAATAAAAATAAAACCACCAATATGTCTAATCACACATTTGCGACTCTCTGTTCCTTCCTTATATTCCCTTCCTCGCAGTTCAAAACTAACTAATCAAAGTTAACTATCTATTCCAGGGACCTATATCTTTATTTATAGATCAAGAAGGTTTATTCCTCTGTTCCTATCCTATTTCTCTTAACATACACCTTCCTAATAGGGAGTTTCTTCATATAGAAAACCGAAGGTGAGTCTTAGCCCAACAGAAAGGTTTCTTCCCTAAGGCTTCATTGTTGCAATATCTAATCATAGCATTTGTAAGCATTTAAAATAAAATAGTTTCAGTGTTTCTCACTTTCACTTTTTATTTATTTAACAATAGCCGCATGAAAACTTGAACCCTGACCTCCTACAAACTATCCATTATATCTATTATAAAACACATCATTTATAGGGCAGATGAATTAAATCATATGTTAGAGTAAATAAACTAGCAACATGAAGAAAATAAAAATTAGAAAAGGTTTACAATTCAGCAGAGATGTATTCGATTCTCTTGCGGACATTAGCATTGGCCTCAGCCAAATCTTGCTTAACAAGAACAGGACCAATCAACTTGTAAACATTTGCATCTTCTTTCAATAAATCCAGCTCCTATAGAAAGAAAATTAAAAGAATAACAATATTAAACAAAACAATCGGTGAAACACAGAATATGCCAAAACAAAAACATCCCTGAGTTTCTCTACTAATTTTATACTGATTGAACTAGTTTACCACAAGACACATTCGAGAATATTATTCTAAGTTTGATAAAAAAGCCTGATAAATGGATGATTTGCAAAATGGTAAAAGAAAACATTTTTGGCGCAAAATAGATTAAAGGGTACCTTAAGGACGAGTTCATTTTCACCAAGCTGGATAGTGTATTTCTTTCTGACTTGGTGATTCTTGGCAATATCTGCAAATAGTTGTCAAATTTGAAGGAATTAGGAGAAAAGTGTAAACAAATCAAATAGATAAGTAAGGGGATGAAACTTGCCCTTTTGAAGTTTGCTGAGATCGTTTGCTTTGTTCTCCAATTCGCGTTGAAGATCTCTAATGTTGGAAGAACTCATGTTGTAAATTGGGAACTCCTTCCTTCGCTTTTACGAGAACTGTTTTCTGAATTTTTTGGGAATGTTGCTTTTGGGTTTATGTAATGTCTAAAACCCATCAACATTTCGTTTTTCTAATGGACCAAGAGCTCATGGGAGTTAGTTTTTGCACCCCTGTGTTTTATCGTACACCGACCCTTTTCATTTATTTTTCTCTTCAACCTAAGAGATACTTAGATCAATTATAAAAGTTTATTCTGTAATTTGATTTAAAATTTGAATAAAATACCTCAACTTTTGTTTATTCAAATATCTCTATATTTATGATTCAAAATTTCGTGATTTTACCTACAAAGATTCTCTTATATTGTCATCCATCAAAAGAATCAAATATTTAAGTGGGTTGTTCACTTTTGTAAAATTGAAATTTGTCCTTTTCAAATTTGGGAGTGTATTTTCTTACGTATCCAAAATACAATGCATTTTTCGTAAGTGAGCTATTCATCCCATTTTATCAAAAATTAGTTCGAAAATGTATCTATGTATTGATATAAGGGTGAGTCTGTATGTGCACTTCTGTAATAATCTCTTGAGACATTTTGAATCCAAAGATGATGTGGATTCGAGATTCATATCTGTTGGTCCAGTTGGGATGTCTTTGAAATAGAAATATTAGGTATTGTTGAGATTTGCTTAACGAAGAGTGAGGAAAATGTGACCGCTAGTGATATGCAAGTGGTGTGTGATTCCTGATGTTTTCTTGAAGATATATGTGACTTGCCTCTAGAGGGTGAATATGAGTTCGATGGAGGTGAAGAGTGATGTTTGTATCTGTTAAGCAAATGAGATAGTCCGTGAAGGATGGTAGCATGAGGTTGTATGGACTACCGACAACTAAATAAAGTGACTATCAAGAACAAGTATCCACTTCCGAGGATTGATGATTTGATGGATCAGTTGGTAGGTTCTTGTGTGTTTAGAAAGATAGATTTGTGTTCGGGTTATCACTAGATTTGTGTGAAACCAAAAGATATTCCAAAGACTGCTTTCAAAATGAGGTATGGTCACTACGAGTATTCGAAAATGTTGTTTGGTGTGTTTGATGCGCCTAGAGTGTTCATGGAATACATGAATATAATCTTTCATATGTATTTAGACTAGTTCGTGGTTGTTCGAAGTTAGCATTGTCGTTGACTCAGTTGACTCGAAAAAGTCAAGCCTATGTTTGAGGTGTGCATTATGAAGATTGTTTCCAAGAACTCAAAGGAAGTTGACATCTGCTCTAGTTTTGATTTTCCCGAATCCAAGTGAGTCATTTGTTTTATATTGTGATACTTCGAAGATGGATCTGGAAGGTGTGTTTATACAGAATGGTCAGGTGGTGGCTTATGCTTTGAGGTAGTTGAGAGTTCATGAAAGGAATTATCATATGATCTTGAGTTGGCAGTAGTGGTATTCGTGTGGGAGATTTGGAGGCACTACTTGTTTGACTCCATATTTGAAGTGTTCAGTGATCACAAGAGTTTGAAACATATGTTCGATCAAAAAGAGTTGAATATGAGGCAAAGGTGATTGCGTGAACTGTTGAAGGATTATGAGTTTGATTTGATTTACCATTCTGGTAAGGCTAATGTCGTGGCTGATGTGATGAGTATGAAGTCTTTACAAATGCCGATGCTTGTGGTCCAAGAGTTAGAACCGATTGAGCAATTCAGAGATATGAGTTTAGTGTATGAAGAAACTCCTAACAGTACAAATTTGGGTATGTTAAAGCTGACGAGTGGTATCCTTGAAGAGATCAGAGAAGGTCAGAGATCTAATTTGAGTTTAGTATATCGTCTCACGTTAATCAACCAAGGTAACAGAGATAAGTTCTGAGTTGGTAAGAATGGTGTGATGAGGTTCAGAGATAGAGTTTGTGTTCCGGTTGTACCTGTACTTAAGAAGAGTATTCTTGAGGAAGGACAATGGAGTAGTCTAAGTATTCATCCTGGTGTTATGAAGATGTATCAAGATTTAAAGAGACTGTTTTGATGGCCAGGAATGAAGAGAGATGTTGTTGAGTTTGTGTATGCGTGCCTGACTTGCCAGAAGTCAAATATTGAACATCAGAAACCGTCAGGTCTGATGCAAACTTTGAGTATTCCGGATTGTGATAGCATTTCTATAGACTTTGTGGCAGAATTGCCAAAGACTGCTAAGGGAAATGATTCGATCTGGGTGATAGTGGATATATTGACTAAATCGACTCATTTCTTACTGATGAAGATCAATCATTCCTTGCATAATTTAGCCGAGTTATATATCGAAGAGGTTATGAGGTTGCATGGTACACCTTCGAGTATTATGCCGGATAGAGATCCGAGTTTTACATCAAGATTCTGGAGAGTTTGTAAGTTGCATTTAGAACTAAGTTGAAGTTGAGTTTCACTAGTCATCCGTAGATAAATGGTCAGACTGAGAGGCATATTCAATCACTAGAGGACTTGTTGAGGGCTTGTATAGTTGAACAAGGATATTCTTGGGATAACTTTTAGCGTTGATTGGGTTTACATACAACAACGGTTTCCATTCGAGTATTGGAATGACACTGTTCGATGCATTGTATGGTAGAAGGTGTATGACGCTTTTGTGTTGGTATAAGTTAGGAGAGGGTGTTGTGATTGGACCTGAGATTGTCCAACAGACCACAAAGAAGATCAAAGTGATTTAGGAGAAGATAAAAGCTTCTTAGAGTCGTCAAAAGAGTTATCATGATAGAAGAAGGAAAGCACTTGAGTTTCAAGAGGGGGGCCATGTGTTTTTGAGAGTTACTCTAGTAACCGGCGTTGGTCGAGCTTTGAAATCTAGAAAGTTCACGCCGTATTTTGTTGGACCTTACCAGATTCTCCAGAGGATAGGGGAGATGGCCTATCGTATTTCCTTGCCAACGCTGCTTGTCGCTACGCAAAAAATACAGAGTCACCATCAGTTTTTATTTATTCCAAAGGAAAGGAAAAATATCGAGAAAACCCCAAAGAGTGGTCATCGCAACCACGAACAAGTTCGGAAGTCGGTTATGCAAGGGGAAAGTATTAGCACCCCTCACATCCATGGTACTCCATGGGAGCCATCTAGAATGTTTGCTTGAATGGATGTCGTTATCTTAATGCTTACTTGTTAAAGGTTTATGGAGTGGAGATGAGTTTTAAATTAGTGTGCTCGCCAAGGATTTGGGTCCTCGTGTCTACGTATGCTCACTTGTCGAAGTGAGAAATCAGAGCCCCGTAGTTCGTGGGTACAAAATATTTGTTTGTTTTGTTGATTTTATACTTTGAAAAGGGTTTTCGATGCGATGCTTTGAGGCTCAAACAAAAGGTTTGATGAGTTGACATTGATTTTAGGTTTTTGAAAAAGATTGTTCTTGACTTCGGATTGCACTAAAGACTATGTATAAAGGTGAATACCTCGAACTACCAAGCCAAACGTCTTATGTTCAAAGTACTCATAACGAGTGTAGGAAATCTCCATTCTCATCCCTTCTTTACCACTTAAGGCTCATGGCATACAATATTAATTGTCTCTTATTATATTTTTGAGTTTGATTTGAGAAAATACCGCTTGACGTTGGACCAAGGGTTTGTTTATTATTGTTTGATGAAATAATGAACGATCCTAAGGTCTAATGGATATCTGACAAGCAATACCAAGACAAAGAAAAGCGAGTAAAAAGTAAATCAAAAGGGGGAGAGGATACATGAAAAATACAAGGATTTGTGCGGGAATGAATTGGTTAGAGACAATGCTAGCTAGAAGTAAGCTTGAATCTCAGAGTCACGTGTGGGAACACAAAGCAACAAACAGGGTTAGCATGAAATCAAGTCAAATGGATGAGAATGATGCAACAAATGTAAGCATATTCAATGGTTTAAATCAATTCGAATGGCAATGGATTAATCAATGAAAAGTAATCAAAGATCTATCGTGTGATCATGGCAAATGAACTAATGTACATAAGACATTCATCATCTAAATTGAAATGTGATTTTCAATTTATCAATATGACCACAAACCAAATGAATCAATCAAAATTCAATTAAAAATGACTATTAATTCTAAAGATGAAAATCTAACTAAACATGAATTAAGATCAAAATTAATCAAATGTGAAATTCACAATCCAAATTCAAGAATTGAATCTAACCTACATGATCATGAATAATCATCATACAATAGTCTAATTGAGTGAAAAGTTAATCTAAAAGCTAGTCATAGTAAAATCACTATATAACTATATTAATCGAAAGAAAATCAGCAAAAAGGATTATGAAAACCTAATGACTAAAACCTAATCATGGCATGATTCGTCAAATAAAAATTAATTCTGGAAAATTAAGAAATTAAATCTAATCTAGAAATGATTAAACCTAACTATACCTAATTATTCCAACTAAATTTAATTATGGATTAACTAACTAAACAACCAAAACGAATTAATTTCTAAAAGTTGAATTAATTAGCTTTGAATGTATCGAGGATTATTAGTCAATTGTTAGAATGATGTTGCCTTGCTAATTCAATTTGCATTGTATGATTGGTTATGCTTTTATTGAGTTCGAAGCTTGGTTTGAGGCTGCTAGAACCAAAATTTCATTAAACGGAGATATGTTAATTTTGGGAAGTTATGCGGTTTTCCATGAACTCTATTTGTTAATTTCTAGTTAATCTATATGTTAAAGAGCCTGAAGTTTTGTTTTGTAAACTGCAATTTGAGCCAATTATGTGGTGTTAATTAGAAGTGATGGACGTTTTCATTAATCGAGGTTGGTTCTGTCAATTGCAGGGATTACTCTTTTGTGGTTAGAAAGGAGTTATGCAGGATGCAAGTTGCAACAGAGGCTTTGTAAGAGTATTCTTGCATGAACTTTCAAACGAATTCCCTTCCATTTAGGCGCATCTCCTGAGGTTAACTTGGTCGAGGTCTCGAGAACAACTTCATCTCTAATAATCTGGCTGTTATGAAATATTAATGTTGCTTGGTATTCTTCTTCTTTTATTTCATGTTTTTCCAGGCTAGTAAATCTTGTTCATGTTCATTGGGTGAGTTCTCGGCTGCTACGTAATGGAGTTTTGATTACTTCAGGGTCTGTCGTCATCATGGTTACATTGTTCGTGCGTGCCACTTTCGATCGCACGCCGCTATGAACTTGTTATTGCAATGCACAATCAACATGAACATGTCTCTAATACTCTGGCTGTTATAAAGAGACTATGCGTCATCATTTTTGTTTGTGTCATCGTTACCTTGGTTAGGATCGTGACAGGAACAAGCAGCGGTTGGGAAGGAATACCGGAGATATGCTTGATCCATTTTGTTATTATTCGATACTGACTTTGTAACTACTTATAATGATGACTTGTTTCTTCCAAGTAATGAAAAAGATAAACTTTAATGTATTTCCAACCAAGATTTTTTCTGCAATCAGAACAATATGTGAAAACCAGTCATAAAGTTACTATATTCTTTTGCTCCCAAAATATGTTCAGCGTATGAGAAAAGCTCTTCCATTGCTTTCTTGTTAAACATAACTGAAAATATTTAAAAACAAAACCATCATGAAAAGTACCAAAGTTTTGGTAATTAGCTCCTTTGCCCTTTTGGTTTTGTTGTGTTGGGTTTTATTTTGCAACAGGTCTTGTGGTGCTAGGTCCTTGGTTGCTTATGACATGATGGTTGTTTAACCAAGGTTACATGCCATCCAAATGGATAGTAAAACATTAAATGCAAATGGCCAATCAACATTAACATGGGATATGGAAGATTTTGGAAATCAAATTAAAAAACCAGTTGATAATTGTTACTTAAACGGATTTACAAATGGGTTATTGAAGCTAATTTGAAATGGAAACTCAAAAAATCAATTTAATTTAGAAATTTCAAGATGGTTGGAGAAAGATTAAATGGAAAGGAAAATCCGTAGTTAATGAATTTAATGTGAAACTTGAACCAAATGGGTCTGATTAATGCCAAATGGGCTTATGAGAGGGATGGTAGTCAAGTAGTTGACCAAAGTCAATTGTGGAGAATGAATGGGACAACATTGGGCCAAATGGATTATCAAACACATGGGCATATAACAAGCCATATTCAAGAGATGATTGATTCCAAATACACATATCATGATGCATACTATAATGGCCAAATGTAGGGTTCCAGATGCATAGATGAAAGCTTCATGAGGTCAAGCACATGTAAAATCAAGAATTAGGGTTTTGAATCTATGAATGAATGTCATGATTGTGACCTTTTTAAACGAAGACCCAGGAGGACATAAGATTAGGGTTTGCAATCCATATTATGAGCAAGACTTCAATACTCAGGCAAAACCCTAGTTTTAATTAACCACGAGCTTTGAATCTATGAGATTGTATTAACATGAATACATTATGCATTTGAATGCGGATGAATTTCAAGTCATGGGTCAGATAAAAATTTAAAAGGGGAGGGAAAATTTTGGGGTACGACAACTTCCCCTATTTAATCTGCTTAGACCTGGATGGTTGAATTGCGAGAGCTTTTGGGATATTCAAGGTATGAGTGGATTAAATACCGAAGTATCCGAAAATTTGCCCGTTGAGAATGGTTATGAGGTGATATAGGTAACGCAGCTTGACTTTTACAAGTTCATATGCTGGGATTTTTGATGTACTGAGGGGATATTAATGGCAAGTGCGAGTCATGACATGCATGTTACATGTATGTTTTATCATTTTGTGAAACATGAAACCATGTATGCTAACCTTTGATATAAGAACAGGAAGCCCATAAGTTTAAACATGAAAGTTCAAGAATCACCCTTGCAGGCAAAGGGTTTCAAAAAATGAATCATCAGTTCAAAAAATGGAAACACATTCAACCATAGAGGTTTGATAAAGAAGAAATGTCATCAACCTTAATGGTTGGAAAAATCTATCAATCATGTAGATTGAAAAAGGTTCATCAACCATGGAGGTCGGAAAAATAATTATCAACCCTAATGGTTGGAAAAAGATCTATCAATCATGTAGATTGAAAAAGGTTCATCAACCACGAAGGTCGGAAAAGGTTCAATCAACCCTAAAGGTTGGAAAAAGGTTCAATAACCTTAAAGGTTAGAAACAAAGGATCATCAACCCTAAAGGTCACAAAAATATCATCAACCCTAGAGGTTGGAAACACGGGACCATCAACCCTAAAGGTTGGAACAAGATTCAACAACTATGAAGGATAGAAACAAAAGGTTATCAACCTTAACGGTTGGAAGAAGATGCCAAGCAAAATGGGCTTTAAAAGATGCCAAGCAATTTGGATTTTGGAGGGAGTGTCAAACCAGTTGGTTTTAAAAGGTACCATGAAAGTTTGAGATTTGAAGGAGCCGATAAAATATTGGGCTTTAATTCCCCTGATTTGCACACATGGCTTCATGCTATGCTAGATGATATGTATGAGTGAAGTGGGTGATTAATATATTATGATGATTCATGTAATGGTTAAGCCAAATGATCATATAGAGGGAGGTGGGAATCTTGGGCTAGGATAATGGTCATGTAGACGTGATTCTCCGACACCTACTTCAAGTTGAACGATTGTTGTAACACCTCTGGATTAATTCTGGAACATGGAGAGAGCTTGTACTTGTGTAGCTTGCCTTTGCCCCAATATACTATATATCTGCACCAACTGCCCCAATTACTAATTATGGAGTAGTCTCATCATCTGAGGATCTCAATTGGCTTGCCCTAGCGTCTCGAAGTTGTATTCTATTGATTAACCATCTTAGGAGTGATTGACCCCTCATGCTCCTGAGGTGGCCTACCCCAATATGAGCCTTGAAGTAATTTTACCCATATTCGTATGATTTAGAGAGATTTGTAGAATCTCGACGCGGCTACTCCAGATTGACTGACTCTTGAAGAGATCGGAGCTATGGGATATTGTAAGACCCCAATTTTGGCCCTAAGATCCCTCATGGCCCATATCATATCATACCATGGCCTCAAGGATCATTGCATGCCCTAGCTTCCCTCCTAGTGGGTGGTTTATCTTGTGAGTTTGATTCTTGATCACCAAGCATGTTTTGCATTTGTATATCATTGCTTTTCATATGTTTGCTAACCAAAAGTACAAAAATATTGTCATCTAACCTTGTTACTTGCAGATGAAGCAATCATCAGTCAAACAGTCAAATCAGTCATTAAGCAATAGATGGTGGCCATTCTTGCAGAATTTGGACACCATGATCATTCATCAAGAGTTCATATGAGTTGTGACATCATTTTGGATCAAGATATCAAGTGGTAGGGGCTTGGAATTCATCAGAACATGGTTCAGTCAACAAAAACCCTAGTAAAGTCAACTGAAGTCAACCTTGGTCAACTGAGCATTTAATCAGTGATTTGATGGTGGGAGTTGGTTTGAGAGGCCTCATTCATGTCCATATAAGCCTCATATAACATGTCAAGCATCCACAGTGAAGAAAATAAAGTCAGACAAGAAATTTTCAAAAATAGAAAGTTGACCTGTAATTGGAATTTGCCAAAAATGGAAACTTCTTCTCCTCAACATTACATCATCATACAAGCTTCAAATGAATTTTTTACCCAACCTGAAAGTTGAAGATCTTGTTCTCCCATTTCCAAAAAGTCCAAGAACACTCAATTCCCATTTATGGTTGGCAAGTTATGATCAAATCATTCTCAAAAATTTTTGAACTTCAAAAGGCCATATCTTCCAAACCATTTGGCCAAATTGGGTGGGGTTTTTTGCTACAAGTCACATTTGATGCCCTCTTTCCAAATACGTCATCATAATTCACCAAAGGTTCACCAATCAAAATGGCATTTTTGAAGTAGCATGAATTAATTCAAGTGAGGTGAAAAAATGAGTTTTCAAAATAACCAATTCCAACCATTTTTACCACTTGCAATTGATCAGAAATCATGTTTTGAGTTTGTCCAAAGGCCCAATTCGCAGCTGTTAGCACATGGGCATGCCATTTGAGTGGAAATGCACAAATTAGCAAAAACACTCATTATGCAAATTGTGCTTAACATTTCCATTAACCAACTAATACAAACCTTAAACAACATATATATTCTCCATTTTCTGTTGGAAAACCCTAGGACACAATTGACAAACAGACCAAAAAATCTCATTCTCTCTCAAACACTCACTTTTTTTCATCTGAATTTTTTTGCTGAAATCTGAAAGAACACGAGCTTGTGTGGTTTGCTTCAACACTCACCATCATTTTTGAGCTCATTGCAAGCATCATTCACCAGCTGTAAAGCCATTTCATGCGACTGTTCCATTGAAGCACATCCATGGCAGATCTCGATTTGAGCTGAAAGCAAGGTTGCTGAGCCAAAACCCTTCACTCATTCATCATTTGGAAGCTTGTAGAACAACTGTTTTGAGCTTGCACGACCAAATCACAACTGTTTCATCATTACCTTCAAAATCAAGTAAGAATTCAAATCTCACTATTTGCAAAACCATGATATGCTTCTTATAGATCTCCTTGCCATGAGCATTTTAAGCTTTGAATCACTGAAAATGGTTGAGTAATCTGAAAGTTATGCTGAAATGAAATTGGATGTTCAAATATGATTTTGCATGGTTCTTTCTTATTAGCTTGAATTGATGTTAATGGATGTTAGATTATGAATATATGTTGGCTGCTGATTCGAATGATGTATTTGATTTCCATTTCTGGGAAAATAATTTCATCACGATTTTGATGAAGATGAAGATGATACTGTAGCTTCAAAACCCTAATTGCAAATGCCCAGAAATTTTGTCTTGAACGCGTTTGGCTGTTGTCTTGCATGGGCGCACTGTTTTATCACCATGAAACCAACCCCTGGCCAACACGTCACTAAGTGAAACACAGAGTTTCACTTAGTGACCACCAATATTACGCTTTTGCCACCGGTCCCTTATTAAATTAATTAAATCATTTTATTTCACAATATTTATTTCATTTTGTGACACAAACTTACAAAAATCATATCACACTCATTTTTGATCCAAAATTCATGGGACTTTTTGCAAAATGCTCTGCTTGATCTCTAGTTTTTTATCATGATTTTTCCAGATTTTTTGCATGAATGGATTTTTAATTGTGCTAGGGTTTGTGACATGTGCTCATTTCATGTATGTTTTACCAAATCAATTGTGAAATGATGATACTTTATCCAATGCCTTTGAAATTGTTTGTGCTCAAACTAGACACATTCATGGTGATTTTGGTGTAGAGTTTGTGAATTTATCATTGATGGTTTGTGAGTTATGATTTTTTGAATTAGGGTGTGACAATTTGTGTCACACCATTGATGTCCCACTTCTTGATTTTTAATACCATGCTTCTTGAACTCAAATTGGTTTGAATTTTTGCATGAACATACTTGTGGATGTCTAGTTTACATGTAAATTTTCTGGGAATTATTGATGGCATTTCCTAATTGTTTGGGATTTTTCTCCCCTGTTTGGTCATATGTTGACTTTTTGTGACACATGTTCTCATATTGTTTGTGAAATTCTCATACATTATTAGATGGACTTGAAATTTGACATGTGATTAGTAGACATCTTAAGGTTTATCATGGTTTTGATCCCATTCATTTCTCATATGTTTTCACTGATTTATGATTTATTGAAGATGGTGCATGTTTGGTTGACTTCTTTGAGCATGCTTGAACTTGCCTTGCCTTTCTGATTTTCATTGACCAACTTCCCTTGATCCAAATGAGCTGAAATTTTATATGCTTATCATGTTATGGATTATGTTTGATCATGAATTATTTGATAATTTTTTGAAATGTTTATGATTGGTTTTGAGTTAAGTCTTGCTGTTGACTTCTATGAGCTTCTATATGCCATGCCTTGACCTAATTTGCTTATGAAATGATGATGATGAATGATATGAGCATGAAACCAATTGAGTTTGTTTCTTGATTGTTTAAACTTGATTTTGATTGAATTTCACTTGCTGTTTTGGAATTCTTATCTCTTTTTGACCCTAGGCTTGTCCTAGTGGTCATGTTGCTCATGTTTGAGTTCATGTTTTCAGGTTAAGCAACCAATGCTCCAAAAAGATCAATAAAAATTGAATGAGCTTGATTTGATTATCATGACTAATTTGTTTGTTTTGTAGGTTGCTTGGCTCATATGCTTTGAGTCTTGTGCATTGCATATTTAACTGATTGTTTTGACTGTTAATCCTTATCTCATTTTGCTTTAACTTTGAGTTGTGTACTGATTCTGTTTGACTGGTTTCAGGTACCTTTAGTTGCTTAGTTCTTTAAGAACTTGCTTTGCTTTGCTTTAATAGCAATTTGCATTGAGGTATAATCCCTTTTCTTCATGTAGTCTGGAAGACCTGGCCTGTTACTTGGCCAGGCAACTGTCTGAAGTCCTCCTTAAGAGGCAATGCTTGTGTGTGTTTACATTTGTCCCAAGCAGGAAAAGTCCTTTTAATAAGGCAATTGGTGGATATAAGAGATATGTAGTCTATCTCCCACTATTCCGTGAGTCTTCTCCTTGCTCCCATTACACGGTTGTAGCATTGAGATCCAAACCCAAGATCTATCGAGTCAATAATCTGTGGAGAGAGTTCCTACTTTCTGAACTCCCACACCTTCTGATATTCAAATGCTCTCCCTGGCCAGGGATAAGAGCAATGAGGCACACCCCTCATACCTTTTCATCTGCTTCACCTTAGCCCCTCAATGGCAAGGTTAAGAGCACTATTAACCCTATTCCAGTTGGCTTCAATGCCTAACCCTTTGTGTGAGCCTAATTGTTTGGTTATAGTGTGTGCTGAGTGACTTCATTGATTGATTGCTTATTTCATATACACATGTTTGCTTGTATGATTTATGCATTTATCATCATTAATTGCTCATTAGTGCATGATCATTTCATTTGTTTTTATAACATGTCATTGTTGTTTGCCCATTGAGGACAATTGTAAGACCATTCATTGGCCATTGTTCCTATGATATGGAAGTGAGTATAAGACCATTTCATTGGCCACTCAGCTTATCTTTGCTTGATGCATTTGGTTGATTGTATGTGAGGATGCAATTGTAAGTCCCTGTAAGTTGGCATTTGATTTCCTATGATCATATGTTGCATTGTTTGATTGTATGTGAGGATGCAATTATAAGTCCCTGTAAGTTGGCACTTGCTTTCCTATGATCATATGTTGCATTGTTTGATTGTATGTGAGGATACAATTGTAAGTCCGTGTAATTTGGCATTTGTATTCCTATGATCATATGTTGGAGGTTAGAGTAAGCCCAGATAGATTGGCATCTGACATCCAAATGTTGTCTTTGTTGTTAGAGACTGGTATAAGCCCAGATAGATTGGCATCCGGTATCCGTTTTCTTTTCTTTGTTGAGGAGATTAGTATAAGTCCATAGAGTGGCCTCTGATATCCAGTTCTGTTTTAGGAGATTGGTATAAGTCCATTGATTGGCATCCGGTATCCGCTTTTGTTGACTTTCTTCTTTTTGCTTTGATTGTTTGTTATTACCCATTGCCTATTCCAAAGGACACACTTGAATCATCTTCTATATGATTTCAAGAGGTGAACCTTCTAAGAAGTTTTACAATCCATCTTCATCCATTCATCCCCATTATGTCCTAAACCTTTTCACACATTACTTTCAAACTTGAGATAGATATTGTGCAAACATCTTCATGCTTTCAAATTAAAAAACCTGGACCCCAAGTCCTTGACTTTTTTCAAACTCCATTTCATAATACTTCTTTGAATTAATCTTAACCATACTTTGACCCTACTTTCATGAATACTCATAATCAATTAATTCCACCCATTCAATTGTTTTGTGGCTTTGTCCATTCTTGCTAAGTTTTCATACATGAGCTATAGGTTTGATTTATCCTAGTTGGTTGATGTCAATCTCACCTATTTGTCCTTAGTTGATTGAATTGTAAGTCTTCCTTGCTTATTATAGGGTTAACCCCTCACTAGCAAGTTGAAGCTTTTCTCACATGGTGGACTTGTTGTTTGTATAAGGTTGAGTTTTCTCCCGTGGATAACGTAAGACCTTAGGGCTTGTGTTTAAAATTGAATCCACTAACTTTTGGAAATCTTTTAGCCGAACTACGGCATTTTGATCCTTACCTTTGATGGAAGGTACGTAGGCAACGGGTTCATCCGTTCGAACACAAAAATAACTAACTTGTACATTCTTTTCTCATCATCCCAATCATGTTTGCACAATACTTATGTCATAACAAATAATAATTTTATACAACAAGTGTGAAAAGGGCTCCCTAGGAGTACCTAGGACGTAGTGGGTGCCTAACACCTTCCCATTGCGTAATTTACCCCTTACCCAGACTCTCTGATCTTTTTATTAGTTTTCTACGTGTAAAACTTCTTAGGCTTTTGTTCGCTTTTTAGCCAGTCCTTTGGATAAATAAAAGTGCGGTGGCGACTCGAATTTCATTGTATGCTTTGCTTATGTTTTAATCAATAAATCATATAGCGACGAATACACCGCTACAAAAAAGTGGCGACTCTGCTGGGGAAAAGATCGATCCCTGGTGGTATTGCCTACTTTTCACCCTTGTTGTGCTATATTGTTATTTGTTATATGACATATTTTTGTACAATTTGGGATGACTGTATTGATTGTAATGCTTGAATTGCTTGATATACAATTGCTGTTTGCTTTGGTGATCTGTGAGATGAGTTCTATACCCGAACTCGAGTGCACTCTAGGATAGGAGAATGGCATAGTCTTGTTGACTGGTGTGGAGTATTCCTTAGCCAGTTGACTTGCGAGTCCATTCACTTGGTGGAGGTCATGTTGAATTAATAATGTCACACAAGTTATTTGTGGTTAGGCATTATTCTTTCAATCATGTGCCGCAGAAGCCAAGGACCTTAGTTTACCAAACCCATCTTGGCCTATTTTTAGGAACGTAGTGCGGAGGTCGTTCAGATGTAAGTTCTGATGCGATTGTTACGTGATACTACACTCATAAGAGTTTCTCTTGAGAATATTCTTGGAATACGAGTATTCGTTCCTCCAATAATATTCGAAAGATGGAACGATGATTATGGGAACCTCTGATAGAACATGTCTGGCAGGTTTAAACCCTAGCGCACTCCCTTTGGGTGGTTCTTAACCGAGACTCCATGCTCGTGACTCTCAGCAAACCCGTGATTCGTGGTTGAGTCGTTCAGACACCCTTAATATCAATGGAACCTGGGTGTTGATCAGGTATAAAACCTAAATCCCCCGAAAAGGATGGTTGATATTAAGGATGTTCGAGCCGGTTCATGTACCGTTAATATCAATGGAACTTGGGTGTCGATAAGGTGAAAACCTAAATCCACCAAAATGGATGATTGATATTAGGGATACAATGAGCTTTCCCACGACCTTTGTTTGGTGTGCTTTGTTTGATCCTTGAGTGTGATTGTTGCATTCATGCATTCATGCATTCATCTGCATCCATATCATCAGAAAAAAGAAAATTTTCAAGGAACTCAAAGGAGTTTATTTGCAAAAATTCTCAAAACATGAAAAAACCGGGAAAATTTTTTCACCTGATATATCTGAAGAGATATTTTCATATCCGATCAAAATGCTTAAATATTTCAAAGTTTGCAAATAAAACCCTCGAGTTCCTTTGAAATGAAAAACAAGCATATGCATAAACACTTCATGCATCATTTGCACAAGCGGGTGTTTTGTTCCGGTCTCCCGTCCAGTGGCCCGACCCTGCGACCTTCATTTATTTTTGAAGACGCACTTTGCCGGTATTATATACCAGAGCCATCTCTGCCAGATTGAGGGATTAGATTGAGCAAGAGAGTTGTGAACTCAAAGAGGAAATTTGCCAGACTATGTACTTTTGATGGATTTATTCCTGGTTAACCAATCCCGGGCTGGCATTGGCTACTGTTCTGGGGCATTCAATGAGCAAGGTTTGTTCACGAGTGGAGGATTCATCCATGCCGATCAATCTGAAGAAGTTGCCGCTATCTTAGAAGAGGATGCAGAGGACGTGAACAACTTCGTTATTCCTGGTGGTGTCTGCCACAATTGGGTCGCTGTGGATGTTCCTACGGTCATTCATAAGTCAGCGTGATTTGTTCACTTTATTTAAAACCCCTTCTCCCATGCCAAAAGGAGAAGTGATGACATTGTTGGCAAAACATTTAATACAATGATGTTTTCATTCAATTAATGCATTGTTAAACATTTGTTTTTCCTTTGTTTTCACTTTTTGCTTTTTGCATGAAATCAGTGATCACAAAAAACCATGAAAAACAAAAACAGCTTTTTCATCTGCATAAATGATTTGCTTGTTTAAAATTCAAAAGCTTTTCATTATCCAGAATCATTATGCAGGGATTTCTAAACCCATTGAACATAATGATCCAAAGCCATCTCCCAATCTTGAATTCTTTGTATTTGAGGCAGAGGAAGATGATGTTGAAGGGGATTCCTGATGAGATTACCCGCCTTCTTGAACACCAAAGAGGAGCTCATTCAGCTGTATCATGAGAATCAGCAAGACAGTCAAACTGGGGCATTGCAAATGCAATAAAAAAAAATGTGAAAAAAAGAGAGGGGAAAAAGATGAAAAAATAAAAAATCAGCAATTTTTTTTTAAAGATTTCTTCAAAAGAAAAAAGAAAAAGTATACCCTCAAAGTCCTAGTTGACTGATGTTGAATGGATTCAGAGTCGTTATGACCAGTTGAATTTGATCGAAGAGAAGCGATTAACTGCCATGTGTCATGGTCAGTTATATCAGCAGAGAATGAAGAAAGCATTCGATAAGAAGGTCAAGCCTCGTGTGTTCCGAGAAGGTGACCTCGTGCTCAAGAAAGTTTTGTCTTTCGCGCCCGATTCCAGGGGCAAGTGGACTCCAAACTACGAGGGTCCATATGTTGTTAAGAGAGCCTTTTCAGGCGGAGCTTTGATGCTTACAACAATGGATGGGGAGGATTTCACTCGTCCTGTGAATTCAGATGCAGTCAAGAGATACTTTACCTAAAAAAAAAGTATATGCAAATAAAAAACAGAATAGCTCGCTAAGTTGAAAACCCGAAAGGGCGACTTAGGCAAAAATGAGCGTCTCGGTGGAGAACCCGCAAGGGTAATCTAGGCAAAAATTAGAGACTTAAAAAAGAGATATTTGCATCCCGCTAGATTGAGTACCTCACCCTGAGGCAATCTAGGCAAAACTTAGGGATTTGGCAAGTAACTGCATCCTGACAAGACTTTCTGGTTTATCAGTCGTCATTTCGTCAGAAGATTCTCGATTCGTCGTCAACCGAAGCTTCGGATACATCGAGATTCAAATTGGTAGAGAAAGGATCATTATGTTCAATGTAGCCCTCTTCCAATATATATCACTGATTTCAGATTTGTACAGATCTATGGAGTCTTGCCATTTGCAGGCTACCATTCCATCAAATCAATTTGAGCTTTTTATCCAATTATTTGCACTCTTATTTGTTTCAATTCAACAAATGTTTTGCATGTTTTAAATTGATAAAATATCATTGTTTTAAACAAATCAATTTTTCAAAACATTGTTTTAAACGAAGTGAACATTCACAAGATTGAAAGGATACTCAAGAATATCTCAGTGCTCTCCCGAGGGTGGCATGATTTCCAACAGGTAAGACATTTGTTCATATTCCTGGTTTGGTTGTATCTTCTTTCTTCAGATCTTTGTTGAGGATGATTCCTCAAACAGAGCTGTTGTTGGGGTTGTTCCCCAGTATAGTCGCAAGCAGAGTGTTGTTGAAGACTTCGTTTTCTCCAGCAGCAGTTTTCCCCAGCATGGGTGTTTCCTTGTGAGTTTCGGCGGTTGATTGGTTTGTCATCTTGGTGCCCCGTCACTTTCTCCAGTGGGTCGCTTCCCCCAGACTTTATTTGTCTGCTCAGCACAGTCACGAGTAGAGCTGTTATTGATATCCCCATCGGAGTCGCGAGCAGAGTTGTTGTCACTCTTCTCAGTGCAGTTGCCAGCAGAATTGTCTGTTTCCTCAGCACGAGCGCTTTCTTTTTAAAAGACTCGGTAAGTCAGCGGTTTGATACCCGGTACTTTACCTTTTCCCCGGCGAAGTCTTCTGCGGAATTGTTGCTATCTCTCCATCAGAGTTTTTTCTCTTCAGCAGAGCAGGAACTATTTTCCTACTCAGTGGTTGATTTGGGTTGACATCCCAGTATATTGCATCCATCGTTTCCTCAGCGTAGTCTGCAGAGCGTTTATTGTGGCAGTTTTGCCTGTTGAATATTCCTTCAATCCCCAGTATGGTCGGATGATGGCTCTAGCATCCCGAGAACGGATTGATTTCCTGACTGTTTGTGATCCCCAGTAGAGTGGCTTATATTGCAGAATCTACTTGTTGTGATCAGTTTGCTATGTGTATTCTCCCCAAGTAGAGTGGTTCGTTGCAGAATCTACTTGTGTGGTACATTCTCCCTCAGTGGGTTGTTCCCCAGCGGAGTTATGTGGAGTTTGCTTCTACAGCAGTTTGTGTTTGTACAACGCACTTTTTTGTTTCTCAGTTGACACTGGGATCCCCTGCAGATACTTTGGGACTTCTCTTGTTCCCCTACAGATTTGTCTTGGTGGCTACTTTTGCCCGTGGTGACTTTCTGTACCCCTGATTGGGTCGTTTGCTGATCCATCACTCAGAGATTTTGTTTCCTGATATCTCCGACCCTCTGCTTCTTCAGCAGTACTCGCAGATCTTTGCTTCTCAGCATATAGATCTCCGCAGATTGGCTCTCCAGCTGGTTTTTCCCCTGGAAGTATAATACCGGGCGTTTGATTCCTGGACCTGTTGTGTTAGAATTGTCTGTTTTGTCAGCATTCATCAAACATAAATCACGCATATTCATGCATATTCATAAAACATTCAGATATTCATGTTGCATTTCTTGCCATATATCCTTTGTTTGTTGTTTCCTGCAACGGGTGATATAGATCTCTTTATAGATCTTCCCAAAGCAGATGTCGGGTGTTGAAATCTCTCCATATAGAGTCAGCCCCATAAGCAGAAAATGTTGTCTTTCCTTCTGCAGTTCCCCACCGAGATATATCCTCGTGGATGACGGTTTCTTCCGTTTCCTCCCAACACATATATTGGGATGGATTTTCCTATTTGAGTTACATCCTCATTAGGACATGTCTTGATTCAGTCCGTCTTTTCGGATTATTCCCGAATTGGCTATTTGTCAAAAGTCTTGTGCTTCCCAGTGGGTTGTTCCCCAGCGGAGTAGTTTTGGGCCTCTACCCTCATACCGGTAGTTATAAGTCCTATTTTTCCTGGCTTTCTTGACAGAATTTGTGGTTATACACCTTTTATTCCCCAGCCAGAGTTGTTGGTTTTCTACCTCATACCGGTAGTTGTAAATCCTATTTTCCTGCTCTCCAGCAGTTTGTGGTTTGTTATAAACCCTATTTGGGTTTCCCGTGCGGATTTGTGATTTGTTCTATCCCCACGCAGAGTTGTTGGTCTTCTACCCCGTATTCGGTAGATGTAAACCCTAATTTTGTGGTTATCCCCACCAGAGTTTGGCCCTCTGCCTACAAACCAGCAGTCGTAAGTCCTATCTTTGCTGTTTTTCTACCTACAAATCGGTAGTTATAAACCTTGTTTTCTCCACTGGCAGAGTTAACTTTGTTGTTCATTCCAACCGATGACAGTTACTCTTCTGTGGTTTTCTATCCAATTTCTTTTGGTAGATGTAATCCCCTCTTTGTGGTTTATCTTCATCTAATGTTTGATGTTGATTTTTTTTCTTCGCTTGGATAAGTTGCTCAGATAAGCACTTATATCCCCAGCAAGTCTTTTGTGGATAATTGCCGTATGCTAGCAATTTTATCCTCAGCGGGTCCTTTCACCTTTTGTCAGTGATTGTGTTCCCCGGATCATTGATTGTCATCAATGCATCCCAGCGAGTCTTCTTTCATTTACCCCCTTTGTTGGTAATGTCTGTTGCTCCCTTTGACTGGTCATCATTATATACCTAGTTTGGTATCCCGATGCCTTTCTTTTCGGTTGATTTATCCTTTATTAACCCAGTAACCGGTTGTGGATAATCTTCCATGCGAGTATACTATTCACGGTCTGCCGGTAATGAATAATATATCTCATGCACTCTTCAGTCGAAGCCTTTTGCGTTTTCTTTGTTGAGTAAGATTCGTTATTTCCCTTTGCGGAATCAAATATTTCTTTGTTGTCGGATAATTGCCGGATGCTTGCAATTTATCCCTTTGAGTTGTCTTTCGTTTACCCGGATGCTTGGTATCGATTGTCTCTCTTTTTGGTTAGTCACCTATTATATACTTCGGTATCTCTGGTGTCTTTTCCTTTCGAGTATATTATTCACGGTCTGCCGGTAATGAATAATATGTCTCATGCGCTCTTTGGTTGGAGTCCTTTGTTGATATTCCCCAGTCGAGTAAGATTCGTATTCTTTGTAGAATCGAATATCCATCCTTTAACCAGTTTGTGTTTTGGATGATGTGTGTTTTGGCATATATACCAACTCACGTTTTCGGTTGATCACCTATTATATACCTCGGTATCTCTGGTGTTTCTTACCATGCGAGTTTATTATCTACGTTCTGACGGTAATAGATAATAAATCTCATGCGAGTTTTCTTATCCACGGTCTGCCGGTAATGGATATTGTATCTCATGCACTCTTTGGGTTTGTGTCCCCAGTTGAGTAAGATTCGTTTTCCCGTTGTGGATTCGAATATCCATCCTGTAAGTCGATTTGCTTTTTCAAGCCTTCCTTTCGGATGATGAGTGTTTTGACATATATACCAATTCACGCTTTGGTCGGTCACCTATTATATACCTCGGTATCTCTGGTGTTTCTTACCATGCGAGTTTATTATCTACGTTTTGACGGTAATAGATAATAAATCTCATGTGAGTTTTCTTATCCACGGTCTGCCGGTAATGGATATTGTATCTCATGCACTCTTTGGGTTTGTGTCCCCAGTTGAGTAAGATTCGTTTTCCCGTTGTGGATTCGAATATCCATCCTGTAAGTCGATTTGCTTTTTCAAGCCCTCCTTTCGGATGATGAGTGTTTTGGCATATATACCAATTCACGCTTTGGTCGGTCACCTATTATATACCTCGGTATCTTTGGTGTTCCTTCCTATTTCTGCTCCTTATTATGACTTTGGTCCCTTGTGGAGTCAGATTTTCCTGAGTTTATGTACCTTTCCAGGTTTTTTCTCAGATGTTTGGTTGATTGATATCTCTCACCCTTATACCGGTCTTAGATATTCATTCTTCCTGAGTTTGTTACCCTTATACCGGTAACACCTCATTCTTTGGTGCTTCCTCAGTGGAGTTTCCTGTTGCTTCTTCCCAGGAGTCAGCTTGTGTCTTTCCAATGGATTTATTTTCCTTTGGAGTTCTTTTCCCCAGTGTGAGTCCTTCACTCCCTTGTGAGGTCTCCAATCTGATTTCTGTTTCCCTAATCAGAGTCGTGTCTTGTTCACGCTGTATCAGTTTTGTCTATCGCCAACAAGAATCTTGTTAGAGTCTCTGTTCCTGGTGAGTGTATCACTCCGATGGATCGTCTTTTCTTCTGTGTGAATCATATTCCCCACAGAATTTGTGTCTTTTGCATGCATACATTTGCATCATGAGGTCTCTTAGGGACCAAAATTCGTCTCATTACTGTTATTTAAGCCCATTCTACCGAGTCGAGATGAAGATTTCTAAACTTCACTTCTCCGGCTATAATGACCTTAAATAGGGGCATCTGTAAGACCCCAATTTTGGCCCTAAGATCCCTCATGGCCCATATCATATCATACCACGGCCTCAAGGATCATTGCATGCCCTAGCTTCCCTCCTAGTGGGTGGTTTATCTTGTGAGTTTGATTCTTGATCACCAAGCATGTTTTGCATTTGTATATCATTGCTTTTCATATGTTTGCTAACCAAAAGTACAAAAATATTGTCATCTAACCTTGTTACTTGCAGATGAAGCAATCATCAGTCAAACAGTCAAATCAGTCATTAAGCAATAGATGGTGGCCATTCTTGCAGAATTTGGACACCATGATCATTCATCAAGAGTTCATATGAGTTGTGACATCATTTTGGATCAAGATATCAAGTGGTAGGGGCTTGGAATTCATCAGAACATGGTTCAGTCAACAAAAACCCTAGTAAAGTCAACTGAAGTCAACCTTGGTCAACTGAGCATTTAATCAGTGATTTGATGGTGGGAGTTGGTTTGAGAGGCCTCATTCATGTCCATATAAGCCTCATATAACATGTCAAGCATCCACAGTGAAGAAAATAAAGTCAGACAAGAAATTTTCAAAAATAGAAAGTTGACCTGTAATTGGAATTTGCCAAAAATGGAAACTTCTTCTCCTCAACATTACATCATCATACAAGCTTCAAATGAATTTTTTACCCAACCTGAAAGTTGAAGATCTTGTTCTCCCATTTCCAAAAAGTCCAAGAACACTCAATTCCCATTTATGGTTGGCAAGTTATGATCAAATCATTCTCAAAAATTTTTGAACTTCAAAAGGCCATATCTTCCAAACCATTTGGCCAAATTGGGTGGGGTTTTTTGCTACAAGTCACATTTGATGCCCTCTTTCCAAATACGTCATCATAATTCACCAAAGGTTCACCAATCAAAATGGCATTTTTGAAGTAGCATGAATTAATTCAAGTGAGGTGAAAAAATGAGTTTTCAAAATAACCAATTCCAACCATTTTTACCACTTGCAATTGATCAGAAATCATGTTTTGAGTTTGTCCAAAGGCCCAATTCGCAGCTGTTAGCACATGGGCATGCCATTTGAGTGGAAATGCACAAATTAGCAAAAACACTCATTATGCAAATTGTGCTTAACATTTCCATTAACCAACTAATACAAACCTTAAACAGCATATATATTCTCCATTTTCTGTTGGAAAACCCTAGGACACAATTGACAAACAGACCAAAAAATCTCATTCTCTCTCAAACACTCACTTTTTTTCATCTGAATTTTTTTGCTGAAATCTGAAAGAACACGAGCTTGTGTGGTTTGCTTCAACACTCACCATCATTTTTGAGCTCATTGCAAGCATCATTCACCAGCTGTAAAGCCATTTCATGCGACTGTTCCATTGAAGCACATCCATGGCAGATCTCGATTTGAGCTGAAAGCAAGGTTGCTGAGCCAAAACCCTTCACTCATTCATCATTTGGAAGCTTGTAGAACAACTGTTTTGAGCTTGCACGACCAAATCACAACTGTTTCATCATTACCTTCAAAATCAAGTAAGAATTCAAATCTCACTATTTGCAAAACCATGATATGCTTCTTATAGATCTCCTTGCCATGAGCATTTTAAGCTTTGAATCACTGAAAATGGTTGAGTAATCTGAAAGTTATGCTGAAATGAAATTGGATGTTCAAATATGATTTTGCATGGTTCTTTCTTATTAGCTTGAATTGATGTTAATGGATGTTAGATTATGAATATATGTTGGCTGCTGATTCGAATGATGTATTTGATTTCCATTTCTGGGAAAATAATTTCATCACGATTTTGATGAAGATGAAGATGATACTGTAGCTTCAAAACCCTAATTGCAAATGCCCAGAAATTTTGTCTTGAACGCGTTTGGCTGTTGTCTTGCATGGGCGCACTGTTTTATCACCATGAAACCAACCCCTGGCCAACACGTCACTAAGTGAAACGCAGAGTTTCACTTAGTGACCACCAATATTACGCTTTTGCCACCGGTCCCTTATTAAATTAATTAAATCATTTTATTTCACAATATTTATTTCATTTTGTGACACAAACTTACAAAAATCATATCACACTCATTTTTGATCCAAAATTCATGGGACTTTTTGCAAAATGCTCTGCTTGATCTCTAGTTTTTTATCATGATTTTTCCAGATTTTTTGCATGAATGGATTTTTAATTGTGCTAGGGTTTGTGACATGTGCTCATTTCATGTATGTTTTACCAAATCAATTGTGAAATGATGATACTTTATCCAATGCCTTTGAAATTGTTTGTGCTCAAACTAGACACATTCATGGTGATTTTGGTGTAGAGTTTGTGAATTTATCATTGATGGTTTGTGAGTTATGATTTTTTGAATTAGGGTGTGACAATTTGTGTCACACCATTGATGTCCCACTTCTTGATTTTTAATACCATGCTTCTTGAACTCAAATTGGTTTGAATTTTTGCATGAACATACTTGTGGATGTCTAGTTTACATGTAAATTTTCTGGGAATTATTGATGGCATTTCCTAATTGTTTGGGATTTTTCTCCCCTGTTTGGTCATATGTTGACTTTTTGTGACACATGTTCTCATATTGTTTGTGAAATTCTCATACATTATTAGATGGACTTGAAATTTGACATGTGATTAGTAGACATCTTAAGGTTTATCATGGTTTTGATCCCATTCATTTCTCATATGTTTTCACTGATTTATGATTTATTGAAGATGGTGCATGTTTGGTTGACTTCTTTGAGCATGCTTGAACTTGCCTTGCCTTTCTGATTTTCATTGACCAACGTCCCTTGATCCAAATGAGCTGAAATTTTATATGCTTATCATGTTATGGATTATGTTTTATCATGAATTATTTGATAATTTTTTGAAATGTTTATGATTGGTTTTGAGTTAAGTCTTGCTGTTGACTTCTATGAGCTTCTATATGCCATGCCTTGACCTAATTTGCTTATGAAATGATGATGATGAATGATATGAGCATGAAACCAATTGAGTTTGTTTCTTGATTGTTTAAACTTGATTTTGATTGAATTTCACTTGCTGTTTTGGAATTCTTATCTCTTTTTGACCCTAGGCTTGTCCTAGTGGTCATGTTGCTCATGTTTGAGTTCATGTTTTCAGGTTAAGCAACCAATGCTCCAAAAAGATCAATAAAAATTGAATGAGCTTGATTTGATTATCATGACTAATTTGTTTGTTTTGTAGGTTGCTTGGCTCATATGCTTTGAGTCTTGTGCATTGCATATTTAACTGATTGTTTTGACTGTTAATCCTTATCTCATTTTGCTTTAACTTTGAGTTGTGTACTGATTCTGTTTGACTGGTTTCAGGTACCTTTAGTTGCTTAGTTCTTTAAGAACTTGCTTTGCTTTGCTTTAATAGCAATTTGCATTGAGGTATAATCCCTTTTCTTCATGTAGTCTGGAAGGCCTGGCCTGTTACTTGGCCAGGCAACTGTCTGAAGTCCTCCTTAAGAGGCAATGCTTGTGTGTGTTTACATTTGTCCCAAGCAGGAAAAGTCCTTTTAATAAGGCAATTGGTGGATATAAGAGATATGTAGTCTATCTCCCACTATTCCGTGAGTCTTCTCCTTGCTCCCATTACACGGTTGTAGCATTGAGATCCAAACCCAAGATCTATCGAGTCAATAATCTGTGGAGAGAGTTCCTACTTTCTGAACTCCCACACCTTCTGATATTCAAATGCTCTCCCTGGCCAGGGATAAGAGCAATGAGGCACACCCCTCATACCTTTTCATCTGCTTCACCTTAGCCCCTCAATGGCAAGGTTAAGAGCACTATTAACCCTATTCCAGTTGGCTTCAATGCCTAACCCTTTGTGTGAGCCTAATTGTTTGGTTATAGTGTGTGCTGAATGACTTCATTGATTGATTGCTTATTTCATATACACATGTTTGCTTGTATGATTTATGCATTTATCATCATTAATTGCTCATTAGTGCATGATCATTTCATTTGTTTTTATAACATGTCATTGTTGTTTGCCCATTGAGGACAATTGTAAGACCATTCATTGGCCATTGTTCCTATGATATGGAAGTGAGTATAAGACCATTTCATTGGCCACTCAGCTTATCTTTGCTTGATGCATTTGGTTGATTGTATGTGAGGATGCAATTGTAAGTCCCTGTAAGTTGGCATTTGATTTCCTATGATCATATGTTGCATTGTTTGATTGTATGTGAGGATGCAATTATAAGTCCCTGTAAGTTGGCACTTGCTTTCCTATGATCATATGTTGCATTGTTTGATTGTATGTGAGGATACAATTGTAAGTCCGTGTAATTTGGCATTTGTATTCCTATGATCATATGTTGGAGGTTAGAGTAAGCCCAGATAGATTGGCATCTGACATCCAAATGTTGTCTTTGTTGTTAGAGACTGGTATAAGCCCAGATAGATTGGCATCCGGTATCCGTTTTCTTTTCTTTGTTGAGGAGATTAGTATAAGTCCATAGAGTGGCCTCTGATATCCAGTTCTGTTTTAGGAGATTGGTATAAGTCCATTGATTGGCATCCGGTATCCGCTTTTGTTGACTTTCTTCTTTTTGCTTTGATTGTTTGTTATTACCCATTGCCTATTCCAAAGGACACACTTGAATCATCTTCTATATGATTTCAAGAGGTGAACCTTCTAAGAAGTTTTACAATCCATCTTCATCCATTCATCCCCATTATGTCCTAAACCTTTTCACACATTACTTTCAAACTTGAGATAGATATTGTGCAAACATCTTCATGCTTTCAAATTAAAAAACCTGGACCCCAAGTCCTTGACTTTTTTCAAACTCCATTTCATAATACTTCTTTGAATTAATCTTAACCATACTTTGACCCTACTTTCATGAATACTCATAATCAATTAATTCCACCCATTCAATTGTTTTGTGGCTTTGTCCATTCTTGCTAAGTTTTCATACATGAGCTATAGGTGTGATTTATCCTAGTTGGTTGATGTCAATCTCACCTATTTGTCCTTAGTTGATTGAATTGTAAGTCTTCCTTGCTTATTATAGGGTTAACCCCTCACTAGCAAGTTGAAGCTTTTCTCACATGGTGGACTTGTTGTTTGTATAAGGTTGAGTTTTCTCCCGTGGATAACGTAAGACCTTAGGGCTTGTGTTTAAAATTGAATCCACTAACTTTTGGAAATCTTTTAGCCGAACTACGGCGTTTTGATCCTTACCTTTGATGGAAGGTACGTAGGCAACGGGTTCATCCGTTCGAACACAAAAATAACTAACTTGTACATTCTTTTCTCATCATCCCAATCATGTTTGCACAATACTTATGTCATAACAAATAATAATTTTATACAACAAGTGTGAAAAGGGCACCCTAGGAGTACCTAGGACGTAGTGGGTGCCTAACACCTTCCCATTGCGTAATTTACCCCTTACCCAGACTCTCTGATCTTTTTATTAGTTTTCTACGTGTAAAACTTCTTAGGCTTTTGTTCGCTTTTTAGCCAGTCCTTTGGATAAATAAAAGTGCGGTGGCGACTCGAATTTCATTGTATGCTTTGCTTATGGTTTAATCAATAAATCATATAGCGACGAATACACCACTACAGATATCATAAGGAATGTTCAACCTTCCCATTGTGTAAGCTTTCTTGATGTTAAATGACTGTTCCAATGTAAAATGCTCATTTTAAAAATGATAATTGTAAAGTCATGTTCATGCAAGTTTTGAAACTCAAGTGTGTTCACTAAGATTATGACATCTAGTGAATGAATCACTGATTAGAATTCCATATCAGTATCAATACAATTGACAAGCAAATCTTTAGGAGTCAGCTTAACGCGATCTTACCATAGTATGATTTTGAAATAAACCTTGCTTTAATTAGGTCTTTTGAGGGTTGTAACATGGTCTGGTTCACGGTTTTAGAAAGAAAGGATATAAGGCTCAAAACCTATTCTAACCCATCTCTCCATGATGTTCTCTAGTCCTACATTCAGTTAGCTTAAAACAAGCGTCCATCTTTCAAAAAAGGATTTTGGATATCAACAATGATGATTATGGAACCCAATGAGAGTTTGGAGTGACAGTCACTCACCTTTTGCTGTTGTTTCACTCATAGAGATTTGCTTTTGCTGAGGAATTTGTTATTGATCCTCTTGCTCTTTATTTACCCTCATTTTTTCCTGGGCTGATCCTTTGGGTTTGCAGCCCACCGGGATGCCCCAATTTTTGCCTAAGTCAATCTTATTTTCAAGCTTTTGACTTAGCGGGTTTTTCATTTGCTTTTGATTTTTTTTTCATTTTTTGTATCAGAGCAAATCCTGTGATATTATGCTTTCTTGATTTATTACACGGGACATGACTATCTCACTCCTTTTGTGGGTAAGGGATAACCATTGTGATTTCATCCTCTTGAGAGGGATATGATTTGATTGATCACTTGATGAGATATTCTCCTTCTAAATTTTGAATGTAGGTTCAAACTTACTGAAGACTACCTTGCCCCTAGTTAAACATGAGGGTTTTATGTGTTAAAGAAAGAAAACTCGTACTTCAAGGCCCAAAGGAGTTGACTAGGGATTAACTTCCTTATATCTTTAGTGTTTAGGGATTTGAACAATGCCTTACATCATCAGCATGGTCTTATTCAAAAGCATACAGGCAACGATCTTGCGTATTTTTAATTAAGAAAAATATGCACGTTTATTTCATTATTATTATCATCTGAAACCAGACAAGTTTTACAAAATAAAAACAATTAACAAACAAGAAAAGATTACAAATGAGACATGATTGAATCAATATGATATTTCTAGCCTTGATACTCCTCTGAAGAAGCAACTGAATTTGAGCAATATTCACCATTAATTGCATTCACTATTTGTGCGTAGGGATCTGTAAACGGGTTGGTTATGACATTGGGTCCTGCCTCAAAGAATGACAAAACCTTCTAATCAATAAGCTCTTATACTCTTGATTGGAGAGGCCAACAATCCTCTGTAGAATGTCCTATATGCCCGAGATGGTAGGCGCACGAGGCATTAGGATTATGCTTTATATGATACATGAAAGTGGCAGGCGGAATCTCCTTTGGCATAATTTCCCCTTACTGAATAAGATGCAGGAGTAATTGAGCATATGATATAGGGATTGGGTCACGGTGAGGATGCTTTCTATCAAACCATTTGTGTTGACCTTTGTCCCAACCTAAAAAAGTAGAATGCGAAAAAAAACAACCGGCGAAAAAGAATACAGAAGAGTCACCACCGTGCGCTATTTATCCCAAAGGAGGGAAAGGAAATGCTCGAAGAAAACCTGGAGAAAAGAAAGGAATTGACAAGGTCTCGCAACCAAATCTTGGGTTCGGGAGTCGATTATGCGAAGGGAAGGTATTAGCACCCCTACGCATCCGTAGTACTCTACGGGATCCACTCTCGTTGTTCTTGTCTAAAGGGTGTGTGTGTATCTAATGTACTATTTACTAAAAGAAAAGGTTAAAAGAAAATGACTCGCACGGATGTCGCATCCACTGCATATGTATCTCATATGAATATGAGAATCAGAGTCTTCGTAGCTCGGCTACCTATGGGTGAAAGAGAAGTGTGCTCGCTAAGACATCGCATCTTATGCCTAAGTATCTCATCTGGAATGAGAATCAGAGCAAAACGTAGTTCAGCTAACTACGGGAATAAGGGTCTCGATTGCAACTAGGGCGAGAGAAAGGGAAGGTCTCGATCGTAACGAGGGCGAGAGAAAAGAATCGCAACGAGGGCGGAAGAAAACAAGGATTAGTTGTTAGTTGTCAGTCAAAAACTCGGCAAGACATCGCATCTCGTGCCTACGTATCTCATCTGAACATGAGAATCAGAGTTGTCGTAGTTCGACTAACTACGGGTTAAGGATTGCCATCTGAACATGGACTTACAAAGGAGGACACCAGTTGTGTCAAAGGAAAGTGGGCAATGTGTTCACGTCCTAGCAATAGGTGTCGCAGCTTGCTGAATCGAGTCTTAGGCAGTTACCTCTCTGCGATAGAACGGACTGACATGCCACAGGATCGGAGACGCATGGAAGGTCTAAAAAATGGGGAAGCTCTGCCCTAGAGTTGTCATGCAATGTGGACCTAAGTGTTAGGATTTACAAATGGGAATATCTACCTAATGTTAGCATGCAAAGAATAAAGGAATTCTACCTATGTTATCATACAAAGAGAGAGGGAATTTTACCTATGTTATCATACAAAGAATAAGGGAATGCTACCTATGTTATCATACAAAGGGTTCTACCTAATGGGTGCTACCTAAACGGAACAGGAGTCGACGGATGGAGCACAGAGAGGAGTGGGGTAAAGGGTGGATGGCGATGCACGAAGCAATCGACTTATAGGTAGATGGCGATGCATGAAGCAATCGACTTACGAGAGAAATGGAGATGCATGAAGCAATCGACTTACGAGAGAAATGGCGATGCATGAAGCAATCGACTTACAAAAGGATGGATGAATACGTGCTGGTTCTGTTAAGTTTTGAAAATGATTACTCGACGTTGGATCGAGCTTTTGATCTTGTTTTGAAATGATTATCGGATGTTTGTTTTAATTCTTGTATTGACAGATGAATAAAGAATGAAAGAATAAACATTATACACTTCATGGGAGAGGGGTGCATTCGTTATGAATGGGGGTTGTTCATGGCAATCAAACAATAATAATATATGCCTCATACACCATACAAGTAGGCAACATTTAATCAAACAGATAAATAAACAAAGTATATGATCAAATCAAATAATCAAAGAATGAAATAATGGAACATTAAACCATGCATGAGAGTATAAACATGTTAAACAATCAAACAATAGTGAACATGGATGAAAGAAAGAAGTATAAAAAATATCAGATGAATCAGACAGATGAAACTATGCACACAAAGGATCAATGAATAATTTAATCGGGAAATGATGCAATGATCAAATAAAATCAAGATGAAAGGCCTCTAATATGTGGCATATGATATGAACAAGGGAGGATCAAAAGATCTCTTCAATTGCCCTAAGCAATCCCTAAGTCAAACATCAATCATAGGAAAGTCAACTGTAAAGTCAAGTCAACTTAAAAAATATGGAATAAATAGTAAATTAATCAAGAAAATTATGAAAAATTAAAATAACTAAGGTGGGGTCAGGACATCATCATCCCCCAAAAATATTTTAAAAATAATGTGAATTAGTGTATAAATTAATTGAGATAAAACAGAAGTCAAATGAAAAGTCAACCCAACAAAATAGGTCAAAAATAAATCCAAAATAAATTGAAAATGGGAAATAAAATTCCAAGGAAAGGTCAGGTTGACCATGAGACATTGGTCAACCCTCATCCCAAAAATCAGAAGTTAAAAATAAATTTAAGCTATGAAAATTAAATTAATAAAAACAAGTGTGTCAAAATGAACCATTTAGAATAAACAATTAAAATGAAATATTAACATTAAATAAATATGAAAATAAAAATAAAAATAAATTAAATAAAACATTAAGAAATGTGAAAAATATTTTTTGGTATTTTTATGAATAAATAAAGTATTTTTATTAATTAAAAACGAAACAGAAAATAGAATGAATAAAAAAAATGGAAATGAAAATAAAATGTGATAATGGTTGATGGGCCAGGCAAGGAGGTGTGGATAGTAGTAGCACGCTAGGCCCGGTCCACATGATCTATTCCAGTGTGTGACAACATAATGAAATGTTTTATTAAAATAAAGCAATATGACATTATCAATCGGGCAAGCTTTCATTAAAAGTCACTAAATGACAAAAGAATACGAGCGACCAGGATTTCATGCAGCGTGCGGGATCGAACGGTTTATAGGCTGACACGCATCATCTTTTTTATGCAAACTAAACCTTAGGGCCATGCACTATTGAAAATGCGAAAAACGCAGCAAACCTTCCCCATCTTCCAACCAAGATTGCTCATGTTATGGTTCACAAAATGGGATGATATAAAAAGCAAAGTTCAAGTGCAAAATGAGTAGAACACCATGGTATTTTATTTCATTAAAAATAATGGCCTTAGCATAGAGAAAAGTGAACAACAAGGGGAGCATGTGAGCACGGATATAACAGCAAACAACAACATAAACTCAAGCTTAATGAACATGCCTCATGTTGAGGGCTTCATAACCAAACATGGCATAGTATTAACATGGAAAATAAGCACAAAACAAGCATGGCATAATAGAAAAATAATCATGAAGTAAGCATGGTGAACATGAAAAGAGAGTAATGAACAAGTATGAATGAGCATGAAATGAGCAAGGCCATGGAAGAGAGTAGTAAGCTTACCTAGTGGATGCAAGGTCCACTGCCTCTTGGTATTGGAGAGGATGGAAGGAAAATGAGGTGCTTTGAAACTTCAAGAACTTGTGAAAATGAAATGGATCTTTTGCTTGCCTTGCTTACTTTTAGAATATCAGCCACCACTACCTCAGATTAGGGTTTAGAAGCTTGAAATATGTGGGTCTAATGTGTCTAAGTGGGCTGAAATGTTTGGTTTGGATTCATGAGCAAAAAGTGCAAAAAGTGAGGTGGTGAAAGTAAGCTCTAATTGTGGCAAAACTTAAGTTAATGAACAACAAAAGTACATGGCCAAATGAGGTAAAGAGTGTGTTGGTCGATTTTGTGGTCTGGCTGCAGCAGGGCATGGCTTGAAAATAAGTTCAAGCGGGTGACTTTAGGACTATGTATCTTAATGAATACATGACCAAATGACAAGGCAGTGCAAACAGTAGGAAGAGTGCATGAAGCTTAACATCTTTCATGTTAAACACAAGTTGAAATGATGAGTGGAAAAAGGTGAAAAATGGCCATGAAATCGTGTCTCATCATCTGCAAAATGGCTGGGCCAGTTTGGCTTAAATGCTAACTAAAAATCCAGTTCATGATGCCAACTTTAGATGAGTGCATCTCTCAAACCAATGATCCAAATGGGATGATTCCAAAAGGATGTGAAAGAGGACATGGAAATGTACAATTGTCATGAAGAAAGTATTTTCAAAAGATGCCTTGAAATGCAAGAAATTTGGCCAAGAAGTCTTGACAAATTTTGCAGACTTTGGACTTAGAAAATTTTCTAAGTGTCCTAAAATAATGTCTCACTTTGACCAAGTATAACTTTCTAAATTCTAATCCAAATGGAACAAACTTTATATCCCTAGAAAGCGTGGAACAAGAGGAACAACTTTTATGTTGGAAAAAGTTTCAAATGGAGCTTGCATCTTAATGGAAAATGGGCTTAAAGTGAGTGCAACAATCATGAAAACTTGCCCTGATTAAATGATGAATCCATGATCCAACCTTGATCAAATTTCACATGTAGGATCCCTTAGGCATGGATTTTGAGATTCCACCCTCAAAATTTTAGGAGTTTACTTTTCTGACCCCACAGTTGACTTTTCCCAAACTGTCTGATTCCCGATTCCATTGATCAATTGAAGCACCTCTGGCTCAAATAAAGAGCTGATTTTTTGTATGTAGACCCTTGTGGAAATATGGAGGGCCATGGAAAAGAGTTTTACCCAAAGAATCAAAAATAGACTGATTTTATACCAAACCCTAGTTTAGGGCAAGATGGTCAAGAACTGATTGTACTGATTGCCAATGGATCTTTCTGAGATAATTGTGAATCTTCCTAGGCCAAGATGCCTCTCTAATCATGACATGAATGAGCCCCCTTTACTTCCAACCAAACATTTCCTGTTGCAGGTATCCATGAAATCCTAATTTCTGATTAAATCCATATGTACATTCTGAGAGCTCTGAATCCTCCACTGATGAACTGAGGACCATAATAAGACATATGGAACCCTTTGAGACCTTTGAGACTTGTATACATAGAAAATGAAGTCCAGTTCTCAGTCTTGCTTTGTGTGGGCTCCTTCTGTTAAGGAGTGATCAATCAAACCCTGATTTCCCAAGTCACTAATGCAATATGCAATGAGTATGACCTAGTATGATGCTAATGAGGTGAAACAATAATCCCATGTTTTCCATGAAAAAGTGAAGGGTAAATTTTGGGGTATTACAGCTGCCCCTATTCAATCAACTAGAGACCCGAAAGGGAGATAACAATGGCTTTCGCACTTTCGAGGTATCAAGGGATTGAATACAATAAAAACCCGGAAATTTACACTGAAGTGGAGTGAAGTAACAATGCCTGTCAGAATCGGCAAAGAGGTGGTCTTGAACAAGAATCCGTCTGGTACGGTGAGAATCGGTCTGAACACCGAAAAAGAATGGTAGTCTGAATACCAAAATAAATGGTCATAGAGAAATAACCCATGGCCTGAATGCCGCTCATCAGTCTAAATACTGGAAATGACTTTGATCTGAGCATCGGAAGATATGAGATTATTAACATGGGTCTAAATACCGGGAAACTGGCCTGAACGCCACTTCGGTCTGAATACCAGGAACTGGCCTGAATGCCACAAGTTGCGTCGACCTGAACGTCGGAAACTTCTTCGATCTGAATATCGGAAAATTGGCCTGAATGCCACTTCGGTCTGAATACCGGAAACTTGGCCTGAATGTCATAAGTTGCATCGACCTGAATGTCGAAAACTTCTTCGATCTGAACATCGGAAAATTGGCCTGAATGCCACTTCGGTCTGAATACCGGAAACTTGGCCTGAATGCCACAAGTTGCATCGACCTGAACGTCGGAAACTTCTTCGATCTGAACATCGGAAAATTGGCCTGAATGCCACTTCGGTCTGAATACCGGAAAATTGGCCTGAATGCCACTTCGGTCTGAATACCGGAAAACTTTCATGCCTGTCAGCGTCGGCAGAAATAGGGAAAATGATAATTGAGGCGGCACGTGGGCCAACGACCCCTGCTGGGAATAGTAAGGGATAAATCATGAACAACTTTAGTCTGAGTACTGGAAACAAACTCCTAGATTATCACTCGGGATACCGAGAATGTTTTATGCTTTACATGCGTATGTTTGAATTTTTCGATGGCGTAATGCTCCATGAAAATGGAAATGCTACGCGATTTGGGAGGATGCAATGCAATATGATTCTACATGCAGGGATGTGAAATGCTGGGTTAGAGAGAACGTCAAGCCGAGGCAAGGAATTCTACTGGGGAAATGATCACGATCTTCTAGACCCGGGCAATGCTGTTGGAGATACACAGCACCATGAACTCTGTGGGGAAATAACCGGACACGCGGTGTTCTAGCAATAACAAAATACCGAGACTCTGACTGGGGAGAGAATGGTACTGAAAGCTTGTTGTTGAGGAAAACGACAGTGGTTCTGGCAACTATAATCCGCGAGAGAGATGACTCAGCAGGGGAAGCAAACATCGATACGGTACCGAGATTCTGCTTCAAGGAAAGAGATCATGGATCTAGCTTCGAGATCATCGATCTGGCATCGAGCTCTGAGGAGCATCCACTTCTGCTGGGAAGATACAATCTGGCACTGTCAACTCCACTAGGGATATACAGTCTGGCACTGTCAAATCTACTGGGGAGTGTATAGTCCGAAACAAAAGCTTGTGGGAATACAGTAGTGAGAAACTGCTAGGGATTGAAGAATCCAACGCTCGGACCAACTTTGTAGGGATAAGATACCAAACTCCAACTGTTGAAGCAAAACATCCGCGATCATCTGCTGGGTACCTTAAGGAAATGCCCCGAGTGTACCTGTTATGAATAGACGATCCAAAGTGCTTAAAATTTACAGCAATTTTAAATGTTTATTGAGCATGTACCTGTAAAGCTCTTATGTTTCATGATGCAATGTTTATCAAAAATTTGGACGTCATTTTTGCAAACAAAACAGTAAAATGTAAACAGAGATATACTGAATAACATGATTTTATTGATTAAATGGCCTCTGAATAGGCTTTTACATCAGGAAGCAATCCCTGGAAAGAGGTAATCTCACAAAAGATAAAAACAGAAATTAATCTAATGGTAATGTGAAATGGATTTCTATCGGGTTCCAATTCTGCTATGACTCGCTCGTCTTCAAGATCCTCCAGATGATCAGCTTTCTGGAAAAGGTGATTGGACTGTTTTCTATCCTTTGAAAGTTTCCGATTATCGATACGAGATGGGATTCAGAACTACTCAGAACGCGGTCATTCGCTTAATCCCTAACTTTTGCCTGGATCGCCCTTTCGGGTTTTCAATCCACCGGGATACCCATTTTTGCCTAAGTTGCCTTTTCAGGTTTTCAACTTACCGGGTGTACAATCTTTTCATTTTTTAATCCCTAACTTTTGCCCGAACCTTTTTTCCATTTTCTTGGTTCGTCGGGATGCCCATTTTTTTGCCTGGACTACTCTTTTTATTGTCCAGCGGGTCTATTTCATGCGAAGTATTTTTTAACTGCGTCTGAGTTCACAGGGGAAGTGAAGTCTTCACCATCCATAGTTGCAAGCATTAAGGCTCCACCATAAAAAATCTTAGTGACAATATATGGTCCCTCATAGTTAGGAGTCCACTTGCCCCTGTGATCTGTCTGAGGAGGAAGGATCCTTTTCAACACTAAATCTCCGACTTGGAAGCATCGATGACGCACTTTCTGATCAAAGGCTCTCTTCATCTGACTCTGATACAACTGCCCATGACAAATGGCTTCTAGTCGCTTCCCTTCGATAAGACTCAACTCATTGAACCTCGTCTGAATCCATTCAGCTTCGTCTAACTTGACATCCAACAGGACTCTTAGAGAAGGAATCTCCACTTCAATAGGTAGGACTGCTTCCATACCATACACAAGGGAGTAAGGGGTTGCCCCGGTCGACGTACGCACTGAAGTACGGTACCCATGCAAGGCGAAGGGTAGCATCTCATGCCAATCTCTGTACGTAACGACCATCTTCTGCACAATCTTCTTTATGTTCTTATTTGTTGCCTCAACAACACCGTTCATCTTAGGACGATAAGGGAAAGAATTGTGACGCTGAATGTTGAAGTTCTGGCACAACTCCTTCATCATTTTGTTATTGAGATTAGAACCATTATCAATAATGATTCTTTCGGGAATCCCATAACGACAAATGATTTCTTTCTTAATGAATCGGGCAACCACATGTCTGGTGACCTTCGCAAATGAGGCTGCTTCGACCCACTTGGTGAAATAATCGATGGCAACAAGGATGAAGCGATGCCCATTGGAAGCAGTCGACTCAATCTTTCCAATCATATCAATGCCCCACATAGCAAACGGCCACGACGAAGACATCACATTCAGAGGATTTGGCGGTACATGCACCTTATCAGCATAAATCTGGCATTTATGACACTTCCGAGCGCATTTGAAACAATCAGATTCCATGGTCATCCATTAATAACCCGCTCTCAACAATTTCTTAGCCATTGCATGTCCTCCGGCATGAGTACCAAAGGAGCCTTCATGAACTTCCTGCATTAACATGTCCGCTTCATGTCTATCCACGCATCTGAGCAAAACCATGTCGAAGTTCCTCTTATACATCACATCGTCTTTGTTCAAGAAGAAACTGTTTGCCAATCTTTCAAAGTCTTTCTATCATTGTTGGATGCCCCTATAGGGTACTCTTGGTTCTTCAGAAAGCACTTGATGTCGTGGTACCAGGGCTTGTCATCAACTACCAGTTCAACAACAAACACATACGCGGTCCTGTCAAGGCGCATAACATCGATCCTGGGAGCATGGTTCCACCGAATCACCTTGATCATGGAGGATAGAGTAGCAAGAGCATCTGCCATCTGGTTTTTGTCACGAGGTATATGATATAGCTTTACTGTTGTGAAGAAAGTCAACAGTCTTCTCGTGTAATCTCTGTAAGGGACCAGATTAGGCTGGAGAGTATTCCAATCACCATTTACTTGATTGATCACTAGAGTTGAATCTCCGTAGATGTCCAGAGTCTTGATTCTCAAATCAATGGCTTGCTCAATACCCAAGATGCAGGCCTCATACTCAGCTTCATTATTGGTGTACTCAAAAGTCAGACGAGCGGTGAAAGGCATGTGGGCACCTTTCGGAGTGGTAATAACGGCACCGATTCCACTTCCTTTAGCATTGACGGCCCCATCAAACGTTAAAGTCCACTTTTCATCTGGATCAGGTCCCTCCTTAACAACTGGCTCTTCACAGTCTTTCATCTTGAGGAACATGATGTCTTCATCTGGAAAATCAAACTTCATCGGCTCGTAATCATCAATTGGCTGCTGAGCAAGATAGTCTGACAGAATACTCCCCTTGATGGCTTTCTGGGATGTATACTGGATGTCGTACTCTGTCAGTACCATTTGCCAACGCATAACCCTTTCGGTGAGAGCTGGCTTCTCAAATATGTATTTCACTGGATCCATCTTGGAGATTAGTAAGGTTGTGTGAGTCAGCATGTATTGTCTCAATCGCTTAGCAGCCCATGCAAGTGCATAACATGTCTTTTCAAGCATTGAGTATCTCGACTCGCAATCTGTGAATTTTTTACTCAGGTAGTAGATGGCATGCTCCTTCCTACCCGTCTCGTCGTGTTGACCGAGAACACAACCCATGGAATTATCAAGTACTGTCAAATACATAATCAACGGTCTCCCTGGGACTGGAGGCATAAGGATTGGAGGATTCTGCAAATACTCTTTTATCTTTTCAAAATCCCTCTGAATCATCATTCCACCTGATAGCCTGATCTTTTCTTAACAACTTGAATATTGGCTCACACGTGGCTGTTAGGTGAGATATGAACCTTGCAATGTAGTTCAACCTCCCTAAGAAACCACAGACTTGTTTCTCTGTTCTTGGCTCAGGCATTTCTTGTATCGCTTTTACATTGGCAGGATCCACCTCAATCCCTTTTTCACTAATAATAAAACCCAGTAGTTTTCCAGATCTCACCCCGAAAGCACACTTGTTCGGATTAAGCCTCAACTTGAATTTCCTCAAACGCTCAAACAGCTTCCGCATATTCACCAAATGTTCTTCCTTCGTATGAGATTTGCCAATCATATCGTCAACATAAACCTCGATTTCATGATGAATCATATTATGGAAAAGAGTTACCATAGCTCGTTGATATGTTGCCCTAGCATTTATCAGACCAAACGACATCACCTTGTAGCAGAAGGTGCCCCATGGGGTTATGAAAGTTGTCTTCTCCATGTCTTCTGGTGCCATCTTAATTTGATTATAGCCAGAAAAGCCATCCATGAAGGAGAATACCAAGAACTGAGCAGTGTTATCCACCAAAACATCGATGTGAGGTAATGGGAAATCATCTTTGGGACTAGCTCTGTTCAAATCTCGGTAGTCAACACACATCCGTACCTTTCCATCCTTCTTAGGTACGGGAACGATATTTGCGACCCATGGCGGATAACTGGTAACTGCTAGAAATCCTGCATCCAACTGTTTTTGCACTTCTTCCTTTATCTTGACCGCCATCTATGGTCTTGTTCTTCTGAGCTTCTGCTTGACCGGAGGACAATCCTCTTTGAGAGGCAAACAGTGTACCACAATGTCTGTGTCAAGCCCTGGCATATCCTGATAAGACCAAGCAAAGACGTCAACATACTCTTGCAGCAATTCAATCAGCCCCTTCTTCACATCATCTTCCAAAGCAGCCCCTATCTTGATTTCTCTCTTGGCGTCCTCGGTGCCGAGATTAATCACTTCGACAGACTCTTGATGCGGTTGAATGACCATTTCCTCCTGTTTTAACAACCTGGCAAGTTCTTCAGGGAGTTCACATTCTTCATCACCTTCCTCTTCAGCTTGAAAGATCGGATTTTCAAGGTCGAAGCAAGTCATAGCAGAACTGTTATCAATAGGATCCGGTGACGTGCATCTGCATGAGTGATGGTATGTGCTTATGAGTGTGAACATTGAGTGAAAACTAAATAAAACATTTCCAAATATTTTTTTGAGTTTTGGTTTTTGAAAAACTGCAAAAATAGAAAGACAGTGAACAAAATATTTGAATGCAAAAAGACGTCCTTCATTTATGATAAACAAGGCAGGTATTCACATAGATGAGCCCTACAATGAGTCATTAGGCCCTGGGCAGAACGTAAGACTTGGACATGCATGAACAAACAAGAAAAATTACTCTTCAAGAAGAGTGACTTGGATAATCTCCTTAGAAGACCAATTGTTGATGACTTCACCAGGGACCCTCGGACGCACCCAGTTGTCAATGTCGCAATCACTATCCCCATCTTCTTCGTTGATTGTAGAGATCTGGCCATACTGAATGATGCCAACGCTGGAGAAAGTAATCGGCCCTTGACGAGTCTGAGGCGTTGAAGTTGTAGAAGTCAGAGCTAGCTGATACCCAATCCCAAACTTGTCTTCTTTCATCGGTAATTCCAACAGACGTCCCCAACCGGGGGCAACACCTGAATTCACCACAGCTTGTGCCTGCTTGAAGGACGAAATAGAGGCACCTGCTTTAACCTCTTCCACCAGAGCTGCATCCTTGACTTGGACTACCTCAAAGGCCTGACACAGGGTCTCATGAATTTCACCTTCTACCTCTACATACTTGAATGTAGACAGGTTACTGACCAGAATGTCCTCCTCACCACAGACAGTGATAATTCGTCTGTTGACCGGGAATTTGATCTTCTGATGCAGAGTTGAGGAGACTTCCCCAGCATTGTGGATCCAAGGACGACCCAGCAGGCAGCTATACGAGGGACTGATATCCATCACATAGAAGACGGTGTTGAAGGTTTGTGATCCAATCTGAATTGGCAATTCTACCTCTCCAAACACCGACCTCTTTGAACCATTGAAGGCTCTCACGACAAGATCTGAAGGCTTCAAGACCAAACCTTCTACTTTTAACCTTGATAGGGCTCTCTTGGGTAACACATTGAGAGAGGAACCCGTATCCACCAGAACATGGGATAACACGGTGTCTTTGCATTCCATCGAGATGTGCAAAGCCTTGTTATGATTGCGTCCAGCTGGTGTTAAGTCAGAATCAGTAAAACCCAACTCGTTGCTTGCATGAACATTTGCAACGATCCCCTCTAATTGGTTTACTGAGATCTCCTGAGGCACATATGCAGCATTTAGGACCTTCAGAAGTGTCTCCCTGTGTGCCTCCGAACACAACAGGAGTGAGAGAATAGATATCTTAGACGGCGTCTGAATCAACTGATCAACTACCTTGTAGTCACTTTTCTTTATAATTCTCAGAAGCTCGTCCACATCCTTCGCAAAAGTAGGCTCAGAACCAGCCTGTGGTGCGGAGGTACCCTCATTTACAGCTTGCTTGCCTTTGGCCTTCGCCGCGGCATCAACACTATCAGCTTGGGTAACCGGTGGTGAGAACAATCTACCACTCCTGGTGAATCGCCCGATTCCATCAACATTGTCCACTGCGGGATCTATTACTTCAACTTCAGATTCAAGCTTCTGATTCTGCACCTCTTCTGTTTTCAATGGTTGTTCTACTCCATGATCGTGCGTGTATAAACTCCCCCCATAATGCCACGGAATGGCCCTTTCGCTGGTGAAAGGTAACGGACCAGGGGTTGTGATTGTCATAGTGGATGGTCGCACTGGTGACACTAGTTGCGCTTCTGGCACATTGATCTGAGCAGTTGGGTAGAAAATCGTGATAGTGGCAACATCACAGTCATACTCAGAAATCTCATTCATTGAAACATAAACATCTGAAACATCGGAATCGAGTTCAACAGGTACATCAGAATCAACCACATTGTTTGGGATATCAGCGACAACATTAGAAAAATTAAATACATCATTATGAATTACAGAATCAGCGGGAACAACATCTGTGAATTCTTCAACAGAATCTTCAAACACCTCTTCAGCAACCCCTTCAACAAACTCTTGGACAGACAAGTCTTCCACCTGGAGGATACCGTTGTCAAGCAAGGCATGGATACCCTGCTGCAGCTTCAAACAACCTTTGCTCTGTGTAGTACAACCCAAACAACCGCTCCCACAACCGGGGGAAACATCGGCCTTCAGCAAGCAGTCTTTAATCTCCAACAGCGGAGTCTTCAGTTTCAACACATCCTTGATGGACTTGGCTTCTCCTTCCAGTATATTAACATTTGCACCACCATGTTGCGGCATGGGATTGTTGACGACATTAGGAGCCGACGCAAAGTTAATGGCCTTTGAATCTATGAGGTCCTGAACTACGTGCTTAAAAGCTTTGCAGTTCTCAATGTTGTGGCCAGGTGCCCCAGAGTGGAAATTACACCTAGCATTGGCGTCATAACCCACCAGAAGCCTGCCAACGGGAGGAGCCAGAGTGCGTAACTGCACGAGTTGTAATTGTTGAAGACTAGGAAGCAACTGAGCGTACGACATTGGAAGAGCGTCGAAACGCCTATCCATCGCGTTTTGCCTCTGTTGATAGGCGGGTCTTGTAGCACCTCAAATTTGCACCTCCCATTTGTATATACATTTCATTTTTAGGTCATTAACATCACATTAGCATTGCATAGCATGTTACATGTCATCAGTCAAAACTGGTCAGGAGATTCCACTGTGCAAGGCAATAAGAGCATTTTCAATGAGATCAAAAGCCCTAGGGTTGGTACAATGAGTTCACATGACCCAAGGAACATTTTGAAGTGGTTTGGCCAAGTGTTGAAGGCTCAGAACTCATCAGTCCATGTGCAAATCATCTGAGGCCCACAAAAGTCAACTGCAAAGTCAATTGTTGATTTGAAGGTGGGAGGTGGTTAGAGAGGCTTCATTCATGTTCAAACAAGTCTCATTTGACATTTCAAACATCAACATTGAAGAATTTGAAGTCAGATCAAGACTTTCCAAAAATAGCAGGTGACCTGTAATTTGAACTTTCCAAAAATGGAAAGATTTTGGACCAACTTCAACTCAAGATTACATCATCAATAAAGCCTCAAATGAAATTTTGTCCAACATGAAAGTTGAAGATCTTTCTCTCCCATTTCCAAAAAGTCCAAGATCATGAATTTCTCATGTGTGGTTGAGGAGTTATGGTCCAATCATGGAAAAGTGTGTTCAAAAAGTTCAAATGGACATAACTTTTTAACCAAAACTCCAAAATGAGTGGTTCTTTTTGCATTTTGATCCTTATAACATGTATTTTCCAAGCATACCATTATTTGACATGAATTTCATTTGCATGGCCTTTGGTTTATTCATGAAGTTTTTGGAAGAAAATTGCATAACATCTTTTTGATTGATCATGAGCATATAAAACCAATCCAAAACCTTGCATGAACTCATTTTAAGTGGATTTGGGCCTTGAAAGAGCACTGTTCACGTGCATGGGGGTGCATGAAGTGAAAATCTCATTTTTGCACAAACACCTTCCAACTTACTAATCACAATTGCATTTGGTCTAAGCAAGTCTTAAACATGATTAGCATGGAGTATATATACTTAACCCTAACTGTTTTCACCAGGAGCAACATTTCAGATCTAGAATCACAAAATCTCAAAAAAATTCTCTCAAACTTTTTCCAAATTTCTTCAAACAAAAGCACTTTCTATTAGTTGATTCATGTTCAGGAGGTATTATTGAGTAGAATTGGACGTGGATTCAGAGAAAATCGTGGCATATTGAGCTAGGTTCAAAGCGTGAAGCATCCATGGCAGTTGAAGATTAAGCTGGTTTCGTGCATCCTTGAGCTTCAATTTCATCATCATTCACTTCACTAAGCATATTGGAAGGGTTCTGGAGCATCATAAGCCTTGAAGCAAGCTGAATCCAGTTATGTTCATCAAGAGGTCAGTTTTTCGACCTCTTTAATTCTCAAATTCATTATGCTAATTGTGTAGTTCGTTGATTGGTGATAATTCTGGTACAAATTTGGAGTGATTTGGTGCAATATTCACAAAGATATGTTCAATTGAAGTTTTGATGTTAATCTTTCTTTTCTTCGATTTGGCTTGGATATGTTGTTTTTGCATGATTTGTTTGTGAATCCTTGATGTATGTGTGATGATGAACCGATTGCTATGCTCATTTTTCATTTCTGGAACATTTTTTTGAGATCTGGAAAATCGTATGAAGATCTTCATGATCTTCATGATCTTCATCCTCCATGCATGAAGTTCATGCATTCCCAGATTCGGCCACCACTACGCCAAATAAGGGAAAAGATGGCGCTTTTTTTGGCCTATAACAGCGCTTTAAAGCGCCCTCTAATCTGGCGCTGACATAGGTAAAGACATCGCTTTTTTTCCTGGTGAAAGCGCTCTCTAAAGTGGCTCTTTAAGCCCTTTAAGGGCCACTTTAGAGGGCACTTTTTAAAGAAAGCGCCCTCTAAAGTGGAAACTTTTAAGGGTTTAGAGGGCGCTTTTACTGGAAAGCGCCCTCTAAAGTGGAAATTTAAAGGGTTTAGAGGGCGCTTATTTTGGAAAGCGCCCTCTAAAGTGGGTGGTTATTTAATTTTTTTTAAAAGCGCTATATTTATTTATTTATTTTAGACAACCTGTATATTGAAGCAGTACACCTAAAACTGTATATTCTTATCATTTTTCAACACACAAAATATTATAAAATAACAATGGGAATGACCACAGCAAAAACATCAAAATATATTCTTATCATTTTTCAACATACAAAATATAAAACAATTCGAGGTATATGTTTTAAATCATAAACTAATGATTGAATATCTATTTTAGACAGTTTGCATCAGTGATTTACAGTACAAATTCATCTGGCACTGAAGTTTCTGCAGTACTTGTTAAATGATAATTCATCTAGAAGTACAAAATATACAGAAAAAATTACTATGATAGTTGAAATTTAGAAGTTTCAAGTCTTAAAATCAAACTATAAGTGGGGGCATTTCAAATCAAGAACATTTCTCTCTTTCACAAGACTGTTATCAGAAATTGAATGGAAACCTATTTGGAACGTAAACCAGGGATATTTTTAAGACCCATCTTGCCAAGGACAAGCTTAGGAATAGCTGGAGGGCTATCAAGCCCCATGCATCGACTGAACTCATTTACAAGCTCCACTAACCTATACTTATCTTTCCCCACTTTCTTGTTAGAGTTGTAGTAACCAAGCCATGCCTGATATGCTGCTTCTTTATTTTTCATCTCCACATTGGATAGAGCCCTTTCCACCTGTTAACAATTTAAAATGTAAGTGCATCGTTGGAATCACAGTGAGTTTAATGAACTCGAGGTGGCATTGTAATTTTGCTAAAGCTTTAAAATTTAGCTTTTGCCAAAATCATGGTGACACACCGCGATCCTGCCAAACTCGTAGCTAATCGTTGCTCCACATATTGGTTTGTTTGTCTAAAAACTAGCTAAAGTATTAGAAGAAAATCAATAATTGTCTCCCTTGTATATCCAAGTATACCTTTTTCTTAGTGTCAAGATCAACTGAAGGGACCGGAGCTTTCCCAATAGGTAAATCTTTTGCAGTAGCTAAAAAGAACTCTTCCCAAGGAGCTAGTAGCAGTATGCCCTGCCCTTCTTTTCCTCTTCGCCCCGTTCTACCTAGTCGATGTATATATTGTTCTCTATCAGCCGGTAGACCAACCTGTTCATTGTAGAAATGGAAGAAACATGACAATTTGAAATCAATAAAAGCGTTAAATAATTTGGCAAATCATAATCAAAAAGGCTTGCACTTTTAGCAAATGTATGTATTGAGTGTCCTTACGAGTATGCGTTAAACAGGATAGAAATTCATATGGACACGAGCATGCTGGTAATATAGTCACAAGTGAAACAAGGAAGGAGATCCAAATATACCTGTACAACAAGAGTAACATCTGGATAATCAACTCCACATGCAGATACATCCGAAGTAACCAAGATGAGACCCTTTGACTTCCGAAATTCATCAGAATACTCAATAAATGTATGAACAAAGAAAAATGAAACCAAAAATGAACAATAGCGAACGTCAGAAGAGAAACCAAGTAATATGAAGATTAGAAAAATACCTATGGTGTCAAAATCGAACAGCTAACAACGAATTAATAGAAGGAGGAAACGTCGTAGATCTAACAGAGGTGGAAGGAGAATGCCTTAGAAGTAGCGAAAATCGTAGCAGTGAGAACCCTAACGTGAAAAAGAACGAAAATAACAGAGAGTGAAATAACAAAATGCGCAGTATGTTATAACTTTAATGTTTACTAAAGGGGACCTTAGAGGGCGCTTGTGGAAAAAAAGCGCCCTCTAAAGGGGGCCTAAGAGGGCGCTTATGAAAGCGCTCTCTAAGGCTTTCCAAAAGCGCTTTATAAACTGGAAATGCACATGGACTTATAGAGCGCTTTTTTAAAAGCGCCCTCTAAGGGTAACCTTAGAGGGCGCTTTCTAAAAAGCGCCCTGTATTGTTGTCCCTCTATCTCCTCCTTATTTTTTCGCTTCATCTTAGAGGGCGCTTTATTACAAAAGCGCCCTCTAAAGTGCGCTGTCTATTCCAGTTGTTCGCTCCTTATTTTTTCGCTTCACTTTAGAGTGCGCTTTTGTAATAAAGCGCCCTCTAAGGTGCGCTGTCTATTCCAGTTTTTGGCGTAGTGCACGGTTTCGCTACAGTTTAGCTAGGAAAATTCAAATTAGCTACGAAATTCAAACAGCGCGCCAGGCTTAGGGTTTTCATGCTGATACGCAGTCGTTTTAGGTGCGCGCTTAGAAATTCAAAATTGTCACCAGTTCGAATCTGAGCGAGAGGATTTTTCAAAGCGCCTTGCATTTTTCTTCCTTTCCCTCCACATTTCATACCTTGGCTCCATTTTCATTTTCAAAATTTCTCCAAACTTCCAAAAATCATTAAAAATTGAAAAATGCTCCAATTGATCTCCAATTTTTTGCCTTATGATCCTTATCATGTCTAGTTTTTTATGAGTATAAATTGGAAAGTTGTGCCTGGCTTAAAAAATGATTTGTTCTAGGGTGATTGCACATGTATACATGTTTGACTTTGCCTTGTTCCATTCATCATAAAATGCTCAAAAATGATTCAATGCTTCTGAAATTTTGTGTGTGGATTCTAGACATGTTGAGTGATGTTTTGGCTTTGGTTTGAGATTTTTACCATGATCCAATTCTGTTTTACACTTATGCTAACTTGGTATGACAATTTGTGTCACACATTTGGTTGTCTGTTTTATGATATGTGATTGCCATGCCTAATGATGTCCAATGCCTCTAATATTTTGTGTGATGATCATGTCATATGTCCTGTTTACTCATGAATTTTGCCAAGATTATTTGAGTCATTTTTGATTTGATGTGCATTTGTTGCTTCTGATGTCTCAATGTGATCACCATTTGCATGCCTTGCCATGTTTTGCTCATGAAATGAATATGATTAATGATTTTGATGTGGGACTTTTTGAGATTTGTTCTTGATTGAATGAAGATGATTCATGTTAAATTTCATGTTCTGTTTTGGATTTTGGACCCTCCTTTGACCCTAGGCTTTGACCTAGTGGTTTGTGGCTTACATGTGGGTTTTGATTTCAGGTTTAAGCTTCCAAGTCCATAGTTGATGATGCTTCCTCATTTGAGTATTGATGTTTGCTCTTGATTACTAGCATTTGTGTGCTTTGTAGGTTGATGTTAATTCATTTGAGTTTGCCTTGTGGCTTGCACATTGTGAACATTGTCTGTCTGTTTGATATTGCTTGTTGAATGTTTGTCTGTACAGTTGAACTGATTAGTTTAGATTTTTCACAGGTACCTAAGTTGCTTCGAGTTCTTTTGAACTTGCATTGCTTTGCTTGGTTGCTTAACCACTGAGGTATAGCTCCTTTGACTTCATGTAGTCTGGAAGACCTGTCCTGTTATGTGGGCAGGCACCTGTCTGAAGCCCTCCCTAAGAGGCAATGCTTGTGAATGTTTACTTTTGTGCCAAGCAGGTAAAGACCTTTTCAGAGGCAATTGGCAGATAAAAGGGATGTGCAATCCATCCCCTGCTATTCAGTGTGTCATTCACTTTGCTCACACACCTTGTGTTGATGCATTGTGATAATAACCCAAGATCTCAGTTGTGTCAGTCATGTGGAGAAGAGTTCCTACATTCTGAACTCCCACACTTTCATTTGTCTGAAGCTCTCCCAGGCCAGGGATAAGAGTTGTGAGGTCTTACCCTCACTTCCTATTTCATCTGCTTCACCCTAACTCTCAATGTTAGGGTTAAGAGCTAACAACACCCCATTTCAGTTGGCTTGTTTTTACAGCCTAACCTTGTATGAGCCCAATTGTTTGCATATAGTGTGTGTGCTTGTTCTTTGTGCTTGTATGTGTTTGCCTGTGCTGTTTAGGATAGCTTGCTCCCTGTGCAAGTTAGATAGAAACCTCAACATAGGGATCGTATGCATGATAACTTCTAGGCTCGAGTCGTAGTCTCCCTAGTAGTTTGTGTCTCCCTTTGTATCTGGTTAGGCTAGAAGTTCTTTCCCTGTTTAGGGGAACTACGTCGCCCTGATCCTCATACCAGATGAGGTACGTAGGCAGGAGGTGAGCTGATCTCTCCGGGCGCCCTTTTTCTTTTTCAACCCTTTGTGTGTGTTGGAGTCCGACGTAAGTCCAGCGATTGACATTCGGTTTCCTGCGTGTTGTTTGTGTGGAGTCTGACGTAAGTCCAGCGATTGGCAGTTGGTTTCCTGTGTGTGTTTGTTGGTTCGGAGTCTGATGTAAGTCCAGCGATTGGCATTCGGTTTCCATGTTTGCCTGTTTGTGTGGAGTCTGACGTAAGTCCAGCGATTGGCAGTCGGTTTTCTGTTTTTGTTTTGTTTGGCGTGCGTTAGCCGAGCTACGAGTGCTCTGATTCTTCTCTAGTTAGAGAAGATACGTATGCATAGGATGCGACATCCTAGCGAGCACGTTTCCCCTGTCCCGAACTACGTCAACTCTGATGTCTGTGTCTGACAGACTACGTAGGCCCAGGATGCGATATCCTGCCGAGTTAGTTTCTTTTGTCTTTCTGTGTTTCCTTCCAGCCTTGTGTGGTGTTCGAGCAGTCTTTAGCAACCTTCTTTCTATTCTTTCTGAGCGTGGATCCCGTCGAGTTCGACGGATGCGTAGGGGTGCTAATACCTTCCCTTCGCATAACCGACTCCCGATCCCATCTTTCTCTGGTCGCGAGACCATGTCTTTTCCAGGTTTACTTTGAGCGTTTCCTTTCCCTCCTTTGGGATAAATAACGCACGGTGGCGACTCTGTTGTTTCGTTTTCCCGCCGGTTTTTTCGCGTAATGCGACAGGTCTGTTACCCTGTTGCTGTTGTTGGTACTGAGTTGGTTGACGTTGTGGTTGTTGTTGTTGCACTGGTGCTGCAGCCGGAATGGTCACAGCTGCGACATACGGTTGTTGATGATAAGTCTGAAAGTTGTTCCTTCTGATACCCCTGCTCTGATATGAAGACAAAGAATTTGCATCCCCCTCTCTCCGCTTCTGCCCTCCAATGAACGACTTCTTCACCCCTGATGATGATCCAACTTCATTCTGGATCTTGCACGTCTTCAAGTAATTCTCCACCCTCTCACCGATAGAGACTACATCAGCAACATTGGAGGCGTTGCAACCCACCAGGCGCTCCAAGTAAGACCCGGGCAGAGTGTTCATGAACATGTTGGCCATTTCCTTCTCCAACATCAAAGGCTGAACACGGGAAGCTGTCTCTCTCCCGCGTTGAGCAAATTCTCTAAAGCATTCATTGCTCTTGAGGGACAGATTCTGAAGTTGGGTTTTGTCAGACGCCATGTCTGCATTGTACTGATACTGCTTTACAAAGGCTTCAGCCAAATCTCTCCAGCAACGGATGTGGGCTCTGTCCAGCCTCATATACCATTCCACGGATGCCCCAGCTAGACTATCCTAGAAGAAGTACATAAGCAGCTTCTCATCATCGGAGTATGCAACCATCTTGCGGAAGTAGGCTTGCACATGAGTCTTCGGGCAAGAGTTGCCATTGTATTTGTCAAACACTAGGACTCTGAATTTTGGTGGCACCCTCACACCTGGGACCAGCCCCAAGTCAGCAACATCTACCCCCATAGCATTCTGTCCTTTTACAGCCTTAAGCCCCTCCTCCAATCTTCTAAACATGGGGTCCATGCCATGGCCCATGCCAAAGTCCTCCTGCATCAAAGTGAACTGATCCTCCTGATCATCATGAATGGGTTGTTGATCAGGGTTAGCACGTGGGACCGAGATAGGCCCTGGTCCACTGGGTCCGTTAACTTCTCCAACTGGAGGATCAGTTACCGTCTCTGGTTGAGTAGTGGCGAGATTCCTTTGCATCATCTGTCTAAGCTCCTGCTGTCCTTGAGCCACCCCCTAAACCACATCCATAAACTGAGTCATGCGGATCCTCATCTCGGCGAGTTCTGCTTGTAGGCCCTCCATAGCTCTCTGTTGGTTTCTGCGGGTACCGTACCTGTGAATTCCTGAGTCAGCTATCCTGCTAGTGGAACACCAAACAATATGAGAACCACTGCGGCGGTACCTGTTATGAAATACATGCAAATGAATATGTAAATGCAATGACATATTTATCAATTCCAAAGGGTATTCTACCCCCTTGATTCCAGTCTCACATCGGACAAATAGTGCAAGAAGACCGAGTCGTAGATAAGCTTCTGAGATCGAGATGCAATAAAGGAAAACCATTGTACAGATAAGTTCAAAGAGAAGGCCTTAGCCAACAGTATATCAAAAGAGGATTCCCACAACAAGCCTGTGGATCATCACTACAAAGCAACAAAGCAACTCAACAAGTAAAAAGAGGAACAAATGTCAGGAATCAGCCTCCTGTATACAACCTATAAGGACTGCTCCTAACTTCAGCCAGTAGTGCCATTGTGTCAGGATGATCTGGAGATTCTGTCAAACGCCGGATAAGCAAATTTCTCTTATGAATAACCCCATCCAATTCGTTTATGTGCTATATGTAGTAATCCCCCTTATCCTCCCCGAATACCTCTTCAAGTTTAGACCTCTTTAAACCCGCCAACACCTTGAGTTCTTCAATCTGTTCTTGAGCCTTGTCGAGTTGATATGTGATGTAACCATTGGTTGAACGGGCGCACAGAAGCTCATCGTTCTTCTCCTTCAGCAGAATCTTCAATTTCTCCATCTGACCAGTCAATTCAGCCACTATCTCCTCCTCTTTCGCCTTCCTAGAAGCTGAAAACGCATCCCATTGCTCTTTCCACCTAGCTAACTTACCATGGGCATCTGTTAACTGTTGCTTGACTCGCCTCAACTCAAGACTAGATGACCCCAAGGCTTTGTCTGTCTTCCTAAAGAAATTCACCTCCACAACCAATTTCTTCTCTACTTCCTCTTGCAATCTGACGACTTCCCCCTTCTGATATTCCGCCTCATGGTACAGATGCATACAGTCTTACAATCTCGCACTCAACTCCGAGTTTTCAGTTTGAAGTTCCTCCATGGCATTCTTCAATTTATCATACTCCTCTTGGCTCACCATTGTTGACTGCTCAGGAGTTGGTGGATACAAAGGTTCTTCAATAGGAAACGGCAAACCAAACTCTTCAACTCTTCCCTGAAGCCAAACTTCATACTGAGGATAAGTCCTGCAATCTCCTTTTCCAAGCACAGTCCTTCCTCTCTTGATCACCTTGAGCCAGGCCTCAACTGCCTTATGGGATACAGTCAGATCAGATGAAGAATGGAGAAACAGATATTCTTCCGCATCTTTTTCCAAAGGCGGGGTTCTTAAAGCGTATCCAAACTGTCTGACTGCTAGAGAAGGATTATAGTTGATTCCTCCTCTTCTTCCTACCAACGGTACATTCGGGAAGTTCCCACAACTGTGAATAATATTCGCCCGAAGCAAGTTCTGGTCTGACCACCAAGAAATATCTTTAGCTCTTATTCCCATCAATCTCTTCGACCAACTCAACGAGTCCTTGAGATCAACGAACGCTCCTGACTTGGGTATGTGAGAACTGAACCACTTATAAAACAAGGGGGCACAACAATTCACCAATCCTCCTTTTCTATTCTCGTTCCTGTGATGCACTAAATAAAAGAAATCTCCTAGCAAGGTCGGCACTAGATTACCCAACACAAAGAGACGTATTGCGTCTACGTCCACAAATTTTGCAACATTAGGGAACAGGACAATCCCGTATACGCAAAGGGCCAACACAACATTGAAACCTCTCTGATCACCATCTTCAAGCTTCTTCTTGGCTTCTCCCACTAGGAAACTCAGGTGAAAACCACTGACTCCTCCCTTCTGACACATATTAGACTTCAAGACTGACTTCCCCAGATATATGGCTGAAGCAACCATGCTGAGATCGGGCAGAAACTCGGAACTGTAGAATGGCAACTGCGCCTTGATAGGAACTCTGAGAAAACTGGCAACCTCCTCCAAAGTAGGGACCAAAATATAATCCGGGAATGTGAAACACCTCAATGGAGGGTCATAGAACTGCAGCAGTGTAAAGAGAGCATCGTGTTGATCTTTGGAGAGAACCATGACGAAGCTTAGAATCAAACCGTAATCCTTTCGGAATCCTTCTAGAGAATCCTGATCCATTAACTTCATCAACTGTTGAATGGGCTCCAAACAAACCACTGGAAACTTGTAGGCGACGTGTCTCTTTCTGCCAATATCCATCTTAGGAGAACCAGAAAACCCCAACCAGAATCAAGAAGAAGATATAAACCCCCTGGGCATAGATAAACATGTGTTAAAGGATATGAATGCAAAATGATGTGATGCAATGCGGTGACATGGAAATTAGGATTGTTGTATCTGCTTGAACATCTGTCGGGTCACATTGTCTGAAGAGAAACCCACTGGGGAATATAATACGAGATCAAAGCTCTGCTCCAAAAAACCGGGTTGGTTGAAGGTTGAGGTTTCCTGAATTTAGCCCTCCCCTCACTGGTAGGTTCTAAGAACAGAAGTTCGTCAGCTTCAGCCCCTCAGTCGAGAATAATACGTTTACCACTGAAGGTTTGACATTAGTACGGGATAAAAGACCTCCATTGACTCCCTTCAACAGGACATCCTAAAGCAAGTTTCCAGCCTCGGGGTCCTCGGATTGAGCAGCGAGAATGCGCCCACCAGAGCTAACATAACCGCGTCTTGGAGGAGAGGCCTTGACTGAGTCCTCGGGAAATGATCACCAGAGTCAACGATTTCTAAAGGAACATCTGTCGTTATGGAACACCCATAGGACAAAATATATCCAAAAGAAACCTCGTCTGGATGTGGGTCTCATAAACGACTTAACGTAGCAACATGCCACGCAAGCCTCATGATTATCCATTCTAAAACCTGTGTGTACGCTCAAGCCTGGGTAGTGGGCATATCTCTTATAAAACATCCCACCCCAACAAACAACCATCCCACAGAACCCACAGATACAACAAACATATGTACATGAATGCAATAAGGTAAAGCAGGTAAATAAATAATTGTACAAAAGAATAAACACCCAACAAACAAGAAACCTACAAAAGCTATGAGGGACTCGCTTAGGGAAACCGGGTCCCCAGCAGAGTCGCCAGCTGTCGCAACCTGAAAAAGTAGAATGCGAAAAAAAACAACCGGCGAAAAAGAAGACAGAAGAGTCGCCACCGTGCGTTATTTATCCCAAAGGAGGGAAAGGAAATGCTCGAAGAAAACCTGGAGAAAAGAAAGGAAAAGACAAGGTCTTGCAACCAAATATTGGGTTCGGGAGTCGATTATGCGAAGGGAAGGTATTAGCACCCCTACGCATCCGTAGTACTCTACGGGATCCACTCTTGTTGTTCTTGTCTAAAGGGTGTATGTGTATCTAATGTACTATTTACTAAAAGAAAAGGTTAAAAGAAAATGACTCGCACGGATGTCGCATCCACTGCACACGTATCTCATCTGAATATGAGAATCAGAGTCTTCGTAGCTCGGCTACATATGGGTGAAAGAGAAGTGTGCTCGCTAAGACATCGCGTCTTATGCCTACGTATCTCATCTGGAATGAGAATCAGAGCAAAACGTAGTTCAGCTAACTATGGGAATAAGGGTCTCGATTGCAACTAGGGCAAGAGAAAGGGAAGGCCTCGATCGCAACGAGGGCGAGAGAAAAGAATCGCAACGAGGGCGAAAGAAAACAATGATTAGTTGTTAGTTGTCAGTCAAAAACTCGGCAAGACATCGCATCTCGTGCCTACGTATCTCATCTGAACATGAGAATCAGAGTTGTCGTAGTTCGACTAACTACGGGTTAAGGATTGCCATCTGAACATGGACTTACAAAGGAGGACACCAGTTGTGTCAAAGGAAAGTGGGCAATGAGTTCACATCCTAGCAATAGGTGTCGCAGCTCCCTGAATCGAGTCTTAGGCAATTACCTCTTTGCGATAGAACAGACTGACATGCCACAGGATCGGAGACGCACGAAAGGTCTAAATAATGGGGAAGCTCTGCCCTAGAGTTGTCATGAAATATGGACCTAAGTGTTAGGATTTATAAATGGGAATATCTACCTAATGTTAGAATGCAAAGAATAAAGGAACTATACCTATGTTATCATACAAAGAGAGAGGGAATTCTACCTATGTTATCATACAAAGAATAAGGGAATGCTACCTATGTTATCATACAAAGGGTTCTACCTAATGGGTGTTACCTAAACGGAACAGGAGTCGACGGATGGAGCACAGAGAGGAGTGGGGTAAAGGGTGGATGGCGATGCACGAAGCAATCGACTTACAGGTAGATGGTGATGCGTGAAGCAATCGACTTACGAGATAAATGGAGATGCATGAAGCAATCGACTTACAAAAGGATGGATGAATACGTGCTGGTTCTGTTAAGTTTTGAAAATGATTACTCGACATTGGATCGAGCTTTTGATCTTGTTTTGAAATGATTATCGGATGTTTGTTTTAATTCTTGTATTAACAGATGAATAAAGAATGAAAGAATAAACATTATACACTTCATGGGAGAGGGGTACATTTGTTATGAATGGGGGTTGTTCATGGTAATCAAACAATAATAATATATGCCTCATACACCATACAAGTAGGCAACAGTTAATCAAACAGATAAATAAACAAAGTATATGATCAAATCAAATAATCAAAGAATGAAATAATGGAACATTAAACCATGCATGAGAGTATGGACATGTTAAATAATCAAACAATAGTGAACATGGATGAAATAAACAAGTATAAAAAATATCAGATGAATCAGACAGATGAAACTATGCACACAAAGGATCAATGAATAATTTAATCGGGAAATGATGCAATGATCAAATAAAATCAAGATGAAAGGCCTCTAATATGTGGCATATGATATGAACAAGGGAGGATCAAAAGATCTCTTCAATTGCCCTAAGCAATCCCTAAGTCAAACATCAATCATAGAAAAGTCAACTGTAAAGTCAAGTCAAATTAAAAAATATGGAATAAATAGTAAATTAATCAAGAAAATTATGAAAAATTAAAATAACTAAGGTGGGGTTAGGAAATCATCATCCCTCAAAAAGATTTTAAATATAATGTGAATTAGTGTATAAATTAATTGAGATAAAACAAAAGTCAAATGAAAAGTCAACCCAACAAAATAGGTCAAAAATAAATCCAAAATAAATTGAAAATGGGAAATAAAATTCCAAGAAAAGGTCAGGTTGACCATAAGACATTGGTCAACCCTCATCCCAAAAATCAGAAGTTAAAAATAAATTTAAGCTATGAAAATTAAATTAATAAGAACAAGCGTGTCAAAATGAACCATTTAGAATAAACAATTAAAATGAAATATTAACATTAAATAAATATGAAAATAAAAATTAAAATAAATTAAATAAAACATTAATAAATGTGAAAAATATTTTTTGGTATTTTTATGAATAAATAAAATATTTTTATTAATTAAAAACGAAACAGAAAATAGAATGAATAAAAAAAATGGAAATGAAAATAAAATGTGATAATGGTTAATGGGCCAGGAAGGGAGGTGTGGATAGTAGTAGCACGCTAGGCCCGGTTCACATGATCTATTCCAACGCGTGACAACATAATGAAATGTTTTATTAAAATAAACCAATGTGACATTATCAATCAGGCAAGCTTTCATTAAAAGTCACTAAATGACAAAAGAATACGAGCGGCCAGGATTTCATGCAGCGTGCGGGATCGAACGGTTTACAGGTTGACACGCATCATCTTCTTCATGCAAACTAAACCCTAGGGCCATGCACTATTGAAAATGCGAAAAACGCAGCAAACCTTCCCCATCTTCCAACCAAGATTGCTCATGTTATGGTTCACAAAATGGGATGATATAAAAAGCAAAGTTCAAGTGCAAAATGAGTAGAACACCATGGTATTTTATTTCATTAAAAATAATGGCCTTAGCATAGAGAAAAGTGAACAACAAGGGGAGCATGTGAGCACGGATATAACAGCAAACAACAACATAAACTCAAGCTTAATGAACATGCCTCATGTTGAGGGCTTCATAACCAAACATGGCATAGTATTAACATGGAAAATAAGCACAAAACAAGCATGGCATAATAGAAAAATAATCATGAAGTAAGCATGGTGAACATGAAAAGAGAGTAATGAACAAGTATGAATGAGCATGAAATGAGCAAGGCCATGGAAGAGAGTAGTAAGCTTACCTAGTGGATGCAAGGTCCACTGCCTCTTGGTATTGGAGAGGATGGAAGGAAAATGAGGTGCTTTGAAACTTCAAGAACTTGTGAAAATGAAATGGATCTTTTGCTTGCCTTGCTTACTTTTAGAATAGCAGCCACCACCACCTCAGATTAGGGTTTAGAAGCTTTAAATATGTGGGTCTAATGTGTCTGAGTGGGCTGAAATGTTTGGTTTGGATTCATGAGCAAAAAGTGCAAAAAGTGAGGTGGTGAAAGTAAGCTCTAATTATGGAAAAACTTAAGTTAATGAACAACAAAAGTACATAGCCAAATAAGGTAAAGAGTGTGTTGGTCGATTTTGTGGTCTGGCTGCAGCAGGGCATGGCTTGAAAATAAGTTCAAGAGGGTGACTTTAGGACTATGTATCTTAATGAATACATGACCAAATGACAAGGCAGTGCAAACAGTAGGAAGAGTGCATGGAGCTTAACATCTTTCATGTTGAACACAAGTTGAAATTATGAGTGGAAAAAGGTGAAAAATGGCCATGAAGTCGTGTCTCATCATCTGCAAAATGGCTGGGCCAGTTTGGCCTAAATGCTGCCTAAAAATTCAGTTCATGATGCCAACTTTAGATGAGTGCATCTCTCAAACCAATTATCCAAATGGGATGATTCCAAAAGGATGTGAAAGAGGACATAGCAAGGTACAATTGTCATGAAGAAATTATTTTCAAAAGATGCCTTGAAATGCAAGAAATCTGGCCAAGAAGTCTTGACAAATTTTGCAGACTTTGGACTTAGAAAATTTTCTAAGTGTCCTGAAATAATGTCTCACTTTGACCAAGCATAACTTTCTCAATTCAAATCCAAATGGAACAAACTTTATATCCCTAAAAAGCGTGGAACAAGAGGAACAACTTTCATGTTGGAGAAATTTTCAAATGGAGCTTGCATCTTGATGGAAAATGGGCTTAAAGTGAGTGCAACAATCATGAAAACTTGCCCTAAATGGAAAATCAACTATTTCCAAATTTAGTAACTTTTTCAATTCCTGATTAAATGATGAATCCATGATCCAACCTTGATCAAATTTCACATGTAGGATCCCTTAGGCATGGATTTTGATATTCCACCCTCAAAATGTCAGGAGTTGACTTTTCTGGCCCCACAGTTGACTTTTCCCAAACTGTCTGATTCCCGATTCCATTGATCAATTGAAGCACCTCTGGCTCAAATAAAGAGCTGATTTTTTGTATGTAGACCCTTGTGGACATATGGAGGGCCATGGAAAAGAGTTTTACCCAAAGAATCAAAAATAGACTGATTTTATACCAAACCCTAGTTTAGGGCAAGATGGTCAAGAACTGATTGCACTGATTGCCAATGGATCTTTCTGAGATAATTGTGAATCTTCCTAGGCCAAGATGCCTCTCTAATCATGACATGAATGAGACCCCTTTACTTCCAACCAAACATTGCATGTTGCAGGTATCCATGAAACCCTAATTTCTGATTAAATCCATATGTACATTCTGAGAGCTCTGAATCCTCCACTGATGAACTGAGGACCATAATAAGACATATGGAACCCCTTGAGACCTTTGAGACTTGTATATATAGAAAATGAAGTCCAATTCTCAGTCTTGATTTGTGTGGGCTCCTTCTGTTAAGGAGTGATCAATCAAACCCTGATTTCCCAAGTCACTAATGTAGTATGCAATGAGTATGACCTAGTATGATGCTAATGAGGTGAAACAATAATCCCATGCTTTCCATGAAAAAATGAAGGGTAAATTTTGGGGTATTACAACCTTGACTCTGGTTTTTGTTATCTTGTGGGGGTCGCTGATTCCGAGAAACTGGAGCCTGTGGAGGCTACTGATACTGAGGTTGGTATGCAGGTTGCTGATATTGAGCAGCAGTAATGTAGGGATAAGGGTAGTATGGCACATGAGACATAGGTGCTTAAACTTGATGGCAGAAATTTACCATCACAACACTTGCCACAACCTCTTTCTTCTTAGCAAAACCCTGAGATTGTTTGGCCACTGTCTGGCTATCAACACTAGCACTCTTTCCGGTTTTCATCCCATTCTCAATGTGTTCTCCAATGGTTAATATGTATGCAAAATTGAATGACGAGCTACCAACCATCTTCTCATAGTACAAACCTTGGGGTGTGCTCGTCTAAGGAAGTCTAACATAGATGCCAATCTCATTGTCAAAGGAGGTATCAGAGGGTTAACTTCGTAGTTTCTATTGGAAAAAGATTTTTCTTTTGCTAATGCTAAAAGCATGGTGGCATTCAAGACTGTTCTTGCTTTACTCATCTATGGTTTGGTCTTGTTTTCCAACATTGACAATTTTGTTGATGTTAATGCTATGAGGATCTTCTTGATTAGGAATCTGGTTCCAACTTTTCTCAGTGATACTTATTTCTCCATTCATCATAGAACTTCTAAAGGAGGTGGAACTATTATCTGTTGTGCGCCTTTACTATACCAGTGGTTTATTTCGCACTTGCCGCAGTCTCCTATCTTCCAAGAAAACAAGGATTGTTTAAGGTGGTCTCAAAGACTCATGTCTCTCACTAATGATGACATTACTTGGTACTCTTCTATTTACGACTACGTCGAGATTATTGATAGTTGGGGAGAGATCTCTAATGTGCCTCTTCTTGGTACACAAGGGGGAATCAACTATAATTTTGCTTTGGCAAGACGTCAACTCGGGTTCAATACGAAGGACAAACCTAAGAACACTTTGTTAAAAGGTTTATTTTTCCAATAAGGGAAAGACACTCAAGGGTTGAAAGCTAGGATAGTGCATGCTTGGCACAATATTCATAAGAAAGGGAAATGTGAGCTTGGATTGAGGAATTATATAGCTTTGGAGCCTTACACTGGTTGGGTGAAAAAGAGAGCAAAAGAGTTCAAGCTGTCATACGCTTATGAAAGACCTATATCCTTAGTAATGGTTAAATCTCCCACTATTAAATGCATAGAGGAGTTGCGAGAGGCTTTGGATAGGATGAAGTCGGAGAGGGATGATTGGGAAGACAAATTTCACACCTCACACCTTGAGAAAGCAAAATTGCAGAAACAACTAAAGGAAAAGGATGACTTGATAGAATTACTCGAGCAACATGTTGTGAAGAGATCAAAAGGCCAAGGGGATTTATTTTCCTCTAATAGTTCATCATCTACTCATCTTCCTACTTCCGGCGTTTGGAAAGGTATTGTATACCAACTTGTAATAGAGAAGGATGTTATGAAAAGCAACTATGATAGAGAGATCAAAAGGCTTCACAAGAAGTATCACCTTGAAGTTGGGTCGTCATCGGACAAGATTCCATAGATCTAGCTTCTCTCTGTTTATGATAATTCAAATTGTACTTCTGATTGTAACCCTTTATATATTAATAAAATAATATTTTTAGTACATCGAAATATGTTATTCTTATGTTTGCAATTTATGTCTTAAACTTTCTTGAAAAATAATAATAATAACATTCACATTTGCATTTTCATATCATGCATCATGTTGCATCTTGGTCTTTCTTTGAGTAAGTTTGCCAGGGGTCTTATTTATTGCTTGGTCTTCATTCAGACAAGTTGTCTCATCGGTACAATACTCGAGCTAATTAGTTGAAGAAGATGGGCCGCCTAGAGCAAGAGAATCGTGAACTCCGTGAAGAGGTGACAGCTTTGAAGGACGGTTATGAGAGGCTTAATGCTATCATGGAAGCTTTGGCGGCTCTTAAGAATCATCCTCCACCTCCTCCTCTTCAGACTCCGCTTTAGAAGACCATGATTTCCGAGATTGACTCTACGCCCGTCTTTATGGCTCCTATCAGTGCTCCGCAACACCACATGCCTTCTGGTTTCCCTTGAGGCATGCCTCCCAACTTTGTTCCTGAAGGGTACCAACCTGAAGTTCCAATGGCTCAACATGTGATGTTAGCACCACCTCTTATGGTTCATGTTGTTCCTTATGCCTAAGAACATGTTTTTCATGCTGACCAAATCGAGACCGTTGGTGTTTATGAAAGAATGGACGAGTTCCAAGATCAATTTCAGGCTATGCAGAAAGAGATTCAGGCTTTAAGGGGGAAAGATCTATTTGGGAAGAATGCTCATGATTTGTGCTTGGTTCATAATGTGAAGATTCTGCATAAGTTCAAAGTTCCGGATTTTGAAAAGTATAAAGGAAACTCTTGTCCTCTGAGTCATCTGGTGATGTACGCTCGTAAGATGTCGACTTAGACTGAAAATCATCAATTCTTGATCCACTACTTTCAAGATAGTTTAACTTGAGCTTCTCTGAAATGGCATGTGAGGCTCGATAGTACTTAGATCCGAACATTCAATGACCTAGGTGAGGCTTTTGTTTGCCAGTACAAATATAATGTCGACATGGCACCGGACAGGAATAAACTCTGTGCTATGTCCCGCAAGGAAAAAGAAACCTTTAAGGAATATGCGCAGAGGTGGAGCGAGATCGCTGCACGGGTTAGTCCTCCATTGGAGGAAAAGGAAATGACAAAGTTGTTTTTGAAGATGTTGAGTCTGTTCTATTACGAGAGGATGGTTGCGAGTGCGCCTAGTGAATTTACTATAATGGTGAATATGGTTTTAAGATTAGAGGAAGGTGTCCGTGAAGGACGGATGAAAGAAGGTGGTTCATCTGATGGTTCCAGAAAATATGGGAATGGTTTACCCAAGAAGAAGGAACACGATGAAACGCTATCTCGCAAGAGAGACGTAGAAGGCTTCTGAGGAACAGTCAACGCCATCAACACGTGGCGTAAGTTACTCCAATTATTAATTCTGCTCCAGTTGCTCAAACAAAACCTAGTTATCAACCGTGTTTCCAGCAACACACAAATCAACAAAATCAATAGAATCGTGCCAGAGGCCTGTACAATTTGACCCAATTCCCATGACTTATGCAGAGATGTTTCCTGCTTTAATTCAGAAGAATTTGGTGCAAACAAGTACTCCATCGGCTGTTCCAAAAGAGCTTCGTGGTGGTATAAACTTGACCAACATTGTGCATTCCACCAAGGAGCACATGGCCATGATATTGAGAATTGTTTCACTTTGAAGGATGAGGTAAGAAGATTAATGCAAAGTGGTATTTTGTCATTTGAAGATTCTAATCCCAATGTACAATTAATCTGCTACCCAAACACGACAATGCAACTGTGAATATGGTCGAAGGATGTCCTAGAAAGTATCAAGTTTTTAATGTCAATCTGATAAGAATATCCTTGGTTGAAATGCATGCTACTTTATGTGAATTGAGATATTATGAGCATGACCATGCTTCTTGTCAAGTTTGTTCTGGAGATCCCCAAGGATGTGCTGTTGTGAAAATAGACTTGCAAGAGATGTTGGATCAGAACCTTATTCAAGTTATGAGGGATAGAAATGAAGATGAGCATGAGGTGAACCTTATAATTCATCATTTTAATCTCGCATAACCGGTTGTGATTAAATATGATGGTCAGAAGACCGTTGTTTCTCCGTTGGTTATTCGTTTGGCGGGTCCTACACCTTACAAGTCATATAAAGTTATGCCTTACAAGTATAATGCTACTATGGTAGAAGATGGCAAAGAAGTGCCTATTCCTGCTTTTCCATTCATTGTGAACATTGTCGATGTAAGTGGTGTGACCCGAAGGTGGTCGGATATTTGTTGCTGCAGCCCCTAAGAGGACTGAAGATATGGTGTTAAAGAAATCGAATTTAGAGAAAACTCCTGTTGTACAAGTCATCCGATCTAGTATTATGAATCATAATGTTGATCAAGATGAAGTGCTGAAATTGATCAAGAAGTGTGATTTCAATGTGGTGGACCAGTTGTTGCACACTCCGTCCAAGATATTCGTGTTATCCCAACTGATGAGTTCAGAAGCACACCGAGAAGCTTTGCAGAAAGTCCTAGAGCAGGCCTATATGGACCATGGCGTGACAATTGATCAATTTGATGGCATTATGGCCAATATTACCGCATGTAACAATTGGAGCTTCATTGATGAAGAGCTGCATGAGCAGGGAAGAAACCACAACTTGGCCCTTCATATCTCTATGAACTGTCAAGAAGATGCCCTATCCAATGTGTTGGTGGACATTGGATCCTCTCTGAATGTTCTGCCTAAGACTATGCTATCTAAACTTGCTTACCAAGGTGCTCCAATGAGATTCATTGGAGTTGTTGTGAAGGCTTTCGATGGCTCGATGAAGACTGTAACTAGGGAGGTTGATCTCCCGATAAAGATAGGTTCGTGCTTATTTCAGATCACTTTTTCAAGTGATGGATATTCATCCCGCCTACAATTGTCTCTTAGGATGTCCGTGGATTCACGGGGCTGGGGCAGTTACATCAACTCTACACCAGAAGTTGAAGTTTGTGAAAATTGGGAAGTTAGTGATCGTGGATGGTGAGCAGGCTATGTTGGTGAGTCATCTCTCTTCATTTTTATATATTGATGCCGACGAAGCTGAGGGGACGTTGTTTTAAGCTCTTTATGTTGACAATATTACTGTTAAGAAGAATGGTGAATCCATGTCATCCTGGAAAGATTCCCAGTTTGTGGTAGAGAATGGTCAATTTTCTATATGGGGACAAATTGTTGAGCTTGTTGAGAACAAGAACATAGTTGGTTTGGGTTTTTCACCTAGTGCAACCCGAAGAGATTTAAAAATAATTCAAGAAGTGTTTCATAGTGTTGGTTTTATTCATTCTAAGGATCAATCTGAGGCCGCAATCTTAGAAGACAATGAAGAGCAACAAGTGCCAGACTTTGTGACACGTGGATCGGTGTGCCAGAATTGGATTGTTGTTGATGTTCCTTATGTTATTTACTTGTCAAACTAATATGTTTGTTTTTGTTATTTTAAAAATCCTTTCACTATGCCCAAGGTGAAAGTGAATCTATGTGGGATTTGTTTCAAATTTCATTATCATTAATAAAATATTATTTCATTTATTCATATTATGTTTTTTCCTTTTTGCTTATTCTGGAAAATGGTAACATAAAAAACATAATAATCACTTTTATATCTGCATCACAATGTGCGTTTATTTGTTCATATTCTAAAATCAAGCATAAAATCATTGTGCAGATTAATTGTTAAACCCTTTAAAAACAATGACCACATTCCCTCTCCCAACTTTGAATTTCTTGTGTTCGAAATGGAAGAAGAGGATGACGAAGAGATTCCTGATGAGATTTCTCGGTTGCTTGAGCACGAAGAGAAGACCATTCAGCCTCATAAAGAGCCATTTGAAGTGATTAATCCGGGTTCCGAAGATAACAAGGAGGAAATCAAGATTGGGGCACTGCTTTGTCCAGATGTTAAGAAGAGGGTGGTAGAGCTTCTTAGAGATTATATGGATGTGTTTTCTTGGTCTTATCAAGATATGCTAGGTCTTGATACTGATATTGTGGAGCATCGATTTCCGTTGAAGCCAGAGTGTCCGCCAATTAAGCAGAAGTTAAGAAGAACTCACCCTGATATTGAGGGGCAAAAGCAGATTGATGTTGGGTTCCTTGTTACTGCTAAGTATCCTCTATGGGTGGCTAACATTGTACTCTTTCCAAAGAAAGATGGTAAAGTTCGGATGTGTGTTAATTATAGAGACTTGAACAAAGCTAGTCTGAAAGATGATTTTCCTCTACCACACATTGACATGTTGGTAGATAATACAGCTAAGTTCAACGTCTTATCCTTTATGGATGGGTTCTCCGGTTATAATCAGATCAAGATGGCAGCTGAAGACATGGAAAAAAATAACATTTATTTTGGGGAACATTCTGCTATAGAGTGATGCCTTTTGGTTTAAAGAATGCTGGTGCAACGTACCAAAGAGCCATGACTACTCTTTTCCATGACATGATGCACAAAGAGATATAAGTCTATGTTAATGATGTGATTACTAAGTCGAATACTGAATAAGATCATGTTGAGTATTTGTTGAAGCTATTTCAGTGGTTGAGAAAGTTTAAACTTCGGTTGAATCATAATGAATGTACTTTTGGTGTCCGTTCAGGAAAGTTGTTGGGTTTCATTGTTAAACAGAAAGTTATTGAAGTAGATCTGATAAAGTCAGAGTCATTCAAGAGATGCCTGCACCAGAGACAAAAAAGCAAGTCAGAGGGTTCCTCGGGCGTCTGAATTATATATCTAGATTCACATCTCACATAACTGGCACGTGTGGGCTAATCTTCAAGCTTCTCCGCAAAGATCAAGGTTGTGTTTGGACAAAGGACTGCCAGAAAGCTTTTGAAAACATCAAGGAGTATCTGCTTGAACCTCATATCTTTTCTTCTCCAGTGGAAGGAAGACCTTTGATTATGTATTTGAATATATTAGAAGAGTCCATGGGTTGTGTGCTTGGACATCAAGATGAAACTGATAGAAAGTAGCATGACATCTACTATCTGAGTAAGAAGTTTACAGACTATGAGTCTCGGTACTTCATGCTTGAAAAAACTTATTGTGTTTATCCTGGGTTTCCAAATGTTTACGCCAGTATATGATCAATCATACCACTTGGTTGATATAAATGGATCCAATCAAGTATATCTTTGAAAATATTGTTTTAAATGGAAGGATTGCTCGTTGGCATATGCTATTATATGAATATGATATTGAGTACCAAACTTAGAAAGCGATTAAAGGAAGTATTCTTGCAGATCATTTGGCTCACTGGTCGATCATTGATTATCAATCCATCAGGTTTGACTTCCCCGATGAAGATGTTATTTACTTAAAAGCTAAAGATCGCGATGAACGGTTGCCCGGAGAAGGACCAGAACCTGGATCTCGATGGGGTTTAGTGTTTGGCGAAGCTGTTAATGCTTATGAAAATGGAATTGGGGCAATCAATTTTAAGCCTAAGGTTTCTCATGTCCCTTTTACTGCAAGATTGATGTTTGATTGTACGAACAATATGGCAGAATATGAAGCTTGTACCATGGGTCTTGAAGAAGCCATTGACTTTAGAATTAAAATCCTATATATGTGTGAAGATTCAACCCTGGTGGTTAATCAGATTAAAGGAGAATGGGAGACTCGTCATCCTGACTTAATTCCTTACAAAGATTATGCAAGGAGGTTGTCAACCTTCTTCAATAAAATAGATTTTCAACATATACCTCGTGAAGAAAATCAGATGGCGGACGCTCTGGCTACTGTGTCTTCTATGTATAAAGTAAATCGTTGGAACGACGTGCCCATCATCATAATTATACGCCTTGATAGACCTGCTTATGTGTTTGCAGCAGAAGAAGTTACAAATGATAAACCCTGGTATTATGATATTAAGTGTTTACTCCAAAGTCAGGAGTACTCGCTTGGGGAGTCCAGCAAAGATGAGAAGACTTTGAGAAGATTGGATGGCAATTTCTTTCTCAATGAAGAAGTGTTGTACAAGAGAAACTTTGACATGGTCTTGCTCAGATGTGTTGATAGACATGAATCATACATGTTAATGCAAGAAGTTTGTCGCATTACGTGAAAAACCGGCGGGAAAAAGACACAGAGCCGCCACCGTGCGTTATTTATCCCAAAGGAGGGAAAGGAAACGCTCGAAGTAAACCTGGAAAGGAAATGGTCTCGCGACCAGAGATTGATGGGATCGGGAGTCGGTTATGCGAAGGGAAGGTATTAGCACCCCTACGCATCCGTCGTACTCGACGGGATCCACGCTCAGAAAGAATAGAAGAAAGGTTGCTAGGTAACTGCTCAAACACTACACAAGAAAGAATAAAACACATATGGAAGACGGAAGAAGGACTCGGCAGGATATCGCATCCTGGGCCTACGTAGCTTGTCAGAAACAAACATCAGAATCGATGTAGTTCGGGGATATCGGAAACGTGCTCGCTAGGACCTCGCATCCTATGCATACGTATCTTCTCTAACCAGAGAAAGAATCAGAGCACTCGTAGCTCGGCTAACGCACGCTGAAACAAAACACCAACAGGAAACCGACTACCAATCGCTGGACTTACATCAGACTCCACACAAACAAACACCCACAGGAAACCGACTGCCAATCGCTGGACTTATGTCAGACTCCAAACAAACAACCACACACAGGAAACTGACTTCCAATCGCTGGGCTTACGTCAGACTCCACACAACTCAAGGGGGTTGAAAAAGAAAAAGGGCGCCCGGAGAGATTTGCTCATCTCCTGCCTACGTACCTCATCTAGTATGAGGATCAGGGCGACGTAGTTCCCCTTAACAGGGAAAGAACTTCTATCCTAACCAGAGACTAGGGAGATAACAAGCTACTAGGGAGACTACGACTCGAGCCTAGAAGTTTTCATGCATACGATCCCTATGTTGAGGTCTCTAATCCTAACTTGCACAGGAAGCAAGCTAGCCTAAACAGCACATAAGCAATCACAAGCACAAGTATCACACACTATATGCAAACAATTGGCTCACACAAGGCTGGGCTTTAGTCAAGGGGTCATATCAACCTCGACAAACAAGCCAACTGGAATGGGGTGTTTTGAGCTCTTAACCCTAACATTGAGAGTTAAGGTGAAGCAGATGAAATGGGAGATGAGGGTAAGACCTCACAGCTCTTATCCCTGGCCTGGGAGAGCTTCAATCAATAAAAGTGTGGGAGTCCAGAATGAAGGAACTCTTCTCCACATGACTGACACAACAAGATCTTGGGTTTTTATTCAAAGTGCATCAACACATGGTGTAAGCAGGATGAATGACACAACTGAATAGCAGGGGATGGATTGCACATCCCTTTTATCTGCCAATTCCTCTTCACTTAGGAGGTCTTTGAATGTACAGGGCACAAAAATAAACAACCGCAAACATTGCCTCTTAAGGAGGGCTTCAGACAGGTGCCTGCCAACATAACATGACAGGTCTTCCAGACTACATGAAGAGTAGGAATTTACCTCAGTGGTATGTCAACCACAAGCAAAGAAAAGTTCAAATGAACTTAAAGCAACTTAGGTACCTGTGTAAACAACCAAACAATCAGTACAGTGCTCAGACAAACAGACAATGGTTAATAGATCTCAACAGACAGACAATCCAATATGCACTATGAGTAAGCCATAAGGCAAACACTCAAGTGAACTATCATCAAAGCCTACAAAACAAACAAGTGTTAGCCAACAATTAACAAATGACCAAGCTCAAATGAAGAATCACATCAATCATGGAGATGCATACTTGAACCTGAAATTCACAACTCAAAATGTAAGTCCAAACCACTAGGTCAAAGCCTAGGGTCAAAAGTGGATCAAAAAGCCAAAACAGAACTTGATATTAAACACAAAGCATGTTTATTCAATCAAGAGCAAGTCCTAAAAAGGACCAAACCAAAATCAATAAGCAAGGTCATGTGGTGAGCAAGAGAAGTCAAAGACCAATTCAAGGCATACATTTGGACATTAAGAATGAAAATTCCAAATCAAAATAGAAATGATTCAAATAATTCTGGAAAAATGCATGAGCATTTAACACATCCAACATGATCATCATACAAAAAATCAGAATCAACAAAGATCATTTGATGTGGAAATTAAATTACACAAGTTGATCAACCAAATGTGTGACACAAATTGTCACACCTTACAAACATGTGAGCAAAACAGAAATGGCAAATGAGAAAAATACCAAACCAAGCCTCAAACATCCATTAACATGTTAGGAACAATCATGCAAAATTTCAATGCATTTGGATCAATATCAAGCATTTCACAATAGAAAGAGCAAGGCAAGGTCATAAGTGTACACATGTTCACATCTTCTAACACAATTCAAAATCCGGGCATGGTAAAAATCAGGAGATCATACCAAAAAAAACTAGACATCACAAGGATCATTTGGAAAAAAATTGGGGATCATTTGGATTAATATTTAAGGAGATATGAATTTTAGAAGTTGGCTAAAAAAATGAAATCAAAATGAAGCATGGCATGTGAAATGTGGAGGGAAAAGGCTAAAATGTGAATGAATTTGAAAATGCGCAGCCAGCCAGGATCGAATCCGGTAGAAATTCAAATGGAGCGCGCCATGTACCAATGCGCAGTCGTTTCATTAAACGACGTGGAGCGTTGAATCAACCAGTCAAAACCATCGTGGCACGGTCAAACAATTGCTAGCGAATCAAATTGCCAAACAGGATGCACACATCAGCAGGGAACAGGACAAACCCTAGGCCACATCATCAATAACCAGGCGGTGGCAAATCCATCGCTAGTTGGACGCTAGGATGAAGAACTTCATCTTCCTCACGAAGATGAAGATGAACAGTATGAATGTTCAAACAATTTTTCCAGAAACACGAAATAACCATACCAATCGAAAGCTCTTACACCACACATTCCAAATCCATCAATATTTCAGTCTAATTCCTCCTAAATAAAGCGAATCGAATCCAAACATTTTCATACTCAAACATTCAAGTTCATGTATAACAGTCAATACTTAACCATTTTCAACGAAATTTGTACCAGAATGCTCAAGGTTAAAAGATCTACACAAATATGTACATAGATTGGCAAATAATGGAGGTCGAAATTTCACCTTCTTGAAGATCAATGTGAAGAAACAGTAGATCCAAGGCTTGGCAATGTCCAGTTCTGCTTGCTTTGAGCTCCAAAGAAGTTTGATGCAAGAAACAACACGTGAGAAGGCTTGAAACCAGCTTAATTTGAAATTTCCATCAACACCTTCAAGCTTGTAGCATGCACGAATTTGAGCAGAAATTCACCAAAGGCACGTTCAATCTCACTCAAAACCACTCCATGTTCATGATTATGCAAGGAAATGAGGGTTTATGTGTGGAATTTTTGAAAATTGATCAAGAGAAAAATTGAGAGCAAAGATGGATTTCTAGATCTGAACTTGTGTGTTCTGAGCAATGCAGTTACAATTAGCATTATATACCACCTGCTAATTAATCTGAAATTATCATTAAGCCAAGGTTAATGGAGATTAGAAGGATATAAGGTGTATGCACAAATTATCATTTTCACCCCATGCATGGAAGTCATACGTGAACAGTGCACCATGAAGGCCCAAATCCACTCAAAATCAGCCCATGCACACATTAGAATTGGAATTATAGTCATATGATCAACCAATTTTGATTTTGTCAATTTTCCTTCAAAAACTTCATGAATAAGAAAATGATCATATGTTCAAATTTCATGCAATGTGATGAGGTATTTGGAAAATTCATGTCATGAGGAGAATTGTGCAAAAAGGAGCACTCAAATTGGAGTCTTGGTTCAAGAAATATGGCCATTTGAAGTTTCAAGCACACTTCGCCATGATTTGATCATAACTCCTTGACCATTCATCATAAATTCATGATCTTGGACTTTTTGGAAATAGGAGAGAAAGATATTCAACTTCCATGTTGGACAAAAATTCATTTGAAGCTTCTTTGATGTTGGAAAGTTGAGTTGAAGTTGGTCAAAAAACTTGCCATTTTTGGAAACTTTCAAATTACAGGTCATTTTCCAATTTTGGAAACTTTTGATCTGACTTCAAAATCTTCAAGGTAGATGTTTAACATGATGAATGAACCTCTTTGGGACATGAATGAAGTGTCTCAAACCATTTCTCCACCTCCTAGCCCTCAGTTGACTTTCAATTGACTTCTATGAGCCTCAGATGACTTGGACATGTACTGATGACTTTTGAGCCTCTAGCCTTTGGTCAAGTTGCTTCAAAATGATCCTTGATTCACACAAACTCTCTAGAACAAACACAGGGCCTTCATCTCATGGAAATGCTTGGTCTCTTGCACAGATGAATCCTCTTGATACCAGTCTTGACTGATAAGATGCAACATGATATGCAATGACAAGGTAATGTTAATGTGATGTTAGTATGATGTCAATGACCTAAAAATGAAATGAATGTACAAATGGGGGGTGCAAATTTGAGGTGCTACAGCTTCCCCTATTCAATCAATTGGGAACCTGAACGGATGAGAGCAACGGCTGTCAGACCTTCAAGGTAAACAGAGATTGAATACCAAAGAACCGTAGAATTTGCACTCTGCGGGAGATGAATCAAAGAAACGCGAGGCCATTTACCGATGGCGGCTGCACAATAAAATACCTCAGGAAAGCGAGGCCATTTACCGATGGCGGCTTTACTGGAAACCTGATATTTACCGATATCAACGTCAACAAGGCCATTTACCGATGGCGGCTGGGAAACAACATTCAAAGGAAGCGGGACCATTTACCGATGGTGGCTTCAATTGGGAATTTGATATTAAAAGGAAGCAAAACCATTTACCGATGGTGGCTTCAAAATAACCCTTGATATTTACCGATATCAACGTCAGCGAGACCGTTTACCGATGGCTGCTGGGAAACAGATGTCACAGAAAGCGAGGCCATTTACCGATGGCGGCTAAGCTGGGAATTCGATATTTACCGATATCGAAGAAAGCGAGGCCATTTACCGATGGCAGCTTCAAAACAGTCGACTTGATATACACTGATACCAAGGAAAGCGGGGCCATTTACCGATGGCAGCTCCAACTGGGGAGGAAAAAGATATTTACAACTGGGACCAGACGAGACGTTTACCGACGACTCTACTGGGGATTTGATATTTATCGAAGAAAAGATACAGGACCAGACATTTACCGATGACTGGAAAAAAAAGATACATAACCAGACATTTACCGATGACTGGGATGAGACTCGATGTTTACCGACATCGAAAGATGATGTTTACCGACATCAAAAAAGGATGACCAGACATTTACCGATGACTGGGATGAGACTCGATGTTTACCGACATCGAAAGATGATGTTTACCGACATCAAAAAAAGATGACTATACATTTACCGATGACTGGGATGAGACTCGATGTTTACCGACATCGAAAGAAGATGTTTACCGACATCAAAAAAAGATGACCAGACATTTACCGATATCACAAGGATGACATCTACATATGTCAGGACAAGGCCAGACACTTGCCGGGGAGTCACGCTTTCCTTTCACAGACGGGTGAGGAAATAAATCTCTCTGGGGATTATCAATCCTGAATGCTGTCAGGAACAACTGCTGCAAATGTGCCATACAGATGTTGAAATATGATCCGTCTCTGCTGGGGATACCATCCAATCTGTTGTAACACATGTATGCATATGTTTGAGTTTTTATGGCGTAATGCTCCATACCGAATGGAAATGCTACGCGATTTGAGGATGCAATGATTACTACATGCAAGATGCAAAATGATGAAAACTCCTGCTGGGAAGCAAAAGATCGCTCCGCTGAGCACACAATTCTGATTAGATTCTCCAACTCTGTGGGGAGTCACAACAAATCTGTTGCGGATACTTACTGGTCGGACACTCTGGGAACGACAGAGAAACCAACTCAACTGGGGATTTGACTGTTGAGCAAAACAACTGCCTCTCAATCAAGCTGAGGAATAGCACTACTGCTGGGGGGAACAGATGATCCTCACTGGGGATGACCTCTACTGAACCCGATCTACTTGGGTATTCCGCTGGGGAAATAAACAAACAATTCCACCGCTGGGGGAACTGCCACTCAACCCTGCTGGGGATTACAGCACTTCAGACCTGGCTGTTGAGGAACAAACTATCCACAGATACCTTCGCTGGGGAGGAAATAGTAACCTTCAGGCTCGCCGGGGAACTAACAATCCTTAGACCTGCTGGGGATTACTGCCACTTGCAGACCTGGTTGGAAAACATCCTCAACCTTGCTGGGGATTACAATCAACTTCTGACTGTCGGGGCAACAATGATCTTGAAACTGCTGAGGAAACAAGTTCTGAACTTGCTTCAGACAACCCAACTCCTCACACTACTGGACAGTGTTGAAACATCTCTGAACAAACCGTGCCTTATCTGCTTCAGCCAGGGATCAAAGGTAATAACCTGCAAAACAACAAGACATACATGCCCCAGGGGATTGTATGGACAAGATACACCCAAGTGTACTCAACATTCAAAATGATTTTCAAATGTTTCATCTTTCTGCACATTATTGTCTAGCCTTCATGTTTTTAGATGCAATGTTTATCAAAAATTCGGACGTTTTTGCAAACAAAACAGTAAAATAAAAACAAGAGAGCAATTTATCTGAATAACGACTTTTATTGATTGAAAATGGGCCTGAAAAGGCAAATACATCAGGAAGCAATTCCTAGGAAGAGGTAATTGCGCACAAAAGGAAAATAAACTATCCTATTGGCAATGTGAACACGGCATCCACTATTTTCCAATCCTGTTATGACTCACAGATCGTCAATTTTCCCCCAAATTCCTTGCTTTCTGAGAAGAATGACTGGACCGATCACATCCTTCGAGATGGTAGACGATGAAGCGTGATGAAGTACAGATAACTCAGACTGTAGTCTTCGCTTTAATCCCTCTTTTGCCTGGATCGCCTTTTCAGGTTTTCAATCCACCGGGTTACCCATTTTTGCCTAAGCCGCCCTTGCGGGTTTTTGACTTACCGGGTGTACAAATTCTTTTCATTCTTTATCCCTAACTTTTGCCCGAACCTTTTCTTTTCTTTCTTTTTTGGTTCGCCGGGACGCCCTTTTTTGCCTGGACTCTTTTATTCTTTTCGTCCAGCGGGTCAATTCATACGAAGTATTTTTTGACTACATCTGAGTTCACAGGGGACGAAAAATCTTCACCATCCATAGTTGTAAGCATCAAGGCTCCACCAGAGAAAACCTTTTTAACAACATATGGACCTTCGTAATTCGGAGTCCATTTGCCCCTGTTATCTGTACCGGGAGGAAGGATCCTCTTAAAAACCAAATCACCTGTCTGATAGCTTCGAGGATGCACTTTCTGATCAAAGGCCTTCTTCATCCTTCTTTGATACAATTGCCCATGGCACACAGCTTCTAACCGTCTCTCCTCGATAAGGCTCAACTCGTTAAACCTTGTTCGAATCCACTCAGCTTCGTCCAGCTTGACATCCAACAAGACTCTCAGAGAAGGAATCTCCACTTCAACAGGCAGGACTGCTTCCATACCATACACAAGGGAGTAAGGGGTTTCCCCGGTCGACATACGTACTGAGGTACGGTACCCATGCAAAGCGAAAGGCAGCATCTCATGCCAATCCTTGTACGTCACGACCATCTTCTGCACAATCTTCTTGATATTCTTGTTTGCCGCCTCTACAGCACCATTCATCTTTGGTCTGTAAGGAGAAGAATTGTGATGTTCAATCTTGAAATCTTTACAAATCTCTTTCATCATCTTGTTATTGAGATTCAAACCATTATCAGTAATGATTCTCTCCGGAACCCCATAACGACAGATGATTTCCTTCTTAATGAACCGGGCAACCACTTGCTTGGTAACATTGGCGTAGGAAGCTGCTTCCACCCACTTGGTGAAGTAATCAATCGCAACCAGGATGAAGCGATGCCCATTGGAAGCAGTAGGCTCAATCTTCCCAATCATATCAATACCCCACATCGCGAATGGCCAAGGCGAATTCATAACATTCAGAGGGCTTGGTGGTACATGCACCTTATCAGCATAGATCTGACATTTATGGCACTTCCGAGCGTACTTGAAACAATCGGATTCCATGGTCATCCAGTAATAACCGGCTCTCAACAGCTTCTTGGACATTGCACGACCACCAACATGGGTACCGAAAGATCCTTCGTGCACTTCCTGCATCAACATGTCTGCTTCGTGTCTATCCACGCATCTGAGCAGAACCATGTCGAAGTTCCTCTTGTACAACACATCATCCTGATTCAAATAAAAGCTTCCAGCTAGCCTTCTTAGGGTTTTCTTGTCGTTCTTTGACGCTCCTTCAGGATACTCCTGACTTTTGAGGAAATTCTTGATGTCGTAGTACCACGGCTTCTCATCAACACCAGACTCGGCTACAAACACATACGCATGCCTCTCGAGTCGATTCATAGCAACATGTGGCACATGATTCCACCAATGAACTTTGATCATAGTAGACAAAGTAGCCAAGGCATCAGCCATCTGATTTTCATCTCGGGGTACATGATACAGCTTCACTGTTTTGAAGAAAGTCAGGATCCTTCTGGTGTAATCTCGATAAGGAATGAAATGCGGCTGGTGAGTATTCCAATCTCCATTGACCTGGTTAATCACTAGAGCGGAATCTCCATAGATGTCTAGAGTTTTGATTCTTAGATCGATGGATTCTTCTATCCCCATGATATAAGCCTCATACTCAGCCTCGTTGTTGGTTACGTCAAAAGTCAGTCTGGCAGAAAAAGGTATATCTGCACCCTTGGGATTAATGAGTACTGCCCCAACACCGTTACCATTCACATTCATAGCCCCATCAAACATCAATGTCCACTTGTCATCAGGATCCGGTCCTTCCTCGACAAGAGGCTCTTCACAATCTTTCAGCCTTAAATACATGATGTCTTCATCAGGTAATTCAAACATCATCGGCTGATAATCATGGATTAGTTGCTCGGCGAGGTAGTCTGACAGAATACTACCTTTGATGGCCTTCTGCGATGTATACTGAATATCATATTCTGTTAAAATCATCTGCCAACGAGCAACACGTCCGACGAGAGCCGGCTTCTCAAAGATGTATTTCACTGGATCCATCTTAGAAATCAATAAGGTAGTATGGTTCAGCATATACTGTCTCAGTCGGCGAGCAGCCCATGCCAAAGCACAGCAAGTTCTCTCGAGCTGCGAGTATCTTATTTCACAGTCGGTAAACTTTTTGCTAAGGTAGTATATAGCGTGCTCTTTTCGACCAGACTCGTCATGCTGTCCCAATACACACCCCATCGAGTTCTCAGTCACTGAAAGGTACATTATCAGAGGTCTCCCAGGAACTAGAGGTATAAGGATTGGAGGTTTCTGCAAATACTCATTTATCTTATCAAAAGCTTTTTGACAGTCATCATTCCACCTGATTGCTTGATCTTTTCTTAGCAATTTGAATATCGGTTCGCATGTAGCGGTTAGGTGAGATATGAACCGTGCAATGTAGTTCAGTCTCCCTAAAAACCCACGGACCTGCTTTTCCGTTTTTGGTTCAGGCATTTCTTGAATAGCCTTGACTTTCGCTGGATCAACCTCAATCCCCTTCTCACTGACAATGAAACCCAACAGTTTCTCGGATCTCACCCCAAACGTACACTTGTTTGGATTCAGCCTCAGTTTGAACTTTCTCAGCCTTTCAAACAACTTCTGCAAGTTTACCAAGTGCTCCTCTTCTGTCTGCGACTTTGCAATCATATCATCCACGTACACTTCAATCTCTTTGTGCATCATGTCATGAAAGAGAGTCGTCATAGCCCTCTGATAGGTAGCACCGACATTCTTCAGCCCAAATGGCATCACCTTATAGCAGAACGTGCCCCAAGGCGTAATGAATGTCGTCTTTTCCATGTCTTCTGGCGCCATCTTGATTTGATTATAGCCAGAGAATCCATCCATGAAAGAGAAAACCGAAGATTGAGCCGTGTTATCCACCAATACATCAATGTGAGGTAATGAGAAGTCATCTTTCGGACTGGCTCGGTTTAAATCCCGGTAATCGACACACATCCTGACTTTGCCATCCTTCTTCGGCACAGGAACGATGTTGGCCACCCAAGGGGGATAACTGGTAACTGCCAGAAAACCCACGTCCCACTGCTTCTGAACCTCTTCTTTGATCTTGACAGCCATATCAGGACTAGTTCTGCGAAGCTTCTGCTTTACCGAAGGACAATCTTCTCTGAGAGGTAGCCTGTGCACCACAATATCTGTATCCAACCCAGGCATATCTTGATACGACCAGGCGAATATCTCCACATATTCTCTCAGCATTTCAATCAGCCCTCTCTTGACATCTTCCTTCAAAGCAACCCCGATTTTGATCTCTCTCTTGGCGTCCTCAGTACCCAGGTTGATAACCTCCAACTCTTCCTGATGAGGTTGGATGATCCTTTCCTCCTGCTTCAATAATCTGACCAGTTCTTTAGGGAGTTCACAATCTTCCTCACTCTCCACTTCAGCTTGGTATATGGGATTATCGAAATCATACTGAGCCATAACAGAACTGTTTTTAATGGAGTCCGCAAGATCGATTCTGCATGTTTAATTCTTTATTTTAGAAAAAAGTTCAAGACAGTCACGAAAACAAAAGACATTGCCATTTTTATTGTTTTGAAAAAGGAAAATAAAAACAGAAAGACAGTGAGCACAAAATTTGTTTGCAAAACGTCCTTTATTAATGATATCATTGAAAACATGATGTGGCCCTACAATGAACCATTACGCCTCGGGCAGAGCGTAGGGTTTTTGTGTAGAATGAAAAAAACAAAAGAAAATTACCCTGTCTGAAGAGTAACTTGGACCACTTCTTCAGCCGTCCAATTGTTGATTGACTCCCCTGGAGCACACGGGCGCACCCAGTTGTCTACATCATAATCACTGTCACCATCTTCACTACCAGTTACAAAGACGTCACCATGATTCATCAATCCAGCGCTGGTGAAGGAACTCAGCCCTTTCTGCTCACCCTGTTCTGCCTGAAGAGGTTGGTAACCAATACCGAATTTGTCTTCCTTCACGGGCATGTCAACCATCTTGCCCCAGCCTTCTGCATTGCCAGAATTGACAACTTCCACCGCCTGCTTGTATGACGCAATTGAGGCACCTGACTTCTTCTGCTCAACAAAAGCCACCTTCTCAATAGCAACGGTCTCGAACGCCTGGCACAGAGTTTCATGGATCTCGCCATCCACCTCCACATACTTGAAAGAGGATAAATGACTCACCAGAATGTCCTCCTCGCCGCACACAGTTACAATCTGACCATTCCATACATACTTCAGCTTCTGATGGAGAGTTGACGTCACCGCCCCATCCCCATGTATCCAGGGACGCCCCAATAAGCAACTATAGGCTGGTTGGATATCCATCACATAGAAGATAATATCAAATACCTCCGGGCTAATCTTCACTGGCAAAGTGACTTCACCAAAAACAGACCGTTTGGATCCATCAAAAGCACAAACAATGAGATCACTCGGAGTAAGGACAACCCCTTCAACATCAATCTTGCTCAAAATCTTCTTGGGCAACACGTTCAAAGACAAGCCAGTATCCACTAACACATGCGACAATACTGCGCCTTTACACTCCATGGTAATATGCAGGGCTTTGTTATGATTGCGACCCTCAGGTGTCAGATCCAGATCTGTGAACCCCAACCCATGCCTTGTGCTCACATTAGCAATAACACCCTCAAGTTGATTGACATAAATTTATTGAGGCACGTAAGCCAGATTCAACATTTTCAGCAAGGCGTTACGGTGTGCCTCAGAACACAACAACAGAGAAAGGATAGAGATTTTGGACGGAGTTTGATTCAATTGATCCACAATCTTATAATCACTTTTCTTGATGATCTTCATGAACTCCTCCACATCTTTCTCAAATGAAACCTCAGGCGCCTCCTTCTGTACAGGTCCTTCTTCCTCAACAACAGCTTGCTTACCCTTTGCTTTGGCAAGAGCCTCAGCATTGTTATCTCTCAGAGTCTGCAGTGCAAACAGACGACCACTTCTAGTGAAACCTCCTGGTCCCCCTACATTGTCCACAACCGGACCAACAATTACTGGAGCTTTGATTGGCACACCAATGGTCACTGGAGCCTGATTTACTGGTCTGATTTGACTTTCTGCCCTTCTGTTGTTGCGAAAAGTATTATCATACTTCCACGGAACGACCCTACTACTCTCAACAGGTCTTCTATCAGAAGCAGCAATGGTAGTAGGAGCACCCACAGTTACTGGCGCAGATATAGTCACTGGAGTACCAACGGTTACAAGTGCATTAACAGTTCTTGGCACACGTCCAGAACCCTCGGACGGTTTGAAATAAATGGTGACAGTTAACACCATTCCACGATCTATCTCAGCCCGAGTAAACTACAGGCAACCCTCATTAATCAGTCCCTGGATACCCTTCTTCAACTTTTCGCAAACATTCTCTGAATCATCACAGCCTGAACAACCCTCATCACAGCCCGGGAGTACTCCCCCTTTCAACAAACGTTCTTTTACCACCAATAGCGAGGTCTGAACATCATCAACACTGACTACCAGATCCACAGCTTCCCCATCTTCCACATTATTCACCCTATGCCCACCATGCTGAGGCATAGGATTATTCACAACATTCGGCACCGGCGCAAAGTTGATTGTCTTGGCATCAATCAGATCTTGGACCTTATGATGAAAAGCCCTACAGTTTTCAATATGGTGTCCTGGTGCACCGGAGTGAAAGTCACAATGGACATTGGCATCATACCCAGCAGGTATCTTCGTTAACGGAGCCATGGTGCGTAATTCAACAAACCCCAACCTGAGCAATTCGGGTAGCAACTCAGCATATGTCATCGGCAACGGGTCGAAACGACGATCCGGCATTCTCTGTCTCGGCTGAAATGGACGTTGTTGTTGTTGTTGTTGTTGTGGTACTCTTTGTTGTTGCTGTTGTTGTGGTTGAGGTGCTGGGATAGTTACAGCAGCAATCTGGCGATAATGTCCTCTGTTCACATTTCTACGACTGTGTACGACATTAGTTTCACCCTCCCTCCTTCTGGGTGCCCCAGCAAATGGCTTCTTTGAACTTGAAGATGAAGAACCAGAATCCTGAATCTTACCTGCTTTGATGAGACTTTCAGTCCTCTCTCCACAGATAACAACGTCAGAAAAGCTACCGAACGGGCAACTGCCCATACGGTCCATAAACACTCCTTGTAGCGTCCCGATGAACATGCCAGTCAGCTCTCTCTCCAACATAGGAGGTTGCACCCTTGCAGCTAGCTCACGCCATCTCTGGGCGTACTCTTTGAAACTTTCCCCAGACTTCTGACACAAGCTCTGTAACTGAGTTCGGCTCGGAGCCATATCCATATTATGCTTATACTGCCTCAGAAAGGCTTCACCCAGGTCTCTCCAGCTTCTAACAGACTCCCTCTTCAGGTCCATGTACCAGTCCAAGGACGCTCCAGACAAGCTGTCTTGGAAAAAGTACATCCACATCTTCTCGTCGTCAGTGTATGCGGAGATTTTTCTGTAATAAGCCTGCACATGGGTGCGAGGACAAGAAGTGCCATTATATTTGTCGAAGGACGGCGCCTTAAATTTGTAAGGAATCCTCAATCCATCCACCAAACCCATATTCGCAACATCGAACCCCAAAGAGTTCTGACATTCCATAGCACGGATTTTCTCAGCTAGGGCATCAACTTTTCTATCCCTCTCGTCAGTTCTTCCCACAACTTCATCATCCTCACTGAGGAGAGTAAACATATCTTCCTGTCTGTCAACCAACGGAGCAGGCTGGCGAACTGGAGCACGGGTCACTCTGGCATTAGCAGTCTCTAGAGCAATAGGTTGTCCATTGATTCTGATACCCCTCAATTCATCCCCCACGGCATAGTTGTTGAGGGGAACAATAGCAGTAACAATGTCATTGATTGGGCCTCCCTCTGGCAAAGTATGATTGACGGGTGGAATTGCAGCTTCCTGTCTCTGGACCAGGGCTCGAAGTTCTTCTTGCCCTTGTGTCGCATTACGCGAAAAACCGGCGGGAAACAAGAACAACAGAGCCGCCACCGTGCGTTATTTATCCCAAAAGAGGGAAAGGAAACGCTCAGAGTAAACCTGGGAAGGACATGGTCTCGCGACCAAAGAGAATGGGATCGGGAATCGGTTATGCGAAGGGAAGGTATTAGCACCCCTACGCATCCGTCGTACTCGACGGGATCCACGCACAATAGGAAGGAAAAATGGTTGCTAAAACACTGCTCGCACACACACACACACTGGCTGAAAGAGACACAAGAAGACAGACAAGACTGACTCGGCGGGACATTGTATCCCGAGCCTACTTAGTCTATCAGGCATAGACATCAGAGTCGAAGTAGTTCGGACTGGGGAAACAACACATGCTCGCTAGGATATCGCATCCTATGCATACGTATCTCCTTGGACGAAGGAGAATCAGAGCATTCGTAGCTCGGCTGACGCGCACACAAAACAAACACAGGCAAACGTGGAGCCTGAAGGCCAATCACTGGGCTTACATCAGCATCCGAACCAGAAAACACACACGGGAAACCAACTGCCAATCGCTGGACTTATGTCGGACTCCAACCAGAACACACACAAGGGTGGTTAAGACACAAAGGGTTGAAAACGAAAAAGGGCGAACGTGGAGCCCGAATGCCAATCACTGGACTTACATCAGCATCCGAACCAAAACACACGCAAGGGTGGTTAAGACACAAAAGATTGAAAAAGAAAAAGGGCGCCCAGAGAGATCAGCTCATCTCCTGCCTACGTACCTCATCTGGTATGAGGATCAGGGCGACGTAGTTCCCCTACGCAGGGAAAAAGGACCTAGCCTAACCAGATAACAGAGGGAGACACAACTAGGGAGACTACGACTCGAGCCTAGATGTTATCATGCAAATCATCCCTAAGTTAAGGTTTCTAGCTAACTGGCACAGGGAGCCAGCCTATCCTAAACATGACTTGCACGGGAAGCAAGCCACACACACACTTAACTTGCACAGGAAGCAAGCCAAGCAAAACCTAACTTGCACAGGAAGCAAGTCTAAACTAACCCTAACTTGCACAGGAAGCAAGTCAAACAATCACACAATCACAAGTAGCACACACTATACACAAGCAAGGGGCTCAAACAAGGCTAGGTTTTAGTCGAGGGGTCATATCAACCTCAACAAACAAACCTCTGGAACTGGGTGATGGTGCTCTTAACCTTGACATTGAGAGCTAAGGTGAAGCAGATGAAAGGAGATGAGGGGTGTGCCTCATTGCTCTTATCCCTGGTCAGGGAGAGCATTTGAATATCAGAAGGTGTGGGAGTTCAAAAAGGGGGAACTCTTTCCACAAGTTAGACTCTATAGATCTTGGGCTTTTACTCACTATGCATCAACACAGGTAGTGTGAGCAATGTGAGTGACACACAGACTAGCAGGGGATAGATTGCTTATCCCTTGGGTTCTGCCAATTTCCTCTTCACTTAGGAGGTCTTTGAATATGTACAGGGACAAAATTAAACATACACAAGCATTGCCTCTTAAGGAGGACTTCAGACAGTTGCCTGGCCAAGTAACAGGCCAGGTCTTCCAGACTACATGAAGATTAGAAATATACCTCAATGCAAATTGCTTATACAAGCAAAGCAAAGCAAAAGTTCACAAGGAACTGAGCAACTAAAAGCACCTGAAATAGTCAAGCAGACATTAGTATGCAACTTCAAAACAAAGCAAAAGGAAACAGACATCAACAGTTAATCATCAGCAAGTGAATGTGTAAGGCACAAGGCTCAAGGCAGGTGAGCCAAGCCACCTACAAAACAAACAAGTTAATCAATGATATTCAAGAAAGCTCAATCAAAAAGAATTGGTCTTATTGGTCATTTGTTAGTCAACCTGAAAACATGAGCTCAAAGGTGAGTAACAGGACCACTAGGGCAAGCCTAGGGTCAAAAAGGAATGAAAAAGTCCAAACAGCAAGTAGCAAGCATCCAAAATCATGTTCAAACAATTAAGAAACAATACCAATTGGGTTCACATTCATATCAAACATCATCATCATTTCATGAACAATTTATGTCAAAGCATGGCATTTAGAAGCTCATAGAAGTCAACAGCAAGACTTGAATCAAAAGCAAACTCAAACATTTCCAAAAATCACCAAATAAATCATGATCAATCACAACCCATAGCATGGTAATCATGTCAAATTTCATCTCATTTGGACAAGTGGAAGGCAGTCAATGAAAATCAGAAAGGCAAAGCAATTTTGAACATGCTCAAAGAAGTCAACCAAACATGCATCAACTTGAAAAATTCATAAATCCGAGATGGCATAAGATAAATGAATGGGACTAAAACCATGGAAAAGCTTAGGATGTCTAGTAATCTCATGTAAAATTTCATGTCCATCTAATAAAGTATGAGCATTTCACAAAACAAATGGGCACAAGTGTCACACAAAGTCAACATATGATCAAACAGGGGACAAAAATCTCAATCAAACGGAAAATGCCATAAACAAATCCACAAAAAATCACATATAAACTAGACATACTCAAGCTCAATCATGCAAAAATTCAATCCATTTTGAGGTCAATAGGCATGGTTATAAAAATCAACAAGTTGCACATCAATGGTGTGACACAAATTGTCACACCCTACTTCAAAAAATCACAACTCAATAACCAGAAATGAGAAATTCATGAACTTTATACCAAAATCACCAGGGATGTGTCTAGTTTGTGCACAAAAAAAATTCGAAGTCAAAGGATAAAGCATGACTATTTCACAAAGGTTTTGGTAAAAGGTACAAACTATTCATACATGTCACAAACTCTAATGCCAAATAAAAACCAACCATCCAAAAATTCTGGAAAAAATATGACAAAATAATAGAGATCATGATGAAGACAATGCAAAAAATCCCATTCAAATTGGATTAAAAACAATGGAGTTATGATTTTTACAAGTTGGAGATCAAAAATGAAATAAAAATGAAAAAAACAACATTATTCAATAGGTCAAAGGGCACGCTGGATGGCAATTTTGTAATTACCCGTGCCACTTAACTAAACGATGCGTTTTGGGCCATGAAATGAAATAATCTGATTGGTTGTTATGTGTAAACAGTGCCATGCAACGTGAAGGTTCAATTTCTGGAAAATGGATTAGGGTTTTCAAGAACAGCAAGCTTCATCTTCATCATTTCAAATCGCGAAATTTTAAAACGCCCAGAAACACAAATTGAAGATACCAACATGACCAGCAAACATTGTACATACATAATCCATCATCCATTTTCATTAAAACACACTACAAATCATGAGTCGAGCAAAAACAATATGCAACATCAAACTTTAAAAACCAGATTTCTCCTAAACTAATCAACCGTTTTCAATCATTCAAAGCTCAGTGTGACCAGGGCAAGGAGATCTACAAAGTGCATAGCATGGTTTCAAGAAATTGGAGATTTGAAATCTTACTTGATTTTGAAGCAATGAGTGAAACAGTTGTTGTTTTGATACTTGGTGATGAAACAGTCGCACAGCAAGTTCCCAGGAAGTGAATGGATGAAGATTCTTTGCTCAGCAACCCTTGAAACAAGCCAATTCGAATTTTGCCATTGATGATGCTTAGAGAAAACAATCACGAATTGGTGGTTACAGTTGTGAAATGAAGGTGGAAATAAGCTCAAGATGGGGAATAGATGTTGTAGCAAGCAAGGCACAGTTGAGTTCTTGAAGCTTGTTGACAGATTTTCCAAAATGAGAGAAAATGAGAATTTGAGAGAGTGAGATTTTTCTGTGTGCAAAATAGCTGCTAGGGTTGCAAATGATCAGAAAACAACCTATATATTTGCTGTTTAAGGTTGCTAAGCAAGGTGCTAATCATGTTTTGTTTTAAAATCAAAATTGCTAAAATGACCACTTTGGTTCACATGGTGAGGTGTAGTGGCTATAGCACGAAAATTGGGCCTTCCACAAGTCACAAACAACATTTCTGAACATATTTGCAAGGCCAAAGTGATTGGAAATGATTAAATCAAAAAGTCACTTTTCACCCTTACTTGAAAATAAAACATGTAAGTGAAAAAATGCCATTTTGATCCATGAGGTTTTGGTGCATGAGGGTTACATTTTTGGAAAGAGGAGGTCAAATGTGACTTGTTGGAAAAAACCCCACCAAATTTGGCCAAATGGTTTGAGAGATATGGCCTTTTGAAGTTCAAGAATTTTTGAAAATGATTTGATCATATCTTGCAAACAATACATGGGAATTGAGAGTTCTTGGACTTTTTGGAAATGGGAGAACAAGATCTTCAACTTTCATGTTGGGCAAAAATTCATTTGAAGCATGTATCATGATGTAAGTTTAGGCTCAAGAAGTTTCCATTTTTGGCAGTTAAAATTACAGGTCCAGTTTCTATTTTTGGAAATTTCTGATTTGGCTTCAAATCCTTCAATGATGATGTTTGTCATGATATATGAGGTCTATTTGGACATGAATAAGCTCTCTCAAACCAAATCCATCCATCAAAACCATAAAATCAAGCCCAGTTGACCAAGTTTGACTTTTTAGGGTTTCTGACTGATTGTGCATTGAATGATGGCTTCTGAACATCCAATCTTTGACCTAAACACTTCAAATGGATCCCCAAGTCATGTGAACATGTTGGACCAACCCTAGGGCCTTGGCTCCTTGGAAATTGTGCTTGCTTGCTTGGTTGACTGATCTCCTGATCAGTTTGACCTAATTCTCCTGACTGGCTTGCACTTGAGGCAAAGGGACAATGCAATGCTATGCAGTGGACCATGTTATGCTATGACCTAATATGAGAAATTATGTACAATGATAGGTGCAAATTTGAGGTGCTACAGCTGCCCCTATTCAATCAGCTGGGAACCCGAACGGATGATAGCAATGGCTGTCAGACTTTCAGGGTAAACAGGGATTGAATACCAAAGAACCGTAGAAATTTGCACCGACTGGATATAATACAAGAAAAACCACGTCATTTACCGATGACGACTGCATGACAACTTCAGAAAAGCAAAACCATTTACCGATGGTTAGAAACTGGAAACTTGATATTTACCGATATCAACTTCAGCCAGACCATTTACCGATGGCCGCTGGGAAAACATCTTGAGAAAAATAGAACCATTTACCGATGGTTAAAAATTTGACATTTACCGATATCAACTTCAGCCAGACCATTTACCGATGGCTGCTGGGAAATAATTTGATGTAGAAAGGAAGCAAGACCATTTACCGATGGTGGCTTCAAAGCAACTTGATATTTACCGATATCAACTTCAACAAGGCCATTTACCGATGGCTGCTGCAACTGGGAATTCGATATTTACCGATATCGAAGAAAAACTGGGCCATTTACCGATGGCATCTCTGCTTGGGGAGGAACAAAATCTTTGTGGTGGAACCAGACAAGACGTTTACCGACGACTTCTGGGGATCTTGATTTTATTAATAAGGAAGATAACACATGACCAGACATTTACCGATGACTGGGATGAGACTCGATGTTTACCGACATCGAAAGATGATGTTTACCGACATCAAAAGAATGACCAGACATTTACCGATGACTGGGAATGAGAAATTTATTGGGGAGATACAAACAAATATTCGCAACTGAAAACCAGGTAGGACATTTACCGATGACTCTACTGGGGATCTCTAGCTGGGGAGTTATCAGACATTTACCGATGACTGAGGGAAAGACTCGATGTTTACCGACATCGAAAGATGATGTTTACCGACATCAAAAAAAGACCAGACATTTACCGATGACTGGGTGAGACTCGATGTTTACCGACACCGAAACAGTGGTGTTTACCGACACCAAAAATGACCAGACATTTACCGATGACTGGGGTGGGACTCGATGTTTACCGACACCGAAGCAATGGTGTTTACCGACACCAAACAAAGGAAATACACGCGGGTGTTGACATGATACTTACTGGTATTACAAGAACGGACATCTTAGATATGTCAAGGCAAGGCTGATCACTTGCTGGGGGTCTCACTGGGGAGAAACAAACTTTCTGTCACCATCAGGTGAGGAAATAAACCTCTGTGGGGCTATCAATTCTGAATACTGTAGAAGCAACTGTAGCAGACGTGCTATACTGATGTTGAATAAAAAAAAGATCCGCCTCTGCCGGGGATACGGTCTGATGGGGTTTCAAACACATGAATGCATATGTTTGAATTTTTCTATGGCGTAATGCTCCATATAGAATGGAAATGCTACGCAGTTTTGAGGATGCAATGATTACTACATGCAATGCAAAATGATGAGAACTCCGCTGGGAATACACAGGACGACTGTGCTGAGAAACCTTCAATACAATTCCGCTGGGGGAAAACAAAGCAACTGTTGGGGAACCATCAATACAAATCCGCTAGGGGAAGACAAGGACACTCGCTGGGGAGTAAGCAAACCACTTGTTACAGACAAAAGTACATTGCTGGGGATATCCCAAACAGTTCACAAGTAAGCCAAACTCCGCTAGGGGAAATAACTGCTCCGCTGGGGAAGATAAACTAAGCAACTCTCTGGGGATAAGGCTCATACAGACCTCCGACACGATAAACTCTGCTTTGGGAAATATCTGTTACTTCGCCGGGGACGACCCACATAATTCACAGGTAGAACAGATTCCAGCTGGGGATGCAGGTATCGACCTGCTACTGAAACTCGTCCAATCCACTGGTGGGATGAACTCTGTTGGAGAAATGATTGCTTCGCTGGGGAAGACTTAACCAATCCATAGCTAGGAGAAATAACTTCGTTCTGGGAAATAAACTGCTGGAGGATGCTCACAGGTGACGACCTGTACAACGGAACAATATATGCCCCAGGGGATACGTGGACAAGATACGCTCAAGTGTCCTCAACATTCAAAATGACTTTCAAATGTTTTAGTCTTTCTGCACGTTATTGTTTAGCCTTCATGTTTTTAGATGCAGTGTTTATCAAAAATTCGGACGTTTTTTGCAAACAAAACAGTAAAAGTAAAAACAGGAGAGCAATTTATCTGAATAACGACTTTTATTGATTGAAAATGTGCCTGAAAAGGCAAATACATTGGGAAGCAATTCCTAGGAAGAGGTGATTGCGCACAAAAGGAAAATAAACTATCCTAATGGCAATGTGAACACGGCATCCACTGTTTCCCAACTCTGTTATAACTCATAGATCATCAGTGTTCCTCCCAATTCCTTGCTTTCTGAGAAGATTGACTGGACCGCTCACTTCCTTTGAGATGGCAGCTGACGAAGCGTGACGAAGTACAGATAACTCAGACTGTAGTCTTCGCTTTAATCCCTCTTTTGGCTGGATCGCCCTTTCGGGTTTTCAATCCACCGGGATACCCATTTTTGCCTAAGCCGCCCTTGCGGGTTTTCGACTTACCGGGTGTACAATTTTTTCATTTTATCCCTAACTTTTGCCCGAACCTTTTCTTTCTGTTTTTTTAGTTCGTCGGGATGCCCATTTTTGCCTGGACTCTTTTATTCTTTTTGTCCAGCGGGTCAATTTATGCGAAGTATTTTTTGACTACATCTGAGTTAACAGGGGAAGGAAAATCTTCACCATCCATAGTTGTAAGCATCAAGGCTCCACCGGAGAAAACCTTTTTCACAACATACGGACCTTCATAATTAGGAGTCCACTTGCCCCTGTTGTCTGTACCGGGAGGAAGGATCCTCTTCAAAACTAGATCACCAATCTGAAATGTCCGAGGATGCACTTTCTGATCAAAGGCTCGCTTCATCCTTCTCTGATATATCTGCCCATGGCACACAGCTGCTAACCGTCTTTCTTCGATAAGGCTTAACTCATTAAACCTTGTCCGAATCCACTCGGCTTCGTCCAGCTTGACATCCAATAATACCCTCAGAGAAGGGATCTCCACTTCAACTGGTAGGACTGCTTCCATACCATACACAAGGGAGTAGGGGGTTGCCCCGGTCGACGTACGTACAGAGGTACGGTACCCATGCAAAGCGAAAGGCAACATCTCATGCCAATCCTTGTACGTTACGACCATCTTCTGCACAATCTTCTTAATATTCTTGTTTGCTGCCTCTACAGCACCGTTCATCTTCGGTCTGTAAGGAGAAGAATTGTGATGTTCAATCTTGAAATCTCTGCACAGCTCTTTCATCATCTTGTTGTTGAGATTTGAACCATTGTCAGTGATGATTCTCTCAGGGACTCCATAACGGCAGATGATTTCTTTCTTGATGAACCGGGCAACCACTTGTTTGGTGACGTTGGCAAAGGAAGCTGCTTCCACCCACTTGGTGAAGTAATCAATCGCAACCAAGATGAAGCGATGTCCATTCGAAGCAGTAGGCTCAATCTTCCCAATCATGTCGATGCCCCACATGGCGAACGGCCAAGGCGAGTTCATGACATTCAACGGGCTTGGTGGTACATGCACCTTATCAGCATAGATCTGACACTTATGGCACTTTCGAGCATATTTGAAGCAATCGGATTCCATAGTCATCCAGTAATATCCGGCTCTCAGCAATTTCTTCGACATTGCATGACCACCAGCGTGGGTACCAAACGAACCCTCGTGCACTTCTTGCATTAACATGTCTGCTTCGTGTCTATCCACGCATCTGAGCAAGACCATGTCAAAGTTCCGCTTATACAACACGTCATCCTGATTCAAATAAAAGCTTCCAGCTAGCCTTCTCAGGGTCTTCTTATCATTCTTTGACGCACCCTCAGGATACTCTTGAGTCTTGAGGAAGTTCTTGATGTCGTAATACCACGGTTTTTCATCAATCGCAACAACAGACTCGGCTGCAAACACATACGCAGGCCTCTCGAGTCGATTCACCGCAACATGTGGCACATGATTCCACCAATGAACTTTTATCATGGACGATAAAGTAGCCAGAGCATCCGCCATCTGATTCTCATCCCGGGGGACATGATACAATTTAACCTTCTTGAAGAACGTCAGTATTCTTCTGGTGTAATCTCTATACGGAATCAGATGCGGCTGGTTCGTATTCCAATCTCCATTGACCTGATTGATCACTAGAGCTGAATCTCCAAATATGTCAAGTGTTTTGATCCTCAGATCAATGGCTTCTTCAATCCCCATGATACAAGCCTCATACTCAGCTTCATTGTTGGTGACGTCGAAAGTCAATCTGGCAGAGAAAGGTATATGAGCACCTTTGGGATTGATCAACACTGCCCCAACACCATTACCGTTCATATTCACAGCCCCATCGAACATCAGTGTCCACTTGTCATCAGGATCCGGTCCTTCCTCGACAGGTGGCTCTTTACAATCTTTCGTCTTCAGGTACATGATGTCTTCATCAGGGAATTCAAACATCATAGGCTGATAATCGTCAATCGGTTGCTCGGCAAGATAGTCTGACAGAATACTACCTTTGATGGCCTTCTGTGACGTGTACTGAATGTCATACTCTGTTAAAATCATCTGCCAACAGGCAACACGTCCGGTGAGAGCTGGCTTCTCAAAGATGTACTTTACTGGATCCATCTTAGAAATCAACAAAGTAGTATGGTTCAACATATACTGTCTTAGTCGGCGAGCAGCCCATGCCAAAGCACAACAAGTTTTCTCGAGCAGTGAATATCTTGTTTCACAGTCGGTAAACTTTTTGCTAAGGTAGTATATGGCATGCTCTTTTCGACCAGACTCGTCATGCTGCCCCAATACACACCCCATTGAAGTCTCGATAACCGATAGGTACATTATCAGTGGTCTCCCTGGAACTGGAGGAATCAGGATTGGAGGGTTCTACAAATACTCTTTGATCTTGTCAAAAGCTTTCTGACAGTCATCATTCCATTTGATCGCCTGATTCTTTCTGAGTAGTTTGAAAATTGGTTCACATGTGGCAGTTAGATGAGATATGAACCGTGCAATGTAGTTCAACCTCCCTAAAAACCCACGGACTTGCTTTTCCGTCTTTGGTTCAGGCATCTCTTGAATAGCTTTGACTTTAGCTGGATCAACCTCAATCCCTTTCTCACTGACAATGAAGCCTAACAGCTTCCCTGATCTCACCCCAAACGTACACTTGTTTGGATTCAGCCTCAGTTTGAACTTGACCAATCTGTCAAACAACTTCTGCAAATTTACCAGGTGCTCCTCTTCTGTCTGTGACTTCACAATCATATCATCCACGTACACTTCAATTTCTTTGTGCATCATGTCATGAAAGAGAGTCGTCATTGCCCTCTGATAGGTGGCACCGGCATTCTTCAGCCCAAATGGCATCACTTTGTAGCAGAACGTGCCCCAAGGTGTAATGAATGTCGTCTTTTCCATGTCCTCTGGCGCCATCTTGATCTGATTATAGCCTGAGAAACCGTCCATCAAAGAGAACACCGAGGATTGAGCCGTATTATCCACCAATACATCAATGTGAGGTAATGGGAAATCATCTTTCGGACTCGCCCTGTTCAAATCCCGGTAATCGACACACATTCTGACTTTGCCATCCTTCTTCGGCACAGGAACAATGTTGGCAACCCACGGTGGATATCTGGTGACAGCCAAGAAACCTGCATCCCACTGCTTCTGAACCTCTTCCTTGATCTTGACAGCCATATCAGGACTAGTTCTGCGAAGCTTCTGTTTGACTGACGGACACTCTTCTTTCAGAGGTAACCGATGCACCACAATGTCTGTATCCAGCCCAGGCATGTCTTGATATGTCCAGGCGAATATTTCCACATATTCTCTTAGCATCTCAATTAGCCTCCTCTTGACAGAGTCTTCTAAGGCAGCCCCAATCTTGATCTCTCTTCTGGCGTCCTCAGTACCCAGATTAACAATCTCCAACTCCTCCTGATGAGGTTGGATGACCCTCTCCTCTTGCTTCAGCAATCTGACCAATTCTGCGGGGAGTTCACAGTCTTCCTCACTCTCCTCTTCAGCTTGGTAGATGGGATTATCAAAATCATATGGAGCCATAACAGAGTCGCTCACAGTGGATGCCAAAATATCACTTCTGCATGTTTAATGTTTTGTTTTTAGAAAAAGATTTCAATAAAGTCACAGAAAACAAAAAACATTGCCATTTTTATTATTTTGAAAAAAGTGAAAACAAAAATAGAAAGACAAAGATCTCAAAATTTGATTGCAAAACGTCCTTTATTTATGATAATCATTTAAACATGATGAGGCCCTACAATGAACCACTACGCCTTGGGCAGAACGTAGGGTTTTCATGCAAAATGAAAAAACAAAGGAAAATTACTCTGTCAGAAGAGTAACTTGGACCACTTCTTCAGCCGTCCAATTGTTGATAGACTCCCCTGGTGCACACGGGCGGACCCAGACGTCTACATCACAATCATTGTCAACATCTTCACCCTCAGTAGCAAAGACATCCCCATGATTCATCAGCCCAGTGCTGGTAAAGGTGCTCGGACCCACACTCTGTTCTGCCTGAAGAGGCTCAAAGCCGATTCCAAATTTGTCTTCCTTAACCGGCAAGTCAACCATCTTGCCCCAGCCTTCAGCTTTGCCAGAATCCACAACTTCCTTGGCTTGCTTATAGGATGCAATCGAAGCACCTGGCTTCCTCTGCTCGGCATAAGCTACCTTCTCAAGTGCCACGGTCTCAAATGCCTGGCACAGTGTTTCATGGATCTCACCATCCACCTCGACATACTTGAACGAGGATAGGTGGCTCACCAGAATCTCTTCTTCGCCACATACGGTCACAATCTGACCGTTCCAGACATACTTGAGCTTTTGGTGGAGAGTCGACGAGACTGCCCCTGCTGCGTGTATCCATGGACGCCCCAACAGACAGCTGTAGGCGGGCTGAATGTCCATAACATAGAAAATGACATCGAAAACTTCGGGACCTATCTTCACCGGCAAGATAACTTCACCAAACACAGATTGGATCCGTCAAAAGCGCGCACGATAAGGTCACTAGGAGTGAGCACAACTCCCTCAACATCAATCTTCTTTAGAATCTGCTTTGGCAGGACATTCAGGGACGACCCGGTGTCTACCAACACGTGAGACAGAACAGCACCCTTGCACTCCATAGTGATGTGCAAGGCTTTGTTATGATTACGACCCTCAGGCGTCAAGTCTAGGTCAGTGAAACCTACACCATGCCTGGTGCTCACGTTGGCTAGCACACCCTCCAGCTGGTTGACAGAGATCTCTTGCGGTACGTATGCCATGTTCAACATCTTCAGCAAAGCATCACGGTGTGCTTCAGAGCACAACAGCAAAGAGAGTATTGAAATTTTGGACGTGTAGCGGTGTATTCGTCGCTATATGATCTATTGGGGGAAGATCAACAAAGGATTCCGACCAAAGAGCGCATGAGACATATTATTCATTACCGGCAGACCGTGAATAATACACTCGAAAGGAAAAGACACCAGAGATACCGGTTACTGGGTATATAATAGGTGACTAACCAAAGACGTGAATTGGTATATATGCCAAAACACTCATCATCCGAAAGGAGGGCTTGAAAAAGCAAATCGACTTATAGGCTGGACATTCGAATCCACAACGGGAAAACGAATCTTACTCAACTGGGGACACAAACCCAAAGAGTGCATGAGCTACAATATCCATTACCGGCAGACCGTGGATAAGAAACTCGCATGAGATATATTATCTATTACCGTCAGAACGTAGATAATAAACTCGCATGGTAAGAAACACCAGAGATACCGGTTACTGGGTATATAATAGGTGATCTACCGAAACGTGAATTGGATTATATGCCAAAACACTCATCATCCAAAACACAAACTGGTTAAAGGATGGATATTCGATTCTACAAAGAATATGAATCTTGCTCAGCTGGGGAAAATCAACAAAGGATTCCAACTAAAGAGCGCATGAGATATATTATTCATTACCGGCAGACCGTGAATAATACACTCGAAAGGAAAAGACACCAGAGATACCGAGGTATATAATAGGTGACTATCCAAAACAAAGAGAGACAATCGATACCAAGCATCCGGGTAAACGAAAGACAACTCAAAGGGATAAATTGCAAGCATCCGGCAATTATCCGACAACAAAGCAATATTCGATTCCGCAAAGGGAAATAACGAATCTTACTCGACCAGGGAAACACGAAAGGCTTCGACTGAAGAGTGCATGAGATATATTATTCATTACCGGCAGACCGTGAATAATATACTCGCATGGAAGATTATCTATAACCGGGTTGTAGGTTGTTTATAGGATAAAATCCGAAAAGAAAGGCATCGGGATACCAGATTAGGTATATAATGATGACCATTCAAAGGGAGCAACAAACATTACCAACAAAGGGGTAAATGAAAGGCGATCTGCTGAGGATTCACTGGTGAGAATCAATGATCCGGGGAACACAATCACTGACACAAGGTGAAAGGACCCACTGGGGATAAAATTGCTAGCATACGGCAATTATCCACAAAAGACTTGCTAGGGATATAAGTGTTGATCTGAGCAACTTATCCAAGCAAAGAAAAATCAACATCAAGAACTAGATGAAGATACCCACAAGGGAAATTGTCATCGGTTGGGATGAACAACAAAATTAACTCTGCAAGGAGAGAACAGGGTTTATAACTACCGATTTGTAGGTAGAAAAACCGCAAAGATAGGACTTACGACTGCTGGTTTGTAGGCAGAGGGCCAAAAGGGTGGGGATAACCACAAAATTAGGGTTTACATCTACCGAATACGGGGTAGAAGACCAACAACTCCGCGTGGGGATAGAATAAATCACAAATCCGCACGGGAAACCAAGATAGGGTTGATAACAAACCACAAACTGCTGGAGAGCAGGAAAATAGGATTTACAACTACCGGTATGAGGTAGAAAACCAACAACTCTGGCTGGGGAATAAAAGGTGTATAACCACAAATTCTGCCAAGAAAGCCAGGAAGAATAGGACTTATAACTACCGGTATGAGGGTAGAGGCCCAAAAACATTCCGCTGGGGAACAACCCACTGGGAAGCACAAGACATCTGACAAATAGTCAGTTCGGGAATAATCCGAAAAGACGGACTGAATCAAGACATGTCCTAATGAGGATATAACTCAAATAGGAAAATCCATCCCAATATATGTGTTGGGAGGAAACGGAAGAAACCGTCATCCACGAGGATATATCTCGGTGGGGAACTGCAGAAGGAAAGACAACAGACATTTTCTGCTTATGGGGCTGACTCTATATGGAGAGATTTTAAACACCCGACATCTGCTTTGGGAGGATCTATAAAGAGATCTATATCACCATAGCAGGAGACACGACAAACAAATGATATATGGCAAGAAATGCAACATGAATATATGAATGTTTATGAATATGCATGAATATGCGTGATTTATGTTTGATGAATGCTGACAAAACAGACAGTTCTAACACAACAGGTTCAGGAATCAAACATCCGGTATTATACTTCCAGGGGAAAAACCAGCTGGAGAGCCAATCTGCGGAGATCTATATGCTGTAAAGCAAAGATCTGCGGGTACTGCTGAAGAAGCAGAGGGTCGGAGATATCAGGAAACAACCCAATCAGGGTACAGAAAGTCACAACGGGCAACACAGCCACCAAGACAAATCTGTAGGGGAACAAGAGAAGTCCCAAAGTATCTGCAGGGGATCCCAGTGTCAACTGAGAAACAAAAAGTGCATTGCACAAACACAAACTGCTGTAGAAGCAACTCCACATAACTCCGCTGGGGAACAACCCACTGAGGGAGAAAGATATCATCCAAATAGAATCTAACTGCATAAGCAACTCTACTGGGGAAAACTGTCGGCTACTCTCTTGGGGAACAAACCACTGAGGGAGGACAGATCAGATAAGTAGATTCTGCAACAAACCACTCTACTTGGGGAGAATATACATAGCAAAATGATCACAACAAGTAGATTCTGCAATATAAGCCACTCTACTGGGGATCACAACTAGTCAGGAAATCAATCCATTCTCTGGATGCTAGAGCCATCATCCGACCATACTGGGGATTGAAGGAGTATTCAACAGGCGAAACTGCCACAACAAACACTCTGCAGACTATGCTGAGGAAAAGATGGTTGAAATACTGGGACGTCGGCCCAATCAACCACTGAGTAGGAAAATAAATCCTGCTCTGCTGAAGAGAAAAACTCTGATGGAGAGATAGCAACAATTCCGCAGACGAATTCGCCGGGGAAAGGGTAAAGTACCGGGTATCAAACCGCTGATTTACCGAGTCTTTAAAAAGAAAGCAATCGTGCTGAGGAAACAGACAATTCCGCTGGCAACTGCGTTGGGAAGAGTGATAACAACTCTACTCGCAAATCCGATGGGGATATCAATAACAGCTCTACTCATGACTGTGCTGAGGAGACAAATAAAGTCTGGGGCGGGCGACCCACTGGAGAAAGTGACGGGCCACCAAGATGACAAACCATCAACCGCCAAAACTTCTACAAGAAAGGCACCCACGCTGGGGGAAAATTGCTGCTGGAGAAAACGAAGTCTTCAACAACATTCTGCTTGCGATTATACTGGGGAACAACCCCAACAACAACTTCGTTTGAGGAACAACCCCAACAAAGATCTGAAGAAAGAAGATACAACCAAACCAGGAATATGAACAAATGTCTTACCTGTTGGAGATCATGCCACCCTCGGGAGAGCACTGAGATATTCTTAAGTATCCTTTCAATCTTGTGAATGTTCACTTTGTCTAAAACAACAATTTTGAAAAATTTGATTTGTTTAAAACAATGATATTTTATCAATTTAAAACATGCAAAACATTTGTTGAATTGAAACAAATAAGAGTGCAAATAATTGGATAAAAAGCTCAAATTGATTTGATGGAATGGTAGCCTGCAAATGGCAAGACTCCATAGATCTGTACAAGTTTGAAATCAGTGATATATATTGGAAGAGGGCTACATTGAACATAATGATCCTTTCTCTACCAATTTGAATCTCGATGTATCCGAAGCTTCAGTTGACGACGAATCGAGAATCTTCTGACGAAATGACGACTGATGAACCAGAAAGTCTTGTCAGGATGCAGTTACTTGCCAAATCCCTAATTTTTGCCTAGATTGCCCCAGGGTGAGGTACTCAATCTAGCGGGATGCAAATATATCTTTTTTTCCAAGTCTCTAATTTTGCCTGGATTACCCCTGCGGGTTCTCCGCCGAGACGCTCATTTTTGCCTAAGCCGCCCTTTCGGGTTTTCAACTTAGCGAGCTATTCTGTTTTTCATTTGCATATACTTTTTTTTTTTAGGCAAAGTATCTCTTGACTGCATCTGAATTCACAGGACGAGTGAAATCCTCCCCATCCATTGTTGTAAGCATCAAAGCACCGCCTGAAAAGGCTCTCTTAACAACATATGGACCCTCGTAGTTTGGAGTCCACTTGCCCCTGGAATCGGGCGCGAAAGACAAAACTTTCTTGAGCACGAGGTCACCTTCTCGGAACACACCAGGCCTGACCTTCTTGTCGAATGCTTTCTTCATTCTTTGCTGATATAACTGACCATGACACAAGGCAGTTAAACGCTTCTCTTCGATCAAATTCAATTGGTCATAACGACTCTGAATCCATTCAGCATCAGTCAACTAGGGACTTGAGGGTATAATTTTTTTCTTTGGAAAAATTTTGAAATTTTTTTGCTGATTTTTGATTTTTTCTTCTTTTTCACCCTTTTTCTTTTTTTTTGTTTTTTTTTTTGTTTTTTTTTTGTTTTTTTTGTTTTTTTTATTGCATCTGCAACGCCCCAGTTTGACTGTTTTGCTGATTCTCATGATACAGCTGAATGAGCTCCTCTTGTGCTCAAGAAGGATAGGAAATCTCATTAGGAATTCCCTTTAACATCATCTTCCTCTACCTCAAATACAAAGAATTCAAGATTGGGAGATGGTGTTGGATCATTATGTTCAATGGGTTTAGAAATCCCTGCATAATGATTCTGGATAATGAAAAGCTTTTGAATTTAAACAAGCAAATCAGTTATGCAGATGAAAAAGCTGTTTTCGTTTTTCATGGGTTTTTTGTGATCACTGATTTCATGAAGAAAAGCAAAAAGTGAAAACAAAGGAAAAACAAATGTTTAACAATGCATTAATTGAATGAAAACATCATTGTATTAAAATGCTTTGCCAACAATGTCATCACTTCTCCTTTTGGCATGGGAGAAGGGTTTTAAACAAAGTGAACAAATCATGCTGACTTATGAATGACCGTAGGAACATCCACAGCGACCCAATTGTGGCAGACACCACCAGGAATGATGAAATTGTTCAAATCTTCTGCATCTTCTTCAATGATAGCAGCAGCTTCTTCTTCAAGTTGATCGTTATGGATGAATCCTCCACTTGCGAACAAACCTTGCTCATCATATGCCCCAGAACAATAGCCAATGCCAGCCCGGGATTGGTTAACCAGGAATAAATCCATCAACAGTACATAGTCTGGCAAAATCCTCCTCGAGTTCACAATCCTCTTGCTCAGGATGATCCATCAATCTGGCAGAATTGGCTCTGGTATAATACCGGCGAGGTGCGTCTCAAAATAAATGAAGATCGCAGGGTCAGACCACAGGACGGGAGACCAGAACAAAACACCTGCTTATGCAAATGATGCATGAAGTGTTTATGCATATGCTTGTTTTTTATTTCAAAGAAACTCGAGGGTTCTATTTGCAAACTTTGAAATTATCAACATTTTGATCGTATATGAGAATATCTCATCAGATATATCAGGTGAAAATTTTTTCCCGGTTTTTTCATGTTTTGAAATTTTTTGCAAATAAACTCCTTTGAGTTCCTTGAAAATTTTCTTTTTTTCTGATGATATGGATGCGGATGAATGCGTGAATGCATGAATGCAACAAACACACTCAAGGATCAAGCAAGGCACACCAAACAAAGGTCGTGGGAAAGCTCATTGTATCCCTAATATCAATCATCCATTTTGGTGGATTTAGGTTTTCACCTTATCGACACCCAAGTTCCATTGATATTAACGGTACATGAACCGATTCAAACATCCTTAATATCAACCAGCCGCTTTGGTGGATTTTAGGTTTTACACCTGATCCGGGTTCCATTGATATTAACAATGTTTGAACGACTCAACCACGAATCACGGGTTTGTTGAGAGTCACGAGCATGGAGTCTCGGTTAAGAACCACCCAAAGGGAGCGTACTAGGGTTTAAACCTGCCAGACATGTTCTATCAGAGGTTCCCATAATCATCGTTCCATCTCTCGAATATTATCGGAGGAACGAATACTCGTATTCCAAGAATATTCTCAAGAGAAACTCTTACGAGTGTAGTATCGCGTAACAATCGTATCAGAACTGACATCTGAACGACCTCCGCACTACGGTCCTAAAAATAGGCCAAGATGGGTTTGGTAAACTAAGGTCCTTGGCTTCTGCGGCACATGATTGAAAGAATAATGCCTAACCACAAATAACTTGTGTGACATTATTAATTCAACATGACCTCCACCAAGTGAATGGACTCGCAAGTCAACTGGCTAAGGAATACTCCACACCAATCAACAAGACTATGCCATTCTCCTATCCTAGAGTGCACTCGAGTTCGGGTATAGAACTCATCTCACAGATCACCAAAGCAAACAGCAATTGTATATCAAGCAATTCACACATTACAATCAATACAGTGATCCCAAATTGTACAAAAATATGTCATATAACAAATAACAATATATCACAACAAGGGTGAAAAGTAGGCAATACCACCAAGGAAGTACTCCCCAGCAGAGTCGCCACTTTTCCTGTAGCGGTGTATTCGTCGCTATATGATCTATTGATTAAATCATAAGCAAAGCATACAATGAAATTTCGAGTCGCCACCGCACTTTTATTTATCCAAAGGACTGGCTAAAAAGCGAACAAAAGCCTAAGAAGTTTTACACGTAGAAAACTAATAAAAAGATCAGAGAGTCTGGGTAAGGGGTAAATTACGCAATGGGAAGGTGTTAGGCACCCACTACGTCCTAGGTACTCCTAGGGAGCCCTTTTCACACTTGTTGTACTAAATTGTTATTTGTTATGACATAAATATTGTGCAAACATGATTGGGATGATGAGAAAAGAATATACAAGTTTTATTATTGGGTTTGAACGGATGAACCCGCTGCCTACGTACCTTCCATCAAAGGTAAGGATCAAAACGACGTAGTTCGGCTAAAAGATTTCCAAAAGTTGGTGGATTCAATTTTAAACAATAGCACTGAGGCTTTTCATTATCAATGGGAGAAAACTCGACCAAGACCAACATCCACCATGTGAGGATATCTTCGACGCACTAGAGGGGTTAACCCTGTTTTCAGTACGGAAGTCTTACTGTCGACTCACTAAGGATAGGTAAGATTTACATCAACCACAATGATAATTGAAACCTATGGCTAATGCATGAAAAGATTAACAATGGACAAAGCCAAAACAAGTGAATGGGTGAAGTTAATTGATTGTGATTATGAAAGTGGAGTCAAAGTATGATTAAGGTTGATTCAAAAGAAGTGTTATGAAATGGAGTTTGAAAAAAAGTCAAGGACTTGGGGTCCAGGTTTTTAGTTTGAAAAAAAGCATGAAGATGTTCGCACAATATCTATGTCAAGTTTGAAATCAAAGTGTGAAAAGGTTTAGGACATAATGGGGATGAATGGATGAAGATGGATTGTAAAACTTCTTAGAAGGTTCACTTCTTGAAATCATATAGAAGATGATTCAAGTGTGTCCTTTGGAATGAGCAATGGATAATAACAAACAAACAAGAAAGTCAACAAAAGCGGATATCGGATGCCAATCACTGGGCTTATACCAATCTCCTAAAACAGAACGGGATATCAGAGGCCACTCAATGGACTTATACTAATCTCCTAACAAAATGAAACTTGGATACCGGATGCCAATCTGTCTGGACTTATACCAATATCCAACATATGGTCATAGGAAAGCAAATGCCAACTTGCAGGGACTTACAATTGCATCCTCTCATACAACAAACAATGCAACATGTGATCATAGAAAAGCAAATGCCAACTTACAGGGACTTACAATTGCATCCTCACACACAATAAACAAATGCAAAACAATGGATGTCAGATGCCAATCTATCTGGGCTTACTCTAACAAATGCCAACTTACAGGGACTTACAGTTGTATCCTCACATACAATCAAACAAGTGCATCAAGCAAAGATAAGATGAGTGGCCAAGGTGATGGTCTTATACTCACTTCCATATCATAGGAGCAATGGCCAATGAATGGTCTTACAATTGTCCTCAATGGGTAAACAACAATGATAATGTCACAAAGACAAATGAGATGATCATGCATTAATGAGCAATTAATGATGATGAATGTATAAAGCATACAAGCAAACAATGTGTATATGAGGTAAACAATCAATCAATGAGAATCAAACAGCACACTTTATAACCAAACAAGGAGGCTCATACAAAAGGTTAGGCATTGAAGCCAACTGGAATAGGGTCAAAGATTGCTCTTAACCTTGCCATTGAGAGGCTAAGGTGAAGCAGATGAAAGGAGATGAGGGGTGTGCCTCATTGCTCTTATCCCTGATCAGGGAGAGCATTTAAATATTAGAAGGTGTGGGAGTTCAGAAAGTAGGAACTCTTTCCACATTATTGACTCGATAGATCTTGGGTTTTGATCTCAATGCTACAACCATGTAATGGGAGCAAGGAGAAGACTCACTGAATAGTGGGAGATAGACTACTTATCTCTTATATCCACCAATTGCCTTACTTGAAGGACTTTTCCTGCTTGGGACAAATATAAACACACACAAGCATTGCCTCTTAAGGAGGACTTCAGACAGTTGCCTGGCCAAATGACAGGCCAGGTCTTCCAGACTACATGAAGAAAAAAGGATTATACCTCAAAGCAAATTGCTAAATAGCAAAGCAAAGCAAGTTCAAAGAACTAAGCAACTAATGGTACCTGAAATAGTCAAACAGATCAGTACACAATTCAAGAGTTCAAGCAAAAGGAAGTAGGAATCAACAGTTAAAATAGACAGACAAATGTGCAAAGCACAAGACTCAAATCATATGAGTCAAGCCACCTACAAAACCAAAAGGTTAGCTCATCATAAACAAATAAAACTCAAACAGTTGGTAAAAGTTTCTTTGAGGCAATTGCTCCTCAACCTGAAACATGAACTCAATCATAAGCCACAGGACCACTAGGACAAGCCTAGGGTCAAAAATAAATGAGAAAGTCAAAACAGCAAGCCATATCCAATCAAGATCAAATTCAAACATTTAAGAAGCAAACCCAATTGGTCTCAAGTTCATATCATGCATCATCATCATTTCAAAGACAAAAGAAGTCAAAGCATGGCAAATGAGGGCTCATAAAAGTCAACAGCAAGACTTAGCTCAAAACCAAACATAAACAATTCCAAAAATCAACAAATAATTCATGCTCAATCACAATCCATAACATGACATGCATATAGAATTTCAGCTCATTTGGATCATGGGAAGATGGTCAATTAAAATCAGAAAGTCAAACAATTTCAAACATGCTCAAAGAAGTCAAACAATCATGCATTAACTTCAAAAATTCATAATTCAGTGATAACATATGATAAATGAATGGGATCAACACCATGGCAAAGCTTAAGATGTCTAGTATGCACATGTAAAATTTCATGATCATCCAATAAAGTATGAGAATTTCACAAATGGAATGGCAAGATGTATCACACAAAGTCAACAATTGACTAGACAGGGGAGAAAAATCTCAAACAATTAGGAAATGGCATAATTAATTCCAAGAAAAATTACAAGTCAACTAGACATATAATAGAAGGCTCATGCAAAAATTCACATTAATTGGAGGTCAGGAAGCATGTCATCAAAAATCATGAAATTGCATATCAATGGTGTGACACAAATTGTCACACCCTAGTTCCAAAATTCATAACTCAGCAACCAAATAAGATAAATTCAAAAACTCTATATCAAAATCACCATGGGTGAGTGTAGATTAAGCACAAAAAATTTCAGATCAAATGGACAATGCATCACAATTTCACAATTGAATTGGCAAGATGTACAAAATATGCATACATGAGCAAAACCCTAATACCATTAAAAATCCAGCCATCCAAAAAATCAGCAAAAATCATGATAACAAATTAGACATTCATATGAACATGATGCAAAAATTTTCATGAATTTTGGATTTGAAATGAGTGAATTATGATTTTTAGAAGATGAGTAACCAAAGTGAAATAAACATTGCACAAATGATCATGAAATAATTAATTAATTGGGCACAATGGCATTTCAGTAATTATCTGGACCGGTTATTGAAACTCTGCGTTTTGGCCAGGGAAATAGAATGTCTTGATTGGTTGTCATCGATGGAACAGTAACATTCATGCAATGCAAAGGTTCACACGCAGAAACATCATTCAAATGGAATTCTTCTGGGTTTCTAGGGTTTGTACACAGTTCCTATTCATGTTCATCATCATGAAAAAACGAAATTCATCCAGACCTTCACAAACAGCATGGCAATGAAACAGTACAGGGCCATGCAAAACACGATAACAGCAGCCAATTGCAATTTGAAAAGAAAATCTGGAAAAAGGTTCTTAGGGTTTCAACAGCTACAGTATAACTTCATCACTTTCATTCAATCATGAAAAATTAAATCGCCCAGAATTTGAAATTAGCCATACCAATAGAGTCAGCAAACAACATACAACAAGAATGTAGCATCCATTTTCATTAAATCATTTCAAGCAAAGCAAATCGAGCAAGAACATGTTTGAGCATAAAAATTAAAATCCAGATTTCTCATGCATAACTCAACCATTTCATGTGATACAAAGTTCAATGGAATCAGCATCAAAAGATCTATCCTAAACATAGCATAATTTGGTAAATGGTGAGACTCGAACACTTACTTGATTTTGAAGAAAAGAGTGGAGCAGTGGTTATTTTGGTGATGCAAGCTCAAACAGATGAAGATTATGGTTGATATTGATGGATACTTGAAGAAACTTAGCTCGAACAACTCAAATTCAACTTGAATCGAAACTTGCCATGGCTGAAGCTTGAAGGAAACAGAACATGAGATGAACTTCCAGTTGATGTTTTGTGCTTGAAAAGGCTTCCAAATGATGGCCAGATGATGAAAAAGTCAAGGAATCCTCGAGCTCTTTAGAGGTTTTGGTCAGAAAATTCAAAGATGAGCCAATGAGATTTTTGGAGAGAATAGAATTTCTGTGTGTAAGGAGGCCGCAGCTAGGGTTGAAATGTGCAGAAAATATGTTTAAATACTTCTGTTTTGCATTGCTAATGAAGGTGCTAATCAAGGTTATCCCAAATGAAGCAACTTTGCCATTTGCTAATTTTCCACCATATGCACATGGGGTGTGAGTTCTGCACGAATTGGGCCTTGGGCAAGCTTCAAATATCAATTCAAACAAGTTCCAATTGGCCAAAATGTTTAAAAATGCCTAATTCAAAAAGTCAACTTTTCAACATACTTGAAATTAATTAAGGCAAGTTCAAAAAGGCCATTTTGCATGGTGAGGTTTTGATGAATGATGAATGCATTTTTGGAAAGAGGGGAACAAATAGGACTTGTAGGAAAAAACCCCATCAAAATTGGCCAAATGGTTTGAGAGATATGGCCTTTTGAAGTTCAAGAAATTGTGAAAATGAATTGATCATATCTTGACAACCATACATGGGATTTGAGAGTTCTTGGACTTTTTGGAAATGGGAGAACAATATATTCAACTTTCATGTTGGGCAAAAATTCATTTGAAGCTTGTATCATGATGCAAGTTTAAGGTCAAGAAGTTTCCATTTTTGGCAAATTTGAATTACAGGTCAAGTTTCTATTTCTGGAAATTTCCTGTCTGACTTTAAATTCTTCACTGTGGATGCTTGACATGATATATGAAGCTTATATAGACATGAATGAGACCTCTCAGACCAAATCCCATCCTTAAATCACTGATTAAATCAACAGTTGACCAAGTTTGACTTTTCTAGGGTTTTGGATGATTGAACCACTTCTGATGAATTCCAAAGCCTAATTCCTTGAGATCTTGACTCCAAATGATGTCACAACATATATGAACTCTTGATTATTGATCATGGTGCCCAAATTCTGCAAGAATGGTCACCATCCACTGCAATGACTGACTTTGACTGATTTTGACCTAATTACTGATGATTGCTTCAGCTGCAAGCAACAAGGTTAGATGACAATATTTTTGTACTTTTTGGTTAGTAAACATATGAAAAGCAAAGATATACAAATGCAAGACATGCTTGGTGATCAAGAACCAAACTCACAAGGCAACCTACCCACTAGGAGGGAAACTAGGGCATGCAGTGATCCTTGAGGCCATGATATGATATGTTATGGGCCACGAGGGATCTTAGGGCCAAAATTGGGGTCTTACAGATGCCCCTATTTAAGGTCATTCTAGCCGGAGAAGTGAAGTTTAGAAATCTTCATCTCGACGCGGTAGAATGGGCTTAAATAACAGTAATGAGACAAATTTTGGTCCCTAAGAGACCTCATGATGCAAATGTATGCATGCAAAAGACACAAATTATGTGGGGAACATGATTCACACAGAAGAAAAGACGATCCATCGGAGTAATACACTCACCAGGAACAGAGACTCTAACAGGAGTTGGGGATAAACAAAACTGACACAGCGTGGACAAGACACGACTCTGATTAGGGAAATAGAAAACAGACTGGAGAACTCACTGGGGAGTGAAGGACTCACACTGGGGAAAATAAATCCAAAGGAAAATAAATCCATTGGAGAGACACAAGCTGACTCCTGGGGGAGAAGCAACAAGAAAACTTCACTGAGGAAGCACCGAACAAATATGGTGTTACCGGTATAAGGGCAACAAACTCAGGAAAATCTGACTCCACAAGGGACCAAAGTCATAATAGGGAGCAGAAAGGAAGGAAACCAAGGATACCGGGTTGTAGGTATGAAACAGGTGACCGACCAAAGACGTGAATTGGTGTGTGTTCCAAAACACTCATCATCCTGAAGAGAGCGAAAGCAAACTTGTTTATAGGATGGATATTTGATTCTGTAAAGAATGCAAATCTTACTCAGTTGGGGAAACAAACAAAGTGTTCGACAAGAGAGTGCATGAGATATATTATTCATAGCCGGCAAACCGTGAATAATATACTCGCATGGAAAATTATCCTGAACCGGGTTGTAGGTTGTTTATAGGATAAGAATCCGAAGACGTGAATTGGTGTGTGTTCCAAAACACTCATCACCCTGAAGAAAGCTAGAACAGCAGACTTGTTTATAGGATGGACATTCGATTCCACAAGGAATGCGAATCTGACTCTGCGGAGAAAACAATCAAAAGATTGACTCGAGAGTGAACGAGATATAATATCAATTACCGTCAGAACGTGGATAGAATACTCATAAAGGAAGATTATCCTGAACCGGGTTGTAGGTTGTTTATAGGATAAAATCCGAAGACGTGAATTGGTGTGTGTTCCAAAACACTCATCACCCTGAAGAAAGCTAGAACAACAGACTTGTTTATAGGATGGATGTTCGATTCCACAAGGAACACGAACCTTACTCGACTGGGGGAAGATCAACAAAGGATTCCGACCAAAGAGCGCATGAGACATATTATTCATTACCGGCAGACCGTGAATAATACACTCGAAAGGAAAAGACACCAGAGATACCGGTTACTGGGTATATAATAGGTGACTAACCAAAGACGTGAATTGGTATATATGCCAAAACACTCATCATCCGAAAGGAGGGCTTGAAAAAGCAAATCGACTTATAGGATGGACATTCGAATCCACAACGGGAAAACGAATCTTACTCAACTGGGGACACAAACCCAAAGAGTGCATGAGCTACAATATCCATTATCGGCAGACCGTGGATAAGAAACTCGCATGAGATATATTATCTATTACCGTCAGAACGTAGATAATAAACTCGCATGGTAAGAAACACCAGAGATACCGGTTACTGGGTATATAATAGGTGATCTACCGAAACGTGAATTGGATTATATGCCAAAACACTCATCATCCAAAACACAAACTGGTTAAAGGATGGATATTCGATTCTACAAAGAATACGAATCTTGCTCAGCTGGGGAAAATCAACAAAGGATTCCAACTAAAGAGCGCATGAGATATATTATTCATTACCGACAGACCGTGAATAATACACTCGAAAGGAAAAGACACCAGAGATACCAAGGTATATAATAGGTGACTATCCAAAACAAAGAGAGACAACCGATACCAAGCATCCGGGTAAACGAAAGACAACTCAAAGGGATAAATTGCAAGCATCCGGCAATTATCCGACAACAAAGCAATATTCGATTCCGCAAAGGGAAATAACGAATCTTACTCGACCAGGGAAACACGAAAGGCTTCGACTGAAGAGTGCATGAGATATATTATTCATTACCGGCAGACCGTGAATAATATACTCGCATGGAAGATTATCCATAACCGGTTTGTAGGTTGTTTATAGGATAAAATCCGAAAAGAAAGGCATCGGGATACCAGATTAGGTATATAATGATGACCATTCAAAGGGAGCAACAGACATTACCAACAAAGGGGTAAATGAAAGGCGATCTGCTGAGGATTCACTGGTGAGAATCAATGATCCGGGGAACACAATCACTGACACAAGGTGAAAGGACCCACTGGGGATAAAATTGCTAGCATACGGCAATTATCCACAAAAGACTTGCTAGGGATATAAGTGCTGATCTGAGCAACTTATCCAAGCAAAGAAAAATCAACATCAAGAACTAGATGAAGATACCCACAAGGGAAATTGTCATCGGTTGGGATGAACAACAAAATTAACTCTGCAAGGAGAGAACAGGGTTTATAACTACCGGTTTGTAGGTAGAAAAACCGCAAAGATAGGACTTACGACTGCTGGTTTGTAGGCAGAGGGCCAAAAGGGTGGGGATAACCACAAAATTAGGGTTTACATCTACCGAATACGGGGTAGAAGACCAACAACTCCGCGTGGGGATAGAATAAATCACAAATCCGCACGGGAAACCAAGATAGGGTTGATAACAAACCACAAACTGCTGGAGAGCAGGAAAATAGGATTTACAACTACCGGTATGAGGTAGAAAACCAACAACTCTGGCTGGGGAATAAAAGGTGTATAACCACAAATTCTGCCAAGAAAGCCAGGAAGAATAGGACTTATAACTACCGGTATGAGGGTAGAGGCCCAAAAACATTCCGCTGGAGAACAACCCACTGGGAAGCACAAGACATCTGATAAATAGTCAGTTCGGGAATAATCCGAAAAGACGGACTGAATCAAGACATGTCCTAATGAGGATATAACTCAAATAGGAAAATCCATCCCAATATATGTGTTGGGAGGAAACGGAAGAAACCGTCATCCACGAGGATATATCTCGGTGGGGAACTGCAGAAGGAAAGACAACAGACATTTTCTGCTTATGGGGCTGACTCTATATGGAGAGATTTTAAACACCCGACATCTGCTTTGGGAGGATCTATAAAGAGATCTATATCACCATAGCAGGAGACACGACAAACAAAGGATATATGGCAAGAAATGCAACATGAATATCTGAATGTTTATGAATATGCATGAATATGCGTGATTTATGTTTGATGAATGCTGACAAAACAGACAGTTCTAACACAACAGGTTCAGGAATCAAACATCCGGTATTATACTTCCAGGGGAAAAACCAGCTGGAGAGCCAATCTGCGGAGATCTATATGCTGTAAAGCAAAGATCTGCGGGTACTACTGAAGAAGCAGAGGGTCGGAGATATCAGGAAACAACCCAATCAGGGTACAGAAAGTCACAACGGGCAACACAGCCACCAAGACAAATCTGTAGGGGAACAAGAGAAGTCCCAAAGTATCTGCAGGGGATCCCAGTGTCAACTGAGAAACAAAAAGTGCATTGCACAAACACAAACTGCTGTAGAAGCAACTCCACATAACTCCGCTGGGGAACAACCCACTGAGGGAGAAAGATATCATCCAAATAGAATCTAACTGCATAAGCAACTCTACTGGGGAAAACTGTCGGCTACTCTCTTGGGGAACAAACCACTGAGGGAGGACAGATCAGACAAGTAGATTCTGCAACAAACCACTCTACTTGGGGAGAATATACATAGCAAAATGATCACAACAAGTAGATTCTGCAATATAAGCCACTCTACTGGGGATCACAACTAGTCAGGAAATCAATCCATTCTCTGGATGCTAGAGCCATCATCCGACCATACTGGGGATTGAAGGAGTATTCAACAGGCGAAACTGCCACAACAAACACTCTGCAGACTATGCTGAGGAAAAGATGGTTGAAATACTGGGACGTCGGCCCAATCAACCACTGAGTAGGAAAATAAATCCTGCTCTGCTGAAGAGAAAAACTCTGATGGAGAGATAGCAACAATTCCGCAGACGACTTCGCCGGGGAAAGGGTAAAGTACCGGGTATCAAACCGCTGATTTACCGAGTCTTTAAAAAGAAAGCAATCGTGCTGAGGAAACAGACAATTCCGCTGGCAACTGCGCTGGGAAGAGTGATAACAACTCTACTCGCAAATCCGATGGGGATATCAATAACAGCTCTACTCATGACTGTGCTGAGGAGACAAATAAAGTCTGGGGCGGGCGACCCACTGGAGAAAGTGACGGGCCACCAAGATGACAAACCATCAACCACCGAAACTTCTACAAGAAAGGCACCCACGCTGGGGGAAAATTGCTGCTGGAGAAAACGAAGTCTTCAACAACATTCTGCTTGCGATTATACTGGGGAACAACCCCAACAACAACTTCGTTTGAGGAACAACCCCAACAAAGATCTGAAGAAAGAAGATACAACCAAACCAGGAATATGAACAAATGTCTTACCTGTTGGAGATCATGCCACCCTCGGGAGAGCACTGAGATATTCTTAAGTATCCTTTCAATCTTGTGAATGTTCACTTTGTCTAAAACAACAATTTTGAAAAATTTGATTTGTTTAAAACAATGATATTTTATCAATTTAAAACATGCAAAACATTTGTTGAATTGAAACAAATAAGAGTGCAAATAATTGGATAAAAAGCTCAAATTGATTTGATGGAATGGTAGCCTGCAAATGGCAAGACTCCATAGATCTGTACAAGTTTGAAATCAGTGATATATATTGGAAGAGGGCTACATTGAACATAATGATCCTTTCTCTACCAATTTGAATCTCGATGTATCCGAAGCTTCAGTTGACGACGAATCGAGAATCTTCTGACGAAATGACGACTGATGAACCAGAAAGTCTTGTCAGGATGCAGTTACTTGCCAAATCCCTAATTTTTGCCTAGATTGCCCCAGGGTGAGGTACTCAATCTAGCGGGATGCAAATATATCTTTTTTTTCCAAGTCTCTAATTTTGCCTGGATTACCCTTGCGGGTTCTCCGCCGAGACGCTCATTTTTGCCTAAGCCGCCCTTTCGGGTTTTCAACTTAGCGAGCTATTCTGTTTTTCATTTGCATATACTTTTTTTTTTTTAGGCAAAGTATCTCTTGACTGCATCTGAATTCACAGGACGAGTGAAATCCTCCCCATCCATTGTTGTAAGCATCAAAGCACCGCCTGAAAAGGCTCTCTTAACAACATATGGACCCTCGTAGTTTGGAGTCCACTTGCCCCTGGAATCGGGCGCGAAAGACAAAACTTTCTTGAGCACGAGGTCACCTTCTCGGAACACACCAGGCCTGACCTTCTTGTCGAATGCTTTCTTCATTCTTTGCTGATATAACTGACCATGACACAAGGCAGTTAAACGCTTCTCTTCGATCAAATTCAATTGGTCATAACGACTCTGAATCCATTCAGCATCAGTCAACTAGGGACTTGAGGGTATAATTTTTTTCTTTGGAAAAATTTTGAAATTTTTTTGCTGATTTTTGATTTTTTCTTCTTTTTCACCCTCTTTCTTTTTTTTTTGTTTTTTTTTTTTTTTTTTTTTTGTTTTTTTTTTTTGATTGCATCTGCAATGCCCCAGTTTGACTGTTTTGCTGATTCTCATGATACAGCTGAATGAGCTCCTCTTGTGCTCAAGAAGGATAGGAAATCTCATCAGGAATTCCCTTTAATATCATCTTCCTCTACCTCAAATACAAAGAATTCAAGATTGGGAGATGGTGTTGGATCATTATGTTCAATGGGTTTAGAAATCCCTGCATAATGATTCTGGATAATGAAAAGCTTTTGAATTTAAACAAGCAAATCAGTTATGCAGATGAAAAAGCTGTTTTCGTTTTTCATGGGTTTTTTGTGATCACTGATTTCATGAAGAAAAGCAAAAAGTGAAAACAAAGGAAAAACAAATGTTTAACAATGCATTAATTGAATGAAAACATCATTGTATTAAAATGCTTTGCCAACAATGTCATCACTTCTCCTTTTGGCATGGGAGAAGGGTTTTAAACAAAGTGAACAAATCATGCTGACTTATGAATGACCGTAGGAACATCCACAGCGACCCAATTGTGGCAGACACCACCAGGAATGATGAAATTGTTCAAATCTTCTGCATCTTCTTCAATGATAGCAGCAGCTTCTTCTTCAAGTTGATCGTTATGGATGAATCCTCCACTTGCGAACAAACCTTGTTCATCATATGCCCCAGAACAATAGCCAATGCCAGCCCGGGATTGGTTAACCAGGAATAAATCCATCAACAGTACATAGTCTGGCAAAATCCTCCTCGAGTTCACAATCCTCTTGCTCAGGATGATCCATCAATCTGGCAGAATTGGCTCTGGTATAATACCGGCGAGGTGCGTCTCAAAATAAATGAAGATCGCAGGGTCAGACCACAGGACGGGAGACTAGAACAAAACACCTGCTTATGCAAATGATGCATGAAGTGTTTATGCATATGCTTGTTTTTTATTTCAAAGAAACTCGAGGGTTCTATTTGCAAACTTTGAAATTATCAACATTTTGATCGTATATGAGAATATCTCATCAGATATATCAGGTGAAAAAATTTTCCCGGTTTTTTCATGTTTTGAAAATTTTTGCAAATAAACTCCTTTGAGTTCCTTGAAAATTTTCTTTTTTTCTGATGATATGGATGCGGATGAATGCGTGAATGCATGAATGCAACAAACACACTCAAGGATCAAGCAAGGCACACCAAACAAAGGTCGTGGGAAAGCTCATTGTATCCCTAATATCAATCATCCATTTTGGTGGATTTAGGTTTTCACCTTATCGACACCCAAGTTCCATTGATATTAACGGTACATGAACCGGTTCAAACATCCTTAATATCAACCAGCCGCTTTGGTGGATTTTAGGTTTTACACCTGATCCGGGTTCCATTGATATTAACAATGTTTGAACGACTCAACCACGAATCACGGGTTTGTTGAGAGTCACGAGCATGGAGTCTCGGTTAAGAACCACCCAAAGGGAGCGTACTAGGGTTTAAACCTGCCAGACATGTTCTATCAGAGGTTCCCATAATCATCGTTCCATCTCTCGAATATTATCGGAGGAACGAATACTCGTATTCCAAGAATATTCTCAAGAGAAACTCTTACGAGTGTAGTATCGCGTAACAATCGTATCAGAACTGACATCTGAACGACCTCCGCACTACGGTCCTAAAAATAGGCCAAGATGGGTTTGGTAAACTAAGGTCCTTGGCTTCTGCGGCACATGATTGAAAGAATAATGCCTAACCACAAATAACTTGTGTGACATTATTAATTCAACATGACCTCCACCAAGTGAATGGACTCGCAAGTCAACTGGCTAAGGAATACTCCACACCAATCAACAAGACTATGCCATTCTCCTATCCTAGAGTGCACTCGAGTTCGGGTATAGAACTCATCTCACAGATCACCAAAGCAAACAGCAATTGTATATCAAGCAATTCACACATTACAATCAATACAGTGATCCCAAATTGTACAAAAATATGTCATATAACAAATAACAATATATCACAACAAGGGTGAAAAGTAGGCAATACCACCAAGGAAGTACTCCCCAGCAGAGTCGCCACTTTTCCTGTAGCGGTGTATTCGTCGCTATATGATCTATTGATTAAATCATAAGCAAAGCATACAATGAAATTTCGAGTCGCCACCGCACTTTTATTTATCCAAAGGACTGGCTAAAAAGCGAACAAAAGCCTAAGAAGTTTTACACGTAGAAAACTAATAAAAAGATCAGAGAGTCTGGGTAAGGGGTAAATTACGCAATGGGAAGGTGTTAGGCACCCACTACGTCCTAGGTACTCCTAGGGAGCCCTTTTCACACTTGTTGTACTAAATTGTTATTTGTTATGACATAAATATTGTGCAAACATGATTGGGATGATGAGAAAAGAATATACAAGTTTTATTATTGGGTTTGAACGGATGAACCCGCTGCCTACGTACCTTCCATCAAAGGTAAGGATCAAAACGACGTAGTTCGGCTAAAAGATTTCCAAAAGTTGGTGGATTCAATTTTAAACAATAGCACTGAGGCTTTTCATTATCAATGGGAGAAAACTCGACCAAGACCAACATCCACCATGTGAGGATATCTTCGACGCACTAGAGGGGTTAACCCTGTTTTCAGTACGGAAGTCTTACTGTCGACTCACTAAGGATAGGTAAGATTTACATCAACCACAATGATAATTGAAACCTATGGCTAATGCATGAAAAGATTAACAATGGACAAAGCCAAAACAAGTGAATGGGTGAAGTTAATTGATTGTGATTATGAAAGTGGAGTCAAAGTATGATTAAGGTTGATTCAAAAGAAGTGTTATGAAATGGAGTTTGAAAAAAAGTCAAGGACTGGGGTCCAGGTTTTTAGTTTGAAAAAAAGCATGAAGATGTTCGCACAATATCTATGTCAAGTTTGAAATCAAAGTGTGAAAAGGTTTAGGACATAATGGGGATGAATGGATGAAGATGGATTGTAAAACTTCTTAGAAGGTTCACTTCTTGAAATCATATAGAAGATGATTCAAGTGTGTCCTTTGGAATGAGCAATGGATAATAACAAACAAACAAGAAAGTCAACAAAAGCGGATATCGGATGCCAATCACTGGGCTTATACCAATCTCCTAAAACAGAACGGGATATCAGAGGCCACTCAATGGACTTATACTAATCTCCTAACAAAATGAAACTTGGATACCGGATGCCAATCTGTCTGGACTTATACCAATATCCAACATATGGTCATAGGAAAGCAAATGCCAACTTGCAGGGACTTACAATTGCATCCTGTAGCGGTGTATTCGTTACTATATGATCTATTAATTAAATCATAAGCAATGTATACAATGAATTAGAGTCGCCACCGCACTTTTATTTATCCTAAGGAATGGTTAAAAAGCGAACAAAAACCTAAGAAGTTTTACACGTAGAAAACTAATGGAAAAGATCAGAGATCGGGGTAAGGGGTAAATTACGCAATGGGAAGGTGTTAGGCACCCAATGCGTCCTAGGTACTCCTAGGGAGCCCTTTTCACACTTTGTTGTTTGAAATTTATTATTTGTCATGACATAAGTATTGTGCAAACATGATTGGGATGATGAGGAAAGAATGTACATGTTAATTATTTTTGTGTTCGAACGGATGAACCCGTTGCCTACGTACCTTCCATCAAAGGTAAGGATCAAAACGCCGTAGTTCGGCTAAAAGATTTCCAAAAGTTAGTGAGTTCAATTTTAAACACGAGCCCTAAGGTTTTACGTTACCCATGGGAGAAAACTCAACCTTTTATAACAACTAGTCCACCATGTGAGAAAAGCTTCAACTTGCCAGAGAGGGGTTAACCCTATAATAGGCAAGGAAGACTTACAATTCATCTACTAAGGACAAATAGGTGAGATTAATATCAACCAACTAGGGTAAATCAAACCTATAGCTAATGTATGAAAACTTAACAAACATGGACAAAGCCACAAAATCATTTGAATGGGTGAAGTTAATTGATTTGGGGTTATTTACAAAAGTGTAGTCAAAGTATGATTAGAGTCAATTCAAAATGAAGTATTTACAAAAAAATGGAGTTTGGAAAAATCATGGACTTAAGGTCCAAGTTTCTAATTTGGAAAGCGGTGAGAATGTTTGCACAACACTTATTTCAAGTTTTAAAACATGTGTGAAAAGGTAGGACACAATGAGATGAATGGAATGGTGGGTATGTAAAACTTCTTAAGAGGGTCCGCCTCTTGAAATCATATAGAAGATGATTCAAGTGGGTCCTTAGGAATAGGCTACAAATGAGCAATAATATGAACATGGTCACAGATGAAAGTAAATAAAAGCGGATACTGGATGCCACTCAATGGTCTTATACCTGTCTCCTAAAACAAGTAAGGATATCAGAAGCCACTCTATGGACTTACACTAATCTCCATCAGAATAAAACAAAAAAACAAAACAGGGAAGTCAACTGCCAATCTATCTGGACTTATGTTAACCTCCACAGTATGGTCCTAGGAATACAAATGCCACATCACAGGGACTTACAATGAATCCTCACATACAACAAATAAATGCACTAGGCAATGGATATGAGTGACCAATGAGGTCTTACACTCTACCCCTTCCATGTCATGGGAACAGATGCCAACTCACAGGGACTTATAACTGGTTCCTCAATGGGTAAGCAAACAAATCACATAGGTATGAACTAATGGACATGCTACAAGGAGCAATGAATGATAGTAAATGCACTAAGGCGTACAAGCAATCATGTACAAATGAGTAATAAATCACAAATAGTCATATAGCACACTCTATAGCCAAACAAGGAGGCTCAATCAAAGGGTTTGACTATGAAAGTCCACTGTAATAGGTAAGTGTCGCTCTTAACCTTGCCATTGAGGGGCTAAGGTGAAGCAGATGAAAGGATATGAGGGGTGTGCCTCATTGCTTCTATCTCAGGTTCGAGAGAGCATGTAAATATAAGAATGTGGGGGAGTTCAGAAAGATGGAACTCTTTCCCCAATTGAAGACTCTATAGATCTTGGGTTTGGATCTCAATGCTACAACCATGTAATGGGAGCAAGGAGAAGACTCACAGAATAGTGGGAGATAGGCTACATATCTCTTATATCCACCAATTGCCTTATTTGAAGGACTTTTCCTGCTTGGGACAAATATAAACACACACAAGCATTGCCTCTTAAGGAGGACTTCAGACAGTTGCCTGGCCAAGTAACAGGCCAGGTCTTCCAGACTACATGAAGAAGAAGGTGCTATACCTCGATGCAAATTGCTATTTAAGCAAAGCAATGCAAGTTCAAAGAACTAAGCAACTAAGGGTACCTGAAATAGTCAAACAGAATCAGCATCCCAACATAAACAAAACAATAACATGAGAATCAACCAATGTACAATCAAACAATAATGTGCAACATGTGCATAGCACAAAGATCAAGTGGACCAAGCCCTACAAAACAAACAATTAGTCAAATGATTTCAACTCAATTATGCATCAACCTCCTTAAGGCATTAGCTTCTTAACCTGAAAAGTCAAAGTCAAGCTCAAACATAAGTAACAAGACCACTAGGCCAAGCCTAGGGTCCAAAGGATGGAAAAATCCTAAAACAGCAAGTAAATCATGATCAATGTCAAGATAATTCAAATAATAAGAGATCCCAATTGGTCTCATATCCAAACTATGCACTAATTTCATTTTATGCACATATTAAGGCAAAGTAAGCAATGTTGAATCACACATGGACAACCAGAATGATTACCTCCAAAAAATATCAAAACAGCATAGAAAATTCCACAAAAATTATATCCTAAACAGAGGACATTCAACAAGCTACATATTAATTTTCATGCCATTTGGATAAAAGGAACTCTGGAAATTAAATCAACATGTTAGGACATGCAAAAACACAACCAAATGAAGTCACAAAATGTACACTAACTTCAATCAAATGGTAAACAGTGATATTAAATGGGAAATGAGTAGGACCAAAGCCAAATGAAAGCTACACATGTCAGGAACTACTTCACCAAATTTCATATTCATAGGGTTAGGGATGAGGATTTGGCAACATATATAAAAATATGACACAAGCAAAGCCCTAAAAATGCTAAGCAGTAGGCAAAACTCCTAATCAATTAGAAAATGGATTATTAAAATCCACAAAAATTCATGTTGAAAGTTAACACACATATTGTATCTCATGCAAAAAATCAGGGCCATAGGCCTAGGGGAAGCATGAAAAAATAATTGGTGAACTCAGCATATCATAATGTGACACATATTGTCACACTCAAGCTAACTAAATCATATCTAATAGACCAGAGGTCCAAAAATTACAAATCATATGTCAAAATCTCCAGGAGAGGGTCAAGAATCATCCTATAAAATTTCAATTCATTTGGATAAGGCATGGTCATTTTATGATTAAAATAGCAAAACATATGAATATTGCACACATTATGAACATCCCTATGCCAATTAAATTTTTTACCAAGCACAACTTAAATTTCTATGCCTAAAAAAAAGTAGATTAAAAATGGAGATTATCAAAAAAAGTCTCAAATTAATTGGATTAAAATTGGTTAATCTATGATTTTTTGAAGTTTTGAAATATTTATTGAAATAATTATTTAAGATTTATATGGATTTAATTAATTAAATATGAACGAATGGCAAATCCGTAATAATCCTGGCCAAGATGCAAAACGCATCGTTTCAATTAATTCGCTGGCGCCACGTGATTGGCTGCACTCAGCGGGAAACACCAGTTCGAAAGGCTAAGCGTGGACAAAGGATCAAAGCGAGCGATCTGCAGAAATTTTCCAGAACTTCATCAAGTTCTTCCATGTTCATCCTCTCAAATTCGGTTACGAGAAATTTCTAACGAAACGGCACAAATGACACACCGTTGGAAAGGTTTAACCGAGTAGAACACGAATATCATGGTGGAATCGTCCAGAACTTCATGTATGGAGCGAATCGAGCGAAAGAAAATATGGCACACAAACTTCAATCGATGATATCGCAATCAATTCACAACGAAATTACACACTATAAGTTTCAGATTACTCTACAATGAATGTTCTACCAAATCCCTAACATAATTGAAGCAATTGTGAGATTTGTTTTCCAACCTTTCTTGAAGCGCAACAATGGAGTTGTGTTCGTTTCGCTCGAAAAGATGGAAACAGGTATGTGTTGAAGCGTGGAGAAGATGATGGAACCAAGATCCTAGCTCGAAGCAGCTCCAATTCTTGGAAATCTCCAACTGTTCTTCCTTGAAGCAAGCTTGGACAGTGTAAATTTCGGCGGATTTTGGCTTCAATCAATGTAAACAGATCTCAATCAACACCTGCAAATGAGAGATTCACCAAGAGATAGCACGAAACTTGAAGAATTGTTGGTGAAAAATTGAAAAATGTGAATATGCTATGTGTAAAAAAGTGAGAGAAAATGGGAGAATTTCTTGAGATTTTCTTTTGGATTTGTGAATTGTGATTGGTCTTTGCAATTCTGTTAGAATTAAGTTTATATACTTGCCCTTAATCCAACAATTAATCATGATTAGGCAAAACTTGGTGATTAGCAAATGTAGCTTATGTGCATGGTTTGGCCTTTTTGCCCTTGGATGCTTAGAAGCAATGCAACAGTGGTTTATCCCTTTGAACAAGTCACAAAACTCATTTGGAAGCTAATGGAATTAGTCTCATGTCCAAATTCTTTGTACTTTGTATTTTGGACCATTTTGCCCCTGCCTTTTAATTAGTTCACTTCAAAAATGACCTTTTGCCTTGACCATTTTCAAAGAAATCCAATTATGCACCATGAAAGTACATGTTAAATGGAGTTTGTGCATATAAAGAACACCCAATTTGGACAATCCATGTGGAAGTTATGCCCTCCTGATTACGGGTCATTTTTGAAATTCACTGGACCATAACTTGACAACCATACATGGGATTTTCAAGTTCTCGGACTTTTTGGAATGGTGAGGACAAGATCTTCAACTTTCATGTTGGACAAATTTTGATCTGAAGCTTGTATCATGAAGTAATTTTGGGGAGAAAAACTTTCCATTTTGGGCAGGTGAGAATTACAGGTCATTTCCATTTTGGGAAACTTTTTGTCTGACTTCAAATCCTTCAACCTTGATCTTTGAAATGCCAAATGAGACTTGTATGGACATGAATGAGGTCTTTCTAACCATCTCACACCTTCCAATCCCTAATTAAATGCACAGTTGACCACAGTTGACTTTTGTTGACTTTTCTATGGTTTTGGATGACCGGGCCATGTTCTGATGAATTCCAAGCCTTTTTTACTTGAGATCTTGATTCCAAATGATATCACAAGTTATTATAACTCTTTATGAATGATCATGGTGTCCAAATTCTTCAAGAATGGCCACTATCAATTGCTCAATGTCTGATTTGACTGTTTGACTGATGATTGCTTCAGCTGCAAGAAACAAGGTTAGATGACAATATTTTGTACTTTTGGTTAGTGAACATATGAAAAGCAATGATATACAAATGCAATACATGTTTGGTGATCAAGAACCACACTCACAAGGTATCCCACCCACTAGGAGGGAAGCTAGGGTATGCAATGATCCTTGAGGCCATGATATGATATGGGCCATGAGGGATCTTAGGGCCAAAATTGGGGTCTTACAGATGCCCCTATTTAAGGTCATTCTAGCCGGAGAAGTGAAGTTTAGAAATCTTCATCTCGACTCGGTAGAATGGGCTTAAATAATAGTAATGAGACGAATTTTGGTCCCTAAGAGACCTCATGATGCAGATGTCTGCATGCAAAAGACAAATTCTGTGGAGAATATATGATTCGCACAGAAGAAAAGACGATCCATCGGAGTAATACACTCACCCGGAACAGATACTCTAATGAGACTCTTATTAGGGGATAGTAAGAAAAAGAATGCGTGAGCAGGACACGACTTTGATTAGGGTAATGACAAAACTGACACAGCGTGAATTAGACACGACTCCGATTGGGGATAACAGACATCGGACTGGAGAGCTTGCTGGGGAAGCAAAGGACTCACACCGGGGGAATAAAGAATTCCAGAGGAAAATAAATCCATAGGAAAGACATAAGCTGACTCAACTATCCATCAAGGATACTTCGGATAAAAATCCGGACTCGGACCAGGAAAAGATTCACATAGAACCTCCCTGCCGGGAAAATGCATATATTGGGGAAACGCCCATATAGCAAAGGGGTAAAAATCACCAAAGGAAACTCCGCAGGGGAATGTCTAACAAAGAGACTCTCCTGGGAAAGCAACAAGAAGTGAGGTGTTACCGGTATAAGGGTAACAAACTCAGGAAGAATGAATATCTAAGACCGGTACAAGGGTGAGAGATATCAATCAACCAACATCTGAGGAAGACCAACAAAGGGTACAAAAACTCAGAAAAATCCGACTCCACAAGGGACCAAGGTCATAATAGGGAGTAGAAAGGAGGAAACACCAGGGATACCGAGGTATATAATAGGTGACCGACCAAAACGTGAATTGGTATATATGCCAAGACACTCATCATCCGAAAGGGGGGCTTGAAAAAGCAAAACAACTTACAGGATGGACATTCGAATCCACAACGGGAAAACGAACCTTACTCAACTGGGGACACAAACCCACAGAGCGCATGAGATATAATATCCATTACAGGCAGACCGTGGATAAGATACTCGTATGAGGTATATTATCTATTACCGTCAGAACGTAGATAATAAACTCGTATGGTAAGAGACACCAGAGATACCGAAGTATATAATAGGTGATTTACCGAAACGTGAATTGGTATATATGCCAAAACACACATCCGAAACACAAACTGGTTAGAGGATGAATATTCGATTCTACAAAGAATACGAATCTTGCTCTGGGGAAAATCAACAAAGGATTCCAACTAAAGAGCGCATGAGACATATTATTCATTACCGGCAGACCGTGAATAATATACTCGAAAGGAAAAGACACCAGAGATACCGAAGTATATAATAGGTGACTAACCAAAAAGAGAGACAATCGTTACCAAGCATCCGGGTAAACGAAAGACAGCTCAAAGAGATAAATTGCAAGCATCCGACAATTATCCGACAACAAGAATATTCGACTCCGCAAAGGGAAAATAACGAATCTTACTCGACCAGGGAAACACAAAAGGCTTCGACTGAAGAGTGCATGAGATATATTATCCATTACCGTCAGAACGTGGATAACATACTCGCATGGAAGATTATCCACAACCGGTATAAGGGTTAATACAGGATAAATCATCCGAAAAGAGAGGCATCGGGATACCAAACAGGCATATAATGATGACCAATCAAAGGAGCAACAACATTACCAACAAAACGGGTAAATGAAAGAAGACTCACTGGGGATAAATTGCAAGCATCCGGCAATTATCCACAAAAGCTGGGGATTCATTGATAAACAATCGATGATCCGGGGAACAAATCACTAGCAAACGGTGAAAAGACCCACTGGTGGCTTCAAAAAGGATAACATTGCAAGCATCCGGCAATGATCCAGAAGACTGCTGGGAATACAAGTGCTTACTCAAGAGCAACTACCCAAAAGCAGGAAGGAATATCAACATCGAATATTGAATGAAGATAACCACAAAGGAGAGATTAGGGTTTACATCTACCGGATACGGGGTAGGAGACCAAAAATCTGGCTGAGAAAACAAGGGGTTTAACAATACCGACTACTGGGTAAGAAACCAAAGACTCAGCTGAGGATAAAATTGCTAGCAACCGGCAATTATCCATATGTATCATAAGATACAAAATCCGCTGGAGAGAAAAATCACAGCAACATAGGATTTACAACTACCGAATACGGGGTAGAAGACCACAAACTCCACTGGGGATACAAATCACCACCGGGAACAGAACTCTGTTAGGGGTAAAACCACAACAACAGAAGATCCACCATCAGCCAGACCGAACCACAAAGGTTACCACTGCTAGGGGAAAAGAGATAGGACTCACAACTACCGAATACGGGGTAGAAGCCAACACTCTAGTGAGGATAACCACCAATTAGGGTTTACATCTACCGAATACGAGGTAGAAAACCAAAAACTCTTCGTGGGGATAGAATAAATCACGAATCCGCACGAGAAACCAAAAATGAGGTTTATAACAGACCACAAACTCTGTTGGAGAGTAAGAAAATAGGATTTACGACTACCCACAACTTAGGCAGAAAACCAACAACTCTGGCTGGGGACTAAAAGGTATATAACCACAAATTCCGCCAAGAAAGCCAGAAAAGATAGGACTTACAACTACCGGTATAAGGGTAGAGGCCCGAATCGACTCTTGCGGAGGAATGAAAGGTATATAACCACAAATTCCGCCAAGAGGAAAGGAACAATAGGACTTACAACTACCGGTATAAGGGTAGAGGCCCGAAACTCCGCTGGGGATAAAAATCACCACAGGGAAGCACAATGAACAGACGACAAATGTCAATTCAGGAAGGATCCGAAAAGATAGACTGAATCAAGACACGTCCTAATGAGGATATAACTCAAATAGGAACCTCCATCCCAATATATGTGTTGGGAGGAAACGGAAGAAACCGTCATCCACGAGGGTATATCTCAGTGGGGAACTGCAGAAGGAAAGACAGACACTTTCAGCTTACGGGGCTGACTCTATATGGAGAGATTTAACACCTGACATCTGCTTAGGAAGATCTATAAAGAGATCTATATCACCATAGCAGGGGACAAAAAAACAAAGGATATATGGCAAAAATGCAACATGGATATCTGAATGTTTCATGAATATGCATGAATATGCGTGATTTATGTTTGATGAATGCTGACAAAACAGACATATCTAACACAACAGTCCAGGAATCAAACGTCCGGTATTACACTTCCAGGGGAAAACCAAATGGAAAGCCAATTCTGCTGGAGATCTACAGGCCATAAAGCAAAGATCTGCGGGTACTGCTGGGAAGCAGAAGCAAAAGAATCGGAGATATCTGGAGAACACCACAAAATCTCTAAGTAATGGATCAGCGAACCACCCAGACTAGGGCACAGAAAGTCACAACGGGCAAAACAGCCACCAAGACGAATCTGTCGGGGAACAAGAGAATCTCAAAGTCCTGCAGGGGTCCTAGCAAACACTGCTATGGAAACGGATCCAACATAACTCCATTGGGGAACAACCCACTGAGGGAGCAAAGGTCACCCGGATAGAGTTTGGTTGCACAAGCAACTCTACTAGGGATATCATCAACTACTCTCTTGGGGAACAACCCACTGAGGAAGGAAAGCACCAAACAAGTAGATTCTGCACCAAACCACTCTACTCGGGGCGAACACACATCTGATGGATCACATCAGCAGATTCTGCGATAAAAGCCGCTCTACTGAGGATCGAAAAGTGATCAGGAAATCAATACAATCTCTGGATAACGGAGCTATCAACCGACCATACCGGGGATTGAAAGAGGTTCAACAGGCAATACTGCCACAACAACCGCTCTGCAGACAAATGCTGGAGAAAGGCGGATGAAAATACGGGGATATCAACCCAATCAACCACTGAATAGGAAAATAAATCCTGTTCTGCTGAGAAGATCAACCATTCTGATAGAGAGAAAGTAAACAACTCCGCTCGCGACTGCGCTGGGGAGAAGTGATAACAACTCTGCTCGCGACTTCAATGGGGAGGTCAATAACAGCTCTACTGTGGCAAGGAGACAAATAAAGTCTGGGGATAGCGATCCACTGGAGAAAGTGGCGAGGCACCACGGTGGCAAATCATCAACCGCCGAATCTTCCACAAGGAAAGCATCCATGACGGGGAAAACTGTTGTTGGAGAAAACTGAGTCTTCAACAACACTCTGCTTGGGGAATAACCCCACCAACAACTCGACTAGTAATTATGTTGGCAACTCACTTAGGGAGAAATACGGGATACGGGGATATCAACCCACTAACCACAAATTTTCTGAACACCTGAGCAATCAAGTCGGGGAGAGACTACTGCTGGAGAACAGCCTGAGTCTTCAATACACCACTCTGCTTCGGGGAGTCAAAATCCACAGAAGCTCTGCTTAGGGAACAACCCCAACAACCAAATCTCTGCTTGGGGGGACAACCCCAACAACCAAATCTGGAGAAGAAGGATACAAACCAAACCAGGAATATGAACAAATGTATTACCTGTTGGAAACCATGCCACCCTTGGGAGAGCACTGGGGAAATTCTTTGAGTATCCTTTTATCATCGTGAATGTTCACTTTGTTTAAAACAATAATCTTTGAAAAATTTTGTTTTTAAAACAATGATATTTTTATCAATTAAAACATGCAAAACATTTGTTGAATTGAAACAAATAAGAGTGCAAATAATCGGATAAAAAGCTCAAATTGATTTGATGGAATGGCAATCTGCAAATGGCAAGACTCCATAGATCTGTACAAATTTGAAATCAGTGATATATATTGGAAGAGGGCTACATTGAACATAATGATCCTTTCTCTACCAATTTGAATCTCGATGTATTCGAAGCTTCAGTTGACGACGATTCGAGAATCTTCTAACGAAAAGACGGTTGGTGAACAGAAGGTCTTGTCAGGATGCAGTTACTTGCCTGATCCCTAATTTTTGCCTAGATTGCCCCAGGGTGAGGTACTCAATCTAGCGAGATGCAAATATGCTTTTTTATCAAGTCTCTAACTTTTGCCTGGATTACCCTTGCGGGTTCTCCATCGAGACGCTCATTTTTGCCTAAGCCGCCCTTTCGGGTTTTCAACTTAGCGAGTTATTCTGTTTTTCATTTGCATATACTTTTTTTTCTAGGCAAAGTATCTCTTAACTGCATCTGAATTCACAGGACGAGTGAAATCCTCCCCATCCATTGTTGTGAGTATCAAAGCTCCGCCTGAAAAGGCTCTCTTAACAACATATGGACCCTCGTAGTTTGGAGTCCACTTGCCCCTGGAATCGGGCGCGAAAGACAAAACTTTCTTGAGCACGAGGTCACCTTCTCTGAACACCCGAGGCTTGACCTTCTTATCGAATGCTTTCTTCATCCTCTGCTGATACAACTGACCATGACACATGGCAGTCAATCTCTTCTCTTCAATCAAATTCAGTTGGTCATAACGACTCTGAATCCATTCAGCATCAGTCAACTTGGCTTCCATCAAGACTCTCATTGACGGGATCTCCACCTCTACTGGGAGAACAGCTTCCATACCATAAACAAGAGAGAAAGGGGTTGCCCCTATTGAAGTGCGTGCAGACGTACGATATCCATGCAAAGCAAATGGCAGCATCTCATGCCAATCCTTGTACGTGACAGTCATCTTCTGGATAATCTTCTTGATATTCTTATTAGCAGCTTCAACAGCCCCATTCATCTTAGGTCTGTAGGGAGAGGAATTATGGTGTGCAATCTTGAATTCAGCGCACAACTCATCCATCATCTTATTATTCAGATTAGATCCATTGTCAGTAATGATCCTCTCTGGCACACCATAACGGCAAATCAGTTGGTTCTTGATAAACTTCACAACCACCTGTCTAGTCACATTCGCATACGAAGCGGCTTCAACCCATTTGGTGAAGTAATCGATTGCTACGAGGATAAACCTGTGTCCGTTGGACGCTTTCGGCTCAATCATGCCGATCATGTCGATTCCCCACATAGAGAAAGGCCATGGTGATGAAATCACATTCAGAAGTGTCGGAGGAATATGAATCTTATCCGCGTAAATCTGACACTTGTGGCATTTCTTCACATATTTGCAACAGTCAGACTCCATTGTCAGCCAATAGTAGCCTGCTCTCAACATCTTCTTAGCCATGGCATGTCCATTGGAATGAGTACCAAATGAACCCTCATGGACCTCAGTCATCAACAGGTTTGCTTCGTGTCTATCCACGCATCTGAGCAAAACCATATCAAAATTCCTTTTATACAACACTTCACCACTGAGGTAGAAACTGCCTGACAACCTTCTCAAAGTTTTCCTGTCTTTTACAGATGCCCCAGGCGGGTAGGCCTGGTTCTGGAGGAAATTCTTGATATCAAAGTACCAAGGCTTATCATCTTTGACTTCTTCGATTGCAAATATGTGAGCTGGTCTGTCCAAGCGCATCACAGTAATATTGGGGACATCATTCCACCATCTGACAACTATCATGGAAGCGAGCGTAGCAAGAGCATCTGCCATCCGATTATCCTCTCGAGGAATATGATAAAATTCAACTTCTGTGAAGAAAGTCGCAATCCTTCTTGCATAATCTCTGTATGGTATGAGACTTGACTGATTCGTCTCCCATTCACCCTTGATCTGATTAACAACGAGGGCCGAATCACCATACACATCAAGATGTTTGATTCTCAAATCGATACATTCTTCAAGTCCCATAATACAGGCTTCATACTCAGCCATATTATTCGTGCATTTGAAAGTTAGCCTTGCTGTAAACGGAATATGAGCACCTTGAGGATTGACAATTACTGCCCCAATTCCATTTCCATACTGATTGACAGCGCCATCAAACACCATCGTCCATCTGGAACCAGGTTCTGGACCTTCATCAAGTGTTGGCTCATCGCAGTCTTTCATTTTCAAATACAGAATCTCCTCATCAGGGAAGTCATACTGAACTGACTGATGATCTTCAATCGGCTGGTGCGCTAAATGGTCAGCCAAGATACTACCTTTGATAGCTTTCTGAGCTCGATACTCAATATCATACTCAGACAACAGCATCTGCCAACGGGCAATCCTCCCAGTTAAAGCAGGTTTCTCGAAGATATACTTAATTGGATCCATTCTGGATATCAACCAAGTTGTATGATTTATCATGTACTGGCGCAAACGCTTAGCAGCCCAAGCCAAAGCACAGCACGTCTTCTCAAGCATAGAGTACCGAGACTCACAATCAGTAAACTTCTTACTGAGGTAGTAGATAGCAAATTCCTTCTTCCCTGATTCATCTTGTTGACCGAGTACACAACCCATTGAGTCTTCAAGAACAGTCAAATACATAATCAGAGGTCTTCCTTCCACAGGCGGAGACAAGATCGGAGGTTCAGACAGATACTCCTTGATACTGTCGAAAGCTTTCTGGCAATCCTCGGTCCAATCATGAGACTGATCTTTCCGAAGGAGCTTGAATATCGGCGCACATGTGGCAGTCATGTGGGATATAAATCTGGAAATGTAATTCAAGCGGCCAAGAAAACCTCGGACTTGCTTTTCAGTTTTGGGTGCAGGCATCTCTTGTATTGCTTTGACCTTTGCAGGATCAACCTCAATACCTTTCTCGCTGACAATGAAACCCAATAACTTTCCGGAACGGACTCCAAATGTACATTTGTTCGGATTCAGGCGGAGTCTAAACTTCCTCAAACGCTGAAAAAGCTTTAACAAATGCCCAACATGTTCAACTTCCGTTCGGGACTTAGCAATCATATCATCAACATAGACTTCTATCTCCTTGTGCATCATATCATGAAACAAGATAGTCATAGCTCGTTGGTACGTGGCTCCGGCGTTCTTCAAACCGAAGGGCATCACTCGATAACAGAATGTTCCCCAAGGTGTGATGAATGTTGTCTTCTCCATATCCTCTGGTGCCATCTTGATTTGATTATATCCGGAAAATCCGTCCATAAAGGAAAAGACTTTGAATTTAGCTGTATTGTCTACCAACATATCAATGTGTGGTAGAGGAAAATCATCTTTCGGACTAGCTTTATTCAAATCTCTGTAATCAACGCACATACGGACTTTTCCGTCCTTCTTAGGAACAGGCACAATATTGGCCACCCACTGAGGATATGTAGAAGTCACCAGAAACCCCGCATCAATTTGCTTCTGAACTTCCTCTTTGATCTTCACCGCCATATCTGGATGAGTTCTTCTGAGCTTCTGCTTCACTGGCACGCACTCAGGCTTCAAAGGCAGGAAATGTTGCACAATATCTGTATCTAAACCCGGCATGTCTTCATATGACCAAGCGAAGATATCTGAATATTCTCGTAGCAAACTGATCAAATCTCTCTTGACAGACTCTTCAAGAAGTGCCCCAATCTTCACTGGACGAACACAATCCTCAGACCCCAAGTTGACTGTTTCTAAGTCTTCGAGATGCGGCTGAATGATCTTCTCTTCGTGCTCAAGGAGACGGGTAATCTCGTCAGGGATTCCTTCAACATCATCTTCCTCTGCCTCAAATACAGGGAATTCAAAGTTGGGAGATGGCATTGGATCATTATGTTCAATGGGTTTTAGAATCAACCTGCATAATGATTTTGGTTAATGAAAAACTTTTAGCATTTAAACAAGCAAATCATTATGCAGATGAAAAGGTTGCTTTTATTCTTGTTTTTATGGGTTTTTTGTGATCACTGATTTCATGAAAAAGCAAAAAGTGAAAACAAATGGAAAAACAGATGTTTAACAATGCATTAATTGAATGAAAACATCATTGTATATATGAGCCAAACAATGTCATCACTTCTCCTTTTGGCATGGGGGAAGGGTTTTAAACAAAGTGAGCATATTTACTCTGATCTATGGATAACTGTAGGAACATCCACAGCGACCCAATTGTGGCAGACACCACCAGGAATAACGAAATTGTTCATATTCTCTGCATCCTCTTCAATGATAGCAGCAGCTTCCTCTTCTACAGACTGATCATCATGGATGAATCCTCCACTTGTGAACAGACCGTGCTCATTATATGCCCCAGAACAAAAGCCAATGCCAGCCCGGGATTTGTTATCTTCCAGCTCGATCACCTTCCCTAAACCAGCAACTGCACCACATTCAATGGCCAGCTTTGCATCACGGTAGGAAGCAAATGATGGAGACTTCTTCTCAATCGGTTCATCAATAGACAAAGCTTGGAACGGGGTTCCAACTTCATCCTCAGCATCAATATATGAGAAAGAAGACAGGTGGCTAACCAGGAGAGCTTTTTCTCCCCCTACCACAACCAGTTTTTTATTCTTAACAAACTTCAGCTTCTGGTGTAGGGTGGATGTCACGGCGCCAGCCTCGTGAATCCATGGTCTGCCAAGGAGACAGCTATATGAAGGGTGGATATCCATTACCTGGAAGGTAACCTGGAAATCACTTGGGCCTATCTTGATAGGGAGATCAACTTCCCCTATCACGGTCTTGCGCGACCCATCAAAAGCCTTCACAACAACCCCACTCTCCCTCATAGGAGGACCTTGATATGACAATCTGGAGAGTGTGGATTTCGGCAACACATTAAGAGATGATCCAGTGTCCACTAACACGTTGGACATAGCATCAGATTTACAGTTCAGAGATATGTGTAGAGCCATGTTGTGGTCTCTTCCCTCCTCAGGGAGATCAGCGTCACTGAAACTCAAAGTGTTGCAAGCAGTGATGTTTGCAACGATACTGTCAAATTGTTCGATAGTGACGTCGTGATCAACATACGCCAAATCCAAGACTTTCTGCAGAGCCTCCCTATGGGGTTCTGAATGCATCAGCAAGGATAGTATGGAGATTTTGGAAGGCGTGTGTAGAAGCTGGTCTACAACGTTATACTCGCTCTTCTTGATGAGCCTCAGCATCTCATCAGATTCTTCGTTCACCATGCCGCTTGGGCCAACCGAAGAAGTAGGAGTTTTTTGCATTGAGGAGGGTTTGGCAACATCAAGTGCCGGATTCTGAAGATTAACTGCAGTCCCAACTGGATGCTCAGCGGATTCGGAAGCAACAGGAGCTTTAGCAGGTGCAGAAAAAACTCGACCACTCCGGGTCAGGCCGCTTACATCGGCAATATTTGTTACAGCAGTAGAAGGCAAGGGCACTTCGACCCCATCTTGCACGGCAACTGGGTTGTACCTGAACGGCACAGCTTTATCGGATGAGTACGGCACAGGGCCGGCAGGTTTGATCACAAGGGAAGGAGAAGTCTTCGGCTTGCCGCTATCGTAGCGAATAACAACAGGCTCTGGCAATTTGAACACTGGAGATATAACATTGATCTCAGGTTCGTCTTCGTCAACATTGCGATTCTGGAGAATCTCAATGGTTCCTTCGTCTAACAATTCTTGCAATTCTCTTCGGACTTGATTGCACCCCAAGCGGTTTACTGAACAGATACGGCACTTATCATGATCATGTACCATGTGGCTATACTGGCACAACAAGCGGTGTAGCTCCACCAACGATTGTCGAATATGACTAACATATTTGACTTTATATTTCCCAGGGCATCCCTGGACCATATTCACAGACTTCCCATGCGAAGGCAATGGGTTCTTGGTAACATTTGGGCCCGAATATTCGAAGCTCAAAATTCCACATCTCATCAGGTCTTGAACCTTTGTCTTGAGTGGATAACAGTTTTCTATATTATGGCCCGGAGCTCCGGAATGATACACGCAATGCTGGTCTGGTTTGTACCACCATTGTGGATTGGCAGGAATAGCAGGAGGATCCCTGGGAATTACCAACTTTCTCTCCAACAAGGAGGGATAAAGCTCTGCGTATGACATAGGGATAGGATCGAAGCTGATCTTTTTCCGGTCATAACTCAAATTGGCTTGATTTGTTGTGCTTCCACGAGGCTGGTAGGCCTGTTGCTGTGGGCGTTGCTGTTGCTGATACTGAGGTTGCTGATATTGTTGTTGCTGATATTGCTGAGAGTTGTCTTTGAAGACAGGAGCAATATGGGCCACCTGATGCTGATGACCTGCACGGCGTGCTGGTTTCCTCTGAACCGGAGGTTTCCTTGATTTATGGGACTGCACAGCATGTGCTTCCCCATCTTTCTTCTTAGCAAATGAGCCATACCTCTTGCTAGAAGAGCCTTCATCTTTGGCCAAACGTCCTTCACGGACACCCTCTTCAAGTCTCATCCCCATATTCACCATTTCGGTGAAGTCTGAGGGAGCACTAGCCACCATTCGCTCATAATAAAATGGGCTAAGAGTCTTCAGAAAAATCTTAGTCATTTCTTTCTCCTCGAGCGGTGGAGTGATCTGCGCTGCAAGCTCTCGCCACCTCTGGGCGTACTCTTTAAAAGTCTCCTTATCCTTTTGCGACATAGACCTGAGTTGATCTCTGTCAGGCGCCATATCGACGTTGTATTTGTATTGTTTGACGAAAGCCTCGCCAAGGTCATTGAAGGATCTGATGTTGGCACTATCCAGACTCATATACCAACGGAGCGCAGCACCAGACAAGCTGTCTTGGAAGTAGTGGATCAATAGCTGATCGTTGTCAGTCTGTGTAGACATCTTCCTGGCGTACATAACCAGGTGTGCAAGCGGACAGGTGTCCCCTTTATACTTTTCAAAGTCAGGAACTTTGAATTTGATCGGTATTTTTACCCCTGGGACAAGGCAGAGCTCGGCAGCAGACTTGCCGAATAGGTCTTTACCGCGGAGGGTCTTCAATTCCTTCCTCAGCTCAAGGAATTGGTCATTCATAGCATCCATTTTTTCATTAACGTCCGGGCCCTCAGATGGCTCGGAATGATATATGGTTTCATCTGCCCTTGGCAAGGTATGCACTACAGGAGGAGCAGCAGTAATGACCGGGCTAGATGCCGGCATATGAACGAAGGTAGGAGCTGGGATGTCAGGCATAAAACCTGGAGGCATGCCCCACGGGAACCCGGCTGGCATGACATTGGGCATATACTGAACACTGGCAGCAGGCATGACAGAAGTAGCAATCTCTGAGACAACGGTCCTCTGGACAGGAGTTGCAGGCGGTTGAGCAGGCTGATTCTGAGCAGCAAGGAGTTGCTCCATCAGAGCGCCAAGTCTGGCGACTTCATCTCTCAGTTCACGATTCTCTTGCTCTAGCTGATCCATTACTCTTGCAGAATTGGCTCGGGTGTAATACCGGTGAGTCAGCTTGTCTTCAAAATAAATGAAGAACAGAGTCAGGACAAGAAGACCAGAAACAAGGTACCTGCTTATGCAACATGATGCATGACATGCTTGTGCAGATGCTTTATTTTATTTTCAAGGAACCCTTAGGGTATTTATTTGCAATATTTTGAATATTTAAGCGTTTTGAATTTCACATGGAAAATATCTCATTCAATATATTGGATAAAGAAGTACAGCATTTTTCGATTATTACAAAGAGAAAAGGAAAACAACATCCTATGGGTCCCTAGGAGCTCGGGATGCTGGAAGACGAGAAGTGCACAACTTCTTGATCTCTCTCTCATAAGCTGCTTCCATATCTGCCTTTGCCTTAGCAAGCTGATCATACTTCCTCTTCCAGAATTTGGAAGACTGAGGAAGCAAAGAAGTCCAAGCGTCGTTCGGATCATCAATCACTTTATGCTCGAGAAACTCAATCAGAGCATCCTTCTCCTTAAGCTGCTGCAATAATTCCTCTCTTTCGCGGATCCAAGCACGCGAAAGATCTTCCTCTCTCAACTCCTCTACACGTTGGATAGGGAGGGTTGAAGGCCCAGCCACATCCAAAGGTGTAGGTCTCGGATGATCGTATGGCATCAGATAAGCGGCAACTCTCTGTCTGACCCAAGAAGTATATGGCTCCAAAGTAATGCAATTCTTCGGACCTAGTTCATTCCTACTCTTCTTATGGATACTACGCCAAGCGCGAACGAATCTGGCTTTCAAGCCTTGGGGATCTTTACCCTCCTGGAAGAATACACCTTCTAACAGAATGTTACGAGGTTTATCCTTTAGGGGGAACCCAAGCTGACGACGTGCAAGTATAGGATTGTAGCTGATCCCACCACATGTACCAAGAAGAGGCACATTAGGGAATTCACCACAATAATCAATAATCTGAACAGTATCATACACGCGATCATACCAAGAGATATCATTATTGGTGAGAGACATGAGTCTCTGAGACCAACGTAGACAACTCTTGTTCTCCTTGAAGGCAAGTGTCTGCGGCAAGTGCGAAATAAACCACTTGTACAGCAAAGGCAGACAACAGACGAATAACTCCTCCACCCTTCATATTCCTTAGGTGCAGAGAGACATAGGCGTCACCCAACAAAGTCGGAACAGGATTAAGAACTGAGAAGATCCTAATAGCATTCATGTCCACGAACTTGTCAAAGTTGGGAAACAACACCAGACCATAGATGAGTAACACAAACAGAGCCTCAAAGGCATCTTCACTCCTGGCTTCTCCATAGAAGGTAGCTTGAGCGACAAGGAACTCGGAAGAAAAACCCTGAATTCCACCTTTGGTAATCAGATTAGCTTCGATCAGATTTTCGTCTATATGCAACAAGCTTGCAATCTCTCGAGCAGACGGAATACTCTCTAAGCCACTGAACGGCACCTGATCCAGAATCGGGATCCCAATGAGGTGAGAGTATTCTTCCAAAGTAGGCAACAGCTGGAAGTCCGGAAAGGAGAAGCAGTGATACAGAGGATCATAAAACTGAGCAAGAGTGCTCATCAAGCCCTCATCCACCTGAGTGGTCAGCAACGGTAGGAGCTTCCCATATTGAGCCTTGAAACCCAAGGGATCTAGTACATAAGATGTCAGATTCCTTAACTCTTTTACATCAGGCTGCCGGAAACTGTACTTTTTCGTATGCCTTTTCGGTCTTTCCATGTCTGAAAATTTTGCAAACAAACCCTTTTAAGTTCCTTGAAAATTTTCTGATTTTTTTTTCGATGACATGGAATGTAGATGAATGCATGAATGTATGAATGCAACAATCACACTCAAGGATCAAGCAAAGCACACCAAACAAAGGTCATGGGAAAGCTCATTGTATCCTTAATATCAATCATCCATTTTGGTGGATTTAGGTTTTCACCTTATCGACACCCAAGTTCCATTGATATTAACGGTACATGAACCGGCTCAAACATCCTTAATATCAACCAGCCGCTTTGGTGGATTTTAGGTTTTACACCTGATCCGGGATCCATTGATATTAACGATGTTTGAACGACTCAACCACGAATCACGGGTTTGCTGAGAGTCACGAGCATGGAGTCTTGGTTAAGAACCACCCAAAGGGAGTGTACTAGGGTTTTAACCTGCCAGACATGTTCTACCAGAGGTTCCCATAATCATCGTCCCATCTCTCGGATATTATCGGAGGAACGAATACTCGTATTCCAAAAATATTCTCAAGAGAAACTCTTATGAGTGTAGTATCGCGTAACAATCGCATCAGAACTTACATCTGAACGACCTCCGCACTACGTCCTAAAAATAGGCCAAGATGGGTTTGGTAAACTAAGGTCCTTGGCTTCTAAGGCACATGATTGAAAGAATAATGCCTAACCACAAATAACTTGTGTGACATTATTAATCCAACATGACCTCCACCAAGTGAATGGACTCGCAAGTCAACTGGCTAAGGAATACTCCACACCAGTCGACAAGACTACGCCATTCTCCTATCCTAAGGTGCACTCGAGTTCGGGTATAGAACTCATCTCACAGATCACCAAAGCAAACAGCAATTGTATATCAAGCAATTCAAACATTACAATCAATACAGTTATCCCAAATTGTACAAAAATATGTCAAATAACACATAAACAAATGTCATACAACAAGGGTGAAAAGTAGGCAATACCACCAGGGAAGGTCTAATGTTTTCCCCAGCAGAGTCGCCACTTTTCTGTAGCAGTGTATTCGTTACTATATGATCTATTAATTAAATCATAAGCAATGTATACAATGAATTAGAGTCGCCACCGCACTTTTATTTATCCTAAGGACTGGTTAAAAAGCGAACAAAAACCTAAGAAGTTTTACACGTAGAAAACTAATGGAAAAGATCAGAGATCGGGGTAAGGGGTAAATTACGCAATGGGAAGGTGTTAGGCACCCAATGCGTCCTAGGTACTCCTAGGGAGCCCTTTTCACACTTTGTTGTTTGAAATTTATTATTTGTCATGACATAAGTATTGTGCAAACATGATTGGGATGATGAGGAAAGAATGTACATGTTAATTATTTTTGTGTTCGAACGGATGAACCCGTTGCCTACGTACCTTCCATCAAAGGTAAGGATCAAAACGCCGTAGTTCGGCTAAAAGATTTCCAAAAGTTAGTGAGTTCAATTTTAAACACGAGCCCTAAGGTTTTACGTTACCCATGGGAGAAAACTCAACCTTTTATAACAACTAGTCCACCATGTGAGAAAAGCTTCAACTTGCCAGAGAGGGGTTAACCCTATAATAGGCAAGGAAGACTTACAATTCATCTACTAAGGACAAATAGGTGAGATTAATATCAACCAACTAGGGTAAATCAAACCTATAGCTAATGTATGAAAACTTAACAAACATGGACAAAGCCACAAAATCATTTGAATGGGTGAAGTTAATTGATTTGGGGTTATTTACAAAAGTGTAGTCAAAGTATGATTAGAGTCAATTCAAAATGAAGTATTTACAAAAAAATGGAGTTTGGAAAAATCATGGACTTAAGGTCCAAGTTTCTAATTTGGAAAGCGGTGAGAATGTTTGCACAACACTTATTTCAAGTTTTAAAACATGTGTGAAAAGGTAGGACACAATGAGATGAATGGAATGGTGGGTATGTAAAACTTCTTAAGAGGGTCCGCCTCTTGAAATCATATAGAAGATGATTCAAGTGGGTCCTTAGGAATAGGCTACAAATGAGCAATAATATGAACATGGTCACAGATGAAAGTAAATAAAAGCGGATACTGGATGCCACTCAATGGTCTTATACCTGTCTCCTAAAACAAGTAAGGATATCAGAAGCCACTCTATGGACTTACACTAATCTCCATCAGAATAAAACAAAAAAATAAAACAGGGAAGTCAACTGCCAATCTATCTGGACTTATGTTAACCTCCACAGTATGGTCCTAGGAATACAAATGCCACATCACAGGGACTTACAATGAATCCTCACATACAACAAATAAATGCACTAGGCAATGGATATGAGTGACCAATGAGGTCTTACACTCTACCCCTTCCATGTCATGGGAACAGATGCCAACTCACAGGGACTTATAACTGGTTCCTCAATGGGTAAGCAAACAAATCACATAGGTATGAACTAATGGACATGCTACAAGGAGCAATGAATGATAGTAAATGCACTAAGGCATACAAGCAATCATGTACAAATGAGTAATAAATCACAAATAGTCATATAGCACACTCTATAGCCAAACAAGGAGGCTCAATCAAAGGGTTTGACTATGAAAGTCCACTGTAATAGGTAAGTGTCGCTCTTAACCTTGCCATTGAGGGGCTAAGGTGAAGCAAATGAAAGGATATGAGGGGTGTGCCTCATTGCTTCTATCTCAGGTCCGAGAGAGCATGTAAATATAAGAATGTGGGGGAGTTCAGAAAGATGGAACTCTTTCCCCAATTGAAGACTCTATAGATCTTGGGTTTGGATCTCAATGCTACAACCATGTAATGGGAGCAAGGAGAAGACTCACAGAATAGTGGGAGATAGGCTACATATCTCTTATATCCACCAATTGCCTTATTTGAAGGACTTTTCCTGCTTGGGACAAATATAAACACACACAAGCATTGCCTCTTAAGGAGGACTTCAGACAGTTGCCTGGCCAAGTAACAGGCCAGGTCTTCCAGACTACATGAAGAAGAAGGTGCTATACCTCGATGCAAATTGCTATTTAAGCAAAGCAATGCAAGTTCAAAGAACTAAGCAACTAAGGGTACCTGAAATAGTCAAACAGAATCAGCATCCCAACATAAACAAAACAATAACATGAGAATCAACCAATGTACAATCAAACAATAATGTGTAACATGTGCATAGCACAAAGATCAAGTGGACCAAGCCCTACAAAACAAACAATTAGTCAAATGATTTCAACTCAATTATGCATCAACCTCCTTAAGGCATTAGCTTCTTAACCTGAAAAGTCAAAGTCAAGCTCAAACATAAGTAACAAGACCACTAGGCCAAGCCTAGGGTCCAAAGGATGGAAAAATCCTAAAACAGCAAGTAAATCATGATCAATGTCAAGATAATTCAAATAATAAGAGATCCCAATTGGTCTCATATCCAAACTATGCACTAATTTCATTTTATGCACATATTAAGGCAAAGTAAGCAATGTTGAATCACACATGGACAACCAGAATGATTACCTCCAAAAAAATATCAAAACAGCATAGAAAATTCCACAAAAATTATATCCTAAACAGAGGACATTCAACAAGCTACATATTAATTTTCATGCCATTTGGATAAAAGGAACTCTGGAAATTAAATCAACATGTTAGGATATGCAAAAACACAACCAAATGAAGTCACAAAATGTACACTAACTTCAATCAAATGGTAAACAGTGATATTAAATGGGAAATGAGTAGGACCAAAGCCAAATGAAATCTACACATGTCAGGAACTACTTCACCAAATTTCATATTCATAGGGTTAGGGATGAGGATTTGGCAACATATATAAAAATATGACACAAGCAAAGCCCTAAAAATGCTAAGCAGTAGGCAAAAATCCTAATCAATTAGAAAATGGATTATTAAAATCCACAAAAATTCATGTTGAAAGTTAACACACATATTGTATCTCATGCAAAAAATCAGGGCCATAGGCCTAGGGGAAGCATGAAAAAATAATTGGTGAACTCAGCATATCATAATATGACACATATTGTCACACTCAAGCTAACTAAATCATATCTAATAGACCAGAGGTCCAAAAATTACAAATCATATGTCAAAATCTCCAGGAGAGGGTCAAGAATCATCCTATAAAATTTCAATTCATTTGGATAAGGCATGGTCATTTTATGATTAAAATAGCAAAACATATGAATATTGCACACATTATGAACATCCCTATGCCAATTAAAATTTTTACCAAGCACAACTTAAATTTCTATGCCTAAAAAAAAGTAGATTAAAAATGGAGATTATCAAAAAAAGTCCCAAATTAATTGGATTAAAATTGGTTAATCTATGATTTTTTGAAGTTTTGAAATATTTATTGAAATAATTATTTAAGATTTATATGGATTTAATTAATTAAATATGAACGAATGGCAAATCCGTAATAATCCTGGCCAAGATGCAAAACGCATCGTTTCAATTAATTCGCTGGCGCCACGTGATTGGCTGCACTCAGCGGGAAACACCAGTTCGAAAGGCTAAGCGTGGACAAAGGATCAAAGCGAGCGATCTGCAGAAATTTTCCAGAACTTCATCAAGTTCTTCCATGTTCATCCTCTCAAATTCGGTTACGAGAAATTTCTAACGAAACGGCACAAATGACACACCGTTGGAAAGGTTTAACCGAGTAGAACACGAATATCATGGTGGAATCGTCCAGAACTTCATGTATGGAGCGAATCGAGCGAAAGAAAATATGGCACACAAACTTCAATCGATGATATCGCAATCAATTCACAACGAAATTACACACTATAAGTTTCAGATTACTCTACAATGAATGTTCTACCAAATCCCTAACATAATTGAAGCAATTGTGAGATTTGTTTTCCAACCTTTCTTGAAGCGCAGCAATGGAGTTGTGTTCGTTTCGCTCGAAAAGATGGAAACAGGTACGTGTTGAAGCGTGGAGAAGATGATGGAACCAAGATCCTAGCTCGAAGCAGCTCCAATTCTTGGAAATCCCCAACTATTCTTCCTTGAAGCAAGCTTGGACAGTGTAAATTTCGGCGGATTTTGGCTTCAATCAATGTAAACAGATCTCAATCAACACCTGCAAATGAGAGATTCACCAAGAGATAGCACGAAACTTGAAGAATTGTTGGTGAAAAATTGAAAAATGTGAATATGCTATGTGTAAAAAAGTGAGAGAAAATGGGAGAATTTCTTGAGATTTTCTTTTGGATTTGTGAATTGTGATTGGTCTTTGCAATTCTGTTAGAATTAAGTTTATATACTTGCCCTTAATCCAACAATTAATCATGATTAGGCAAAACTTGGTGATTAGCAAATGTAGCTTATGTGCATGGTTTGGCCTTTTTGCCCTTGGATGCTTAGAAGCAATGCAACAGTGGTTTATCCCTTTGAACAAGTCACAAAACTCATTTGGAAGCTAATGGAATTAGTCTCATGTCCAAATTCTTTGTACTTTGTATTTTGGACCATTTTGCCCCTGCCTTTTAATTAGTTCACTTCAAAAATGACCTTTTGCCTTGACCATTTTCAAAGAAATCCAATTATGCACCATGAAAGTACATGTTAAATGGAGTTTGTGCATATAAAGAACACCCAATTTGGACAATCCATGTGGAAGTTATGCCCTCCTGATTACGGGTCATTTTTGAAATTCACTGGACCATAACTTGACAACCATACATGGGATTTTCAAGTTCTCGGACTTTTTGGAATGGTGAGGACAAGATCTTCAACTTTCATGTTGGACAAATTTTGATCTGAAGCTTGTATCATGAAGTAATTTTGGGGAGAAAAACTTTCCATTTTGGGCAGGTGAGAATTACAGGTCATTTCCATTTTGGGAAACTTCTTGTCTGACTTCAAATCCTTCAACCTTGATCTTTGAAATGCCAAATGAGACTTGTATGGACATGAATGAGGTCTTTCTAACCATCTCACACCTTCCAATCCCTGATTAAATGCACAGTTGACCACAGTTGACTTTTGTTGACTTTTCTATGGTTTTGGATGACCGGGCCATGTTCTGATGAATTCCAAGCCTTTTTTACTTGAGATCTTGATTCCAAAAGATATCACAAGTTATTATAACTCTTTATGAATGATCATGGTGTCCAAATTCTTCAAGAATGGCCACTATCAATTGCTCAATGTCTGATTTGACTGTTTGACTGATGATTGCTTCAGCTGCAAGAAACAAGGTTAGATGACAATATTTTGTACTTTTGGTTAGTGAACATATGAAAAGCAATGATATACAAATGCAATACATGTTTGGTGATCAAGAACCACACTCACAAGGTATCCCACCCACTAGGAGGGAAGCTAGGGTATGCAATGATCCTTGAGGCCATGATATGATATGGGCCATGAGGGATCTTAGGGCCAAAATTGGGGTCTTACACATCCTCTCATACAACAAACAATGCAACATGTAATCATAGAAAAGCAAATGCCAACTTACAGGGACTTACAATTGCATCCTCACACACAATAAACAAATGCAAAACAATGGATGTCAGATGCCAATCTATCTGGGCTTACTCTAACAAATGCCAACTTACAGGGACTTACAGTTGTATCCTCACATACAATCAAACAAGTGCATCAAGAAAAGATAAGATGAGTGGCCAAGGTGATGGTCTTATACTCACTTCCATATCATAGGAGCAATGGCCAATGAATGGTCTTACAATTGTCCTCAATGGGTAAACAACAATGATAATGTCACAAAGACAAATGAGATGATCATGCATTAATGAGCAATTAATGATGATGAATGTATAAAGCATACAAGCAAACAATGTGTATATGAGGTAAACAATCAATCAATGAGAATCAAACAGCACACTTTATAACCAAACAAGGAGGCTCATACAAAAGGTTAGGCATTGAAGCCAACTGGAATAGGGTCAAAGATTGCTCTTAACCTTGCCATTGAGAGGCTAAGGTGAAGCAGATGAAAGGAGATGAGGGGTGTGCCTCATTGCTCTTATCCCTGATCAGGGAGAGCATTTAAATATTAGAAGGTGTGGGAGTTCAGAAAGTAGGAACTCTTTCCACATTATTGACTCGATAGATCTTGGGTTTTGATCTCAATGCTACAACCATGTAATGGGAGCAAGGAGAAGACTAACTGAATAGTGGGAGATAGACTACTTATCTCTTATATCCACCAATTGCCTTACTTGAAGGACTTTTCCTGCTTGGGACAAATATAAACACACACAAGCATTGCCTCTTAAGGAGGACTTCAGACAGTTGCCTGGCCAAATGACAGGCCAGGTCTTCCAGACTACATGAAGAAAAAAGGATTATACCTCAAAGCAAATTGCTAAATAGAAAAGCAAAGCAAGTTCAAATAACTAAGCAACTAATGGTACCTAAAATAGTCAAACAGATCAGTACACAGTTCAAGAGTTCAAGCAAAAGGAAGTAGGAATCAACAGTTAAAACAGACAGACAAATGTGCAAAGCACAAGACTCAAATCATATGAGTCAAGCCACCTACAAAACCAAAAGGTTAGCTCATCATAAACAAATAAAACTCAAACAGTTGGTAAAAGTTTCTTTGAGGCAATTGCTCCTCAACCTGAAACATGAACTCAATCATAAGCCACAGGACCACTAGGACAAGCCTAGGGTCAAAAATAAATGAGAAAGTCAAAACAGCAAGCCATATCCAATCAAGATCAAATTCAAACATTTAAGAAGCAAACCCAATTGGTCTCAAGTTCATATCATGCATCATCATCATTTCAAAGACAAAAGAAGTCAAAGCATGGCAAATGAGGGCTCATAAAAGTCAACAGCAAGACTTAGCTCAAAACCAAACATAAACAATTCCAAAAATCAACAAATAATTCATGCTCAATCACAATCCATAACATGACATGCATATAGAATTTCAGCTCATTTGGATCATGGGAAGATGGTCAATTAAAATCAGAAAGTCAAACAATTTCAAACATGCTCAAAGAAGTCAAACAATCATGCATTAACTTCAAAAATTCATAATTCAGTGATAACATATGATAAATGAATGGGATCAACACCATGGCAAAGCTTAAGATGTCTAGTATGCACATGTAAAATTTCATGATCATCCAATAAAGTATGAGAATTTCACAAATGGAATGGCAAGATGTATCACACAAAGTCAACAATTGACTAGACAGGGGAGAAAAATCTCAAACAATTAGGAAATGGCATAATTAATTCCAAGAAAAATCACAAGTCAACTAGACATATAAGAGAAGGCTCATGCAAAAATTCACATTAATTGGAGGTCAGGAAGCATGTCATCAAAAATCATGAAATTGCATATCAATGGTGTGACACAAATTGTCACACCCTAGTTCCAAAATTCATAACTCAGCAACCAAATAAGATAAATTCAAAAACTCTATATCAAAATCACCATGGGTGAGTGTAGATTAAGCACAAAAAGTCAGATCAAATGGACAATGCATCACAATTTCACAATTGAATTGGCAAGATGTACAAAATATGCATACATGAGCAAAACCCTAATACCATTAAAAATCCAGCCATCCAAAAAATCAGCAAAAATCATGATAAAAAAGTAGACATTCATATGAACATGATGCAAAAATTTTCATGAATTTTGGATTTGAAATGAGTGAATTATGATTTTTAGAAGATGAGTAACCAAAGTGAAATAAACATTGCACAAATGATCATGAAATAATTAATTAATTGGGCACAATGGCATTTCAGTAATTATCTGGACCGGTTATTGAAACTCTGCGTTTTGGCCAGGGAAATAGAATGTATTGATTGGTTGTCATCGATGGAACAGTAACATTCATGCAATGCAAAGGTTCACACGCAGAAACATCATTCAAATGGAATTCTTCTGGGTTTCTAGGGTTTGTACACAGTTCCTATTCATGTTCATCATCATGAAAAAACGAAATTCATCCAGACCTTCACAAACAGCATGGCAATGAAACAGTACAGGGCCATGCAAAACACGATAACAGCAGCCAATTGCAATTTGAAAAGAAAATCTGGAAAAAGGTTCTTAGGGTTTCAACAGCTACAGTATAACTTCATCACTTTCATTCAATCATGAAAAATTAAATCGCCCAGAATTTGAAATTAGCCATACCAATAGAGTCAGCAAACAACATACAACAAGAATGTAGCATCCATTTTCATTAAATCATTTCAAGCAAAGCAAATCGAGCAAGAACATGTTTGAGCATAAAAATTAAAATCCAGATTTCTCATGCATAACTCAACCATTTCATGTGATACAAAGTTCAATGGAATCAGCATCAAAAGATCTATCCTAAACATAGCATAATTTGGTAAATGGTGAGACTCAAACACTTACTTGATTTTGAAGAAAAGAGTGGAGCAGTGGTTATTTTGGTGATGCAAGCTCAAACAGATGAAGATTATGGTTGATATTGATGGATACTTGAAGAAACTTAGCTCGAACAACTCAAATCCAACTTGAATCGAAACTTGCCATGGCTGAAGCTTGAAGGAAACAGAACATGAGATGAACTTCCAGTTGATGTTTTGTGCTTGAAAAGGCTTCCAAATGATGGCCAGATGATGAAACAGTCAAGGAATCCTCGAGCTCTTTAGAGGTTTTGGTCAGAAAATTCAAAGATGAGCCAATGAGATTTTTGGAGAGAATAGAATTTCTGTGTGTAAGGAGGCCGCAGCTAGGGTTGAAATGTGCAGAAAATATGTTTAAATACTTCTGTTTTGCATTGCTAATGAAGGTGCTAATCAAGGTTATCCCAAATGAAGCAACTTTGCCATTTGCTAATTTTCCACCATATGCACATGGGGTGTGAGTTCTGCACGAATTGGGCCTTGGGCAAGCTTCAAATATCAATTCAAACAAGTTCCAATTGGCCAAAATGTTTAAAAATGCCTAATTCAAAAAGTCAACTTTTCAACATACTTGAAATTAATTAAGGCAAGTTCAAAAAGGCCATTTTGCATGGTGAGGTTTTGATGAATGATGAATGCATTTTTGGAAAGAGGGGAACAAATAGGACTTGTAGGAAAAAACCCCATCAAAATTGGCCAAATGGTTTGAGAGATATGGCCTTTTGAAGTTCAAGAAATTGTGAAAATGAATTGATCATATCTTGACAACCATACATGGGATTTGAGAGTTCTTGGACTTTTTGGAAATGGGAGAACAAGATCTTCAACTTTCATGTTGGGCAAAAATTCATTTGAAGCTTGTATCATGATGCAAGTTTAAGGTCAAGAAGTTTCCATTTTTGGCAAATTTGAATTACAGGTCAAGTTTCTATTTCTGGAAATTTCCTGTCTGACTTTAAATTCTTCACTGTGGATGCTTGACATGATATATGAAGCTTATATAGACATGAATGAGACCTCTCAGACCAAATCCCATCCTTAAATCACTGATTAAATCAACAGTTGACCAAGTTTGACTTTTCTAGGGTTTTGGATGATTGAACCACTTCTGATGAATTCCAAACCCTAATTCCTTGAGATCTTGACTCCAAATGATGTCACAACATATATGAACTCTTGATTATTGATCATGGTGCCGAAATTCTGCAAGAATGGTCACCATCCACTGCAATGACTGACTTTGACTGATTTTGACCTAATTACTGATGATTGCTTCAGCTGCAAGCAACAAGGTTAGATGACAATATTTTTGTACTTTTTGGTTAGTAAACATATGAAAAGCAAAGATATACAAATGCAAGACATGCTTGGTGATCAAGAACCAAACTCACAAGGCAACCTACCCACTAGGAGGGAAACTAGGGCATGCAGTGATCCTTGAGGCCATGATATGATATGTTATGGGCCACGAGGGATCTTAGGGCCAAAATTGGGGTCTTACAGGACGGAGTCTGATTGAGCTGATCTACTATCTTGTAGTCACTCTTCTTGATGATTTTCATGAACTCCTCGACGTCCTTTTCAAAAGAACCCTTAGCCTCCTTCTGAGCTGGTTCCTCGTCAACCATAGCTTGTTTACCCTTAGCCCTAGCAGATGCCTCAACATTAGCATCTCTCAATGGCTGAGGAGCAAACAGTCGTCCACTCCTGGTAAAACCTCCTGGTCCTCCAACGTTGTCCACCACAGGACTTGCAACCACAGGAGTTCTTACCGGTGCACTGATAGTCACAGGTGCTTGCACTGCTGGTCTTGTCTGATTGTCAGCCCTCCGATTGCTGCGATAGGCATTGTCATACCTCCATGGAACAGCCCTACTATTTTCAACCGGTCTTCTGCCAGACGCCCTGATAGTAGTCGGAGCACTGATGGTTACCGGAGCAGGAATAGTAACTGGAGCACTGCTTGTTGCTGAGGTACCAACAACCCCCTATCCTCGTCCTTCAGACGGCTTGAAGTATATGGTGACAGTAGACACTGACCCGTTGTCTTTAACAGCCCTACTGAACTGGAGACAGCCTTCGTCAATCAATCTTTGAATACCAGCCTTCAACTGGTCACAGCCATTGGTAGCTTCATCACAGCCCAAACAATATTCACTACAGCCCGGGTCAACACCCCCCTTCAGCAGACGGCCCTTTACTACCAGCAGAGAAGTCTGAACATCCTCAACATTCACAACTAAATCTTCAGCTTCTCCTCCTTCAACATTGTTCACCCTATGCCCACCATGCTGGGGCATAGGATTGTTCACTATGTTTGGTACCGGAGCAAAGTTGATCGCTTTAGCATCGATCAAGTCTTGAACCTTATGCTGGAGAGCCCGGCATCTCTCAGTATGGTGGCCTGGTGCCCCAGAATGAAAGTCACAGCGGACGTTCGCATCATAACCAGGAGGCAACACTGTTGGAGTAGCCATGGTACGCAATTCAACAAACCCTAACCGGAGTAGTTCGGGCAGTAATTCAGCGTAAGTCATTGGCAACGGGTCGAACCTTCTGTCAGCCTGCAACCTTTGCCTAGGCTGGAAAGGACGTTGCTGCTGTTGTTGTTGTTGTGGTTGTTGAGCCCTTGGTTGTTGTTGACGAGGTTGAGGTGCAGGAATGGTCACTACAGCTACCGGACGATACTGATTTCTGTTTACATTTGCTCTGTACACACCCCCTCTATGTTGTACAGCATTGGTCTCTCCTTCTCTACGGCGAGGTGCCCCAGAGAAGGGTTTCTTCGAAGAAGAACCCGCATCATGAATCCTACCGGCCTTGATCAGACTTTCGGTTCTCTCGCCACAGATGACGACATCAGAAAAACTTCCGAATGGGCAGCTTCCCATCCGGTCCATATACACACCTTGAAGAGTGCTGATAAACATGTCAGTCAACTCCCTTTCCAACATAGGGGGTTGAACTCTTGCAGCAAGCTCGCGCCATCTCTGGGCGTACTCTTTAAAGCTCTCATTGTTTTTCTGACACAGACTCTGCAGCTGAGTCCGGGTCGGAGCCATGTCCATGTTATGCTTGTACTGTCTGAGGAACGCTTCACCCAAGTCCCTCCAGCATCTGATGGAATCCCGCTTCAACTCCATATACCAATCCAAAGACGCCCCAGATAGGCTGTCTTGGAAAAAATACATCCACATCTTCTCATCATCAGTGTATGCGGAGATTTTTCTATAGTATGCCTGCACATGGGTGCGAGGGCAGGAGGTACCGTTGTATTTGTCGAATGACGGTGCTTTGAATTTGTGCGGGATTCTCAGACCTTCAACTAATCCCATGTTTGTAACATCAAAACCGAGGGAGTTTTGACATTCCATAGCCCGGATTTTCTCAGCAAGGGCCTCAACTTTACGATCTCTCGCATCATTTCTGCCCAAAATATCTTCATCTTCACTGAGTAAGGTAAACATATCCTCTTGTCTGTCAACAATCGGAATTCTGTTACGGGCCGGAGCATGGATGACTCTGGCATTAGCAGCATCTGGAGCAATTGGTTGACCGTTAACTCGAATACCCCTCAACTCTTCTCCTTCAGCATAGTTGTTGACGGGAATAGCGGCAGCAGGAGTGTCATGAACTGGGTTTCCTTCTTGCAGAGGCTGGTTGGGCGGTGGAATTACAGCTTCTTGCCTCTGAACCAGTGCTCGGAGTTCTTCTTGTCCTTGTGCAACCCCTTGCATCATGTGAATAAACTGGGCCATGTTAGCCCTCATCTCAGCTAACTCGGCTTGTACTTGATCCATATTCCGTTGATGGTTGAGTCGCGTTGAGTAGCGGTGCGGTCTCTGATCAACTATCCTGCCTGGACACAGGAATCAAAGTGAGATGACGGCACAAGAACACCTGTTATGCAAATGAGATGAGTATGATGTTAAATGATGTGTATGATGCACATGATATGCTCATTTCTCAGGCATTCAAAGAGCCTGACCCATCCTCAGAAGATGGCAACCTGCAGCAACAAGAGAACAATACAGATACAGGGAAAAATGAGAACAACAGGGAAATACTGACAACCCTATCTATACATAAGGGTAAAAAGGTCAATACAACCAAGTCAACAGAAATCCGAAACGGGGTACAAACAAATGAATCCCATCCAACAATCCTGGAGGTGATTCTCAAAACAAAGATCCAAAAGACGGAGTACAAATAAATGAATCCCATCCAACAAGTCTGGAGGTGATTCTCAACAAATACATCAAAGAACAACCTAAGACAGACGGTCTTCTGGAATGAGAGTCTTCAGGTAATGGCACTGGTCTATCAACAGTGTGCATTCTGAACATTCTGGTAGAGGAGTGATCTTCTCCTTCAACTGTCTTCTGAGCTCCAAGACTTCTCCTCCAAGATAGTCCTCTGATGTCTGTCTCAAATCAACCTCTTTCTTCAACTGAATGTCTTTGTCTTTGAGTTGCTTCTCTAGGTCTCTGATCTTCTTTTGATAGTTGACTTCTGCTCTCTGCAGCCTCAAACACTCCCTATGCTCTGTATCCAACATGGATTCCATCTCCTCATATGATCTCTTCTTACTCCTTGCTCTGCTAGCATCCTCTCCTTGCACTTCCCTGAGTTGATGGGCCAAGTGCAACCGATCAGCTTTAGCTTTGTACAACTCCATCTAAGTGTCTTGCTCCTTCTCCCTCAAACGACGACTCTCCATCAGAGCTTGCTTATAGTGCTCAGCAGGCACACTATCAGCAAGAATCAAGGGTGGTTGCTCTTGCAACAGCTCCATCCTATCGTAGGGTAGCAATAAAGTTTCCACTCTCTTCTTTACCCAATCGGTGTAATCGGGCATTGCAATGGTAAACTTCTTCCCTAAGACGGATCCATCCTTCACTCCAACAGATTTCCAGGCTCTCCCTATCTGCTCCAATCTAGCCGGGTCATCTTTCTTCTCAAAACACACACTCTCAACTATCTCAGCTTCAAGCGGTCTTCTACTCATAACAAACCCTAACTGGCGAAGAGAAAGAACTGGATTATAATTTATACAGCCTTTGGTCCCCACGAGTGGCACGTTCCGGAATTCACCACAACTCATAACAACATTCCGTACGTCCATCCGGTATGATTTCCATCTGATGTCGTAGGAGGTAAGCGACATGACCCTTTGAGTCCACTTAAGAGTGCTCTGGGTATCCACAAAGGGTCCACTGACGGGCAGGAGTGACATAAACCATCTGAACAGGAGGGGTAGACAGCACCTGATGGCTCCACCTTTACCATGCCTACTGTGAATAGCATAGTAAGTGTCAGCTAACAGGGTGGGGACCGGATTCCCTCCGATGAAGATACTGATAGCAGCATGGTCAATGAAATTAGGCATACTTGGGAATAGGACGATCCCATAGATCATGGCAGCTAGCTGTGCGTGAAAAACTTCCCAATTCCCCTTCTCTGCTTCATCTCTAGCAACCCTCAAAAGAAACTTCAATGGCAGACCCACAACTTCCCCACTGGGCTTCCAATTATCACAAACTTCCTTGACACTCAAACGGAGAGCTCTGGCAATAATTCTGAAGTCAACCTCTTTTGGGACGTCCAAAAAGGGCATTTGATGCTGAATCGGGATGCTCATCAGGATAGAATACTCTTCGAGAGTAGGCGTTAACTGATAATCTTGAAATGTGAAACATCTAAGCTCCGGGTCGTAGAACTGAAGAAGTGTCTGCAGAGGCACCGGATCAACTACTGTCTTCAACACTGTCAGGATGTCTCCAAACTGCCCAACAAAACCCTTCAGCTGATCATTAGTCACCAAACTACCCAACTCGATCAATGCAGTCAACGGCTCACGATGAAATCTGTAGGAACAGGTCTTCCGCTTCGGCTCTGGGACTGTTGCCATCTCTATCAGTGAATCAAGCTCTGGAATGTACCTGAGAAATGATATGCATGCAGAGATTAGTTTCTTTTTTTTCTTTTTCTTTTTTTCTTTTTTCCTTTTTTTTTTGATTTTTTTTTTGCGTTTCTTTTGAAAAATAAATATGCTATGATGCAAATGATGCAGACTGGACTGGCTGGTTGTGCAAACTCTGATCACTAGGTCGAAGCTTCAGTCAAAATCAGAACCCAAATCCAACTTAAAGACCCGAGGTCAACTGAACACACTGTTGTCTGAACCCAAAGTCACCAACAGAATCAAAAGTCACCAACGGTACCTGTAATGATGAACCCTTCCCCACTCACGGGTGTAGTCTAGGCCAGGGTAAGGTCGAGAGAAACACAACATAAATAACCTTTCGCAGAATACCATCATATACACACCTGAAGTATGTAACGATAATATCCCACCAGGGTCTGAACTGCTCGTGATATCAATGTTCCGCTAAGTGGCGCAATACCACCCGCTTCCCATGAATCACTCTATTCCTAATCATCCTAGATTTCACTCATGGTCTGGGTATTGGACCTTTTACCTCAAGTGACTCCCACCCCAACAAAGAAAAACAGACAACCAGCCAGGCAGAATGAATAATGAATATGAATGCAAACATTAATGCACACAATAAATGCAAACAATAAATGAAATGAACAAATAATGAATGCAATAAATAAACACAGCACAAAGCAACCAGAACCCTAACCTAGAGAGCGCTAAGAGAGACTCGCTTAGGGAAGATGGACCAGCACAGGTCAACTTCTCTTAGTCCCCAGCAGAGTCGCCAGCTGTCGCATTACGCGAAAAACCGGCGGGAAACAAGAACAACAGAGCCGCCACCGTGCGTTATTTATCCCAAAAGAGGGAAAGGAAACGCTCAGAGTAAACCTGGAAAGGACATGGTCTCGCGACCAAAGAGAATGGGATCGGGAGTCGGTTATGCGAAGGGAAGGTATTAGCACCCCTACGCATCCGTCGTACTCGACGGGATCCACGCACAATAGGAAGGAAAAATGGTTGCTAAAACACTGCTCGCACACACACACACACTGGCTGAAAGAGACACAAGAAGACAGACAAGACTGACTCGGCGGGACATTGTATCCCGGGCCTACTTAGTCTATCAGGCATAGACATCAGAGTCGAAGTAGTTCGGACTGGGGAAACAACACATGCTCGCTAGGATATCGCATCCTATGCATACGTATCTCCTTGGACGAAGGAGAATCAGAGCATTCGTAGCTCGGCTGACGCGTACACAAAACAAACACAGGCAAACGTGGAGCCTGAAGGCCAATCACTGGGCTTACATCAGCATCCGAACCAGAAAACACACACGGGAAACCAACTGCCAATCGCTGGACTTATGTCGGACTCCAACCAGAACACACACAAGGGTGGTTAAGACACAAAGGGTTGAAAACGAAAAAGGGCGAACGTGGAGCCCGAATGCCAATCACTGGACTTACATCAGCATCCGAACCAAAACACACGCAAGGGTGGTTAAGACACAAAGGATTGAAAAAGAAAAAGGGCGCCCGGAGAGATCAGCTCATCTCCTGCCTACGTACCTCATCTGGTATGAGGATCAGGGCGACGTAGTTCCCCTACGCAGGGAAAAAGGACCTAGCCTAACCAGATAACAGAGGGAGACACAACTAGGGAGACTACGACTCGAGCCTAGATGTTATCATGTAAATCATACCTAAGTTAAGGTTTCTAGCTAACTGGCACAGGGAGCCAGCCTATCCTAAACATGACTTGCACGGGAAGCAAGCCACACACACACTTAACTTGCACAGGAAGCAAGCCAAGCAAAACCTAACTTGCACAGGAAGCAAGTCTAAACTAACCCTAACTTGCACAGGAAGCAAGTCAAACAATCACACAATCACAAGTAGCACACACTATACACAAGCAAGGGGCTCAAACAAGGCTAGGTTTTAGTCGAGGGGTCATATCAACCTCAACAAACAAACCTCTGGAACTGGATGATGGTGCTCTTAACCTTGACATTGAGAGCCAAGGTGAAGCAGATGAAAGGAGATGAGGGGTGTGCCTCATTGCTCTTATCCCTGGTCAGGGAGAGCATTTGAATATCAAAAGGTGTGGGAGTTCAAAAAGGGGGAACTCTTTCCACAAGTTAGACTCTATAGATCTTGGGCTTTTACTCACTATGCATCAACACAGGTAGTGTGAGCAATGTGAGTGACACACAGACTAGCAGGGGATAGATTGCTTATCCCTTGGGTTCTGCCAATTGCCTCTTCACTTAGGAGGTCTTTGAATATGTACAGGGACAAAATTAAACATACACAAGCATTGCCTCTTAAGGAGGACTTCAGACAGTTGCCTGGCCAAGTAACAGGCCAGGTCTTCCAGACTACATGAAGATTAGAAATATACCTCAATGCAAATTGCTTATACAAGCAAAGAAAAGCAAAAGTTCACAAGGAACGGAGCAACTAAAAGCACCTGAAATAGTCAAGCAGACATTAGTATGCAACTTCAAAACAAAGCAAAAGGAAACAGACATCAACAGTTAATCATCAGCAAGTGAATGTGCAAGGCACAAGGCTCAAGGCAGGTGAGCCAAGCCACCTACAAAACAAACAAGTTAATCAATGATATTCAAGCAAGCTCAATCAAAAAGAATTGGTCTTATTGGTCATTTGTTGGTCAACCTGAAAACATGAGCTCAAAGGTGAGTAACAGGACCACTAGGGCAAGCCTAGGGTCAAAAAGGAATGAAAAAGTCCAAACAGCAAGTAGCAAGCATCCAAAATCATGTTCAAACAATTAAGAAACAATACCAATTGGGTTCACATTCATATCAAACATCATCATCATTTCATGAACAATTTATGTCAAAGCATGGCATTTAGAAGCTCATAGAAGTCAACAGCAAGACTTGAATCAAAAGCAAACTCAAACATTTCCAAAAATCACCAAATAAATCATGATCAATCACAACCCATAGCATGGTAAGCATGTCAAATTTCATCTCATTTGGACAAGTGGAAGGCAGTCAATGAAAATCAGAAAGGCAAAGCAGTTTTGAACATGCTCAAAGAAGTCAACCAAACATGCATCAACTTGAAAAATTCATAAATCCGAGATGGCATAAGATAAATGAATGGGACTAAAACCATGGCAAAGCTTAGGATGTCTAGTAATCTCATGTAAAATTTCATGTCCATCTAATAAAGTATGAGCATTTCACAAAACAAATGGGCACAAGTGTCACACAAAGTCAACATATGATCAAACAGGGGACAAAAATCTCAATCAAATGGAAAATGCCATAAACAAATCCACAAAAAATCACATATAAACTAGACATACTCAAGCTTAATCATGCAAAAATTCAATCCATTTTGAGGTCAATAGGCATGGTTATAAAAATCAACAAGTTGCACATCAATGGTGTGACACAAATTGTCACACCCTAATTCAAAAAATCACAACTCAATAACCAGAAATGAGAAATTCATGAACTTTATACCAAAATCACCAGGGATGTGTCTAGTTTGTGCACAAAAAAAATTCGAAATCAAAGGATAAAGCATGACTATTTCACAAAGGTTTTGGTAAAAGGTACAAACTATTCATACATGTCACAAACTCTAATGCCAAATAAAAACCAACCATCCAAAAATTCTGGAAAAAATATGACAAAATAATAGAGATCATGATGAAGACAATGCAAAAAATCCCATTCAAATTGGATTAAAAATAATGGAGTTATGATTTTTACAAGTTGGAGATCAAAAATGAAATAAAAATGAAAAAAACAACATTATTCAATAGGTCAAAGGGCACGCTGGATGGCAATTTTGTAATTACCCGTGCCACTTAACTAAACGATGCGTTTTGGGCCATGAAATGAAATAATCTGATTGGTTGTTATGTGTAAACAGTGCCATGCAACGTGAAGGTTCAATTTCTGGAAAATGGATTAGGGTTTTCAAGAACAGCAAGCTTCATCTTCATCATTTCAAATCGCGAAATTTTAAAACGCCCAGAAACACAAATTGAAGATACCAACATGACCAGCAAACATTGTACATACATAATCCATCATCCATTTTCATTAAAACACACTACAAATCATGAGTCGAGCAAAAACAATATGCAACATCAAACTTTAAAAACCAGATTTCTCCTAAACTAATCAACCGTTTTCAATCATTCAAAGCTCAGTGTGACCAGGGCAAGGAGATCTACAAAGTGCATAGCATGGTTTCAAGAAATTGGAGATTTGAAATCTTACTTGATTTTGAAGCAATGAGTGAAACAGTTGTTGTTTTGATACTTGGTGATGAAACAGTCGCACAGCGAGTTCCCAGGAAGTGAATGGATGAAGATTCTTTGCTCAGCAACCCTTGAAACAAGCCAATTCGAATTTTGCCATTGATGATGCTTAGAGAAAACAATCACGAATTGGTGGTTACAGTTGTGAAATGAAGGTGGAAATAAGCTCAAGATGGGGAATAGATGTTGTAGCAAGCAAGGCACAGTTGAGTTCTTGAAGCTTGTTGACAGATTTTCCAAAATGAGAGAAAATGAGAATTTGAGAGAGTGAGATTTTTCTGTGTGCAAAATAGCTGCTAGGGTTGCAAATGATCAGAAAACAACCTATATATTTGTTGTTTAAGGTTGCTAAGCAAGGTGCTAATCATGTTTTGTTTTAAAATCAAAATTGCTAAAATGACCACTTTGGTTCACATGGTGAGGTGTAGTGGCTATAGCACGAAAATTGGGCCTTCCAAAAGTCACAAACAACATTTCTGAACATATTTGCAAGGCCAAAGTGATTGGAAATGATTAAATCAAAAAGTCACTTTTCACCCTTACTTGAAAATAAAACATGTAAGTGAAAAAATGCCATTTTGATCCATGAGGTTTTGGTGCATGAGGGTTACATTTTTGGAAAGAGGAGGTCAAATGTGACTTGTTGGAAAAAACCCCACCAAATTTGGCCAAATGGTTTGAGAGATATGGCCTTTTGAAGTTCAAGAATTTTTGAAAATGATTTGATCATATCTTGCAAACCATACATGGGAATTGAGAGTTCTTGGACTTTTTGGAAATGGGAGAACAATATCTTCAACTTTCATGTTGGGCAAAAATTCATTTGAAGCTTGTATCATGATGTAAGTTTAGGCTCAAGAAGTTTCCATTTTTGGCAGTTAAAATTACAGGTCCAGTTTCTATTTTTGGAATTTTCTGATTTGGCTTCAAATCCTTCAATGATGATGTTTGTCATGATATATGAGGTCTATTTGGACATGAATAAGCTCTCTCAAACCAAATCCATCCATCAAAACCATAAAATCAAGCCCAGTTGACCAAGTTTGACTTTTTAGGGTTTCTGACTGATTGTGCATTGAATGATGGCTTCTGAACATCCAATCTTTGACCTAAACACTTCAAATGGATCCCCAAGTCATGTGAACATGTTGGACCAACCCTAGGGCCTTGGCTCCTTGGAAATTGTGCTTGCTTGCTTGGTTGACTGATCTCCTGATCAGTTTGACCTAATTCTCCTGACTGGCTTGCACTTGAGGCAAAGGGACAATGCAATGCTATGCAGTGGACCATGTTATGCTATGACCTAATATGAGAAAGTATGTACAATGATAGGTGCAAATTTGAGGTGCTACACCTTGTGCAACCCCTTGCATCATATTCATAAACTGGGCCATGTTAGCCCTCATCTCTGCCAATTCTGCTTGAACTTGGTCCATACTTCTTTGTTGATTCAGTCTTGTAGCGTAGCGGTGCGGACGACGATCAGCAATCCTGCCTGAAACAGGAACCAGAATGAGAAGTCTTCTTCAAGAATACCTGTAATGCAAGAATGAGATGTGTATGATGCGCATGATGCATATGATGCATATGATATGTTTTATCATTTCCCAAGCATTCAAGGGCCTTATTCACTTTTGAAAAATGACAACCTGCAACATAAACAACAAAGAAGCAACCTACACAGGATAATGAGCACAAGGTGAAACATCAACAATCTCATCTATAGACATGAGCAACAAGTTCATATAAAACAGTAGTTCAATCACAAATTCAACTCATCAGAGTAGAACAATGAATCCCATCCAACAATCCTGGAGGTGATTCTCAAAATAAAGAACAAAACAACACTAAGAAAGTCGTCCTCCAGGAATGAGAGTCTTCAGGTACTGGCACTGATCAATCAACCGGTCACATTCTGAACACTCGGGTAAAGGGGTGATCTTTTCCTTCAGCTGCCTTCTGAGCTCCACAACTTCTTCTCCAAGCTGGATCTCTGATGCATGCCTCAGGTCTACCTCCTTCTTCAACTAAACATCCTTGTCTTTGAGCTGCCTTTCCAAGTCTCGTATCTTCTTCTGGTAATTGGCTTCCGCTTTCTGCAACCTCAAGCGCTCACGGTGTTCTCCATCCAACATTGCTTCTACTTCCTCATAGGACCTCCTTTTGCTTCCCGATCTACTAGCACTTTCACCTTGCACTCCTTTGAGTTTATGGGCCAAACTCAACTTATCAGCTTTGGCTTTGTAAAGCTCCATCTGGATCTCTTGTTCCTTCTCTTTCAACCGACGATTCTCCATCAAGGCTTGTTTATAATACTCAGCAGACACATTCTCAGAAAGGATCAAAGGTGGTTGTTCCTGCAATGGTTCCTTCCTATCATAAGGCAACAACAATGTCTCAACTCTATTCTTGACCCAATCAATGTAGGCAGGCATAGCAATAGCAAACTTCTTCCCTAGAATAGATCCATCCTTGACGCCAATAGTCTTCCAAGCTCTTCCCACTTGCTCCAATCTAGCTGGGTCACTCCGCTTCTCAAAGTATACACTCTCAGCTATCTCAGCATCTAACGGTCTTCCATTCATGACAAACCCCAACTGACGGAGAGAAAGAACTGGGTTGTAATTGATGCAACCCTTAGTTCCTACGAGTGGAACATTATGAAACCCTCCACAATTCATAATGATATTACGCACATTCATCCTGTAAGCTTGCCACTTGATATCATAGGAGGTGAGTGACATAATCCTCTGAGTCCACTTATGAGTGTTCTGAGTATCCACAAAAGGTCCACTGGTTGGCAGAAAGGACAAGAACCATCTGAGTAGCAAAGGGAGACAACACCTGATAGCTCCACCCTTACCATGCCTGCTGTGTATAGCATAATAAGTGTCAGCTAACAAGGTAGGAACTGGGTTTCCTCCAATGAAAATAGTGATAGCAGCAAGATCCACAAAATTAGGCATACTCGGGAACAACACAACTCCATAGATCATGATAGCCAACTGAGCATTGAAAGCTTCCCAATTTCCTTTCTTCGCTTCTTCCTTAGCCATTCTCACCAAGAACTTCAAAGGTAACCCCATAACATCACCACTTGCTTCCAACTGTCACTCACTTCTTTGATACTCAAATAAAGAGCCTTAGCAACAACCTTGAAATTAACCTCCTTTGGCACATCCAGAAAGGGCACCTGATATCTGATCGGGACATTCATCAGGATAGAATACTCTTCAAGGGTGGGAGCTAACTGATAATCCTGAAAGGTAAAGCAGCGGAGCTCTGGATCATAGAACTGTAGGAGAGTCTGCAACGGTACTGGGTCAACCATCATCTTCAACAACATCAGAACATCCCCATACTGATCATCAAACACCTTCTGATTACCTCCGGCCACAAGATTACTCAACTCTACCAAAGGTATCAATGGCTCACGGTGAAAATTATAGGTGCAAGTCTTCCTCTTCAACTCTAGAATGGTAGCCATCTCTCACAGTGAACAAACTCCTGAATGAACCTGAGAAATGATATGCATGAGGAGATTAGCTTTTTTCTTTTCTTTTCATTTTTCATTTCTTTTTTTTATTGCATTATTTTTTTTGAAAATAAACATGCTATGATGCAAATGATGCAATTATGACTGGTTGGCTGTGTATCACGGAACACAGGATCAGAGCTTCGGCATCGGAACCGGAAACCACAAATCCAAATCATCTGAAACCCACGGTCATCTGGAACCCATATTGAACCAAGTCACCAACAGGACCAAATAGAGGTCACCAACAGAATACGGTCACCAACAGATCAAGTCACCAATGGTACCTGTAATGATTCAACCCCTCCCCACTCACGGGTGTCATCTAGGCCAGGGTAAGGTCAAGAGAAACGCAGGATAAATAACCCTTTCAAGAATATCATCATATACACACCAGATGTATGTAACAATAATACCCCATCAGAATCTGAACTGCTCGTGATATCATGTTCCGCTAAGTGGCGCAATACCACCCGCTTCCCATGAATCACTCTATTCCTAGGTGTCCTAAAGTTCACTCATAGCCTGGGTATTGGGCCTTTTACCTCTTGTAACTCCCACCCCACAGAGAGACAGATACACAGCCAGCACAATGAAAGTATGATGTATGCAAACATAAATGCAAACATATACAATCACAGCATAATCATAAATGCAATAAATAAAACAGTAAAAGCAACCAAAACCTATCCTAAAGAGCGCTAGGACTGACTCGCTTAGGGAAGATGGACCAGCAATAGGTCAACTTCTCGGGATTGTCCCCAGCAGAGTCGCCAGCTGTCGCATTACGCGAAAAACCGGCGGGAAAAAGACACAGAGTCGTCACCGTGCGTTATTTATCCCAAAGGAGAGAAAGGAAACGCTCGAAGTAAACCTGGAAAGGAAATGGTCTCGCGACCAGAGATTGATGGGATCGGGAGTCGATTATGCGAAGGAAAAGTATTAGCACCCCTACGCATCCGTCGTACTCGACGGGATCCACGCTCAGAAAGAATAGAAGAAAGGTTGCTAGATAACTGCTCAAACACTACACAAGAAAGAATAAAACACATATGGAAGACGGAAGAAGGACTCGGCAGGATATCGCATCCTGGGCCTACGTAGCTTGTCAAAAACAAACATCAAAATCGATGTAGTTCGGGGATATGGGAAACGTGCTCGCTAGGACCTCGCATCCTATGCATACGTATCTTCTCTAACCAGAGAAAGAATCAGAGCACTCGTAGCTCGGCTAACGCACGCTGAAACAAAACACCAACAGGAAACCGACTACCAATCGTTGGACTTACATCAGACTCCACACAAACAAACACCCACAGGAAACCGACTGCCAATCGCTGGACTTACGTCAGACTCCAAACAAACAACCACACACAGGAAACTGACTTCCAATCGCTGGGCTTACGTCAGACTCCACACAACTCAAGGGGGTTGAAAAAGAAAAAGGGCGCCCGGAGAGATCTGCTCATCTCCTGCCTACGTACCTCATCTGGTATGAGGATCAGGGCGACGTAGTTCCCCTTAACAGGGAAAGAACTTTTATCCTAACCAGAGACTAGGGAGATAACAAGCTACTAGGGAGACTACGACTCGAGCCTAGAAGTTGTCATGCATACGATCCCTATGTTGAGGTCTCTAATCCTAACTTGCACAGGAAGCAAGCTAGCCTAAACAGCACATAAGCAATCACAAGCACAAGTATCACACACTATATGCAAACAATTGGCTCACACAAGGCTGGGCTTTAGTCAAGAGGTCATATCAACCTCGACAAACAAGCCAACTGGAATGGGGTGTTTTGAGCTCTTAACCCTAACATTGAGAGTTAAGGTGAAGCAGATGAAATGGGAGATGAGGGTAAGACCTCACAGCTCTTATCCCTGGCCTGGGAGAGCTTCAATCAATGAAAGTGTGGGAGTCCAGAATGAAGGAACTCTTCTCCACATGACTGACACAACAAGATCTTGGGTTTTTATTCAAAGTGCATCAACACATGGTGTAAGCAGGATGAATGACACAACTGAATAGCAGGGGATGGATTGCATATCCCTTTTATCTGCCAATTCCTCTTCACTTAGGAGGTCTTTGAATGTACAGGGCACAAAAATAAACAACCACAAACATTGCCTCTTAAGGAGGGCTTCAGACAGGTGCCTGCCAACATAACATGACAGGTCTTCCAGACTACATGAAGAGTAGGAATTTACCTCAGTGGTATGTCAACCACAAGCAAATCAAAGTTCAAATGAACTTAAAGAAACTTAGGTACCTGTGTAAACAACCAAACAATCAGTACAGTGCTCAGACAAACAGACAATGGTTAATAGATCTCAATAGACAGACAATCCAATATGCACTATGAGTAAGCCATAAGGCAAACACTCAAGTGAACTATCATCAAAGACTACAAAGCAAACAAGTGTTAGCCAACAATTAACAAATGACCAAGCTCAAATGAAGAATCACATCAATCATGGAGATGCATACTTGAACCTGAAATTCACAACTCAAAATGTAAGTCCAAACCACTAGGTCAAAGCCTAGGGTCAAAAGTGGATCAAAAAGCCAAAACAGAACTTGATATTCAACACAAAGCATGTTTATTCAATCAAGAACAAGTCCTAAAAAGGACCAAACCAAAATCAATAAGCAAGGTCATGTGGTGAGCAAGAGAAGTCAAAGACCAATTCAAGGCATACATTTGGACATTAAGAATGAAAATTCCAAATCAAAATAGAAATGATTCAAATAATTATGGAAAAATTCATGAGCATTCAACATATCCAACATGATCATCATACAAAAAATCAGAATCAACAAAGATCATTTGATGTGGAAATTAAATTTCACAAGTTGATCAACCAAATGTGTGACACAAATTGTCACACCTTACAAACATGTGTGTAAAACAGAAATGACAAATGAGAAAAATACTAAACCAAGCCTCAAACATCCATTAGCATGTTAGGAACAATCATGCAAAATTTCAATGCATTTGGATCAATATCAAGCATTTCACAATAGAAAGAGCAAGGCAAGGTCATAAGTGTACACATGTTCACATCTTCTAACACAATTCAAAATCCGGGCATGGTAAAAATCAGGAGATCATACCAAAAAAAACTAGACATCACAAGGATCATTTGGCAAAAAATTGGGGATCATTTGGATTAATATTCAAGAAGATATGAATTTTAGAAGTTGGCTAAAAAAAATGAAATCAAAATGAAGCATGGCATGTGAAATGTGGAGGGAAAAGGCTAAAATGTGAATGAATTTGAAAATGCGCAGCCAGCCAGGATCGAACCCGGTAGAAATTCAAATGGAGCGCGCCATGTACCAATGCGCAGTCGTTTCATTAAACGACGTGGAGCGCTGAATCAGCCAGTCAAAACCATCGTGGCACGGTCAAATAATTGCTAGCGAATCAAATTGCCAAACAGGATGCACACATCAGCAGGGAACAGGACAAACCCTAGGCCACATCATCAATAACCAGGCGGTGGCAAATCCGTCGCTAGTTGGACGCTAGGATGAAGAACTTCATCTTCCTCACGAAGATGAAGATGAACAGTATGAATGTTCAAACAATTTTTCCAGAAACACGAAATAACCATACCAATCGAAAGCTCTTACACCACACATTCCAAATCCATCAATATTTCAATCTAGATCCTCCTAAATAAAGTGAATCGAATCCAAACATTTTCATACTCAAACATTCAAGTTCATGTATAACAGTCAATACTTAACCATTTTCAACGAAATTTGTACCAGAATGCTCAGGGTTAAAAGATCTACACAAATATGTACATAGATTGGCAAATAATGGAGGTCGAAATTTCACCTTCTTGAAGATCAATGTAAAGAAACAGTAGATCCAAGGCTTGGCAATGTCCAGTTCTGCTTGCTTTGAGCTCCAAAGAAGTTTGATGCAAGAAACAGCACGTGAGAAGGCTTGAAACCAGCTTAATTTGAAATTTCCATAAACACCTTCAAGCTTGTAGCATGCACGAATTTGAGCAGAAATTCACCAAAGGCACGTTCAATCTCACTCAAAACCACTCCATGTTCATGATTATGCAAGGAAATGAGGGTTTATGTGTGGAATTTTTGAAAATCGATCAAGAGAAAAATTGAGAGCAAAGATGGATTTCTAGATCTGAACTTGTGTGTTCTGAGCAATGCAGTTACAATTAGCATTATATACCACCTGCTAATTAATCTGAAATTATCATTAAGCCAAGGTTAATGGAGATTAGAAGGATATAAGGTGTATGCACAAATTATCATTTTCACTCCATGCATGGAAGTCATACGTGAACAGTGCACCATGAAGGCCCAAATCCACTCAAAATCAGCCCATGCACACATTAGAATTGGAATTATAGTCATATGATCAACCAATTTTGATTTTGTCAATTTTCCTTCAAAAACTTCATGAATAAGAAAATGATCATATGTTCAAATTTCATGCAATGTGATGAGGTATTTGGAAAATTCATGTCATGAGGAGAATTGTGCAAAAAGGAGCACTCAAATTGGAGTCTTGGTTCAAGAGATATGGCCATTTGAAGTTTCAAGCACACTTCGCCATGATTTGATCATAACTCCTTAACCATTCATCATAAATTCATGATCTTGGACTTTTTGGAAATGGGAGAGAAAGATATTCAACTTCCATGTTGGACAAAAATTCATTTGAAGCTTATTTGATGTTGGAAAGTTGAGTTGAAGTTGGTCCAAAAACTTGCCATTTTTGGAAACTTTCAAATTACAGGTCATTTTCCAATTTTGGAAACTTTTGATCTGGCTTAAAAATCTTCAAGGTAGATGTTTAACATGATGAATGAACCTCTTTGGGACATGAATGAAGTGTCTCAAACCATTTCTCCACCTCCTAGCCCTCAGTTGACTTTCAGTTGACTTTTATGAGCCTCAGATGACTTGGACATGTACTGATGACTTTTGAGCCTCTAGCCTTTGGTCAAGTTGCTTCAAAATGATCCTTGATTCACACAAACTCTCTAGAACAAACATAGGGCCTTCATCTCATGGAAATGCTTGGTCTCTTGCACAGATGAATCCTCTTGATACCAGTCTTGACTGATAAGATACAACATGATATGCAATGACAAGGTAATGTTAATGTGATGTTAGTATGATGTCAATGACCTAAAAATGAAATGAATGTACAAATGGGGGGGGTGCAAATTTGAGGTGCTACAAAGTTCATGAAGGATCCTTTGGTACTCATGCCAATGGACATGCAATGGCTAAAAAGATGTTAATGACAAGTTACTATTAGCTGTAAATGGAATCTGATTGCTGTAAACATGTGAAGAAGTGCCATAAATGTCAAATTTATGTTGATAAGATTCATATGCCTCCGACGCTTCTCAATGTTATTTCGTCCCCATGGCCTTTATCTATGTGAGGAATAAATATGATTGGTATGATTGAGCCCAAAGCTTTGAATGGACATCGTTTCATCCTGTTAGCAATTGATTACTTAACTAAATGGGTCGAAGCAACATCTTATGCTAATGCGACCAAGAAGGTTGTGGTCTGATTTATCAAGAATCAGATTATTTGCCGATACGATGTTCCAAGTAAGATCATTACTGATAATGGGTCAAACTTAAATAATAAGATGATGAAAGAGCTTTGTGACGACTACAAGATAAAGCATCATAACTCTTCTCCTTAGAGACCCAAGATGAATGGGGTTGTTGAAGCTGCAAATAAGAACATTAAGAAGATCATTCAGAAGATGGTTGTGACATATAAAGATTTGCATGAGATGCTCCCATTTGCTTTGCATGGGTATCGTACATCTATCTGCACTTCAACAGGGGAAACCCCTGTCTTTCTTGTGTATGGCATGGAAGCAGTGCTCCCTGTGGAGGTTGAGATCCCATCAATGCGAGTCCTGATGGAAGCCAGTTTGTCTGAGGCTGAATTGTGTCAAAGCAGATATGATTAGTTGAATTTCATTAAAGAAAAGAGAATGACAACTTTATGTCATGGTCAGTTATATCAAAAGAGAATGAAGAAAGCATTTGACAAGAACGTTCGACCTCGTGTATTCAGAGAAGGTGACCTTGTGCTCAAGAAGATCCTGTCATTCAACACTGATTCAAGAGGCAAGTGGACTCCTAGATATAAAGGCCCATATGTTGTTATGAGAGGTTTATCTGGTGGTGCATTAATTCTTACAACTATGGATTGTGAGGAGCTCCCTCGTCCTATGAATGCCGATGCAGTCAAGAAATACTTCGCCTAGAAAAAATAATAAAAAAATAGCTCGCTAAGTTGAAAACTCGAAAGGGCGACTTAGGAAAAAATGAGTGTCTCGATGGATTGAAAATCCGAAAGGGCAGTCTAGGAAAAAGTTAGAGAAATAAAATAGAAAATAATCATCCCGGTAGATTGACCCCGAAAGAGAAATCTAGGAAAAAGTTAGGGAATATGGCAAGTAACTATATCATGCCAGACTTGATCGTTTGAAGCGCCAGTGCCTCTCACAGGTTCCTTTTCCTGGCATCGTCGACCGAAGTCCAGAGCATAATGGAATTCAAAGTTGATAGGGAGAATAGCGGTCATTCTATATCAATGTAGCACTTTCCATGTATTTACCATTTTCCAACTTTGTAACGATCCATGGAGTCACGCCATTTGTGGACTATCATTCTATCAATAAAATTTGAGCCTTTTGCCCATTTGTTTTCTACTCTTATTTTGTTTCAGTTTATGAAATTTCATTTATTTTTTATGATCATTTTTAAAACAAAAATATATTTAAATAATCATATTCTTGAAAATTTACAAAAAAAAAGACATGTATTTTTCTTGACTTGTGAATACAAAAGAGGAATGTTAATGGTAATCCCAAGGATGGTAAGATCCTGAAGAGTGGAATTCAGTGACTTCCTCAGGCCGAATTTTCTTTTATAATAGTCTCTCCAGCATCAGATTGCAAAGAGTGGTAGAAACCCTAACGAATCTCTTCCAGCATCTCCATCTTGTTGAGATTAGCCGAGTATCGGGTTGTACTGTGTTATCAGTCTCGCACCTTCGCGTTTATTTTTTCAGCATAATCATACGCATGTGCACATCATCATGATGTTTATTTGTGCATTTTTCATTTTTGCAATGATTCCTCATGACTCTCTAGAAGTTTTATCCCCACAGAGTGTGTGCGTCCCTTCTCCAATAGAGTGTCGACCTTAAACAAAAAGAGCTTATCCTTTATAATTCCCCATTGAGTTTGATCCTCATAGAAGATTTTGTTTTAGTTTTCCCTTCCAGTTCATTATCTAGATGGGATCAATCTCCAATTGAGTTCATACCCTCATTAGATTGAGTCCTCTTTGACCACTTCTCTCTAGATCATTCTTGATCTGAACTTTGGTCCCCCTTTGGCTTATTACCTTTGTTAAGCTATCACTCGATTGATAGTAGGTAATATTCCTTTTACCTTTGCTTGGTTACCTTTGTTAAGTTACCACTTGGCTGGTAGTTGGTAATCATTATGTTTGAGCTTATTATCTTTGTTAAGTTATCGCTCGGCTGATAGTAGGTAATAATCCTTTTACCTTTGATTGGTTACCTTTGTTAAGTTACCACTTGGTTAATAGTTGGTAATCATTATGTTTGAGCTTATTACCTTTGTTAAGATATCACTTGGCTGATAGTAGGTAATATTCCTTTTACCTTTGATTGATTACCTTGTTAAGTTACCACTTGGCTGGTAGTTGGTAATCATTATGTTTGAGCATATTACCTTTGTTAAGCTATCACTCGGCTGATAGTAGGTAATATTTCTTTTACCTTTGATTGGTTGCCTTTGTTAAGTTACCACTTGGCTGGTAGTTGGTAATCATTGTGTTTGAGCTTATTACCTTTTTTAAGCTATCACTCGGCTGATAGTAGGTGATGGCTCCTTTTACCTTTGATTTATTACCTTTGTTAAGCTATAACTCGGCTGATAGTTAGGTAATATTCCTCTCCTATTGGAGTCGGGTTTTCCCCTTTTGATGTTTGCTTTTCCCCGGCAAAGTCTTGCTTTGATAAGTCTTCCCCTTGGGATCTTTAGTTTGTTTTCTAACCATGCATCAGTTATTTTCGAGCTCTTCCTTTTCCCTTGTGGAACTTTGTTTTCAGCTGGGTACCCCTTTGGAATCTATCATTCCCCCGCGAAATTTCAGTCTCCTCTTTTATCTAGTAGTTCTTTATCTCTCATGGCGCTATATCTCCCACAGAGAGCCTTGTTTGCATTCATATCATATCATAAACATCTTGCGGTATCTTAGGGCCAAAAATTGGGTCTTTAATATTTAAGTCTCTACAATCTTGTTGAGATGAAGATTACAATCTTCATATCTCCAAATTGAAGAAACTTAAATAGGGGAATTTGTCATACCCTAATTTTTAACCCTAAGATCCCACATACCATTTGCATCCTTGCACACAAGCAAGGCCACATCTTGGTCCTTCCCCTATCCATTTATGGTTTTGCTTTTTGTAGGGATCACCAATCACTTATTTGTTGATTCTTTTACCTTTGTTTTTATTTGATCCATTGCTTATCTAACCATCAAATACCAAAAATATGTATTATTTCCCTTAAGTCTATTGTGCAAGGTAGGGCTCCTCAAATCAAGAGCATCTCAAAGTTTTTGTGGCTTATTTCTCGAGGAAAGTCAAAGGTTCATGTGTTTATTTTCATGCCTTCTTCAACAAGAAACTTTAAGATTTGAGAAATTTAATCAAGAGACAATCAAGGACACCTTATCCTGAGTTCATATGATCACCCATGTGCTTTGAAGTGCAAGAAAAGTCAAATACACAAGCTTGTTCGAAGTGGTTTGACCTAAAAGTCAACAATTTAAAGTCAAAGTTCCAAGGATCATAACTCCTTCAATTGTCAACATTTTTTAATCCACCTTTTGCATATGAATCTTCTCAACATCCTCTAAAATTTCTCATTACATGACAAGAGTCAATTATTATTAGAGGATCATCAAAAGTTTGGACATTATAGGTTATTTGTGGACTTGGTGAAATTTGACCTATTTTCAAGTGACTTTTACTCAACTTTCAAGGAACATAATTTCTTCAATTTTCAACATATGAAGCTTATTCTTTTTGCACAATGTCATTTGTGATACCCTCTACAAGTTTTCTTCAATTATCAAGGTCAAATTATGCTTGGAAAGCCATGAAATTCATTGGAACATTATGGGTCATTTTCAGCCATGAAGCACTCAATTTTTTCTAAGTTATGGAACCAGTTTTTTATGCTAAATTCAACATGCCATAACTTTGTTCTCAAACATCCAAATGCAACCTTTCTTGGCACATTTAAATCTTGTCCATGATGTTAACACATTGCAAAAAGAATGGGATCAAAAAGCCTCTTGAGTAGGATGCCTTATTGAGTTGAACATGGTGACTTGTAACTGAAGAAATCACCATTGCCCGAAATTTGATCATGACTAATCTTAATTCCAAGCCAAATTAGCAAGTGTTTTGGGCCTAAAGATATTTTAACAAAACTCCATAAGTTAATTGACACTTAAAATGCATCATTTGGCTGAGTTTTAATGAGTTTCAAGTCACACTTTTCACACGCTTGGATCAAATTCGTTTTGCACAAATTTTGCATCATTCCACACGTATTTGGATCCAAACACATTACCTATAAATAAAGGAAGCTATTGCCTTCATTTGCAAGCTTTGGAGAGCCAAGACACCCCTGCTGTAACTTGAATTTTTTCCTGAAAATTCAACTATCATGTTTTGAGTTTCAGCTTGTTTCAATTCAATTTCTTGATTCCATTAGCTCCATCGGCATCCTCTAAAACTTTTGCAACAATTCCCAAGCTATGAGACCTTCAGAAGTGCTCTAACTAGATCGAGCTTCATCAACTTCTGATCACCATCTGGACAAGGTAGTTATGAGCATCATTTGAATTCAAACAAGTTACCACAATCTAGTCCTTCATTCTCTGATGCTTTCCCTAACTTATCTGGTGTTGATTGATCGTATTCATCATTTAATTTAATTTTTAGTTGCTTGCTTGTTTCTGAAACTTCTTTGAAATTCCCTTCACTCAGTTAACATAAATGAATTTGGAGTATGAGGTTGAACTCGGGATGAGAAGAGGATCACAATTGTGGTGGTCTCGTGTCTTGAATTTACCAAACGATGAAACTCCGGTGAGAGCTCACCGGAGAAGACAACCGGAGTTTTCTCAGGTTGTCTGAGTTTGAATCAGACACATTGGCGTTTTGAAATGTTTTGATTGGTTGGATTTCAACTAGATCACGTGTTTGGCTTGCAGCGTGTTCCACTATGCATCCTAACCTTTAGAGTGTTGGATCTGCCATGTAATTAATGAGGCCTGATCTAACGCTCTGTGTTTTTTTCTATTTTTAATTCTTTTTTTTAATTTTTAATTGCTTTTTCTTTTAAAATTCATAGTAATTTCATTTTTCATCCAAAAAATCCCAAAGTAATTTCTAAAATCCTCTTTTATTTTTCTACATCTGATTTCTATTTTTCCATATTTTATTTCACTGATTTTCTATTTTTATTGAATTTTCTCTTTTCTACTTCGTTTTAATTGGTTTAAAAATACTTTTCTGCAATTTAAAATTCTGAAAATTTTATTATATGTTTCTTATTTTATTTCCAACCTTCCATATTTTTCTTGGCTATTTATTTGGTGTTTTGAAGGACTTTATGGATTTTTCATTCTATTTATATTTTAAAAATACCTTTGTTGCATTTTTATTTCATTTAATTGCATTTTATACTTGTGTGACCTTGTGAACTTATGTTGGCCTTGGATCATGATGGTTTGGACTTCAAGTCTCATCAAACTCAATGGATCTTGGGTGTTGATTGGGTGAAAACCCTAATCCACTAAAATGGATGATTGATTTTGATGATGACTTGATCCAAATTTTTTATCCAATTTGGGTGTGACTTCTCTTGTCTCCTTCTTCTTCATCTCCTTTTTTTCCTTTGATCAATTGGATGGCTTGTGCCCATCTTGTTCATGATGTGTAGATTGGTACTTGATGAACTTTCATCATTTCAAATCTACCTTCTAAGTGATCATGAATCATTTAAGGTACTTTAGATTGATGCATAAGTTTTTCCTAAGTGTCATGAAGTGTGGATTAAAGTAATGGACCATCCTCCTAGGCTTTGTGCTTGATCATCCCCTTTCTTTCTTTTTTGTGTGACATGGCTTTAGGAGAGTGATTTATATATCATTTCTCTAGCAAGTATTAACACTAATATTATATTTACCGGCCTCAGATAATTGTGACTTCTACATAAGTCCAATTACGATTGCTTAACATAGCGTTAAATTTGTCCCAAAGGCAATGAAATTTTTATAAGAGAGATTGTAATTCTCTTATTCCTCATGGTATTGTATGGAAATGTTGCTCCTTTTCCATTTGTGAGAGCTAGTGGCATACTTGTTGATTTTATCCAAGTTGGAGCCTTTCTCACAAATGATGTATAGATTCATATTTTCATACTTGTGAGTGGATAGTTGAGTGTTCTCCAAAAAATGACAAAAAATATCTTTTCATCTTCACTAATATCCTTTACTAACTCTTCACCTATATCAACTTCTATTTTAATGTCATTTACTTTATGCCTTTATTTTATGTCATTTACTTTATACTATATGTTTAGCATTTCATATCATATTGTTTGTAATTATATCATTTTGTTCTTTGTCCATTTGGACTTTTCCTTTATATCATTGTGAAGAAGGCATTAATAAATAAAAACCTAAAAAGGAAATTTGTTTCTCCTAACTCATGGACTTGTGGTTACTATCCTTGACATCATTGTGGAGTTATGGACTTAGAATTTGGATTTAGACCTTTGACTTGGGACTTGTGATTTTAGACCTTGGAGTTCATCTAATACCCATGACTTTGGACTTCTCTATGAAGACTTGGTTGAGTGACTTTGGTTTCATCTGATGCATGGGTTATTACTTGCTTATTTTAGCTTGCTTGAGGCTTAATCCAAAGGAGGGAATTCTTGCTTGACTTATGTCATAAAGATTTCTATCTCTTGGTTAGATCTTTCCTCCCTAGATTTTACTTTATGTTTTAGGATAATATATTATTCTCCTCCCTTTCTTAAATTTTCAAATCTTCTCCCTCTTTTCAAAAACCTTCTTGATTTCAAACTTGAATCATTTTTCTCAATAAACCTTGACTTTTGTCAAGTGATTTTCAAAACCTTTTTTTCTTAATAAATGCCAATCCATCTTAAGCATATTTAGATCAATTTCAAAAGACTAAAAAATGCCTAACTCATTCAAACCATTTTGTGCCCTTGTGCATTTTTACATTTTAACTCTTTCTCAAGGGCATTAGACATGACTCATTTCCATAGTTGAGTTATAATTCTCCTATCTCCATATTATTGATGATTATTCTTTTTCATATCTGGGAGCTAGTGGCATACTTGTTGATCCTTATCCAAGTTAGAGCTCTTCTCATGATAATGCAAAATTCTCATACTTGTGGGTGACTAGTTGAGTATTCTCCTTAAAATTAAAAAATGTGTTTCCATTAAAAAAAATCAAAATAAACTTCCTTTGTTATTTTTACCATTAACTACGAGGTTTTGATCCTCCATTGCACTTTGTTGGTACGTATGCATGAGACTTCAAAAGTCTTGGCAAACATAAAATTAAACAAAAAAATGCTTCTTTTCCCATCTCTCCAATATTTTACAAACAACACCCTTTTCAAATCAAAATGTGCATATTTTCAAAGAGGTTCCCATGGAGTACCATGGATGTTTAAGGTGCTAATACATTCCCTTTGCATAACTAACTCCCAGACCCTTGTTCTCTTTTTATTAGTTTTATTTTAAAACTTCTTTGGGTTTTGCTCGTACTTTTTCCCTTTTCCTTTGGAAACAATAAAAGCGTGGTGACAACTCTTGCTTTTCCAGTTAAATTAATTAATAGATCTCAAAATTTTTACCGCTACACCAAGAGTGTGGTTGATTGATTTTAACAAACGAATGTTTAGGTCGCATTCTATTGGTTAAACATTGACTTGTTTGCTCACATATGGGATACATAACATTTGTTTATTTTGTGGTAGAAAGGATCATGTTTGATCATGTTCTAGTAGCTTTAACATTTAGCTGTATGCTCGCGTATGGGAGACTTAAGTATTATTTCTTATACGCGTTATAATAGACTAAACAATGTCTATTTGTAAGAAGGGTTTCGATTGCACGGGGGAGAGAAAAAGAGGTTTGATTGGTTTAGCGTTTTGTTGGATGACGATTACTCAGATAGTCGAGTAAGGGAACTCATATCCAAATAATCGAGGAGAGGAATGGAAGGCTCTAGACCATATCCCTTTTCATCCTTAATTGTGAAAGGATTTAGATAGTGTTAGGGTATTTTGGATGAACGGAGAATACTCGAATGGTTGAGTAAGACAACTCATATCGAAGTACTCGAGGAATGGAATAGAAGGCTCTAGACAACCTCATTTTTCGTCCAAGTTATTACGAAAAAGAGTTTGATTAAGTTGATTATGAAAATGTTTTGAGGTGAATCAGATTGGAAGTTTTTTAATGGATGATGATTACTCGAATGGTCGAGTAAGGGAACTCGTATCCAAAAAATCGAGGAGAGGAATCAAAGGCTCGAGACCTTCTCCCTTTTCATCCTTAATGAAAGGGTTTAGATATTGTTAACATGTTTTAGATAAAAGGAGAATACTCGAATGGTTGAGTAAGGGAACTCATATCCAAGTATTCAGGGAAGGGAATAGAAGGCTCTAGACCACCTCCTTTTTTATCTAAGTTATTGTGAAAATGATTTGGATTCGAGAGGATTAGATGTTTTTTAAGAGATGGCAATTGTTTGACTAGTCAAGTAAGGTAACCCGTACCAAACAATTGAGGAGAGGAATCAAAAGGCTCGAGACCATCCCCTTTTTCATCTTTAATAAAATGGTGTTTAATTGTGACTAGGTGTTTTTAATTGATTTGGAAAAGGTGCACTCGATATTGATCGAGGTTTTTATTTGCGTTTGCGGATGAAGTAAGTTATGAAGATAGTTTGATGGTTTTGAAATGACTTGAAGTCGAAGTGATTATGAAATCTAATTAATAGCCTAAAACGAATAATTGTTGAAATGATATTGACTTAAGTCGACCAATATTTAATTAACAAGATTAATTGATTAAAATTTGGTTATATCGATTAGTTAAGGTAATTAAGATTAATGATCAAAATTATTTGATTAAGTCAAATAATCAAATTAATTAAAATTGATTAACAAAATTATCTAATTAAAAAAATTTTAAATTAATTAATTAATTTAATTGAAACATAAAAATGAGATAAACCACAAAACGAGTACAAAATGATCGAATATAGTAAACCGTAATATGCTCAAATCCGGTTAGTGCGTAATGACAACACAGGTAATGTCATACATAAGATTATACACAGTGAAAATATCCTATTAATGTATCAAAATTTCAGTGGCATAACAACATAAAATTGTCGAATCCACGAATCAAAGTCCAATATATTCAACTCAAGGTAATCACAATCAAACATCAACCATCCAATATTATTTGCAATGTTATACTTTTCCAAAAGTGTTACATTAAACCAAAATAAATGGTCAACATAATAAAAACAACTTAAAATGAACTTCAGCGACTTATAATAACTCAGCAACTCAAAGTGAACCTCAATAACCTAAAATAACTCAACAACTTAGAATAAACTCAACCATTTATCATAGCTCAACAACTTAGAATGAACCCCAATTGTCAAAAAAGCAATGAACAACAACAACTCAAAATGGACTTTAACAATTTATAAAAATATAACCATAAAATATTATAATGCAGATCCAATCTTAAGTAGCAAAAAATGAGCACATAACCAACATATATAGTTCAACGGTTACTGCTGTTGCACTGCAAAATTGCACACGAGTAGATGTTTGTTATGGCCGAAAGTGAGTTAGGAATGCAGCAGATCTGAGCTAGGTTTGTGTGGCCGTTATCTCGTCATAATCAATCCAATAATTTTTCTAAAAGCATCATAGTCATAGGAAGTAGTTGCACTAAAGCCTCTAATGTAAGCACTAATTGTCCATCGAGAAAACAAACATGCAAGCATTTCCCATCCACAATCAGATCCAACATCGAGTGGTTATGATATTGCTTCAATGGTGTCGATATCATTTGAAGCGGCTAACAGAACTCGATCAAAACAAGTTGTTTGATGTCGTTTGTTGAGATTCTTAAAGATGTTGTTGAAACAAAACATGTTACACAATGCATTGTTGCAGCATATTTGATGAATATAAAAGTTGGTTAAGTTATGGGTTATGTCGTCGAAGCGTTGTGTATCGTCGGTGAGTCGCGTCAGAGTAGTTTTAGGTTACAAAGTATGGTGAGTTGATGGAAATGGGAGAGTAAAGTTAGTCGTAGGTTTGTGTCGTGAGTAAGAGGGTGAGGGCGACGAGGTTTCTTGGATCTGTATGTGTGTGAGTGTGTTAGTTTCGGGTGGTTTTGTATATGGATCCACAAAGGTTTTAAAGGTTGGATTTGGAGGTTTTTTCAGCGATGATAATGAGGCTGAGACAGGTTGTGTTCAAGGGTGAGTGCAGGCATTTAAAGTATGGATGAAGAGCTACGATTATGGTGAAGAGGTATTGCAAGTGGTTTCCGATGATTTGGAGGTGGAAGGCTGGAAGTTGTGTTCAGGCGGTTGTGTTGGTGATTAGCAGGGCGGAGTAAGGTGTTTGAAAGAGGGAGTTACAATGGAGGTTAATGAGTTGTGGAAGAGGTTATTTAAAGAGGAGGTTGTTTTCTTTTTTGAAGTCTAAGAGAGAGAAAAACGAGGAGTACTATCGTGAGAGGGAGAGAGAGAAAGGAAGTTTCAAAGGAAAAAACATTGTTCTCATCCTTTTTCGTGAGAGTCCTCTTTTACTCTGAAATATGAAAACAAACCCTCTCTCTTGGTGGATGCGTGTCACCTCTTTATTGGAGGAAGGGAGATATTTTTGTTTGGGCTAACTGGGTGTCACTCATTGATAGGATAAGAATGGCCACGTGGCGAGTGGCAATTAGAGGGAGAGAGATATTATTTCCTATTTTATGATTTTTTTATTAATATTATTATTTAAATTCTATTTTTTGATTGGATGAATGGACGTATGCAGGCTCAATTTTGAAACTTTTCGCCCGTTAATTTCACGTACATTTGAAAATTAACTTAACCAGTCTATCTGTATATCCGAAAACTTATTTCGGTTGATATTTTAGGTATTATGCGTGATGAAAATGTATGTCATGCTATACGGATGATGCAAAGTAAAAATAAAGTCAGATGTATGAAAGTTTTAAGGCCCAGACAAAATTGGGGTATGACACATCCTGTAAAACAAATTAGGTTTTCAATTTTTGTGCCTAAATCTTTTTGGGTCCTGGTGTGTTAGTAGTTCTAAGAGGTCTACCCTTAGAACTTCTTAATTCATCAAAACAAAATAGCTCTAGGTGGCCAAGCTTATCACAAAAGGAGAATTTATAAACATGGTGATTAAATTTTTTCTTATTAAACCCTTTATTATGTGATCTACTAGATTTAAATCATAATCCAAATTTATTAAAGGAAGGCATTCGATTTAATTAAAGCAAATATAGGTTTTCTTTCTCCTTAGTAAACTTACTTAGGGTTTCATGCAGATCTTTCACTTTATTTTTCATCAAGACACAAGTCCCACATACTCCATCTTAGTTTCTAACATTAATTATTTTATACTTGAGCATTTCATTACTATTTTCAAGAAAATCAATATAGACTTTAAGACCTACAATACACTTTTGAATATGATCATGTTCCTTTATTAGCTTAACATTTAATTTTAAAAAATATTTGTATGACAACTTTTTTACCTCACGTTCATCTTATTCGTGCGAATCCTTCAATCATACTTGTTCATCTTCTTCATTGGAAGAAGATTCTTTGAAGATCGTACCATAGGTTGGTTCTTCTAGATTTCTCCTTGATGTTGAGTCTCTAGAGATGTGGATCATTGAGACTTCTTCCTTATTTCTTATTTCAAATATTCCATTGAATGAAACTTATTTTTCTTCATATTCTCTTTTTGATGAAGTTTCTTCATTGGACGTTAAATCTTCTGTGGATCGTTCAACCAAGAAGAATGCTCTTTCGAAGGAGATTGCTAGAGTTTATTTTTATTCTTCTTCAAGAGAGAGTTTCTGATGAATTTGCTAGAGATTATTCTAGGTTTGAGCCCATCCTTTCATCTTTCCAAAGTTTATTCAACTCACTTAATTTCTTGATGTTTTCTTCCTTCTTGATTTTTTCCTGAAAATCGTAAACATTCTCATCTCTTGATTTAAGGATTGGACTAGGTTTCTGATTCCAATTCTTAATTCTTAAATAATTGTTAGTGAAAAAATTTCTAACATTATTTCCAAAATTATTAAAGGTTGAAATTTTTTTGTGAAATAAATATTTATCTTTTTCGCCTTGTATGTCCATTCCCTCTTGTTCAATACTAGATCATTTCAAGAGTGTCCTACATTACCTTGGCAATATTACAATTAAATCATAAAAAAATTAGTTTTATTTAATGACATAACTAAAAAAATTAGTTTTGAAATCAATTTCAAACTTTCTCTTTTCCTCTTATGTCTAAAGAAAATTGAGTTAATCTCCTATTTCACAATTAATGTAGTGAGAAGCGACAAACAAACCATTGATAGTTATTTCCCACACTGCAAGATCAAAACTTAGGATGAATATTTTAAATCCAGCTTTCAACAGTTCAAACATATCACCGTTAAATGGCGAAAGTGTGTTTAGGAAAGTCCTCGTCTTAAAAGAAGTTTTGGAAGTCATCTTCCTTCTGATATGATTAATCTTTAAAAAGGAGTTGGTCTCTTATGCCACTTGTTGAACATGTAACTCCATACATGAAAGAGGGTGAATTTTGTAGGGGTTTGAAAAAATTTGATTAAAACTAAATCATTTTCTAAATCAGAGTTTGAAATGTTTTTATCAAAATTATTTGAATAAGTAAGCATTGAAAATTCAAAATAAACAAATTAAGCGGAAAATAAAAGAGATAAGGGAAAAGAGATGACATTGGAGATTTATAGAGGTTTGCTCTAATGAAGTGAGTTATTTCTCTCCCCAAGAATTAATCTTGAGAGTGTCCATTATTTCTTGAGATCTTTTAGAAGGTTAAGCCCACGAACCCCCTTATACCAAGAAATGAAGTTTTTCAAGATAACTTCTAACCAACCATGAACGAGGCTTTAAGAGGGTAGTCTTCAAAACAAACAACAATCATTCTTGAAGCAATTATTCTTCACACAAAATAGAGATTTTGTACAGTCTGATATCGAACCAAGATAGAGTTTAAGTTGGCTATCCTCCTAACCAACCGAGGTTTTACATAGGATGACCACAAATCAAATTGATATTTTTACCAGAATGATCTTGAACCTATTGAGTTCTAACACCAAGTTGAACTCAGAAACCAAGAGGGAACTTATACTAGGTTGATCAATATCTAGTTGAGCTTTTAATTAGGTTAAGATAACATTTATGGATATTTTTACTTGACGACTTCCATAAACCAAAAGAAAGCTTTTTCAATAGTGGAGCTCACAAACCAAATCGATACTTATACTAATCCCCCAAATACAAATAAGAACTATTTAAATGGTTTAGCTCCCAGACAAAATAATAACTTCCTAAGAAAGAATTATTTACTCAAGATAAAATTATACTCTTCATAAATTTAGAATCAAGCCCTCACCCAAAACAAAGTTCCTCACTAAAATCAAGAGCGGTCTCAAAGCATTATGGCTAAATCCTTTGATCTTGTATAACCCCACAGTCTAATTCAAGTGATCAAAAGACCCTTGATCACTTGATAAGACTTTTTCTGTAAGCTGTGGAGCTCGAAGCCTCAAGTCTGACTCTCAATCAAGGCATCCCAGTCATATCAAGTAGTGGATCATACAAGGCACATCAAAGGTGGTTATTCAAGAGCTTATTAATCAAGGTTAAAGTTGTGTGGCTGCCTTAGGCAATAGAGAAGGAATGAGATTGGAGAGTTCCATTAACTTGTTCTGAATATCTTTGGGTATGGGACGCATGACCTAATTGCTCATCGTATTCACCTCTACTCATAGACTTTAGCACAATTCAAATCATATGATTGACAAGTCGCTCACTTCAGAAAGCAAGCAGTGCAACAAGCAGAAGACTCTACCAACAACTATCAATCATAATTCAAGTTGTATGCCTTGAGCCTTAAGAAACAAAGAATGATGAGAGTGGAGAATTCCTATCCTTGTCTAGGGTATCCTTTGGTACGAGACGTATGACCCAGTTGCTCAAGGTATCTATCTGCCTTTGTTCATAGAATTTAATGCAACATGAATTGAATGATTCAAAAGGCATTCATCATCTCAACGAGCAGAAAAGATTCTTCTCCAACAACTTGAAAGTTAGAATAAGAATTATATGTCACGAGCCTTAAGTAGTAAGGAATAGATGAGAATGGAGAATTCCATTAACTCATTCTGGAAATCTTTGAGTATGGGACGTATGACTCAGTTGCTCATTGTATTCATTTTTGCTCATAGACTTTAGTGTGGTTCATATCCAATGACTTCCAAGTATTCTTCGTATTCCATTATCATTCAATCACTCCTTTTTCCTCAATCATCTTGTTATCAGCCCTAGATGGTTGAACTACGAAAGCTCTGATTTTCTCATTGCACGGTGAGAATATGTGGGCAGGAGAATTCATATTCTTCACGAGCAACCCTATTTATCAAGTCTATCTTATTCATTCTTCATTCATCAATCAAGACCATCTTTTTGAGATCAAATTAACATTTCTCCTTGGACTCCATGCATATCCTTTTAGGACGATATAGCGGCAGTCCACCTTGTGAACCAAGAGTTGTTTGGCTTGTACCCAAACATTTAATTCATTCTTTTTCAGCTAAGACACTTGTTTACTCTTTGGTTCAAAGTCTATTCCTTTATGGATCCAAGATACCATTCATATTTAATCTCAAAGTATTTGTTCCCCGGCAAGTGATATATTGCTTCTTGTACCCAACAATACTTTCTTTTGGGCCCCCGTATATACCCTTTTAGGATGATATAACGGAAGTCCACCTTGTGAACCAAGAGTTATTTGACTCGTACCCATACATTTAATTCATTCTTTTTCGGCTAAGACGCATGTTTACTCTTTGGTTCAAAGTTCACTTTCCCTTTGTGGGTTCCCATGTTACCATTTTGTTGGTACAAGTTATACTTTTCATCACTATCAATCTTTCTCCTCTGTTTTCGTGGTTCCACGAACTACGAATGTTCTAACTTTCTTATTGCACAGTGTGAATATGTAGGCACGAGGATGCGAATCCTTGGCGAGCATATTTCTAATTATTCCTTCCGCCTTAGGGAACCATTCATATCTTTCACGATTCATTATCTACCTTCAATCATTAAGCCTCTCACCCTAGTGACATATTGTTTCTTTGAAACCGAACTCGGTTTTTCTTTGGAATTCCATATACACCCTTTTTGGCTCAAACACAAACATTTTATTCCTTCTTTTTTGGCTAATAAGTTATTTCCTTATATGGTACAAATCCCATTTCTCCTATGGATTCCATATACCCTGACCTTGGTTTCAAACTATACCTTTTCAGTCACTGTTACCAAACCCTTCATTTTTGTAACTTGGTCATTCATTCCATTCATCTCCGTGATGCATTCATATACTACCTTCATTCACTTCATGTGATATGCCTTATTCCTTGAGCCAAATACAATATCTCTTTGAGCTCCATCTTGTGTCAACTTGTGAACCAATAGCTGTTTAGATCGTACCCAAACACTTAATTCCCTTATTTCACCTCTTGTTGGAGTTCAAACACACTACTCTTTGGTTCATACCACATTCGTCATCACAATTCTTTTCACCTCCTACCATTATTCTATGAATTACGAAGCTCTGAATTCCTTATTGCACTATAAGGATACGTAGGCATGATGGCCCTAATCCTCACCGAGCACTTTATCTATTTCTTTTCTTTTCCCTCATTCTTTTATCAGCAGTTTTTATATATCACACCCATTCGAGCAAGAACAATCAAAACGATTCCCATGGAGTACCATGGATGTTAGGGGTTCTATTACCTTCCCCTTGCATAACCGACTTCCTTACCCAACATATCTCTTTCTCCCGGGTTTTATTGATGTTTTCCCTTTCCTTCGGGAATAAATAAAGTTTGATGGCGACTCTGTTGTTTGTTCGAGCGTGCGATGCGTTCGGGTATATTTCCGCTAGCTTCACGGGGTAATGTTTCCTTCCTTGTAAAAGAACTAATTAAAAAGGAAATGTTGCTCTCGCATATTCGGAACCAGGTTTTACTCTCTAAATTAGACTATCCGCTCTCGTGTGCCTGTTATGCTTTGCGTTAAAGTAGTGAAAATCCTTTTTTAGAAATTAGATTATGTTGCTTAGCAAAACAAAGTAGTTTTGGTTGGAAATTTTGACTTTAAAGGATTCCCGGATTTCGCTCGAGTAACTGGATTCTAAACTTATAAACGCATCTGAAAATAGTTTTAAAATCACTTTCTAAAAATACCAACTTCTTCTAATTAATTAACAAAGTGCTATCGTGGTGTTTATTAATCAAAAACTTAACAATTTTATCTTAGGTATTGGATGACTTTTGATCTTACCCGACGTATCTACGGTCCTACTCTCATAGTAACCTGACCAATTTAATTTCTGGAAAAAATTGAGATAAAAACCAAAATAGCCCCGATAGTAATCCTAAAGAAATAACAGATCAAGTATCGTCGAATCGATGGTCCTCACATTTCAGCACAGATAGATTACCTGGACATGATCATAGTAAACAATAAAGCGAGGGGTTGAAAATTAAACATAACAAGCGATTCAATTAAAATCACGAACGTGCAGTGATATAAATTTAACTTCGAATTTAAGGCAAGAAAAATAACGAGCATATAACGTAAATGACTAAAAGAAATAAATAATCCTAATAATAAGAGGTAAATAGACAAAAGAAATAAATAAAGCTGATAATAATAAGAACCAGCTCCAAATGGAGTCTTGAATCTTGTACAAAAATAAATCGCAGGAAAACTTGAACGAGAAAATAAATGCTGACAAGATAAAACTAAAAGTGCTCCAAACTTAATGACAACCGCAATGTGATAACCCTCCAATGTGAAGAATTAAAGCTCTCAAAAATATGAATATATGGCTTAAGTTGTACTAAGCTTGGATCCCTTAAAATATGAAATTCAACCTCTATTTATAATGTTATAAAACCCCGGATACCAAGTCAATGTGCCTAAATTCGTGTGAGAGAAAAAAGGGTAAAGTGGGGAAGAATGCTTCATCCCTTTGACAACTTCACTCTCATAGGGGATGGCGATTTCCACACTCCCTGTGGCGAACACCACCTTCAAAAAACACGGGGACTTGGTCTTTGTGATCGTTGGGTCATGGGACACGTCAGCCACATCGTGGCGAGCTTTATGGTGATCTCCATGTTGGTCGCCGTGAGTGCAAAATGTGAATTTTTCTCCATTTTCCACCTGATTTGCCTCGTTTCTTCGCGTACGACTTCCACATGGTTAAGTACAAAATGGGAAGAGATTTCCCCATGTCGAGATGTCTACGAGAACATGAAATTTCCTATTTCTCCCAGAGGTACACCGAGGGGATTGCGAACGTCACATTCGTGGGTGAGCCCTAGCCCATAAATTACTAAAGGCATGCTATTGTTGGCCCACTCTCATAAAGGATAATGTAACAAGTGTCAATAAATGTGACAACTTCCAAAAGCACGCCAATTTGTATCATGTAGTAGTTGAAGTCCTTAATTGTATCACCTTTCCTTGGCCATTCTACTAATGGGGAATGGATACTTTTGTCCCTTTCCCAATGGTGTTTTCTCAACTAAAGTTTTTGATCATTAGTGTAGACTACTTTAAAAAGTGGATAGAAGTTGAAGTCGTCTCTAAGATCACATCAGAAAGAGTCTGCCACTTTTATTGTATGTGACTCATGTGTATGTTTGATTTACAAAGAATTATCATTTCAGACAATGGTACTTAATTTGTTTGTTGCACTATGATTTATTTCTGTCGTGACATTAGAGTGGAGATAAATTTTATCTCTACTATTCATCCACAGGAAAACAGGAAGGTTGATTCAGCAAACAAAGTAATATTAGAAGGAATAAAGAAAAATATGGATGAACCCAAAGGACTATGGGTTGAATAGCTCCATGAGTTATTTTGATCATATCATACCACCCCATTCAACCACCAAATAGGATCTATTCACAATGGTATATAACATTGATTCCATGCTACTTGTTGAAATTGATATGCCCACGTGGCAACACTCTCAATTCAATAAAGAGAGGAATGAGGTAGGGCTTAGATGCTTAGCCGACCTGATTGACGAGACCTGAGATGTCGCCCATATTAGGGAGTTCTTTTCCAGGAAGAGGGTGGCCCGAAGATACAACTCAAAAGTGGTCCCGAGGGAAACGCAAGAAGGAGAGCTGATAATCAATAGGTTTTGTGTCCCGTACCTTATTTATCAAAAACTACTTCATGGAGGCTACAAGCTCGAAGAGCTAAATGAAAGACTCATCCCAAGGACATGAAGCTCGATTCATCTTAGATATTATGACAATTGTTATTTTTCTATCATTGTTTTAAGGTGAAAGGAGATTGGCTAGACAATGTATGAATCCTCTTGAGAAACTTATTATTATCGTATTTACATCAGGTTTTTCAGTTTATTAGTAAATATAAATTATGGACTTCCATTGAATGATCCTTGTAGCCCTAAAAAGGCAGTATAAATATTGGACTTCCATTAAAAGATCCCTGTCGCCTTCAAAAGGCAGTCTAAATGTTAGATTTTCACAAGAAGATCATTATTGCTCTCAAGTGACAATATGAATGTTGGACTTCCATTTGAAGATCATTTCCGCCCTCAATGGGCAATATAAATATTGGACTCCCATGTGAAGATCCTTGCGACACAAGGAGAAATAACTCAACTTAAAGTCTCGCCTGAGGGACTCAACTTAAAGTGTCGCTTATGGGATTCAACTTAAGGCTACACCTGAGGGACTCAACTTAAAGTTTCGCCTAAGCGACTCAACTTAAAATCTGGCCTGAGGGACTCATCTTTAAGTCTCGCCTGAGGGACTCAAATTAAAGTCTCGCCTAAGATTATGGACATAAATTCTCTCTTGAGGGACTCAACTTAAAGTCTCTCCTAAGGGACTCAAATTAAAGTCTCACATGAAGGGCTCAACTTAAGTTCTCGCCTGAGGGACTTAACTTTAAGTATCTATTGAGGGATTAAACTTAAAGTCTCACATGAGGAATTCCAATTGGAACTTCACATAGGGGTGGGAAACTAAATCACTTCACCCTTTATAAAGCCTGGTGCCTGAAGGACTGCACACAGGTATATTTGCAAGGAATATGTAGGATGATGAAGCAATATCCACCAAGAGCTAGTGGGTAATGCTCGTCACCTAAAGCTTGGTCCCTAGCGTCCATTTATTTTCAATGATCACTCATTTATCATAACGAGTGTCCTTTGTCTGGATTGCTCACTAACCTGCAAAAACTTGGGGAGTGAGGTGTCCATACTTAGCAACAGTATGAAACGCAGTTAAAGATGAGGGACACACTCTTAAGAAGAATGAGAGGATAACTCATCATTCCCCACGCTCTTGAGAGATAAAGGTGCATTCAATTTCACATGTAAACATTAGCATACATAGCTTAACACCTCCTTGCGTGAGCTTGCTCTAACACCATAAAAATTCTAAAAACCTTTGATAATGCCACAATACAAGGGATTGTCATGTATGTACTTTTAGCGTGCGCATATTTCTTTTGAGCCTTTATGTTTCCATTGTTACCATTTTTCTTTTATGTAAAGTACTAGATGTATTGAGAAAATTATTTAACAAATATCCAAGATTGAAAGGTTTTCGCATAAGTGAAAAATTAATTTCTGAAAAAAAAATATGGTTGTGAAAGGATTACACATCCTTGGTATCACTAGATTGTGAAAGGATTACACATCCCTGGATTGCACTATAGTATCACTAGATTTACTCCTGTCGCTAATAAATTTAAGTAAAACCAATTATATTTTCCATGGTATAGCATTGTCAATTCTCAGATTTTTCAAACAATAACATGACTTTACATATTTTTTGTTTTTTGAGAATATGGTGTCTAAAAATGAATGTTGTAACTAATGATGTCATAAGGCTAAGACTATTTTTCTCTTTTGCTAAGGGATAAAGTCAGAGCATGGCTACACCCATTGGATGGAAATTCAATCATGACATGGGAGGATATATCCAAGGAACTTATGGCCAAATACTTCCCACTAAGCAAAATTGAACGCATGTAGAACTAAATAACAACATTTTCTTAAAATGAATGTGAGTCTCTCTATGAAAGCTGAGAAAGGCGATTCTCGAAAAAAATCTACCCAATTTTTTCTTATATAAAGTCCATCATTTAACACATGCATACAAAGAAGACCCAAACCGCATTGATTTTAAGGACCAAGGTCTTTTGAAAGCCCTAAAAATTAAATCTAGAGGCCATGCTTGAAAATTTCATGTATATTCACTTATTCTCTTTAAGTGTTACCTAGAGGTTCGTTTCCTCGAGGTGTGTGAGTGTGAGGCCTTTATTTTTATCAATTAGTTCTACTTTTTTCTTAAGCTTCATGATTTGTTCTTCCATTACCCTAATGGTTCTCTCTTACGGTTGACTGGGGTACCTAGGTTGCGAGGCGTCACATCTTATAGATGTTTTTGCCTCATCCCTTTTCACTAATCGAGAATGTAGAAGGGAAGAACTCCATTCACCTCCAACATGTCACTAAAATGGGGAATCATTGCGTCTAGGTATTCCATTTTAGGAGTTCTTATGGTTATTGAGGGAGTTTTTCACTGAGGAGTATTGACATTATGAGACTTCTTCTTTTTAGAGCAACACCTTTGTGAGAGACGCGCCATATATTTATCCCAAATCTTAAGGTGATAGGTAGGTGAGTTCTCTCACTTATAAATATTCAAGCTCTATATTTTCAATCAATGTGGATTATTATCCACACTATTCACATTTGTTACATTCTTAACAATGATTGGACTCTTCTTACAAGCATTTTGGTTTAGCTTGGAATCTAGTTAACTTCATGTCAACGGATCTTTGAGGTATGGGGAATCTTCTACCCACACGCACAGCGGAAGTCAATGTTTGTGGATGATCTCACGAAATAGATCGACTAAGCCGGTGATATAATATCTTGTTTCAATATGGACTCTACTTCACATTCCATTGCTTCTCTAGATGCATCTCTAAAAGAAATTATAGTGTCTAAGTTTGATTCTATGCTAACAATTAACAAATGAGTAAATTGCATAAACTATTTTGAGTAGGAATAATTAGAAAGAAAAAAAAAAGAGGATAGTACATTTTATTCAATAGAAGTGATTTATGATTTGAATTAGCCATATTAGGATGGAGGTAGGTAGTCTTATAGAATTTAGGGAATTAAGTTTCCTTCCTATGACTAACACAAGTATGATTGATTCTTTTCAGCTCGTGGCTTTGATTGTTAGAACGCCATCTCATCCATCAACCATTAAAAAAGTCTTCAATCCCATTACGTGTTCTCAAAAGCTCATTGAAAAATAGCTTTCATTTATTATTCAACCAATAAATCAAAGGTCGTGAAAATCACTTTCACAGCCCTGGCCGCTGGCAGCCACATACACGTAACTCGGTCTTCCACGACTCCTAATTTCGTTACATTGACTTGCAACTTGCAATTTCTCCACATACTAACTACAAAAATCTGCATCATTTTTCCAAATTTTAAAACCCAATGATTCTCATTACATGTACTACTAACACTAATACCTTTATTTTAAACAAGTTGTCGTAAAAATTTTATGTGAGCATTAAAGAGATACATAAAAAAAGAGCTTCCAATTCCAATTCATGAATCTTAAGCCGCCAATTTTCCATGTGAAGAAGTCTCACAGACCAGCCCCTTCGCAATAAATTTCAAAACGTTTCTCTCTTTTCAGTGATCCTTTATTTCATTCATTCTTTTATTTAAAACGTTCTAACTTTGGTTTTATGACCTTTTAATTATAACTTGTTGAATATTTAGTTTCATAACTTAACTTCAAAGTATATGCGCAGTTTCAAAAAAGCCATTAACAGATCTATACCAAACGTATTCTTTTCATCATTCATTACCCTTTCTTATCAAGAAAACTCTCTCAAACCTTTTTAATATTCTTATTCCACGTATAGATAACTCAAAGTAAAAATATAAAAAAATCCATCTTTTCATTTTTCATCTGTAGATTTCAAAAACATGAAGAACTCAAATAATCAAAATTCATTAAACTCAATTTCCAGACATTTCAATTCTCATCTTCATCTTGTTCGTTTCCTAGCCTATCTCCTCCTTTTCACCTGCGGCGTTACAATTGGAATCATCTTTAGTTTCTATCTTAAAAGCTGCAATTTTAGTCTTCAATTCACACAATTTTCACTCTCTGCATCACAAAAAACAACACCACCACCGCCGCTAATCGTACCACCTAGAGTATCTAACTCCAGCCTCAATGATAGTCATGTAGGATTGAAGAATTTCCTTGAGCCTTCTCATGTTGTACATGATTTGTATGATGAAGAATTGTTATGGAGAGCTTCCTTGACTCCTAAGATAGACGAATACCCTTTCGATCGTGTCCCGAAGGTGGCTTTTTTGTTCTTGGTAAGGGGCCCTGTGCCTTTGGCTCCTCTGTGGGAGAAGTTCTTCAAAGGGCATAAAGGGTATTACAGTACTTATGTGCACTCTAATCCATCTTACAATGGTTCAGAAGTAGAAAGTCCTGTGTTTCATGGCAGGAGAATTCCTAGTAAGGTTAGTGAATTTCTTCTTCAATTGCTTTTTAACATTTCCAATCAATCACCTTGATATGAATGAAAATTAAAACTGGAACTAACATATACATAACTATGATCAAGTTTTTATATTAGTACATTAGTAGTTATGTTGTATTGTAAATATCTGTTTGAAAAAATTGGTAATATATAAATTTCTAGTTCCATAAAATTGTATATGAGTAGTAAGAAACTTTGATCAAAATATAGTAATACCCTTCATCCGATATCCGCATAATGCAGAAAGTAGAATGGGGAAAATTCAACATGATTGAAGCCGAGCGTCGCCTGCTAGCAAACGCGCTTCTCGACATCTCAAACCAGCGATTTGTACTCATATCAGAATCCTGCATACCACTATTCAATTTCTCAACAGTCTACTCTTATTTAATGAACTCGACGCAAAGCTACGTCATGGCTTACGACGAGGCAAGTTCGGTTGGACGTGGACGGTATAGAGTTAAAATGTCACCTAAGATCAAACTAAAACAATGGAGAAAAGGGTCTCAATGGTTTGAAATGGACAGAAAACTTGCACTAGAAGTAATATCAGATAGGACATATTACCCGGTTTTTGGAAAGTACTGTAAAGGTTCATGTTATGCAGATGAGCATTACTTGCCAACATTTGTTAGCATAAAGTTTTGGGAGAGGAATTCTAATAGAAGTTTGACTTGGGTTGACTGGTCTAAGGGTGGACCACACCCAGTTAAATATGTGAGACCAGAGGTTACTACTGAGTTTTTGGAGAATTTGAGGAACCAAACATGTAAGTATAATGGAAACAGCACAAATGTTTGTTTTCTGTTTGCTAGAAAATTCTTGCCTACTTCATTGACAAGGCTCATGAGGTTTGCTCCAAAGGTCATGAACTTATGATTTAGTAGTTAGCAGTTACAACTGTATAAATCATTTAATTCATTAATTTCATTCTCCAATCATGATAAAGTTCTATTGTGTCATGGACTTGTGAGTTTTTGTATTGGGTTTTATATTTATATAAGTTACAATTCACATCAACTGTATATATATTATATTAGTGAACAAATTAAATATAAGAAAGTTGGTGGACAAAAGCAAAACATATTGTCCCTCTTCGGCTCTTCCATACTTTAAATAAGGTCAAAAATAGCATCTACATGCTTTCATATAGAAAAAGTCATTTAGATTACGTAAACCAAATGAAAAAAAAAAAACTGCTTCTCTAATTCGTCACGGATTCTAAAAAGGCAGGTTATTATATCTCTATATATGAATATGAACCTGTTATGTTACATTTATGATCTTGGATTAAAATTGAACTTTTCAGATTTCAATTCAAATGTAGATTTTATTCTGGGCTGTCTAGAAGAAGGTCCAATAACTACTTTCTAGAATGCAAAATGTCTCACTAGACCGCCTGCGAGACGGATACGTTGTCCCGGACGAGGGAGCAGACAATCCCAATCCAAGATCATTCGGATGGAATCACGCATTTCATGCCGTTAAATGTTACTATATAAAAGAGAGAATGTGTTATTTATCTGATAAGTCGAATTCAAATCTCATTCACTTCATCAAACTCTCATGTTAACTTGGACATTAGAGTATTAATTTTGCAGGTTAGCTCTTTCTCCGCTGTATCGGAAGCTCGAGTCCACCGCTTGATCTATATCAACCGTTCATCGATTAGTTCTGATTCCACTACGGAACAGTGGTGCCGACTGTGGGGATTGTTATCTGATCCCCATGTTTTTCACATTCAAGTGTTCACCTCCCAATTCATTGAATTGACACTTTCTCAACCTAGAAACTCATATCTCTTAAATCTGAATTGTAGGTCTCTATTCTCAATCCTCTCCGATTGAAGATTAATATTGTTTCTTAGATCGCCTTCCATATCCATTGGTGATGGCAGGTTCCAAAACTATTCGCTCTGCACAGTGCGGAGTAACACAATAAAACCCTAATTCTTTATTTATAAAATAATTCAATTAAATTTTTCAAATAGGACATTACACATTCATCACCAAACATCTTACTCAACAAAACATAACCCTAAAGAAGTGGAATAAAATATCAAAACCTCAACAAAAAAAAATTGTCTTAACACCAACAATTAAATGATATAATTCAAACATCTCCGAGAGAACATAAAATGTAACAAAACAGTCCGTCCCCAGTGTTACATATCAGAGTGACACCAAATCTAATAGACTCAAAAAATAATAAAGTAAATGAAGATGCCTCAACAATAACTAGTGCTCATCTACCTGAGTATTTGTACTAAGAGAGTACAAAACATCACAAACAAAACAGTCAGGGGGTGAGAATATGTTAAAAAATGTGTGTATAAAGTAATAAAGGATATCACATTCAAACCTCAATGTATTCATATCATTCACAACCATCACGAATCACCAACATATTTATATATCATTCACAACCATCACCAATCATAAGTGCATATGTATATGCAATACGCTCATCACCTCATCATCAAATGCATGTGGTATCAATCTATTCACCAATTTTGATGTCAGAGTTATATTACTGATCAATCTCATCACCATTATTTGGAAGACAAAGTTATATTACTGATTTATGTGTTGAGAAAAAACAAATAAAGCATAGAGAAAATAGAGGAACACAATCACAACACAAGAACATAACGTGGAAACTCCAAAACCAGAGAAAAAACCACGGTCGTTGTCAATGACAACCAAAGAATAACACAATGTAAAAAAATTTACAACACATAATATACAATAAACTAACCCAGACCCCTAATACACCCACACCCTCAAAAACAAATATTTAAATACATCTCATAACAGTCTAATACAAGAGTATAAGAGAAAAAAAGTCAAATATAAGCTTAAAGTGTTTTTGACTGGTACCTCTTGGAATGAAGAACTTGAATCCTATATATAGCCTTGGAATCCTTCTTCCTTCACAAAACTAAGCGATGTGGGACTTAAAAGAACTTTGTATCATATAGATAGCATTGAACTCTCTCTTAATTCAAAAAACTAAGCGATGTGGGACTTTTTCAAAATGTATATTTTCAACCAACCCCAACAATCTCCACCTTGGTTGAAAATAATACATAAACTTTCATTGTCTTCACCGACAATCATACTCCACCATAAAGAGTATCAACATGTATATTTTCAACCAACCCTAACAATCTCCACCTTGATTAAAAATAATACATAAGCTTTCATTGTTTTCACTGACAATCATACTCCACCAAAAAGAGTATAGTCATTTGAAGCTACACCACTCCAAGAATTTTTACATTGTCTTCATCGACAATCATAGTTTTAAAAAACTATCATACTCCACCTAAAGAAGAGTATACTTCACTTGAAGTTAAACCACTTCAAGAATTTTCACTTTGTCTTCACCAACAACCATAGTTTTAAAAAACTAGTATACTCCACCTAAAGAATAGTATACTTCACTTGAAGGTAAACCACTTCAAGAATTTTCACATGTCAAAAATCAAGTTGAAACATTATGGTGCAACTTCCTTGTTGGTAGGAAGCTCTTCAACCACCGACATAATCTAGCACCTTGTGTAATCTTGGTTGTGTCAACACATCTTTGACTTGAACTTTCTACAGATAAAAAAAAATTCTTCCATCAATTTTCTCTAATCCAAACTGCACAACGGAACTTGTTATTGCAACTCAATAACTTTTTCACAACACTGTCCTTCTTTTCTGATGTGGAAGATCAGACAAAATTATAACCACAGGACATACTAAGAACACTTATCTCCGGATCAAACTAGGATTTGATACCAGTTGTTGGGACAAAACTAACAATTCTAATCCAAACCACATACCTCACTATAATGCATTACGCCATATAGTGATACCTCACCATATTTCACCACACCATGTGATAATAACTCAACATAACACATATAATCATATCATTATTCACATAACACTCGCCGACAGATAATATTTCACATCAATACTCAATAAAGTCAGCTTGTGAGTCACCGAAGCTTGCACATGACTTTTTCACTTTTATTCAGGAATTTTAGAGACACCAGGCTGTTCGCTGTTGATTTTGGCGAAGTGGTTTTTCCAAAACTTGTCGAATTGGGTTACTTGCAGGATCAACCATACAAATCCTAGGACATGTGCAAATTTAAATAACTTTGTAAATCTTTAGAACAACAACCTTTGCATCTTTTATTTGGTTTACGAAGTTTTTCATGTACGAAAGATATTGACTAAAAGTGCTTAAGTAAAAGAAAACTTAACAAGACTAAGATAAATGGCGAAAAATAAATTGCATAAAGTAAATGCAAAGGATAAATGACTGGTAAATGTAAAGGAAAATTGGTAAAGAACTTTGAAATTTATAAGATAACACTTTAAAGAAATGGTGTTTGTTCACACGTACATTTTCCAGATAAGACTCTTTTCTCTCACACGGGTACTTTGAGTATTTTGCAGGAATTTTGTACAAGTTTTCACACAAACATTCTGATAACAACTATCTTATTTATATACAAACAAAATAACTGTCACTAACGAATATATCCTAAAACTATGACACTTGGCTCTTTGCATAACTTTCTTTCGCCATGTGCTTCCACACGTCTTCTGCCAAACGTCATAACTCTTTTGAATTTGAATTTCCGCTTTACATCAAAACGACGCGTCTCCTCAGACTTGTCGAATTGTCGAAATACCATAACATCATCCATACTTGTCGAAGACGTCTTTTCATCTGCAGACCTCTTCTCTTGTCGAATTGTCGAAATACCACCAATCTGTCGAAGTGTCGAACAAACATCTCCATTTGTCGAAAACACTATTCTGCTGTTGATTTCATGGCGTCAAAATTACATGTATACAAATTGCCCCCCAGCAAAGATGTTTCGACTATTCTGGAGAAACAATCATTTGTTGTCAACCAATATTTCGATGCCATGTCATTTAATTCCACTATTTCCCAACTTTTATAATCTCAAGTTCCCAGATAGATTCATCATTACATTCTTTCAGAAAACGTCATGTCTAGCCCACGTTTAGACCTTACCTCCATCATTTCCTACACCTAACATCATGGCCTTTTTCAACTTCCACATCTTCATCATCACCGTTGTGATTCAGCCACGTGTCCCACGATTATCATAAAAAACTCAAACGTTTTTATCACTTTCCCTTATAAATATCCATAACCTATTTTCTCTGAAACTTTTTTACGCTTCAAACTTTCTTCTTCATACCCATTTTCATACTTTCAACTTTCCTGAAAAAATTTCTTTGTTCTTCTCAACAATGGCTCCTCCAAAATCTTCCAGTAGCAAACACTCTAAGAAGACTCAAGATTCAACTCTTCATCCTGCGCACGACTTGAAGGGACCAATGGTTATTCGAAACCAACAATACGTTCCTGAACCTCCCAATGAGAGAGAGAAGGAATGTATCTACAAATCCCAGGTATTAATTCCTGTTCTTGTTTCTGGAATTTGTCACGCTATGTTAGGTCCACTCCCCAATCCAGATATTAAACCAGATCGTCTGAAAGAATTTTTTCCCACCTATTTCCATACCAAACCCATAGGTGCTGGAGTGAAACCTCAACCTCAAGAGAAAACTGTAGAACAAAATGACCCACAAAGTTCGACTGATGATGGAGAGTTGAATTTAACTTATTTGAATTATGCTAGGATCTTTAGAACTTGTCCATGGTCGAAAGACCCTTCAGACTATTTATCCTGGCTAGATAAGGTTGAAAAGATTAAAGGAGATTTCTGGAAGGAAATAGGTATTTTCGACCTCATTCAATTGTTGAGAGCAGGACCCAACATTTGCCCCAATATGCTTTTAGCTTCCCTCTATTTTTGGGACAGTACCTACAACACTTTTCACCTTCCTTGTGGGATGGTCACACCCACTCTCTTCGACGCAGCAGCCATCGTTGGCCTTTGCCCCAATGGGATAGATTTCGACCCCACCAACCTAAATGAAGATTCTATAGCTTTCGACACTAGTTTTGCTCCATACTCTTTATTCATGTCTCATTATCATGATAAGGATACCACAAAAGTCTCGGATGTCGAACATATAGCCTTTTTGACTTTATGGCTATCAAAATATGTGTTTTTCTCCCGTTCCCTCCAAGTTGCCAAAAGATTCATCACTATGGCCAATCAGCTTCACACAGGAACCAAACTATGCTTAAGTGAAATGATTTTGGCGAATCTTTACGAATCCTTGAGTGAGAGTGTAAATCTTTTGAAAACCATCAAAGACCAAGGTAAAATCAATTTGTCAGGACCTTTATGGCTTTTACAATTATGGCTCAATGCCACCTTTGAAGTTTCTCTTCCTGTAAAACACGAAGTGAACGAAGAAAAAGTGAAGGACATGACTGTCGAATGGCCTAGGTTGGTGCAACTAACGCCAACTGATGAAGGAATTAGCCTTCGATAAGATTTCAACGGTTATGTCATGATGTTTGCCAAAAGGTATCATTTCACTTCGACTATGGCCCCCTTTGCTAGTAGAAAAATTGGACCTGAATGGTTTACCCAACAACTGCCCTTGGAAATGCAGAAGGATAAGAATATATTTTTGGATGTTTGGGAATCATTTTTAACCCCCATGCTCCTTTTTTCCCATCATAACGTAACCAAAACCCAAATACCTTTGATAGTCTACCAACCCAGTCTCGTTGCTAGACAGTTTGGCTTGATCCAAATAAAACCTCGACCCATCTTCCCAAAGAAAGGATCTATCATTTTTTACAACTCCCTTCATAATGAAGATGAGAGCAAAGAGCTGTCGAAGAAGCTGACTGATGATTCTCTTGATATTCGACCAGTGATCTTTCGACCATCTTTTCTCTGTACTCCTGATTTTGATGAGTGGTGGAAGGATTATTATTCTACCAGATTTTTTAACGTAACAGCCTTCACCACACATTTAACAAATGCTTTTGCTTTCGTGCAGGATCGGACAAAAAAAGGTATTCAAAGACACATTAAAGAAATACAAAAATTTCAAAAATATTTTGAAACCGTGTATAGACCTGATGATCTTAGTTGAACCATACGCGAAGCAGCAGTAGAATTAAAACATAAATTGATGGAGAAGTTTGAAAATTTGTCATTGCCTTCACATGTTCGACCAGAAGCGCGCTATGACCTGGCTTTCAGCTGTCATCCACCAAAATTTCCTCCTCTACCAACTGCTGAGTTTGGCGTGGCATTAAGCCCTCCATTTCCAGATTGGTTCATTTGTGGGGACTATATGAAAATTCTTCGTCAACATTACAAAAAACCTGCTGAGCGTGTGGTTCCGACTAAGTATCATCTAGACGATTACCAAGGACACCTTCATATTGGAATAGAACATGTTCGCGTGGAAAGTCCCATTCTTGAAGGTGTTAACAGGAAACACGATTTTTCTTTTGTCATTCTAACTGTATTATCATGTATTTCTTATATTTGTTTCTAATTTTCCTTTCTTTCCTTAGCCGTAAAGATTCCTACCAAGAAAGCTTTCGTCGAAGCGTCACCAAGTGCTGCTAAGAAACCTTCGACAAAGGTACAAACCTCACTCTTTTCATTTATTCTTTTTCCTTTTAAGAAATTAACCGGCTTTGGTCTGCATGACTAGGTAAGCCGAAAACCCCCACCAGTCCAAAAAAGAAAGAAAGAAGAGGAGAGAGTTCCCAATGAAGAATCTGGTGATGAATCTCCAGAGCCAAACCCCCCTCCTCCTCAGAAGAAGAAAATCAAGAGGGTCTCTTCCCAAAGATCCATTGTCAAGTCAGCTAAAAAAGATTCTTCAAGTACTCCAACTGCCAAACTTCGGTCGAAGGATACAGAGAATGGGAAATCTAGTTTTAATACTGAGATTCCTGAGGTAAATCCTTATTTCGACTATCTATGTTCATCTTCATTGCATTTCTTTCTTCTAACTTAGAATTATCTTCAGAAACAATTGGCTGTCGAAGGAAACCCTGAGAAAATTCTGGAAGAGACAGTCCAAGAAGAAGATGTCCCCAAAAATGATCATGACAGGCAGACTGTAGCAGAATTCGACGCTCCAATGAGTGAAGCTTCTGAAGACGATTCTCCTCCTCATCCAGGATTAAATGCTACCAATAAGGGCGATGATACTGACATGGAAACTGAGGTCGAAGACAACCATGAAGAAGAAACTGCTAAAGATGAGGATGACCAGTCGAAACAACCAGATGCTGGGCAAACTTTAGGACGAAACACTCAACCTGCTCCCGACCAGACCAAAGGAAGTGCCATATCAACTGGTTCAACTGGTTTCTCTCGCGAAGAGCTTGAGAGTCTCAAGGTGCAGAAACCCTTAGAATATCTGAAGGCCATACTTAGCGCTCGTTTTAATTTTCAAGATTCTTCGCAAAGCAGTTCGACTACCTCTGGGGCTACTTCTGAAGCGCAATCTCTTGACAACATCTTGACCAAGATTAAGACGAAAATCCTTGATGTTGATTTGTTCAAAGTTTTAGAAGAAAGCGCCACCGCTCATATTGAACTCAAGAAGATTTTGAAACAAATAAACGTCTTGGAAACTTCTACTGAGGTTGGCAGTTTTGTGATGGAGCTGATGACCCTCATTGACTTGGCGACTGCAGACCTTCATCGTCAAAGAGATCTCTCCCAGCAAATCTCCATAAAATCCGAGACTCAAGTTGCTGAATGGGATGTTGTTTCTACTTCGACTAACGAAGTTTCAAAGCTGCAGTAGCTTTCTGAAACTTATATCAAAGAAGTTGCTGCTTGTGATGATAATATCCAGAAATGGGAGAAACAAATAGTTGTTCTTCAAGAAAAAATCTCCCAAGAGAAAGAGCGTAGAGCATCTATACAGCAACCTAAGCAAAATGAGATTGACGACGAACTGAAGGTGGGTATTCGACATGCAGAAAGGGCTCAGCAACTTAGTCAAGAGATTGAGACTCTCTCTACCCACAGAAGTCTTTGCGATCATCAACTCCAGTTTCAGAAAAAGAAATTTGCCACATTGAAGGAAACTTTTTCTAGTATCAAATTATAGTCGAATTAGTTTAACAATTCTCAGCCCTTTGAGGCTTTCTTTGTAATAACTTTGGTGCCATTTTTGTTTGGCAAAGCTATCACAATTATTTTCACAATTATTCTACTTCTATTTTTACTTCTTGTAATATTGGCTTATATCTTTTTCAAATACTTGCCATTTATCTTTAAGATTCTCTTGTCTTTTCCTATCTCTTCAATCTCATACGCACCATTTGAAAAACTTTTCAAAATCTGGAAAGGTCCTTCCCACTTAGGAGACCATTTTCCCATTAATCTATCTTTTCGATCCATAGGAAGGATTACTTTCCAAACAAGATCACCAATTAAAAAGGTCTTGAATTTTACTTTCTTATTGTAAAAAATTTCGACTCTTTCTTTTTGTCTCTTTATAAGATCTAGCGCACGCAACCTTTCTTTGTCTAAATCAACTAATTCGTCCATCATCATACTCCAATATATTTCTGATGGGATTTCATGATGCCTTTGGACTCTAACTGATTGCAAATATATTTCGACTGGTAAAACTCATCATGTCCATAGGTCAACTTAAATGGAGTCGAATTCGTTGCTTCTTTTGGAGATGTTCGACAAGCCCACAAAACTTGATCTAAAGTTTTATGCCAGTTTTTAGGTTTTTTCCCCACATATTTTTTGATCAAATATATCACTACCTTGTTGGCTGCTTCGACTTGTCCATTGGCTTGAGCATAGTACGGTGTCGAAGTAAGGAGTTTAAATCATGTTTCTTGTGCAAATTTCTGCATATTTTTACCAGTAAACACAGATCCTTGATCTGTTGTTATTGTTTCTGGTATCCCAAATCTATAAATTATGTGCTTTTGGATAAAGTCTATAACTACTTCTTGATCCATATTCCAACCAAAATGTACTTTTGCCCTTTTGAAGAGGTTGGTCGAATTTCACCAATCAAGTCTAAAGCCCAACCTCTAAATGGCCAAGGCTTTATAATTGAATACAACTCACTTGCAGGAACATGTGGTGTGCCTGCATGTACTTGACATTCCTGACAACCTTTTGCAAATTCGACACAGTCCTTCAACATTGTTGGCTAAGACATTCCTTGTCAAAATAATAACCATTTCATTTTATGACCTGCTTGGTGTGCGCCACACGCTCCACTGTGCACATTCGACAAAGCTATGTAAGCTTCATCTTCACCTAAGCATTTCAACAAGACTCCTTCTACAGTCTTTTTGAACAATTCGTTTCCAAAAAGTACATAACTTAAAGCTCTGTATTTTACCTTTCTTTCGGATTTCTGATTTGGGTCTTGCAGATAATCTTTGATGGGCTTTCTCCAGTCTTCAATTCCTGAATCATCTATATTGAATATCTCAAAATTTTCTTCGTCACCATATCCTAATCTTATTGACTCCAAATCTGATGGGGACAACTTGGTAGATATGACTCTTCCTCTGACTTCAATGGCCTCTTCTAACTTTTCCTTTGACACTTTGTATCCAGACGCAAGTTAAGCAAGGTCATTTGCCTCTTGATTCTCCACCCTGGGAATGTGCCTAAAGGCCACATTGTCGATTTCCTTGAGAAGTCTATTCGCTATTACAAAGTACATGATTAAATTTTCTTTCACACATTTATATTCTTTAGTCAACTGTTTTATCACTAGTTCAGAGTCACCCATTATTTCGACTCTTGTTGCCCCCAATTTCGACAGTATTTCAAGTCCGGCAATCAAAGCTTCATATTCTGCTTCATTATTTGAACACAGACTTTCAACTTTGTACTTGAATTTTGTTGGAATTCTGTCAGGAGAAATAATCAACATCCCAACACCAGTTCCATTCTTATGACTGGAACCGTCGAAATACAATTTCCATGGTTCTAATTCGACATACTCTACATTCTCATCTATAGAGTGGTCAGCTATAAAATCAGCAACCACTTGTCCTTTCACAGCCTTTAAAGGCAAATATTTCAAGGAATATTCTGTCAGTGCTAAAGCCCATTTTCCGATTCGACTATGTAAAATAGATTTAGATAACATATATTTTATTACGTCGAAATGAGAAGAAATGTATACATCAACAGGCTTTATATAATGCTTTAATTTCATACAAGAGAAATATACACATAGACATAGTTTTTCTATAATACTATATCTAGTTTCAGCATCATGTAGGACTCTACTAAGATAATAGATGGATCTTTCGACGCCATTCTCATCTTCTTGGTAGAACATACTTCCTAATGTTTTGTCTGATGCCGAAATGTACAATCTCATACTTATTTTTCTACAAGGAGATATTAGAATTGGAGGACTAGCCAAGTATTCCTTGATTTTGTCAAAGGCAGCTTATTGTTCTTGCCCCCATGCAAAGTCTTCCTTCTTTAGTCGAAGTAGAGGAGAGAAGGCTTGCGTTTTTCCACTAAGGTTGGAGATAAACCTTCTGAGAAAGTTGATTTTCCCCAGCAGAGACTGCAACCCCTTTTTCGTTGATGGCGCTTTCGCCTCCATTATGGCTTTGGCATTGTTTTCATTTATTTCGATCCCCTTCTTGTGGACCACAAATCCTAAGAAATCACCCGCCTGCACACCAAAAGCATATTTAAAGGGGTTCATTTTTAAACCAAACTTCCTCATCCTTTCAAAGGATTGTCGAAGATGGTCTATATGACTTTTTCCTGAAACAGACTTGATCACAATATCATCAATGTACACTTGCATGAAAGTTTCAATAAAGTCATGAAAATGGAATTCATAGCCCGTTGGTAAGTTGCTCCAGCATTTTTTAAACCAAAGGGCATTACTACCCATTCGTACGTTCCTATTGCTCCAGGACAGTGGAAAGCTATTTTAGGAACATCTTCTTCAACAATAAAAATTTGATTATAGCCAGAGTATCCATCTAGCATACTTAAATACTCGTGGCCTGCTGCAGAATCTATAAGCATTTCTGCCACTGGCATAGGATATTCATCGTTTGGGGTAGCTGAATTTAAGTCTCGAAAATCAATGCATACCCTAAGTTTGCCATTTTTCTTAATTACAGGAACTATATTTGCAATCCATTCGATATACCTGATTATGCGGATGAACTTGCATTTTAGAAGTCTTTCGACCTCTTCTTTTATTTTCGATAGAATCTCTGGTGAGAAGCGTCTTGGAGTCTGCTTTACTGGCTTCTTTCCTTCCATTATTGGCAGTTGCAATTCGACCAAACTTCTATCTAAACCAGGCATCTCGTCGTAATCCCATGCGAAGCAGTCTTTGTACTCTTTCAACAACTGGACTATTTCAACTTTGAACTGGGGGTCCATCTTTGCGCTTACGTAGGTTGGTCTACTTTCTGCCCCCAGTCCTAAATTTATTTCTTCTAAAGGATCCTATGCCACCATCTTCACGTTAGTTGACACTGGATCTTTTTCGAACCCCAGAGGTTCGTCGTCGTAAATGGCGTCAAGCTTTTGGTGTTGCCATTCGCCCATCTGGTTGTTATCATAATCTTCTGCAATGTCTCTTTGGGGACATTGTTCGTTGGAATTTTCTTTGTTGGCTTCGACAGCCATATATTTTACTTCGGCCTCAAGGGCCTCTTTGAGTTTGTTTTCGGCTATGTAAGCTGTAATTCTTTCGAGCGCTGATTCTTTACTCATCATCATCAAATTCGCTTCCCCATCCTGTTGGCGCTATATGAGTAGTTCCCCACATGTAGTTTGATTCGCCAATTACTTCTTTGTCCCACTGAAAACCATGTGTAGGATGAAGGTACATGGAGCAGTAGGCGTTGTCTGTTGCTTTTAGGTCGAACTCGGCTGGGCTGCACGGAGGTATGTAAGCCAGGTTCTTGTCGAAACTTCCATTGTTGACATTTTTCACTTCTATCATGAAATAACTTTGATCAGCTTCAATGTTTTCGACAATCCCGTCTGGTCTCCAGATGGCTATTCGCTGATGCATTGAAGAAGGTACGACTCCTACACCATGAATCCACTCCCTTCCAAGTAGTAAGTTGTAATTCGCCCTTGAAGCAATGACCATGAACATTGTTGGCCTTGTTATGGTTCCAACAGTCAAATCCACCTGGATAACGCCCATAGTGGCTCCTACTTTTCCTTCATAGTTCGACAACACCATGTTGTGAGGTTTCGCGTCTGAATCATTCTTCCTAATCTTCTTTAGCATGAAGTGAGGCATCAAATTTACTGCTGCTCCGCCATCTACCAGTATCTTGTTTACACCAACATTCTCAACCTTTCCTTTTATGAACAAAGGCTTTAAATGTGCCTTCATGGAATCATCTGGCCTTTCGAAGAAAGCATTCTGTTCTTCGACGCAACCATTGTTCATGACGTAGTAGCAAACGGGCCTATGTACCATTGTTTCCTCTTCCATCTCATCTTCCTCGTCTTCGACCTCCATGACTCTATCATAATCTTTAGGGAGGACAAAAACCACATTGCAGATCACATTAAAGGACGCTTCTGAGTCAGATTCGAAGTTGTCATTTATTTCGTCATCTTCTCGCACCTTCTCTTTGGACACCACTGGTTCGACCACGCTGTCAGGGTTGATCTGGTGGGAGGTCTCCTCTCCGTTTACTATCTGAGCATTGTCACTGGATTCTGCTTTATCTTTGCTGTCAGCGTCTTTTTCAATCACGCTTCTTTCTGCAGCTTCTTTTTCTGCCCTCTTCTGCCTCTGGAATCTTCTCCATTGGGATCTTGACATAGGATTTTTCCCTTTGTAGTTTTCTGAAGGATATGGTCTCGGCTTGTGCTTCTCCAACTCCTTCTTACCTTCCATCGAAGTGTCTTTCTGAACTTCAAAATTTCTCCATTTTTTCTGTCCTTGAGCATCTCTAATGGGTTGAACCCATTTGTCATCCGTTGCTTTGTTGGATGGTTTGTAAGTGCTATGGTGTCTTTCTCCATGCCTCCGTTGGTGATGATCACTTTTTCTTGGGTCATATCCTGTTGTCCCCCAATTTTCTTTTCTCTTGGCTTTATCCACTACTTCCAGATTGGTTGTTGCCTTCCTGTCGAAGATTGCACTGCAACATGGGCATAACATCACTTCATTCCTCATCTTTTGGCACCTCTTGATGAATTCCACTAGATTTTCCTCTTCTTTAGGATATGCCAGCCTTTGGTACTCCTTTCAACGGCGATCTTCATCCACTTCTGCCTGGTTTCTCTGAGACACTTCCACCATATTCACCCCAACATTCCGTCTGTCAGCAATGCTTAATTTGTTCATTTTTTTAATAAGTCTTTCTTCTTCGACTTCGACATTTCTTTGTATCTGGTCGAACTCCTTTTCTGGGCAGCAACACCAAGATATGTTCCTGGGACCATGTTTGCAGCAACATTTGTTCGAATTTCTTTTGGGGTCTTCCATTACCCTACATAGGATTCCACTGGTCACAGGCTTCATAGGACCATCCACAACTTCTGCTTTAATTCATGTGACCTCTTTATTGAAAGGTCCCATAATGTTGACGCAGTTTTCGACATCACCTATCCTCATTTGGTTAGGATCAAGGCCTTCAGTAGCCTTGTTTCCAATAGTGAGGTCTTCAGTAACCTTCTTTTTGATGATAGGGAGATTGTCAGTTGTCTCAATTGTTTTCTCATTGTTGCTCAAAGGTAAATCCCCCCACCCGGTTGGCTGGATTGCGTTGATGTCGATACGAGAACTTGCAGGCGCAGTGTATTTCGCGAGATAATTGTACTTCCCACTTGGCTTTCCCAAGCAATCCCAATTTGCTCCTTGTTGATCTACAACATCTTCAGCAATATTATCATTGTCCTTTTTGTCGAAACCTTCAGTAGTTTCCATCCTTTTTTGGTCGTCAAAGCCTTCAGTAACTTCAACTTCGTTCTGGTTTGTAAGATCATCAGCAATCTCAACCATGTTGATATTAGTGTCGAAACCTCCAGCAGCTTCCACCATTTCAAAACTGCCGTCAGAAGCAACTTCAACCTCCACCATATTCACAATGGATGGTTCAGCATAATGGGCTTCGACTGGCTGCATGGGATTCGAATCAATCCTCATCTGTTGTTTTGGCTTATCACCAAACTTCAGCCTTCCGTCACGGATAGCATTTTGAACGAGATCCCTGAAAAGGAAACACCGAGACGTTTTATGGCCGAGAAAGTTATGGTATTTACAAAAACCTCTCTTTTTCTGTTGTTCCACAGGCGGTTCTTTAGCGCCTGGTGGTTTTATTAATTGACCATCTTTAACCAATAAGTCAAAAATCTCGTCACATTTGGTGATGTCGAACGTATAAGTTCTTTTAGGAAACTTATCATTGGTTTCGACTGGATTTCCGTTCGACGGGGTTAGTACTTTGCACGAATATGGTGGGCCTTGCTTCAGTTCTGCTAAGTCAACCTCTTGTTCGTCGAAGTTACTTGGCTCGTTTTCGTCGTATTCATCATCTTGACATACCCCTACATAGGCCACCCTTTCTTTTTTATTCTTATTTGCTCTAAATTTTTCTTCCCTTAACCTTTCGACTTGTCTCACCTTATCTGCTAATTGCGCCATATCCCTTAAATACTGAGTGTCTAGTTTCTTTCTTATAGAATAATCTAGACCCCCTGCGGCCATTTCGACTAACTCATGTTCTGGCACCCGAGTGAAACACCTAACCTTTAGCAACCTGAACCTATTTAAATAATCATCTATTGGTTCTGAGTATTTTCTCTTAACGCTGGCAAATTCCTTCAGACTTATTTTGGTTTGTCCCATGTAAAATTGTTCATGGAATAACCTCTCTAATTGGGTCCACGTATACACTGAGTTTGCAGGCAAGGATGTAAACCAAGTAAACGCGTTTTTCGTCAAGGAACTAGGAAAGTATTTTATTTTCAAATTTTCATTACGGGTTATCTCTCCTGCTTCAATCAGATAACGTGCTACATGTTCTATGATGGATTCACTAGTATCCCCTGAGAATTTGGTGAACTTAGGAGCTTTCCATCTTGGGGGCAATTCTTCTTGCAGAATATATTCTGACAGTGGGGAAGCGTAACTGGGCCTTTCTAATCCTATGCTTACCCCATTTTGTGCCATTATCGTTTCGACCATGGCCGCTAAATTGTTTTTGGCAGGCAAGTTATTATACCGGATTCCCTGTTGCAACACAGCATCAGCGTCTTGGCCTCTCTGGATTACTATCCTTCTAGGCTCTTGTGGAATAGGAATTTCGACACGAGGTTGTTCGACTACTTCCTCTTGGTTTCTGAAGTTTGCCTGGGGATTATCTAACGGCATTTGATTTATTGTAGGTTCTTCTTGGACTGCCACCACTGGGTTCTGAACCACTTGTTCTCTGTGTCGAGTTCGAGGGACCCCAAAAAAAATCAACAATGCGCGTCATTTGCGCTGCCAACAATTGGTTTGTTTGGGTGCTGTTTTGTATTAGAGGATTAAACACCGCCCCCATTTGTTGTGTCAACATTTGGACCACATCATGATTACTCTCGTCTATTTGTTATCTAATTACTTGCGCAGAATTATTTGTTATTGTCGGCATGTAAAGTGGTTGTTGGTTTAGTCTACTCATGTTTCCGCCATATCCTGACCCTTGTAATGGTGAAGATATATTGGCCATAGAATCAGAATATAATACCGGCGAATTGTGTAAATTTGCCATTACCGAAGTTTGCATTCCAAATGGTTGTTCCCTACCAGGTAGAGGCATGGTGAAATTTATCACAAAAGGCCTAGAAGTATTCCCTATAGGAGGAGGTGTACCAACAAGCATTTGGTGCGCCCTAATGGACGAACTAGGCGCATTTTGCGATATTGAAACCGCTGGTATTGACCCTATTGACGAAGGCACAACCTCTGACACAGGGACTGATCCCACATTTCCTCCTGTCGAAGGGATAGGGTTGGATACTGGGATGGCTTCATTTGGATTAGGATTTTTGGATTATTTGGATGACTCGCCATTTTCCTTACTCTCGTTCGTTTAGGTCTCTCTACGTCAGATACGACTAATTTATTGCTTCTTAGTCTCATACAACGAAGAAGAAACCTTGACTAAAGATTATTTAAGTTTTAGATTTTTGCACTGGTCCCACTGGGCGTGCCAATTTGTTCGCTGTTGATTTTGGCGAACAACCTCTGGTTTTTCCAAAACTTGTCGAATTGGGTTACTTGCAGGGTCAACCATACAAATCCTAGGACATGTGCAAATTTAAATAACTTTGTAAATCTTTAGAACAACCTTTGTATCTTTTATTTGGTTTACGAAGTTTTTCATGTAAGAAAGATATTGACTAAAAGTGCTTAAGTAAAAGAAAACTTAACAAGACTAAGATAAATGGCGAAAAATAAATTGCATAAAGTAAATGCAAAGGACAAATGACTGGTAAATGTAAAGGAAAATTGGTAAAGAACTTTGAAATTTATAAGATAAAACTTTAAAGAAATGGTGTTTGTTCACACGTACATTTTCCAGATAAGACTCTTTTCTCTCACACGGGTACTTTGAGTATTTTGCAGGAATTTTGTACAAGTTTTCACACACACATTCTGATAACAACTATCATATTTATATACAAACAAAATAACTGTCACTAACGAATAAATCCTAAAACTATGACACTTGGCTCTTTGCATAACTTTCTTTCGCCAGGTGCTTCTGTAACACCCCAATAAAATAAAATAATTATTTAAATTGAGTTAATAGTATATTATTAATTTAATCAAATAATTGGGTTATTTTATTATTGGAATAAAATAATTATTGGAAAATATATAAGTTGGAACAAGTAAAAAGAGTTTTCATTTTTGTAAAAGGGTTTTACGTGAAAACTGAGAAACTCAGAGAAGCGATTGTGAAAGAGGAAAAGGGCAAAAGGCAGAGCAAGAGGAAGAAGGTGGGAGAAGAGAAGAGCTTGGAGCTTGAGATTCGCCGGATTAACTCAGGTAAGGGGGGGGTTTATCGTCGATTAATGGGTATTATGGGATAATATGTAATGGGTAGTGATAAGCCGTTGATTTGACCCTAATTGGGATTTGTGAATGCTGAAAATTACGTGGGATAAACTGTGTTAAAAGCTGAAATTGAATCGGTATTTGTGTGAGTCGTGTTTTCCGAACGTATAGCTTTTTACGGAATTGGAATCGGAGGTCCGGAAGTCCTCCAACGGCGGAAAATGCGGAGAACTCTGCATTCTGCCTTGTGTTAGCGCAGGAACAGCTTCTGTCTTGCGTTAACCGGTTAACCCAGGGTGTTAACCGGTTAACACTGTGTTGAACTGTGAAATTATTGCTGTTTTGTCTGCGTTAACCGGTTAACCCAGGGTGTTAACCGGTTAACACTGTTGTGATTGCTGAAATATTTCTGTTTGTGCTGCGTTAACCGGTTAACCCAGGGCGTTAACCGGTTAACACTGTTAAATATTGGGACAGGAAGCGTGTTTGTGCTGCATTAACCGGTTAACCCAGGGCGTTAACCGGTTAACGCTGTTGCAGAGTGGAAAAGTGGTGTTTTAAATGTTGTGTGCCTAGTTGAGGGTTGGCCTATGTTGGCATATGATGTAATAGGGATTAATTCCCGCTGTTTTGAGCAGTGTAGGTATTAGTAGAGTGTGCTAATACAGTGGTTGATTAATTGACATGATATGATGTTTTGATGAATGTGTTGATGATGTATGATGGTATGCATAATGCTATGAGTGTATATATTATGCATGTGTTGGTGAATGGACTGTTTTATGGCTTAGAGTGTGAGCATAAGTCCATTGTGGAATTATTGTTGATGATTTTGCATGGCTAGGTGATTTAGCGTGCATATTGTAGTCTTTTTGGTGGTAGCTAATTCCCGTGGTGAGGAATTGGTGAGTTGGTGGTAGCTAATTCCCGTGGTGAGGAATTAGTGAGTTGGTGGTAGCTAATTCCCGTGGTGAGGAATTAGTGAGTGAGTCACTAGGTCTCAAATGAGTGGGACTAGTGGGCTTGGTAGCCGTATCCGTAGTTGATCGGTGAGGTTGAACTATATGTTCACGAATAGTCGGTACCGCATGCATGGAGTATCATTGCATAATGTATGTATGGCGTATAATATGAATGGATGTATTCCAATATTATACGTGTGTTGTGTTGTTGTAGAGTATGATTTGAGATTATACTTGTGTTTTATGTTGGTGTTGAGCATGATGTTGAGCTGATGTGATGTTACTGTTTGTATGTTGTGATTAGGGTGATTAATGTGTTAAATTACTTAACATAACATGAGATTTTATAATGCTTATTATATCGATTGAGGAACTCACCCTTACAACTATTTTTCAGGTAACGAGCAGTGATTGAGTAGAAGCTAGTGCTTGGAGTCTAGTGTAGTCTCCTTAGTGGGTCGTGCTCTGATAGATGTAACATCGGGACGGGATGTCTTACTTGCTTTTCATTGATGATTGTTGAATAAGCTTACATGTATTGTGTTACATGTTTTGTATTGATGTTGGATTTTATTCCGCTGCGTATTATGCAACTGTTTTATTTGATAAATAAATGAGCATGACAAACTACTTTGGTGAATGGTGCGAATAATTGTGTGACACCCTTGAAGGGCATAATTACTCTGATTGTTATATGTTTATTATTTTAATTAAATTTTGGGGTATTTTAGAAGGGTGTTACAGCTTCCACGCGTCTTCTGCCAAACGTTATAACTCTTTTGAATTTGAATTTCCGCTTTACGTCGAAACGGCGCGTCTCCTCAGACTTGTCGAATTCTCGAAATACCATAACATCATCCATACTTGTCGAAGACATATTTTCATCTGCAGACCTCTTCTCTTGTCGAATTGTCGAAATACCACCAATCTGTCGAAGTGTCGAACAAACATCTCCATTTGTCGAAAACACTATTCTGCTGTTGATTTCATGGCGTCAAAATTACATGTATACACAGGCGTACTCTAAATTTCAACTCGATTACCATTTGAATAAGCTGTAAACATGTAAGATAGCTCAATACATAACACATTATTATTCATCCAACACTAACTTAACTAAAGCCCGTCTCCGAGTTTCCAACCTCTCATTTAAATCCTATTTCAAATCACCAAAAAGAACAATCCTCCAATGTTCAAGGGAGCATACGATCCAGATGGTGCTCAGAAGTGGTTGAAGGAGATAGAGAGGATCTTCCGAGTGACTGAGTGTGCCGATAACCAGAAGGTCAGGTTCGGTACGCATATGCTGTCAGAGGAAGCTGATGATTGGTGGGTTGCTACCCGCACTGAATTAGAATCTGCTGGGAATGCTGAGATCACTTGGGCTGTGTTCAGGGAGAGATTTCTGAGGAAGTATTTTCCAGAGGATGTCAGAGGAAAGAAAGAGATAGAGTTCTTGGAATTGAAGCAGGGTAACAGGTCTGTTACTGAGTATGCTGCTAAGTTCACAGAGCTGTCAAAGTATTACACTCCCTATAATGAGGCTGCTGGAGAATTTTCAAAATGTGTGAAGTTTGAGAACGGGTTGCGTCCCGAGATCAAGCAGGCTATTGGATACCAGCGGATCAGAGTGTTTTCTGACTTGGTTGACTGTTGCAGGATTTTTGAACAGGATTCCAAAGCCAGAGCAGAGAGCTATCAGCAGAGAGTTGATAGGAAAGGCAAGAATCAGAATGATCGTGGAAAACCGTATGCAGCTGGCCAAGGTTTCCAGAAGCAGAGTGGAATGAAGAGGCCTAGTGGGGGAGACTCTAGTGCCCCTGCTAAGTGTTACAGATGTGGTCAGGCTGGACATCGTGTCCATGAGTGTACCAGTGCTGTGAGGAAGTGTTTCAAGTGTGGAAAAGGTGGTCATTTGGCTGCGGAGTGCCGGTCGAAGACTGTGACCTGTTTCAACTGTGGAGAGTTGGGTCATATTAGCCCACAGTGTCCTAAGCCGAAGAGAGAGAACCAGTCAGGAGGCAAGGTCTTTGCTTTATCGGGTTCTGAAACTTCTGCAGATGACCGTTTGATCCGAGGTACGTGTTATATTAATGGCTTTCCTCTTGTAGCTATTATTGACACAGGTGCTACTCATTCTTTTATATCTTTGGATTGTGCTGTGAAACTTAAGTTAGAGATATCTGAGATGCTTGGAAGTATGGTGATTGATACTCCTGCGAAGGGTTCAGTGACTACTACTTCAGTTTGTTTAAATTGTCCTTTGAATATTTTTGGTAGAGACTTTGGGATAGACCTTGTGTGCCTTCCATTAGTGCAGATTGATGTTATCTTGGGTATGAACTGGTTGGTGTTTAACCGAGTTTCTATCAATTGTTTTGATAAGACGGTGGTCTTTCCTGGGATTGAGGAGGGAAAGAGTTTGTTTCTATCAGCAAGGCAGGTGAGTGAGGAAGTAGCTGATGGGGCAGAATTATTTATGCTGTTAGCGACTTTGGAGGCTAAAGATAAAATGGTGATTGGTGATCTAGCCGTGGTGTGTGATTTTCCTGATGTGTTTCCTGAAGAGGTGAATGAATTACCACCAGAACGCGAAGTGGAGTTCTCGATTGATTTGGTACCTGGTACTAGGCCGATATCGATGGCTCCGTACCGTATGTCGGCTGTTGAGTTAACTGAATTGAAGAGTCAGTTGGAAGATCTGTTGGATAAGAAATTTATTCGTCCGAGTGTGTCACCGTGGGGTGCACCAGTGCTATTGGTTAAGAAGAAAGAAGGTACTATGAGGCTGTGTGTGGACTACAGGCAACTGAATAAAGTGACGATCAAGAATCGGTATCCTTTGCCGAGGATTGATGATTTGATGGATCAGTTGGTTGGTGCAAGTGTGTTCAGCAAAATAGATTTGAGATCTGGGTATCATCAGATCCGTGTGAAAACCGAGGATATTCAGAAGACTGCTTTCAGAACGAGGTATGGACATTATGAGTATTCTGTAATTCCTTTTGGTGTGACTAATGCGCCTGGAGTATTCATGGAGTATATGAATAGGATTTTCCATCCGTACCTAGATAAGTTTGTTGTGGTGTTTATTGATGACATATTGGTGTATTCGAAATCTGAAGAAGAGCATGCTGAACATTGGAGAGTGGTTTTAGAAGTTCTACGAGAAAAGAAGTTGTTTGCTAAACTGTCTAAGTGTGAATTTTGGTTAGAAGAGGTTAGTTTTCTTGGTCATGTGATTTCAAGAGGTGGTGTTGCTGTTGATCCTTCTAAGATAGAAGCAGTATCTAAGTGGGAAGCTCCTAAGTCAGTTTCTGAGATAAGAAGTTTTCTTGGTTTGGCTGGTTATTATTGGAAGTTCATTGAGGGATTTTCTAAGTTGGCGTTACCGTTGACGATGTTGACCAGAAAGGGGCAAGCGTTTGTTTGGGACTCAAAATGTGAGGAAGGTTTCCAAGAGTTAAAGAGAAGGTTAACTACTGCTCCTATCCTGATATTACCGAGTTCGTCGGAACCATTTGAGATTTACTGTGATGCTTCATTGTTGGGTTTGGGTGGTGTGTTGATGCAGAATAAGCAGGTTATAGCTTATGCTTCGAGACAGCTGAGGGTTCATGAGAGGAACTATCCGACGCACGATTTAGAGTTGGCAGCTGTGGTATTTGTTCTGAAGTTATGGAGGCATTACTTGTACGGGTCAAGATTCGAGGTTTTCAGTGACCATAAAAGTTTAAAGTATTTGTTTGATCAGAAAGAGCTGAATATGAGACAGAGGAGATGGTTAGAGTTTCTGAAGGATTATGACTTTGGTTTGAATTACCATCCGGGTAAAGCAAATGTAGTAGCTGATGCATTGAGTCGGAAATCATTACACATGTCTATGTTAATGGTTAAGGAATTGGATTTAATTGAGCAGTTTAGAGATTTGAGTTTGGTGTGTGAGAGTACTCACAATAGTGTTAAATTGGGAATGTTGAAGTTAACAAGTGGTATTCTGGATGAGATTAGAGAAGGTCAGAAATCCGATGTGCTTTTGATTGATAAGTTGACTTTAGTGAATCAAGGTCAAGGTGGTGAATTCAGAGTTGATGAGAATGGTATTTTGAAATTTGGTAGTCGGGTGTGTATTCCGGATGTTACCGAACTTAAGAAGAGTATCCTGGAGGAAGGACATCGTAGTGGCTTGAGTATTCATCCTGGAGCTACGAAGATGTATCATGATTTGAAAAAGTTATTTTGGTGGCCGGGAATGAAGAAAGAAATTGCGAGTTTTGTTTATTCCTGTTTGACTTGTCAGAAGTCAAAGATTGAGCATCAGAAGCCGTCTGGGCTAATGCAACCGTTGGCTATTCCAGAGTGGAAATGGGATAGTATCAGTATGGATTTTGTTTCTGGTTTACCGAGGACAAATAAGAATTTTGAAGCTATTTGGGTGATTGTGGATAGATTGACGAAATCGGCTCATTTCATTCCGATCAGAATGGATTATCCGTTAGAGAGATTAGCCGAGTTGTATATTGAGAAGATTGTAAGTTTGCATGGTATTTCGTCGAGTATTGTTTCGGACAGAGATCCTAGATTTACATCGAAGTTCTGGGAAGGTTTGCAGAGAGCTTTGGGAACTAAGCTGAGATTGAGTTCTGCATATCATCCGCAGACTGATGGTCAGACTGAGAGGACGATTCAGTCACTAGAGGATCTTTTGAGGGCTTGTGTTTTGGAAAAGGGAGGTGCTTGGGATTGTTATTTGCCTTTGATTGAGTTTACCTACAACAATAGTTTTCATTCGAGCATTGGTATGGCACCGTTTGAAGCTTTGTATGGTAGGAGATGTCGGACACCTTTATGTTGGTATGAGTCCGGTGAGAGTGCTGTGGTTGGACCGGAGATTGTTCAACAAACTACGGAAAAGATTAAGATGATTCAGAAGAAGATGAGGATTGCTCAGAGTCGTCAGAAGAGTTATCATGATAAGAGGAGGAAGTCACTTGAGTTCCAAGAGGGAGATCATGTGTTTCTTCGTGTCACTCCGATAACTGGTGTTGGTCGAGCTTTGAAGTCGAAGAAGTTGACACCTCGATTTATTGGTCCTTATCAGATTTTGGAGAGGATAGGGGAGGTAGCCTATCGTGTCGCTTTACCGCCGTCGCTTGCGAATTTGCATGAGGTTTTTCATGTGTCTCAGTTGAGGAGGTACATTCATGATCCGTCGCATGTAGTCCAAGTAGATGATGTACAGGTGAGAGATAACCTGACTGTTGAAACATCACCTATGAGGATCGAGGATCGAGAGTTGAAGCAGTTGCGGGGTAAAGAGATTGCCTTGGTGAAGGTAGCTTGGGGAGGACCAACAGGTGGCAACGTGACTTGGGAACTTGAGAGTCAGATGAAGGAGTCTTATCCGGAGTTGTTCGCTTGAGGTATGTTTTCGAGGACGAAAACTCTTTTAGTGGGGGAGAGTTGTAACACCCCAATAAAATAAAATAATTATTTAAATTGAGTTAATAGTATATTATTAATTTAATCAAATAATTGGGTTATTTTATTATTGGAATAAAATAATTATTGGAAAATATATAAGTTGGAACAAGTAAAAAGAGTTTTCATTTTTGTAAAAGGGTTTTACGTGAAAACTGAGAAACTCAGAGAAGCGATTGTGAAAGAGGAAAAGGGCAAAAGGCAGAGCAAGAGGAAGAAGGTGGGAGAAGAGAAGAGCTTGGAGCTTGAGATTCGCCGGATTAACTCAGGTAAGGGGGGGTTTATCGTCGATTAATGGGTATTATGGGATAATATGTAATGGGTAGTGATAAGCCGTTGATTTGACCCTAATTGGGATTTGTGAATGCTGAAAATTACGTGGGATAAACTGTGTTAAAAGCTGAAATTGAATCGGTATTTGTGTGAGTCGTGTTTTCCGAACGTATAGCTTTTTACGGAATTGGAATCGGAGGTCCGGAAGTCCTCCAACGGCGGAAAATGCGGAGAACTCTGCATTCTGCCTTGTGTTAGCGCAGGAACAGCTTCTGTCTTGCGTTAACCGGTTAACCCAGGGTGTTAACCGGTTAACACTGTGTTGAACTGTGAAATTATTGTTGTTTTGTCTGCGTTAACCGGTTAACCCAGGGTGTTAACCGGTTAACACTTGTTTGATTGCTGAAATATTTCTGTTTGTGCTGCGTTAACCGGTTAACCCAGGGCGTTAACCGGTTAACACTGTTAAATATTGGGACAGGAAGCGTGTTTGTGCTGCATTAACCGGTTAACCCAGGGCGTTAACCGGTTAACGCTGTTGCAGAGTGGAAAAGTGGTGTTTTAAATGTTGTGTGCCTAGTTGAGGGTTGACCTATGTTGGCATATGATGTAATAGGGATTAATTCCCGCTGTTTTGAGCAGTGTAGGTATTAGTAGAGTGTGCTAATACTGTGGTTAATTAATTGACATGATATGATGTTTTGATGAATGTGTTGATGATGTATGATGGTATGCATAATGCTATGAGTGTATATATTATGCATGTGTTGGTGAATGGACTGTTTTATGGCTTAGAGTGTGAGCATAAGTCCATTGTGGAATTATTGTTGATGATTTTGCATGGCTAGGTGATTTAGCGTGCATATTGTAGTCTTTTTGGTGGTAGCTAATTCCCGTGGTGAGGAATTGGTGAGTTGGTGGTAGCTAATTCCCGTGGTGAGGAATTAGTGAGTTGGTGGTAGCTAATTCCCGTGGTGAGGAATTAGTGAGTGAGTCACTAGGTCTCAAATGAGTGGGACTAGTGGGCTTGGTAGCCGTATCCGTAGTTGATCGGTGAGGTTGAACTATATGTTCACGAATAGTCGGTACCGCATGCATGGAGTATCATTGCATAATGTATGTATGGCGTATAATATGAATGGATGTATTCCAATATTATACGTGTGTTGTGTTGTTGTAGAGTATGATTTGAGATTATACTTGTGTTTTATGTTGGTGTTGAGCATGATGTTGAGCTGATGTGATGTTACTGTTTGTATGTTGTGATTAGGGTGATTAATGTGTTAAATTACTTAACATAACATGAGATTTTATAATGCTTATTATATCGATTGAGGAACTCACCCTTACAACTATTTTTCAGGTAACGAGCAGTGATTGAGTAGAAGCTAGTGCTTGGAGTCTAGTGTAGTCTCCTTAGTGGGTCGTGCTCTGATAGATGTAACATCGGGACGGGATGTCTTACTTGCTTTTCATTGATGATTGTTGAATAAGCTTACATGTATTGTGTTACATGTTTTGTATTGATGTTGGATTTTATTCCGCTGCGTATTATGCAACTGTTTTATTTGATAAATAAATGAGCATGACAAACTACTTTGGTGAATGGTGCGAATAATTGTGTGACACCCTTGAAGGGCATAATTACTCTGATTGTTATATGTTTATTATTTTAATTAAATTTTGGGGTATTTTAGAAGGGTGTTACAGCTTCCACGCGTCTTCTGCCAAACGTTATAACTCTTTTGAATTTGAATTTCCGCTTTACGTCGAAACGACGCGTCTCCTCAGACTTGTCGAATTCTCGAAATACCATAACATCATCCATACTTGTCGAAGACATATTTTCATCTGCAGACCTCTTCTCTTGTCGAATTGTCGAAATACCACCAATCTGTCGAAGTGTCGAACAAACATCTCCATTTGTCGAAAACACTATTCTGCTGTTGATTTCATGGCGTCAAAATTACATGTATACACAGGCGTACTCTAAATTTCAACTCGATTACCATTTGAATAAGCTGTAAACATGTAAGATAGCTCAATACATAACACATTATTATTCATCCAACACTAACTTAACTAAAGCCCGTCTCCGAGTTTCCAACCTCTCATTTAAATCCTATTTCAAATCTCCAAAAAGTATTATATCATATATAATAAACATATATATCGGTGCTAGCTCTTGGATGTGTTCCGTGAGTACATCCAAAACTAAGGTAAAAAGGTAAGGGCTTAGGGTAGAACCTTGAGAGTATCCAATAATTCTTATAAGCTTTTAATAGGTTTAACTTATAAACCCCATAATACAAGGAAAAATGAGTTCCAGGTTAACTTCCAATAAAATAGCAAAACACTAAGAGAAGCAGTTAGTTTTATTTATAAACAGCGAACTGAAGCGGTTAGTCTTTCTTTAAAACAATGGACCAATTGGTTATTCTTCCTTCCAAACACTAACTTGAAGTGGTTAGTGAAGGAAAATTGTGATCCAAAACGCAACAAAAATTAAAAAATTTCTCATTAGTGATCCTTACAAATGAGCATGATCAGTGATAGAAATCTTTACCTCTTGTGGCGATTAAAACCTTTGATGCATATCTAAGGAGTGATCACGGGCGTTGAATGGTGACAACGCCTCTACTCGGTCCACATGAACGAATTCCTTCAATCTCAGTGCTAGCTACGAATGAAGGCTTTGAGTGTGAGAGAGGGAGAGGGAGAGAGAGAGAGAGAAATGAAATTTCATCTAATGAAATTCTTCTACACAAGGGTTTTATTTATAGAACCATTTGTGTGGGTTGCAAGCTAAAAATTCCACTTAAGTGTATGTGGCGCATATCTTATGATATACCAAAAATCACTTAAGCGTGTGGTACCTTCCCATATTTCGTATTCTATTTAAGTGATCATACCTTACGATCTTCTACAATTCACTTAAGTCCATCGTACCTTACGGTGTTTCTTATTTACTCTATCTCTCATCAATCTGGTCTTTTGTGTGTGACCCTGTAGGTTTTCGTGACATTGACAATTATATTAAATCACATATTTAACATAATAAACAGTGAGCGATATCTAGCAACACATCATTGCTACCCAAGACACGAAAATGTCATGTGATCTGACAAATACCATTTTGTGATAATACTTGTGTGTACAATTACCCTTTTTGCCCTTATGTCTATATTGAACACAAGGCATAGATTGTGTCATCCTTGTCCAGTTCAATAGTGGGCCCTTAGACATTTATCCTGTTATGCAGGATGGGCAAATTCCATCTAGGTCACTCATGTCCCTCAGCATGCTACGTGGAGTACTCATAAATTATCTTTATGGTCATCCAGTTACGGATAATATTTGATCAACAATAAAGAACTCGACTCTACATCTAGGGTCCATAGTGGTTTCAGGTCGAAGGGTGGTATACACCATTATCACCATGAGAATAACTTATGACACTTTGCATAACATTCTATGTAGTATTCTCATAGCGGGTCAATCCAGTATAAATATTACTCTTAATATTCATACCTATGTTTAAGACTTGATAACTCCTTATCCATGATCCATGAGATGTGATCATCAGTTTATATACATAACAGTCTTAATGATTTAATGTTATCCCACTTCACAGCAAAGCTCGACTACGGATACTTTAAGAATAATGTCCTTATGTTTAATGGGATCTCATGATTAAGTCACACTTGATACATCAAACGAACTAGCTATTCTAGGGACTTTATTAAACAAACATAATAAAGAAAAAGTATTTTATTATTAATAAATAATTCGATACAAGTACCAAAAGTATTGGCCTCTAGGGCTTACACCAACAATCTCCCACCAGCACTAGAGTCAATCAGGCATACCCCTAATACCCACAGATCTAGTATGTCCATCATGCTTTTGCTGCGCAAGAGGCTTTGTCAATGGGTCAGTAATATTGTCAAGTGTAGGTACTCTGCATATTTTCACAACTCCTCTATTTATTATCTCTCGAATGAGGTGATAACACCTAAGTATGTGTTTGGATCGTTGGTGAGATCTAGGCTCCTTAGCTTGTGTGATAGCACCATTGTTATCACAATAGAGATCAATGGGATCCATAATGCTAGGAACTATGCCAAGTTCACTAATGAACTTTTTAATCTAAACAACTTCCTTTGTTGCACTTGATGTAGCAATATACTCGGCCTTGGTTGTAGAATCAGCAACTGTATCTTGCTTTGAACTTTTCTAGATCACAGCGCCACCGTTTAAGCATAACACATAACCAGATTGCGATCTAAAGTCATCCTTATCTGTCTGGAAGCTAGCATCGGTGTATCCAATTACAACAAGCTCTTCCTGACCTTCATATATCAAGAATGAGTCCTTAGTCCTTCTCAAATACTTAAGGGTATTTTTGACAACTACCCAATGAGCATCACCGAGATCAGATTGGTACCTACTTGTTGCACTTAAAGCATACGAGACATCTGGTCGAGTACATAATATGACATACATGATATATCCTATTGCAGATGTATATGGAATCTTATTCATGCGATCCCTTTCTTCCTTAGTTGAAGGGGATTGTGTTTTCGACAGACATAGGTCATGTTGCATAGGTATGAATCCTTTCTTAGAATCATGCATATTAAAGCATCTCATCACTTTGTCTATGTTTGTACTCTGACTTAGGCCAAGCAATTTTTGTGATCTATCTCTATAGATCCTGATTGCTAATATATAGGTTGCTTCACCTAGGTCCTTCATAGAAAAGCATTTCCCTAACCAAGACTTTACTTGTTGCGGGGTAGGGACATTGTTTCCAATGAGTAATATGTCATCTACATAAAATATCAGGAAGACGATCATGCTCCCACTAACCTTCTCGTAGACACAAGGCTCATCTTCATTCTTTATGAATCCATATTGTTTTACTGTTTCATCAAAGTGAAGATTCCAACTTTTGGAAGCTTGCTTCAATCCATAGATTGATCTCTATAACTTGCATATCTTTTGGACTTCTTCTGGTATGTCAAATCCTTCAGGTTGTGTCATGTATACATCCTTAAGAAGATTCCCATTAAGGAAAGCAGTTTTGACATCCATCTGCCATATTTCATAATCATGATATGCAGCGATAACAAGTAAAATTCGAACAGATTTAAGCATTACAACTGGTGAAAATGTTTCATCATAGTCAACCCAATGAATTTGCTTATATCCTCTTGCAACCAGTCTTGCCTTATAGGTATGTACCTTACCATTCATGTCAGTCTTCTTTTTGAAGATCCACTTGCATCCTATAGGGTTAACTCCTACATGAGACTCTACCAATGTTCAAACCTGGTTTGTGTACTGGAATCCATTTCAGATTTCATGGCTTCTAGCCACTTCTCAGAATCGGAACCAATTATGGCCTCTTGGTAGGTCACATGCTCATCTTGATCCATGAGTAATATATCACCTTGATCATTTATGAGATATCCATATCTATCAGGTAGGTGATGTATACTGCTTGACCTATGCTGGTCTTGTTCTACTTGAGCAGGTTGCCCTTCCACAACTACTTGTGCTTCCTGCTCTAATTCCTCCATAGGTCTATCAATGCTTTGTGATTCTTGAATTTCTTCAAGCTCTACTTTCCTCCCACTGATTCCTTTGGAAATAAAATCATTTTCTAGGAAGACTCCAGTTTGAGCAACAAACACTTTGCCCTCAGAAGGATTGTAGAAGTAGTACCCTCTTGTTTCTTTAGGATACCCCACAAATAAGCATTTGTCAGATTTGGGCTCAAGCTTAGTTGAAATTTGTCGTTTCACATAAACTTCACAACCCCAAATCTTCATGTAATACATATGTGGTTTCTTACCACTCCATATCTCATATGGTGTCTTCTCAACCTATTTGGGTGGAACACGGTTAAGTGTGTAAGCTGCTGCCAATAGTGACTCATCATGGATCAGACCATGTCTAACAAGGTTTGATTTCTTCTCTAAATATATCGTTCCATTGGGGTATTCCAGGAGGAGTAAGTTGGGATATAATCCCACACTCTTTCAGATGATCATCAAACTCTAGGCTTAAATATTCACCACCTCGATATGATCGAAGAGTTTTAATATTCTTACCTAGTTGGTTTTGTACTTCATTCTTGAATTCCTTGAACTTTTCAAATGACCCTGATTTGTGTTTCATTAAATACACATAACCATATCTACTGAAATCATCAGTAAATGTGATGAAGTATTGAAAACCTCCTCTGGCTGGTATGTTCAGTGGTCCACATACATCAATATGTATGAGGGCCAAAAGATCACTAGCTCTTTCACCTTTTTCTGTGAGTGGAGACTTTGTCATCTTTCCAATTAAACAAGATCTGCATATCTCATATGATTCATAATCAAAAGAATCCAAGAGTCCATCTTTATGGAGTTTAGAAATGCGCTTCTCATTTATGTGGCCTAATCGACAATGCCAAAGGTAAGTTGGATATAACTCATTAAGGTTTCATCCTTTTAGTATTAATGTTACAAATAGGCATTTCAAGATCAAGGACATATAGTCCATTGTTCATTTCTGCAGTAGCATAGAATATATCATTCAAATAAATGGAACAACAATGGTTCTTTATTATGAATGAAAAACCAAACTTGTCCAAACAAGAAAGGAAAATAATATTCCTGCTAATTGCAGGTACATAATAACAGTTCTCTAACTGAATTATTAAACCACTAGGTAGACTCAATACATAGGTTCCTACGCCTAAAGCAGCAACCTTTGCTCCATTTCCAACTCGTAGGTCAACTTCACCTTTTTCCAAATCTCTACTCCTTTTTAGCCCCTGCACATTTGTACAAATGTGAGAACCACGTCTAGTATCTAATACCCATGATGCAAAAGTAGATATATTAATTTCAATAACAAAAATACCTGAAGTTGAAGTCTCTACTCCATTCTTCTTATCTTCCAGGTGCTTTGGGAAGTTTCTCTTCCAGTGTCCGGTCTTACCGCAATAGAAGCAAATGACATCCTTTGTTATGCCTCCACTAGGCTTCAAAGCAGGAGCAATGTGTTTAGGTTTGGCAACTTCCTTGCCTTTCCCTTTACCACCCTGCTTGGTGGGTCTTTTGTTCTGTTTCTTTCCATTTCCGATCATCATAATGGACTTCCCTTTTGACTTCAGATTCTGCTCAACAATTCCTAACATGCATAGCAGTTCATGAAGAGTTTTGTCCATATCATTTATGTTGAAATTAAGTATAAAATGACTGAAGCTCTCTGGCAACGATTGCAAGATCAAATCATTCACAAGTTCCTTTCCGAGGGGAAAACCCAACCTCTCAAGGTTCTCCACATACCCAATCATATTGAGCACATGGGGACTTACAGGGGCTCCCTTAGCTAACTTTCCTTGAAAATGGACTTTTGAAACTCCAAACCTTTCATGCCTTGCCTGCTCTTGATAGAGCATTTTCAGGTGTCCGATCATATCGAACGCTGCCATGTTCTCATGTTGCTTTTGCAACTCTGAGTTCATGGTAACTAGCATGAGGCAAGCAAATTCATTGACATCATCGACATGTTTCTTATAAGCATCTCTTTCTACCTTAGGTGCAGAGCTAGGAGGTTCCTCTTCAAGAATAGGTGTCTCCAAGACATACAACTTTTTATCATGCTTGAGGATAATCCTCAGATTTCGGTGTCAATCCAGAAAATTTGTCCTAGACAATTTTTCCTTATCAATGATTGATCGTAAAATGTTGTTAGAGGTGTTTGTTGTCATGGTAATCTACATGAAAAATATGAAAATATAAGTATCATTAAAATAATATATTTAATTAGGCCTTTGATTAAATATGCTCCCACTATTTTATTCAAAACAAATAACCCTCACCATTTGATTCAGAAAATCCCATTGGAAGATCTTCTAGTGGATCGAGATCCACATTTCACTTTGTTTTAAGACCGCGTAGGCGGATTACACAAAACTAGGTTATTTAGGTAGGAACTCCTTCCAATTGTATCTAATACAACTCTCAAATATTTTAGTTGGGTGAATAACTCCTTATTCCAATCCATCATATGGATCCTTTCCAACTCTTGCTTCTAAACGTATATAATCTTATTATAATTTGTTTAGTTAAGTTTGACCCATTGTTTTAGAAATTGGATATTACAATTATCTCATCGCACCTTACTAATATAGAACATGCACCTCGCGTAGGTGAAACCTACATTATTCGATATTAGTCTTGTTGTGAGTGCTAAAACTTGGAAAGCATAAACTTAATATTTAATTTGAGGGAATTTGAAATTATTTTAATCTCATCGGCTTATTTATCATATAAACCGTCTCTCACATGCATCAACATACATTCATATGCATCAAGATACATACAAAATGAAACAGTTATGATACCTAGCGCAACTGTTCTCCCAAGCCAATGAGAGAACTTAAGCTAACTTAATAACGATCTAAACTTCTCCAAGCAAGATCTTCAAGGTTGTCCTCCTTTGCTATTGTATTCTTCTCTTTCTTCATAATATTATATTACATAAAAGAAACTCGTTTTATATACAAGGGAGTGAGATGAGAAAAGAAGTTACATTAAGAGATTAAAAGAGAGGCACGACACGTAGACTGTATTTTAAAATCCCAAAAACAAAATAAAGAAAAACTAAGGCCATAACCGATCACCACAAGACAATAATAATAAACACATAATTATTATTAATTTAAATAAAGTTAATTAAATAAACCAAATTAAATTTTGGCGATTGATCACACTACGCAGAGTTAGCCAGGGGTTCCACTGACCGTTCAACGGATTGGGGTCAAGGGGGCAGCGCCCCCTACGGGGTTGTGGGGGCAGCGCCCCAGCGTAAAATTTTATAAACAATTCATTTGAAACCGATGCCGTTTTTCGCATCAACACTTGATACTTTAAAGCACAACTTTTGTGCAGTCACAATCCTAATCACATAACTCTTTGACAACACAAGCCTTGTACCGTCATGAACCCTAATGTAGCAATTTCATACCGTCAAACACACCTCGATTGATAATTCAGTATGATTGATCAACACGTCATTGCTTCACCATATTAATGTCGGATTCCGAAGCAAATGACAATTGATCGCTCAAAGGAAAACAATCATTAGGTGTTTGAATGAACAAAATAGAAATAGTATATCATATATACCATATTTTGTATCAGAATTACTTATATCATATATATAAATTGATCGATCTCATTTGTGTAACCTATGGGCGGTCAATGTATGGCTGCTTCACCATACTAACGTCAGATTTCGAAGCATAGTCAACATCAATCATCCAAATCGTACACACATGATGCCAAACTTAATTACTCGTTTATTATTTAATTCATTTTGTCTTTTAATCGTATTAATACAGAAAATAAACAGCTATCAAATGCATGGTTTCGTAAGTGGCTTTGATACCACTGAAGGAAAATTGCAATCCAAAACGCAGCAGAAATTAAAAAATTCTCCTTAGTGATCCTTACGGATGGGCATGAGCAGTGATAGAAATTTTTACCTTTTGTGGCTATTGAAACCTTTGATGCAGATCTAAGGAGTGATCACGAGCGTTGAATGGTGACAACGCCTCTACTCAGTCCACACGAACAGATTCCTTCAGTCTCAGTGCTAGTTGCTACGAATGAAGGCTTTGAGTGAGTGAGTGAGAGAGAGAGAGAGAGAGAGAGAGAGAGAGAAACAAAATTTTATCTAATGAAATGCTTCTGCACAAGGGTTCTATTTATAGAACCACTTGTGTGGGCTGCAAGCTAAAAAGCTCACTTAAGTGTATGTGACCCATATATTATGATATACCAAAAATCACTTAAGCGTGTGGTACCTTACCATATTTCGTATTCTACTTAAGTGCGTCGTACCTTACGATCTTCTACAATTCACTTAAGTGCACTGTACCTTACGGTGTTTCTTATTTACTCTATCTCTCATCAATTCGTTCTTTTGTGTGTGACCCTGTAGGTTTTCGCGACATTGATAATTATATTAAATCACATATTTAACATAACAAACCGTGAGCGGTATCTAGCAACACATCATTACTACCTTAAACACGAAAATATCATGTGATCTGACAAATCCATTTTTATGATAATACTTGTGTGTATAATTACCCTTTTTACCCTTATGTCTATATTGAACACAAGACATAAACCGTGTCATCCTTGTCCAATTCAATATTGGGCCCTTAGACATTTATCCTATTACGCAGGATGAGCAAATTCCATCTAGGTCACTCATGTCCCTTAGCATGTTTCGTGGAGTACCCATCAATTGTCTTTATGGTCATCCAGTTATGGACAATATTTTATCAGCAATAAAGCACTCGACTCTACATCTCTACATCACAATGAGAATAACTTATGACAATTTACATAACATTCTATATAGTATTCTCATAGCGGATCAATCTAGTATAAATATTACTCCTAATATTCATACTTATGTTTAAGACTTGATAACTCCTTATCCATGATCCATGAGATGTGATCATCAGTCTATATACATAATAGTCTTAATGTTTTAATGTTAACCCACTTCACAACAAAGCTCGACTAGTGATACTTTAAGAATAATGCACTTATGTTTAATGGGATCTCATAATTAAGTAACACTTGATACATTAAACGGACTAGCTATTCTAGGGACTTTATTAAACAAACATAATAAAGAAAAAACCTTTTATTAATAATAAATAATTCGATATAAGTATCAAAAGTATTGACCTATAGAACTTACACCAACAATTAATCCTCAGACTAAACTTATATTTTTTCGAACTTATCTCAAATCAGATCAGAGTTTTTAACATGCTTTCCTCTAAATCGAATCGAGGTTTTAAGCATACTAACCACGAACCAAGCTTTAAATCGAACCGAGGTTTTAAGCATACTAGACATCAATATATCCTTAAGAGATGCTATAGTATTTAATTTAAAGGCTAAAGCTCTATAATTTTAAAGTGTGGGTGGCAACAACTACATTTGTCAGTATTTCATCATAATATATAGTAGGTTTGTAGCATATTAACAGCCATAGCTGCAACCTTAAATTAAAACCAAAAGATATAAATAAGGGACTCAAATTTGTAGGTAAGAGAAAAGACAAGCTAATAATAATTTGGTTGAATCCGCTAAAATTTAGTGAGTACCCCACCACATGCATCTTCAGACACAGAAAGTGACTCAGAAACAGAGTCCAACGTGTCATGACACGGAGACACACCGACCCCACGCAACTCCTCAATCTTCTTGACCACGTGGCTCATCTTGGGCCGTTGATCTGGTGCAACCGCAGTACACGTCAAAGCAATCTGAAGCAACGCCACCATCTCCTCCTCAGCATCCTTATACCTCATCAGCTCAAGATCAAAAACCTCAGCCGTCCATTCCTCCCTCACCACAGACTGGACCCACTTTAGCAACTCCACCTCTGCTCCGCCGTCCGCAGCGGAGGGACACTTCCCTGTTAGTATCTCCATTAAAAGAACGCCGAAGGCATACACGTCTGATTTCTGAGACTGTTTTCGACCGTCTAATGCTTCTGGAGCACGGTAACCGTTGGATCTTCTGGTTGATGGGAGGGTGAAAATGGAGAGTCCAAAATCAACCACGTGTGCGGTTCCAGACACGTCAACGAGGATGTTGGTGGATTTGATGTTACCGTGGGTTAGATTATTATTATTGTTATGGTTGTGAATGAATGCCACCCCTTGTGCCGCTCCAGCTGCTATTTTTATCCTTGTGGTCCAGTCCAGTGGGGTTCGCCCGGGTCCTCGGTTACCTGTCGGAAACACAAAAATTAGTCCTATCAGTGTCAACATTTTCCAATACTTTTTGTATAGTTTTTTATAACCTTGAAATGAGATATTGTATGCCATTGCTCTTAAAATACTTTTTTGAGATATGGCAACATTTCAACTTGCTTGCCATTATAAGTATTAACCCTTTTCAGTATTACAAGGTAGGGCCGATTTTGTTTTGCTCTTTTTGTATTACTTTCAAATATTCTAATATCCGTGTCCTAATAGTAATGAAAACACAAAGCCAAAGGTGATTCTGAAAAACAACAAAAAGCAAAAGGAAAAAATATAAAAAGACAATATATATATTCTTTGTCTTTCCTTTTTATAAAAGAAAAGAATCAAACACAGCTGGTTGAACAGTCTGCAGAGTTCACATTAGTAGTATCTCCTAATCTCTGGTTGTGCAGCATCTGCAGAGTTCACACTTTTTTGATCTGTATCAATTGGTAACTAAAATTAAGCATGGAAGAAGGATCGATAAGGACGTGTTGTTTTGCTCAAAACAGAACAGTTATGATCACATCGTCCAACTTCAAAGAATCAAAGGTGGTCCCCTAAGTTAGATCTATCTAGCTACCCTACATATGCATGGCTCTCTTTCTTCACTAGCTACTACAACATCATGACAGAATAATTAGGTGAGTTTGTTAGGTATTTTCAATTTTCTTTGCGTCTGTTTGGCTGTAAGGAAAAGGCAAGAACAAAATGGATTTTTAAGTAGAGAATCAGAACACAGTCAATAGAGTCATTGACTTTTTACAATAGTTTCATAGAGGATTTTAAATTGCAGACTAAGTTAGAGGATATAGCATCAACTAATGAAAACAAAATCTGAACCAGCAGTAAGAAATATACATAAATAATATATAAAGAAAGAACCCGAAAGAAATCGTACCATGAAGGAGCCAAAACAAGCTACCTTTAACCATGTAATCAAAGACAAGCAATTTTTCATCCCTTGCAAAATAATAAGCCTTCAAGCTAACAATGTTAGTGTGTCTTAACTTTCCAATAACTTCCATTCGCTGCTCGAACTCTTTCTTCCCTCCACTATGAACCTCCTTCAACCTCTTCACAGCAACAACACTTCCATCATCAAGAACTGCTTTATAGACAGTGCCAAGCGTACCCTTCCCCAACATTTCCGCTGAAGCACGAAGCAAATCTTCTAGCTCAAACCTCTTAGCTCCTTCGAAAAACACCATTTTATTACCTTTCTCCAACCCTTGTTGCCCAACATAAACTATCTTTTGATTCTCACCCTCTAAACTCTTCGAATTTGACTCTCTTTCTTTTCTTTCCTTCATCTTGTTAGAGTGGTTGCGCCAGAAGTAGCAGTAGAGAAGCAATGAAACAATGGCGAGTACAGATACATCGCCAAGGATGATGGCGATTAAGACTAAAGTCCCCATTCTTGGACCTCCATTTCTATGAGTCTTGTTTCCTGGTATTGAACTTGAAGAAGATGGAACCAACGAGGAAGCGAGGGCAGGTAGGTTTTTACATTTTTGCAATGGTGTGCCGCAGAGAGACGGGTTTTGCGTGAAGGAAGAATCTGGAAAACCAGCAAGATAATCGGGTATTCGACCGGAGAGACTATTACCTGATACATTGAAGTCTTGGATGTAAGAGAGGTCTATGTTAGGAATGTGTCCATGGATTTGGTTTTCGTTGAGGCGGAGAGTGAGGAGGCGAGACAAATTGTTGACATTCACTGGGAACTCGCCGGAGAGTTTGTTGTGAGAGAGATCAAGACGGTAGAGGCGGGTTAGAGAAGTTAAGGTGGAGGGGAACTCGCCGGAGAAGTTGTTGTAAGAGAGGAAGAGAAGTCTTAATGAAGTGAGGTTGGAGAGATTTGGAATGGGACCGTTAAAATGGTTGCGTTTAAGGCTAAGGACACGGAGCTGAGTGAGAGAGGTTAAAGGTTGGATGGAACCGTTGAGGTCGAGGTTTTCGAGGACGAGGCGGGAGACACGGTTTCTGAGACAAGAAACACCGTACCATGTGCATAGGTCTTTGGTGATGTTCCATGTGGTGAGTTTGTTGGATGTGTCGGCAACTGTTTTAAATGCAAGTAATGGGTGGAAATCTGGGTTTTTTGTGGCGTGAGTGAGGAGGAGGAAGTGGAAGATTAATGTGAAGATGGTTGTGGGTAGAATGGAAGGAGAAAGTAGTAGTAGTGCCATTTTGGGAGGGAGAGGTAGGGAAGAATATTTAGAAGTAGAAGAAATGGATGTTGAAACTTGAGCCGTTGGGCTTGTTAAATGCCGTGTCCACTTACTACACACGGTGAATCTCGATGGTCACTCGATGGTGAGCAGAAGATAAATAAGTATTTTTAAGATCCCTTAAATAGGGGAAAGTGGTCAATTGCAATGGTTTTATTTTTGTGAAGAAATCAAAAATTATAAAAGTTTGATTTTTTTTAAATAATCAAATTTTTTAAATATATTTTTAAAATAACAATTATTTCAAGTTATTTATCAATATAACCACTTTTCAGGTATCCCTTTAAAGCATGCGTCACTTGGAATGACGCATGCATGTTGCCATTGAACCTATGCGTCAGTTGGAATGATGCATGCATGCACATCAAGCCAATGCAATTGGCGCATGCTTTATGACATGAAGAGCATGCTTTAAATTTATTTATTTTTTAAAATTATGTTATACTTATATAAAATTGAAATAAAAAGGAAAATGAAAAATAATTAATAATATTATGATATGAAGCTAAAATACACAACAATTAATAAGAAAATTAATGACCCGTCCGATTGAAATGCCTCATGTTCCACATCCCAGTGCGTTAGATTGTCTTCGAGGTCTCCCACGATTTTCGCTGAAGTGTTTAGGGTCTTTGAGTGCTGACATGATGCAATGGTGGTTGGTGCGAAGGTCCGGTGGAAGATCCAACAGTATTTGACAAAATTGTCATCATTTCTCCCCAATAGTTAGGGGTGTTGCCGTCAACGGTGTTGTCGTAATTGAGTTCAGTGTCTATGTTATCGTAGTTGGGTCGTTGTGGTTGGGTTGTTTATGGACGATATGATTGCCCGAATTGGAACATTGAATCATTTTGGAAACGAAGTAATGGTTCCCGTGGTGTAAGAAAGTCAAATAATGGTTGGGTGTTGTGGCGATGAGATGTTTGGGTGTTCATAAGTGAGGGGTTATGGTGGGATGAGGTTGAATCGTATGAATCATCTGGGCTATATACAAATGTGGTGGCTGTGTATGGTTGTTGATGGTAAGGGTTTGGTTCCTGGTTTTGAGTTTGAGTGTGTGGCATGAATTAGTTGCGAGGTTGGGTGTTTGGTGGTTGAGTGTATGCGGTATGATGATGGTGTGAGGTTGGTCGTTGGGTTTGGGTGGGTTGACATTATTCTTGGGTTTGGTAAGGGTGTGGGGTTGGTTGTTGGGTGGGGATTTGTTGTTGGACGTATGATGACGAAGCTCGTTGGCGTAGATCAATCAAATACCTTGACTCACACACAAACTATGGCATTGTAACTGACCTAAACCAAGCCATATAATATTGAGTTGGTCTAGCACTATGTATGATTGGTTAGTTTAAGATGTGTTGACGTCAATTCCTCTAATGACGACACATCTCTTTAGTGAAGTCTCTCTAATCAGAATAATCTCATTGGTCATCGACTCTTTGTTGATGCCAATCTCCCAAACACGCTGGAGGTTCTGGAATTTTTTATTGCATACTGAATTGCAGTTTTACACAGTCACTCTGGTGCATCTCCACAGTAGTGAACCGAATGATTGGTGTTTTTGATGTCTAAACTGCAACATCATCGTGGTTTACCTGATGGTCAAGATCCAAATACGGCCTCTAGATAAACTGTATAAGAATTTGACATGATTAGAGAATATGTAGTTTGATAATTTTTAAAATCAAAAGAAGAGTTGTTTAGTAGTAATACATCATCTGATCCAATGTGGTCTAAAAGATTGTGATAGACTACTACAACGTGTTTGTGACACATGTTTAGTCCATCCCCTGAACTGACCACCTAGATCGAAAAGATTGAAAATATATTAGTTACAATCCATTATAGTATAAGGTCTAACAAATTAGAAGATTTAAGATAAACTTACTTTGTTGCGTAGGGGAATGTGAATGGCTTCTCGTTGACTGGGGCGAGTGACAGTATTTTTGACCAACCCCATACTTGTAGCAAATAGGCTCAAGAATAAAACGTACAAGTATTTTTTTTTTCCATTTTTACACAATGAACTATATAGATGGGACAAAACAGATGAACCCCAACTATATGTGCCTACTTTATTTATGTTTCGTAACAAAGGAAAATACATAATATTTACCGTATTACCAGTACTTTTAGGAAATAAAAAATTATCAAATAGAATTATAATATAACAACGAACGTTAATTATCTTTTCATACTCAGTCGATTCTTTGTTTAATGTTATACTTGTATAATAATGTTTAAGATATTTTAAATTAATACCTTGGCCCCTAGGTTAACCCGAAGTTTTTCCCGTAGTTGTGTCTTCACACAAAGGGGCACCCAACAATTCCTCGAATATAGAGTTATCTTGGTTAACTCTACCATTTACGGCCTTACCATTGATATGTAAACCCAACAATATGTAGACGTCCTCAAGTGTGACGGTACATTCACCGAATAAAAGGTGAAATGTGTAGGTCTCAGGTCTCCATCTTTCTACCAAAGCAAGAATAAATTTGTAATCAATTGAGTATGAGACTATGTTGAGTAGATTACCAAAACCGCATGCTCGTAAATATGGTTCTATCAAATGGTCGTGTGGTACATATTCATGTACACGACATCGAAATCTCTTTGGGTCATAAAAAAAGATAATTAAGAAATAAGTAAGAATAAGTAATAAACAATAATGTTAGGGAAGTTAAATAATAACGTGTAAATGTTGCAGTATTGTCGATTGTTCCTCGATGTTCATCACCCATGGTTAGTAGATACATTTTATTGAATGCGTTTGAGTATCTATTACTGACAAAGTAGATAGGTTGAGTGTTGCAGATAATGTAGATAGGCTAATTGTGTTTGATGGAAATGCTGATAAACATCATTATTTATAGATGTGAAAGTAGGTTGAGTGTATGTTGCATTCACATGATACCTTTTTTTGCATGTGATTTCTGGAGCACGCGTCATTGGGGTTGGCGCATGTGTTGTCTTTTTAGGGCATGTGCCATTAGGAAGGGCCCATGTGTTGTACTTTTAGGGCATAGAAACATGCAGGGAATCCTGTAAGAAATCTTGTAAGGGCGCATGCGTTGTCTTATTATGGCGCATGCATTGTTTTTTTAGAGCATGCACCATTGGTGAAGGCGCATGCTTTGGACAGAGAAAATGGAATCATATAGGGAATCATGGAAGAGATTTGTTTTAGTCTGAACCATAGACTCATGCATGCAAAATTCTTTGTAGAAGGCACTGCAAATGTCGCATATGGTAAAACAATAGAGCATGTGCCATACCCTATGATGCATACCTTGCTTTTTGGAAATCCATCCTCATCCTTATTTAACTGCATGCTAATACGTGATCAATACCCATTACCATAATACACTAAACTTATATTGCATCTTACAAAAATGGCTTCATCACAATAATACATGATCAATGTCCATACCGATGGTGAAATGTTTGAATGTGAGTTATCCATTTTTAGTTTTTGTAACACAGAAGTTACTCGGTTTATAATAAATAGACGATAAATTTTTTCACATTTGAAACAAAGAATAGAAAAGAAACTGTAGTGTCGTCAGGTGAGATAAATCATCTACAAAAATTCGGTGTTTTTTGGAAACAACCAAATTAAGTTTTATTAGTTGAAGATTCAAGATGATGACGATGTTCATAATATGTTTCTCAGTCATGAACAATATGGGTTCAATGATATTGAATTATATATTTTAACACAATAAAATCAATTGTCTCAATTCGTTGATCCGTCACAAGTGTTTTGTGAAACTGATGATGACGAACAAGCTGAAGTCAACGTTATTGACGAGGAAGAAGAAGAAGACGAGTTATTGGTTGATGAAATGGTGAATGATGAAACTGTCGACCACCGGCAAGAGCCATTACCAACTAGTCATGTACATTGTCCATCTCAACACATGACAAGTTTGAATTTGGGTGCAAATGAACCTTCGTCAGATATATTTCACAATCCTTTTGTGCAAATTCAAGGATCATTGAAAGAAGGAGACAAATTTAGCATTAAAGAAGATTATGTCAGAGCCATTAAAAATTATCACATGGAATTATCAGTTGATTATAGGGTTGATCGAACTAATGCAACGAGGTATAAGATCTATTATCGTAATGAGCTCTGCATGTTCCGGTTGTCAGCATCTTACTAAAATAGGAGTGATTCTTAGGAGATAGGTTTTATGGGTTCAGTTCACACTTGCTTAATCACGAACCCAATGCAGGACCATCACAAACTTAGCTCTCAGTTAATATGCGGTGAAATTTTGTCTGTCATTAGCGACAATTCATCGTTAAAGGTGAATATAATAATCTCACATATCGTTACATAATACAATTATACTTCATCATACATGAAGGCATGGATAGCTAGAACTAAGGTAGTTGAAAAAGTGTTTGGCAATTGGGAGGAGTCATACAAAGAACTTCTAAAATACTTGGTGGCACTTAAGCATTATGCTTCAGGGACTATTGTCAATTTGGAAACATTGTCGGCATATACCCCAGCCGGAACTTGTGTTAGTGGTAATGGCATATTCCACCAACTGTTTTGAGCGTATCAACCATGCAACAAAGGTTTTTCTTTCTGTAAACCTATTATACAAATTGATGGTACATTATTTTAAGGGAAATATAAAGGAACGCTATTCATGGAAGTGACACAAGATGGTAATAACAACATTTTCCAATCGCCTATGCACTAGTTGAAGGGGAGACTGCTAGGGGATGTAGTTTTTTCTTAAAAAATCTCTGATTGCACGTTGCTCCTCAGCCTAACTTATGTTTGACCTCAGACAGACACCCATCAATTATGAGTGCCTATAAAAACATTGATAATGGCTGGCAGGATCCATCTTCGACATATGTCTACTGCATTAGACATATCGCTCAAAATTTCATGCGGGAGATCAAAGACGAAATGTTGTGGAAGAAGGTTGCCAATGCAGGGTATGCATTAATAAAACATTCCTTCAAACACTACCGTGAAGACATCAGATTGTCAAACGTAGATGCAGTAAGGTGGATCAATAATATTCCATTGGAGAAATGGACTAGGGCATACGACAATGGTCAACACTGGGGCTACATGACAATAAATCTCGTGAAATCAATGAACTCTATCTTCAAAGGCATCTGAAACCTACCAATAACCGCTTTAGTGCAAGCAATCTATTTTAGGCTAGGGGCACTGTTTGAGATCAAACGTTCCAAATGGAGTTTAGTGTTACAATTCGGGTAGTTGCTCAGTGATGCTTCAATGAAATTCATTAAAGAGGAAGCTGCCAAAGCTAACACACATGTGGTCACAGTGTTTGACCATACTAAAGGTTGATATAGTGTTACTGAGTCAATGGATCACAATAAAGGCATACCGAGGGGACACTATCGAGTGAAACTAGATAGAGGTTGGTGCGACTACAGAAAGTTCCAAGCCTTTCGTATGCCCTGCTCCCATGTCATAGCGGCATGTTCAAAGGTTTGACAAGATCCTTCTAACTTACTATCCGCTGTTTACAAAGTCATAAACATTTACAAAATTAGCTTTTTGGTGGTAGCAAAGGAGGATTATTGGTCTGCATATCAAGGGGACATACTCTTGCACAATGAAATAATACGAAGAAAAAAAATGGCCTCCCAAACAACACTTGTATTCGAATCGAAATGGTTACGACGAACAAAATGGTGAGATTATGTAGTTCATGTTGCCAGCCCCCATCATAATCGTACAAATTGTCTCAGTGTTGGACCAAACACAATAACTTAATTTTAATGGTAACCTTTTTGCTTTATATTGAAAATAACATTCATTTCATAAATATCATAAGATTCAGATACAGTAACTTAAAAACAACAATTAAACAATAATTTAAACAATAATTAAACAACAACGCAAACAAATACAATAATAAAATAACATCGCAAACAAATACAACAAATAAACAATATAACTATGCAATTACAACCATCAAAACAATTTTGTGAGAAGTATACATCATCATGTGAACGTCTCTGTCAGTTTTAACATTCACCCATAAACGAACTTCTCCGTTTTGGTTGAATGTGGTATCAAGCCATTGAATTCTTTTGATCTTTTCACTCTCTGTAATTTCTCCATCTAACCAACGGTTCAAGGTCCTGTTAAGATGTTTAAACATATCTACATTTCAAAGTCGGATCTTCATCGGAGGTTGCACTACTGAAAAAAATTAAATCGGAATTTATCTTGTGAATATAAGGACACATATATGAATATATTTTAAAGAAAAATGGAATGAGAATGAATAAAAATGGAAGGATATAGTAAAAAGATGTGTGACAAATTATGGAGGGTGATGATGTATTTGTAGAAGGAGTGCACAAGATCAGTAGCCACATGCATTAGCGCCTCCGCTGAGTGGACTATACATGCGTCATTGCATGTGTCACTCCTAGTGGCGACATGGACATGCATGCGCTAATGCAAATGGAACCTATGTCCAATAGTTTCATTGCATGCGCCAATAAAAATGACGCATTGCTTAATTTTTTTTTGGAAAAGTGATTATATTTATAAATATTTTGAAATAGTGATTATTTTAGTATTATTTTTGAAAAACATGGTTATTTTAAAAAAAAAAATCTAAAAGTTTACATACTCATTTTTTTCCATTCTTATAAAAGGGATTGCTCAATACACCCTTGTCAAAACTCTAATAAAATTTCAAAAATGTCTAATTCGTTTCGTCTGGAAGTTATCTTTCGAACTCATAATAAAGATTTTTTGTTGTAAATTTCACATAAATATTTAAATTTTTTATTAATATATAACATTTTCAACATATCTATCTGTCATACCTCAATTTTGACCATTATTTATTTCTTATTATTGACTTAAAATCTAGGTCATTGACATGCTTAGGATCCTTTATAAGGCATCTGGTCAACCCCAATGACCTAAAAAGTCAAAATGAGACCATTTTGACTTTTTAGTAAAGATTTGTTTTAATTCAGAAATGTTGTTTGAAACATAATAATTTGGATAGAGGAATATTACCATTAGTAACTAGGACATTTTGTCTTATTAAAACACATTAGTAAAAAATAGTAATAAATATTATGAAGATTATTTGTTTTAATGGTAGGGTAGAATACATTATAATAATGTTATTAGTTAAATATGGATATATCAATATTAGTATTTTTTTTAATTTTTTTTAGATATTAATATTAAGTTATATTATTGTTATTTAGGAATAGATTAATATTGAGATTAATTAGGGTTAAATTTTTTTTATTAATCAAATTATCATTAATTGATATATTATCTAATTAGGGTCATAATGAGATTATTATAACATAATATTAGTATTAATATTAGTAATATTAATATTATCATGGAATTATTATTAAGATTATTATTATATAGTCGCTAATGCTATTTTATTTTGAATCTATGGAATGACCTAGTTGATTCCAAAAGGACTATAAGGAGTTACAAAGGGAAATGTCATGAGTTCAAATCTAATTTTTTATTTTTAGTGCTTTTTCCCTTTTATTTTTTTTCTTTACTTCTAACTTTTCTATTTTATTTTTAAATCATATAAAATCACAAAAATAATATTTTTTTTATCATTTACTTATTAACTTCATATTTTAATTTAAAGCATATTTTTAAAAAAATTTTTAATTAAAATCATGATTTTATGAATAAAATTTATAAAAAAAATCAAAAATCAAAATCTTTTATTATTATTAGACAATTAGTTTATTTTTATTTATTTAAAATATTTTTTTATCTAAATTCACCAAGCCATGAATTCATCCAGATTCATTGGCTTGAGCTTTAAGAAATAGGGAAAATCAGGTTCAATTAAATCACTCTAAAACTAGATAATCTCATTTAATTTTTTAAACATAATTTTACCTATAAATATAACCCATTTTCTCATATTTTTCTCACCCACAATCTAGAAAACTTTGTCTAAAAAGTTGTTGCTCTTCACATTGAAGAACAACAACACTAAAACCCTAAAGCCCCCCTTATTATCATCATCGATCTTTTCAAAAGGATGAGCAAAGAAGAGGAATTACGAGAAGCGTGAAGAAGAAGATATAAAAAAAATGAGAATTTGTGCCTCTTGTTGGTGCAAAGGTAGAATGAATGATGAACGAAAATATTCTATTAAGAGAATGACAGCTACAAAACATGATAAAAGTTACAATGATTGCCACCCTATTTATAAGCTAAAACTAGGGTTATTAGAATAGGATAAAATGCTAAAATACTCTCTAACAAACTTAGGGGCTAAGAAAATAGTACAACTAATAAATATGAATTACTTCTAATACCATCCCTTAATTCATATTCCATCAAAACTTGTAACACAAATTCCATCCCTTAATCTGAGAAATTGATCAGTCTTGATAGCTTTCGTCAGAACATTTGCCAACTGTTTCTGAGTGCTGCAGTGTACAACTTCTAACACTCCCCTCTGAACTTGATGTCTCAGAAAATGATACTTGGTCTCAATCTGCTTGCTTCTCCCATGCAATACTGGGTTTCTGGCAAGATTGATTGCAGACTTGTTGTCAATCATCAGCTTCAGAGGTTTGTTTACTTTAATCTTCAGATCCTGCAATAGATTCAGAATCCACACAGCTTGGCATGCAGTAACAGCACCTGCAATGTATTCAGCTTCACAAGTTGACAACACCACAACATGTTGCTTCTTGGAACACCAAGAAATTGGACCTCCCAGAAATTTGAATAAGTACCCAGACGTACTTCTTCTGTCAACTCTGTCTCCACACCAATCAGAATCTGAATAACTCAAAAGTTCTGACTCATCCTTTCTTCCAGAAGGAAATAATACTCCATACTTCAGAGTTCCCTTGATATACCTCAGAATCCTGACAGCAGCTTGGTAATGGGACCACTTAGGTTTACTCATGAACCTACTAACCATCCCAACTGAATAGCAAATATCAGGTCTGGTATTGCACAAATACCTCAGAGAACCAACCAACTGTTTGAAGGTTGTAGCGTCCACATCCTTTCCATCAGAGTCAGAATCCAGTTTCTGATTTGTATCAGAAGGTGTGACAGCAATCTTACAATTCTTCAGATTAAATCTCTTCAAAAGTTCTAATTCATACTTGAGCTGATGCAAAATAATACCTTTCTCAGAGTATCTGAACTCCATCCCTAGAAAGTATGTCATTTTTCCTATATCAGTCATTTCGAATTCATTCATCAGAACTTTCTTGAACTTGGCTATCTATTATTCAGAACTTCCAGTCAGCAGTATATCATCAACATATAAACATACCGGAGTCATATTTCCTTCAGAAGTATGCTGAACATAGACACCGTACTCCATCTCACATTTCTGAAAACCTTGCTTCTTGAAAAATGAATCAATCTTCTGATTCCAAGCTCTGGGCGCTTGTTTCAATCCATATAGAGCTTTGTATAATCTGTACACCATCCCTTCCTGATTCTTTTTCACAAATCCAGGAGGTTGTGACACGTAAACTTCTTCTTCTAATGGACCGTTCAGAAATGCAGATTTTACATCTAAATGCATCAGAGGCCAATTCCTGTTAGCAGCTATTGCAATCACCATTTTGATTGTTTCATGTCTTGCTACAGGTGCAAACACTTCAGAGTAATCCAGCCCAGGTTTCTGTAGAAATCCTCTGGCTACCAACCTTGCTTTATGTTTGCCAATTGAACCATCTGACTTTAACTTCTGCTTGAAAACCCATCTGACGTTGATGGCTTTCTTGTCTTTTGGAAGTTCTGTCAGCTTCCAAGTCTTGTTTCTCTCTATAGCATCAAGTTCTTCTTTCATGACCTTCAGCCAGAGCTTCTGCTTAAGAGCCTCTTCTGTACTTATGGGTTCAGAGTCTACTAACATGGCACACTGAATAACTTCTCCTTCAGAGTCTACTTCAGTGTCTTGCAGCATGTCAAATTCTGCATATCTTCTGGGGATGCTTCTGATTCTTTGTGGTCTCTGAACTTGTTCAGAGTCTTGAGCTTCAGAGTTTCTAGCTTCAGATGGTTGACTTCCTCCAGAGCTTTGACCATCTTCAGGGGCTGGCATATTTCCAGATTCTGAATTGCCACCAGAATCTGGATTACCATCAGAGTCTGGGTCATCAGAGTCTGGATCATTAGAGTCACCTTCATCTTCTGAGTCTTCTCCAGAGTCAGAATCATTATCAGAATCAGAATCAACGTCAGAGTTTACTCCAACTTCAGAAATTCTTAACTCTGACCTTTCTTTAGAAGTTCTAACATCAGAATCAGATTGAGACTTATCCCAATTCCAAAATTCTGATTTCTTCACAATCACATCTCTGCTGAATTCAATTTTGTTGGTTTCTGGACAATAGAGCTTGTATGCACCTGTACTGTGGTACCCTATCAGAATTATCACTTTGCTTCTATCATCCAGCTTCTGTCTTCTGGCTTCTGGAACATGTTTATAGCAAACAGAACCAAATACCTTCAGATGACTAACACTTTGCTTATCTCCAGTCCACTTCTGTATTGGAACTATTTCCTTCAACTTCTTCGTAGGACATCGGTTGAGTATATACGTTGCAGTGGCAACAGCTTCTCCCCAGAGCTTCTGAGGAAGTTTCTTCTCCTTTAGCATGCTTCTCACCATATCAATTAAAGTGCGGTTTCTTCTTTCAGCAAGACCATTGTGTTGAGGGGTATAAGGAGCAGTAACCTCATGCTCAATTCCATTCTCCTCACAGAACTTCTGGAACTCTTTGGAGTTATACTCACCTCCACTGTCAGTTCTAAGAATCTTCAAGTTCTGACCACTCTGATTCTCAGCCTTCATTCTGAACTTCTTGAATTCATCAAACACCTCGTGTTTAAACTTAATAAGGGATACCCATGTCATTCTTGTGAATTCATTAACAAATAACACAAAGTATTTATTCCCTCCAATCGATGCTACTGGAAATGGACCACACACATCAGAATGTACAACTCCCAAGGCATGTTTTGCTCTTGGAGCAGTTTCTGACGCAAATGGCAATCGTGGTTGTTTTCCTTCTATGCAAACTTTGAATGACTTTTCAGGCTTCTTAATTGCAGGAATTCCATGTACCAACTTCTTTGAATTCAGATGTTTTAAGCTTCTGAAATTCAAATGACCAAATCTTCTGTGCCACAACTCAATCTCCTTCTCAGCACTTGTTGCACTAAGACATTCTGAGTCTGCAGTTCTGACATTCACCTTGAATGTTCTATTCCTTCCCTGTTCTGACTCCATAATCAACTTCTGATTGCAGTCATACAGCTTCAGAAGATTGTCCTTCATGGTAACTGAAAAAACATTCTCAATTAATTGTCCCACACTCATCAGATTGCTTCTGATGCCAGGTACATACCACACGTTCTGAATCAATGCTGTTTTCCCATTGTTCAGAATCACTCTGACATTTCCCATACCTTCTGCATTAAGATATTTGTCATCGGCACATTTGATCTTTGTCCTCTTTTCAGAGTCAAAGTCAACCAGCTATTTCTTGTTTCTAGTAAGATGATTTAAACAACCAGTGTCCATATACCACCAGTCTATCAGATCTATATCATCAGATTCAGAGGCCATCAATAGCACAGATTCGTCATCAGAACTTCTGGCTATATTTGCTTCTTCTGATTTTCTCTCCTTGTTTGACAAACAGTCTCTAGCAAAGTGACCAAACTTCTTACAACAGTAACATTGGATCTTCTTGTTGTCATACTTCTCTTTTCCCTTCTGAGCATTCTTTTGTCTATCAGAGGTTGAGCTTTCTGACTTCTGACCACCATCAGATCTTCTCCTGGCTTCTGACTGCTTCTGATACCTCCTATCAGAAGTTGCTTTCAGAGCCTGCTGCTCTACTTCCCTTTCAGAAGTTCTCTCAGTCAAACGCAACTCTTGCGCTTCTAGATTGCTCTGCAGCTCTTCAATTCTCATGGTGCTCAGATCTTTGGAATATTCTATTGCTACCACAATGTAATCAAATTGAGAGGTAAGGGATCTCAATACCTTCCTCCATGATTGTTTCTTCAGAAAGAGTTTCTCCACACGCTTTCATCTCATTAGTGATCAGAATCACTCTGGAGATGTATTCAGAAACTTTCTCATTATTCTTCATGTTGAGATTCTCATATTGCTTTCTCAAGGACTGAAGCTTCACCTTCTTCACTGATGCGTCACCACCATAACATCTAACCAGTGTGTCCCACGCAGCCTTTGCTGTCGTTGAATCTGCAATCTTCTCAAACACATTTACATCAACACATTGATGAATGAAGAACAATGCTTTCTGATCCTTCTTCCTTACTTCCTTCTGCGCGTTTTTCTGTTCATCCGTCGCATCTGCTGCTACCGGAACATAACCATCAGTGACAAGATCTAGAACATCTTGAGCACCAAACAGTACACGCATTTGGATCATCCAACGATTCCAGTTTTTACCGTCAAATACTGGAAGTTTGGTGTTCATGTTGCCGTTTCCGTTCATCTTTCTACCTTGCACAGTACACTCAGATTTCTCACAGTGTTTCCCAACCCACATAATTAAAATTCTGATCAGATTTTGTTCAAGATTCAACACGAATCTAAGAATCAAAATCAAACACACAAGACCTCACGTTCACTCGTATTTCCCGTGTTTCCCAATGAATCCGAACCGGAGCTCTAGATACCAATTGTTGGTGCAAAGGTAGAATGAATGATGAACGGAAATATTCTATTAAGAGAATGACGACTACAAAACATGATAAAAGTTACAATGATTGCCACCCTATTTATAAGCTAAAACTAGGGTTACTAGAATAGGATAAAATACTAAAATACCCTCTAACAAACTTAGGGACTAAGAAAATAGTACAACTAATAAATATGAATTACTTCTAATACCTCTTTGTTAACAAGGGAAAGTCTCTTCCCTGTAGGTTGGTCTTCACTCCCATTTATTTCTTAGCATAAAATTTTATTATATTATTATATTGTATGATACTTATGTTTAAATTGTGTTTGATGATATGTTTAGTACTAAGTAAATGTTTACATAACAAAATAAATCATATTAACTTTTTTTTACTAAGAACATATAACAAATCCTTTTTAAATTTCTAAAGACTCTATTAACTAATTTCAGTAAGTAAATTTCTAAAGCAAAAAAAAAGTAAAATCAATCTTTATGATAAATCAACTTTTTTTAACCTGAATTAATTTTATATAAATAAAACATCATATCATATTCTGTGTCAAATCCAGTAAAAAACATAGCACCTAGTTTGGAAGAATTAAAATATTAAAAAAAATCATTTATTATAATATTATATTAATGCATATCTCATCATATATATAATTTGATAATATGTCGTATAAGAAAAGCAAATTTACATTCATATGTCTTTGTTCTTTGTCTATTTATCTAAAATACAAGCAGTGATATTTATGTGGTCTTGAAAATGTGAAGCATGTATTGTCATCGGAAATTATAACGTGAGATTACTTACTAGTGAGATAATTATAATTTGTTTGTCATTGTTATATGATGTTACTTGTTAGACATTAAAAGAGAAAATTTCACTTTGATTAGATCTTTATAAACAATAAGAATTGTTGGAACATCTTAGGGGCATGTATCGTCCCCTTATCCTTTTTTTTTCTTTCTTTTTCCTCCCTTTTTTTCTTTCCTTTTTTAGTTTATAAATTCAAGATTGTTGATAAAATAGTAGGAGAGAATTGGGTACATAATAGAACTAATGGTAATATATATTTTAGAGATTTGAGGATTAACTTTGACTTTATGTGCTTATTAAGTTTTAATTATAATACTAAATAAATAAATATTATGAAATACAAAAACATATATTTAGTTAAGGGTTAATTTAAATGGTTGGGATTATATTTAAGATAATTAAGAGTTCATATTTAAATGAAAATAAAGTAATAAAGGATAAAAAAATATAAATAATTATGGAATATTAATTAATTTGGGGAATTGGGGTTAATCTATGGGACAACTATAAGATAATTTAGAGATAATTATGGGATAAAATTATGGGATAAACATCTAGGATTTTAGGGATGAAAAATTATGGATAAAATCAAGGATAAGAGATATATCGTTTATCATTTATTTATCTTGTTAAATAAATTAATCATTATATTTTTGCAATCAAATTGGATAATAATCAAGGGGATAAGAACATGGGATAAACTTCTTGGTTTATCCAATGGATAAAATCGAGGATAAAATCAAGGATAATGATTATGTCTAATATTCGAGTATAATCACTAATTCATTTTTTAAATAAATCAAATATTATATTTTTGCGAAACAATTAAGGGATAAAAACAAGGGATAAATCAAGGGATAGAAATCGAGATAAGGGATATGTCATATAAATATAATATTTATCTTAATAAATAAATTAAGTATTATATTTTTTGTAATCAATAATATGGATAATCATGGGATAAATCTCTAAGGAAATTTTAGGATTCTAGGGATAAAAAAGATTAGGGATAAGGGATATAATACTTGATTTTATATAACTATCCTTTTAATATTTTTGTTAAATAAATATATAATATCATTATTAATTTATTTTCTTAAATTAATTAATTATTATATTTTTGCAATCAATCAAATGAGATAAAATCAATCTAACACACCTCAAATTATAAGTCCTTTGCCCTAATGCATTGAAGCATTTTTCCAAAATCAATTACTTATTCGTCCCCGATGTGTGAGAATTTTTCGAGGGATAAAAACAACCAACCAACCAATATTTTCGAGATGAACTATGGTGCTTTGATCCTTCAATGAACTTGGAGCTACGTAGGCATAGAGTTGTAAGACTCTAGCAAGTACAATAATAATAATAAAAAATTGGTCTTCTCCTCTTAATAAATTTTCTTTTTGTTAATAATAAAATATTTTTGTAAATAAATAAACAATTAAACAATTAATAAATATTAAAGCAAACATTCTTAGAAACACACTAACCCTAGAATTAAAGGAGGATCTCACTGAGTATAATGGATGTAAGAGGTGTTTAACACCTTGCATTTACTTAACCGACTCCCGAATCTAGCATCTTACCCTTAGTTTATAGGTTTTATCATTATTTCCCTACTCCATAGGAACGAATAAAAGATGGTGGCGACTCTGTCATTTTTCCAGACACGATAGTTGGCGACTCTGCTGGAGAGTTCTCATACTTTCCCTAAAGAGAGTTCGTCCCAACCTTTGGGTTTTAGGGTTATGTGTTTTTTGTTTGCTTGTTTATTTTCTGTTTATTTATTTGCTTATTCTTTTTTATATTTTCTATTTCTTCCATATATATTTTTATTATATATTTCATTATATTTTCATCATGTGGAAGAGATTGTTATATGTGTAAAGCCAAAAGCCAAGCTTGAGGAAAAAGATATAAGCTTAAGTAAGGGGTTGTCCTGTCTTGGCCACTGGGGTTCTCATCCTGTGGGGTCTTTGATGATGATTCCGCCTATAGTAGATCAATTTAAAAGATCTCTCATAAGAAGGCTTACACTTCTTCATGATAGAAATTTGAATTTGGTCCATGGCTCTAGGGACCTCTTCTAGAACACCTTCAAATCAGGGTGACCTTATGTTATTAACCCGTAAGGGTCGTTATTAAGGTCCCGCCTAGATGAGACCTATCCCGAAGGATTACCATAAGAAGGCTTGCTCCTTCTCATGGTAAAACAAGGGTATATTCCATGAATATAGGGCTATTATCTTACCATAAACTTTATATCATACAAGTGAGGGATTGGGTAGTCTAAACCTAGATCTGACCTATCATAAGGAACCTACCCTTAACCTGGTCATGCTTGCATATTACCTTACGTATCCTGAAACCCGTTTGGGTTTCCCATGCCAATCATTATCCCTATTTATAAGGAACCTTCTTAAATAAGGTGTCCTTATATTCGACAATATCCTTAAACTCATGCGTGGGTTCTATATCCGTCACAATCCGTGAACCCGTAAGGGTTTCCTTTTTGTCAGTCACTATCCCTAAACCCGTTTGGGGTTTCCATATGTCTGTCTTTATCCTAACCCCGCATTGCATCTCCATGAATTTTTTTAGCCTACCTAAAAAATGAATGACAAATGTTTTTGCATACCCATGCATTTTCATGCAGTTGCATACATATACATACATTTGCATACCCATGCATTTTCATGCATTTGCATACATATACATACATTTGCATATCCTTTCCACTTTTGACCTTCCTCCAACTATCTAGCTAGCTAACTTCCTGATACTCACTAATTAATTTGCCACATGTCCCAAGAAATTATGGAGGGACTCAAGAGGGACAAGTACCATTGAAGTGAGAGGGAAACCCTTCACCATGCTAGCCACATGCCTACCCATTGCTTTAAATACAACAACCCTGGATGATGCCTCCACAATAAAATTTGCAGCAGTATCTTCACGCGCTTCATTAATTACGATAAAGGAAGCTTGGAAGGAAATTGGATCATATACTAATGTCTCATGACTTATTCGGAGGCGCCCTAGTGAAGCTGCAATCACTTGATCGTACCCCTGGTCCAGATCCTACAAGTTATGAGTATAAAACACAAGACTTGCTGTTGACTTTCAAAGGAGGAGTCCCATTGGTGAACGGTCACCCCTTTATCTTTACAAGTGAAAGGATATCAAGAAGCATCCCCTAAAGACAGTGGATCAACAATGAAGCTCATCCTTGAGATCAATAGACTTTATCAGTTACAATTGTGATTTCTTTTTTGTTAAGTGCTTTTTGTATTAAAATTTGTACTCTTTGGGTATTAATTTTAATAAAATGAGCATGCATGTTTTTGAAATCAATCCATTCGTTTACACTCTGTTTCTTATGCCATCATGAAAATAAAAATAAAAATCAATCAAACCTTTTATTTTCACTTCTCACCTATTAACAAACTTATAAGGAGAATGATGTAATAAACAACCGAATTTGCTAATGTATCCTTTAATAGTAAGACCGGGCTGACGATGTAAGGTATTGTTTCATTTCCCTAAACACTAGAGAAATAAGGAGATAATTTATAGTCAACCCCCTCAAGCCAAAAGTTGGTATTTCTTTTTTTCTTAATAAAAAACCCTTAATCTTAACCAGGGGCAGGGTAGTTCTTCAATTAAGTCAATGGTGCATTCTAATCTTAATAGAATTATCATATGGATAGGAGGATCAAAACATCCTATTCCTCACACACGTCATCCAACATCGAGGAAGCAGTGAAAATACAAAAGCTCACAATAACTAACATGCCAGTCACAACTTTCGAAATCAAAAGCAAAATCACGCAAGAGTTGTTTTAAAAAAAGCTCGCTAAGCCAAAAAGAAAAAAAAAACCCTGAAAATTTGACTTATGCAAAAGTTAGGGCATCATATTTCAAAAAGATTCTGCTAAGTCAAAAACTCAAAAGGAGTTGACTTAGACAAAAGTTAGGGCATCCCAATGGACCATAAATTCAAAAGATTTGGTCCATGCAAAATAGGGATTAAAAAGGAAAAAAAGGAAAAAAACGGAAACAAGCTTGTAAGGGAAAGTAGGTGACTGCCACCTCAAAAATCTCATTAGTGCTTGAATCATTACATCCATCATCATTACTATCAAAATTCTCTTGCTGACTAAATGTATCTTGTTGAATTAACTGGATTTAGGAATGGAGATCATCAAGGAGAATGAGTGGGTCTTAATCAAAGTTTGAGCCTTATATCCTTTGTTTCTTAAACCGTGAACCAGGCCATGTTTCAACCGTTAAAGTCTTAATTGAAGCTAGGTTCACTATGAAAGCATACTCAGTAAAATCGTTGTTAAACTAACTCCAAATGTTTGTTAAATCATTGATAACCATCTTGTTTTATCACATTTTCACATATTCATTTGTGCCAACCTTGTAGCCAAATATCATTTGTATACACCATATTTGTTTTCCATAATAATCTTCGATTTCAAAAACTTGCATGAGCATGGTGTTAGAATTACTTTTCAAAGAGAACATTTTTCTTACAAATCAATACTTAGCACCAAGGAAATATCAACAATGGTATGATCATGGGCATACCACTTCAAGACATTGCTGACTAGGGGCAAGTCGCCTAAGGATCCTTCCAATTAGGGAAAATCCTTATAATTATTGGCAAATCATCTGAAGATCCTACTAACTAGAGGCAAAGTGTCCCAATATTTAACCCACCTATGTTGAATCACCTCTTTGACCCTGATGATAAGGGGAAAACCTTTCAAGAGCTCACACTAGGGCAGGCCACCTCAGGAGCACGGTGGAGCCAACCACTCTGGAAGTCGATTAGTCAGGGGTATACTTTTCAAAAGTTCAAATACCGGGGCAATTCATATGAATGTCACATTGAAATATTGTGGGACCCAAGTCTTTTTTCATGCAACTCTTCCAGATCCTAGTGACATGGGGTAAATCATTCTAAGAATTGTTCAAGCACCAGTTAATCAGGGACATGCCTTGCAAGATTCAGATACTAGGGGAAGTCCATATCTAGTTCATATCACATCACGATAGGATCCATGTTCCTTCTCATGACACTCCTCCAGACCCTAATAATCAGGGGCAGACTTTTCAAGATTTAAATACTGGGGCAGTTCATATCAAGGTCGTATCAGAGCATGGTGGGATCCAAGTTCCTTTTCAATAAAATCCTTCAGAAACCCTAAAAACAAGGTCAATAACCTCCAAGGCTCCATCAATCTAGCGCAGGTGGTTGCAAGGCTTGATCAGAAGAAATCGCTTCCAAAAAAGGTTCATTTGGGGAAATTCATTCCAAGAGTCGATTAGTCAAGGACAAATCTCTCCAATGCTCATACAAGGGTAGGCCATTTCAAGCACATATTAAAGACAAGCTTCTTCAAAACCCATATTAAGGAGAATCTCTTCAAATACCCCAACAGATTGGGGAAAGTATAGGATACTGCATGAACATGCCCTCTTAATACTTTCAAGATGCACTTACAAGTTATGCCATACATCAACAATCGTCAAGTTCGAAATGATTATCGGGAAGTCATGTTGATATAATACCCTACCACCTTTTAACAAACAACCTTGTTACACAATCAACCTCTCTAAGTCTTAACCATTCCATTGCTCACCATAGGGCCACCAGTTAAAAGCATTTAAATCATCACATGAATCATTGTCATGCATCAATCATTTTGCTTCACTCTAGCATCTAATCATGCATATCATCTCGTTCATCTATCACATTCCCACAATATGAATTCAACATCCTATAAAAAGCCCAACCTCACCCAACATCTCAAAAGGCTCAAAGCTCAACATTCATAGTCAAAAAGCCTGACCTCACCCAACGTCTCAAAAGGCTCAAAACCCATCCTTCAAAAGCCACTTTCTGAAGGTCCCGCATAACTCTTCACTGAAATAAAATAAACCATATTCTCCAAATGATTATATCATCCATGGACGAATCATCTATAACATCAAATTCATGTATCACATCATATGTCGAATATCCATGAATATGGAGTATTACGTCATACAAACTCTAAACATGCATACATGACCTAACATAACATGCATGCATAACATAGATAAATAACACGGGCTGGGACTCAGAACTCATCTAGAGAGTTTAGATCCATCCCTAGCTAAGTCTGCAATAGATCTTAGTCCAAGATTTTCCCTAACTCTTTTCTTGTTGTACACCCTAGTGAGTTGATCTTAAGAACAATTCCCCAACAAGTATCCTTGGAACTCATTCTCCAAGCAGAAAATACTTAGCTGCACTGTCCCCGGTATGCCCTAATGGTATACAATTCCTTCACCAGATCTTTACAAAGATTTCTTAGGACTTTCCTCAACACTCATTCTCCTTAGGGAACCTTGTCTAAAAGCCTATTCCCCAGTAGACAATCATCTTACAGGATACCAATCCTCCCTAGTAGAGACATCAAGTTCTTCTATCAATCTCCTTTTTACTCTATTGTTCTTATAGAACTCCTCAACAAAAGTTCTTGCTCTAGTATTATCCATGATAATATCCTATTTATAGTTCTTACGCCATTGTTCACTTCGGTTCTTACATCGTTGTCATTCAGTCACTTCGGTTCTTACACCGTTGTCATTCAATCACTTTGGTTCTTACACTGTTGTCATCCAGTCACTTCGATTTTTACACCATTGTCATCCAATCACTTTAATTCTTACAATGTCGTCATACATTCACTTTGATTCTTACACCATTTGATTTTTCACTTCGGTCCTTACACCGTTTGTCATCTTGTTTTACGGTTCTTATACTACTGTTATTTCCTTCATATCTTTCAGGTCTTACATAAATTTTCTTGCCAATAATGAGTTATCGGTTCTTATATCGATGTCAATCGATGTCCAATCCCCAACTATACCAGTACAATTCCCCAAGTAGGAATGCTTATTAGTCTTCCCTAGTAATTAATATCTCTAAAGAGCCTTTTCAATAAAAGACTTCCCCAACAAACTTACTCACCATGATTCATCAAAGAAATCTATCTAGTACTCGGTCATCCTGAATGATCGTTATCAACTATTGAACGGATCTTCACCTCTCACATCTCCATCTTATTAACCTATTCTACACACATGACACATTCCATATACTAGGGTTATCAAGGGATTTTACCAAGGGATTTTATCAAAGGAGTTTTATCAAAGGGGTTCAATCAAGGGGTTTTCATCAGAGTATTATCCATCAAGGGTTCACCAGGGTTTTATCAAGGGGTTTCATCATGGATTTATTAAAGGGTTTCACCAGAATTTTCTATCAAAGGGTTCCACCAGAATTTTATCAAGGGATTTTATCAAAAGTGTTTTGTCAAGGGATTTTATCAAAAGGGTTTATCAGGAATATCATCAAAAGATTCCATCAAGGGGTTCTTCCGTAATTTTACCAAGGGGTTTCATCTAGATTGATTAGGGTATTAGTAGAGTACTACCCGATTCACGTGAAATGATCGGATGATCATGGAAATCGTATGCAAGTTTCACCCAAAAGGGTTAAAATTGATCAAAAAGGGTTTCATCAAAGGTTCCATTAAAGGTTTATTTAGGGATTTCATCAAATTTTTATCAGAGGGGTTTCATTAGGGTTTATGAAAGGGTTCCACCAAGGTTTCACCAAGGATTTTATCAAGGGTTTCATCAAAGGGTTCTATCAAGGGGTTCTATCAGAAGTTTCATCAAGGGGTTCCATCAAGGGGTTTCACCATATTTATATTAAGGGGTTTCATCAAGGGATTTCAACAAAAGGGTTTTATCAAGGGTTTCATCTAGGGATTCCATCTGAAGTTTCATCAAAGGGTTCTATCAAGGGGGTCTACCAGAACTTTATCAAGGGGTTTCACTAGAGTATCACCAGAGGGGTCTTATCCAGAGTGATTGTGATATCACTAAAGTTCTACCTGACTCCAGTGACATGATCAGATGATCATATGAATCATAGGCAAGTGCCACCCTAAGAGGTTGAAACTGATCATCAGAGAATTAGTTGAGGGATTCCATCAGGGATTTAACAAAAGGGTTTTCATCAAGGTCTTATTATCAGGGGTTCCATCAGAAGTTATATCATGGGTTTCATCAAGAGTTTTTCCAGGGATTTTAATAAGAGTTTCATTAGGGATTCTACCAGAGTTATCAAACAGCGACTTAAGGATCGTCTAAGTGTTGCCCGATTTCTATGATTATGGGAATCATATGCAAGGAGATATTATCAGGGATACATCAAAGGGGGGTGCCAACGGAGCACCAAGGACTGGTCAATCCTTGCTCGGCTCCGGAGTCTATTAACCCCGCAGTCAAATTTAAGGTTCCTCTTTATATTTAACCATCTTCTCCCTGAGAAAATGAAGACTCGTCATCATCATCATCTCAGTTTGAAGCTGATTAAATAGGGGAAGTTGTCACACCCCAAATTTTGACCACTATTTGTTTCTTGTTATTGACTTAGAATCTAGGTCATTGACATGCTCAGGACCCTTTATAAGACATCTGGTCAACCCCAATGACCTAAAAAGTCAAAAGGGGCCCTTTTTGACTTTTTAGTCCCTCTTGGGAATTTGTTTTAATTCAGGGATGTTGCTTGAAACGTAATAATTTGAGGAGTTATGTTAAAGGGATACTACCATTAGTAACTAGGAATTTTTGTCTTATTAAAACACATTAGTAAAAAATAATAATAAGTATTAGGGGGATTATTTGTTTTAATAGTAGGGTAGAATAAATTATAATATCATTATTAGTTAAATGGGGATAAATTAATATAGTATTATTATTATTATTTTTACATATTAATATTAAGTTATATTATTATTATTATTTAGAAATAGATTAATATTGGGATTAATTAGGGTTAAATTATTATTTTTATTAATCAAATTATCATTAATTGATATGTTATCTAATTAGGGTCATAATGGGATTATTAGAGCATAAAATTAGTATTAATATTATTATTAATATTAATATTATCATGTAATTATTATTAAGATTATTATTATATACTCGCTAATGCTATTTTATTTTGAATGAATGGAAGACCTTGTTGGTTCCAAAAGGAGTACAAGGAGTCACAAAGGAAAATGTCATGAGTTTGAGTCCCACATTTTTTACTTTTAGTGTTTTTTTCCCTTTTATTTATTTTTCTTTACTTCTAACTTTTCTATTTTATTTTTAAATCATAAAAAATCATAAAAATAATATTATTTTGATTTAATTATTAATTTTTGTATTTTTATTTAAAGTATATTTTAAAATATTATTTTTTCATTAAAATCATGATTTTATGAATAAAATCTCAAAAAAAATCAAAAATAATTTATTATTATTATTAGGTAATTAGTTTATTTTTATTTATTTAAAATATTTTTTTTAATCTAAATTCACCAAGCCATGAATCCATCTAGGTTCATTGGCTTGGGCTTTAAGAAATAGGGAAAATCTGGTTAAATTAAATCATTCTAAAAATAGACAATCTCATATAATTTTTTAAACCTAATTTTACCTATAAATAGAACCTTATTTTCTCACCCACAATCTACAAAAGTTAGTCTAAAAAGTTGTTGCTCTTCACATTGAAGAACAACAACACTAAAACCCTAAAGCCTCTCTCATTATCATCATCGATATTTTCAAAAAGGCGAGCAAAGAAGAGGAATTACGAGAAACGTGAAGAAGAAGATATAAAAAAAGAGAGGAGAATTTGTGTCTCTTTGTTAACTAGGGAGAGTCTCCTCCCTGTAGGTTGGTCTCCACTCCCATTTTATTATATTAATATATTGTATGATGCTTATGTTTAAATTGTGTTTGATTATGTGTTTAGTACTAAGTAAATGTTTTAAATAACAAAAAAAAAATCATATTAACTTTTTCTTTTACTAAGAACATATAACAAATCCTTTTTAAATTTCTAAAGACTCTTTTAATTAATTTCAGGAAGTAAATTTCTAAAGCATAAAAAAAAGTAAATCAATCTTTATGATAAATCAACTTTTTTTAACCTGAATTAATCTTATATAAACAAAACATCATATCATATTCCGTGTTATATCTAGTAAAATCATAGCACCTAGTTTAGGAGAATTAAAATATTAAAAAAACCATTTATTACAGTATTGTATTAATGCATATCCCATCATATATATAATTTGATAATATGTAGGACAAGAAAAGCAATTTGACATTCATATGCCTTTGTTCTTAGTCTATTTATCTAAAATACAAGCTGTGATATTTGTGTGGTCTTGAAAATGTGAAACCTGTATTGTCATCAGAAATCATAACGTGAGATTACTTACTAGTGAGATAATTATAATTTGTTGGCCATTGTTATATGATGTTACTTGTTAGACATTAAAAGAGAAAATTTCACTTTGATTATATTTTTATGAACAATAAGAATTATTGGAACATCTCACGGGCATGTATCGTCCCTTATCCTTTTTTTTCTTCTTTTTCCTCTCTTTTTTTTCTTTCCTTTTTTTAGTTTATAAATTCAAGATTAATGATAAAATATTTGGAGAGAATTGGGCACATAATATAAACTAATGAGAGTATATGTTTTAGAGATTTGGGGATTAACTTTGACTTTACGTGCTTGGTAAGTTCTAATTCTAATACTAAATAAATAAATCTTATGAAATACAAAACATATATTTAGTTAAGGGTTAATTAAAATGGTTGGGATTATATTTAAGATACTTAAGAATGTGGATTTAAATGAAAATAAAGTAATAAAGGATAAAAAATATAATTAATCATGGGATATTAATTAATTTGGGAAATTGGGGTTAATCTATAGGACAACTATGGAATAATTTAGGGATAATTATGAGATGAAATTATGGGATAAATATCTAGGATTTTAGGGATGAAAAATAAGGGATAGAGGATATATCGTTTATCATTTAATATTTAATATTATCATTTATTCATTTTCTTAAATAAATTAATCATTTATATTTTTCCAATCAAATTGGATAATAATCAAGGGGATAAGAACATGGGATAAAACATGGGATAAAATTCTAAGGTTGTCCAAGGGATAAAATCAGGGATAAAATCAGGGATAATGGTTATGTCTAATATTCAAGTATAATCATTAATTCATTTTTTAAATAAATCAAATATTATATTTTTGAAAAATAATTAAGGGATAAAAACAAGGGATCAATCAAGGGATAGAAATCGGGATAAGGGATATGTCATATAAATATAATATTTATTTTCATAAATAAATTAAGCATTATTTTTTTTGTAATCAATAATAGGGATAATCATGGGATGAATTTCTAAGGAAATTTTAGGGTTTGGGATTAAAAAAATTAGGGATAAGGGATATAATACTTGGGTTTATATAATTATCCTTTAAATATTTTTATTAAATAAATATATAATATCATTATTAATTTATTTTCTTAAATAATTAATTATTATATCTTCGCAATCAATGAAATGGGATAAAATCAATCTAACACACCTCAAATCATAACTCCTCTACCCTAGTGCATTGAGACATTTTTCCAAAATCAATTACTTCTCCGTCCCTAATGCGTGAGAATTTTTCAAGGGATAGAAACAACTAACGAACCAACATTTTTTAGACGAACTACAGAGCTCTGATCCTTCAATGAACTTGGAGGCACGTAGGCATAAAGTTGTAAGACTCTAGCGAGTACAATAATCAAAAAAATGTTTTTGGTTTTCTCCTCTTAATAAAATTTCTTTTTGTTAATAATAAAACATTTATTTTATAAATAAATAAATAATTAAGCAGTTAATAAATATTAAATCAAACATTCCTTAGAAATACACTAACCCTATAATTAAAGGAGGATCTCATTGAGTACAATGGAGGTAAGGGGTGCCTATCACCTTCCCCTTACTTAACAGACTCCCGAACCTAGCATCTTACCCTTAGTTTATAGGTTTTATCATTATTTCCCTGTTTCTTAGGGACAAATAAAAGATGGTGGCGACTCTGTCATTTTTCCAGCCGCGACACTATCTACGATTGTTTATGCAACTAATAGTATCTAGAAGGTAGCTTTCTAACAAATTTGTTTAGTCATTTTCTATGTGAAATCACATGGACAACATGATATAAATGCTCTTGTTTAATCTGTTTAGTGGATGACATCCTGACAATCTGGTTTGCTAATCTCACCATACTCGGTTGTCATGCCAACTCGGCCTCAAAGAACTCATATACTCGAATAGGCTTCATCGATCTCATACCTCGGTTGGTCAACTAATTTTTCGGAATGTACATAAGCCCCCCGAGCATGAGATCCAAAAGGTTGAGATGTTAGGACAAAAGAAGCCCGAAAATTTAGCTTTTAAGTTTTCCCCAATCCACTTATAATGTGACGTGTTTTTTAATCATGACAACATATCTTTATCAAATTCTCTCCCTCCTTAGTAATGATGACTTTTTATAGGATTTTGATCCCTCTCAATGATCCAAAGCGTTTCACACTTTTTAAGTCCTTTTAAGAATATTTCCTTCTAATTAAATTCATATTTTTATCTTCTAACTCGTCATTCGCTGGAAGAAATCTTTCTTTTTTTCTAAGCAACCCTCAGAGTTCTCGTTTGTTCATCAATATCAGGTATATTTTGCTTTTGCTTCTGCATTCTTTTATTCAATGATTATTGTTAATGCATGTGACGAGAATACAAAAGCATTATGAACCTTAAGCGTCTGCGAAATAAATAATCTTTAGGATTTTTATGTGAGAGGATGTAGAGATACTCTAACCCCGGCTGACCTTGATCGTATTGTAAAGGAGGCTTACGATAATATTTCTGCCTCTTTTAGCAATTTTGATTCTGACTCTTCTTCATCAGGTTCATCAGTAGAGGTGCTGATGGAGATTATGGAGTCATTTGATCAAGAAGTAATGAGTTATGATCACAACTCCCCTATGGAGATAGCTAAATTTCGGTCTTTGAAGAATGTATTTGCTATTGGGAACAAAGACGATGTTATTTTGGAGCCCTGTATTATATGGGAATATGTTTACATAGCTTGTCCCAAGGGATTTAAAAATGAATACTTACATTTTTATGTCGGGGTATTGGAAGATTTTAATATCCACCTTCCCTTTATTGATTTTGAATTCGATCTACTAAAAACCCTGAATGCCGCCCCTTCTCAACTTCATCCCAATAGTTAGGATTTAAAGATAAATGAGGTTGTTGAAGATGCAAATAAGAATATTAAGAAGATTATCTAGAAAATGGTTGTGACATATAAGGATTGGCATGATATGCTCCCTTTTGCTTTGCATGGATATCGTACATCCGTCCACACTTCAACAGGGGCAACCCCTTTCTATCTTGTGTATGGCATGGAAGCAGTGCTTCCTGTAGAGGTTGAGATCCCATCGATGAGAGTCTTGATGGAAGCCAAATTTTCTGAGGCTGAATGGTATCAAAACATATATGATCAGTTGAATTTGATTGAAGTGAAAAGAATGGCGGCTCTGTGTCATGGCCAATTATATCAAAAGAGAATGAAGAAAGCATTTGACAAGAAGGTTCAACCTCGTGTATTAAGAGAAGGTGACCTCGTGCTTAAGAAGATCTTGTCCTTCAACACTAATTCTAGGGGAAATTGGACTCCTAATTATGAAGGCCCATATGTTATTAAGAGAGATTTCTTTAGTGGCACAATGATTCTTACAACCATGGATGGTGAGGATCTCCCTCGTCCCGTGAATGCCGATGCAGTCAAGAAATACTTCGCCTAAAAAATAATAAAAGAACATCTCCCTAAGTTGAAAACCTGAAAGGGCGGCTTAGGTAAAAATGAGCGTCTTGGTGGATTGAAAACCCGAAAAGATGGTCTAGGCAAAAATTAGAGACACAATTAAAAATTAATCATCCTGGTAGATTGAACCCGAGAGGGAAATCTAGGAAAAAGTTAGGGATTATGGTAAGTAACTACATCAGGCCAGACTTGATCGTTTGAAGCAATGATGCCTATCAAATATTCTCATTCAATCATCCTCAACCAAAGTTCAGAACATAGCGGAATTCAAAGTTGTTAGGGATAATAGTGGTCATTGTATTTCAATGTAACCCTTTCCATGTATTTACAATTTTTCAACTTTGTAATGATCCATGGAGTCACGCCATTTGCGGACTACCATTCTATCAATAAAATTTGAGCCTTTTGCCCATTTTTTTGCTGTTCTTATATTGTTCCAGTTCACAAAATTTCATTTTATTTTTTATAATAACTTTTGAAACAAAAGATATATAAACAATCATGTTTTTGAAATTTACAAAAAAAGAATATTTTTCCTCTATTTGTGAATATAAGCGAGGAATGTTAACATCAATCTCAAAAATGGTAAGATCTTGAAGAGCGGAGCTCAATGGGCCCCCAAACAGGAGTTCCCCTTTATTGCATGTATCTAAGAATATCAGTTTCCTCATCATGGGATTGCGGGAATGACAGAATCCATATTGAGGACGCCAACAGGTCTTCGGTACAAAGTTTGGTCAGACGTTCTTTATCCCTGATAAACCCCCCTCAAAACGGAGTTCATGATTCTAAAAGACTAAGTTTTGGGTTTCCAAGCAATGTTTTTTTCTATTTGGTATAATCTCTAGCAAGATCCCCACTAACATCTCTATCTTGTTGAAACTAGCCGAGTATTTGGTTGTACTGTATTGTCAGTCTAACCCTTTATGCTCGTTTTGTCAGCATATTCATAATGCATATGCATAACATCATGATGATTATTTGTGCATCTTGCATCTTTCTTGATTATTTCCTCACTCTCTGGTGATGTTTTTTTCCCGCAGAGTGTGCGCGTCTGTAAGACCCCAATTTTGACCCTAAGATCCCTCATGCAATTTCATCATATGCACTAGCATTGGGATCACACATTGGAATCCTCCTTACCCCTCTTTCATTGGGTTTATTTTGGAAGATATCACCAAGCACCATGTGATTGTATCATACTTGTATATTATCATTTTACTAACCAAAATACCAAAAATTTGTCTTTGCATTTGCCTAACTCTTTTGTAGGTATGGCATGATCCCCATTGATCTATCAAGCTCATATATAGGGTTTAAGACCCTCATGGCTAAGAACACAACCATGGAATGATCCACAGTGTCTCTAATCATCATATATGAGGACCAATGATCTTTGCATGTTATTTTGATCAAGATTTCTTCAAGAGTTTGGAGTTGGTTTGCCTTGGAAACCCTAGTTTGTCTGGGTATCTTGAGTAACTTCTTCAACAAGCTTCCTCATCAATTGATCAAATTTCTCAAGGTTAAATTTATAATTCATCATCTTTTGCATATATGATCTATCATGAGCCTAAAAAGTCAAGAGAATTGCAAGTTAGCAAGTTGGTTGATGGTGGTTGGCCAGATGAATTCATCTGATCAAAACTGGGTCTCCCTAGACCCTATCTCCTACAATTTTCATCATATGAAAATGATTAAAAAATAAAAGCTACTCTAAACTACATTACAAACAACTTTAATGTTGAGGTCTAGATCTATTTTTGCTTGGAAAGTCATTTTCTATGTTGAAACATTATAGGTCATTTTGTCTAAACCCTAATTTGAAAATCAACTTCCCAAGGACATAACTTGCTCAATTTTTATGAGATGAAAGTTTTCCAAGTTGCACAATCAAATTAAATATTCCTACTTCAACTTTTATGTTTGGAGTGAAATCTAAATCAACTTTTATGAGCATATGATGTGAGGATACATTATAGGTCATTTTGGACCAACACCATTGAACAAGTGATTTTCCTCAACTTCAAAAATGCATAATTATCTCATTCTAAATCCAAATGATGTCAAATTGACCATTTTTAAGGTCTTTGAAAGAGATACTACTTTGATGAAGACACTTTTCTCATTTGGAGCTCACATAAAAAATTAAGCAAGGTGGAATATTAAAGTATATGACTTGACACTTAAATTTTTTTTCAACATATTGAAATTTCCAAACTTCCACCTCAAAATTCATCATGATCCAAGTTCCAAATGGAAATATGTTCAACATAAGAGTTGTTCCTATTGATCTAAGCTTTCTAAAGAGTCCTAATTCATTCATTTTGGATGAGGTTTGCTAGGGTTGCGCATGGTGTTAACATGCCTGCTTCAATTGGCAACATCAAAACTTCAAATGACCATTTCACTTTGCCTTGCTAATCAAGCTTCATTCAGACTTCAGCACAGTTGAATTTGGACCTTAGTGCATTGCTTCATGGGCCTGTACACGCCCATGCAAGCATGAACATGACATTGCCAATTTTGGAAGAAATTTCAAGTGTGCAAATAACACTTCAATTTGATATAAATAGAGACCCTCTGAGCTCATTTGAGAGGACCCTTGCGCGCCAACTTTGCTTCCCCTCTTCAAACCCTCACAATTAAAAGGAGAACCTGATAGTTTTCACTTGAAAATTGAGTTTGAATCTCACTGTTTGGAGATTCAAAAACTCCAGGATCCAAAGCTTTGTACCAATCCTAAACCACTTATGCAAGCTATTGGAACAAGATCAAACGTGAATTGAAGCAAGAGAGACCAAGTTCTGCACAACATTGAACGTATTTTTCCAAATTTTTTCTTCTCTTCGATTCTCACTCAATTCTCATCAATTCTCTTGGATCTTTGGTTGTCTGAAGTCCTACCAATGTAGGCAAGAAGATTGAGTTGCTTTGAGGTCAAATCAAAGCAACTCAGTTGACTCACCTCAAAATTCAACTCCTCATATCTTTCTATATATTTGGAGTTAGTTAAAATTGAGGTTAGATTCGTGCTCTACGCCATTTTCTCTTTCAGACCATGTCCTTTTTTTTATTTTAATCATGGTGATGATTGAACCAGCCCAGCAAGGTTCGCCTGAGAAGGTGACCGACCTTTGGCTCCGAAAGTGAGGTGGCACGGTTCAGAACCATTGATCCATTTCAAATTGTGTGGTCTTGAAAATGTGAAACCTGTATTGTCATCAGAAATCATAACGTGAGATTACTTACTAGTGAGATAATTATAATTTGTTGGCCATTGTTATATGATGTTACTTGTTAGACATTAAAAGAGAAAATTTCACTTTGATTATATTTTTATGAACAATAAGAATTATTGGAACATCTCACGGGCATGTATCGTCCCTTATCCTTTTTTTTCTTCTTTTTCCTCTCTTTTTTTTCTTTCCTTTTTTTAGTTTATAAATTCAAGATTAATGATAAAATATTTGGAGAGAATTGGGCACATAATATAAACTAATGAGAGTATATGTTTTAGAGATTTGGGGATTAACTTTGACTTTACGTGCTTGGTAAGTTCTAATTCTAATACTAAATAAATAAATCTTATGAAATACAAAACATATATTTAGTTAAGGGTTAATTAAAATGGTTGGGATTATATTTAAGATACTTAAGAATGTGGATTTAAATGAAAATAAAGTAATAAAGGATAAAAAATATAATTAATCATGGGATATTAATTAATTTGGGAAATTGGGGTTAATCTATAGGACAACTATGGAATAATTTAGGGATAATTATGAGATGAAATTATGGGATAAATATCTAGGATTTTAGGGATGAAAAATAAGGGATAGAGGATATATCGTTTATCATTTAATATTTAATATTATCATTTATTCATTTTCTTAAATAAATTAATCATTTATATTTTTCCAATCAAATTGGATAATAATCAAGGGGATAAGAACATGGGATAAAACATGGGATAAAATTCTAAGGTTGTCCAAGGGATAAAATCAGGGATAAAATCAGGGATAATGGTTATGTCTAATATTCAAGTATAATCATTAATTCATTTTTTAAATAAATCAAATATTATATTTTTGAAAAATAATTAAGGGATAAAAACAAGGGATCAATCAAGGGATAGAAATCGGGATAAGGGATATGTCATATAAATATAATATTTATTTTCATAAATAAATTAAGCATTATTTTTTTTGTAATCAATAATAGGGATAATCATGGGATGAATTTCTAAGGAAATTTTAGGGTTTGGGATTAAAAAAATTAGGGATAAGGGATATAATACTTGGGTTTATATAATTATCCTTTAAATATTTTTATTAAATAAATATATAATATCATTATTAATTTATTTTCTTAAATAATTAATTATTATATCTTCGCAATCAATGAAATGGGATAAAATCAATCTAACACACCTCAAATCATAACTCCTCTACCCTAGTGCATTGAGACATTTTTCCAAAATCAATTACTTCTCCGTCCCTAATGCGTGAGAATTTTTCAAGGGATAGAAACAACTAACGAACCAACATTTTTTAGACGAACTACAGAGCTCTGATCCTTCAATGAACTTGGAGGCACGTAGGCATAAAGTTGTAAGACTCTAGCGAGTACAATAATCAAAAAAATGTTTTTGGTTTTCTCCTCTTAATAAAATTTCTTTTTGTTAATAATAAAACATTTATTTTATAAATAAATAAATAATTAAGCAGTTAATAAATATTAAATCAAACATTCCTTAGAAATACACTAACCCTATAATTAAAGGAGGATCTCATTGAGTACAATGGAGGTAAGGGGTGCCTATCACCTTCCCCTTACTTAACAGACTCCCGAACCTAGCATCTTACCCTTAGTTTATAGGTTTTATCATTATTTCCCTGTTTCTTAGGGACAAATAAAAGATGGTGGCGACTCTGTCATTTTTCCAGCCGCGACACTATCTACGATTGTTTATGCAACTAATAGTATCTAGAAGGTAGCTTTCTAACAAATTTGTTTAGTCATTTTCTATGTGAAATCACATGGACAACATGATATAAATGCTCTTGTTTAATCTGTTTAGTGGATGACATCCTGACAATCTGGTTTGCTAATCTCACCATACTCGGTTGTCATGCCAACTCGGCCTCAAAGAACTCATATACTCGAATAGGCTTCATCGATCTCATACCTCGGTTGGTCAACTAATTTTTCGGAATGTACATAAGCCCCCCGAGCATGAGATCCAAAAGGTTGAGATGTTAGGACAAAAGAAGCCCGAAAATTTAGCTTTTAAGTTTTCCCCAATCCACTTATAATGTGACGTGTTTTTTAATCATGACAACATATCTTTATCAAATTCTCTCCCTCCTTAGTAATGATGACTTTTTATAGGATTTTGATCCCTCTCAATGATCCAAAGCGTTTCACACTTTTTAAGTCCTTTTAAGAATATTTCCTTCTAATTAAATTCATATTTTTATCTTCTAACTCGTCATTCGCTGGAAGAAATCTTTCTTTTTTTCTAAGCAACCCTCAGAGTTCTCGTTTGTTCATCAATATCAGGTATATTTTGCTTTTGCTTCTGCATTCTTTTATTCAATGATTATTGTTAATGCATGTGACGAGAATACAAAAGCATTATGAACCTTAAGCGTCTGCGAAATAAATAATCTTTAGGATTTTTATGTGAGAGGATGTAGAGATACTCTAACCCCGGCTGACCTTGATCGTATTGTAAAGGAGGCTTACGATAATATTTCTGCCTCTTTTAGCAATTTTGATTCTGACTCTTCTTCATCAGGTTCATCAGTAGAGGTGCTGATGGAGATTATGGAGTCATTTGATCAAGAAGTAATGAGTTATGATCACAACTCCCCTATGGAGATAGCTAAATTTCGGTCTTTGAAGAATGTATTTGCTATTGGGAACAAAGACGATGTTATTTTGGAGCCCTGTATTATATGGGAATATGTTTACATAGCTTGTCCCAAGGGATTTAAAAATGAATACTTACATTTTTATGTCGGGGTATTGGAAGATTTTAATATCCACCTTCCCTTTATTGATTTTGAATTCGATCTACTAAAAACCCTGAATGCCGCCCCTTCTCAACTTCATCCCAATAGTTAGGATTTAAAGATAAATGAGGTTGTTGAAGATGCAAATAAGAATATTAAGAAGATTATCTAGAAAATGGTTGTGACATATAAGGATTGGCATGATATGCTCCCTTTTGCTTTGCATGGATATCGTACATCCGTCCACACTTCAACAGGGGCAACCCCTTTCTATCTTGTGTATGGCATGGAAGCAGTGCTTCCTGTAGAGGTTGAGATCCCATCGATGAGAGTCTTGATGGAAGCCAAATTTTCTGAGGCTGAATGGTATCAAAACATATATGATCAGTTGAATTTGATTGAAGTGAAAAGAATGGCGGCTCTGTGTCATGGCCAATTATATCAAAAGAGAATGAAGAAAGCATTTGACAAGAAGGTTCAACCTCGTGTATTAAGAGAAGGTGACCTCGTGCTTAAGAAGATCTTGTCCTTCAACACTAATTCTAGGGGAAATTGGACTCCTAATTATGAAGGCCCATATGTTATTAAGAGAGATTTCTTTAGTGGCACAATGATTCTTACAACCATGGATGGTGAGGATCTCCCTCGTCCCGTGAATGCCGATGCAGTCAAGAAATACTTCGCCTAAAAAATAATAAAAGAACATCTCCCTAAGTTGAAAACCTGAAAGGGCGGCTTAGGTAAAAATGAGCGTCTTGGTGGATTGAAAACCCGAAAAGATGGTCTAGGCAAAAATTAGAGACACAATTAAAAATTAATCATCCTGGTAGATTGAACCCGAGAGGGAAATCTAGGAAAAAGTTAGGGATTATGGTAAGTAACTACATCAGGCCAGACTTGATCGTTTGAAGCAATGATGCCTATCAAATATTCTCATTCAATCATCCTCAACCAAAGTTCAGAACATAGCGGAATTCAAAGTTGTTAGGGATAATAGTGGTCATTGTATTTCAATGTAACCCTTTCCATGTATTTACAATTTTTCAACTTTGTAATGATCCATGGAGTCACGCCATTTGCGGACTACCATTCTATCAATAAAATTTGAGCCTTTTGCCCATTTTTTTGCTGTTCTTATATTGTTCCAGTTCACAAAATTTCATTTTATTTTTTATAATAACTTTTGAAACAAAAGATATATAAACAATCATGTTTTTGAAATTTACAAAAAAAGAATATTTTTCCTCTATTTGTGAATATAAGCGAGGAATGTTAACATCAATCTCAAAAATGGTAAGATCTTGAAGAGCGGAGCTCAATGGGCCCCCAAACAGGAGTTCCCCTTTATTGCATGTATCTAAGAATATCAGTTTCCTCATCATGGGATTGCGGGAATGACAGAATCCATATTGAGGACGCCAACAGGTCTTCGGTACAAAGTTTGGTCAGACGTTCTTTATCCCTGATAAACCCCCCTCAAAACGGAGTTCATGATTCTAAAAGACTAAGTTTTGGGTTTCCAAGCAATGTTTTTTTCTATTTGGTATAATCTCTAGCAAGATCCCCACTAACATCTCTATCTTGTTGAAACTAGCCGAGTATTTGGTTGTACTGTATTGTCAGTCTAACCCTTTATGCTCGTTTTGTCAGCATATTCATAATGCATATGCATAACATCATGATGATTATTTGTGCATCTTGCATCTTTCTTGATTATTTCCTCACTCTCTGGTGATGTTTTTTTCCCGCAGAGTGTGCGCGTCTGTAAGACCCCAATTTTGACCCTAAGATCCCTCATGCAATTTCATCATATGCACTAGCATTGGGATCACACATTGGAATCCTCCTTACCCCTCTTTCATTGGGTTTATTTTGGAAGATATCACCAAGCACCATGTGATTGTATCATACTTGTATATTATCATTTTACTAACCAAAATACCAAAAATTTGTCTTTGCATTTGCCTAACTCTTTTGTAGGTATGGCATGATCCCCATTGATCTATCAAGCTCATATATAGGGTTTAAGACCCTCATGGCTAAGAACACAACCATGGAATGATCCACAGTGTCTCTAATCATCATATATGAGGACCAATGATCTTTGCATGTTATTTTGATCAAGATTTCTTCAAGAGTTTGGAGTTGGTTTGCCTTGGAAACCCTAGTTTGTCTGGGTATCTTGAGTAACTTCTTCAACAAGCTTCCTCATCAATTGATCAAATTTCTCAAGGTTAAATTTATAATTCATCATCTTTTGCATATATGATCTATCATGAGCCTAAAAAGTCAAGAGAATTGCAAGTTAGCAAGTTGGTTGATGGTGGTTGGCCAGATGAATTCATCTGATCAAAACTGGGTCTCCCTAGACCCTATCTCCTACAATTTTCATCATATGAAAATGATTAAAAAATAAAAGCTACTCTAAACTACATTACAAACAACTTTAATGTTGAGGTCTAGATCTATTTTTGCTTGGAAAGTCATTTTCTATGTTGAAACATTATAGGTCATTTTGTCTAAACCCTAATTTGAAAATCAACTTCCCAAGGACATAACTTGCTCAATTTTTATGAGATGAAAGTTTTCCAAGTTGCACAATCAAATTAAATATTCCTACTTCAACTTTTATGTTTGGAGTGAAATCTAAATCAACTTTTATGAGCATATGATGTGAGGATACATTATAGGTCATTTTGGACCAACACCATTGAACAAGTGATTTTCCTCAACTTCAAAAATGCATAATTATCTCATTCTAAATCCAAATGATGTCAAATTGACCATTTTTAAGGTCTTTGAAAGAGATACTACTTTGATGAAGACACTTTTCTCATTTGGAGCTCACATAAAAAATTAAGCAAGGTGGAATATTAAAGTATATGACTTGACACTTAAATTTTTTTTCAACATATTGAAATTTCCAAACTTCCACCTCAAAATTCATCATGATCCAAGTTCCAAATGGAAATATGTTCAACATAAGAGTTGTTCCTATTGATCTAAGCTTTCTAAAGAGTCCTAATTCATTCATTTTGGATGAGGTTTGCTAGGGTTGCGCATGGTGTTAACATGCCTGCTTCAATTGGCAACATCAAAACTTCAAATGACCATTTCACTTTGCCTTGCTAATCAAGCTTCATTCAGACTTCAGCACAGTTGAATTTGGACCTTAGTGCATTGCTTCATGGGCCTGTACACGCCCATGCAAGCATGAACATGACATTGCCAATTTTGGAAGAAATTTCAAGTGTGCAAATAACACTTCAATTTGATATAAATAGAGACCCTCTGAGCTCATTTGAGAGGACCCTTGCGCGCCAACTTTGCTTCCCCTCTTCAAACCCTCACAATTAAAAGGAGAACCTGATAGTTTTCACTTGAAAATTGAGTTTGAATCTCACTGTTTGGAGATTCAAAAACTCCAGGATCCAAAGCTTTGTACCAATCCTAAACCACTTATGCAAGCTATTGGAACAAGATCAAACGTGAATTGAAGCAAGAGAGACCAAGTTCTGCACAACATTGAACGTATTTTTCCAAATTTTTTCTTCTCTTCGATTCTCACTCAATTCTCATCAATTCTCTTGGATCTTTGGTTGTCTGAAGTCCTACCAATGTAGGCAAGAAGATTGAGTTGCTTTGAGGTCAAATCAAAGCAACTCAGTTGACTCACCTCAAAATTCAACTCCTCATATCTTTCTATATATTTGGAGTTAGTTAAAATTGAGGTTAGATTCGTGCTCTACGCCATTTTCTCTTTCAGACCATGTCCTTTTTTTTATTTTAATCATGGTGATGATTGAACCAGCCCAGCAAGGTTCGCCTGAGAAGGTGACCGACCTTTGGCTCCGAAAGTGAGGTGGCACGGTTCAGAACCATTGATCCATTTCAAATTGTGTGGTCTTGAAAATGTGAAACCTGTATTGTCATCAGAAATCATAACGTGAGATTACTTACTAGTGAGATAATTATAATTTGTTGGCCATTGTTATATGATGTTACTTGTTAGACATTAAAAGAGAAAATTTCACTTTGATTATATTTTTATGAACAATAAGAATTATTGGAACATCTCACGGGCATGTATCGTCCCTTATCCTTTTTTTTCTTCTTTTTCCTCTCTTTTTTTTCTTTCCTTTTTTTAGTTTATAAATTCAAGATTAATGATAAAATATTTGGAGAGAATTGGGCACATAATATAAACTAATGAGAGTATATGTTTTAGAGATTGGGGATTAACTTTGACTTTACGTGCTTGGTAAGTTCTAATTCTAATACTAAATAAATAAATCTTATGAAATACAAAACATATATTTAGTTAAGGGTTAATTAAAATGGTTGGGATTATATTTAAGATACTTAAGAATGTGGATTTAAATGAAAATAAAGTAATAAAGGATAAAAAATATAATTAATCATGGGATATTAATTAATTTGGGAAATTGGGGTTAATCTATAGGACAACTATGGAATAATTTAGGGATAATTATGAGATGAAATTATGGGATAAATATCTAGGATTTTAGGGATGAAAAATAAGGGATAGAGGATATATCGTTTATCATTTAATATTTAATATTATCATTTATTCATTTTCTTAAATAAATTAATCATTTATATTTTTCCAATCAAATTGGATAATAATCAAGGGGATAAGAACATGGGATAAAACTTGGGATAAAATTCTAAGGTTGTCCAAGGGATAAAATCAGGGATAAAATCAGGGATAATGGTTATGTCTAATATTCAAGTATAATCATTAATTCATTTTTTAAATAAATCAAATATTATATTTTTGAAAAATAATTAAGGGATAAAAACAAGGGATCAATCAAGGGATAGAAATCGGGATAAGGGATATGTCATATAAATATAATATTTATTTTCATAAATAAATTAAGCATTATTTTTTTTGTAATCAATAATAGGGATAATCATGGGATGAATTTCTAAGGAAATTTTAGGGTTTGGGATTAAAAAAATTAGGGATAAGGGATATAATACTTGGGTTTATATAATTATCCTTTAAATATTTTTATTAAATAAATATATAATATCATTATTAATTTATTTTCTTAAATAATTAATTATTATATCTTCGCAATCAATGAAATGGGATAAAATCAATCTAACACACCTCAAATCATAACTCCTCTACCCTAGTGCATTGAGACATTTTTCCAAAATCAATTACTTCTCCGTCCCTAATGCGTGAGAATTTTTCAAGGGATAGAAACAACTAACGAACCAACATTTTTTAGACGAACTACAGAGCTCTGATCCTTCAATGAACTTGGAGGCACGTAGGCATAAAGTTGTAAGACTCTAGCGAGTACAATAATCAAAAAAATGTTTTTGGTTTTCTCCTCTTAATAAAATTTCTTTTTGTTAATAATAAAACATTTATTTTATAAATAAATAAATAATTAAGCAGTTAATAAATATTAAATCAAACATTCCTTAGAAATACACTAACCCTATAATTAAAGGAGGATCTCATTGAGTACAATGGAGGTAAGGGGTGCCTATCACCTTCCCCTTACTTAACAGACTCCCGAACCTAGCATCTTACCCTTAGTTTATAGGTTTTATCATTATTTCCCTGTTTCTTAGGGACAAATAAAAGATGGTGGCGACTCTGTCATTTTTCCAGCCGCGACACTATCTACGATTGTTTATGCAACTAATAGTATCTAGAAGGTAGCTTTCTAACAAATTTGTTTAGTCATTTTCTATGTGAAATCACATGGACAACATGATATAAATGCTCTTGTTTAATCTGTTTAGTGGATGACATCCTGACAATCTGGTTTGCTAATCTCACCATACTCGGTTGTCATGCCAACTCGGCCTCAAAGAACTCATATACTCGAATAGGCTTCATCGATCTCATACCTCGGTTGGTCAACTAATTTTTCGGAATGTACATAAGCCCCCCGAGCATGAGATCCAAAAGGTTGAGATGTTAGGACAAAAGAAGCCCGAAAATTTAGCTTTTAAGTTTTCCCCAATCCACTTATAATGTGACGTGTTTTTTAATCATGACAACATATCTTTATCAAATTCTCTCCCTCCTTAGTAATGATGACTTTTTATAGGATTTTGATCCCTCTCAATGATCCAAAGCGTTTCACACTTTTTAAGTCCTTTTAAGAATATTTCCTTCTAATTAAATTCATATTTTTATCTTCTAACTCGTCATTCGCTGGAAGAAATCTTTCTTTTTTTCTAAGCAACCCTCAGAGTTCTCGTTTGTTCATCAATATCAGGTATATTTTGCTTTTGCTTCTGCATTCTTTTATTCAATGATTATTGTTAATGCATGTGACGAGAATACAAAAGCATTATGAACCTTAAGCGTCTGCGAAATAAATAATCTTTAGGATTTTTATGTGAGAGGATGTAGAGATACTCTAACCCCGGCTGACCTTGATCGTATTGTAAAGGAGGCTTACGATAATATTTCTGCCTCTTTTAGCAATTTTGATTCTGACTCTTCTTCATCAGGTTCATCAGTAGAGGTGCTGATGGAGATTATGGAGTCATTTGATCAAGAAGTAATGAGTTATGATCACAACTCCCCTATGGAGATAGCTAAATTTCGGTCTTTGAAGAATGTATTTGCTATTGGGAACAAAGACGATGTTATTTTGGAGCCCTGTATTATATGGGAATATGTTTACATAGCTTGTCCCAAGGGATTTAAAAATGAATACTTACATTTTTATGTCGGGGTATTGGAAGATTTTAATATCCACCTTCCCTTTATTGATTTTGAATTCGATCTACTAAAAACCCTGAATGCCGCCCCTTCTCAACTTCATCCCAATAGTTAGGATTTAAAGATAAATGAGGTTGTTGAAGATGCAAATAAGAATATTAAGAAGATTATCTAGAAAATGGTTGTGACATATAAGGATTGGCATGATATGCTCCCTTTTGCTTTGCATGGATATCGTACATCCGTCCACACTTCAACAGGGGCAACCCCTTTCTATCTTGTGTATGGCATGGAAGCAGTGCTTCCTGTAGAGGTTGAGATCCCATCGATGAGAGTCTTGATGGAAGCCAAATTTTCTGAGGCTGAATGGTATCAAAACATATATGATCAGTTGAATTTGATTGAAGTGAAAAGAATGGCGGCTCTGTGTCATGGCCAATTATATCAAAAGAGAATGAAGAAAGCATTTGACAAGAAGGTTCAACCTCGTGTATTAAGAGAAGGTGACCTCGTGCTTAAGAAGATCTTGTCCTTCAACACTAATTCTAGGGGAAATTGGACTCCTAATTATGAAGGCCCATATGTTATTAAGAGAGATTTCTTTAGTGGCACAATGATTCTTACAACCATGGATGGTGAGGATCTCCCTCGTCCCGTGAATGCCGATGCAGTCAAGAAATACTTCGCCTAAAAAATAATAAAAGAACATCTCCCTAAGTTGAAAACCTGAAAGGGCGGCTTAGGTAAAAATGAGCGTCTTGGTGGATTGAAAACCCGAAAAGATGGTCTAGGCAAAAATTAGAGACACAATTAAAATTAATCATCCTGGTAGATTGAACCCGAGAGGGAAATCTAGGAAAAAGTTAGGGATTATGGTAAGTAACTACATCAGGCCAGACTTGATCGTTTGAAGCAATGATGCCTATCAAATATTCTCATTCAATCATCCTCAACCAAAGTTCAGAACATAGCGGAATTCAAAGTTGTTAGGGATAATAGTGGTCATTGTATTTCAATGTAACCCTTTCCATGTATTTACAATTTTTCAACTTTGTAATGATCCATGGAGTCACGCCATTTGCGGACTACCATTCTATCAATAAAATTTGAGCCTTTTGCCCATTTTTTTGCTGTTCTTATATTGTTCCAGTTCACAAAATTTCATTTTATTTTTTATAATAACTTTTGAAACAAAAGATATATAAACAATCATGTTTTTGAAATTTACAAAAAAAGAATATTTTTCCTCTATTTGTGAATATAAGCGAGGAATGTTAACATCAATCTCAAAAATGGTAAGATCTTGAAGAGCGGAGCTCAATGGGCCCCCAAACAGGAGTTCCCCTTTATTGCATGTATCTAAGAATATCAGTTTCCTCATCATGGGATTGCGGGAATGACAGAATCCATATTGAGGACGCCAACAGGTCTTCGGTACAAAGTTTGGTCAGACGTTCTTTATCCCTGATAAACCCCCCTCAAAACGGAGTTCATGATTCTAAAAGACTAAGTTTTGGGTTTCCAAGCAATGTTTTTTTCTATTTGGTATAATCTCTAGCAAGATCCCCACTAACATCTCTATCTTGTTGAAACTAGCCGAGTATTTGGTTGTACTGTATTGTCAGTCTAACCCTTTATGCTCGTTTTGTCAGCATATTCATAATGCATATGCATAACATCATGATGATTATTTGTGCATCTTGCATCTTTCTTGATTATTTCCTCACTCTCTGGTGATGTTTTTTTCCCGCAGAGTGTGCGCGTCTGTAAGACCCCAATTTTGACCCTAAGATCCCTCATGCAATTTCATCATATGCACTAGCATTGGGATCACACATTGGAATCCTCCTTACCCCTCTTTCATTGGGTTTATTTTGGAAGATATCACCAAGCACCATGTGATTGTATCATACTTGTATATTATCATTTTACTAACCAAAATACCAAAAATTTGTCTTTGCATTTGCCTAACTCTTTTGTAGGTATGGCATGATCCCCATTGATCTATCAAGCTCATATATAGGGTTTAAGACCCTCATGGCTAAGAACACAACCATGGAATGATCCACAGTGTCTCTAATCATCATATATGAGGACCAATGATCTTTGCATGTTATTTTGATCAAGATTTCTTCAAGAGTTTGGAGTTGGTTTGCCTTGGAAACCCTAGTTTGTCTGGGTATCTTGAGTAACTTCTTCAACAAGCTTCCTCATCAATTGATCAAATTTCTCAAGGTTAAATTTATAATTCATCATCTTTTGCATATATGATCTATCATGAGCCTAAAAAGTCAAGAGAATTGCAAGTTAGCAAGTTGGTTGATGGTGGTTGGCCAGATGAATTCATCTAATCAAAACTGGGTCTCCCTAGACCCTATCTCCTACAATTTTCATCATATGAAAATGATTAAAAAATAAAAGCTACTCTAAACTACATTACAAACAACTTTAATGTTGAGGTCTAGATCTATTTTTGCTTGGAAAGTCATTTTCTATGTTGAAACATTATAGGTCATTTTGTCTAAACCCTAATTTGAAAATCAACTTCCCAAGGACATAACTTGCTCAATTTTTATGAGATGAAAGTTTTCCAAGTTGCACAATCAAATTAAATATTCCTACTTCAACTTTTATGTTTGGAGTGAAATCTAAATCAACTTTTATGAGCATATGATGTGAGGATACATTATAGGTCATTTTGGACCAACACCATTGAACAAGTGATTTTCCTCAACTTCAAAAATGCATAATTATCTCATTCTAAATCCAAATGATGTCAAATTGACCATTTTTAAGGTCTTTGAAAGAGATACTACTTTGATGAAGACACTTTTCTCATTTGGAGCTCACATAAAAAATTAAGCAAGGTGGAATATTAAAGTATATGACTTGACACTTAAATTTTTTTTCAACATATTGAAATTTCCAAACTTCCACCTCAAAATTCATCATGATCCAAGTTCCAAATGGAAATATGTTCAACATAAGAGTTGTTCCTATTGATCTAAGCTTTCTAAAGAGTCCTAATTCATTCATTTTGGATGAGGTTTGCTAGGGTTGCGCATGGTGTTAACATGCCTGCTTCAATTGGCAACATCAAAACTTCAAATGACCATTTCACTTTGCCTTGCTAATCAAGCTTCATTCAGACTTCAGCACAGTTGAATTTGGACCTTAGTGCATTGCTTCATGGGCCTGTACACGCCCATGCAAGCATGAACATGACATTGCCAATTTTGGAAGAAATTTCAAGTGTGCAAATAACACTTCAATTTGATATAAATAGAGACCCTCTGAGCTCATTTGAGAGGACCCTTGCGCGCCAACTTTGCTTCCCCTCTTCAAACCCTCACAATTAAAAGGAGAACCTGATAGTTTTCACTTGAAAATTGAGTTTGAATCTCACTGTTTGGAGATTCAAAAACTCCAGGATCCAAAGCTTTGTACCAATCCTAAACCACTTATGCAAGCTATTGGAACAAGATCAAACGTGAATTGAAGCAAGAGAGACCAAGTTCTGCACAACATTGAACGTATTTTTCCAAATTTTTTCTTCTCTTCGATTCTCACTCAATTCTCATCAATTCTCTTGGATCTTTGGTTGTCTGAAGTCCTACCAATGTAGGCAAGAAGATTGAGTTGCTTTGAGGTCAAATCAAAGCAACTCAGTTGACTCACCTCAAAATTCAACTCCTCATATCTTTCTATATATTTGGAGTTAGTTAAAATTGAGGTTAGATTCGTGCTCTACGCCATTTTCTCTTTCAGACCATGTCCTTTTTTTTATTTTAATCATGGTGATGATTGAACCAGCCCAGCAAGGTTCGCCTGAGAAGGTGACCGACCTTTGGCTCCGAAAGTGAGGTGGCACGGTTCAGAACCATTGATCCATTTCAAATTGTTTTAATCACAAGCGTTGGTTTTAATTACCACTTGTGTGGCGCCCTGACTGAGTTTCATCATGGAACGCGCGTTTGTGTCCACTTGATCTGCCACCTCAATTAATGAGGGAGATCAAGTGGTCCACGTTTTTTTGCAATTTCTAATTTTCATTTTATTTCTTTGATTTTCATTAATTCATATTAATTTTAATATTGATCCAAAAAATATGAGAGTTTCACCATAATTTTTTAAATAAAATCCACTTTCATTTACTGAATTAAAACTATTTTTTGGATCATTATTAATATTTTTCATGATTTAATTGATTTTGTGATTACTTTTAATTGTTTAAAAATACTTTTAAGTCTCCAAAAATTCTGAATTTTTTTCTCCAAGGTCCTTTGACCTTGTTTGACCTATGATAAATCTCATGGCCATTTCTTTGGTGTTTTGATAAAGTTTTAGGAAATTGACCAACCATATTTAATTTAGTGTATTGTTTTTAGTATTTTTAATTGAATAAATGCCAAATAGTTGTGTTAAGCCATTTTGATTGATTTGTGTAAGTTTGACTTGTGTTGTTGGGCCTTGGTCAAGGTTGATTTGACTTTGCTAGGTTAAGATCATTGAATTTAGGGGATTGATGGAATGTACATTCTATCTCCCAAAATGAATGAATGATCTTAATTTGGTAAAAGTCCTCCTTTGTCCAATTTGAGTTTGATCCACTTCCCCTCCCTCTTCATCTTATTCCCCTTCTTTATGAATTCATGTCATGGTCATATGATATATCTATATCCCAAGGCTAGTTGATTGTAAAATCAACATGAGTATGGATGAGATTAGGCCACCACTTTTGCATATTCTTTTTGTGTGTGGTATGTTTCATGAGCATAGTCCATTATACTATGTCTCTAACATGCATTAACACCAAAGTTCTATTGCCCGATCTCAAATAGTAGTGACTTCTACATAAGTCCAATTACGATTGCTTAACATAGCTCTAAATTTTGAGACAAAAGGCATAACATTCTAGTTAGTGAGATTGTAAGTCTCCCCTCTTTCATGGTATTGTATGGAAACTTGGCCTTTTTTCCTTCCTTTGGAAGATGTCTTGGTTCAAGGATCCATGCTTGTGATAAGTGGGTTGAGTGTTCTCCAAAGAATGACTTAAACAAAAAAGAAAAAGCAATACTAACTTCTAACCTATTAACCACTAACACTTAATTTCAAGCCTTTATTTTTAATGCACTTTATTTTTTAAGCTTTACTCATTTGTCATTGTTCATACCATTCTAATTGTTTATGTTAATGTCATTTTCACTTTGTCCACTTGGACCATATTGTGTGATATATTTTGTTTGTGTATATTGTGTTTGTTTGTATGGTCTTTGACCATTAATGTACATAATAAGAACAAAAACCCTAAAAAATATCTTGTGTGGACTGTTGGCTTAATTTGAGACAATTGGACTTAGAATTTAGGCAACACTCCCTATGCAAAGGACTTGGCCAATGCCAACTTTCATGTAACCAAGTGCTTGTAATTTGAAACTTCATCTGATACATCATTGAGGATCCATTTGAGTTCATCTGCAACATGACCATTGTGAATCTGTTATTTTGAACCTGTGATTTGAAGAAGATCATGGAGTTACTAAGCTTGGATGTGGCCATCTTTATTTGATGCCTTGCTCTTCAAGTTGATATTTTGTGCATTTGTTGTTGCTTGATTCTAATGTCAAAGGGAATTTGGGTTTCTATATGACATTCTTGTCTATTGGATTGCAGCCCATTGGTCAGATCTTTTCAACTCTCAACTTTTAAATTTATGCTTAGGATTAATCTCTTCATCTCCTCCCCACTTATTTAATTTCAAAATATCTCCCTCCTTTTAAAAAAACTTCTTTGTTTGTGCTTGTTTTCTAAACTTAGACCATATTGCAAACTAGAAACTTTGGTCTTAGGCCATTGCATTTTCAAACTTCTTTTCTTAATCAAATTTGTAAATCAACTTAACCATACTTGACTTAAAACTTTCAAAAGCCAAAAATGAACTAACTCATTCAAACCATTTTTAGGCCTTTGTGTCTTTCAAACTTAATATTTGTTAAAAGCAGTGTATTCATTTTGAAATTGATACCACAAACTACAAGGTTTTGATCCCTCATTTTTATGTTGGTACGTAGGCACAAGTCCGAAGGTCTTGTCAAACACAAAAATATAACTAATGAATTGTTTTATCATCCCCCAATCTATTTGTTTGTAAACATCATTTTATACAAAAATACATATGCACACAAAAAAGGGCTTCCTAGGAGTACATAAGACACTTTGGGTGCTAACACCTTCCCTCTGTGTAACCAATCCCCTTACCTGTAATCTCTGGCATTTTATTAGTTTTGATTTGAAAACTTCTTATTCTTGGGTTTTGTTCGTACTTTTTCCCTTTTCACTTGGAAACAATAAAAGCGCGGTGGCGACTCTTGTTATTTGATGTCTAGCTTATCCATAGCTCGATGATCATGAATTTACCGCTACATAAATTAAGTGGCGACTCTGTTATGGAGTAGTCTCTAGTGGGTTTAGCCTACCTTTTTTATGTATATAATTATATATAATTGATGTATGCATATTTGTTTGTATGATATAATCTGCTTGTTGTGATTGATGATCTTTGAGTGGTGAGATAAGTTCTAACCCGAACTTGAGTGCAATTAAGATAAGAGGATGGTATAGTCATGTTCGACTTGTGTGGAGTAGTCCTTAGCAAGTTGGCTTGAGATCCATCTACTTAGTGGAGACCCTTTTGGATTTGGAAATGTCACACAAGTATTTATGGTTAGGCATTACTATCTCTAATTTGGGGTCTGAGAAGCTGAGGACCGTAGAACATTTACCCCCCTTGGCCTATTTAGAACGTAGTACGAAGACTGTTCAAGTGTAGACTTGATAACAGTTATTACGCGATACTACACTCAGATGAGTTTCTCTTGAGAATATTATGGGTTGATGAGTCAGTCATCCTAACCTGTAATATCCGATAGATGGAATTAAGACTCTGGGAACTTTTTAGAACATGATCTACATGTTTTTATCCTTAGTTCACTCCCTTGGGATGGTTCTTACCCAGACTCCATGCTCGTGATTTACAACAAACCATTGATTCTCGGTTGATCCAATCAAGTCTTGTCAATATCAATGGAACTTGGGTGTTGATAAGGTGTAAACCATAATCCACCAAAATGGATGATTGATCTTGACAAAGACTTGATTCATCCCTTGACCTTTGTTTGTTTGCCTTGTGTGTGATCCCTTATCTATAATTGTTGCATTCATGAATTCATGCGCATCATAACATTCATCACACGAAAATTTCAAGGAACTGAGGTGTTATTTGCAAATATTTTCAGACCATGGATTATGGATGAAGGAACACTAAGAAGTACAGTTTCAGATGTCCTGACTTGAAAGAGTTAAGGAAGCTAACATCTTTTGTATTAGATCCTTTGGACTTCAAACAACGCCATGGGAAGCTTTTGTCTATCTTGTCTGCTGATGTGGTTGAAGGACTTTTGAGTGTATTAGTGCAGTTCTATGACCCTCTCTACCGTTGCTTCACTTTTCCGGATTATCAGCTTGTGCCTACGTTGGAGGAGTATGCCCATCTCTTGGGAATACATGTTTCTAACAAAGTGTCGTTTAGTGGATTGGAAGAGATTCCCAGATCACATCTTATTGCTGAAGCTCTTCACTTGAAAAAGTCTGAGATAGAGGCTCATTGGGTGAAGAAAGGAGGATTATTTGGGTTGCCATCTGATTTCCTCATCAAGGAAGCTACTACCTTTGCTCAAGCCGGTAGTGTGGACGCTTTTGAAGCTATCTTTATGTTGCTTATCTATGGATTAGCTTTGTTCCCTAACATTGACGGTTTTGTTGATGTTAACACCATTAGATTTTTCTTGATTGGGAATCATGTGCGTACTTTGTTGGGTAATATGTACTTCTCCTTGCATCTAAGGAATTCTAAGGGTGGGGGAACGATTTTTTGTTGCATTCCTCTTCTGTACAAGTGGTTTATTTCGCACTTGCCTCAGACACCTGCTTTTGTGAAGAACAAACAATGTCTACGATGGTCTCAGAGACTTATGTCTCTCCCTAATGATGATATAGTTTGGTATGATCCTTCTTTGATCAGTTTGGAGGTTATTGACGGTTGTGGTGAATTCTCTATGTGCCTCTCATTGGTACACAAGGAGGAATTAAGTATAACCCTGCTTTGGCTCGTCGTCAACTTGGGTTCCCCTTGAGAGACAAATCTAATAACATGTTGTTAGAAGGTCTTTTCTATCAAGAGGGTAAAGATCCCCAACATTTGAAGCAGAAGATTGTGCATGCTTGGCATAATGTGCATAGGAAGGAAAGATTCGAGCTTGGTCTGCGTAATTGTGTAGCTTTGGAAGCTTACACTCTTTGGGGGAAGAAGAGAGCTTTGGAATTGAAGATTCCCTATCCTTGTGAAAGACCTATGTCCGTGGTTGTGGTTGAGCTATTAACTCTCCCTAACCAGGATGTAGAGGAGTTGGAAGACGCACTCACCAAGATGAAGCGAGAGAAGGATATGTGGGAAGAGCGGTTCCATGCTTTGAGCAAAAAGCATGAGGAGTTGTAGCTTGAGTCTAAGGACAAAGATGCACTTATTAAGCTACTTGAAGACCGAGTGACAAAAAGATAGAGAGAGCCGGAGGTTTCATCTTCTAGCATGCCTCAACCTTCCGTTGCTTGGAAGAAGATTGTTGATCAGCTTGTCCTCGAGAATGAAGGAGAATTGCGGTCCAAAATGCAGCGGAAATTAAAATTTCTCCTTTAGAGATCCTTACGAATGGTCATGATCAGTGATAGAATATTTACCTCTTGTGATGATCGAAACCTTTGGTGCAGATCTCTTGTGACGATCAAAACCTTTGATGCAGATCCACGAAGCGATCACGAACGTTGAACGATGACAACGTCTCTACTCAGTCCACACGAACGGGTTCCTTCAGTCTCAGTGCTAGCTGGTACGAATGAAGGCTTTGAGTGAGAGAGAGAGAGTGAGAGAAAACGAAAATAATGCAACCGCAATTTTTGCTTCTGCACAAGGGTTCTATTTATAGAACCACTTGTGTGGGCTTCAAGCTAAAAGTCCACTTAAGTGTATTTTGGCCCATATCTTATAATATGCCCAAAATCACTTAAGCTCATAGTACCTTACCATATTTCGTATTCTACTCAAGTACACCGTACCTTACGATGTTCTATAACTCACTTAAGGGCACCGTACCTTACGGTATTCCTTAGTTACTCTATCTCTCATCAATCCGTCCTTTGTGTGTGACCCTGTAGGTTTTCGTGACGTTGGCAATTATATTAAATCACGCATTTAACATAATAAATAGTGAGCGGTATCTAGCAACACATCACTGCTACCCAAGACACGAAAATGTCAAGTGATCTGACAATTCCTTCTGTGACAATAATTATGTGTATAATTACCCTTTTGCCCTTATGTCTATATTGAACACAAGGCATAGACCGTGTCATCCTTGTCCAGTTCAATATTGGGCCCATAGACATTTATCCTGTTATGCAGGATGGGAAAATTCCATCTAGGTCACTCATGTCCCTCAGCATGCTTTGTGGAGTACCCATCAACTGTCTTTATGGTTATCCAGTTACGGACAATGTTGGATCAACAATAAAGCACTCGACTCTACATCTAGGGTCCATAGTGGTTTCAGGTCGAAGAGTGGAATACACTATTATCACCATGAGAATAACTTATGACACCTTGCATAACTTTCTATATAGTATTCTCATAGCGGGTCAATCCGGTATAAATATTACTCCTAATATTCATACCTATGTTTAAGACTTGATAACTCTTTATCCATGATCCATGAGATGTGATCATCAGTCTACAAACATAATAGTCTTAATGCTTTAATGTTATCCCACTTCACACTAAAGCTCGACTACGGATACTTTAGGAATAGTGTCCTTATGTTTAATGTGTTCTCATGATTAAGTCACACTTAATACATTAAACGGACTATCTATTCCAGGAACTTTATTAATCAACCATAATAAAGAGAATGCCTTTTATTATTCGATACAAGTACCAAAATGTATTGGCCTCTAGGGCTTACACCAACAGAGAAGACTCAGATGAATGCTTCTTTTGAGATCGAGATCCGACACATTCGAAGGAAGTACGCACCTATAGCCAGATCATCTGACGTTGTTAGGGATCCTTAGGATGACTAGTCTCCTTTTATCTTGTATTTTTCATTTGGTTTCTGAAATTGTACTCAGTGTAATCCTTCCAATTATATAAATAAAAGAGATTTTTATGGTCATATCAAATTGTTGCAATTGTTGTTATATATATATATATATATATATATATATATATATATATATATATATATATATATATATATATATATATATATATATATATATATATATATATATATATATATATATATATATATGCAAAATAATATCATAAGTTCCTTGAAAATAAAACTAACCCAACATTGCATTTCATGCATCATTTGCATAAGCAGGTTTCTCTTTTGCCAGATGTCGCATTGGCGTTTCTTCTGTGCTTCAGCCAAGCTGACTCACCGGTACAATACCCGCGCCAATCATTTGAAGATCATGGAGCATCTTGAACAAGAGAAAAAAGACATGAAAGAGGAGATCGCCCGCCTGACTGCCATGATGGAGTCAGTTTTAGCTGGACAAAGCCAGTCTTCTCCAACGCCTACAACTCCCCCCCCTCTCAGAGGACTGTTATTTCAGAGGTAGCTACCTCTACTATTCCTGCAACTGCTGCCCGTTTCGCGCCTGCCATGCCTGCCGGATTCCCATGGGGAATGCCTCCGAACTTCGTACCTGAAGACTTTGCGCCTATATTTGCTTCTATGCCGACATCTAGCCCGACCATGTCTGTGCCACCGCCTGTTGTGCATACCTTACCTCGTGTGGAAGACACCATTTATCATTCTGAGCCGTCTGAGGGCCCGAATATGTATGAGAAAATGGATGAAATGAAAGATCAATTTCTTGAGCTGCGCAAGGAATTGAAAACTTTGAGAGGTAAGGATCTATTTGGGAAGAGTGTTGCTGAGTTGTGTCTAGTGCCGAATGTGAAGATTCCAGTGAAGTTCAAAGTGCCTGACTTTGAAAAGTACAAAGGGAACACATGTCCGCTCAGTCATTTGGTGATGTATTCCCGTAAAATGTCTACCCAAACAGACAATGATCAACTGTTGATCCACTACTTTCAAGACAGTCTGACCGACGATGTATTAAGATGGTATAGGGGATTGGATAGTGTGAGCACCGCACTTTCAACGATTTGGGTGAAGCATTTGTAAAGCAGTACAAGTACAACGTTGATATGGCTCCCGACCGAGATCAGTTGAGATCATTGTCTCAGAAGGACAAGGAGACATTCAAGGAGTATGCATAGAGGTGGAGAGAACTCGCTGCTCAGATCAACCCTCCTTTAGAGGAAAAGGAGATGACCAATTATTTTTGAAGACCCTTAGCTCATTTTATTATGAGAGGATGATCACAAGTTCCCCTAGTGATTTTACCGAAAGGGTAAATATGGGGATGAGGCTAGAAGAAGGTGTCCGAGAAGGATGGTTGTCTAAGGAGGAAGTATCGTCTAGCAAGAGATACGACAACAGTTTTGGTAAGAAGAAGGATAATGAAGCCAATGCAATTGTTAGTGGGAGGCAGAGGAGGCCTCAAATCAGAAAAAGTCAACCACCCCATCAACATCATCATCAAGTATCTTTGGTTATTCCAGTATTTTCATCAAGTTAATCAACACCAGTTCAACAATAAAAACATCAACAACAACAACCATTACAACGTACAAACACCTACAACAACAACAATACCAATAATCATCAACAACAGAATTTTGAGAGGAAGAATGTCTCTTTCGACCCGATTCCTATGACATATGCAGAGCTTTATCCCTCTTTTGTCCTCAAGAACCTACTCCAACCAAGAAATCCTCCGCAAATCCCTGAACCACTTCCATGGTGGTACAAGCCAGAACTCCGATGTGCTTTTCATCAAGGGGCACCTGGACATGACATTGAGAACTGCTATCCACTCAAATATGAAGTTCAAAAGCTGGTTAAGAATGGAATGGTGTCCTTCCAATGGAAATTCATCTGTCAATATGATGGACGACTGTCCCGGGGAGTTCAAGGTATTCGATGTCCGCTTCATTCGAAGGTCCTTCGTGAGGATGTACAAGGACATTTGCTTGGTTAGTGATTGTGAGCATGACCATGATGGTTCTGCTATCTGCAGTGTTAACCCGAGGGGTTGTATGATTGTGAAAAGAGACATCCAACGATTGATAGATGAGGGTATGATTCAGATTGTTCAATCCCGACACATAGATGATGATGTCAATGTAATTGTTCCCGTATTCAAGAATCCCGAGAGAGTGATGATTCAATATGATAGTAGAAACAGTAACAATATCTGCCAAAGATCGGTATCGTCGTTGGTCATACGGTTGGCGGGTCCAGTCCCGTACGTATCCAATAAGGTTGTTCCTTATCAGTATAATGCAACTATGGTGAAGGATGGTCAAGAGGTTCCATTACCTACGACCAATTCTGTCGTGAGCATTACTGATGTGACCAATAAGGTCGAGTGTTTGGGCCGGTGTTCCCAAAAGATGTAGAAGATTGTCCAGTTGGTAAGCAGGTAGAAGTGCCTGCAACAGATCCAATTAGTGCTTCAAAGCGTCAGTCTGGTGAATCCAACAATTTGAAGACTAACGATGATGATGAGGTACTTAGGTTGATAAAGAAGAGTGAGTTTAATGTGGTGGAACAGTTGCTCCAAACCCCCTTGAAGATTTCAGTACTGTCTATGCTCATGAATTCAGAAGTGCACAGAGAAGCACTGCAAAGAGTTATAGAGAAAGCATTCATAGAACATGATGTTACGATGGATCAGTTTGATCATATTGTGGCTAACATCACTGCTTGCAACAAACTCAGCTTTTGTGATGAAGAACTCCCTGAGGAGAGTAGGAATCATAATCTGGCTTTGCATATCTCCATGAATTGCAAAGATGACGCTTTATACAATGTTCTAGTTAACACCAGATCTTCGTTGAATATGCTGCCAAAGTCAACATTGTCAAAGCTATCATATCAAGGAGCACCTATGAGATATAGTGGTGTAATCGTCAAAGCTTTTGATGGTTCGCGCAAAACAGTGATTGGTGAAGTGGACCTTCTAGTGAAGATAGGTCCGAGTGATTTTCAAATTACTTTTCAAGTAATGGATATCCACCCGGCCTACAGTTGTCTGTTAGGAAGGCCATGGATCCACGAGGCGGGAGCTGTTACCTCCACATTGCATCAGAAACTCAAATTTGTCAAGAATGGGAAATTAGTCATTGTTGGCGGGGAGAAGGCGTTGTTGGTTATCTGTCATCTTTATCTTATGTTAAAGCTGAGGATGAGATTGGAACTCCATTCCAAGCCTTATCTATTGTTGTTGAAAAGAGAGTTGGGGCACCTATGTCCTCATTGAAATATGCAAGGAAGATTGTCGAAGAAGGAATTATTTATCAGTGGGGACGAGTAGTGGAGGTCGCTGATAACAAGAGTAGGACCGGTCTGGGTTTTCAGCAAGGTTCGTTAGCTGCTAGATCAGAGGATATGCAACTTAGCTTCCGTAGTAGAGGGTTCATTCATGGTAATGAACAACACTTAGCTGTTGTGCTAGAGGACGACGAAGAGGAAGACTGCACCAATTTTGTGACGCATGGAAAGGCTTGCAACAATTGGATTGCTGTTGATATTCTTAGTATTTTGCATCGATCTAACTAATTTCTTTTATTTGTTTTTGAAAAATCCTTCACCTATGCCAAAGGGAGAAATGAACATTGTTAGGCATTTCAAATTTGATCATCAATAAAATTAATTCTATTCATCCACATCTATGATGTTTTGTTTTTACTTTTTGCTTTATTCTGAAAATGGTAATCACAAAAAACATAAATAAATAATATAATTGTCCATCTGTATAATATTTGGCCACAAATTCACTTCTCTAAAATCAAAATATCAAATCATTATGCAGGTTAGTTCCTAACCCCATTGAATACAATGATCCTTCTCCTTCTCCAAATTTTGAATTCCCTGTGTTTGAGGCTGAGGAGGAAAGTGATGAAGAAGTGAGTGATGAATTGTCTCGTCTTCTTGAGCATGAAGGAAAAGCCATTCAGCCATTCGAAGAACAGATTGAGTTAGTCAACTTGGGTTCCGAAGATGATGTGAAGGAATTCAAGATTGGGTCTCGACTGTGTCCAGATTGGAAGAAGGGGTTGGTTGATCTTCTTCGAGAGTATTCAGATGTGTTTGCTTGGTCCTATCAAGACATGCCTTGTTTGGATTCTGATATTGTGGAGCATAGATTGCCGTTGAAGCCATAATGCCGGCCAATCAAGTAGAAGTTGAGAAGAATGCATTCTGATATGGCAGTGAAGATCAAAGAAGAAGTGAGAAGCAGATTGATGCTGGTTTCCTTGTGACTGCTGAGTATCCGCAATGGGTGGCCAATATTGTGCCTGTGCCGAAGAAAGATAGAAAAGTCCGTATGTGTGTTGACTATAGAGATTTGAATAAAGCCAGTCTGAAAGATGATTTCCCTCTGCCACACATTGATATGTTGGTAGACAACACTGCTAAATTCAAAGTCTTTTCGTTTATGGATGGATTTTACGGATATAATCAGATCAAGATGGCACCCGAAGATATGGAGAAGACCACATTCATTACACCTCAGGGAACATTCTGTTATAGAGTGATGCCTTTCGGTTTGAAGAATGCTGGTGCAACTTACCAAAGACCAATGACTACTCTTTTTCATGATATGATGCATAAAGAGATTGAAGTTTATGTCAGTGACATGATTGCTAAATCAATTAATGAAGATGAACATGTTGAGCATTTGTTAAAGTTATTCCAGCGTTTGAGGAAATATAAACTCCGCTTGAATCCCAATAAGTGTACTTTTGGTGTTCGTTCTGGTAAGTTATTGGGCTTTATTATCAGCGAGAAGGGTATTGAAGTTGATCCTGCCAAGGTCAAAGCAATACAAGAGATGCCTGCGCCCAAAACTGAGAAGTAAGTCATAGGTTTTCTCGGCCGTTGAATTATATCTCAAGATTCATTTCACACATGACTGCCACATGTGCGCCTATATTCAAGCTTCTTCGGAAAGATCTGTCTTGTGATTGGACCGAAGAATGCCAAAAAGCTTTTGATAGTATCAAAGAATATCTGCCTGAACCTCCGATTTTGTCTCCACCTGTTGAAGGAAGACCATTGATCATGTATTTGACTGTGCTTGAAGATAGTATGGGTTGTGTTCTTGGTCAGCAAGATGAGACTGGAAAGGAAGAATTTGCAATTTACTACCTCAATAAGAAGTTCACCGACTGTGAGACTCGGTATTCTATGCTAGAAAAGACTTATTGCGCATTGGCTTGGGCTGCTAAGCGTCTGCGTCAGAATATGTTGAATCATACCACTTGGTTGATATCCAAAATGGATCCAATCAAGTGTATATTTGAGAAGCCTGCTTTAACTGGGAGAATTTCCCATTAGCAGATGTTATTATAAGAGTATGATATCGAATACCGATCTCAGAAAGCGATCAAAGGTAGTATCGTGGCTGACCATATGGCTCACCAACCAATTGAAGATTATCAGTCAGTGCAGTATGACTTTCCTGATGAAGAGATCTTGTACTTGAAAATGAAAGACTGTGATGAACCATTGCTTGAAGAAGGGTGATGCTTGTCGTGACTATATATAAAATATAGTCTATCGGGTACTTGACTGGAAGTGCACAGTCCAATCGCTTTAGTTTTAAAAGATATCGTCCCACAGGGACCTATGGTCAAACTAGTGCTACTAACGTGACTATGTTTAAGCTAAGGGAATGATTAGTAGAAGTTTGGGGGCAAAATAGTAAATCTAAGGGAAATTTAGTTTTAAGAAATAATTGATGGAAGGAATCAGTATGCAACACATTAATTGTTAGGGATTCGATAAGTCACCGGTGAATAGTTTAAACGCCAAATATCTCTCAGTAGAAAATATTTATTTAAAAGGCTTTATCTCACACTCTCGTGATTGTTGATTCGGCCTATAGCTTTAAGTCAGAATGTACGCTCTCGCTGTCCCATTTGAAGTTAAAATTACTTTTTGAAAATAAATAAGTTCTAATTGTTTTTAAAGTGCTCTCGCTATTTTTAAACTCAATGCCTAATTTTTACTATCCAGCTTGAGCCTCACGCTCTCGCGATTGTTGGTTCTCACCTTAGTTAATTTTCCACTCTCGTGGCAAAACTGTATTAAATAGCTTCTCACGCTTTTGTGATAAAGTTAATTAAATTTAAATTAAAAACCCCAGCCTAAAAGATTGTTTGAGAAAAAGAGTTTTCACCGATTATTATTAAATCCCATCAAATTAAATTGTTACATACTGATACCGGTAATTTAGCTGGACATGTTAAATAGCGCAAACACAGAGCATATACAGATTAACAGTGCGGCAGACATAATTATAACAATAACAAGGCAATAATAATAATTTGATAAAAACCTGGCAATTGGATTAACAGAGTACGGCGAATCTTCGAGTACTTGAGCAGTCCTCCACAAGTCGGTAGGATTTTGCTTCTTCAATACAATTGCTTACTAAATTAAATAAAGTGTAGTAGTTCCCCAATGTAGGAAACTACTACTATGGCTAACTGGAAAACGGAAAGGAAAAGGGAAAAAGGAAATTCTAAAAAGAATGGCGAATGAACTAAGGCAACGGAAACAAAGTTGCTGAAAAGAAAATAACTAAAAAGCTAGAATGCTGTAAAAATTCAATTGCAGAGTGTAAGTGTCGATGTTCCAATTTTCCAACTTTGGTCCTTTATATAATGCCTTGATAGGTCTTGGCGGTTGAGGAAATTAAGGAAGACTCGTTGAATGAGGAATCTTTGGGGGAGTCAAGTTGTTGGAGAGAATTTAGGCACGTTTGGATACCTCTGGCTGACTGTTTCAAAGCGTAAAACTTGGCCGTGTGATGTTCGTCACGGGCCTGTGACGGTCGTCACAGGCTGGGTCGTGACGGTTGCCCCTATTCAATCAGCTGGGAACCCGAATGGATGAGAGCAACGGCTGTCAGACTTTCAGGGTAAACAGGGATTGAATACCAAGAACCGTAGAATTTGCACTCTGCTGGATATGATACAAGGAGAACCACGTCATTTACTGATGACGCCTGCAATTGACAACTTCAGAAAGGCGAAACCATTTACCGATGGTTAGAAACTGGAAACTTGATATTTACCGATATCAACTTCAGCAAGACCATTTACCGATGGCTGTTGGGAAACAAATCTGATGTAAAAGGAAGCAAGACCATTTACCGATGGTGGCTTCAAAAAAACTTGTCATTTACCGATATCAACTTCAACTCGACCATTTACCGATGGCTACTGCAACTGGGGATTCGATATTTACCGATATCGAAGAAAACGGGGCCATTTACCGATGGCGGATAAAACTGGGCATTCAATATTTACCGATATCGAAGCATACAGGGCCATTTACCGATGGCATCTCCACTTGGGGAGGAACAAAATCTTTGTGGTGTAATCAGACAAGATGTTTACCGACGACTTTTGGGGATCTTGATTTTATTAACAAGAGAACAAAGAATGACCAGACATTTACCGATGACTGGGATGAGACTCGATGTTTACCGACATCGAAAGATGATGTTTACCGACATCAAAAGAATGACCAGACATTTACCGATGACTGGGAATGAGAAATTTATTGGGGAGATACAAACAAATATTCGCAACCGGAAACCAGACAGGACATTTACAGATGACTCTACTGGGGATTTCTAGCTGGGGATTATCAGACATTTACCGATGACTGCAGAAAAGACTCGATGTTTACCGACATCGAAAGATGATGTTTACCGACATCAAAAAATGACCAGACATTTACCGATGACTGGGGAGAAAACCTGATGTTTACAGACACCGAAACAATGGTGTTTACCGACACCAACAATAATGACCAGACATTTACTGATGACTGGAGAGAAAACCCGATGTTTACAGACACCGAAACAATGGTGTTAACCGACACCAAAAATGATGACCAGACATTTACTGATGACTGGAGAGAAAACCCGATGTTTACAGACACCGAAACAATGGTGTTTACCGACACCAAACAAAGAAACACACGCGGGTGCTGGCATGACACTTACCGGTATCACAAGAACGACATCTTAGATATGTCAAGGCAAGGTTGACCACTTACTGGGGGTCTCACTGGGGAGAAACAAACTTTCTGTCGCCAACGGGTGAGGTAATAAACCTCTGTGGGGATATCAATCCTGAATGCTGTCAAGAGCAACTGTAGCAGACTTGCTGTGCTGATGTTGAATGAAATGATCCGCCTCTGCCGGGGATACGGTCTGGTGAGGTTAACACATGAATGCATATGTTTGAATTTTTCTATGGCGTAATGCTCCATATTGAATGGGGATGCTACGCAGTTTGAGGATGCAATGATCACTAAAAATGCAAGAATGCAAAAAATGATGAAAAACTCCGGCTGGGGAGCCAAAACTGATCGGGTACTCCAACTCTGCGGGGAGACTCTGCAGGGAGAGCAACAACTTCTCACTCATGTTGGAGAATAGCACTGCTGCCGGGGAAAGGTAAACCCCGCTGGGGATATCCTTCAGTCCACAGATAGGATAAATGCTGGAGATAAATTTCAATGAACCTGCCTCACTCGGGGGGGAAATCGGCAAATACAGGCCCGCTGGGGATAGGCAATCCTTAGATCTGTTGGGGAATAGAAGACACTATCCATAGACGTCTCCGCAGGGGAACATAGCTCTGATAGCTTCCAAACTTGCTTGGGGAAAATATCTGCTGAGGAAACGTCCTCACAGATGCCAACCTGAAAAACAGCACAACAAAATGCCCCCAGGGGATACATGGACAAGATACGCTCAAGTGTCCTCAATATTCAAAATGATTTTCAAATGTTTCATCTTTTTGCACGTTATTGTGTAGCCTTCATGTTCTTATATGCAATGCTTATCAAAAATTCGGACATTTTTGCAAACAAAACAGTAAAAATAAAACAAAAGAGCCATTTATCTGAATAACGACTTTTATTGATTGAAAATGTGCCTGAAGAGGCGAATACATTGGGAAGCAATTCCTAGAAAGAGGTAATTGCGCATAAAGGAAAAATCTATCCTAATGGTAACGTGAACACGGCATCCACTATTTCCCAATTCTGTTATAACTCACAGATCATCAATTTTCCTCCCAACTCCTTGCTTTCTGAGAAGAATGACTGGACGGGTCACATCTTTCGAGATGGCAGACGACAAAGCTTGATGAAGTACAGACAACTCAGACTGTAGTCTTCGCTTTAATCCCTCTTTTGGCTGGATCGCCCTTTCGGGTTTTCAATCCACCGGGATACCCATTTTTGCCTAAGCCGCCCTTGCGGGTTTTCGACTTACCAGGTGTACAAATTCTTTTCATTTTATCCCTAATTTTTGCCCGAACCTTTTCTTTCTGTTTTTTGGTTCGCCGGGATGCCCTTTTTTTGCCTGGACTCTTTTTTTCCTTTTTTGTCCAGCGGGTCAATTTATGCGAAGTATTTTTTGACTACATCTGAGTTAACAGGGGACGGAAAATCTTCACCATCCATAGTTGTAAGCATCAAGGCTCCACCGGAGAATACCTTTTTCACAACATATGGACCTTCATAATTAGGAGTCCACTTGCCCCTGTTATCTGCACCGGGAGGGAGGATCCTCTTCAAAACTAGATCACCGATCTGATAGCTTCGAGGGCGCACTTTCTGATCAAAGGCTCGCTTCATCCTTCTCTGATACAACTGTCCATGGCATACAGCTGCTAGCCGTCTCTCCTCGATAAGGCTCAACTCGTTAAACCTTGTTCGAATCCACTCGGCTTCGTCCAGCTTGACATCCAATAAAACTCTCAGAGAAGGAATCTCCACTTCAACAGGTAGGACAGCTTCCATACCATACACAAGGGAGTAAGGGGTTGCCCCGGTCGACGTACGTACTGAGGTACGGTACCCATGCAAAGCGAAAGGCAGCATCTCATGCCAATCCTTGTACGTAACGACCATCTTCTGCACAATTTTCTTGATATTCTTGTTCGCCGCTTCTACAGCACCATTCATCTTCGGTCTGTAAGGAGAAGAATTGTGATGCTCAATCTTGAAATCTTTACAAAGCTCTTTCATCATCTTGTTATTGAGATTCGAACCATTGTCAGTGATGATTCTCTCAGGGACTCCATAACGACATATGATTTCTTTCTTGATGAACCGGGTAACCACTTGTTTGGTAACGTTAGCATAGGAAGCTGCTTCCACCCACTTGGTGAAATAGTCAATCGCTACCAAAATGAAGCGATGTCCATTCGAAGCAGTAGGCTCAATCTTCCCAATCATATCAATGCCCCACATGGCAAACGGCCAAGGCGAATTCATGACATTCAGAGGGCTTGGTGGTACATGCACCTTATCAGCATAGATTTGACACTTATGGCACTTTCGAGCATACTTGAAACAATCGGATTCCATAGTCATCCAGTAATAACCCGCTCTCAACAATTTCTTAGCCATCGCATGTCCGCCGGCATGAGTACCGAAGGAACCTTCATGAACTTCCTGCATTAACATGTCCGCCTCGGGTCTGTCCACGCATCTGAGCAAGACCATGTCAAAGTTTCTCTTATACAGCACATCATCCTGATTCAAATAGAAGCTTCCAGCTAGCCTTCTCAGGGTTTTCTTGTCATTCTTCGACGCACCTTCGGGATACTCCTGAGTCTTGAGGAAGTTCTTGATGTCATAATACCACGGCTTCTCATCACCCACAACAGACTCGGCTGCAAACACATATGCAGGCCTCTCAAGTCGATTCACCGCAACATGTGGCACATGATTCCACCAATGAACTTTGATCATAGACGATAAAGTATCCAAGGCATCAGCCATTTGATTCTCATCCCGGGGGACATGATACAACTTCACCTTCTTGAAGAACGTCAGTATTCTTCTGGTGTAATCTCTATACGGAATCAAATGTGGCTGATTCGTATTCCAATCTCCATTGACTTGATTGACCACTAGAGCGGAATCTCCAAATATATCAAGAGTTTTGATCCTCAGATCAATGGCTTCTTCTATCCCCATGATACAAGCCTCATACTCAGCTTCGTTGTTGGTGACGTCAAACGTCAATCTGGCAGAAAAAGGTATATGAGCACCTTTAGGATTGATCAATACTGCACCCACACCGTTACCGTTCATATTCACAGCCCCATCAAACATCAGTGTCCATTTGTCATCCGGGTCCGGTCCTTCCTCAACAAGAGGCTCTTCGCAATCTTTCATTTTAAGATACATGATGTCTTCATCAGGGAACTCAAACATCATAGGCTGATAATCTTCAATCGGTTGCTCGGCGAGGTAGTCTGACAGAATACTACCTTTGATGGCCTTTTGTGACGTGTACTGAATATCATATTCTGTTAGAATCATCTGCCAACGAGCAACGCGTCTGGTGAGAGCCGGTTTCTCAAAGATGTACTTCACTGGATCCATCTTAGAAATCAATAAGGTAGTATGGTTCAACATATACTGCCTCAGTCGGCGAGCAGCCCAGGCCAAAACACAGCAAGTTTTCTCGAGCAGTGAATATCTTGTTTCACAGTCGGTAAACTTTTTGCTAAGGTAGTATATGGCATGCTCTTTTCGACCAGACTCGTCATGCTGTCCCAATACACACCCCATCGAGTTCTCAGTCACTGACAGGTACATTATCAGAGGTCTCCCTGGAACTGGAGGTATAAGGATTGGAGGTTTCTGTAAATACTCTTTAATCTTGTCAAAAGCTTTCTGACAATCATCATTCCACTTGATCGCTTGGTTCTTTCTAAGCAGTTTGAAAATTGGTTCACACGTGGCAGTTAGGTGAGATATGAACCTTGCAATGTAGTTCAATCTCCCTAAAAACCCACGGACTTGCTTCTCCGTTTTCGGTTCAGGCATCTCTTGAATAGCTTTGACTTTTGCTGGATCAACCTCCATCCCTTTCTCACTGACAATGAAGCCTAAAAGCTTCCCTGATCTCACCCCAAACATACACTTGTTCGGATTCAACCTCAGCTTGAACTTTCTCAACCGGTCAAACAGCTTCTGCAAATTAACCAGGTGCTCCTCTTCTGTCTGCGACTTCGCAATCATATCATCTACGTACACTTCAATTTCTTTGTGCATCATGTCGTGAAAAAGAGTCGTCATTGCCCTCTGATAGGTAGCACCAGCATTCTTTAGCCCAAATGGCATCACCTTATAACAGAACGTGCCCCAAGGTGAAATGAATGTCGTCTTTTCCATATCCTCTGGCGCCATCTTGATCTGATTATATCCAGAGAAACCATCCATGAAAGAGAATACCGAGGATTGAGCCGTATTATCAACCAATACATCAATGTGAGGTAATGGGAAATCATCTTTCGGACTCGCTCTATTCAAATCCCGGTAATCGACACACATTCTGACTTTACCATCCTTCTTCGGCACAGGAACGATGTTGGCCACCCATGGGGGATAACTTGTAACAGCCAAAAAACCCGCATCCCACTGCTTCTGAACCTCTTCCTTGATCTTAGTTGCCATGTCAGGACTCGTTCTACGAAGCTTCTGCTTGACCGAAGGACATCCTTCTCTAAGAGGTAATCGATGCACCACAATGTCTGTATCTAACCCAGGCATATCTTGACATGACCAGGCGAATATCTCCACATATTCTCTCAGCATCTCAATCAGCCTCCTCTTGACAGAGTCCTCTAAAGCAGCCCCAATCTTGATTTCTCTTTTGGCGTCCTCAGTACCCAAATTAACAACCTCCAACTCCTCCTGATGAGGTTGGATGACCCTTTCCTCCTGCTTCAGCAATCTGACCAATTCTGCAGGGAGTTCACAGTCTTCCTCACTCTCCTCTTCAGCTTGGTAGATGGGATTGTCGAAATCATACTGAGCCATAACAGAACTGTTCATAGTGAATGCCATAAGATCGCTTCTGCATGTTTAATGCTTTGTTTTAGAAAAAGAGTTCAATAAAGTCACAAAAAACAAAAACATTGCCATTTTTATTGTTTTTTTGAAAAAAAATGAAAACAAAAAAAATAGAAAAACAGGGATCACAAAGTTTGATTGCAAAAAATGTCCTTCATTAATGATAATCATTAAAACATGATGAGGCCCTACAATGAACCACTACGCCTTGGGCAGAACGTAGGATTTTCATGCAAAATGAAAAAACAACAGAAAATTACTCTGTCTGAAGAGTAACTTGGACCACTTCTTCAGCCGTCCAGTTGTTGATAGACCCCCCTGGTGCACACGGGCGAACCCAGTTGTCCAAATCACAATCACTGTCACAGTCTTCACTACCGGTTGCAGAGACGTCGCCATGATTCATCAGCCCAGCGCTGGTAAAGGTACTCGGACCCGCTTGACCATTTTGCTCTGCTCGGAGAGGCTCATAACCAACGCCAAATTTGTCTTCTTTGGCAGGCAAGTCCACCATCTTGCCCCAGCCTTCAGCTTTGCCAAAATCAACAACCTCCTTAGCCTGCTTGTAAGAAGTAATTGAAGCAACTGGCTTCCTCTGCTCAGCGTATGCCACTTTCTCAAGAGCCACAGTCTCAAACGCCTGGCATAAGGTTTCGTGGATCTCGCCATCCACCTCAACATATTTGAACGAGGATAGATGACTCACCAGAATCTCTTCTTCACCGCACACAGTCACAATCTGACCGTTCCAGACATACTTGAGCTTTTGATGGAGAGTCGACGAGACTGCCCTTGCTGCATGAATCCATGGACGCCCCAATAAACAACTATAGGCGGGCTGGATGTCCATAACATAGAAGATGATATCGAATACCTCAGGACCTATCTTCACAGGCAAGGTAACTTCCCCACACACAGAACGTTTGGATCCGTCGAAAGCACGAACGATCAGGTCACTGGGAGTAAGCACAAACCCTTCCACATCAATCTTCTTCAGAATCTGCTTAGGCAGCACATTCAGCGACGACCCGGTGTCTACCAATACGTGAGACAACACTGCCCCCTTGCACTCCATGGTGATGTGCAAGGCTTTGTTATGGTTTCGCCCTTCAGGTGGTAAGTCCAGGTTGGTGAAACCCAAACCATGCCTGGTGCTCACATTGGCCATCACACCCTCCAGTTGATTGACAGAAATCTCCTGAGGCACGTAAGCCAGATTCAACATCTTCAGCAAGGCATTACGGTGCACCTCAGAGCACAACAACAGTGAAAGTATAGAAATCTTGGACGGAGTTTGATTCAACTGATCTACAATCTTGTAGTCACTCTTCTTGATTATTTTCATAAACTCCTCCACGTCCTTCTCAAATGACCCCTCGGGCGCTTCCTTCTGGACAAGCTCTTCCTCAACCACAGCTTGCTTACCCTTTGCTTTGGCGAGAGCTTCAGCATTATTGTCCCTCAAAGGCTGCGGTGCGAACAGACGACCGCTTCTGGTAAAACCTCCTGGACCCCCTACATTATCCACAGCCGGACCAACAGTTGCAGGAACTCTATTCGGTAAACCAATTGTCACTGGAGTTTGAGATAGGAAAGCTGATGCCCTAGATGAGAAGATCAGAGCCATGGAGTGTCAGAACTCTTTGGGTTTTGATGTCACGAATATGGGGCTGGTAGAAGGATTGAGAATCCCTTACAATTTCAAAGCGCCATCATTTGATAAATACAATGGTACTTCTTGCCCTCGCACCCATGTGCAGGCATACTACAGGAAAATCTCTGCCTATACGGATGACGAGAAAATGTGGATGTATTTTTTCCAGGATAACTTGTCTGGGGCTTCCTTGGATTGGTACATGGAGCTAAAGAGGGAATCCATTTGTAATTGGAGAGATCTGGGTGAAGCCTTCTTGAGGCAGTACAAACATAATATGGACATGGCGCCGAGCCGGACTCAGTTGCAGAGTCTTTGTCAAAAATCCGGAGAAAGCTTCAAGGAGTATGCCCAGAGGTGGCGTGAGTTGGCTGCAAGAGTACAACCCCCTATGCTGGAGAGAGAACTAACTGATATGTTTATCGGTACATTACAAGGAGTATTCATGGACCGGATGGGAAGTTGCCCATTCGGTAGTTTCTCAGACGTTGTAATTTGTGGGGAGAGGACTGAAAGCTTGATTAAAACTGGGAAGATTCAGGATGCTGGTTCCTCATCTTCAAAGAAACCATTTGCTGGGGCACCTCGCAAGAGAGAGGGTGAAACTAATGTTGTGCAACACCGGAGAAGTACAAACAGAGGCCAGTACCGCCAGGTTGCTGCTGTAACCATTCCAGCACCTCAACCTCGTCAACAGCAACAACAAAGGGTTCAACAACCACCACCACAACAACAACAACAACAACAACGTCCGTATCAAGCTAGACAGAGGATGCCTGATCGTCGTTTTGACCCGTTGCCGATGACCTATGCTGAGTTGCTACCTGAGTTGCTCAGATTGGGATTCGTGGAGTTGCGTACGATGGCTCCGTTGACGAAGATACCACCTGGGTATGATGCCAACGTCCGTTGTGATTTCCACTCTGGTGCACTGGGGAACCATATTGAGAACTGCCGGGCTTTTCATCATAAGGTCCAGGATTTAATTGACGCCAAAACTATCAATTTTGCTCCTGTGCCTAATGTTGTGAACAACCCTATGCCTCAGCATGGTGCGCATAGAGTGAACAATGTTGAAGGGGGAGAGGCCTTGGACTTGATAGTTGATGTTGGTGATGTTCAGACTCCGTTGGTTGCTGTGAAGGATCGTCTGTTGAGTGGGGGAGTATTCCCGGGCTATTGTGGGGGCTGTTCAGATTGCGCAAAATCAGAGAATGGGTGTATGCAGTTGAGGGCTGGTATCCAGAATTTGATTGATGAGGGTTGTTTACAGTTTGCTCGGGCTGTTAGAGATCGTGGAGTGGTGTCAACCGTCACCATTTATTTCAAACCGTCCGAGGGACGTGGCCAGAGGACTGTCAATGCGCCTACAACTAGTGGTACTCCTGTTACCATTTCTGCTCCTGTAACCGTCAGTGCTCCAACTACCATCGTTGCTTCGGGAAGAAGGCCGGTTGAGAACAGTAAAGTAGTGCCATGGAAGTATGACAACGCTTACCGTAATAACCGAAGGGCTGAAAGTTAGATCAGGCCGGTTAATCAGTCTCCCGTGACTATTGGTGTGCCTAGTAGAATTCCTGTGATTGCAAGTCCAGTTGTGGATAATGTTGGGGGACCCGGAGGTTTTACCAGAAGCGGTCGTCTGTTTACTCCACAACCGTTGAGGGACAACAATGCTGAGGCTCTCGCCAAGGCTAGAGGTAAACAAGCCGTGGTGGATGAAGAACCTGTCCAAAAGGCGCCTGAGGGGTCGTTTGAGAAAGATGTGGAGGAGTTCATGAAAATAATTAAGAAGAGTGACTACAAGATTGTAGATCAGCTGAATCAGACTCCGTCCAAGATTTCTATCCTCTCATTGCTTCTGTGCTCTGAGGCACAGCGTAATGCCTTGCTGAAAATGCTGAATCTGGCTTACGTGCCTCAGGAGATCTCTGTCAACCAGTTGGAGGGTGTGATTGCTAATGTGAGTACCAGGCATGGTGTGGGGTTCACAGACTTGGATTTGACGCCTGAAGGTCGCAACCATAACAAGGCCCTGCATATCACCATGGAGTGCAAAGGCGCAGTATTATCACATGTGTTAGTGGATACTGGTTCGTCTTTGAATGTGCTGCCTAAGAAGATTCTGGGTAAGATTGATGTTGAAGGGGTTATCCTCACTCCGAGCGATCTGATTGTTCGTGCATTTGAAGGATCCAAACGGTCTGTTTTTGGTGAAGTCACGTTGCCGGTGAGGATTGGCCCGGAGGTGTTCAGTATTGTCTTCTATGTGATGGACATTCAGCCAGCATATAGTTGTTTATTGGGGCGTCCTTGGATTCACGCAGCTGGGGCAGTTTCGTCAACTCTCCACCAGAAGCTGAAGTATGTCTGGAACGGTCAGATTGTGATTGTGTGTGGTGAAGAAGACATTCTGGTGAGTCACCTATCCTCTTTCAAGTATGTAGAGGTGGGTGGCGAGATCCATGAAACTTTATGCCAGGTATTCGAGACTGTTGCTCTTGAGAGGGTGGCTTTCGCTGAGCAGAAGAAGCCAAGTGCCTCAATTTCATCGTACAAGCAGGCAGTGGAGGTTGTCAACTCTGGTAAGACAGAAGGCTGGGGCAAGATGGTGGATTTGCCCGTCAAAGAAGATAAGTTCGGTATTGGTTATCAACCTCTACAGGCAGAGCAGATGGAGCAGAAAGGGCCGAGTACCTTTACCAGTGCGGGGCTGATGAATCACGGTGATGCCTTTGCAACCAGTAGTGAAGACGGGGACAATGATTGTGATCTGGACAACTGGGTTTGCCCGTGTGCACCAGGGGAGTCGATCAACAATTGGACAGCAGAAGATGTGGTCCAAGTTACTCTTCAAACAGAGTAATTTTCTTTTGTTTTTCATTTTGCACAAGACCCTACGTTCTGCCCAAGGCGTAGTGGTTCGTTGTAGGGCCTCATCATGTTTTCCAATGATATCATTAATAAAGGACGTTTTGCAAACAATTTTGTGATCCCTGTCTTTCTGTTTTGTTTTTCACTTTTTCAAAAAAAATAAAAATGGCAATGTTTTTGTTTTTGTGACTTTCTTGAACTCTTTTTTCTAAAATAAAGCATTAAACATGCAGAAGTGATCTTACGGACACCACTATGAACAGTTCTGTTATGGCTCAGTATGATTTCGATAATCCCATCTACCAAGCTGAAGAGGAGAGTGAGGAAGACTGTGAACTCCCTAAAGAATTGGTCAGATTGTTGAAGCAGGAGGAAAGGGTCATCCAACCTCATCAGGAGGAGTTGGAGATTGTTAATATTGGTACTGAGGACACCAGAAAAGATATTAAGATCGGGGCTGCTTTGAAAGAAGATGTCAAGAGAAGGTTGATTGAGATGCTGAGAGAATATGTGGAGATATTCGCCTGGTCGTATCAAGATATGCCTGGGTTGGATACCGATATTGTGGTGCATAGACTACCTCTCAGAGAAGATTGTCCTTCAGTCAAGCAGAAGCTTCGCAGAACTAGTCCTGACATGGCCGTCAAGATCAAGGAAGAGGTTCAGAAGCAGTTGGACGCGGGTTTTCTGTCAGTGACGACTTATCCCCCGTGGGTGGCCAACATCGTTCCCGTGCCGAAGAAGGATGGTAAAGTCAGAATGTGTGTCGATTACTGGGATTTGAATAGAGCGAGTCCGAAATATGATTTCCCATTACCTCATATTGATGTACTGGTTGATAACACGGCTCAATCCTCGGTTTTCTCTTTCATGGACGGTTTCTCAGGTTATAATCAGATTAAGATGGTGTAGCGGTGTATTCGTCGCTATATGATTTATCGATTAAACCATAAGCAAAGCATACAATGAATTTCGAGTCGCCACCGCACTTTTATTTATCCAAAGGACTGGCTAAAAAGCGAACAAAAGCCTAAGAAGTTTTACACGTAGAAAACTAATAAAAAGATCAGAGAGTCTGGGTAAGGGGTAAATTACGCAATGGGAAGGTGTTAGGCACCCATCACGTCCTAGGTACTCCTAGGGAGCCCTTTTCACACTTGTTGTATAAGATTGTTATTTGTTATGACATAAGTATTGTGCAAACATGATTGGGATGATGAGAAAAGAATGTACATGTTAATTATTTTTGTGTTCGAACGGATGAACCCGTTGCCTACGTACCTTCCATCAAAGGTAAGGATCAAAACGCCGTAGTTCGGCTAAAAGATTTCCAAAAGTTAGTGAGTTCAATTTTAAACAATAGCACTGAGGCTCTTCATTATCAATGGGAGAAAACTCGACCAAGACCAATATCCACCATGCGAGGATAGCTTCGACGTACTAGAGGGGTTAACCCTGTTTTCAGTACGGAAGTCTTATAGTCGACTCACTAAGGATAGGGTGAGGTTTACATCAACCACAATGATAATTGAAACCTATGGCTAATGTGTGAAAAGATTAACAATGGACAAAGCCAAAACAATTGAATGGGTGAAGTTAATTGATTGTGATTATGAAAGTAGAGTCAAAGTATGATTAAGATTGATTCAAAAGAAGTGTTATGAAATGGAGTTTGAAAAAAGTCAAGGACTTGGGGTCCAGGTTTTTAAGTTTGAAAAGCATGAAGATGTTTGCACAATATCTATCTCAAGTTTGAAAGTAATGTGTGAAAAGGTTTAGGACATAATGGGATGAATGGATGAGGATGGATTGTAAAACTTCTTAGAAGGTTCACTTCTTGAAATCATATCGAAGATGATTCAAGTGTGTCCTTTGGAATAGGCAATGAGCAATAATAATGTAAGCAAGCAAATGATACCGGATGCCACTCAATGGTCTTACTCCAATCTCACAAACAAAAGCGGATACCGGATACCACTAGATGGATTTACACCAATCTCCTAAAACAGAACTGGATATCAGAGGCCACTCAATGGACTTATACTAATCTCCTAACAAAATGAAACTTGGATACCGGATGCCAATCTGTCTGGACTTATACCAATATCCAACATATGATCATAGGAAAGCAAATGCCAACTTGCAGGGACTTACAATTGCATCCTCACATACAACAAACAAATGCATCATTATGGTCATAGGAAAGCAAATGCCAACTTGCAGGGACTTACAGTTGCATCCTCACATACAACAAACAAATGCATCAAGCAAAGATAAGATGAGTGGCCAATGTGATGGTCTTATACTCACTTCCATATCCTAGGAGCAATGGCCAATGGATGGTCTTACAATTGTCCTCAATGGGTAAACAACAATGATAAGTCATAAAGACAAATGAGATGGTTATGCATTAATGAGCAATAAATGATGATGAGTGCACAAAGCATGCAAGCAAACATGTGCATATGAAGTAAGTGATCAATCAATGAAGTCAATCAACACACACTATAACCACACAATGAGGCTCATACAAAGGGTTAGGCATTGAAGCCAACTGGAATAGGTTAATGGTGCTCTTAACCTTGCCATTGAGGGGCTAAGGTGAAGCAGATGAGAGGATATGAGGGGTGTGCCTCATTGCTCTTATCCCTGGTCAGGGAGAGCATTTGAATATCAGAAGGTGTGGGAGTTCAGAAAGTAGGAACTCTCTCCACAGATTATTGACTCGATAGATCTTGGGCTTGGATCTCACTGCTACAACCATGTAATGGGAGCAAGGAGAAGACTCACAGAATAGTAGGAGATAGGTTGCTTATCTCTTGAGTTCTACCAATTGCCTTATTTAAAGGACTTTTCCTGCTTGGGACTAATGTAAACACACACAAGCATTGCCTCTTAAGGAGGACTTCAGACAGTTGCCTGGCCAAGTAACAGGCCAGGTCTTCCAGACTACAAGAAGAAAAGGGATTATACCTCAATGAAAATTGCTATTAAGCAAAGCAAAGCAAGTTCTTAAAGAACTAAGCAACTAAAGGTACCTGAAATAGTCAAACAGAATCAGCACACAACTCAAAGTCAAAGTAAAAGGAGATAGAAATCAACAGTCAACACAATCAGTTAAGTGTGCAATGCACAAGGCTCAAAGCATGTGAGCCAAGCAACCTACAAAACAACCAAGTTAGTCATGATAAACAAATCAAACTCATTCAAATTGTAATGATCTCTTTGGAGCATTTGTTGCTTAACCTGAAAACATGAACTCAAACATGAGCAACAAGACCACTAGGACAAGCCTAGGGTCAAAAAGGGATGAGAAAGTCAAAACAGCAAGTGAAATCCAATCAAAATCAAGTTCAAACAATCAAGAAACAAACTCAATTGGTTTCATGTTCATATCATTCACCATCATCATTTCATAAGCAAATTAGGTCAAGGCATGGCATATAGAAGCTCATAGAAGTCAACAGCAAGACTTAACTCAAAACCAATCATAAACAATTCAATAAATCATAAAATAATTCATGATCAATCATAATCCGTAACATGATATGCATATAAAATTTCAGCTTATTTGGATCATGGGAAGTAGGGAAATGAAAATCAGAAAGTCAAAGCAATTTCAAGCATGCTCAAAGAAGTCAACCAAACATGTACCAACTTCAATAAATCATAAATCAGTGATAGCATATGAGAAATGAATGGGATCAAAACCATGACAAAGCTTAAGATGTCTACTAATCACATGTCAAATTTCATACCCATCCAATAAAGTATGAGAATTTCACAAATGAAATGGGAACATGTGTCACAAAAAGTCAACATATGACTAAACAGGGGAGAAAATCTCAAAAAATTAGGAAATGCCACAAATAATTCCAAGAAAATTCACATGTAAACTAGACATCCAAGAGTATGTTCATTCAAAAATTCAAGCCAATTTGAGTTCAAGAAGCATGGTATTAAAAATCATGAAGTTGGACATCAATGGTGTGACACAAATTGTCACACCCTAATTCAAAAAATCATAACTCACAAACCAGAAACGATAAATTCACAAACTCTACACCAAAATCACCATGAATGTGTCTAGGTTAAGCACAAAAAATTTGGAAGCCATTGGATAAAGCATCATCATTTCACAATTGATTTGGCAAAGTGTACAAAAAATGGACACATGAACAAAACCCTAGCATAATTAAAAATCCATTCATGCCAAAAATATGGAAAAATCATGATTAAAAACTAGAGGTCAAGATGAACATTATGCAAAAAGTCTCATTAATTTTGGATCAAAAATGGTTGACTTATGATTTTTCAAAGATTGGTCACAAAATGAAACAATAATTGAGAAAATAAATGAATTAATGGAATAATGTGACACGGAAATGGCAGAACCGTAATTACTTGGACATTTTAATGAAACGCTGCGCAGCGATTAGAAGCGCGGCAACTGGCCATTGGTCATGGCAATGGAACAGTAGCAACAGCATGCAAAACGCGTTCAAAACAGAAAATCTGGAAATGGCATTTAGGGTTTATGTGTACAGTACATCATCATCTTCATCCCAAATCGTGAAAAATTATTCGCCCAGAAAATGGAAAACCATCATACCATTCTAATCATCAAGCAATGCACATCATGAATCCAACAACCATTAAGCTTAAATCATGCAAGAATGGAAGAAACGAGCAAGATAACATTTAAACATCAAAGTTCATTTCACCATATCTCTCTAAATACTCAACCATTCATCACGATTCAAAGTGCAAAATAATCAGCAAGGCAAACTCTACACAAAGCATAGCAACATTTTGAGATTGGAGGGATTCGAAAATTTACCAACTTGGAAACACAGTGGTGATTTGATGGCTGTTAAGTCGTGTATGCTCGAAACAGACGCACATGAAGGTTCTAGGAGGTGAATGGAGGTAGGAATTCAGCTCAACAACCTTGCTTCTAGCTGCAACCAAGATCTGCCATGGAAGAATATTGATGTAGCAGTGCTTGGTAATGGCTTTACAGTCGAGATTTACCACTTGCAATGAGCTCAAAATGGTGATGAGTGATGAAGCAACTAAACCCTAGCTCGAGTTCTTTGGAGTTTTTCAGAAAAAATGAAGAATGAAGAAAATGAGTCTTTGAGAGAAATGAGTTTTTTGTTTGAGTGAGTGTGGCTGCTAGGGTTGTGTTCAGCAGAAAATGCAGTATATGTATGTTGTTTAGTGTGCTAAGCTTGATTAGTTTAGGTGGTAATTGGAATTTTGCAAATGAAGGTGTTTTTGCTAATTTGAGGATTTTCACTTAAGTGGTGAGGTGCATGAGCTGTAGCTGCGAAAATGGGCCTTGAACATGTCCAAAATGTGATTTCTAGTCATTTGCAAGTGGTAAAAGTGATTGGAAATGGTTATTTTGCAAAGTCATTTTTCAACTCACTTGAATTAATTCATGCTAGTTCAAAAATGCCATTTTGATTGGTAAACTTTTGGTGAATTATGATGACATATTTGGAAATAGGGCATCAAATGTGACTTGTAGCAAAAAACCCCACCCAATTTGGCCAAATGGTTTGGAAGTTATGGCCCTTTGAAGTTCAAAAATTTTTGAGAATGATTTGATCATAACTTGCCAACCATAAATGGGAATTGAGTGTTCTTGGACTTTTTGGAAATGGGAGTACAAGATCTTCAACTTTCATGTTGGGCAAAAATTCATTTGACGCTTGTAAGATGATGTAAGTTGAGAATCAAGAAGTTTCCATTTTTGGCAAATTCCAATTACAGGTCAACTTTCTATTTTTGGAAATTTCTTGTTTGACTTCGAAATCTTCAATGATGATGCTTGACATGTTGTATGAGGCTTATATGGACATGAATGAGACCTCCCAAACCAATTCCCACCATCAAATCACTGATTAAATGCACAGTTGACTTTGGTTGACTTTGCTAGGGTTTTGGTTGACTGAACCATGTTCTGATGAATTCCAAGCTCCTACCACTTGATATCTTGATCCAAAATGATGTCACAACTCATGTGAACTCTTGATGATTGATCATGGTGCCCAAATTATTCAAGAATGGCCACCATCTATCTCAATGACTGACTTGACTGTTTGACTGTAGATTGCTTCATCTGCAAGTAACATGGTTAGATGACAATATTTTTGTACTTTTGGTTAATAGACAGATGAAAATCAATGATATACAAATGCTAAACATGCTTGGTGATCAAGAACCACACTCACAAGGTAACCCACCCACTAGGAGGTAAGCTAGGGCATGCAATGATCCTTGAGGCCATGGTATGATATGATATGGACCATGAGGGGTCTCAGGGCCAAAATTGGGGTCTTATAGATGGCGCTAGAAGACATGGAAAAAACGACATTCATTACACCTTGGGGCACGTTCTGCTATAAGGTGATGCCATTTGGGTTGAAGAATGCCGGTGCTACCTATCAGAGGGCTATGACGACTCTCTTTCATGACATGATGCACAAAGAGATTGAAGTGTACGTGGATGATATGATTGCAAAGTCGCAGACAGAAGAGGAGCACCTGGTAAATTTGCAGAAGTTGTTTGACAGACTGAGAAAGTTCAAACTGAGGCTGAATCCAAACAAGTGTACGTTTGGAGTGAGATCCGGGAAGCTGTTAGGCTTCATTGTCAGTGAGAATGGGATTGAGGTTGATCCAGCAAAAGTAAAAGCTATTCAAGAAATGCCTGAACCGAAAACAGAAAAGCAGGTTCGTGGGTTTTTAGGGAGATTGAACTACATTGCAAGGTTTGTATCTCACCTAACTGCCACGTGTGAACCGATATTCAAATTGCTAAGAAAGAATCAAGCAATCAGGTGGAATGATGACTGTCAGAAAGCTTTTGATAAGATAAAAGAATATTTACAGAAACCTCCAATCCTCATACCTCCAGTTCCTGGGAGACCTCTGATAATGTACCTGTCAGTGACTGAGAACTCAATGGGGTGTGTATTGGGACAGCATGACGAGTCTGGTCGAAATGAGCATGCCATATACTGCCTTAGCAAAAAGTTTACCGACTGTGAAATCAAATATTCACAGCTTGAGAAAACTTGTTGTGCTTTGGCCTGGGCTGCTCGCCGACTGAGGCAGTATATGTTGAACCATACTACTTTATTGATTTCTAAGATGGATCCAGTAAAGTACATCTTTGAGAAGCCGGCTCTCATCGGACGTGTTGCCCGTTGGCAGATGATTTAAACAGAATACGATATCCAGTACACGTCACAGAAGGCCATCAAAGGTAGTATCCTGTCAGACTACCTTGCCGAGCAACCGATTGATGATTATCAGCCGATGATGTTTGAATTCCCTGATGAAGACATCATGTATCTGAAGATGAAAGATTGTGAAGAGCCTCTTGTCGAGGAAGGACCGAATCCTGATGACAAGTGGACATTGATGTTTGATGGGGCTGTGAATGTGAATGGCAACGGTGTTGGGGCAGTGCTTATCAACCCTAAAGGGGCTCATATACCTTTTTCTGCCAGACTGACTTTTGACGTGACCAACAATGAGGCTGAGTACGAGGCTTGTATCATGGGGATAGAAGAAGCCATCGATCTGAGGATCAAAACGCTTGACATATATGGAGATTCCGCTCTAGTGATTAACCAGGTCAATGGAGATTGGAATACCAACCAGCCACATTTGATTCCTTACAGAGATTACACCAGAAGAATACTGACGTTCTTCAAGAAGGTGAAGTTGTATCATGTGCCCCGGGATGAGAATCAGATGGCTGATGCTTTGGCTACTTTGTCTTCTATGATCAAAGTTCATTGGTGGAATCATGTGCCACATGTTGCAGTGAATCGACTTGAGAGGCCTGCGTATGTGTTTGCAGCCGAGTCTGTTATTGATGAGAAACCGTGGTACTATGATATCAAGAACTTCCTCAAGAGCCAGGAATATCCTGAAGGTGCGTCAAAGAATGATAAGAAAACCCTGAGAAGGCTAGCTGGAAGCTTTTATTTGAATCAGGATGATGTGTTGTAGAAGAGGAACTTTGACATGGTTCTGCTCAGATGCGTGGATAGACACGAAGCAGACATGTTGATGCAGGAAGTGCATGAAGGATCTTTTGGTACCCATGCTGGTGGTCATGCAATGTCGAAAAAATTGTTGAGAGCCGGTTATTACTGGATGACTATGGAATCCGATTGTTTCAAGTACGCTCGGAAGTTCCATAAATGTCAAATCTATGCTGATAAGGTGCATGTACCACCAAGCCCTCTGAATGTCATGAATTCTCCTTGGCCATTCGCGATGTGGGGCATTAATATGATTGGAAAGATTGAGCCCACTGCTTCTAATGGACATCGCTTTATCCTGGTTGCAATTGATTACTTCACCAAATGGGTGGAAGCAGCTTCCTATGCTAATGTTACCAAACAAGTGGTTGCCCGGTTCATTAAGAAGGAAATCATATGTCGTTATGGGGTTCCTGAGAGAATCATTACTGATAATGGTTCGAATCTCAATAACAAGATGATGAAAGAGCTTTGCAAAGATTTCAAGATTGAACATCACAATTCTTCTCCTTACAGACCGAAGATGAATGGTGCTGTAGAGGCGGCAAACAAGAATATTAAGAAGATTGTGCAGAAGATGGTCGTGCCATACAAGGATTGGCATGAGATGCTGCCTTTCGCTTTGCATGGGTACCGTACTTCAGTACATACGTCGACCGGGGCAACCCCTTACTCCCTTGTGTATGGTATAGAAGCTTTCCTACCTGTTGAAGTGGAGATTCCTTCTCTGAGGGTCTTGTTAGATGTCAAGCTTGACGAAGCCGAGTGGATTCGAACAAGGTTTAATGAGTTGAGCCTTATCGAAGAAAGACGGTTAGCAGCTGTGTGCCATGGGAAGTTGTATCAAAGAAGGATGAAGAGAGCCTTTGATCAGAAAGTGGGTCCTCGAAGCTATTAGATCGGTGATCTAGTTTTGAGGAGGATCCTTCCTCCCGGTACAGATAACAGGGGCAAGTGGACTCCTAATTATGAAGGTCCATATGTTGTTAAGAAGGTTTTCTCTGGTGGAGCCTTGATGCTTACAACTATGGATGGTGCAGATTTTCCGTCCCCTGTTAACTCAGATGTAGTCAAAAAATACTTCGCATAAGTTGATCCGCTGGACGAAAAGAATAAAAGGGTCCAGGCAAAAAAGGGCATCCCGGCGAACCAAAAAAAAAAAAAAAGAAAACAGAAGAAAAGGTTCGGGCAAAAGTTAGGGATAAAAAAAAATGAAAAGAATTTGTACACCCGGTAAGTCGAAAACCCGCAAGGGCGGCTTAGGCAAAAATGGGTATCCCGGTGGATTGAAAACCCGAAAGGGCGATCCAGGCAAAAGAGGGATTAAAGCGAAGGCTACAGTCTGAGTTATTTGTACTTTATCGCGCTTCATGGTCTACCATCCCGCAGGGTATGATCGGTCCAGTCATTCTTCTCAGAACAGATTTGGGAAATAGGGGACGCCGTGTTCACATTGCCATTAGGATAGATTTTTTCTTTTGTGCGCAATTACCTCTTTCTAGGAATTGCTTCCCGATGTATTCGCCTTTTCAGGCCCATTTTCAATCAATAAAAGTCGTTATTCAGATAAATTGCTCTCTTGTTTTTATTTTTACTGTTTTGTTTGCAAAAACGTCCGAATTTTTGATAGACATTGCATATAAAAACGTGAAGGCTAGACAATAACGTGCAGAAAGATAAAACATTTGATAATCATTTTTGAATGTTGAGAACATTTGAGCGTATCTTGTCCATGCAACCCCCTGGGGCATATATGTCGTGTTGTTTTGCAGGTTGTTACCTTTGATTCTTGGCTGAAGCAGAAAAGCCACGGTTCGTTCAGGGATGTTGTCAGCACTGTCCAGTAGTGTAAGAGGATGGGGATGTTCCCCAGCAGGTGAAGCAAGCTTAGGGCTTGTCTCCAGCATAGTCAAGATCAGGGATTCCCCAAGCAAGTCTGAAGGTTATCAGAACTATTCTACCCCTGCAGAGACTTCTGTGGATAGTGTTTCCCCAGCAGGTCTAAGGATTGTTAACTCCCTAGGAGGCTTGGAGGTGGTTTATCCCAAGCTAGTCTGAAAGCTGCAAAGATCCCCACTGAGTCTGAAGATTTTTGATCCCCGCCGAGTTGGAAGGATGTTGTATCCCCAGCGGAGGTGTTAGTGGAGTATGTTATTCCCCAGCAGTCTAGTTTGAAGTACTGCTATCCCCAGCGTGGTCGTGAGCACTTTTCCCCGGCAGGGTTGTGGATGTCTATCCCCAGCATGGTCTGGTATACTATTTCCCCAACAGAGTTATGCATTTCCCCATCAGGGTGTGGAATGTTTTCCCCTAGTGGATCTCCCTAGCAGAGGGTTTGTGTCGATGGTTCTCCCTAGCAGAGTTCCCCGAGTGGATCAGGTTTGGCGAAAATTATCTCCGGTAGAGTTCATCCTACATGTGGATTGGCAGCTCTCCCCAGAAAGTTGCCATTGGTTGTTTCCCTAGCAGGGTCCCCGAGCGGATTAGATTTGGTGAAGGTTGTTCCCGGTGGGATCTTTTCTTTCTCCAACGAAGATGCTATTCCCCAGCATGAGTGAGAAGTCGGTGCTTTTCCCCCACAGAGCATATTCCTCAGACAGATTCTCCCTACAGCGTTGGAGAATCCATCATGTTTGTGTGCTCAGCAGAGCATGTTTCTTGCTCCTCAGCAGGAGTTTCTATCATTTGCATCTTGCATATAGTAATTATTGCATCCTCAAATCGCGTAGCATTTCCATTCAATATGGAGCATTACGCCATAGAAAAATTCAAACATATGCATTCATGTGTTAGACCTAATCAGATCATATCCCCGGCAGAGGCGGATCACTGTTCAACATCTGTACGGCACATTTGCTACAGTTGTTCCTGACAGCACTCAGGATTGATAACTCCCCAAAGAGGTTTATTTCCTCACCCGTCCGGGGAAGGAAATTTGATTCTCCCCAGTGAGATCCCCAGCAAGTGTTTAGCCTTGCCTTGACACATTGAAGATATCATTCCTGTGATACCGGTAGGTGTCGTGTTTGCACCCGTGTCTTCCTTTCTTGGTGTCGGTAAACATCATTGTTTTGGTGTCGGTAAACATCGAGTCCCATTCCAGTCATCGGTAAATGTCTGGTCATTTTTGTTTTGATGTCGGTAAACATCATCGTTCGATGTGCGTAACATCTATCCTTTCCCCAGGTCATCCGTTGATGTCTGGTCACCTCTCCGTTGGTGCCGATAAACGTTGAGTGTTTCCCATTCGTCCGTTGACATTTGGTTGTATATCTCTTTCCCCAGTTCATCCGTTGATGTCTGGTCACCTCTCCATTGGTGTCGATAAACGTCGAGTTCCTCCCATTCGTCCATTGACGTCTGGTTGAGTCTTTCCCCAGTTCATCCGTCGATGCCTGGTCACCTCTCTGTTGGTGTCGATAAACGTCGAGCTTCTCCCATTCGTCCGTTGACGTCTGGTCGAGTCTTCCCATTCATCCGTTGATGTCTGGTCACCTCTCCGTTGGTGTCGATAAACGCTGAGTTTTTCCCATTCGTCCGTTGACGTATGGCTGTATCTTCCCTTTGATAAAAATCAAACTCCCCAGTAGAGTCGTCGGTAAACGTCTTGTCTGGTTACTGTTGCAAGCATTTTATTCATATCCAGCAGAGTGCAAATTTCTACGGTTCTTCGGTATTCAATCCCTGTTTACCTCGAAGGTCTGACAGCCGTTGCTATCATCCGTTCAGGTTCCCAGTTGATTGAATAGGGGCAGCTGTAGCACTTCAAATTTGCACCTCCCATTTTTTTATACATTTCATGTTTAGGTCATTAACATTGCATTATCATCTGCATAGTCCATCATGTCATCAGGCAAGACTGGTTAGGAGATTCAATTGTGCAAGCAAGCAAGAGCATTTTCCATGAGATCAAAGCCCTAGGGTTGGTGCAATGAGTTCACATGATTCAAGGATCATTTTGAAGTGATTTGGCTTAGTGTTGAAGGCTCAGAATTCATCAGTCCATGTGCAAATCATCTGAGGCCCATAGAAGTCAACAGAAGTCAACTGCAAAGTCAACTATGGATTTGGAGGTGGGAAGTGGTTAGAGATGCCTCATTCATGTTCAAACAAGTCTCATTTGACATTTCAAACATCAACCTTGAAGAATTTAAAGTCAGGTCAAAACTTTCCAAAAATAGAAAGTGACCTATGATTTGAATTTGCCAAAAATGGAAAGGTTTTAGCCTAACTTCAACTTCAAATTACATCATCAAGAAGGCTTCAAATGAAATTTTGTTGAACATGAAAGTTGTAGATCTTTCTCTCCCATTTCCAAAACGTCCAAGATCAAGGATTTCTCATGTGTGGTTAAGGATATATGATCAAAACATGGCAAAGTGTGTATGGAACTTCAAATGGACATAACTTCTCAACCAAAGCTCCAAAATGGATGGCTCTTTTTACATTCTTCTCCTTTTGACCTCTAGTTTCCAAATCATGCATTGCATTGCACAAATTATATTTATATGAGCATTGGCTAATTCATTGGCTTTTTGGAGGGAAAACTTAAAATTTAAAATTGGTGCATGGCTTGATCTTTTTCCCACCACCATTGGCTCCAAAATCAGAATTTTGAGTGAATATAGATGAATTTCATGCACTGTTCACATGCTTCATGCATAGGGTGAAAAAATCACATTTGCACCTACACCTTATTTTTGGTTAATTTCATTAACAATTGGCTTAAGCATGATTAAAGAATGATTAGCATGACCTATATAAGCATAAACCCTAACTGTTTTTCGGATTAGCTTTTCATTTTCTCAGATCTAGATCTCAAATTCAACAATTTTTCTCTCAAAATTCTCTTCCAAATTCTTCATATTCAAGCACTTTCTCTTGCTTGATTCTTGCTCCTGAGGTGTTATTGAGGAGATTTACACGTGGAACTGAAGCAAACAGTGCAAGATTGAAGCATACACCAAGCTTGAAGCAACAATGGTGATTCCAAATTTTGGTAGATTCGTGCACAAGTAAGCCTCAATCTCTCTTCCAATCATCCATACAAGTATTATAGAGCAGCTTTTGATCATTCTAAGCCTTGAACCAAGCCAATTCCAGTTGCTGTTCTTCAAGAGGTTACAAATCAACTCTCTTAATTTTGATTTTCCTTGCCATGATGTTGTAGATCTAAGTATGTTGATCATGTTGAGCTTTGAATCGTGCAAATTGATGTTGTTTTGAGTGAGATATGATTGATTGAATTTTTGATGATGAATCTTATTTGTTTCGATCCGTGTGTGTCTTGATGTTTCTTGATGAAATGTTTGTGGATTATTGATCTATGATGAGAGACTTGTGTGTTAGTGTGTTTAATTTGGATTTCTGGAGATTTTGTTCTTGACGTATGAAGAACACGTACTGTTCCTGTGCTTGCGCGATGAAGGAGATGATGTTCATGTTTCAGCAACGGTTTTTGATTCTTTGGCAACAGAAATTCGTGGCTGCATGTGTTTGCCTAGGGCTCCATTCTGATTGGACCACGTATGCGCTTCGCTAGCAATTCCATTAGCTCTCCTCGTTTAACCGTGCTTTGACCTGCCACGTATTAAATGAAACGACCGCGTTTCATTCATTCAGCGCGCGTCATATTCAAATGCTAACCGGATTCGATCCTTGGCTACTGTAACACCCCGATAAAATATGATAATTATTTAATTTAAGTTTAATAGTATATTTATTAATTTAATTAAATAATTGGAATATTATTGGATTATTATTATTGGAATAATAAAGTTGGAATTGGAACGATTTTTGGAATCAGTAAAGAGTCCCATTTAGAAGAAGGGTTTTTATACGTGAAAATAGAGAACACGTAACAATTGGGAGAAAAGAGAAGAAACTGAGAATGGGAGAAGAAGAGGCTAGGGCTCAAGAGGAGAATTCACGATTGTTGAAGGTTAAAGAAGGATTTGCCGGATTAACTCAGGTAAGGGGGGGTTTATCGTCGTTTAATGGGTATTATGGGTTAACATGTAATGGGTAGTAATAAGCCATTGAATCGACTCTAATTAGGTTTTGATAATACCCTTGAATTGTGATGAATAAATTACGTTAAAACTGTGAATGAACCCATAATTGGATGAGTCGTAAGTTTCTGGACGTGTAGCTTTATACGGAATCGAAATCGGAGGTCCGGAAGTCCTCCAACGGTGAAAAATGCGGGGAAATCTGCATTCTGTTTCGTGTTAGCGCAGGAACAGCTTTCTGTCTTGCGTTAACCGGTTAACCCAGGGTGTTAACCGGTTAACACTGTTATGATATTAAAATAATTAATTTCTGTCTTGCGTTAACCGGTTAACCCAGGGTGTTAACCGGTTAACACTGTTAAAAATTGCCAAGAAGCGCATTCTGTTTTGCGTTAACCGATTAACCCAGGGCGTTAACCGGTTAACACTGTTTGAAAAGTGAAAAATTGATATTTAAATATTGTGTACGTTCTGGAATGGAATTGTGTGTATTGCATGTATGATATAGTAGGGATCATTTCCCGTTGTTTTGAGCAATATAGGTATTAGTAGAGTGTGCTAATACTGTGATTTATTATTTGGCATGACATGATATGATTATGTGATAAATATGCTGATGATGTATGATGGTATGCATAATGCTGTGAATGTATCTATTATGTATGCAATTGTGGATGGACTGTTTATGGCTTAGAGTTTGAGCATATGTCCATTGTGGATTGTTGTTGATGTTTGCATGCTAGGTGATTTAGCGTGCATAGCATAGCCTTTATGGTGGTAGCTAATTCCCATGGTGAGGAATTAGTGAGTGAGTCACTAGGTCTCAAATGAGTGGGACTAGTGAGCTTGGTAGCCGTATCTGGGTTTGATCGGTGAGGTTGAACTATGTGTTCACGAATAGTCGGTACCGCATGCATGGAGTCTCATTTCATAGTGTATGTATGGCGTATAATATGAATGGATGTATTCCAATATTATACGTGTGTTTTGTGTTTGTGTTGAGTATGATTATGAGTTGATGTTGCCGTTGCTGAATGTGTGATATGATTAGGGTGATGAATGTGTTAATTTACTTAACATTACATGATATTTTATAATGCTTATTATATCGATTGAGGAACTCACCCTTACAACTATGTTTCAGGTAACGAGCAGTGATTGAGTAGAAGCTAGTGCTTGGAGTCTAGTGTAGTTCCTTAGTGGGTCATGCTCTGGTCTATGTAACATCGGGACGGGATGTTTTACCTTGTTTTCATTTTGGATGTTGAACAACTTTACATGTAATGTGTTACATGGTTTGCATGTTGTTAGATTTCTATCCGCTGCGAATTGTGCAATGTTTTATTTTGATTAATAAATGAGCATGACAAGTTATTTTGGTGAATGGTGTGAAGTGTCAAGTGTGACACCCTGAAATTGCATATCTACTCTGATTTATATTTTGTTATTTTAATTAATTATTGGGGTATTTTAGAAGGGTGTTACATTAGTGGTATCAGAGCATAGTCGGTCGAGTCGAGTCGTAATTATTATGTTTCCCTGTACGTGATAGGTGTTGTGTAACCCTATCAGTACTTATTGTTTTAGCTTGTTGGGTTTTCAGACTAGAGATGGCTGGAAGAGGTAGAGACGATGCTGCGATTGCTGAGGCTCTGGGTATGCTAGCTGGAGTACTAGGAGGGAATCCGAATGTTGTGGGATTGGGAGCTGCTCGTCAACTGAGTGAGTTCCAGAAGAACAATCCTCCAATGTTCAAGGGAGCATACGATCCAGATGGTGCTCAGAAGTGGTTGAAGGAGATCGAGAGGATCTTCCGAGTGACTGAGTGTGCCGATAACCAGAAGGTCAGGTTCGGTACGCATATGCTGTCAGAGGAAGCAGATGATTGGTGGGTTGCTGTCCGCACTGAGTTGGAAGTTGCTGGGAGTGCTGAGATCACTTGGGCGGTGTTCAGAGAGAGATTCCTGAGGAAGTACTTTCCAGAGGATGTCAGAGGAAAGAAAGAGATAGAGTTCTTAGAATTGAAGCAGGGCAACCGGTCTGTTACTGAGTATGCTGCTAAGTTCACAGAGCTGTCGAAGTATTACACTCCCTATGATGAGGCTACTGGGGAATTTTCAAAATGTGTGAAGTTTGAGAACGGGTTACGTCCCGAGATCAAGCAGGCTATTGGGTATCAGCGGATTAGAGTGTTTTCTGACTTGGTTGACTGTTGCAGGATTTTTGAACAGGATACCAAGGCCAGAGCGGAGAGCTATCAACAGAGGGTTGATGGGAAAGGCAAGAATCAGAATGATCGTGGGAAGCCGTATGCAGCTGGCAAAGGTTTCCAGAGACAGAGTGGGATGAAGAGACCTAGTGGGGGAGACTCCAGTGCCCCTGCTAAGTGTTACAGATGTGGTCAGACTGGACATCGTATCCATGAGTGTACCAGTACTGAGAAGAAGTGTTTCAAGTGTGGCAAAGGTGGTCACTTGGCTGCAGAGTGCCGGTTGAAGACTATGACTTGTTTCAACTGTGGAGAGGTGGGTCATATCAGTCCACAGTGTCCTAAGCCGAAGAAAGAGAACCAGTCGGGAGGCAAGGTCTTTGCTTTATCGGGTTCTGCGACTTCTGCAGATGATCGTTTGATCCGAGGTACGTGTTATATTAATGGCTTTCCTCTTGTAGCTATTATTGACACAGGTGCGACTCATTCCTTTATATCTTTGGATTGTGCTGTGAAACTTAAATTAGAGATATCTGAGATGCATGGGAGTATGGTGATTGATACTCCTGCGAAGGGTTCAGTGACTACTACTTCAGTTTGTTTAAATTGCCCTTTGAGTATTTTTGGTAGAGACTTTGGGATGGACCTTGTGTGTCTTCCACTAGTGCAGATTGATGTTATCCTGGGTATGAACTGGTTGGTGTTTAACCGAGTTTATATCAACTGTTTTGATAAGACTGTGATCTTTCCTGAGATTGAGGAAGGAAAGAGTTTGTTTCTATCAGCAAGGCAGGTGAATGAGGCAGTAGCAAATGGGGCAGAGTTGTTTATGCTGTTAGCGACTTTGGAGGCTAAAGATAAACTGGTGATTTCCGATCTAGCCGTGGTGTGTGATTTTCCTGATGTGTTTCCTGAAGAAGTGAATGAATTACCGCCAGAGCGTGAAGTTGAGTTCTCGATTGATTTGGTACCTGGTACTAGGCCGATATCGATGGCTCCGTACCGTATGTCTGCTGTTGAGTTAACTGAATTGAAGAGTCAGCTGGAAGATCTGTTGGATAAGAAATTTATTCGTTCGAGTGTGTCACCGTGGGGCGCACCAGTGTTATTGGTTAAGAAGAAAGAAGGTACTATGAGGTTGTGTGTGGACTACAGGAAACTGAATAAAGTGACGATCAAGAATCGGTATCCTTTGCCGAGGATTGATGATTTGATGGATCAGTTGGTTGGTGCGAGTGTGTTCAGCAAAATAGATTTGAGATCGGGGTATCATCAGATACGTGTGAAAACTGAGGATATTCAGAAGACTGCTTTCAGAACAAGGTATGGACATTATGAGTATTCTGTAATGCCTTTTGGTGTGACTAATGCGCCTTGGGTATTTATGGAGTATATGAATAGGATTTTCCATCCGTACCTAGACAAGTTTGTTGTGGTGTTTATTGACGATATTTTGGTGTATTCGAAATCTGAAGAAGAGCATGCTGAACATTTGAGAGTGGTTTTAGGAGTTCTACGAGAAAAGAAGTTATTTGCTAAACTGTCCAAGTGTGAATTTTGGTTAGAAGAGGTTAGTTTTCTTGGTCATGTGGTTTCAAGAGGTGGTGTTGCTGTTGATCCTTCTAAGATAGAAGCGGTATCTAAGTGGGAAGCTCCGAAGTCAGTTTCTGAGATAAGGAGTTTTCTTGGACTTGCAGGTTACTATAGGAAATTCATTGAGGGATTTTCTAAGTTGGCGTTACCGTTGACGATGTTGACTAGAAAGGGGCAAGCGTTTGTTTGGGACTCAAAATGTGAAGAAGGTTTCCAAGAGTTAAAGAGAAGGTTAACTACTGCTCCTATTCTGATATTACCAAGTTCGTCGGAACCATTTGAGGTTTACTGTGATGCTTCATTGTTGGGTTTGGGCGGTGTTTTGATGCAAAATAAGCAGGTTGTAGCTTATGCTTCGAGACAACTGAAGGTTCATGAGAGGAACTATCCGACACACGATTTAGAGTTGGCAGCTGTGGTATTTGTTCTGAAGTTATGGAGGCATTACTTGTACGGGTCAAGATTTGAGGTTTTCAGTGACCATAAAAGTTTAAAGTATTTGTTTGATCAGAAAGAGCTGAATATGAGACAGAGGAGATGGTTAGAGTTTCTGAAGGATTATGACTTTGGTTTGAATTACCATCCGGGTAAAGCAAACGTAGTGGCTGATGCATTGAGTCGGAAATCATTGCATATGTCTATGTTAATGGTTAAGGAATTGGATTTAATTGAGCAGTTTAGAGACTTGAGTTTGGTGTGTGAGAGTACTCACAATAGTGTTAAATTGGGAATGTTGAAGTTAACGAGTGGTATTCTGGATGAGATTAGAGAGGGTCAGAAATCCGATGTGCTTTTGGTTGATAAGCTGACTCTAGTGAATCAAGGTCAAGGTGGTGAATTCAGAGTTGATGAGAATGGTGTTTTGAAATTTGGTAATCGGGTGTGTATTCCGGATGTTACCGAACTTAAGAAAAGTATTCTTGAGGAAGGACATCGTAGTGGCCTGAGTATTCATCCTGGGGCTACGAAGATGTATCATGATTTGAAAAAGTTATTTTGGTGGCCGGGAATGAAAAGAGAAATTGCGAGTTTTGTTTATTCTTGTTTGACTTGTCAGAAGTTAAAGATTGAGCATCAGAAGCCGTCTGGGCTAATGCAACCGTTGGCTATTCCAGAGTGGAAGTGGGATAGTATCAGTATGGATTTTGTTTCTGGTTTACCGAGGACAATTAAGAATTTTGAAGCTATTTGGGTGATTGTTGACAGATTGACAAAATCGGCTCATTTCATTCCGATCAGAATGGATTATACGTTAGAGAGATTAGCTGAGTTGTATATTGAGAAAATTGTAAGTTTGCATGGTATTCCGTCGAGTATTGTTTCGGACAGAGATCCTAGATTTACATCGAAGTTCTGGGAAGTTTTGCAGAGGGCTTTGGGAACTAAGCTGAGATTGAGTTCTGCATATCATCCGCAGACTGATGGTCAGACTGAGAGGACGATTCAGTCACTGGAGGATCTTTTGAGGGCTTGTGTTTTGGAAAAGGGAGGTGCTTGGGATTGTTATTTACCTTTGATTGAGTTTACCTACAACAATAGTTTTCATTCGAGCATTGGTATGGCACTGTTTGAAGCCTTGTATGGTAGGAGATGTCGGACACCTTTATGTTGGTATGAGTCCGGTGAGAGTGCTGTGGTTGGACCGGAGATTGTTCAACAAACTACGGAAAAGATTAAGATGATTCAGGAGAAGATGAGGATTGCTCAGAGTCGTCAGAAGAGTTATCACGACAAGAGGAGGAAGTCACTTGAGTTTCAAGAGGGAGATCATGTGTTTCTTCGTGTTACTCCGATAACTGGGGTTGGTCGAGCTTTGAACTCGAAGAAGTTGACACCTCGATTTATTGGTCCTTATCAGATTTTGGAGAGGATAGGGGAAGTAGCCTATCGTATCGCTTTACCGTCGTCACTTACGAATTTGCATGAGGTTTTTAATGTGTCTCAGTTGAGGAGGTACATTCCTGATCCGTCGCATGTGGTCCAAGTAGATGATGTACAGGTGAGAGATAACCTGACTGTTGAAACATCACCTATGAGGATCGAGGATCGAGAGTTGAAGCAGTTGCGGGGTAAAGAGATTGCTTTGGTAAAGGTAGCTTGGGGAGGACCATCCGGTGGCAATGTGACTTGGGAACTTGAGAGTCAGATGAAGGAGTCTTATCCAGAGTTATTCGCTTGAGGTATGTTTTCGAGGACGAAAACTCTTTTAGTGGGGGAGAGTTGTAACACCCCGATAAAATATGATAATTATTTAATTTAAGTTTAATAGTATATTTATTAATTTAATTAAATAATTGGAATATTATTGGATTATTATTATTGGAATAATAAAGTTGGAATTGGAACGATTTTTGGAATAAGTAAAAAGTCCCATTTAGAAGAAGGGTTTTTATACGTGAAAACAGAGAACACGTAACAATTGGGAGAAAAGAGAAGAAACTGAGAAAGGGAGAAGAAAAGGCTAGGGCTCTAGAAGAGAATTCACGATTGTTGAAGGTTAAAGAAGGATTTGCCGGATTAACTCAGGTAAGGGGGGTTTATCGTCGTTTAATGGGTATTATGGGTTAACATGTAATGGGTAGTAATAAGCCATTGAATCGACTCTAATACCCTTGAATTGTGATGAACAAATTACGTTAAAACTGTGAAAGAACCCATAATTGGATGAGTCGTAAGTTTCTGGACGTGTAGCTTTTTACGGAATCGAAATCGGAGGTCCGGAAGTCCTCCAACGGTGAAAAATGCGGGGAAATCTGCATTCTGTTTCGTGTTAGCGCAGGAACAGCTTTCTGTCTTGCGTTAACCGGTTAACCTAGGGTGTTAACCGGTTAACACTGTTATGATATTAAAATAATTAATTCCTGTCTTGCGTTAACCGGTTAACCCAGGGTGTTAACCGGTTAAGACTGTTAAAAATTGCCAAGAAGCGCATTCTGTTTTTCGTTAACCGATTAACCCAGGGCGTTAACCGGTTAACACTGTTTGATAAGTGAAAAATTGATATTTAAATATTGTGTACGTTCTGGAATGGAATTGTGTGTACTGCATGTATGATATAGTAGGGATCATTTCCCGTTGTTTTGAGCAGTATAGGTATTAGTAGAGTGTGCTAATACTGTGATTTATTATTTGGCATGACATGATATGATTATGTGATAAATATGCTGATGATGCATGATGGTATGCATAATGCTGTGAATGTATCTATTATGTATGCAATTGTGGATGGACTGTTTATGGCTTAGAGTGTGAGCATATGTCCATTGTGGATTGTTGTTGATGTTTGCATGCTAGGTGATTTAGCGTGCATAGCATAGCCTTTATGGTGGTAGCTAATTCCCATGGTGAGGAATTAGTGAGTGAGTCACTAGGTCTCAAATGAGTGAGACTAGTGAGCTTGGTAGCCGTATCTGGGTTTGATCGGTGAGGTTGAACTATGTGTTCACGAATAGTCGGTACCGCATGCATGGAGTCTCATTTCATAGTGTATGTATGGCGTATAATATGAATGGATGTATTCCAATATTATACGTGTGTTTTGTGTTTGTGTTGAGTATGATTATGAGTTGATGTTGCCGTTGCTGAATGTGTGATATGATTAGGGTGATGAATGTGTTAATTTACTTAACATTACATGATATTTTATAATGCTTATTATATCGATTGAGGAACTCAGCCTTACAACTATGTTTCAGGTAACGAGCAGTGATTGAGTAGAAGCTAGTGCTTGGAGTCTAGTGTAGTTCCTTAGTGGGTCATGCTCTGGTCTATGTAACATCGGGACGGGATGTTTTACCTTGTTTTCATTTTGGTTGTTGGACAACTTTACATGTAATGTGTTACATGGTTTGCATGTTGTTAGATTTCTATCCGCTGCGAATTGTGCAATGTTTTATTTTGATTAATAAATGAGCATGACAAGTTATTTTGGTGAATGGTGTGAAGTGTCAAGTGTGACACCCTGAAATTGCATATCTACTCTGATTTATATTTTGTTATTTTAATTAATTATTGGGGTATTTTAGAAGGGTGTTACAGCTACAGCATCTTTTCAAATAATTTCATGCTTATTCCATTTTCCTCCATATATTCCAATACCTTGATTTATGTTTTTTTTAATTCTTTCTCATCTTTAAAAAATCATAACAAATGCAAAACTCATCCAAATTCATCTTAATTTTTTGCATTGTGATCCTTATTCTCTCTAGTTTTTTATCATCATGATTTTACAAGTTGTGCTTGGCTGGATAATTTTTTGTGCTAGGGTATTTGATCATGTGTCCTATTGATACCTTGTCATGCTTATACCTTTGTTAAATGCTGGTCTTTGATCCAATGATTGTGAAATTTTGCATGATGAAACTAGACACATTGCTTGACATTTTGGTGTTGATTTGGTATTTTTATCAATTGTCATCTCTGTTTTATGATTGTTCTGAGTTGGTGTGACAATTTGTGTCACACCTTTTGATGTCCAACTTATGTGATGTATTTGCCATGCCAAATGATCTCCAATTGTCCTGATTTTTTGTATGATGCATGTTGCGAGTGTTGTAAATGAGCAAGAATTTTGTTGGAATTATTTGAATCATTTCTGATTTAATTGAGATTTTTCATTCTGGTTGGTCACATTTGAGCTTTAAAATTGCCTTGAACTTCAATTGATCATGAAATGCTTTTGGTTGATGATATTGATGTGAGACCTTTTGGAATGTTTCAAGATGTGTTTGAAGTTGATTCATGTTAAATTTCAAGTTCTGTTTTGAATTTTTTCTCCATCTTTGACCCTAGGCTTTGACCTAGTGGTTTGTTGCTTATCTTTGAGCTTTGATTTCAGGTTGAACATCCAAGTTCCATGGTTAATGATGCTTCATCACTTGAGCATTGATGTTTACCTTTGATTACTAATATTTGTGTGTTTTGTAGGTTGATGTTGACTCATTTGAGTTTGACCTTTGGCTTACACATTTTGTATATTGGGATTGTTGGTTGCTTGTTGACTGTTGTCTGATTGTCTGAGTATTATACTGATTTGTTTGATGTTTCCACAGGTACATAAGTGGCTTTAAGTTCATTTGAACTTTGCTTTTGCTTGGTTGCTTAACCACTTAGGTATAATCCCTAATCTTCATGTAGTCTGGAAGACCTACTGTTATGTGGGCAGGCACCTGTCTGAAGCCCTCCTTAAGAGGCAATGCTTGTGAGTGTTTAAATTTGTGCCAAGCAGGTAAAGACCTCTTAAGAGGCAATTGGCAGATAAAAGGGATGTGCAATCCATCCCCTGCTATTCAGTTGTGTCATTCACCTTGCTCACATACCTTGTGTTGATGCATTGTGGATATTAACCCAAGATCTTTGTTGTGTCAGTCATATGTGGAGAAGAGTTCCTACTTTCTGAACTCCCACACTTTCATTTGTCTGAAGCTCTCCCAGGCCAGGGATAAGAGCTGTGAGGTCTTACCCTCACTTCCCATTTCATCTACTTCACCCTAACTCTCAATGTTAGGGTTAAGAGCTAACTACACCCGATTCCAGTTGGCTTGTGTCTCACAGCCTAACCTTGTATGAGCCCAATTGTGTGCATATAGTGTGTGTGCTTGCTTTTTGTGCTTGTATGACTTTGCTTGTGCTGTTTAGGATAGCTTGCTCCCTGTGCAAGTTAGATAGAAACCTTAACCTAGGACCATTGTGGATTGCATGACAACTTCTAGGCTCGAGTCGTAGCCTCCCTAGTAGTTTGTGTCTCCCTTTGTATCTGGTTAGGCTAGAAGTTCTTTCCTTGTTAAGGGGAACTACGTCGCCCTGACCCTCATACCAGATGAGGTACGTAGGCAGGAGATGAGCTGATCTCTCCGGGCGCCCTTTTCTTTTTCAACCCCTTTGTGTGTGTTGGAGTCTGACATAAGTCCAGCGATTGGCAGTTGGTTTCCTGTGTCTTGTTAGCTTGTTGGAGTCTGACGTAAGTCCAGTGATTGGCAGTTGGTTTCCTATATGTGTTTGTTGGTTCGGAGTCTGATATAAGTCCAACGATTACCATTCGGTTTCCAGGTTTGCCTGTTTCTGTGGAGTCTGACGTAAGTCCAGCGATTGGCAGTCGGTTTCCTGTGTGGTTTTATTTGGCGTGCGTTAGCCGAGCTACGAGTGCTCTGATTCTTCCTCTGGTTAGAGAAGATACGTATGCATAGGATGCGACATCCTAGCAAGTACGTTTCCCCTGTTCCCGAACTACGTTGACTTTCATGTCTGTGTATGACAGGCTACGTAGGCCCAGGATGCGATATCCTGCCGAGTCCCGTTTCTTTTGTCTCTCTGTGTTTCCTTCCAGCCTTGTGTGCAGTTTGTGAGCAGTTTTTAGCAACCTTATCCTTTCTTTTGTGCGTGGATCCCGTCGAGTACGACGGATGCGTAGGGGTGCTAATACCTTCCCTTCGCATAACCGACTCCCGATCCCATCTCTCTTTGGTCGTGAGACCATGTCTTTTCCAGGTTTACTTCGAGCATTTCCTTTCCCTCCTGTGGGATAAATAACGCACGGTGGCGGCTCTGTTGTTTCGTTTTCCCTCCGGTTTTTCGCGTAATGCGACATTATGCCAACAACGTCTTCACTTCTCCCTTTGGCCTGGGAGAAGGGTTTTGAAACAAAATGAACACATTAGTTGACTTATGGTTAACTGTTGGAACATCAACAGCGACCCAATTATTGCAGATTCCTACAGGTATGACAAAGTTGCCAAGGTCTTCCTCTTCATCTTATTCAACGATGGCAGTAGCTTGCCGATCTTCAACGGCGTGGATGAAACCCCCACTCTGAATACAACCCAAAATCATTGGAAACACCAAAAGAATACCCTATACCAGCCCGGGACTTGTTATCTTCCAACTTGATCATTTTCCCCAAACCATTAGTTGCACCATGCTCGATGGCCACCTTTGCATCATTATAGGAGACAAATGAAGAAAGTCCTTTCCTAGAAGGCTCAGCAATAGACAAGGCTTGGAACGGAGTTCCAACCTCATCCTCAACATCAATGTAGGAAAAGGAAGATAAATGGCTGACCAAGAGAGCCTTTTCTCCCCCTATCACCACCAACTTTTTGTTCTTAATGAACTTCAACTTTTGGTGCAGGATGGATGTCACGTCGCCTGCCTCGTGAATCCATGGTCTACCAAGCAAATAGTTATATGACTGATGTATATCCATAACCTGGAAAGTGATCTGGAAATCACTAGGTCCAATCTTGATCGGGAGATTTAATTCACCAATCACAGTTTTACCCGATCCATCAAAAGCTTTCACTACCACTCCACTCTGCCTCATGGGAGGCCCCTGATATGAAAGTTTGGCAAGAGTGGATTTTAGCAATACATTGAGTGATGACCCTGTGTCCACCAACACATTGAACATGGCATCGTCTTTATAATTCATAGATATATGTAAAGCCAAATTGTGGTCTTTTCCCTCCTCAGGAAGATCATCATCACAGAAGCTCAAATTGTTGCAGGCAGTTATGTTTGCAACAATGCTATCAAACTGATCAACCGTGACATCGTGATCCACATATGCCACGTCCAACACCCTTTGCAATGCTTCATGGTGTGGCTCTGAATTCATCAACAAAGATAGGACATATATCTTTGATGGAGTTTGAAGTAACTGCTCCACAACATTGTACTCACTCCTCTTGATGAGCCTCAACATCTCATCACCATCCTCTTTCAACATGCCAGACTGGCCAACCAGGATAGGAGTATTATTGGTTTTAACAACAACAGGGTCAACACCCTTCACAACATGAGTAGAATGGTTCGAAGAAGAAGTCCCCATAGGACTGGCAGGATTAACAACATCTTTCTTCACAATGTCTTCATGGGATTTCGGCTGAGCCGAGAAAACACGACCACTATGGGTCACTCCACTAACGTCAGAAATGCTTACCACAGAGGTTGAGGGCAACAACACCTCCTTCTCATCCTCCAGCATAACAACATTATAACGGTATGGGACCGCTTTATCTGACACGTACGGGACAGGGCCCGCTGGCTTGATCACAAGAGTTGGCGACACTTTCTTCTTGCTGCCATCATACTTGATGACAACAAGATCAGGAATTTTGAATACGGGAGTAATAACATTGACTGCATCCTCATTACGATTCTGAAGTATCTCAATCATCCCTTGGTCCAACATCTCTTGGATGTCCCTTATTACTTGACGACATCCTCTTTCATTGATAGTGCACACCTAACACCTATCATGATCATGCTCATAATGACTGTGTTCACACAACAACTTATGCATCTCTACCAAGGATTGCCTTATGTCATTCATATAAAGGACTTTATATTTGCCAGGGCACCCCTGAACCATATTGACAGCTGCCTTCCCATGCTCGGGAAATGGGTTCTTCTTCACATTTGGGCCCACGTCCTCAAAGAACAGTATCCCACTCCTCACAAGGTCTTGCACCTTGGTCTTCAAAGGAAAACAATTCTCCACATCATGTCCGGGCGCACCGGAATGATACACACAGTGAAGTTCAGGCTTGTACCACCATTGGGGATTGGCTGGCACAACAGGAGGATCTCGTGGAGTTATCTGCTTCCTATCGATTAAGGAAGGATAAAGTTTTGCATAGGTCATAGGAATCGGGTCAAAGGTCACCCTCTTCCTCTCATAGTTGCTGGTGCTGGTGTTGTTATTGTTGCGAGGCCGGTAAGCTTGTTGTTGTTGACGATGTTGTTGTTGTGGTTGTTGAGCTTCTCTGAAAGTAGGTGCTATACGAGCCACCTGGTGTTGGTTAACAGTTGGTCGAACTTCTTTCCTTCTCACAGAGGGCCTTCTCTTGACATGGGAAGAAATAACATGAGTCTCCCCTTCCTTCTTCCTTGCAAACCCTCCATATTTCGTTGTTGAAGAACCGTCATCATGAGACAAGCGTCCTTCATGGACCCCCTCTTCTAGCCTCATCCCCATATTTTACCATTTCGGTAAAGTATGAGGGAGCACTAGCAATCATGCACTCATAGTAGAAAGAGCTCAAAGTCTTCAAGAAGATCTTTGTCATCTCCTTCTCCTCCAAGGGTGGCATTATATGAGCTGCCAATTCTCACCACCTCTTGGCATATTCCTTGAAGGTCTCCTTGTCTTTCTGGGACATCACCCTCAATTGATCTCTGTCCGGAGCCATGTCCATATTATATGTATACTACTTCGTGAAGGCCTCTCCAAGATCATTTAAAGTGCGGATGCTTGCACTTTCTAGCCCTATATACCAACGAAGTGCAACACCTGTCAGGCTATCCTAAAAGTAGTGAATTAGCAGTTGATCATTGTCTGTTTGGGTCGACATCTTGCGAGCATACATCACAAGATGGCTGAGTGGGAACGTGTTTCCCTTGTACTTCTCAAAGTCAGGCACTTTGAATTTAACTGGGATTTTTACGTTGGGCACCAAGCACAATTCATCAGCACTCTTCCCAAAAAGGTCCTTACCTCTCAAAGTTTTCAACTCCTTGCGTAAATCAAAAAATTGATCTTTCATCTCATCCATTTTCTCGTATACGTCCGGGCCCTCAGATGGCTCGAAATGATAAATGGTGTCTTCCACACGAGGTAAGGTATGCACTACAGGCGGCGGTACAGTCAGGACCGGGCTAGATACCAACAAAGAAGCGAAGGTGGGGGAGAAGCCCTCTGGTACAAAGTTGGATGGCATTCCCCAAGGTAATCCAGCAGGAATACTAGGAGCGAAGTGAGCGGTGGCAGCTAGCACTGTTGAGGTTACCACTTCAGAGACTACAGTCCTCGCGGGAGGAGTTGCAGGAGTTGGTGAAGCTTGACTTTGCGCATCAAGGACTGACTCCATCATGGGAGTCAGCCTGGAAATCTCCTCCTTCAAATCTCTGTTCTCTTGCTCTAGGTGTTCCATGATCTTCTGATGATTTGCTCGGGTGTTGTACCGGTGCGTCAGCTTGTCTTCAAAATAAATGAAGAGCAAAGAGTTAGACCATTATATCAGGAGCTCGAAACAAACCCTGCTTATGCATATGATGCATGCAATGCTTGTGCATATGATTTGTTTTTTTATCGAAGGAAATTTATAAAGATCTATTTGCAAATGTTTTGAAAATAATGAATTTTGAAGACATATATGGAATACTCATAGAAATATAATATTTGGAAACTTTTTACACCAAAGAAGTAGTACAGTTTTGGTAACCAAATACAATACAAGGAAAAAGGAGAATAAACATCCTATGGAGACCTAGAAGCAATCGTCCAAAGCCTTCGAGATCGGAAGATACGTCGCACGAAGCCTCTTCAGCTCTCTCTCATAAGCCGCTTCCATGTCGGCCTACTCCTGGGCGAGCTGATCATACTTCCTCTTCCAAAACCTAGACGAGTGAGGCAAGAGAGAAGTAACCACATCATCAGGCTCATCAATAACCTGATGCTCTAGAAACTCTATCATTGCATCCTTATCCTTGAGTTGCTGAATTCATGCTCACGAACCCAAGCACGCGAACGGTCTTCGTCTCTCAACTCCTCCACTCCTTGATTAGGGAGGGTTGAAGGCCCAACTATAACCATAGGGGTAGGTCTCGGATACTCGTAAGGCATACGGTACTCAAGAGCTCTCTTCCTCACCCAAGAGGTGTAAGGTTCCATATCAACACAATTCTTCGGACCAAGCTCATTCCTCCCTTTCCTATAAACCTTGCGCCAGGCGCGGACCATCCTATCCTTCAAGTTTTGGGGATCTTTACCCTCTTGAAAGAATAAGCCTTCCGACGAAATGTTGTTAGGTTTATCCTTTAAGGGGAACCCAAGCTGACGACGAGGCAAAGCAGAGTTGCAGTTAATTCCACCACATGTACCAAGAAGAGGTACATTGGAGAACTCACCACAAGAATCAATAATCTGAACGCCATCATAAACACGATTATACCAAGAGATATCATCATTAGTGAGAGACATAAGTCTCGTGGACCACCGTAGACATTCCTTGTTCTTCTTGAAGGCATGCGTCTGAGGCAAGTGCGAAATAAACCACTTGTACATCAGAGGCAGACAACACACAATGGAACCACTACCCTTCTCATTCCTCATATGCAAAGAGAAATAAGTTTCACCCAACAGAGTCGGAACATGATTAAGAGAAGAGAAAATCCTAATAGCGTTCACATCCACGAAGTTGTCGATGTTGGGAAATAACACTAGCCCATAGATGAGGAGTACAAATATGGCTTCAAAAGCTTCCTTACTCATGGCCTTCCCAAACAAAGTAGCTTTGGCAATCAGAAAATCAGACGGGAGACCTTGAATTCCACCTTTGGTAGTCATATGGGCAACAATGTCAGATACATCCACATGAAGCATGTCAGCAATCTCTTGAGAAGACGGAATCTTTTCCAAGCCATTGAACGACAACTGGTCCAGAATAGGTATACCCACATGATAAGCATACTCCTCTAATGTAGGCAAAAGCTGCAAATCCGGAAAAGTGAAGCACCGATACAGAGGATCGTAGAACTGCACCAACACACTCATCAGTCCCTCATCCACCTTAGTAGAAAGAATAGACAGAAGCTTCCCATGGTGAGCTTTGAATTTCAAGGGTTCTAATACATAAGATGTCAAACTCCTTAACTCTTTCAAGTCGGGTTGTCTGAAACTGTACTTCTTCGTATTCCTTCTTTGAATATCCATGTCTAAAATTTGCAAATAGATCTCTTAAGTTCCTTGTAAAATCTTTATTGTTGATGACATGAATGCGAATGAACGCATGGATGCATGGATGCAACAAACACACTCAAGGATCAAGCAAGTCACACCACACAAAGATCACGGGACGACTCAAGTCATCATCAATATCAGTCATCCATTTTGGTGGATTATGGTTTACACCTTATCAACACCCAAGTTCCATTGATATTGGGGATATACGAGAATGGATCAACAGCGAATCACAAGTTTGTTGTAAGTCACGAGCATGGAGTTTTGGTTAAGAACCACCCAACAGGAGTGTACTATGGTTAAACCTGACGATCATGTTCTAAAAGGTTCCCATAGTCATCCTCCCATCTTTCGGATATTATCAGATAAAACGACTACTCGTATTCCAAAAATATTCTCAAGAGAGACTCTTATGAGTGTAGTATCGTGTAACAATCGCCTCAAGTCTTACACTTGAACGACCTTCGCACTACGTCCTAAAATAGGCCAAGATGGGCTAGGTATCTAAGGTCCTTGGCTTCTAGGGTTCCTATTATAAAGAGTAATGCCTAACCACGACTACTCGTGTGACATTATTGATCCCAACATGACCTCCACCAAGTGAATGGGCTTGCAAGTTAACTTGTTAAGGAATAACTCCACACAAGTCAACAAGACTATGCCATTCTCCTATCATAAGTGCACTCGAGTTCAGGTATAGAACTCATCTCACAAGAAACCACCAAGCATACAAGCAATTAATATATCAAGCAATTCATACATTACAAACACTACATTCTACCCAAATTTGCACAAAAATATGTCACAAATAAACATACAACGCATATAAGCAAAAAGTAGGCTAAACCCACTAGAGAGAGCATAGTCCCCAACATGGTCTCCACTTTTTTGTAGCGGGGTTTTCGTTACCTTTAGGTTTATTGACTAAACCAAAAGTCAACATACAATTCGAGTCGCCACCACACTTTTATTTGTCCAAAGGAAAGGCTAAAAAGCAAACAAAAGCCAAGTAAGAAGTTTTCCAAATAAAAATGTCAGAGATCTGGGTAAGGGGGTTGGTTATGAAATGGGAAGGTTTTACGCTCCAAAAACATCCTTAGTACTCTAAGGGAACCTTGTTGGCAAATATGTGTTGTAGGTTGGTATTTATGAAAAGATTTATGCAAAAGATTGGAGGGATGAGAAGAGAATAAATTATATTTACAAATTTTGTTGTTTGAATGGATGAACCCATTGCCTACGTACCATCACAAAGGAGGATAAAAACCTCATAGTTCGTGGTAAAAATCTCAAAGATTGGTGAATTGATTTTGACCAAAAGCCTTAAGGTATTTTGTTATCAAAGGGAGAAAACTCAACCAAAACCAACAATCCACCATGTGAGGAAGGCTTCGACATGCTAGTGAGGGGTTAACCCTATAATAAGCATGGAAGGCTTATAATCCAAAACTAAGGATGAGCTGAGATTTACATCAACCACTATGATAACTCAAACCCATGACTAATGTTTTTGAAAAGAGTGTAGCAAGTGGCCATTGGAACCACAAAACAACTTGAAATGGGCTATATTTACAAGTTAGATTTATTTACAAAATGAGGTCAAAGTTGGATTAAAGTTTATTTACAATGAGTATATATGAAAATGGTTTTGAAAAAGTCAAAGGCCTAAGGCCTAGATTTCTAATTTGAAATAAAGTCAAAGTTTTAAAAATGATTTTTGGCTTGGTTAGAGTGGGGAGAATAAAGAAGGGTTGTTCCTAAAGCATACACAGATAAAAGGGGAAAGATAACCCTTAGAGTTCCTTTTCTTGGAGTCATAGAGATGACTCAAGATGCTTATTTCCTTTGGACTTATCACACAAATAAGTAATCCATAAATTAATATCAAGCTCCTAGGATCTCCATTTGACTTGGCTCTTAACTTGGCTACTCATGACAATGGTCCTCTTTTCACAATCTCAAGATGGGGTCCCTATCACACAAGAGAAAACATCAAAAGGTTCACGACACAATAAGGGGAAAGGATAAAGAATAAGTTTGGAGGAGAAGTCCTTTGAGGTCAACTTTGAATTTTAGCATTCTAAAGGCATGATGCCTAGTTGCTCTTCAACAAATTTTGCATTCTAAAGGCATGAGGCCTAGTTGCTCTTCAACAAATTTTGCATTCTAAAGGAATGAGGCCTAGTTGCTCTTGAACTCCTTTAAGAATAGGTAAGTACTAATTCTAAGTCCTTTCTCCTTTTGCATTTGGGTTCAAATCAAAACAAGCACAAACAAACACAAAATAGCAATATATTTATATACAATAATGGGCTCAAATGAGCAAAAGAAAAATGACATAAACATAAAATATGTGTTCAAGTGAGCAAAGTGAAAATCAATATGAATAATGAGCAAGAAATAAATGACATTAAAAGTAAATGACAAGAAATTAAATGCTCAAATTAGAGTTAGTAGTAAGTAAAGTTATGTTAGCTTGTCATAAGACAATGTAGCGCTATGTTAAGCAATCGTAAGTGGACTAATATAGTAGCCACACCTATCTGAGACCGGTCAATAAAAATATAGGCAAAGAACACAAGTTAGAGATCATGACTAGTAAGCCAAGTTCCATAAACTTGCCATGCCAAAACAAAAGGGGAAGGGCCTTGTATTGACTTTAAGTTTTTTGCTTGACCAAGAAGCAACCTATCTTGGACACAAAATAACTCACTTGATCATGGATCAAGTTGAGTTTCGTTTGGATCAAAGAAGGTTAAACTTCTCATTTGTCAAGACCAACCATAAGACTTTAACTCATTGGCTATTGATGGAAAGAAAGGTGTGAAGATGAAAGGGAGGGAAAAAGAAGACAACCATCAAATCTAATTGATCAAGTATGAATCAAATCATCATCAATTAACACCAAACAAACGAGAAATGAAGATAACAAGTCAAAGAGTCAACAATATTTTTTTGGTATTTTTTTTGAATTAAAATAAAATGCAAATAAAAAATAAACAAATAAGGTCAAACCTCAAATTCAATTCAAAATAACTTCAATGAGTGCAGAAAGTATTTAAAAACAATAAAAAACAATTAAAAATAGCAGAATATGAATTAAAATCTCAAATAATCTCCAATCAAATAAGAATTTGATGAGACTATTTTTCATTGACTTATCATGATCCATAAATGCTATGAAAATATTTTGGGATTTTTCAAAAGTTAGAAATTATTTTAAAATGAATTAAAACTATTAAAAATCAAATAATCCATTAAAAATATCAAATGAAGTCATAAAAATAATTAAATATCAAAATATGAAACTAGATTTTTCAAGAAATTGGTCTCATATTTTTATGACTTCAAATGAATTTTTTATGAATTTTTAAGAATAAAAGGAATTAACTGAAAATAAAAGAAAATGGAATAACTGGAAAAAACCACAACCACGTGATGGAGCTCATTAATTGACGTGGCATCAAGGGACGGTCCAGATATGAGGGAACATGGTGTGCTTGAGTCAAACGCGCGACGACATGCATTAAAGTAAGTAAACATAATGGATGCACACGATTAAAACGTGGAGACCAGATCCAATGGCTACAGGAGCGCACACGTGGTGATGGTGGTGGAAACCACCATCTTCTCCGGAGAGACAACCACTTCCGGCCACCAGTTGCAGAGTTTTGTTTTAATGAAAATGGAAAACAAGGACATGGAAATGAAGCTCCTGTGATGGAGATCATCACTGTACCATTGGATCTTCCTCACTCTTCTTATATTGAGAGAAATGTGAAGGAGTAGATCATGGTATTAAAACTGTAAGCTCATGAAATGATGAATTGAAAGCACCAATGGCTTGCCTCAAGTGTGTGGACTTCAGAAAACCACACAAACACAAGAATGCTACATTGAATTGAGAGTTCTAGATCCAAAAAGTTTGAATGTATAACTCTGAATTGAAGCACTTCTAGGCACAAATCCTCCAAGTTCCTTGCTCCTCTTTGATATATGGATGTAGGGGAAATGAAAGGATAAGGAATTAGGCTTTGAAGATCAACTAATGATGTTGAATTTCAAGCTCGAAAGTAAAAACAATTTTTGAATAATTCCTTTGGTATGGTTATGGTTTTAGTGCTGCAGCAATTCAGATTTCCAAAAGGTTACCAAATGAATGAGAGGAAGTGGTTATTTATAGGTGAATGCATCAGCTGATCACACTTCTTTCATGTGCATGGCATTTGAACTTTGATGTGCATGGGCCTGTACAGGCGTGTGGGAGGCCTAATGATGTCTGCAAAAACATGCTGAGATCAAGTGAAAAGCAAATGGACATGTACATTGGATGGAAACAGCTTGCACATTCATGTTTCATCATGAAATACCAAAATGCACATAAACGGAAATGAATTCGAAACTCCCAAATGGTAGATCCAAATGAGTAATGTGAGTAATGGTTGGAAAGCACTTGAAATAAGGAAAAAAAGTCATGCTGGGAAAAAATTAATTTGGCATGTGAAAATTAATGAAAACTGGCCTGGAAAATCCAAGTACAAAACATGTTTAAGTCATTTTAAAAATTTTCACCCAAAAGCAAGCTTAATCAAACCCTTTGTCCTCATGATATAAGTTTCAAATGAGAAAACCTCCTACATCAAAGTTGTAGATAGTTTCAAGATGATAAATTTAGACTCAAAGTTTGCGTCATTTGGATTTTCTATGACAAAGTTATGGGTATTTGAAGTTGGGTACTTTTTTAAATTCAATGAATTAGGTCCAATATGACCTATAATGTTTTGTATTATCACATGTATTTATTTTAGGATTTTGAAATTTTGTCCAACATAACATTTGAATTAGACATCGAAATATTTCCAATGCATTTTGTATCACCTCAAAATCATAAAAATTAAGGAAGTTATGCCCTTGGTAAGTTGATCCAAAATTAGGGTTTCAGTCAAAATGACCTATAACGTTTTGAAATGAATGATGACCTTCCAAGTTTCAAATGAATTTTTTATGAACATGAAAGTTTTTCATATGGTTTTTAGGAACATTTGTTCTCTTGGGGTCATCTTCATTTTACAAATACATCAAAAGTTGTATCTCCATGGACCTCAGTTTAGTCAGATGACTTGACTGGTCACCTTTTCAAGGCCAAACTTCCAATCTTGATGAATAAATGATTGAGGGGCCTCAGATAGGCTCATATATGCATAAAATGATGAACGAAAGAACTTCCCTTGATTAAATTTGATCAGAGGGTGAGATTGCTTCATGGGCAAGGCACGGTCAAAACACAGTGGAATTAGGGTTTCCTTGGGAAACAATCCTCAAGCCCTTTGGGTTATCTTGATCAAATTGGAAAATTGAGATACTTGGGAGACATATATGACGATTATTAACTTTGTGGACCATTGTCATGCTTTTCCTCATCTTCATCTGGCCATTTCAATGGGCTTAGAAGCCTCCTAGGAGCATTGAAGCACATGATCACTTGAGCTTCAGAACAAAAAGAGTTAGTGACATATTTTTGTGCTTTTGGTTAGTAATCAAATAAGAAAGGCAATAGTATATAATACAAGCATGCTTGGTGGTCTCAAAACACTCAAACAAGTCCCAACCCTAGGGTTAAGGAGCCAAACATGCTATGATCCTTGAGGCAATGCACTTGTGCAATAACATGATGCCATGAGGGATCTTAGGGTCAAAATTAGGGTCTTACAAAATGCATGAAATAAGGATATCCACATGCAAGCTTTATCCACTCCATGATCTTCTTCAAAATTAGGCCATGTACCAAATGAATTCCACAAGTTACATGCTCAAAATAACAACTTCACAATGATCGTGTTGCAGATGAACTCAGAGGGATCTTGAATGATGTATCAGATGAATTTTCAAATTGCAAGCACTTGGTTTCATAATAAGTTGGCATTGGCAAAGTCCTTTAGCATAGGAATGTTGCCTAAGTTCTAAGTCCATTTTGTTGTTATTATGTACATTAATGGTCAAAGACCACACAAACAAGCGAAGTATATACAAACAAGATATATCACACAATATGGTCCAAGTGGACAAAGTGAAAATTGCATTAACATAAACAATTAGAATGATATGAACAATGAAAAATGAATAAAGGCAAGAATTAAATGACATTAAAGTAAATGGCTTGAAATTAAGAGTTAATTGTTAATGAGTTAGAAGTTTGTATTGTTTTGCTTTTTCTTTTCGTTTTAAGACATTCTTTGGAGAACACTCAACCCACTTATCACAAGCATGGATCCTTGAGCTAAGATATCTTCCAAAGGAAGGAAAAAAGGCCAAGTTTCCACACAATACCATGAAAGAGGGGAGACATACAATCTCACTAGAATGTTATGTCTTTTGTGTCACAAATTTAGCGCTATGTTAAGCAATCGTAATTGGACTTATGTAGAAGTCATAACTATTTGAGACCGGGCAATAGAATTTTGGTGTTAATGCATGCTTGAGACATAGTATAATGGGCTATGTTCATGAAACATACCTCACACAAAAAGAATATGCAAAAGAGGTGGCCTAATCTCATCCATACTCATGTTTATTTTTCAATCAACTAGCTTTAGGACTTTGAGATATCATAGACCAAATGAGATGAATGCATAAAGAATGGGAATGAGATGAAGTGGGAGGGGAATGGATCAAAACTCAAATTGGTTAAAGGAGGACTTTTACCAAATTAATATCATCCATTCATTTTGGGAGATGGAATGTACATTCCATCAATCCCCTAAATCCAATGATATTAACTTGACAAAGTCAAATCAACCTTGACCAAGGCCCAGCAATAAGAGTCAAACACAAACAAGTCATCTCAATTGGTCAACAAAATTATTTGGCATTTATTCAAATTAAAAATACTAAAATAAGACATTTAAATTAAATATGGTTTGCCAAATTCCTAAAAACCTCATCAAAACACCAAATAAATGGCCATGAGATTTATCATAGGTCAAACAAGGTCAAAGGACATTGGAGAAAAATTTTCAGAATTTTTAAAGACTTAGAAGTATTTTTAAACAATTAAAAATAATCACAAAATCAATTAAATCATGAAAAATATTAATAATGATCCAAAACATAATTTTAATTCAGAATATGAAAGAGGAAATTATTTGATTTTTTTTGGTGAAACTCATATTTTTTGGATCAATATTAAAATTAATATGAATTAATGAAAATAAAAGGAATAAAAGAAAATAAGAAAATAACAAAAAAACGTGGACCACTTGATCTCCCTCATTAATTGTGGTGGCAGATCAAGTGGTCCTCAGCACGCTGTCCACCGTGGACTTTAGTCAATGCGCCACATGGATGGTAATCGGAACCAACATGTGAGGTTAAAAAATTTGAAACAGATCAATGGCTCTGAACACTTCCAGCGCATCGCCAGAGTCCAAAGGCCGATCATCTTCTCCGGTGACCCTGGCCGGACTGGTTCACTCATCACCATCAAGAAAATGAAAAAGGAGGACATGATCTGAAAGAAAAAATGGCGTAGAGCACGAATCTGACCTCAATTTTAACTAACTCCACATATATAGAAAGATATGAGGAGTTGAATTTTGAGGTGTCTCAACTGAGTTGCTTCGATATGACCTCTAAGCAACTCAATCTTCTTGCCTACATTGGTAGGACTTCAAACAACCAAAGATCCAAGAGCATTGGGTAGAATTGAGAGAGAATCGAAGAGATGAAATTTTCTGGAAAATACCTTCAATGCAGGTCTGGATTCACTTGTTCTTTCTTTGGCTCATGCTTGATCTTGCTCAGGATGCTTGTAGAAGTAGATTAGAATGCACCAAAGGTCCTGGATCCCTGGACTTTTGAATCTCAAAACAGTGAGATTCAAACTCAATTTCCAAAGGAAATTCTCAGGATTATCCTCTCAAATGGAAGGGTTTGGTGTTTGGGATCAAAGCTAGCGCGAAGGGGTCCCCAATTCTAAGCATATGGTGCTCTATTTATAGCTGAATCACATGATATTTGCACCTTACAATCGAGTTTCCAAAATTGGCAATGAATGATGCATGTGTGCATGGGCGTGTACATGCCTATGAGATCATTCCATTTGATCCATAATTGAGTGTGAACAAGTCTGGAATCAAATTGGGGTGCTAGGCAATTGTACATGGAAGCTTGAAGTTTGATCTTTGCGAAATGATGATGCAATGTTCAAGCCATGTGCAGCCCTAGAAAATCTTGTCCAAAAAGGATGAAATTGGACTTTTTGGAAAGGTTAGATCAAGAGGAACAACTTTCATGTTCAACACTTTTTCATTTGGAGCTTGGAACATGGAGAATTTTGAGGTGGAACTTTCGAAATTTCAACATGTTGAAATTTTTTCTAATTGTCAAGCCATATATCTCAATATTCCACCTTACTTAACTTTTTATGTGAGCTTCAAATTAGAAACGTGTCTTTGTCAAATTTGTATATATTTAAAAGGCCTTCAAAATGGTCACCAATTTCATGTCATTTGGATTTGAAATGATAAAGTTATGCATTTCTAAAGTTTGAAAAAATCACTTGCTCAATGGTATAGGTCACAAATGACCTATAATGTAACCTCATATCACATGCTCATAAAAGTTGAATTAGCTCTCAATCCAAATATAAAAGTTGAATTAGACACCTTAAATTTGATTTTGAAACTTGGACATCTTTCATCTCATAAAAATTGAGCAAGTTATGGCCTTGGGAAGTTGACTTTCAAATTAGGGTTTAGACAAAATGACCTATAATGTTTCAACATAGAAAATGATTTTCCAAGAAAAACTAGCTCTAGGTCTCAACATGAAAGTTCACATAAATCTTCACGCCTCACAATCCCCAGTTCTGAATGAAGGAACGACTTCCTTTTATATTGCAGTACTTGGGCCTTTGCACTTGTATTCTCCTGAATTTAAGGTCACGCGAGTTCCCCTAAATTCCACATCTAGGTTACTAACAAATAGGCTATTTGTTAGGTTCATTAAATGTAGCTTGGTTGTTGATTTCCTGGATTTTCTCTCAGCTGTTGAATCCCTGAAGAATAGCCTGAGAAAAAGCTGAAACAGAAAACTGAACAACCTACAATATAGCATATGCTGTCAGGAATGAATGTCACGACATTCAGCTTGACATCAAGGATCATATGCTAAGTCTGTTTTTCCAGAAAACAGACTGTACAATTTTGCTGACCTGTATATGACCAAAATGACCATACTACAGTAACAGCTTACATTAATAAATGTCAAAGTATCCAATTTAACATTTACACATTTGGCCTTAAGTCAGTTCTGTTATCCTCTTGAAGAACAGACTAAGAAACATGCTGAAGTATAGCCGAACACCACTTTGTCTATTGTTCAGTATATGCTGTCAATGATGAATGTCACAGCATCCAGTTTGACATTCAGTCAGTAGGCCTTATGCCAGGTCTGGTATTTCCTTGATAACCAGACTGGAAATAAATACTAAGTTCTAACAGAACACCAGCTGTTCTATTCCTTAGTATCTGCTGACAGGGATGAATGTCACAACATCTAGTTTGACATTCAATAAATCCTGTATTAGCTAATCCTGCAGTAACTACTCAAGTGTGTCATGACATCAGTCAAGACATCAGAGTACAGTTAGATATTCTAACCTACAGTGCAGTCACACATACACACCATGTCATGACATCAGTCAAGACATTAGAATCCAGCTAGTGTTTTACCATCTAATGCAGCCAATTAAACACCTACAAACTCCCCTTTTGGAAAATTTCTGGCTAAAACACTTTGATCCCCATAACAGAGTTCATAGCAGCGGAATCACATATCTAGTAGGAAATAGACCTAGCTAATACACTCAGAGTGGCAGCACACTCACACATATGGAAGTTAAGTAACACTTCACATAACAGCACACATACAGAAGTTAAATAAAAACTTCTAATTGCAGCACACATCCACAACACACATACAGAGGTACAGAAGTTAAATAAAAACTTCAACACACATCAGCTGCAGGGGAAGGAATCTTCGAATCTGTCATGAAAGTCTGTTGTAACAGACCAATCTGTTGTCTGGGGTATCACCTGTTACTCCCCCTTTTTGTCAAAAATGTTGCCAAAGCCAACAACATAAACAGAAAAAATGACAGAATTACAGACTTGGTTTTACTTCACAGTTTCTACCAAGTTAGCACCCACTTGATCTTGCTTCACAGCTTTTATCAAGTAATCACCCACTTTTGCTTTACTGTAGGTACAACCATATCAGATGCCATGACTTTGTTTCTGACATCTAGAACCACTCCTGCATGAACAGCATCCTTGAATTCCTGCAGGTGCATAGGCCTTCTCAAGTTAGGGTGTCTCCTTACCCTCTTGTTGCCACACTTGTTGCAAGTGGCATAGCTATGATCTGTTGACCAATCAGAGCATAGTTCCAATTGTTTAATAGGCAGATATATTAAACAATACATCCCAAACATCAGTGGTTGCTATAAGTTCTCAGAGAGACATATTCCCAGTTTGCCCCTTAAGTTTTCAAACTGAGTAGCATCCAGAGCCTTTGTAAATATGTCAGCCAGTTGAAGTTCAGTGGCTACATGTTTCAAGGTGATCACCTTGTCTTCCACCAGATCTCTGATGAAGTGATGTCTAATGTCAATATGCTTGGTCCTGCTGTGTTGGATGGGATTCTTGGAAATATTGATGGCACTGAGATTATCACAGAACAATGTCATGACATTTTGAGTGACATTGTACTCAGTGAGCATCTGTTTCATCCAAACCAGTTGGGAACAACTGCTTCCAGCAGCTATGTATTCAGCCTCTGCAATGGACAGAGATACACAATTCTGCTTCTTGCTGAACCAAGATATGAGATTGTCTCCCAAGAAGAAACATCCTCCTGATGTGCTTTTTCTGTCATCAGCACTCCCAGCCCAGTCAGCATCACAGTACCCAAATAGGACAGGCTCAGACCCATGTGAGTACAACATCCCATAGTCACAAGTCCCATTGATGTACTTGAGAATCCTTTTGACTTGATTCAAGTGGCTCACTTTAGGCTCTGCTTGGTATCTAGCACACACTCCAACTGCATAAGAAATGTCAGGTCTACTTGCAGTTAGGTATAGTAGACTGCCTATCATGCTTCTATACAAGCATTCATCAACACTAGTTCCTCCGTCATCTTTGGTTAACTTCAGATGAGTAGGAGCAGGAGTCCTCTTGTGCCTAGCATTATCCATACCAAACTTCTTAACTATGTTTTTGGCATACTTGCTTTGGGAGAGAAACATAGAGTCCTCCATTTGGTTGACTTGCATTCCAAGAAAGTAGGTTAGTTCCCCAACCAGACTCATTTCAAACTCAGATTGCATTTGTTGAACAAAATATGTTACCATTTGTTCTGACATACCACCAAAGACTATATCATCCACATAGATTTGAGCAATCATGATTTTGCCGTCTTCATCCTTCACAAACAAGGTTTTATCTATTCCACCTTTTCTGTATCCATTTGAGGTCAGAAATTCGGTCAACCTTTCATACCATGCTCTAGGTGCTTGCTTCAACCCATACAAGGCTTTCCTCAACTTGTATACATGCTTAGGTTGGTTAGGATCACAGAACCCTTTAGGTTGTTCCACATAGACTTCTTCATTCAAGTAGCCATTCAAGAATGCACTCTTGACATCCATTTGGAACAGTTTAAACTTCAGAATGCATGCTATACCTAACAGCAATCTGATGGACTCAAGCCTAGCCACAGGAGCAAACGTCTCATCAAAATCAACCCCTTCAACTTGAGTGTATCCTTGAGCTACTAGTCTTGCTTTATTCCTAGTAATTACTCCTTTCTCATCAGACTTGTTTTTGTAGATCCACTTGGTACCAATGATGTTAGTCCCTCCAGGTCTTGGAACTAGCTCCCATACTTCATTCCGTTTGAACTGCTCAAGTTCCTCTTGCATGGCATTGATCCAGTATTCGTCAGTCAGGGCTTCTTTCACATTCTTGGGTTCAACTTTGGAAACAAAACAGGAATTTGAGCTTATTCCCCTTGACCTGGTAGTCACACCACTATTGGGATCCCCTATGATAAGATCCTTAGGGTGGTCTTTCTGAATTCTGATAGATGGCATTTTGGTGGTTGCATCTACTTCACATTCAGGAGGAGGTTCCTGTACTTCATCAGACTTGACTGGAATGTCTGTTGAACTGTCAGGGAATGTTGAAACATCCTCTATGACATCGATTCCTTCCTCTTTATCATCCACAATGACATTTATGGATTCCATCAGAACATTGGTCCTGTAGTTGAACACTCTGTACGCCCTGCTGTTAGTGGAATATCGTAGAAATATACCTTCATCACTTTTGGGATCCAATTTCCTTCTCTGTTCACGATCTGTGAGAATGTAGCATTTACTTCCAAAGATATGAAAGTACTTCACAGTGGGTTTTCTGCCTTTCCATATTTCATACAGAGTGGAGGAGGTTCCTTTTCTCAAGGTGACTCTGTTGTGAACATAGCACGCGGTATTCATAGCTTCAGCCCAAAAGTGCATAGGGAGCTTCTTTGCATGAATCATAGCTCTGGAAGATTCTTGGATAGTTCTATTTTTCCTTTCAACTATCCCATTCTGCTGGGGAGTTATAGGGGAAGAGAATTCATGACTTATTCCTTCAGACGAGCAAAACTCATCAAACTTGGAATTCTTGAATTCCGTACCATGATCACTCCTAATTCGGACAACACAACTGTCCTTTTCCCTTTGGAGTCTGATGCACATGTCTTTGAAGACATCAAAAGTATCTGGCTTCTCTCTGATGAGATGTATCCACGTGTATCTGGAATGGTCATCAACCACCACGTATGCATATCTTTTTCCCCGCAGACTTTCAACCTGCATAGGTCCCACTAAATCCATGTGCAGCAGTTCCAGAACTCTGGAAGTAGTAGGATGTCCCAGCTTCGGATGTGACATCTTGGTTTGCTTGCCCACCTGGCATTCTCCACAGACTCTTCCTTCATCAATAAGCAGCTTTGGAATTCCTCTGACTGTTTCCTTGGATATGATGTTCTTCATTCCCCGTAAGTGGAGATGTCCAAGGCGTCTATGCCACAGCTTCACCTCCTGTTCTTCCTTGACTGAAGAGCATATTGTGGAGAAGTTAGAGACTTTAGGTTCCCACAGATAGCAGTTATCTTTGGACCTAGATCCTCTCATAACTTCCTGATTGTCACCATTCGTCACAATACATAGCTCCTTAGTAAACTGAACATAGAACCCTTGATCACACAGTTGGCTTATGCTGATGAGGTTTGCAGTTAGTCCTCTTACTAACAACACATTGTTCAGTTTTGGAACTCCAGAGCAGTCCAGCTTACCCACACCTTTTATTTTTCCTTTAGCACCATCACCAAAGGTCACATAGCTGGTAGTGTGAGGTTGGATATCTGCCAATAGATTTTCCATACCAGTCATATGTCTTGAGCATCCACTGTCAAAGTACCAGTCTTCTTTGGTAGAAGCTCTTAGAGCTGTGTGGGCTAACCTAGCATACCATTGTCGCTTCTTGCTGGAGACATGGTGCCTAAATGTCTTATGCTTAGGTCTGACATGAGGGACTTGGTTCGGGTAACCATGAAGACTGTAGCAAAAGGCTTTTATATGCCCAAGCCTACCACAGTGGTGACATTTCCATTTCTGGAATTTCCTCTTCTGATGATTAGTCATCCTGGTTCCCCGATGTTGAGACATTGGATGTGACTTCCCTTTGGATTTCTGAACTTTAGCCTTTGGGCGTTTGCGTTCAGCTGAGGATCTTTTCCCAAAGCCTAAACCAGATGTGGTTCCAGACTTCTGTCCTACCTTTAGGATCTCTTCCAAGGTGTCAGTTCCTTTATTCATCATTCTGATGGATTTAGTCATCTGATTCAGCTTGGAGGTCAGCAGGGTTATCTCACCATTTAGATCCTCTATGGCCGTCAGATGCTTCAGTCTCTCATCTTCCAGATCCTTGATGAGTTTCTTCTTCTTTTCTCCTTGTACACGTACTTCTGCACTGGTGACACACAGCTTCTTATAAGCTGCAGCAAGTTCATCAAAGGTCAGTTCATCTTCACTTGAGTCATCATCAGTGGCACAAACACTGGTTAGTGCAGTGACGTGTTTAGCAGATTCTTCTTCAGATTCACTTTCAGAATCTCCTTCAGACCATGTGATAGCTAGCCCCTTATTTTGCATTTTGAGGTAAGTAGGGCATTCAACTCTGACGTGTCCATACCCTTCACAACCATGACACTGGATTCCCTTGCCGTGGTTGAACTTCTCTTCAGAAGTTGATCTTCTCTTAATGTCATACGGGATGTTCTTGACATTAGGTGTACCTCTTTGATCAATCTTCTTCACGAACTTGTTGAACTGTCTCCCAAGCATGGCTAAGGCTTCTGATATGCTTTCATCACCTCCAGTGTATCCAGCTTCTGACTCCTCTTCAGCATTAGATACAAAAGCTACACTTTTGTTCTTCTTTTCAGCATTCTCACACAAGCCCATTTCAAAGGTTTGGAGAGAACCAATTAGCTCATCCACCTTCATATTGCAGATGTCCTGCGCCTCCTATATGGTTGTGACCTTCATAGCAAATCTCTTAGGCAAGGACCTGAGAATCTTTCTTACAAGTTTCTCTTCAGCCATTTTCTCACCTAGTCCACCAGAGGTGTTTGCAATTTCGAGAATATTCATATGAAAGTCATGAATAGTCTCATCCTCTTTCATCCTCAGATTTTCAAACTTGGTGGTCAGCATCTGAAGTTTGGACATCTTCACCTTGGAAGTACCTTCATGAGTTACCTTGAGGGTATCCCAAACTTCCTTAGCTAGTTCACAGTGGTGCACCAGCCTGAAGATGTTCTTACTGATTCCATTGAACAATGCATTCAAGGCCTTGGAATTTCCAAGAGCTAATGCCTCTTGCTCCTTGTCCCACTCTTCTTCAGGAATCTGCACACTGACTCCATCTTCACCTGTCTTTGTTGGATGTTCCCATCCTTTGTTGACAGCTCTCCAGACTTTGCTATCTAGAGACCTTAAGAAGGCTATCATACGAGGCTTCCAGTCATCATAGTTAGAGCCATCCAACATGGGTGGTCTATTTGAGTGTCCTATATCCTTGTCCATGGTACTAGAAAGTAACTTCCCTAGATCTCACCCAGAAATTTACAGGCAGGGTGCCTGCTCTGATGCCAATTGAAATTCTAGTTATCAGACTTTAGATGTCACACGGGTTGTTATGACATCCAATTCTGCACAGACAAGAATTATGCAGAACTTAAAAGTAAGTGCAGTAAATAACACAAGTAATTGTTTACCCAGTTCAGTCCAACATGACCTACATCTGGGGGCTACCAAGCCAGGGAGGAAATCCACTATCAGTAGTATTAATTCAAAGCTAAACTCACCCGTTTACAACTCTTCACTTAATCCCTACCCAATGCAATTTCAATCTTACTCTAAGATCAGAGTTCCTACTCACTCCCCCTCAATCACCTCAGTGATTACTACCTTTAATCAATATTAAAGACAATTTTGAAGTCACACTTCAAACAACTCTTGATTGTGCTTAACAACTTTAATCAAGATAGACAGCACTCACGCTTAAAAGCTTTGAGCGACACAACACTTACAACTCAATGAACACCCTATGCCAAAGCAATCATCTACGTGATAATGGCTTGGCTTACAAGATATGTCTAATACAAGACTCACAAAAATACAACAGTGAAGTATGATAGACACACTAAATCTTCACGCCTCACAATCCCCAGTTCTGAATGAAGGAATGACTTCCTTTTATATTGCAGTACTTGGGCCTTTGCACTTGTGTTCTCCTGAATTTAAGGTCACGCGAGTTCCCCTAAATTCCACATCTAGGTTACTAATAAATAGGCTATTTGTTAGGTTCATTAAATGTAGCTTGGTTGTTGATTTCCTGGATTTTCTCTCAGCTGTTGAATCCCTGAAGAATAGCCTGAGAAAAAGCTGAAACAGAAAACTGCACAACCTACAATATAGCATATGCTGTCAGGAATGAATGTCACGACATTCAGCTTGACATCAAGGATCATATGCTAAGTCTGTTTTTCCAGAAAACAGACTGTACAATTTTGCTGACCTGTATATGACCAAAATGACCATACTACAGTAACAGCTTACATTAATAAATGTCAAAGTATCCAATTTGACATTTACACATTTGGCCTTAAGTCAGTTCTGTTATCCTCTTGAAGAACAGACTAAGAAACATGCTGAAGTATAGCAGAACACCACTCTGTCTATTGTTCAGTATATGCTGTCAATGATGAATGTCACAGCATCCAGTTTGACATTCAGTCAGTAGGCCTTATGCCAGGTCTGGTATTTCCTTGATAACCAGATTGGAAATAAATACTAAGTTCTAACAGAACACCAGCTGTTCTATTCCTTAGTATCTGCTGACAGGGATGAATGTCACAACATCCAGTTTGACATTCAATAAATCCTGTATTAGCTAATCCTGCAGTAACTACTCAAGTGTGTCATGACATCAGTCAAGACATCAGAGTACAGTTAGATATTCTAACCTACAGTGCAGTCACACATACACACCATGTCATGACATCAGTCAAGACATTAGAATCCAGCTAGTGTTTTACCATCTAATGCAGCCAATTAAACACCTACACAAATGACTTTCCAAGAAGAACTACCTCTTGACCTCAACATGAAAGTTGTTTGGAATGTCATTAGGAGTAACTTTTCTCTTGGAATAATTTTCATATGACACAAATTCTAGGAGATAGGGTCTAGGGAACCCCAGTTTTGACTAGTTGACTTTCTCTAGTCAACCACCTTGAACCTACTTGCAAACTTGAAGTTATATTGATCTTTGGGAGTCATGTAGGATCAAATATGTATAAGATGATGTAATATTAAGTATCCCTTGAAATATTTGATCAAATGATGAAGAAACTTGCTGAGGAAGTCACACAAGATACCCAGATGAATTAGGGCTTCCAAGGAAAACAAGCTCCAAACTCTTGATGATTTCTTGATCCAAATGATAAATGAAGAACATGGGGACCCATATATGATGTCTTAAACCAATGTGAACCATCCTTGATTGATCTCTTGCACTAAAGGGTCTTAAACCCTAGATATGAGCTTGATGAGGCTATGGTGAATGCACACACTACCTACAAAACAAACGAAGCTATACATAGACATATTTTTTGGTATTTTTGTTAGTAAATGTTGCATAAAATTCATGATCATCAAGCTATGGATAAACTTGACGTCAATAAAACCATAGTCGTCGTTGTGCTTTTATTGTTTCCAAAGGAAAAGGGAAAAGTACGAAAACAACCCAAAGATAAGAAGTTTTCAAATCAAAACTAATAAAATTCCAGTGATTACAGGTAAGGGGGTTGGTTACATAGAGGGAAGGTGTTAGGACCCAAAGTGTCCTAGGTACTCCTAGGGAGCCCTTTTTTATGTGTGCATATGTATTTAGTATAAAATATCTTTGAGAAAAATAGAGTGTGAGGGTGAGAAAAGAATTTATTGATTATATTTTTGTGTTTGACAAGACCTTCAGACTTGTGCCTACGTACCAACATAAAAATGTGGGATCAAAACCTCGTAGTTTGTGGTAAAAATTTCAAGCAGAGAATGGCATAAGGCCAAAGTTTCTAATCATTAAAATAAAGTCTAAGTTTAAAATCACAAGCAGAGAAGTTTTTGAAAAATGGGAGAGATTTTGAAATTTAAGAAGTGGGTGGAGATAAAGAGACTATCCTAAGCACAAATTTAAAAGTTAAGGGTTGAAAAGATATGACCAATGGGATGCAATCCAACAGACAAGAATGTCATATAGAAACCCATTTTCCTTTGGACGTTAATTAAGCAATAATCAATAAACAATGAACACTATCCACACATCATAAAGTTCAAGGAATCAAATAAAGATAGCCACATCAAAGCAAGCACTTCCAATAACTTGCAGTCTTCTTTGTCTTTCAATGTATTAGATGAAATATTCCTCGATTAACTCAGAACAAAGCATCAGACATAGGATCAAAATAACAATTAAGCACAAAGACAAAGTAGTAGATGAACTCAAACAAATCCCAAGGCTTGTATCAGATGAAGGCACAATTCACAATAGCCTAGTCTCAGAATGTTGGCATTGGCCAAGTCCTTTTTCCACAGGGAATGTTGCCTAATCCTAAGTCTAAAAGTTCAGATCAAGTTCAACAGTCCACCAGATGTTTTTTTCTGGTTTTTCTTGTTATTAGGTATTTTAAGGTCATAAGACCATAAACAAAATCAAAATACACAAACAATATATACAATCACAATATATGGCCCAAATGAGCAAAGTGAAAATGACATAAACATAAATAAGTTATATGAAATGTATATGGCAATGAATGATAAATGACTGAAATCTAAATTGCATAAAGTAAATGACTTGAAAGTAAAGAAATATTAACAAGAGTTAGTCAAATGTTAGTCAAAAGTTAGTCAAGTGTTAATGGTGATTTTTAATTGATTAATTCATTCTTTGGAGAACACTCAACCATTCATTCACAAATATGAATCCTTAAACCAAGTAATCTTCCATGAGAAGGGTTCAAACTTGGATAATTTAACAAGTATGCCACTAGCTCCCATGAAATGAAAAAAGGTCAAGTCTCCATACAATTCCATGAAGAATGGGAGACTTAGAATCTCACTTACTATAATGTTATGCCTTGAGGGTCTAATTTAGCTCAATGTTAAGAAATCATAATTGGACTTATGTAGAAGTCACAACTACCTGAGGCCGGACAATAAAAATATAGGTGTTAATGCATATTAGAGGTTTGGTACAAAGAGCCAAACTCCGAAAACATACCACACACTAAAAGAAAATGGGAAGGACCCTTCATTCATTTTGGGAGATGAAATGTACATTTCATCAATCCCCTGAATCCAATGGTTTTGATCCAACAAAAGTCAAATCAACCTTGGCCAATACCCAAACAGAAAGTCAAACATCACAAGACCATTAAAATGGCTCAACAATATTTTTAAACATTTAATCCATTAAAAATCAATTTAAAAATGAATTAAAATACATTTTAATTTGGTCAAAACCTAAAATCCCTTCAAAACACCCAATAAATGGCCAAGGGATTTATCCTAGGTCAAACAATGTCAAAGAACCTTAGACAAAAATGTTCACTATTTTTAAAAAGTCAGAAGTATTTTTAAACAATTAAAAATATGCACAAAAAATAATTTGTTTCGATTTGACCTCAAAGCAATTTTAATTCAGAATATTGAAGAGGAAAATATTTAAAGATTTAAAGTGAAAGTACCATATTTTTTGGATTACAAATGAAATTTCTATGAATTAAATAAAATAGGAGCAATTAAAAGAAAATCAGAAATAAAAATAAAAAGCAAAAAAACAAGGGCCATTAGATCTCCCTCATTAATTGAGGTGGCAGATCTGATGGCCACGCGCGTATTATCTATGATGGACTATAGTCAATGCCACACATGCGTGGTATTTAAAAGGAATGGCTCAGATTAAAACAAATTAACATGATTGGATGTATAAGAGACATGCCAACACATCACTGGAGCTTGGGCTTCGGTCTTCTTGTCTAGTGGACCTCTGATTGTGACTTAGTAAGTCTATGTGAATCATGACTGAAAGTGCACAGTCCTATCACGTAGTTTTAAAGATTATCGAACCCCCAAGGACTAATAATCGAACGTATTGTGGTCTAATGTTGCTATGCAAATCTAAGGATGATGATCATTCTAAGATTGGAGGGATGAAGAGAAATAACTATAACGTAAATAGAATATTAATAAAGATATGAGATATAGGGGATATCGGTATGTAACGCATCAAACTTCGGGGATTTGATAGATAGTTGGCGAAATCTTATTTGTCAAAATATTCTTCAGTAGATATTATTTATAGAAAGACCTAGTCTCACACTCTCGTTTTTATTGACTTTAACCATACTCCTAAACCTGAAAACTTGGCTCTCGCAGTCTCATTTTGAATTTAAAAGTAATTTTTGAATATAAATAAAATCTAATTATACCTAAAGCGCTCTCGCTGTGTTTAGGATTAATGCCTAGTTTCAGCTATCTGGTTAAAATCTCAAACTCTCGTTCTTGTTAACCGTAACCTTAGTTTGTTTTGTACTCTCGTATGAAAAACAGTTTGATTAAAATAAGAAACTAAAATCGGAAAAATAAGTTTTATAAAAACTAACACCAATTATTTATGAATCTCGTCATTTTAACGGTCTTTACATCCTAATACCTAAGGGTTTAGTCGGACATGGATCCGGTAACAGACATGGTATTTGGGAAATCAAACATGCAATAAGGCATAAACAAATAAAACAGTAATCAAAATAAAACCTGAATTGCGAATTAAGAACTGGAACTAAATCTTGATTCTTCGATTAGAATAATGTCGACAGGTTTTGGCAATGTATAACCGTTACAATTGCATCCCAAAAGCATAAATAATAAAGTGTAATAGTCCTCGATGTGGAGAACTATTACTTTTAGAAAGTAAGAAAACTGCCTAGAAAACTAAAGGAAAATAATAATTCTGACTAAAAAATAATCGTAGCTTGAAAACTGGAAGAAAAGAGAGTGTCTAGAGCGAGTCCGAGAGATCGTTTATATATTTTCGAAAATCCCTAAGTTGTAGAAAAGGTGAGTGATTCGTGGCTACAAAAGTGGAGAAAAAGATGGAAGACTAGGTTGTGGCGGTTGCCACAACCCTAGCCTTTGAATGAGAGGTGAGCGCCACCTTTTTAGGATTGAGAGCCACCTCTTAAGTGTTGGTGGCGGGTGCAACCTCCTCCTTGGGTCCATGTGGCGGGCGCCACACACCCTAGATAATGGGCGCCACAAGCCCACTTTGGCTCGAATAACAGTTGAAGATCGTTATACCGTTGGGCTAAATGACCGGGTGAGGATCAACTAACTTAGAGGGAATAACATTTTTCATACACTTCGTAATCTTTTCTTCTTTTAAGCCTAAGATCATACACTTATTTGTATTCACTTCTTGTGTAGTGTGTGCTTAGGATGGTGCTGACTGCTAGATAAACTACTTAAGGAAATATTAAAGGATAGAATTTAAGGCTATGGCATGACAAATACTCAATTCGATCTTATATTTGGGAGATTTAAGGTGTTAAAAGGATACCGATGTTATAAAGTTTTTACAAATCTCTACAATTCAACCTCAGTTTAATTTATAGGTTAGAATTTTCAAAAGATGCACTGTATCTCTAAGTCTAGATTTTTGCAAAAAAAATTGTATGGCTTGAGCAATTAGGAGAATTAGTAAATAACGAAAACTATGCATAAAGACTCGACAACACATTGATTATAACTCGACTGACACTTTAACAAAAAATAATAAAAGGAAATAACAATAACAATAATTTAAATCTACCTAGAAACCGATAAATAAAAGCAGTAAAGCTTCCTCCTCCATACTTAAACCTTGCATTATCTCCAATGCAATGACATAAGATAGGAAAGAAAGGTAAAACCTGCGTATCCTACTACTGACGCCTTCTGCCATGTGTACGTGCACGTCCACCGTTTCCTGGATGGTGAGGTGGCGTGTAGTTCTGGAGATCATCCACACGCATTGTCAATGTTGTCGTTTCATCGATCAAGCCAGACATGTTCTGTTCGGTTCTAAAGGCGTAGTCGTGCTGATCATGCTGCATTTGGCAAAGGATTTGCATCATTTCAGTTTGTTGAGCTTCCATGTTTTGGATTTGTAGGTCGCGCTGAGCGTCTAATTCGCTACGCCACAACAGTTCAACATTGATCTCAGCAAGAGTGGCTAGTGCCACATTTCTTCTTCTGGGTCTTTGACTGGAAGATGTACCTGCAATATTATCAACGGACATCTGTGTGGTGTATGGGTCAGTAGCAGGAGCAGTTTTCTCCGGAATGTGATCCTCATCGGTGTCCCCGCCAGCAGCTACATTCTCAGGAATATGCGTGGGGACTTGGTTAGGCACCAGATCATTAGTATAACAATAATTATCCGGGTTGCGCACATATGTGCGGTTTGGATTTGGGAGGATAAAATCTTGTAACACATTATTTGCAATTATTAAATTAAATTTACCGTCACTCCTTCATTTTACTAGTTTCATGCTCCTTGTCATGTCAATGTCAATGGCATGATGCGGGAGCGGGGTTAGCCTGGAAAATTTTTCTTCGAGTCCTAGGAATCTGGCTATGGAGGTTATTAAAACTCCAAAAATAATCGGCCCTCGCTTTGCATTGACAATGGCTTGCATGTGTGCTAGCATAAAAGGGGCGGTATTCACCTTTTATGGCAAAAATGTGGCGAATAAATAAAATAGTTCTTTTTCGTTCACCTTGTTAGAATTTGCTCGCCCAAAAATGGTGGACGCCAATATTTGGCCGAAATATCGAATAGCTGGGTTGTGAATTAAATTGGTTCTGTTTCCCTTAAAACTATGGGTTAATGTACCAGTTATTGCCCTCCAAAATGGTTGGAAGGCGCGTTACAAACCCTCAGTATTTGGGACCTTACTTACTATGCCATCCTTATGGGGGAAATGTAGCAGGTCCTCTAGTTGGGAAAATGTAAGGGCATATTCGACTTTGAATAAACGAAACTGGACAATCCCGTTGGAGCAGTTTGTGTTGGGTTTGGGACTAAAAATTAACGAGCTTAGGAATTATAGTGTTAACTAAGCATAAACAGGGTCCTTGAGAGATAGAAAATAATTTAAATCTAAAGTGTCTAGCATATGGTTAACACTATCTAGAATTCCTAAGGCAAATAAGTAGGGTTCATCGCCGTACCTTGTTGATTCGATCTTTCTTGCGCTTAGAGACGTGTATGTCTCCTCTTGTAATTCGCCTGGCTCGCCGTTTCTGAACACTATTTGATATTACCTCATTTGTTCCATAATAAATTTCACACTCGTTGTGTAATGTAGTGAGAATAGAGCAAGAGAGAAGATAGATATGCTAATGAGAGGTGTGGTTTGTTGAGGTTATGTTGGTGGTTTATACAGAGGTGATGGTGGTTGGAAATTGATTGATAAATAAATTGCATTTACGGTATTCAATGCCTTGGTCAAAGATTTTTTGAAAATGGTTGAATGGCTTTAAGGCATTGTTAAGCATGAAAGGGACATCACCATAAAGTGATTTAATGGGTTAAAATACACAGCCTGCGTTGTAGCACCTCAAATTTGCACCTATCATTGTACATACATTTTCATATTAGGTCATAGCATATCATGGTCCATTGCATAGCATTGCATTGCCTCTTTTGCCTCAAGTACAAGCCAATCAAGGAATTAGGTCAAACTGATCAGGAGATCAGTCAACCAAGCAAGCAAGCACAAATCTCAAGGAGCCGAGGCCCTAGGGTTTGTCCAACAAGTTCACATGACTTGGAGGTCCATTTGAAGTGTTCAAGTCAAGGGTTGAAGGCTCAGAGGGCATCAGTTCATACACAGAAAGTCAAAGACAGTCAACAGTCAGTCAAAGCAGTGGATGGTGACCATTCTTGTGGAATTTGGGCACCATGATCAATAATCAAGAGTTCATACAACTTGGGACATCATTTGAAGTCAACTTCTCAAGGAATTAGGGTTTGGAAGTCATCAGTCAATGCACAATCAGACAGAAACCCTAAAAGTCAACTGTTGGTCAACTGTCCATTTAATCAGTGATTTGATGATTGGAATTGGTTTGTGAGAGTTTATTCATGTCCAAATAGTCCTCATATATCATGTCAAACACCATCATGGAAGAATTTGAAGCCAGATCAAAAATTTCCAAAAATGGAAACTGGGCCTGTAACTGAAACCTGCCAAAAATGGAAAGTCTTGATCCTCAAAATTACATCTTGATACAAGCTTCAAATGAATTTTTTCCCAACATGAAAGTTGAAGATCTTGTTCTCCCATTTCCAAAAAGTCCAAGAACTCTCAATTCCCATGTGTGGTTGGCAAGTTATGATCGAATCGATTTCAGAAAATCTTGAACTTCAAAAGGCCATATCTCTCAAACCATTTGGCCAATTTTGGTGGGTTTTTTCCTACAAGTCACATTTGATCCCCTCTTTCCAAAAATATAAATTTCATGAGCCAAAACTTCACCAATCAAAATGGCATTTTTTGACCTATCTCATTTAAATGCAAGTTTGACCAATGTTTGACTTTTTGATATGAACATTTTTCTAACATTTGGCCAATTGGAATAGCTCAGAAATATCATTTAGAATGTGTTTGCAAGCTCATTTTATGCAGTACATGTATCCATGCTTAGCTTGCTTGAAATTTGGCAAAAGTACAATTTCATCATGCTATCCATACTTGCATTTGAGCCATGCTTTGTACTTCATCAAGACAGAATTTGTGAAGGTCATTTGCTGTCATTAGAACCTCATCTTGCAGCCTAAGACCAACAGCAAAACAAAGGCCATACTTACTTGCTTGGAATTGGGAAGAAAGTACATGTTTGCAACAAATCCATCTCACCAATCCATGAACCATACTTATATCACATCACATAGCAGATTTTATTGATCTCACTTTCTGTCATTTGAGGACTACTGGCTGCATAACACAACAAACTTCATTCTCTAGAAAATCATCCTTGGCCATTTGTCCAAAAGCTGTCAAAACTCCACAGTTCCAAGACATTGCCTTGCCACAAAAGCAACACTCAACAGCAGATTTTAGGGATATTTTTCTGTCATTTGGGGACTGGTAGCAGCAGCAATAGACTGCATACAACTCTCACTCTCAAAAATTCACCTTGCTATTGGCAGATTTGAAAAAGCTGTCTTCTAACAGCAGGGCTTTTTTTTCATCTCTTTTTTCTGTCATTTTGAAACACAATTAACACAATCAAACACATTTGCAGCAAAAAGATCACTCATCCTAACTGCATTCACCTTGCCTCGACATTTTTCAAAAGGAGCTGTCCAAAATTCCAAAGTGGCAAGACATTGCCAAACCACAAAAGCAATTTCTAACAGCATGATATACCTCATTTTCCTGTCATGGCATTGCACACAAAACCACCCTCATTCATCTTCTAAAAACTCATCTTGGCATTTGTCCAAGAAACTGTCAAACTCCAAAAGGCACTAAACCAGGCACTGCTATTTCACTACACATTTTCATCACCTTGAAAGTAGCAGCCACATAGAACAAACCAACTTCATCCAAAACCACATCTTGGCATTTGCAAAACTCAGTCCACACACAAGAGGAGCCAGACTTGGCCCTGCTTGAGACACCATATTCTCCATCATTTTTCTGTCACTATGAACCAGTTTTTGCAGCCATCACACAGCAACAAGGCCTTGGCACTCACTCTCCAAAAGACTCCACTTTAGCATTTATCAAACTTTCTGTAAAACACCAAAGAACCAAGGCATTGCCTTGCCACCAAAACAACACATCAGGACATGATTTCCTGCCACAGAAGTAACAGACCAACCATTGAATTTCATTCACTCCAAAAACCTCATCTTTTGCATTTATCATTTGCTGTCAAACAAAAACTCACAATGAATTAAACCTGAGCCTTGCATTGTGTTTTCAAACCCTGCTAGCCACTATCCCACTGCAGACAAACCCTTGGTTCCCATGCTCTAAAAACTTCATTTTGTGCATTCTTCAAAAACCTGTTCAGAAAGCTCAAGAAGAGCAAAAGCTGTCTTGCTTAACACAATGTTTCATCACCAACCCTGCCTTGCCAAACCCTGCCTAGCCACAAGCCACATTTTTTGACAGCAGAAAAGGGAGAACTTCATTCATGCTAAAACCACTCTTGGCCATTTTGCTAAAAAGGCTGTCCAAAGACTTCCCAAAAAAGACCAAACCTTGCCTGGCTGAATACACTATTTTCTCAGCATTTTCTGTCACTTGCAAGCACAACTAGCCACCATCTAACACAGCAAAAAAACCACTGTGCATCCATTCTCAAAAGACCACATCTTGGCATTTTCACCAAATCAAGCAAAACCAGTTCAGTGGCCATCTTCATTTCCAGCTTGATTCAAGTTCAAGTAAGGTGTCAAACAGCTTGCCTTGGACCCTTTGAAGCTATTTGGATACCTGTCAAGCATTGAAAGCATCTCCAGCATCACATTCAACATTGCCCTGTTCAGGTTAGCAACTTGCCTTCGAAATGCTTGATAGAATGATTTTCATGTCTTAATGTGTGAATGAGAAATGCTATATTCAACCCCCTGAACATGACTGAATGCCTATTTTCATCCAATTTTGCCTGTGTGTGATTTTGAGTTTTTGCTGCTAGATGTTAGGGTTTCTGTGTTCATCATGATGTATCTCTATGCACAGTGCACCATTTTGAATTTCATGATCATGGTTGTTTTAAGCACATGAAGTAGATGAATTTTGGTTTTTGTTTCATTTAATTTCGTGCACTGTAGAGGAAGACACATGGTGTTGAAGTTTGAGTTTGGGGAGGAAGATGGAGCCAGGGCACGCGAATTTTAAGTTTAAAAGTGTTGTTTGGCTTGTTTTGATTGGAAGCGAAATTGAGTCACCAATTGACACATAGCCCAGTGGTGGGCGCGCTGATTTGAATTATCAGGGGGAGGGGTTCGAATCCTACCTCCCCCATTTGTGTTTTTACCTTTTAAAAAATACATTTTTTTTTATGTTTTCTTTTAAATTTCCATTTTGATTTCTATTCTTGATTTTTATTTCACTTAACATGAAAAAATAGGTGAACATGAAAAAATGACAAAAAATGAATGTTTGACTTTGTTGACTTTTTAGGCCATTTTGTGAATTTATCCCGATTTTATGAGTTCTATCGATTAAATGTCCTCTTGTGCGTTTCATGTGGTTATTTTGATCTTTCAGACCTAGGATTTTTTGTGTGAAATCACTTTAGGATAGAAACATGTCCCCTTAGACACTTAGGGTAATTTTTCACACAATGCTCGATTTAATTTTGACAAAGTCCCGATTAAATGTTTTGACCTCCTAAACTTGTCCAAATGGGATGAAATTTGACATGCTTACCATGCTATGTGTTAGGATTGATCATGATTTATTTGGTGATTTTTGGAAATGTTTAAGATTGCTTTTGAGTTAAGTCTTGCTGTTGACTTCTATGAGCTTCTGTTTGCTATACCTTGACCTGATTTGTTCATGAAATGATGATAGTGATTGATATGAATGCGAACCCAATTGGTTTTGTTTCTTGATTGTTGGAACATGATTTTGGATACTTGCCCTTTGCTGTTTTGATCTTCTCATTCATTTTTTGACCCTAGGCTTGCCCTAGTGGTCCTGTTACTCACCTTTGAGTTTATGTTTTCAGATTGACCATCAAATGGCCATTGAGACCAATTCTTTTGATTGAGCTTGTTTAAATACCATGACTAACTTGTGTGTTTTGTAGGTGGCTTGGCTCACATGCCTTAAGCCTTGTGCCTTGCACATCCATGTGCCTCTAATTGACTGTTGGTGTCTGTTTCTGTTTGTCTTGTTTGAAGTTGCATACTAACATCTGCTTGACTGTTTCAGGTGCTTTAGTTGCTTTTAGTTCCTTGTGAACTTTTGCTTTGCTTTGCTTGTATAAGCAATTTGCATTGAGGTATGTCTCTTTTACTTCATGTAGTCTGGAAGACCTGGCCTGTTACTTGGCCAGGCAACTGTCTGAAGTCCTCCTTAAGAGGCAATGTTTGTGACTGTTTACTTTTGTCCTTGCATAGAGTCAAAGTCCTCCTAAGTGAAGAGGCAATTGGTGGAAGGTAGGGATATGCAATCTATCCCCCACTATTCAGTGTGTCTTCTGTTTTGCTCACACCAACTGTGTTGATGCATTACAGATAAAAACCCAAGATCTTGTACAATTGTACAGTTGAGTCAGTCTTAAATATGTAGAAGGGTTCCCACTTTCTGGACCCACACATTCTTGTCTTGAGCTCTCCCAGGCCAGGGATAAGAGCTGTGAAGTCTTATCTTCACTCACCTTTCATCTGCTTCACCTTAGCCCCTCAATGGCAAGGTTAAGAGCACATTCACCCAGTTCCAGAGGTTTGTTTGTTGAGGTTGATATGACCCCTCGACTAAAACCTAACCTTTGTTTGAGCCACTTGCTTGTGTATAGTGTGTGCTATCTGTGCTTGTAGGATTGTTTGACTTGCTTCCTGTGCAAGATAGGATTGTTTGACTTGCTTCCTGTGCAAGTTAGGATTATTTGACTTGCTTCCTGTGCAAGATAGGATTGTTTGACTTGCTTCCTGTGCAAGTTAGGATTAGTTTAGACTTGCTTCCTGTGCAAGTAGGTTTTGCTTGGCTTGCTCCCTGTGCAAGTTAAGTGTGTGTGTGGCTTGCTTCCTGTGCAAGTCATGACTAGGATAGGCTGGCTCCCTGTGCCAGTTAGCTAGAAACCTTAACTTAGGGATGATTTGCATGATAACATCTAGGCTCGAGTCGTAGTCTCCCTAGTTGTGTCTCCCTCTGTTATCTGGTTAGGCTAGTCCTTTATCCCTCCGTAGGGGAACTACATCGCCCTGATCTTCATACCAGATGAAGTATGTAGGCAGGAGATTGAGCTGATCTCTCCGGGCGCCCTTTTTCTTTTTTGTGTGAGTTGTTTAACAGTTGCTAGGCTCGAGTGCCTGACTCCTTAGCAATTCGTTGTCTGTTTGTTTGAGTGTGCGCTTGACAGTTATAGGCTCGAGTCCCCGACTCCCTATTAACTTGTTGTGTTGTTGTGTGCTTGGAAGTCGATGTAAGTCCATCGAGTGGCATTTGGGTTCCAGTGTGCGTGTGTTGGTTCGGATGCTGATGTAAGCCCAGTGATTGGCATTCAGGCTCCATGTTTGCCTTCTTGAGTGCGTTTTGGTTCGGATGCTGATGTAAGCCCAGTGATTGGCATTCAGGCTCCATGTTTGCCTTCTTGAGTGCGTTTTGGTTCGGATGCTGATGTAAGTCCAGTGATTGGCATTCAGGCTCCACGTTTGCCTTTGCCTTTGTTTGTTTGTGTTCGTGTCAGCCGAGCTACGAATGCTCTGATTCTTCTTCGTCCAAGAAGATACGTATGCATAGGATGCGATATCCTAGCGAGCATGTGTCGTTTCCCTAGTTCGAACTACTTCGACTCTGATGTCTATGCCTGATAGACTAAGTAGGCCCAGGATGCGATATCCTGCCGAGTCAGTTTCAGTCTGTTTTCTTGTGTCTCTTTCAGCCAGTGTGTGTGTGTGTGAGCAGTGTTTAGCAACCATTTTCCTTCCTTTTGTGCGTGGATCCCGTCGAGTACGACGGATGCGTAGGGGTGCTAATACCTTCCCTTCGCATAACCGACTCCCGAACCCATTCTCTTTGGTCGCGAGACCATGTTCTTTCCCAGGTTTACTCTGAGCGTTTCCTTTCCCTCTTTTGGGATAAATAACGCACGGTGGCGGCTCTGTTGTTCTTGTTTCCCCGCCGGTTTTTCGCGCGATGCGACAGCTGGCGACTCTGCTGGGGACAAAGAGAAGTTGACCTATGCTGGTCCATCTTCCCTAAGCGAGTCTCTCCTAGCGCTCTCTAGGTTAGGGTTTTGGTTGTTGTTTGCTGTTGTATCTTATTGCATCCATTTGTATATATGTGCATTTATTGTTTGCATTTATTGTTTGCATTAATGTTTGCATTCATATTCGTCTGTTCACCTGGCTGGTTGTCTGTTTCTCTGTTTGGGGTGGGAGTTACTCGAGGTAAAAGGCCCAATACCCAGGCTATGAGTGAAATCTAGGAAACCTAGGAATAGAGTGATTCATGGGAAGCGGGTGGTGTACGCCACTTAGCGGAACATTGATATCACGAGCAGTTCAGACCCTGGTGGGATATTATCGGTGCATACATCGGGTGTGCACAGGATGATATTCTGCGAAAGGTTATTTATGCTGCGTTTCTCTCGACCTTACCCTGGCCTAGATGACACCCGTGAGTGGGGGGGATTGATCATTTTAACAGGTACAGTTGGTGGCTCTCGGTACAGATGGTGACTGTGAATTATGGACATTTATTTCTGGGACGCCGGAGTTCTGTCCGTGGTTTATCAGCGGGTTCCGTTTATTTCGGATCCCCGGGTTGAATTTGAAAGTACCTATTCAGAGGAGCTGGCTGTCATCCGTTCAATGGATGTTCCTGTGATGATAGTGATGTAATCTCCAGTTTCGTTTATTTCGGAACTCCCCAAGTCGGATTTATGGTGACTTGGTTCCTCAGATTGGTTTCAGATGCCAGTTGATCAGATTGACTTTGGGTTTCAGATGTTTGTGATCAGAGTTCAAGCCGAAGCTTTGACCCGGTGCCTTGAGACGCACAGCCTGACCAGTCGTGTTGCATCATTTGCATCATAGCATGTTTATTTTCCAAAAAATAGTAATGCATGAAAAAGAAAAGTTAACTTGCATATGCATATCCTTTATCAGGATCATTCATGACCAAAATAGTACCCATATCATGCATATCATGCACATAGCATCCTTGCATTACAGACATGTTTGGAGGGACTTCTCACTTCGGTTCTTGACTGAGAGAGGATTGCTGACCGCCGACCGCACCGCTACTCAACCAGACTCAATCATCAGAGGATTATGGACCAAGTTCAGACAGAGTTGGCTGAAATGAGGGCAAACGTGGCCCAGTTTATGACGATGATGCAAGGAGCTGTTCAGGGGCAAGAGGAGTTGCGTGCCTTAGCCCAGAGACTGGAAGCCGTGATTCCACCAGTCCACCGTGCTCCACCAGTGAATGTACCCGCTCATGAGGATGTTGCTGTCACCATTCTCGTCGATGATCATGCCGTGGGTGATGAATTGAAGGGGATCAGAATCAGTGAGCAGCCTCTTGCTGCAGAGACTGTTAATGTCAGAGCAACCCGCGCTCCGGTTTTCCATCCTGGCTCTTCAAGTTCCTCGAGTACTAAGAAGACATACTCTGGGGCACCCAAAAGGGGAGAGATTGAAACAAATGCTGTGCACCGACGGAGGAGTGTGAACAGAGGACAGTATCGTCAGGCTGTTGGTGTGACTATTCCAGCAACTCAACCTCAACAACAGCAGAGAAGACCAACTCAGCAGTATCAACATCAACAACATCGTCCTCAGCAGCAGGCTTCCCATCAAGCCAGTACAAGTAATGAGAGGAAGAAAATCATTTTTGATCCAATCCCCATGTCCTACGCCGAGCTGTATCCCTCGTTGATAGAGCGGAACTTGATTACTCCCAGAGACCCGCCACCCATACCCGTCAACCCTCGGTGATGGTATAGGCCTGAGCGACATTGTGTGTATCATTCGGGTGCTCTTGGTCATGATGTGGATAGTTGTTTCCAGCTGAAGATGAAGGTTCAAGACCTCGTGAAGTCAGGTATTCCGAACTGTAAAGACTTGAGTCCCCGTGATAATCAAGCTTGAAGATAACAAGTCCTGGGCTGGCGCCGACTTTTTTCTTCAGAAGGGTTGTTCAGAAAACAGAAGCTGCTGATGCAAAGGATACTGACAGTTGTCATCCTCGGTGGGATTTATCACAATTGGGTCACTGTGGGCTTTTCTACAGTTGTTCATAAGTCAGAGTAATAATCACTTTGTTTAAAAACCCTTCTCCCATGCCAAAAGGAGAAGTGATGACATTGTTGGCAACATTTTGTGCAATGATATTTTCATTCAAATAATTCATGTTAAAACATTTGTTTTTCCAATTGTTTTCCCTTTTCGCTTTTTGCATGAAATTGGTGATCACAAAAAAACCTTTAAAAACAGGAATAAAAGCAGTCTTTTCATCTGCATAACGATTGTCTTGTTTGATTTTCAAAGAGCTTTTCATATCAAAATCTTTATGCAGGTTGTTTCTCAAACCCATTGAATGTAATGATCAGACGTCATCTCCCAATTTTGAATTCCCTGTATTCGAAGCAGAAAAAGATGATGTTAAAGGGATTCCTGACGAGATTTCCCGACTTCTTGAGCAAGAAAAGAAGATCACTCAGCTGCATCTCGAGAATCAGCAGAACAACCAACTGGGGCATCAAAAAAAAAAGAAAAGAAAAAGAAGAGAAAAAGAAAGAGAGGGTGCAAAATCAAAAGAAATCCAAATCAAAAGAAATCCAAATCAAAAGAAAGAAAAAGAAAGAAAGAAACAAAAAAAAATAGCACCCTCAAAGTCCCAAGTTGGCTGATGCTGAATTCGATCAAAAAGAAGAGATCAACTGCCATGTGTCATGGTCAGTCATATCAGCAGAGAGTGAAAAAACATTCAGCAAGAAGGTTAAGCCTCGTGTGTTCCGAGAAGGTGACCTTGTGCTCAAGAAAGTCTTGTCTTTCGTACTCGATTCCAGGGGCAAGTGAACCCCAAGCTATGAAAGTCCATGTGTTGTCAAGAGAGCCTTTTCAGGCAGTGCTTTAACACTTACATCAATGGATGAAGAAGTTCACTCGTCCTGTGAATTCCGATGCAGTCAAGAAATACTTCGCCTAAAACAAAAACAAAAAAAGCAAAAGCTCGATAAGTCAAACACCCCAAAGGGCGACTTAGTCAAAAGGGAGCGTCTCGGTGGATTGAAAACCCGAAAGGGCGATCCAGGCAAAAGTTAGAGACATTGAAAAAAAAAGAATTTGCATCCCGCTAGATTGATCACCTCACACTGGGGCAATCTAGGCAAAAATTAGGGATTTGGCAAGTAACTGCATCTTGACAAGACTGTGCTCTATATCTGTCATCTGTCAGGGATTCTCGATTCGTTGTCGACTGAGGCTTTGAATACATCGAAAATTCAGAATGGTAGAGGAAAGGTCATTATGTTCAATGTAGCCCTCTCCAATATATATCACCGGTTTCAAACTTGTACAGATCTATGGAGTCTCGCCCTTTGCAGACTACCATTCCATCACATTAATTCGAGCTTTTATCCAATTATTTGCATTCTTATTTGCTTCAACTCAACAAATGTTTTGCATGTTTTAATTGATAAAGTATCATTGTTTTCAAAATAAACAAATTTTTCAAAAAAATTGTTCTTAAACAAAGTGAACCTTCACAATGATGGAAAGATACTTAGGAGACCCACAGTGCTCTCCCGGGGGTGGTATGATTACCAACAGGTAAGACAATTGTTCGTATCTCGAGCATAACTGTATCTTTGTCCTACAGAACCTCGTATGGTCTCTCCCCAATGAAGTTGCCCGACGCAGTGTTGTTTGAAGATGTTCATCTTCATGTCCCCAGTAGTGCAACATTTCTCCCTCCAAGTCCCTATTAGCTCTATTGTGGGGCATCCCCAGTAGAGTGCTGTTTGAGCCTTATCATGGGGCATACCTGGGGCACGTTCTTTTATCTAACGATCCCTGCAGAGCCGAATCAGGGGCAAGGGATAGTTGAACGGTGAAAAAGCAGTGAAGGATTACGACGACGGTCCTGGAAAATTAATCAAGAAGACTCTTCAAAGTCTGATGATTGGAAAGTTTGTATGAATACCAGGAGTTCAACCTCCGTGAAGTATGGCCGAGTTGGGAATACAAGATGATGGAGCAGAAAAGTCCAGAAGAGTCTGGGAGTTCTTAAAAGTGGAAAAGTCAACACTATGGGTGGATGATGGATACTAGTGTTCGACGAGTTGACCGACACCCCTGTCCAACAAGCTGTATCTCCCCATAGGATTGAGAGTGTGATCTCCCTGGCAGATTCGAGATCGTTGTCTCCTCAGCAAGCCTGAAGGTCATCACGTCCCCAGCCCAAGTCAGTATTGAAGCTATCAGAGTTGTTTCCCCTGCAGAGATGCCTGTAGACAGTACCTTCTTTCCCCAGCAGATCTGAGGATTGTTTATCCCCAGCAGGCCTATGCTTGCAGATTTCCCCAGTTGAGAATCCCCGCTGAGCGCCTGGCAGTTATGTTCCCCAACAATTGGTTTTGTGATGCTGTTACCTCCAGTATGGCTGTGAGTGCTTATCCCAAGCAGGTTTGTGGGAATTCATCTCCAGTATGATATGACGTGCTATCATCCTCGACAGAGTTGTTACTCTCGCCACTATGGTTTTTCTCTCCACAAGGATTGTTCTCCTCAGCAGAATGGTGTGGTTTTCCTCAGCAAGTTCCCCGAGTGGAGCGGGTCTCATGAAATACATCTCCAGCAGTGATTCTCCTACATATGGATTGGTTGGGTCGTCCCTAGTGAAGTAGCATTTATTTCTCCAGCAGAGTTCATCCTACCAGTGGATTGGACGGGTTTCTGTAATAGACTGATATCTGTATCCCCAGCGGAGTTGTGACTGTTTTCCAAGTCTGAAGCTGCCTTCCCAGCAGAGGTTGTGTTGATGGTTTCTCCTCAGCAAAAGTTTGTCTTTCCCCAGCAGGATGGAAGTTGACATGGTTATAGGATCCCCAGCACAGTTCCTGGAGTTCCCCGGTGTTGTCTCTGAAGGAGACGTGTGTTTATGCATTCATCATTTAGATAAGCATAGCATATCGCATCATTAGTGCATAGCATTTCCATAATCATGGGGCATTGTGTAAAGCAAGAAAAAACTCATGCATCAACATAGCAAGCATATCCATTAGCCCTAGGCCGTGGTGACCAGCCGAGATTGGATTGTTGGAAAGAGTTTAGCATCGCGCCATTGGATCGGCTTCAGAATTGGGTTCATTAGCATGGTCGAGAGGTTGGTGTTTTCCGAACAAGTGATTCCTCGATCGAGTGGGTATCCCCATCTGTGTTACTCCCAATTGTTAGTGTCTTGCCAGCTTGGGTCTTTTTCCTTAAGCAAATATGGGTGTGTCTGATCTCTCCATGTAGAGTCTACCCCTTAAGCAGAAAGTGTCAATCTTTTCCTGCCATTTCCCCACTGAGATACATCCTCGTGGATGACGGTTGCTTCCGTTCCCTCCCTAATGGGATGGGTTTTCCCTATTGAGTTCTTTCCTCATTAGGATGAGTCTTGATTCAGTCTGCCTTTTTAGATCGATCCTAAATTGGCTTCTTGTTAACTATCTCTTGTGCTGCCCTGGGGCATAAATGAATAGTCGCTCACTAACCGGCACTCATTCATTTCATCCTCAGCGGAATTTGTTGGCCTCTACCTACAAACCGGTAGTTGTAAGTCCTATCTTTGTGGTTTTCTACCTACTAGCTGGTAGTTGTAAAATCCCACTTTCATCCCCTTGGTGGAGTTAACCCTTTGTGCTCATCCTGTTGATGACTGGTTACTTTTCCGTGGTTTTCTGCCTACTAACCGGTAGATGCAATCCCCTCTTTGCAGTTATCAGTATCCGGTTCGCGGTATTGATATTCTTTTCCCCTCTGGATACTTGCTTTGATCAAGCAGTATTGTCCCCAGTGGGTTTTCCCCTTTCTTTTGGGTACTTGCTCCGAGTTAGCAACTTTATCCTCTTTTGATTGGTCATCTTTTGCATACCTAGTCTGGTACCCAGATGCCTTTCCTTTCAGTCGATTATTCATTTAGCAACCTACAACCCGGTTATGGATAATCTTCCATGCGAGTGTATTATCTACGTTTTGACGACTTTAGATAATATGTCTCACGTTTTTCCGGTATTCAGACCGAAGGAGTTTCCGACGATCAGGTCGATGTACTCATGGCACAAGGCCAATTTTCCGGTATTCAGACCGAAGGAGTTTCCGACGATCGGGTCGATGTACTCATGGCACAAGGCCAAATTTCCGGTATTCAGACCGAAGGAGTTTCCGACGATCAGGTCGATGTACTCATGGCACGAGGCCAATTTTCCGGTATTCAGACCGAAGAAGTATTCTCCTCTCCGTTGGTGTCGATAAACGTCGAGTTTTTCCCGATCATCCGTTGATGATTTGGTTGTGTCCTCCTTCCCAAGTGAAGTATTCTCCTCTCCGTTGGTGTCGATAAACGTCGAGTTTTTCCCAATCATCCGTTGATGATTTGGTTGTGTTCACTCTCCCCAGTAGAGTTTCCTCCTCTCCGTTGGTGTCGATAAACGTCGAGTTTTTCCTAGTCATCCGATGATGTCTAGTTGTACCCCTCTCCATGCAGAGTTACCTCTCCGTTGGTGTCGATAAACGTCGAGTTTTTCCTAGTCATCCGATGATGTCTAGTTGTACCCCTCTCCATGCAGAGTTACCTCTCCGTTGGTTTCGATAAACGTCGAGTTTTTCCCGATCATCCGTTGATGATTTGTTTGTGTCCTTCTTCCCTAGTGAAGTATTCCTCCTCTCCGTTGGTGTCGATAAACGTCGAGTTTTTCCTATTCGTCCTATGACGTCTAGTTGTACCTGTCCCCACGTGGATTTACCTCTCCGTTGGTCTTGGTAAACGTTGAGTTTTTCCCATTTCGTCCGTTGACGTATGGTTGTATCCCTTCCGGTCATTCATTAATGTCTGGTTACCTCTCCGTTGGTCTTGGTAAACGTCGAGTTTTTCCTAGTTGTCCGTTGGCATCTAGTTGTGATTTCTATTCCTATTCGTCATCGTTGTGATGTCTGGATGTGGCCATACCCTTTAAAAACAAAACCAAAAAAATATATACCCAGTAATAAATATCAAATCCCAGTGGACGTTTCCATTGGTGGATCCCTGTATTGTGCAAATTCTACGGTTCTTGGTATTCAATCCCTGTTTACCCTGAAAGTCTGACAGCCGTTGCTCTCATCCATTCGGGTTCCCAGCTGATTGAATAGGGGCAGCTGTAGCACCTCAAATTTGCACCTATCATTGTACATACATTTTCATATTAGGTCATAGCATATCATGGTCCATTGCATAGCATTGCATTGCCTCTTTTGCCTCAAGTACAAGCCAATCAAGGAATTAGGTCAAACTGATCAGGAGATCAGTCAACCAAGCAAGCAAGCACAAATCTCAAGGAGCCGAGGCCCTAGGGTTTGTCCAACAAGTTCACATGACTTGGAGGTCCATTTGAAGTGTTCAAGTCAAGGGTTGAAGGCTCAGAGGTCATCAGTTCATACACAGAAAGTCAAAGACAGTCAACAGTCAGTCAAAGCAGTGGATGGTGACCATTCTTGTGGAATTTGGGCACCATGATCAATAATCAAGAGTTCATACAACTTGGGACATCATTTGAAGTCAACTTCTCAAGGAATTAGGGTTTGGAAGTCATCAGTCAATGCACAATCAGACAGAAACCCTAAAAGTCAACTGTTGGTCAACTGTCCATTTAATCAGTGATTTGATGATTGGAATTGGTTTGTGAGAGTTTATTCATGTCCAAATAGTCCTCATATATCGTGTCAAACACCATCATGGAAGAATTTGAAGCCAGATCAAAAATTTCCAAAAATGGAAACTGGGCCTGTAACTGAAACCTGCCAAAAATGGAAAGTCTTGATCCTCAAAATTACATCTTGATACAAGCTTCAAATGAATTTTTTCCCAACATGAAAGTTGAAGATCTTGTTCTCCCATTTCCAAAAAGTCCAAGAACTCTCAATTCCCATGTGTGGTTGGCAAGTTATGATCGAATCGATTTCAGAAAATCTTGAACTTCAAAAGGCCATATCTCTCAAACCATTTGGCCAATTTTGGTGGGGTTTTTTCCTACAAGTCACATTTGATCCCCTCTTTCCAAAAATATAAATTTCATGAGCCAAAACTTCACCAATCAAAATGGCATTTTTTGACCTATCTCATTTAAATGCAAGTTTGACCAATGTTTGACTTTTTGATATGAACATTTTTCTAACATTTGGCCAATTGGAATAGCTCAGAAATATCATTTAGAATGTGTTTGCAAGCTCATTTTATGCAGTACATGTATCCATGCTTAGCTTGCTTGAAATTTGGCAAAAGTACAATTTCATCATGCTATCCATACTTGCATTTGAGCCATGCTTTGTACTTCATCAAGACAGAATTTTTGAAGGTCATTTGCTGTCATTAGAACCTCATCTTGTAGCCTAAGACCAACAGCAAAACAAAGGCCATACTTACTTGCTTGGAATTGGGAAGAAAGTACATGTTTGCAACAAATCCATCTCACCAATCCATGAACCATACTTATATCACATCACATAGCAGATTTTATTGATCTCACTTTCTGTCATTTGAGGACTACTGGCTGCATAACACAACAAACTTCATTCTCTAGAAAATCATCCTTGGCCATTTGTCCAAAAGCTGTCAAAACTCCACAGTTCCAAGACATTGCCTTGCCACAAAAGCAACACTCAACAACAGATTTTAGGGATATTTTTCTGTCATTTGGGGACTGGTAGCAGCAGCAATAGACTGCATACAACTCTCACTCTCAAAAATTCACCTTGCTATTGGCAGATTTGAAAAAGCTGTCTTCTAACAGCAGGGCTTTTTTTTCATCTCTTTTTTCTGTCATTTTGAAACACAATTAACACAATCAAACACATTTGCAGCAAAAAGATCACTCATCCTAACTGCATTCACCTTGCCTCGACATTTTTCAAAAGGAGCTGTCCAAAATTCCAAAGTGGCAAGACATTGCCAAACCACAAAAGCAATTTCTAACAGCATGATATACCTCATTTTCCTGTCATGGCATTGCACACAAAACCACCCTCATTCATCTTCTAAAAACTCATCTTGGCATTTGTCCAAGAAACTGTCAAACTCCAAAAGGCACTAAACCAGGCACTGCTATTTCACTACACATTTTCATCACCTTGAAAGTAGCAGCCACATAGAACAAACCAACTTCATCCAAAACCACATCTTGGCATTTGCAAAACTCAGTCCACACACAAGAGGAGCCAGACTTGGCCCTGCTTGAGACACCATATTCTCCATCATTTTTCTGTCACTATGAACCAGTTTTTGCAGCCATCACACAGCAACAAGGCCTTGGCACTCACTCTCCAAAAGACTCCACTTTAGCATTTATCAAACTTTCTGTAAAACACCAAAGAACCAAGGCATTGCCTTGCCACCAAAACAACACATCAGGACATGATTTCCTGCCACAGAAGTAACAGACCAACCATTGAATTTCATTCACTCCAAAAACCTCATCTTTTGCATTTATCATTTGCTGTCAAACAAAAACTCACAATGAATTAAACCTGAGCCTTGCATTGTGTTTTCAAACCCTGCTAGCCACTATCCCACTGCAGACAAACCCTTGGTTCCCATGCTCTAAAAACTTCATTTTGTGCATTCTTCAAAAACCTGTTCAGAAAGCTCAAGAAGAGCAAAAGCTGTCTTGCTTAACACAATGTTTCATCACCAACCCTGCCTTGCCAAACCCTGCCTAGCCACAAGCCACATTTTTTGACAGCAGAAAAGGGAGAACTTCATTCATGCTAAAACCACTCTTGGCCATTTTGCTAAAAAGGCTGTCCAAAGACTTCCCAAAAAAGACCAAACCTTGCCTGGCTGAATACACTATTTTCTCAGCATTTTCTGTCACTTGCAAGCACAACTAGCCACCATCTAACACAGCAAAAAAACCACTGTGCATCCATTCTCAAAAGACCACATCTTGGCATTTTCACCAAATCAAGCAAAACCAGTTCAGTGGCCATCTTCATTTCCAGCTTGATTCAAGTTCAAGTAAGGTGTCAAACAGCTTGCCTTGGACCCTTTGAAGCTATTTGGATACCTGTCAAGCATTGAAAGCATCTCCAGCATCACATTCAACATTGCCCTGTTCAGGTTAGCAACTTGCCTTCGAAATGCTTGATAGAATGATTTTCATGTCTTAATGTGTGAATGAGAAATGCTATATTCAACCCCCTGAACATGACTGAATGCCTATTTTCATCCAATTTTGCCTGTGTGTGATTTTGAGTTTTTGCTGCTAGATGTTAGGGTTTCTGTGTTCATCATGATGTATCTCTATGCACAGTGCACCATTTTGAATTTCATGATCATGGTTGTTTTAAGCACATGAAGTAGATGAATTTTGGTTTTTGTTTCATTTAATTTCGTGCACTGTAGAGGAAGACACATGGTGTTGAAGTTTGAGTTTGGGGAGGAAGATGGAGCCAGGGCGCGCGAATTTTAAGTTTAAAAGTGTTGTTTGGCTTGTTTTGATTGGAAGCGAAATTGAGTCACCAATTGACACATAGCCCAGTGGTGGGCGCGCTGATTTGAATTATCAGGGGGAGGGGTTCGAATCCTACCTCCCCCATTTGTGTTTTTACCTTTTAAAAAATACATTTTTTTTTATGTTTTCTTTTAAATTTCCATTTTGATTTCTATTCTTGATTTTTATTTCACTTAACATGAAAAAATAGGTGAACATGAAAAAATGACAAAAAATGAATGTTTGACTTTGTTGACTTTTAGGCCATTTTGTGAATTTATCCCGATTTTATGAGTTCTATCGATTAAATGTCCTCTTGTGCGTTTCATGTGGTTATTTTGATCTTTCAGACCTAGGATTTTTTGTGTGAAATCACTTTAGGGTAGAAACATGTCCCCTTAGACACTTAGGGTAATTTTTCACACAATGCTCGATTTAATTTTGACAAAGTCCCGATTAAATGTTTTGACCTCCTAAACTTGTCCAAATGGGATGAAATTTGACATGCTTACCATGCTATGTGTTAGGATTGATCATGATTTATTTGGTGATTTTTGGAAATGTTTAAGATTGCTTTTGAGTTAAGTCTTGCTGTTGACTTCTATGAGCTTCTGTTTGCTATACCTTGACCTGATTTGTTCATGAAATGATGATAGTGATTGATATGAATGCGAACCCAATTGGTTTTGTTTCTTGATTGTTGGAACATGATTTTGGATACTTGCCCTTTGCTGTTTTGATCTTCTCATTCATTTTTTGACCCTAGGCTTGCCCTAGTGGTCCTGTTACTCACCTTTGAGTTTATGTTTTCAGATTGACCATCAAATGGCCATTGAGACCAATTCTTTTGATTGAGCTTGTTTAAATACCATGACTAACTTGTGTGTTTTGTAGGTGGCTTGGCTCACATGCCTTAAGCCTTGTGCCTTGCACATCCATGTGCCTCTAATTGACTGTTGGTGTCTGTTTCTGTTTGTCTTGTTTGAAGTTGCATACTAACATCTGCTTGACTGTTTCAGGTGCTTTAGTTGCTTTTAGTTCCTTGTGAACTTTTGCTTTGCTTTGCTTGTATAAGCAATTTGCATTGAGGTATGTCTCTTTTACTTCATGTAGTCTGGAAGACCTGGCCTGTTACTTGGCCAGGCAACTGTCTGAAGTCCTCCTTAAGAGGCAATGTTTGTGACTGTTTACTTTTGTCCTTGCATAGAGTCAAAGTCCTCCTAAGTGAAGAGGCAATTGGTGGAAGGTAGGGATATGCAATCTATCCCCCACTATTCAGTGTGTCTTCTGTTTTGCTCACACCAACTGTGTTGATGCATTACAGATAAAAACCCAAGATCTTGTACAATTGTACAGTTGAGTCAGTCTTAAATGTGTAGAAGGGTTCCCACTTTCTGGACCCACACATTCTTGTCTTGAGCTCTCCCAGGCCAGGGATAAGAGCTGTGAAGTCTTATCTTCACTCACCTTTCATCTGCTTCACCTTAGCCCCTCAATGGCAAGGTTAAGAGTACATTCACCCAGTTCCAGAGGTTTGTTTGTTGAGGTTGATATGACCCCTCGACTAAAACCTAACCTTTGTTTGAGCCACTTGCTTGTGTATAGTGTGTGCTATCTGTGCTTGTAGGATTGTTTGACTTGCTTCCTGTGCAAGATAGGATTGTTTGACTTGCTTCCTGTGCAAGTTAGGATTATTTGACTTGCTTCCTGTGCAAGATAGGATTGTTTGACTTGCTTCCTGTGCAAGTTAGGATTAGTTTAGACTTGCTTCCTGTGCAAGTAGGTTTTGCTTGGCTTGCTCCCTGTGCAAGTTAAGTGTGTGTGTGGCTTGCTTCCTGTGCAAGTCATGACTAGGATAGGCTGGCTCCCTGTGCCAGTTAGCTAGAAACCTTAACTTAGGGATGATTTGCATGATAACATCTAGGCTCGAGTCGTAGTCTCCCTAGTTGTGTCTCCCTCTGTTATCTGGTTAGGCTAGTCCTTTATCCCTCCGTAGGGGAACTACATCGCCCTGATCTTCATACCAGATGAAGTATGTAGGCAGGAGATTGAGCTGATCTCTCCGGGCGCCCTTTTTCTTTTTTGTGTGAGTTGTTTAACAGTTGCTAGGCTCGAGTGCCTGACTCCTTAGCAATTCGTTGTCTGTTTGTTTGAGTGTGCGCTTGACAGTTATAGGCTCGAGTCCCCGACTCCCTATTAACTTGTTGTGTTGTTGTGTGCTTGGAAGCCGATGTAAGTCCATCGAGTGGCATTTGGGTTCCAGTGTGCGTGTGTTGGTTCGGATGCTGATGTAAGCCCAGTGATTGGCATTCAGGCTCCATGTTTGCCTTCTTGAGTGCGTTTTGGTTCGGATGCTGATGTAAGCCCAGTGATTGGCATTCAGGCTCCATGTTTGCCTTCTTGAGTGCGTTTTGGTTCGGATGCTGATGTAAGTCCAGTGATTGGCATTCAGGCTCCACGTTTGCCTTTGCCTTTGTTTGTTTGTGTTCGTGTCAGCCGAGCTACGAATGCTCTGATTCTTCTTCGTCCAAGAAGATACGTATGCATAGGATGCGATATCCTAGCGAGCATGTGTCGTTTCCCCAGTTCGAACTACTTCGACTCTGATGTCTATGCTTGATAGACTAAGTAGGCCCAGGATGCGATATCCTGCCGAGTCAGTTTCAGTCTGTTTTCTTGTGTCTCTTTCAGCCAGTGTGTGTGTGTGTGTGAGCAGTGTTTAGCAACCATTTTCCTTCCTTTTGTGCGTGGATCCCGTCGAGTACGACGGATGCGTAGGGGTGCTAATACCTTCCCTTCGCATAACCGACTCCCGAACCCATTCTCTTTGGTCGCGAGACCATGTTCTTTCCCAGGTTTACTCTGAGCGTTTCCTTTCCCTCTTTTGGGATAAATAACGCACGGTGGCGGCTCTGTTGTTCTTGTTTCCCCGCCGGTTTTTCGCGCGATGCGACATGCGTGTGCAAGCTTGTGTAGTGGTTGGCGCCACTTTTGATGTTGGTGGCGGGCGCCATTATCGGCTCTGTGGCGGGCGCCACAACCCTCACATGGGCGCCACATGCAGTGTGGTTTTCCCCATGTGTGCCTTTACATGTGCTTTGACCATAATTTTCAATGGAATTTTAGTTTACCAACATAATAATATAGTATATAGGAATAATAAAGATGATATAGTGAAATGAAATTTAATCGCAAAATTTGACGAATAGAAGAATGGAGTAGACGGGAAAAGATGAAATAATTTGTCTACTGGAAAAAAGAAATGAAGTAATTAAATAAATACCAATGTGTAAAAGAAAATACAATAAAATTCCAAACAAGAAAATAAAATAAAAGTCAGTAAATCGGTGATTCGAATAAATTAGCTATTACGGCGACTGCTGGTAGGAGGAGCGAACGCGTAGAAGTGCTGGTAAATATGATCCATGTTCTCTATCACTACATCCATAAAGCCATCTAATTCCACGCGCAAAGTGCTCAACTCGCCTCTCAGGTTGGCGATGTCTTTCTGGACAACTTTGATGGTAGCAGTATGATCGATAGGAGGTGCAGCAGGTATAGCAGGGGTGCGTCATTCAGCGTCAGAGAGATAGGTATCACAATGATCATAAATTTGGGGTGTCTCTGGAGGAGAAGGTGGTGCATCTGGTGGTCCATCCAAATCATAGAGCCAGTTGTTCCTATCATGTACACTCATCCTATGGTCTGGCAGGGTGAACAAGTGTACTACTTTGCGGTTAATTAGAAATTCAAACACATCCAGGCCTAGGTTCATAGTGATACCAGTGTTGAAGCTGAAATGGATATTCATTGTTTGTATCCCACCTAAAGGGTTAATCCTGATAAGTGGCTGTTTCAGTCCAATGGCGTTTGCGATCAGGGTCACTAAGCCTCCCACTATGATTGGTCCATGGTTATCATGTGTTATACGGTCCAAATTAGCTATCATAAATGTAGCGGCGTTAATAGGTCGGGCATGTGATGCACAATACATTATAAAGAGTTCGTCTTTGGGCACGGAGGTTATGTTTTGTTCCTTTCTAAATGAGGTGTGAGTTAGGATCTTATGAAAGTAACAAATGGAAGAGTTATGGATGTTCTTGGAATGCATAAGATCCGGATCGGGATGGTTGTTTCCTGTGATGCTACCCCAAAAGTGATCTAATTCAAGGTCTATAAGCATGTCTTCCTGGGTAATGGTAAAGGTATCAGGACTATTAGGGCATCCTAGGAGTTCAACTATTTCTCTATGGGTGTAGCGGTAGTCATTATCGAACAACCTAAAGGTGATGAGGCCTTTGTTAAATCCCATACCATGGTTTGGCAGGTAAACTAGGGAGCATAGGAATTCTAAAGTTGACCTATTGTAGGAACTAAATTTTCTTTTGATAGCAAGGGTATCCTAGCCAATTTGGTTAATTAGGAACATGATATTGTCTCTTATACCTAACTTGGTCATAGTACGTCCATCTGGGTATATGGTTAGTGTCATTTCTCTCTGAGCTAGAGCCTCAAAACGTCTCTTTTGAGCTCTGCCTCTGAAGACTATATCCATGTAATCTACTGGTTGCATTGTGATGGTCAGTGGCTAGATAAATTTAAGTAGATATTGGCATTAAGTTATTAATTGTTAATAATAAAGAAAAATACCGATTGACTTTATAAAATAGGATAGAGAAAAAAAATGGATAGATAAAAAATGACATTAATAAAACAGGAAATATTCCCTATGTTTTACGTTGATAGCGCGGCGACTCAGGAGTGTAAGTACTCATGGTGGTTCTTTCGAGGATGAATCCTCGGTCAAACTTTTAATTATCCTTGATTTCCATGGCCACTTATCAATCCATCTCTCATATCCATCATTTTTTCTTCTTTTTCTTCTACGAGGTAGTTTATCCTTCTGAACTTGTGGTGGTGGTTCTGGCTTTATCCTGAGAGCTAACACTTCAGGTTTAGGTTCAATTTTTTCATCCACCACCTCAAAATCTAATTTGCCCCTTTTTATACTAATGAGTTCCCTAGTTTCACGGTCTTCTATTTTTCTCTTCTTATTTAGGATCTCAAATAAAGGTGCATTGGTGTGGATATTTTCCAATAGCTCCTCATACCTTTCGGATTTGGGGGTCTACCTTAACTTCCACATACCTTCGCGGGAAAGGAATTGGTGATTTATAGGGAGGAGGAACAACACATTTTGCTTCCTTCTCTACCTCTTCGACAACCTCCCTTTCGGGTGGTGTCGGTGGATCTTTCTCAATCTCTACTCTTTTCACACCTTAACCCTCCTCATTATCACTCTCCTTAGGATTTTTGGTAGATTTTTCACTGGTGATTGTTACAACATCCGCATGTTTCTCAAGGAATGGTCCTAGAGGTGTCTGCGAAAGCAGGGAGATTTGAGTCTCCAATGCCTCATTGTGAGTGACGAGGGACTCGACCACAGTGTTCAGTTGCCTAAGGTTTTCATTGGTATAAAGACTTTGTTTTCTAAATTCTTCATTCTGAAGAGTTTGTGTAGCCATAAAGCGTTCCATCATAGATTCTATCCTAGAGTGAGTTTGTGTCTTAATGAAATCCTCCATTAATATTTCCAGGTCGGATTTATAGGAATCTTGCGATTCCTCAAAATACTGGGAGTGATAATCGTATAGAAAATTTGGGTGATACATAGTGATAGAGAAAAGAGTGCCTTAGTCTATACTGGGCAACACTGGAGTTACGATATCGACTAAATTAGTCCCCGACAACGGCGCCAAAAACTTGATCGTGACTTAGTAAGTCTATGTGAATTGTGACTGCAAGTGCACAATCCTATCGCGTGGTTTTAAAGATTATCGAACCTACAAGGACTAATAATCGAAAGTATCATGGTCTACTGTTGCTATGTAAATCTAAGGCTGATGATCATTCTAGGATTGGAGGGATGAAGAGAAATAACTATAACGTAAATAGAATATTAATAAAGATATGAGATATAGGGGATATCGGTATGTAACGCATCAAACTTTGGGGGATTTGATAGATATTTGGCGTAATCTTATTTTTCAAAATATTCTTCAGTAGAAATTATTTATAGAAAGGACCTAGTCTCACACTCTCATTTTTATTGACTCTGACCATACTCCTAAACCAGAATGCTTGGCTCTCGCGGTCTCATTTTGAATTTAAAAGTAATTTTTGAATATAAATAAAGTCTAATTAATCCTAAAGCGCTCTCGCTGTGTTTAGGATTAATGCCTAGTTTCGGCTATCTGGTTAAAATCTCAAACTCTCGTTCTTGTTGATCGTAACCTTAGTTTGTTTTGTACTCTCGTACAAAAAACAATTTGATTAAAATAAGAAACTAAAACCAGAAAAATAAGTTTTATAAAAACTAGCACCAATTATTTATGAATCCCGTCATTTCGACGGTCTTTACATATCGATACCTAAGGGTTTTGCCGGGCATGGATCCGGTAACAGACATGGTATTTGGGAAATCAAACATGCAATAAGGCATAAATAAATAAAACAGTAATCAAAATAAAACCTGAATTGCGAATTAAGAACTGGAACTGAATCTTGATTCTTCGTTTAGAATAATGTTGGCAGGCTTTGGCAATGAATAACTGTTACAATTGAATCCCAAAAGCGTAAATAATAAAGTGCAATAGTCCATGATGTGGAGAACTATTACTTTTACAAAGTAAGAAAACTTCCCAGAAAACTAAAGGAAAATAATAATTCTGACTAAAAAATAATTGTAGCTTGAAAATTGGAAGAAAAGAGAGTGTATCGAGCGAGTCTGAGAGATCGTTTATATATTTTCCACAATCCCTAATTTGTAGCAAATGTGGGTGGATTTGTGGCTACAAAAGTGAAGAAATATATGGAAGAGTAGGTTGTGGCGGTTGCCACAACCCTAGCCTTTGAATGAGAGGCACACACCACCTTTTTAGGATTGAGCGCCACCTCTTAAGTCTTAGTGGCGGGTGCCACCTCCTCCTAGGGTCCATGTGGCGGGCGCCACACACCCTAGATAATGGGCGCCACAAGTCCATTTGCTTTGGTGTCCCATTATCTCTATAAAACCCCATTTTCTTCTCTTTTTCTTTCCTTTTTTCTATTTTCCATTTTGCTTGCTGTAAACCTTTTAATCGATAAATACCTGCAATAAACATAAAATACTGCATAATAATAAGCGTTAATCAAGTAAAAAGAAATGCATATGGAGCCAAAAATACGATACGTTTTCGCGTTATCAACCTCACCAGACTTGTCCACCATCAACCTTCACTAAAATGAAAAACAAGGACATGGATCTGAAGGAAAAATGCTCAGGAGCTCGAATGTGGCCTCAATTTTCTCCAATTCCAAGTATATTTAAATATACAAGGATTTGAATTTTGAGGATCATGAACTAAGTTGCTTCGATTTGACCTCAAAGAAACTCAATCTTGTTTCCTACATTGGTAGGACTTCAGCCAACCAAAAATCAAAGAGAATGGTGAAGAATTTGAAGAGAATCAAAGAGAGAAAGTTTTTGAAAAATCACCTTCGAGGAGCTTGAATCTTGCCTGATCTTGCTTCCAATTGGCATTGGCTTGACTTCAGAAGCTTGCAGGAAGTGAATTGGATCAAATAATGGCTTGGATTCTTGGAGTTTCAACTTCGAAACAAAAGTGAAATTGCAACATGATTTTCAATTGAAAACCTTCAAGTTTATCCTCTAATGGTGAAGGGAAGGGTTGCATGATAAAAGCTTAGGCAAGGTCCTTAATTCTGAGCATGAGGCAATGTATTTATAGGCTGAACAATTGAGTTACACACTCTTCCAGTAAAATGCCAAAAATAGAAATTCTCACTTGCATGGATGCATGGGCGTGTGATAGGCCCATGAAGTGATGTCAAAAGGTGAGTGGTGCTAACAGTGTGGCATGAAGCCATGCATTTGGAATTGGGAAATGGTAATGAGATTCATCCAAATGGAACCTTGAAGAAAAGCCATGCGCAAGTCATTAAATCCTTGGCCAAATGAAGTGATCTTGGAATTTTTTGGAGAGTTGAGATCAAGTGGAATAACTTTCATGTTGAACACTTTTACATTTTAAGCTTGGATCATGATGAATTTTGATTTGGAAATTTGGGAAATCAAACATAATTGAAACTTTTCTAAGTATCAAGTCAATTGTTCACTTCTTCCTGTAGCGGTGTATCCGTCGCTATATGATTTATTGATTAAACCATAAGCAAAGCATACAATGAAATTTCGAGTCGCCACCGCACTTTTATTTATCCAAAGGACTGGCTAAAAAGCGAACAAAAGCCTAAGAAGTTTTACACGTAGAAAACTAATAAAAAGATCAGAGAGTCTGGGTAAGGGGTAAATTACGCAATGGGAAGGTGTTAGGCACCCACTACGTCCTAGGTACTCCTAGGGAGCCCTTTTCACACTTGTTGTATAAAATTGTTATTTGTTATGACATAAGTATTGTGCAAACATGATTGGGATGATGAGAAAAGAATGTGCAAGTTGATTATTTTTGTGTTCGAACGGATGAACCCGTTGCCTACGTACCTTCCATCAAAGGTAAGGATCAAAACACCGTAGTTCGGCTAAAAGATTTCCAAAAGTTAGTGGATTCAATTTTAAACACAAGCCCTAAGGTCTTACGTTATCCACGGGAGAAAACTCAACCTTATACAAACAACGAGTCCACCATGTGAGAAAAGCTTCAACTTGCTAGTGAGGGGTTAACCCTATAATAAGCAAGGAAGACTTACAATTCAATCAACTAAGGACAAATAGGTGAGATTGACATCAACCAACTAGGATAAATCAAACCTAAGGCTAATGTATGAAAACTTAACAAGAGTGGAAAAAGCTACAAAACCATTGAATGGGTGAAATTAATTGATTATGATTATTCACAAAAGGAGGGTCGAAGTATGATTAAGATTGATTCAAAAGAAGTATTATGAAATGGAGTTTGAAAAAGTCAAGGACTTGGGGTCCAGGTTTTTGATTTAAAAGCATGAAGATGTTTGCACAATATCTATCTCAAGTTTGAAAGTAATGTGTGAAAAGGTTTAGGACATAATGGGGATGAGTGGATGAGGATGGATTGTAAAACTTCTTAGAAGGTTCACCTCTTGAAATCATATAGGAGATGATTCAAGTGTGTCCTTTGGAATAGGCAAGGGATAATAACAAACAAACAAAGAAGAAAGCCAACAAAAGCGGATACCGGATGCCAATCACTGGGCTTATACCAATCTCCTAAAACAGAACTGGATATCAGAGGCCACTCTATGGACTTACACTAATCTCCTCAAACAAAGAAATAAAAGTGGATACCGGATGCCAATCACTAGGCTTATACCAATCTCCAACAGCAAAGACAACATTTGGATGTCAGATGCCAATTTATCTGGGCTTATACCAACCTCCAATATATGATCATAGGAAAACAAATGCCAAATTACACGGACTTACAATTGTATCCTCACATACAAACAATCAAAGCAACATATGATCATAGGAAAGCAATGGCCAATGGATGGTCTTACAATTGTCCTCAATGGGTAAACAACAATGATAATGTCACAAAGACAAATGAGATGATCATGCACTAATGAGCAATTAATGATGATAAATGCATAAAGCATACAAGCAAACATGTGTATATGAAGTAAGTGATCAATCAATGAAGTCATTCAGCACACACTATAATCAAACAAGGAGGCTCATACAAAAGGGTTAGGCATTGAAGCCAACTGGAATAGGGTCACTGGTGCTCTTAACCTTGCCATTGAGGGGCTAAGGTGAAGCAGATGAAAGGATATGAGGGGTGTGCCTCATTGCTCTTATCCCTGGTCAGGGAGAGCATTTGAATATCAGAAGGTGTGGGAGTTCAGAAAGTAGGAACTCTCTCCACGTATTAGACTCTATAGATCTTGGGTTTGGATCTCAATGCTACAACCATGTAATGGGAGCAAGGAGAAGACTCACAGAATAGTAGGAGATAGGTTACATATCTCTTTGATCTACCAATTGCCTTATTTGAAGGACTTTTCCTGCTTGGGACAAATGTAAACACACACAAGCATTGCCTCTTAAGGAGGACTTCAGACAGTTGCCTGGCCAAGTAACAGGCCAGGTCTTCCAGACTACATGAAGAAAAGGGATTATACCTCAATGCAAATTGCTATAAAGCAAAGCAAAGCAAGTTCAAAGAACTAGGCAACTAAAGGTACCTGAAACCAGTCAAACAGAATTAGTACTCAATTCAAAGTTAAGGCAAAATGAGAATAGGATTAACAGTCTACACAATCAGATAAATGTGCAATGCACAAGGCTCAAAGCATGTGAGCCAAGCAACCTACAAAACAAGCATGTTAGTCATGATAAACAAATCAAGCTCAATCAAATTTGTATGATCTCTTTGAAGCAATGTTGCTTAACCTGAAAAAATGAACTCAAACATGAGCAACAAGACCACTAGGACAAGCCTAGGGTCAAAAAGGGATGAGAAAGTCAAAACAGCAAATGAAATTCAACCAAAATTAAGTTTAAACAATCAAGAAGCAAACTCAATTGGTCCCACATTCATATCATTCACCATCATGATTTCATAAACAAATTAGGTCAAAACATGGCAAATGAAAGCTCATAGAAGTCAACAGCAAGACTTAACTCAAAACCAATCATAAACAATTCAATAAATCATCAAATAATTCATAATCAATCATAATCCATAGCATGATATGCATATCAAATTTCAGCTCATTTGGATCAAGGGAAGATGGTCAATGAAAATCAGAAAGGCAAAGCAAGTTTAAGCATGCTCAAAGAAGTCAACCAAACATGTATCAACTTCAATAAATCATAAATCAGTGATAACATATGAGAAATGAATGGGATCAACACCATGGCAAAGCTTAATATGTCTGCTAATCACATGTAAAATTTCATGTTCATCCAATAAAGTATGAGAATTTCACAAATGAAATGGGAACATGTGTCACAAAAAGTCAACATATGACCAAACAGGGGAGAAAATCCCAAACAATTAGGAAATGCCACAAATAATTCCAAGAAAACTCACATGTAAACTAGACATCCATAAGTATGTTCATGCAAAAATTCTAGCCAATTGGAGTTCAGGAAGCATGGCATCAAAAATCATGAAGTTGCACATCAATGGTGTGACACAAATTGTCACACCCTAATTCAAAAATTCATAACTCACAAACCAGATATGCTAAATTCACAAACTCTAAACCAAAATCACCATGAATGTGTCTTGTTTAATCAGAAAAAATTTGGAAGCCATTGGATAAAGCATCATCATTTCACAATTGTTTTGGCAAAGTGTACAAAAAATGGACACATGATCAAGACCCTAGCACCACTTAAAATCTATTCATCAAAAAAATCAGGAAAAATCATGACAAATAACTAGAGAACCAGATGAACATTATGCAAAAAGTTTCATGAATTTTGGATTAACAATGAAGGCTCTATGATTTTTCAAAGATGGTGTAACAAAATGGAATAAATATTGAAACAAAACATTGAATTAATGGTTTAATTGGGCACGGTGGCATACTTGTAATTACTGGGACAACTTAACAAAACGCTGCGTACAGCTTATAGGCGTGGCACTCAGCTACTGGGCATGGGCGATGAAACAGGACAATGCATGCAATCGAAAGAGCCAAACACGTGAACAGGAAATTCTGGGAAAAAATGAAAACTAGGGTTTCATGAAGCTACAGTACACCATCTTCAACCTCAAGAAATCGTGAAAAATTTTGTCACAGAAATGAACAAATAGCATACCATTAGACTCAGCAAGCAACACACATCATGAAACTAACAACCATTTTCAATAAATCGGGCTAAACAAAAAGAATCGAGCAGAAACATATAATGAACATCAAACTTTAAAACCAAATTACTCACTCATCACTTAATCATTTTGCACGATTCAAAGTTCATAATGATCAGCCAAGTAAGATCTACATAATGCATAGCCTGATTTTGAAAAAAGAGAGATTCGAAAACTGACCAAGCTTGAAGAACAGTTGAGCTACAGTGATGATTTGGCTGTTTTGTGATGAAACAGATGAAGCTTCAAGCTTGTATTGATGGATGGTCGAGTAATTTTAGCTTGGGAATGTTCAAAACAGCCTTAAACCAAATCTGCCATGGGAATGAGCTTCAATGGAACAGTGTCTCTCTCTGATTACAGTTGAGGAATGAGGCTTGCAAATGCTTTACAAGTGTTGGCAAATGATGGACAAACCAATCCAAGCTCGTGTGCTTTGAGATTTTTCAGAAAAAAAAATGCAAGGTGAAAGAATGTGCATTTGAGAGAAAATGATTTTTCTATTTTTGGAATGTGGCTGCTAGGGTTGTGCTTCAACAGAAAATGATCTTTATGTATGCTGTTTAAGATTCGTTAAGTGTGTTTAGTTCTGTGGTAATCCAAATTTGTAAAATGACATGTTTTTGCTAATTAATGATTTTCACACACATGGTGAGGTGCAAGAGCCATGGCTGCGAAATTGGGCTTTGGACATGTTCAAAATATCATTTCAGACCCTTTTTAATTGGTAGGATTGGTTGGAAGTGTTTAATTCAAAAGTTCATTTTTGTACCACACTTGAAATTAATTCATGTCATTCCAAAAATGCCATTTTGATTGGTGAAGTTTTGGTAAATGATGATGACATATTTGGAAAGAGGGGATCAAATGTGACTTGTAGCAAAAAACCCAACCCAATTTGGCCAAATGGTTTGGAAGATATGGCCTTTTGAAGTTCAAAAATTTTGGAGAATGATTTGATCATAACTTGCCAACCATACATGGGAATTGAGTGTTCTTGGACTTTTTGGAAATGGGAGAACAAGATCTTCAACTTTCATGTTGGGCAAAAATTCATTTGAAGCTTGTATCATGATGTAAGTTAAGCATCAAGAAGTTTCCATTTTTGGCAAATTCCAATTATAGGTCAACTTTCTATTTCTGGAAATTTCTTGTCTGACTTTATTTTCTTCACTGTGGATGCTGGACATGTTATATGAAGCTTGTATGGACATGAATGAGACCTCTCAGACCAATTCCCACCATCAAATCACTGATTAAATGGACAGTTGACCAAGTTTGACTTCAATTGGCTTTTCTAGGGTTTTGCTTGACTGAACCATGTTCTGATGAATTCCAAACCCTAATCCCTTGAGATCTTGATTCCAAATGATGTCACAACATATAAGAACTCTTGATGAATGATCATGGTGCCCAAATTCTGCAAGAATGGCCACCATCCACTGCAATGACTGACTTTGACTGATTTTGACCTAATTTGCTTCATCTGCAAGTAACATGGTTAGATGACAATAGTTTTGTGCTTTTTGGTTAGTAAACATATGAAAAGCAAAGATATACAAATGCAAGACATGCTTGGTGATAAAGAACCAACTCACAAGGCAACCTACCCACTAGGAGGGAAGCTAGGGCATGCAATGATCCTTGAGGCCATGATATGATATGGTATGGGCCATGAGGGATCTTAGGGCCAAAATTGGGGTCTTACAGATGCCCCTATTTAAGGTCATTCTAGCCGGTGAAGTGAAGTTTAGAAATCTTCAACTCGACGCGGTAGAATGGGCTTAAATAACAGTAATGAGACAAATTTTGGTCCCTAAGAGACCTCATGATGCAAATGTGTGCATGCAAAAGACACAAATTCTGTGGGGAATATGATTCACACAGAAGAAAAGACAATCCATCGGAGTGATACACTCACCAGGAACAGAGACTCTAACAAGACTCTTATTGGGGATAAACAAAACTGATACAGCGCGAACAAGACACGACTCTGATTAGGGAATAACAGAAATCAGATTGGAGACCTCACTGGGGAGTGAAGGACTCACACTGGGGAAAAGAACTCCAAAGGAAAATAAATCCATTGGAAAGACACAAGCTGACTTCTGGGGAGAAGCAACAGGAAAACTTCACTGAGAAAGCACCAAAGAATGAGGTGTTACCGGTATAAGGGTAACAAACTCAGGAAGAATGAATATCTAAGACCGGTATAAGGGTGAGAGATATCAATCAACCAAACATCTGAGAAAGACCTGAAAAAGGTACATAAACTCGGGAAAATCTGACTCCACAAGGGACCAAAGTCAAAATAGGGAGCAGAAAGGAAGGAAACCAAGGATACCGGGGTATATAATAGGTGACCGACCGAAACGTGAATTGGTATATATGCCAAAACACTCATCATCCTGAAGAGAGCGAAAGCAAACTTGTTTATAGGATGGATATTTGATTCTGTAAAGAGAGTGCATGAGATATATTATCTATAGCCGTCAAAACGTAGATAATGTACTCGCATGGAAAACTATCCTGAACCGGGTTGTAGGTTGTTTATAGGATAAGATCCGAAATCGTGAATTGGTTTGTGTTCCAAGACACTCATCACCCTGAAGAAAGCTAGAACAGCAGACTTGTTTATAGGATGGATATTCAATTCCACAAGGAATATGAATCATACTCTACGGAGAAAACAATCAAAAGATTAATCCAAGAGTGCATGAGACATATTATTCATTACCGGCAGACCGTGAATAATATACTCGAAAGGAAAAGACACCAGAGATACCAAAGTTTATAATAGGTGACTAACCAAAGACGTGAATTGGTATATATGCCAAAACACTCATCATCCGAAAGGAGGGCTTGAAAAAGCAAATCGACTAACAGGATGGACATTCGAATCCACGACGGGAAAACGAATCTTACTCAACTGGGGACACAAACCCAAAGAGCGCATGAGATATAATATCCATTACCGGCAGACCGTGGATAAGAAACTCGCATGAGATATATTATCTATTACCGTCAGAACGTAGATAAATAAACTCGCATGGTAAGAAACACCAGAGATACCGAAGTATATAATAGGTGATCTACCGAAAACGTGAATTGGTATATATGCCAAAACACACATCATCCAAAACACAAACTGGTTAAAGGATGGATATTCGATTCTACAGAGAATACGAATCTTGCTCAGCTGGGGAAAATCCACAAAGGATTCCAACTAAAGAGCGCATGAGATATATTATTCATTACCGGCAGACCGTGGATAAGAAACTCGCATGAGATATATTATCTATTACCGTCAGAACGTAGATAAATAAACTGGCATGGTAAGAAACACCAGAGATACCGAAGTATATAATAGGTGATCTACCGAAAACGTGAATTGGTATATATGCCAAAACACACATCATCCAAAACACAAACTGGTTAAAGGATGGATATTCGATTCTACAGAGAATACGAATCTTGCTCAGCTGGGGAAAATCCACAAAGGACTCCAACTAAAGAGCGCATGAGATATATTATTCATTACCGGCAGACCGTGAATAATATCCTCGAAAGGAAAAGACACCAGAGATACCGAAGTATATAATAGGTGACTAACCAAAAAAGAGAGAGACAATCGATACCAAGCATCTGGGTAAACGAAAGACAACTCAAAGGGATAAATTGCAAGCATCCGGCAATTATCCGACAACAAAGAAATATTCGATTCCGCAAAGGGAAATAACGAATCTTACTCAACAAAGAAAACACAAAAGGCTTCGACTGAAGAGTGCATGAGATATATTATTCATTACCGGCAGACCGTGAATAATATACTCGCATGGAAGATTATCCACAACCGGTTACTGGGTTAATAAAGGATAAATCAACCGAAAAGAAAGGCATCGGGATACCAAACTAGGTATATAATGATGACCAATCAAAGGGAGCAACAGACATTACCAACAAAAGGGTAAACGAAAGAAGACTCGCTGGGATGCATTGATGAAAATCAATGATCCGGGGAACACAATCACTGACAAAAGGTGAAAGGACCCGCTGGGGATAAAATTGCTAGCGTACGGCAATTATCCACAAAAGACTTGCTAGGGATATAAGTGCTGATCTGAGCAACTTATCCAAGCAAAGGAAAATCAACATCAAGAACTAGATGAAGATAACCACAAGGGGGGAAATTGTCATCGGTTGAGATAAACAACAAAGTTAACTCTGCAAGGGGAGAGAACGGGGTTTACAACTACCGGTTTGTAGGTAGAAAAAACCGCAAAGATAGGACTTACGACTGCTGGTTTGTAGGCAGAGGGCCAAACTCTGGTGGGGATAACCACAAAATTAGGGTTTACATCTACCGAATACGGGGTAGAAGACCAACAACTCCACATGGGGATAGAACAAATCACAAATCCGCACGGGAAACCAAGATAGGGTTTATAACAAACCACAAACTGCTGAAGAGCAGGAAAATAGGATTTACAACTACCGACTGTTAGGTAGAAAACCAACAACTCTGGCTGGGGAATAATAGGTGTATAACCACAAATTCTGTCAAGAAAGCCAGGAAAAATAGGACTTATAACTACCGGTATGAGGGTAGAGGCCCGAAACATTCCGCTGGGGAACAACCCGCTGGGAAGCACAAGACTTGTGACAAATAGCCAATTCGGGAATAATCCGAAAAGACGGACTGAATCAAGACATGTCCTAATGAGGATGTAACTCAAATAGGAAAATCCATCCCAATATATGTGTTGGGAGGAAACGGAAGAAACCGTCATCCACAAGGATATATCTCAGTGGGGAACTGCAGAAGGAAAGACAACATTTCCTGCTTATGGGCTGACTCTATATGGAGAGATTTTAAACACCCGACATCTGCTTGGGGAGATTTGTAAAGAGATCTACATCACCCAAAAGCAGGGAACAACAAACAAAGGATACATGGCAAGAAATGCGACATGAATATCTGAATGTTTATGAATATGCGTGATTTATGTTTGATGAATGCTGACAAAACAGACAATTCTAACACAAACAGGTCCAGGAATCAAACGCCCGGTATTATACTTCTAGGGGAAAAACCAGCTGGAGAGCCAATCTGCGGAGATCTATATGCTGTCAAGCAAAGATCTGCGAGTACTGCTGAAGAAGCAGAGAGTCAGAGATATCAGGAAACAACCCAATCCAGGTACAGAAAGTCACAACGGGCAAAGCAGCCACCAAGACGAATCTGTAGGAGAACAAGAGAAAACCCAAGATATCTGCAGGGGATCCCAGTGTCGACTGAGAAACAAAAAAGTGCGTTGCACAAGCACGAACTGCTGTAGAAGCAAAACCACACAACTCCGCTGAGGAACAACCCACTGAGGGAGAATGTATCATCCAAATAGAATCTAACTGCATAAGCAACTCTACTGGGGAAAACTGTCGGCTACTCTCTTGGGGAACAAACCACTGAGGGAGGACAGATCAAACAAGTAGGTTCTGCAACGGACCACTCCACTTGGGGAGAATATACATAGCAAGCTGATCACAACAAGTAGATTCTGCAATATAAGCCACCCTACTGGGGATCACAAACAGTCAGGAAATCAATCCGTTCACTGGATGCTAGAGCCATCATCCGACCATACTGGGGATTGAAGGAGTATTCAACAGGCAAAACTGCCACAACAAACGCTCTGCAGACTATGCTGAGGAAAAGATGGATGCAATATACCGGGATGTCAACCCAAACAACCACTGAGTAGGAAAATAAATCCTGCTCTGCTGAAGAGAAAAACTCTGATGGAGCGATAGCAACAATTCCGCAGACGACTTCGCCGGGGAAAAGGTAAAGTACCGGGTATCAAACCGCTGACTTACCGAGTCTTTCAAAAGAAAGCGATCGTGCTGAGGAAACCGACAATTCCGCTGGCAACTGCACTGGGAAGAGTGACAACAACTCTGCTCGCGACTCCGATGGGGATATCAATAACAACTCTACTCGTGACTGTGCTGAGGAGACAAATAAAGTCCGGGGCAGGCGACCCACTGGAGAAAGTGACGGGGCACCAAGATGACAAACCAATCAACCGCCGAAACTCACAAGGAAACACACATGCTAGGGAGAACTGCTGCTGGAGAAAACGAAGTCTTCAACAACACTCTGCTTGCGACTATACTGGGGAACAACCCCAACGACAACTTTGTTTGAGGAACAACCCCAACAAAGATCTGAAGAAAGAAGATACCACCAAACCAGGAATATGAACAAATGTCTTACCTGTTGGAAATCATGCCACCCTCGGGAGAGCACTGAGATATTCTTGAGTATCCTTTCAATATTGTGAATGTTCACTTTGTTTAAAACAATGTTTTGAAAAATTTGATTTGTTTAAAACAATGACATTTTATCAATTTAAAACATGCAAAACATTTGTTGAATTGAAACAAATAAGAGTGCAAATAATTGGATAAAAAGCTCAAATTGATTTGATGGAATGGTAGCCTGCAAATGGCAAGACTCCATAGATCTGTACATATTTGAAATCAGTGATATATATTGGAAGAGGGCTACATTGAACATAATGATCCTTTCTCTACCAATTTGAATCTCGATGTATCCGAAGCTTCGGTTGACGACGAATCGAGAATCTTCTGACGAAATGACGACTGATAAACCAGAAAGTCTTGTCAGGATGCAGTTACTTGCCAAATCCCTAATTTTTGCCTAGATTGCCCCAGGGTGAGGTACTCAATCTAGCGGGATGCAAATATTCTCTTTTTTTCAAGTCTCTAATTTTTGACTGGATTACCCTTGCGGGTTCTCCACCGAGACGCTCATTTTTGCCTAAGCCGCCCTTTCGGGTTTTCAACTTAGCGAGCAATTCTGTTTTTTTTTCATTTGCATATACTTTTTTTTAGGCAAAGTATCTCTTGACTGCATCCGAATTCACAGGACGAGTGAAATCCTCCCCATCCATTGTTGTAAGCATCAAAGCTCCGCCTGAAAAGGCTCTCTTAACAACATATGGACCCTCGTAGTTTGGAGTCCACTTGCCCCTGGAATCGGGCGCGAAAGACAAAACTTTCTTAAGCACGAGGTCACCTTCTTGGAACACACGAGGCTTGACCTTATTATCGAATGCTTTCTTCATTCTTTGCTGATATAGCTGACCATGGCACATGGCAGTTAAACGCTTCTCTTCAATCAAATTCAGTTGGTCGTAACGACTCTGAATCCATTCAGCATCAGTCAACTTGGTTTCCATCAAGACTCGCATTGATGGGATCTCCACCTCTACTGGGAGAACGGCTTCCATGCCATAAACAAGGGAGAAAGGGGTTGCCCCTGTTGAAGTGCGTACAGACGTACGATATCCATGCAAAGCAAATGGCAGCATCTCATGCCAATCTTTGTACGTGACAGTCATCTTCTGGATAATCCTCTTGATATTCTTATTAGCAGCTTCAACAACCCCATTCATCTTAGGTCTGTAGGGAGAGGAATTATGGTGTGCAATCTTGAACTCAACGTACAACTCATCCATCATCTTGTTATTCAGATTAGATCCATTATCAGTAATGATCCTCTCTGGCACACCATAACGGCAAATCAGTTGGTTCTTGATAAACTTCACAACCACCTGTCTGGTTACATTCGCGTACGAAGCGGCTTCAACCCATTTGGTGAAGTAATCAATTGCTACGAGAATAAACCGATGTCCGTTGGACGCTTTCGGCTCAATCATGCCGATCATGTCGATTCCCCACATAGAGAAAGGCCATGGTGATGAAATCATATTCAGAAGTGTCGGAGGAATATGAATCTTGTCCGCATAAATTTGACACTTGTGACATTTCTTCACATACTTGCAACAGTCAGACTCCATTGTCAGCCAATAGTAGCCTGCTCTCAACTTCTTCTTAGCCATGGCATGTCCATTGGAATGAGTACCAAATGAACCCTCATGGACCTCAGTCATCAACAGGTTTGCTTCGTGTCTATCCATGCATCTGAGCAAAACCATATCAAAATTTCTCTTGTATAGCACTTCACCACTGAGGTAGAAACTGCCTGACAACCTTCTCAAAGTTTTCCTATCTTTCACAGATGCCCCAGGCGGGTAGACCTGGTTCTGGAGGAAATTCTTGATATCAAAGTACCAAGGCTTGTCATCTTTCACTTCTTCGATCGCAAATATGTGAGCTGGTTTGTCCAAGCGCATCACAGTAATATTGGGGACATCATTCCACCATCTGACCACAATCATGGAAGCAAGCGTTGCAAGGGCATCTGCCATCCGATTATCCTCTCGAGGAATATGATAAAATTCAACTTCTGTGAAGAAAGTTGAAATTCTCCTTGCATAATCTCTGTATGGGATGAGACCAGGTTGATTCGTCTCCCATACTCCCTTGATCTGATTAACAACCAAGGCCGAATCACCATAGACATCAAGATACTTGATTCTCAAATCAATGCATTCTTCAAGTCCCATAATACAGGCTTCGTACTCCGCCATATTATTCGTGCATTTGAAAGTTAACCTTGCTGTAAACGGAATATGTGAACCTTGAGGAGTAATAATCACTGCCCCAATTCCATTTCCATATTGATTAACAGCGCCATCAAACACCATCGTCCATCTGGAACCAGGTTCTGGACCTTCATCAAGTGTAGGCTCATCGCAATCTTTCATCTTCAAATACAGAATTTCCTCGTCAGGGAAGTCAAACTGAACAGACTGATGATCTTCAATTGGCTGGTGCGCTAGATGGTCAGCCAAGATACTACCTTTGATAGCTTTTTGAGCTCGATACTCGATATCATACTCAGACAACAGCATCTGCCAACGGGCAATCCTCCCAGTTAAAGCAGGTTTCTCGAAGATATACTTAATTGGATCCATTCTGGATATCAACCAAGTTGTATGATTTATCATGTACTGGCGTAAACGCTTAGCAGCCCAAGCCAAAGCACAACACGTCTTCTCAAGCATAGAGTACCGAGACTCACAATCAGTAAACTTCTTACTGAGATAGTATATAGCAAACTCCTTCTTTCCTGATTCATCTTGTTGACCGAGTACACAACCCATCGAGTCTTCAAGAACTGTTAAGTACATAATCAGAGGTCTTCCTTCCACAGGCGGAGACAAAATCGGAGGTTCGGACAGATAATCTTTGATACTGTCGAAAGCTTTCTGGCAATCCTCGGTCCAATCATGAGACTGATCTTTCCGGAGGAGCTTGAATATCGGCGCACATGTGGCAGTCATATGGGATATGAATCTGGAAATGTAGTTCAAGCGGCCAAGAAAACCTCGAACTTGCTTCTCAGTTTTGGGTGCAGGCATCTCCTGTATTGCTTTGACCTTGGCAGGATCAACCTCAATACCTCTTTCGCTCACCACAAAACCCAACAACTTGCCGGAACGGACTCCAAAAGTACATTTGTTCGGATTCAGGCGAAGTTTGAACTTCCTCAAACGCTGAAAAAGCTTCAACAAATGCTCAATATGCTCAACTTCCGTTCGGGACTTGGCAATCATATCATCAACATAGACTTCTATCTCCTTGTGCATCATATCATGAAACAAGGTAGTCATAGCTCGTTGATACGTGGCTCCGGCGTTCTTCAAACCGAAGGGAATCACTTGATAACAGAATGTTCCCCAAGGTGTGATGAATGTTGTCTTCTCCATATCCTCTGGTGCCATCTTGATTTGATTATATCCGGAAAATCCGTCCATAAAGGAAAAGACTTTGAATTTGGCTGTATTGTCTACCAACATGTCAATGTGTGGTAGAGGAAAATCATCTTTTGGACTAGCTTTATTCAAATCTCTGTAATCGACGCACATACGGACTTTTCCGTCCTTCTTAGGAACAGGCACAATGTTGGCCACCCATTGAGGATATGTCGAAGTCACCAGAAACCCCGCATCAATTTGCTTCTGAACTTCCTCTTTGATCTTCACTGCCATATCTGGATGAGTTCTTCTAAGCTTCTGCTTCACAGGCACGCACTCAGGCTTCAAAGGCAGGAAATGTTGCACGATATCTGTATCTAAACCCGGCATGTCTTCATAGGACCAAGCAAAGATATCTGAATATTCTCGTAGCAAACTGATCAAATCTTCCTTGGCAGACCCTTCAAGAAGTGCCCCAATCTTCACCAGACGAACACAATCTTCAGACCCCAAGTTGACTGTTTCCAAGTCTTCGAGATGCGGCTGAATGATCTTCTCTTCGTGCTCAAGGAGACGGGTAATCTCATCAGGAATCTCTTCAACGTCATCTTCCTCTGCCTCAAATACAGGGAATTCAAAATTGGGAGATGGCGTTGGATCATTATGTTCAATGGGTTTTAGGATCAACCTGCATAATGATTTTGGTTAAGAAAAAAACTTTAGAATTTAAACAAGCAAACCATTATGCAGATGAAAAATGTTTGCTTTTATTCTTTTTTCTTTATGGGTTTTTTGTGATCACTGATTTCATGCAAAAAAGCAAAAAGTGAAAACAAAGGAAAAACAAATGTTAAACAATGCATTAATTGAATGAAAACATCATTGTATATATGCTTTGCCAACAATGTCATCACTTCTCCTTTTGGCATGGGAGAAGGGTTTTAAACAAAGTGAACAATTTACTCTGATCTATGGATGACTGTAGGAACATCTACAGCGACCCAATTGTGGCAGACACCACCAGGAATAACAAAGTTGTTCACATCCTCTGCGTCCTCTTCCAAGATAGCAGCAACTTCCTCTTCTTCAGGTTGATCAGCATGGATGAATCCTCCACTTGTGAACAGACCTTGCTCATTACATGCCCCAGAACAGTAGTCAATGCCAGCCCGGGATCTATTGTCTTCAAGTTCAAGCACTTTCCCTAATCCAGCAACTGCACCACATTCAATGGCCAGCTTCGCATCACGGTAGGAAGTGAATGAAGGAGATTTCTTCTTGATTGTTTTGTCAATAGATAAAGCTTGGAACTGAGTTCCAACTTCATCCTCAGCGTCAATGTACGAGAAAGAAGACAGATGGCTAACCAGGAGAGCCTTTTCTCCCTCTACTACAACCAGTTTCTTGTTTTTCACAAATTTCAGCTTCTGGTGTAGGGTGGATGTCACGGCGCCAGCCTCGTGAATCCATGGTCTGCCTAAGAGACAGCTATATGATGGGTGGATATCCATTACTTGAAAGGTAACTTGGAAATCACTTGGTCCTATCTTGATTGGGAGATCAACTTCCCCAATCACGGTCTTGCGCGACCCATCAAATGCTTTTACAACAACCCCACTCTGCCTCATAGGAGGACCTTGATACGACAATCGAGAGAGTGTGGATTTTGGCAATACATTAAGGGATGATCTAGTGTCCACCAACACATTGGACATTGCATCGGGTTTGCAATTCATTGAGATATGTAAAGCCATGTTGTGGTCTCTTCCCTCCTCAGGGAGATCAGCGTCACAAAAGCTCAAAGTGTTGCAAGCGGTAATGTTTGCAACAATACTATCAAATTGCTCAAGGGTGACGTCGTGATCAACATACGCCAGATCCAAGACTTTCTGCAGAGCCTCCCTATGGGGTTCTGAATTCAGCAATAGAGAAAGAATGGAAATCTTGGAGGGCGTGTGTAGAAGCTGGTCTACAATGTTGTACTCACTCTTTCTGATGAGCCTCAGCATCTCATCAGATTCTTCATCTACAATGCCGCTCGGGCCAACTGAAGAAACAGGAGTCTTTTGTACAGAGGAGGATGGTTTGGCAACATCAAGTGCCGGATTCTGAACATTCACAGCGGTCCCCACAGGGCGCTCAACAGTATCAGAAGCAACAGGGGCTTTAGCAGGTGCAGAAAATACACGACCACTTCGGGTCAACCCACTGACATCAGCAATAGTGGTCACGGATGTGGAAGGCAAAGGCATTTCGACCCCATCCTGGACAGCAACAGGATTATATCTGAAGGGTACAGCTCGGTCAGATGAATAAGGCACAGGGCCGGCCGGTTTAATAATCAAAGAAGGGGAAGCCTTCGGCTTGTTGCTATTGTAGCGAATAACAACGGGCTCAGGCAGCTTGAACACTGGTGAAATGACATTCACTTCAGGTTCGACTATATCAACATTGCGATTCTGGAGAATCTCAATGGTACCCTCATTCAATAGCTCCTGAAGTTCTTTGCGTACTTGATCGCAACCCAAGCGGTTAACCGAACAGACGCGACACTTGTCGTGGTTATGCTCCAAATAGCTGTACTGACACAGCATCCGATGTAATTCAACCAACGACTGCCTGATATGGCTCACATATCTGACCTTGTACTTCCCAAGGCATTCCTGAATCATATTCACAGATTTCCCATGCGCAGGGAATGGGTTCTTGGTGACGTTCGGGCCTGAATCCTCAAAACTCAGGATTCCACTTCTCATAAGGTCTTGCACCTTAGTCTTCAGTGGGTAGCAATTTTCCACATTGTGGCCCGGAGCACCAGAATGGTAGACACAATGCTGGTCGGGTTTGTACCACCATTATGGGTTTGCAGGAATGGCAGGAGGATCCCTGGGAGAAACCAATTTCCTTTCCAACAAGGAAGGATAAAGCTCTGCATATGTCATAGGAATTGGATCGAAGCTGATCTTCTTCCTATCATAATTCACGTTAGCTTGATTGGTTGTACTTCCACGAGGCTGGTAAGCCTGTTGCTGTGGACGAGACTGTTGCTGATGGTACTGCGGTTGTTGATATTGTTGCTGATGTTGATATTGTTGATGTTGGTATTGCTGATGTTGCTGAGCATTGTCCTTGAAAACAGGTGCTACGTGAGCCACCTGGTGCTGATGACTGGCATGTCGTGCAGGCTTCCTCTGAACAGAGGGTCTTCTATGTTTAGGCTGAGACTGCACAGCATGTGCTTCCCCTTCTTTCCTCTTAAACGCCCCATATCGTTTAGAAGAAGAACCATCGTCCTTGGCCAACCGTCCTTCACGGACACCTTCTTCAAGACGCATCCCCATGTTCACCATCTCGGTGAAATCAGAGGGAGCGCTTGCTACCATCCGCTCATAATAAAATGAGCCAAGAGTCTTCAGAAAGATCTTGGTCATTTCCTTCTCTTCAAGCGGTGGAGTGATTTGAGCTGCCAGCTCTCGCCATCTCTGGGCGTACTCCTTGAACGATTCTTTGTCCTTCTGCGACATGGACCTGAGTTGATCTCGGTCAGGCGCCATATCGACGTTGTACTTATATTGCTTGACGAAAGCCTCGCCAAGGTCGTTGAAAGATCGGATGTTGGCACTGTCCAGGCTCATGTACCATCTAAGCGCCGCACCGGATAGACTGTCTTGAAAATAATGAATCAGGAGTTGATCATTATCAGTCTGAGTCGACATCTTCCTGGCGTACATGACCAGGTGAGCAAGTGGACAGGTGTTCCCCTTGTATTTTTCAAAGTCCGGGACCTTGAATTTGATCGGTATCTTGACACCGGGAACTAAGCAGAGTTCGGCTGCAGACTTGCCGAATAAGTCTTTGCCTCGAAGAGTCCTCAATTCCTTTCTCAGCTCAAGGAATTGATCGTTCATGGCATCCATCTTTTCATGAACGTCTGAGCCCTCAGATGGCTCAGAGTGATAGATGGTGTCGTCTACCCTGGGCATGGTATGCACGACAGGAGGAGTGGGAACAGGGACCGGGCTAGATGCCGGCATATGAGCAAATGTTGGAGCTGGCAGATCAGGCATAAAACCTGGAGGCATCCCCCAAGGAAAACCGGGAGGCATATCATTGGGCTGATGAGCACTGACTGGCACCGTTGGAGTAGCTACTTCGGAGATGACTGTCCTCTGAACAGGCGTTGCAGGTGGTTGAGCAGGCTGATTCTGAGCCGCGAGGAGTTGCTCCATCAAAGCGCCAAGTCTGGCGACCTCTTCCTTTAATTCTCTGTTCTCTTGTTCCAATTGCTCCATGACTCTTGCTGAATTGACCCGCGTATAATACCGGTGAGTCAGCTTGTCTTCAAAATAAATGAAGAGCAAAGGTTAGGACAAGAAGACCAGAAACAAAGGGTACCTGTTTATGCAAAAATGATGCATGAAATGCTTGTGCAAATGCTTTGTTTTTCAAGGAACCCTTAGGGTATTATTTGCAATATTTTGAATATTTAAACATTTTAATTGCTCATGGAAAATATTTTATTCAATATATCAAAACAAAGAAGTACAATGTTTTTTTTTTTTTTTTTTAATTATTACAAAGAGAAAAGGCAAATGACATCCTATGGATCCCTAGAATCTCGGGATGCTGGAAGACGAGAAGTACATAACTTCTTGATCTCTCTCTCATAGGCCGCTTCCATATCAGCTCTCTCCTTTGCAAGTCGATCATACCTCCTCTTCCAGAATTTGGAAGACTGAGGAAGCAGAGAAGTCCAAGCGTCGTTCGGATCGTCGATCACTCGGTGCTCGAGAAACTCAATCATAGCGTCCTTCTCCTTGAGCTGCTGCAGCAATTCTTCTCTTTCACGGATCCAAGCACGCGAAAGGTCTTCTTCTCTCAACTCCTCTACACGTTGGGTAGGGAGGGTTGAAGGCCCAGCCACATCCAACGGTGTAGGTCTTGGATGATCATACGGCATCAAGTAGGTGGCAGCTCTCTGTCTGACCCAGGAGGTGTATGGCTCCAAAGCAATGCAGTTCTTTGGTCCCAACTCGTTCCTACTCTTCTTGTGAATACTGCGCCATGCACGGACAAATCTGGCTTTCAGGCCTTGGGGATCTTTACCCTCCTGGAAGAACACACCTTCTAACAGAATGTTATTAAGTTTATCCTTCAGGGGGAACCCAAGCTGACGTCGTGCGAGAATAGGGTTGTAGGTAATCCCACCACATGTGCCAAGAAGAGGCACATTAGGGAATTCACCACAATAATCGATGATCTGGACGGTATCATACACGCGATCATACCAGGTGATATCATCATTGGTGAGAGACATGAGTCTCTGAGACCACCGTAGACATCCCTTGTTCTCCTTGAAAGCAACTGTCTGCGGCAAGTGCGAAATAAACCACTTGTACAGCAGGGGTAAACAGCAGACAATGACTCCTCCACCTTTCATATTCCTTAGGTGCAAAGAGACATAGGCGTCGCCCAACAAAGTCGGAACTGGATTAAGAACTGAGAAGATCCTAATGGCGTTCATGTCCACGAATTTGTCGAAGTTGGGAAACAACACCAATCCATAGATGAGCAGCACGAATAGAGCCTCAAAGGCATCCTCACTCATGGCCTTCCCATAAAAGGTAGCTTGGGCAATGAGGAACTCGGAAGGAAAAACCTGAATTCCGCCTTTGGTAGTCAGATTAGCTCTAATCAGATCTTCATCTATGTGCAACAAGCTAGCAATCTCTCGAGCAGATGGAATACTCTCTAGGCCACTGAACGGCACTTGATCCAGAATCGGAATCCCAATGAGATGAGAATACTCCTCCAAAGTCGGCAATAGCTGGAAGTCCGGAAAAGAGAAGCAGTGATACAACGGGTCATAAAACTGAGCCAGAGTACTCATCAACCCTTCGTCAACCTGAGTGGTGAGCAGCGGCAGGAGCTTCCCATAGCGAGCTTTGAAACCCAAGGGATCTAATACATATGATGTCAGATTCCTTAACTCTTTTACATCGGGCTGCTTAAAGCTGTACTTCTTTGTATGCCTTTTTGGTCTTTCCATGTCTGAAAATTTTGCAAATAAACCCTTTAAGTTCCTTGAAAATTTTCTTTTTCTGATGACATGAATGCGGATGAATGCGTGAATGTATGAATGCAACAAACACACTCAAGGATCAAGCAAGGCACACCAAACAAAGGTCGTGGGAAAGCTCATTGTATCCCTAATATCAATCATCCATTTTGGTGGATTTAGGTTTTCACCTTATCGACACCCAAGTTCCATTGATATTAACGGTACATGAAACGGCTCAAACATCCTTAATATCAACCAGCCGCTTTGGTGGATTTTAGGTTTTACACCTGATCCGGGTTCCATTGATATTAACAATGTTTGAACGACTCAACCATGAATCACGGGTTTGTTGAGAGTCACGAGCATGGAGTCTCGGTTAAGAACCACCCAAAGGGAGTGTACTAGGGTTTAAACCTGCCAGACATGTTCTACCAGAGGTTCCCATAATCATCGTTCCATCTTTCGAATATTATCGGAGGAACGAATACTCGTATTCCAAGAATATTCTCAAGAGAAACTCTTATGAGTGTAGTATTGCGTAACAATCGCATCAGAACTTACATCTGAACGACCTTCGCACTACGTTCCTAAAAAAAATAGGCCAAGATGGGTTTGGTAAACTAAGGTCCTTGGCTTCTGCGGCACATGATTGAAAGAATAATGCCTAACCACAAATAACTTGTGTGACATTATTAGTTCAACATGACCTCCACCAAGTGAATGGACTCGCAAGTCAACTGGCTAAGGAATACTCCACACCAGTCAACAAGACTATGCCATTCTCCTATCCTAGAGTGCACTCGAGTTCGGGTATAGAACTCATCTCACAGATCACCAAAGCAAACAACAATTGTATATCAAGCAATTCAATCATTACAATCAATACAGTGATCCCAAATTGTACAAAAATATGTCAAATAACAAATAATAATATAGCACAACAAGGGTGAAAAGTAGGCAATACCACCAAGGATCGATTTCTCCCCAGCAGAGTCACCACTTTTCTGTAGCGGTGTATCCGTCGCTATATGATTTATTGATTAAACCATAAGCAAAGCATACAATGAAATTTCGAGTCGCCACCGCACTTTTATTTATCCAAAGGACTGGCTAAAAAGCGAACAAAAGCCTAAGAAGTTTTACACGTAGAAAACTAATAAAAAGATCAGAGAGTCTGGGTAAGGGGTAAATTACGCAATGGGAAGGTGTTAGGCACCCACTACGTCCTAGGTACTCCTAGGGAGCCCTTTTCACACTTGTTGTATAAAATTGTTATTTGTTATGACATAAGTATTGTGCAAACATGATTGGGATGATGAGAAAAGAATGTGCAAGTTGATTATTTTTGTGTTCGAACGGATGAACCCGTTGCCTACGTACCTTCCATCAAAGGTAAGGATCAAAACGCCGTAGTTCGGCTAAAAGATTTCCAAAAGTTAGTGGATTCAATTTTAAACACAAGCCCTAAGGTCTTACGTTATCCACGGGAGAAAACTCAACCTTATACAAACAACGAGTCCACCATGTGAGAAAAGCTTCAACTTGCTAGTGAGGGGTTAACCCTATAATAAGCAAGGAAGACTTACAATTCAAACAACTAAGGACAAATAGGTGAGATTGACATCAACCAACTAGGATAAATCAAACCTAAGGCTAATGTATGAAAACTTAACAAGAGTGGACAAAGCTACAAAACCATTGAATGGGTGAAATTAATTGATTATGATTATTCACAAAAGGAGGGTCGAAGTATGATTAAGATTGATTCAAAAGAAGTATTATGAAATGGAGTTTGAAAAAGTCAAGGACTTGGGGTCCAGGTTTTTGATTTAAAAGCATGAAGATGTTTGCACAATATCTATCTCAAGTTTGAAAGTAATGTGTGAAAAGGTTTAGGACATAATGGGGATGAGTGGATGAGGATGGATTGTAAAACTTCTTAGAAGGTTCACCTCTTGAGATCATATAGGAGATGATTCAAGTGTGTCCTTTGGAATAGGCAATGGATAATAACAAACAAACAAAGAAGAAAGCCAACAAAAGCGGATACCGGATGCCAATCACTGGGCTTATACCAATCTCCTAAAACAGAACTGGATATCAGAGGCCACTCTATGGACTTACACTAATCTCCTCAAACAAAGAAATAAAAGTGGATACCGGATGCCAATCACTGGGCTTATACCAATCTCCAACAGCAAAGACAACATTTGGATGTCACATGCCAATTTATCTGGGCTTATACCAACCTCCAACATATGATCATAGGAAAACAAATGCCAAATTACACGGACTTACAATTGTATCCTCACATACAAACAATCAAAGCAACATATGATCATAGGAAAGCAAATGCCAACTTACAGGGACTTATAATTGCATCCTCACATACAATCAAACAAATGCATCAAGCAAAGATAAAATGAGTGGCCAATGAAATGGTCTTATACTCACTTCCATATCCTAGGAGCAATGGCCAATGGATGGTCTTACAATTGTCCTCAATGGGTAAACAACAATGATAATGTCACAAAGACAAATGAGATGATCATGCACTAATGAGCAATTAATGATGATAAATGCATAAAGCATACAAGCAAACATGTGTATATGAAGTAAGTGATCAATCAATGAAGTCATCCAGCACACACTATAATCAAACAAGGAGGCTCATACAAAAGGGTTAGGCATTGAAGCCAACTGGAATAGGGTCACTGGTGCTCTTAACCTTGCCATTGAGGGGCTAAGGTGAAGCAAATGAAAGGATATGAGGGGTGTGCCTCATTGCTCTTATCCCTGGTCAGGGAGAGCATTTGAATATCAGAAGGTGTGGGAGTTCAGAAAGTAGGAACTCTCTCCACGTATTAGACTCTATAGATCTTGGGTTTGGATCTCAATGCTACAACCATGTAATGGGAGCAAGGAGAAGACTCACAGAATAGTAGGAGATAGGTTACATATCTCTTTGATCTACCAATTGCCTTATTTGAAGGACTTTTCCTGCTTGGGACAAATGTAAACACATACAAGCATTGCCTCTTAAGGAGGACTTCAGACAGTTGCCTGGCCAAGTAACAGGCCAGGTCTTCCAGACTACATGAAGAAAAGGGATTATACCTCAATGCAAATTGCTATAAAGAAAAGCAAAGCAAGTTCAAAGAACTAGGCAACTAAAGGTACCTGAAACCAGTCAAACAGAATCAGTACTCAATTCAAAGTTAAGGCAAAATGAGAATAGGATTAACAGTCTACACAATCAGATAAATGTGCAATGCACAAGGCTCAAAGCATGTGAGCCAAGAAACCTACAAAACAAGCATGTTAGTCATGATAAACAAATCAAGCTCAATCAAATTTGTATGATCTCTTTGAAGCAATGTTGCTTAACCTGAAAAAATGAACTCAAACATGAGCAACAAGACCACTAGGACAAGCCTAGGGTCAAAAAGGGATGAGAAAGTCAAAACAGCAAATGAAATTCAACCAAAATCAAGTTTAAACAATCAAGAAGCAAACTCAATTGGTCCCACATTCATATCATTCACCATCATGATTTCATAAACAAATTAGGTCAAAACATGGCAAATGAAAGCTCATAGAAGTCAACAGCAAGACTTAACTCAAAACCAATCATAAACAATTCAATAAATCATCAAATAATTCATGATCAATCATAATCCATAGCATGATATGCATATCAAGTTTCAGCTCATTTGGATCAAGGGAAGATGGTCAATGAAAATCAGAAAGGCAAAGCAAGTTTAAGCATGCTCAAAGAAGTCAACCAAACATGTATCAACTTCAATAAATCATAAATCAGTGATAACATATGATAAATGAATGGGATCAACACCATGGCAAAGCTTAAGATGTCTACTAATCACATGTAAAATTTCATGTTCATCCAATAAAGTATGAGAATTTCACAAATGAAATGGGAACATGTGTCACAAAAAGTCAACATATGACCAAACAGGGGAGAAAATCCAACACAATTAGGAAATGCCACAAATAATTCCAAGAAAATTCACATGTAAACAAGACATCCATAAGTATGTTCATGCAAAAATTCAAGCCAATTGGAGTTCAGGAAGCATGGCTTCAAAAATCATGAAGTTGCACATCAATGGTGTGACACAAATTGTCACACCCTAATTCAAAAAATCATAACTCACAAACCAGATATGCTAAATTCACAAACTCTAAACCAAAATCACCATGAATGTGTCTTGTTTAAACACAAAAAATTTGGAAGCCATTGGATAAAGCATCATCATTTCACAAATGTTTTGGCAAAGTGTACAAAAAATGGACACATGAACAAGACCCTAGCACCACTTAAAATCTATTCATAAAAAAAATCAGGAAAAATCATGACAAATAACTAGAGATCCAGATGAACATTATGCAAAAAGTTTCATGAATTTTGGATTAACAATGAAGGCTCTATGATTTTTCAAAGATGGTGTAACAAAATGGAATAAATATTGAAACAAAACATTGAATTAATGGTTTAATTGGGCACGGTGGCATACTTGTAATTACTGGGACAACTTAACAAAACGCTGCGTACAGCTTATAGGCGTGGCACTCAGCTACTGGGCATGGGCGATGAAACAGGACAATGCATGCAATCGAAAGAGCCAAACACGTGAACAGGAAATTCTGGGAAAAAATGAAAACTAGGGTTTCATGAAGCTACAGTACACCATCTTCAACCTCAAGAAATCGTGAAAAATTTTGTCACAGAAATGAACAAATAGCATACCATTAGACTCAGCAAGCAACACACATCATGAAACTAACAACCATTTTCAATAAATCGGGCTAAACAAAAAGAATCGAGCAGAAACATATAATGAACATTAAACTTTAAAACCAAATTACTCACTCATCACTTAATCATTTTGCACGATTCAAAGTTCATAATGATCAGCCAAGTAAGATCTACATAATGCATAGCCTGATTTTCAAAAAAGAGAGATTCGAAAACTGACCAAGCTTGAAGAACAGTTGAGCTACAGTGATGATTTGGCTGTTTTGTGATGAAACAGATGAAGCTTCAAGCTTGTATTGATGGATGGTCGAGTAATTTTAGCTTGGGAATGTTCAAAACAGCCTTAAACCAAATCTGCCATGGGAACGAGCTTCAATGGAACAGTGTCTCTCTCTGATTACAGTTGAGGAATGAGGCTTGCAAATGCTTCACAAGTGTTGGCAAATGATGGACAAACCAACCCAAGCTCGTGTGCTTTGAGATTTTTCAGAAAAAAAATGCAAGGTGAAAGAATGAGCATTTGAGAGAAAATGATTTTTCTGTTTTTGGTATGTGGCTGCTAGGGTTGTGCTTCAATAGAAAATGATCTTTATGTATGCTGTTTAAGATTGGTTAAGTGTGTTTAGTTCTGTGGTAATCCAAATTTGTAAAATGACATGTTTTTGCTAATTAATGATTTTCACACACATGGTGAGGTGCAAGAGCCATGGCTGCGAAATTGGGCTTTGGACATGTTCAAAATATCACTTCAGACCCTTTTTAATTGGTAGGATTGGTTGGAAGTGTTTAATTCAAAAGTTCATTTTTGTACCACACTTGAAATTAATTCATGCCATTCCAAAAATGCCATTTTGATTGGTGAAGTTTTGGTGAATGATGATGACATATTTGGAAAGAGGGGATCAAATGTGACTTGTAGCAAAAAACCCCACCCAATTTGGCCAAATGGTTTGGAAGATATGGCCTTTTGAAGTTCAAAAATTTTGGAGAATGATTTGATCATAACTTGCCAACCATACATGGGAATTGAGTGTTCTTGGACTTTTTGGAAATGGGAGAACAAGATCTTCAACTTTCATGTTGGGAAAAAATTCATTTAAAGCTCGTATCATGATGTAAGTTAAGGATCAAGAAGTTTCCATTTTTGGCAAATTCCAATTACAGGTCAACTTTCTATTTCTGGAAATTTCTTGTCTGACTTTATTTTCTTCACTGTGGATGCTGGACATGTTATATGAAGCTTGTATGGACATGAATGAGACCTCTCAGACCAATTCCCACCATCAAATCACTGATTAAATGGACAGTTGACCAAGTTTGACTTCAGTTGACTTTTCTAGGGTTTTGCTTGACTGAACCATGTTCTGATAAATTCCAAACCCTAATCCCTTGAGATCTTGATTCCAAATGATGTCACAACATATAAGAACTCTTGATGAATGATCATGGTGCCCAAATTCTGCAAGAATGGCCACCATCCACTGCAATGACTGACTTTGACTGATTTTGACCTAATTTGCTTCATATGCAAGTAACATGGTTAGATGACAATATTTTTGTACTTTTTGGTTAGTAAACATATGAAAAGCAAAGATATACAAATTCAAGACATGCTTGGTGATCAAGAACCAACTCACAAGGCAACCTACCCACTAGGAGGGAAGCTAGGGCATGCAATGATCCTTGAGGCCATGATATGATATGGTATGGGCCATGAGGGATCTTAGGGCCAAAATTGGGGTCTTACACTTCCACCTTGAATAACTTTTTCTATGTGATTCAAATGGAAAATGTTCCTTCATCAAAGTTGTATCTCTTTCAAACCTCTTCAATTTGGTCAGAAATTTGACCTCATTTGAATTTGGCATGAAGGAGTTATGCATTTTAGAAGTTCAGGAAAATTGCTTATTCAATGTTAATGGCCCAAAATGACCTATAATATTTCCTCTTGACACATACCCTTGAAAGTTGAATTTTAAGTTTCTCAAAGAATAAAAGTTTGAGAAGACTTATTTAATTTTATGATGAAACTTGGATGGCCTCCATATCATGAAAATTGAGAAAGTTATGGTCCTTGGAAGTTGACCTCTTAACTAGGGCACATACAAAATGACTTATAATCTTTCACCCTAAAAAATAACTTTCCAAGAAAAACTAGATCTTGACCTAAACATGAAAGTTGTTTGTAATGTCATAAGGAGTAACCTTTATATTGGAATCATTTTCATATGACAAAAAGTGTAGGAGACAGGGTCTAGTGAACCCTAGTTTTGACCAGTTGACTTTCTCTGGTCAACCACCATGAACCAACTTGCAAACTTGAAGTTCTCTTGATCTCTTGGACTCATGGAGGATCATATATGTATAATATAATGTATAATCAAGTATCACTTGACATATTTAATCAAATTTTGAATAAACTTGCTGAGGAAGTCAAACAAGAAACCCAGATGAATTAGGGCTTCCAAGGCAAACAAACTTCAAATTCTTGATGAATTCTTGATCAAAATGATAAATGAAGAACATGGGGACCCATATATGATGTTTAGAGCCAATGTGAACCATATCTTGATTTATCTCCTTGCATTGAGGGTCTCAAACCCTAGATATGAACCATATCTTGATTAGTGGATGTACATATTACCTACAAAAGAAACAAAGCTATACATAGACATATATTTGGTATTTTGGTTAGTAAATAATGAAAATAAAGTATGATAGAATCAAATTTGCTTGGTGATGTCTCCCCATATTAACCCAATGAAGGAAGGGTAAGGAGGATGCCAAGGTGTGATCCCAAATCCAATGCATATGATGAGATAACATGAGGGATCTAAGGGTCAAAATTTGGGTCTTACAGCTGTCCCTATTTAAGGACATTCTAACTGAGGATGTGAAGGTTAAAACATTCGTATCAACTTAGTAGAATGGACTAAAATAACAACACACAGAAACAAATTTTGGTCCCTAAGAGACCTCATGATGCATATGATATGTATGTTAAAATAATCTTCATGGGGCATAAATTTCCACAAAGGAAAACAATCTGGAGAAACTGAAAATCCCCAGAAGCATACTGCATTCCATAAGGAAAACTCACTGGGGAGACAGAGATTCTGGGGATAAAATTTGTGCGTAGGCTAGGCTACGACTTGAAAACTGCTGGAGACACGAGGGGAATTTCCATGAAAATAAATCAATGGAAGGACTCAGTTTGGGATAAGGCAAATATGTAGGGGATAGGAATAGATCAGAACAAAACTGAAGTATTCAAACCAAACAGAGGGTTAACGATTTCACTAAGGAAATACGCCCTCAAACTTAACTGGGGAATAATGAACTTCAATACAGGAGTACCAGAGGTATATTATCTATTACCGGTTACTGGGTAGGAAGATAATACACTCTGACAGAGGGACATCCGTTTCCGGTTAGGGTAAACATATCAAGGATGACTCGCTAAGGAGAAAGAGGTGTATTCGTTACCTGCTATTGGGTAAGAATAACATACTGGGGAGATAATTCAAATAGGATTTACAACCACCGGTTACTGGGAAGAAGACCAAAGAGAGAGTATCTGTCACCTAGTTAAAGTGACCATATTAAGAATAAACTCAAAGGAAGAATATTCGTCATCGGTTAGGATGAACATATCAAGGATAAACCACCTGGGGAATGGGAAGAATATCCATTACCGGTTATGGTAAACATATCAAGGATAAACTGCCGGGGAGAAATATGATATATATCTATCAGTTACTGGATAAAATACCAAAGACAAAATATGTGTCATCGGTTATGATGAACATATCAAGGATAGACTCATAGGGGAAAGATAAAATAGGAATTACAACTACCTGTTACTGGGTAGAATACCAAAAAGGGAGAGAAAATCCGTCACCGGTTAAAGTGAACATATCAAGGATAAAATCTAAGGAAGAATATCCTTCATAGATTAGGATGATATCAAGGATAGGCCACTTGGAGAATGGGGAAGAATATCCGTTACCAGTTAGGTTAAACATATCAAGGATAAACAGCCAGGGAGAAATAGGAATTATATGTATCAGTTACTGGATAGAATACCAAAGAGAGAATACCTGTCACCGGTTAGGATGAACATCTCAAGGATAAACTCAGAGCGGAAAGATAAAATAGGAATTACAACTACCGGTTACTAGGTAGAATACTAAAAAGGGAGAGAAAATCCATCACCGGTTAAAGTGAACATATCAAGGATAGACTCTAAGGAAGAATATCAGTTATCGATTAGGATGAACATATCAAGCATAGACCACCTGGGGAATGGGGAAGAATATCCATTCCCGGTTAGGGTAAACATATCAAGGTTAAATTGCCGGGAGAAATAGGAATTATATCTATTAGTTACTGGATAGAATACCAAAGAGAGAATATTTGTCACCGGTTAGGATGAACATCTTAAGGATAGACTCAGAGGGGAAAGATAAAATCGGAATTACAACTATCAGTTACTGGGTAGGTGTAGCGGGGTATTTGTTACCATTAGAGATATTGACTAAATCCAAGGTAAACCATACAAGTCGAGTCGCCACCGCACTTCTATTTATCCAAAGGAATGGTTAGAAAGCGAACAAAAACCTAAAAGTTTTATCGAATACAAAACTAGTAAAAATGTCAGAGATCTGGGTAAGGGGGTTGGTTATGCAATGGGAAGGTTTTAAGCACCCAAATACTCCTAGGTAGTCCTAGGGAGCCCTTTTCATAAGTGTTGTTCTAGTCTAAAGGGTGTAGGTATATCTAAAGTACTATTTACTAAAAGCAAGGTTAAAAGAAAATGACTCGCAAGGATGTCGCATCCACTGCCTACGTATCTCATCTGAGTATGAGAATCAGAGTCTTCGTAGCTCGGCTACCTATGGGTTAAAGAGAAGTGTGCTCGGTAAGACGTCGCGTCTTATGCCTACGTATCTCATCTGGAATGAGAATCAGAGCAAAACGTAGTTCGGCTAACTACGGGAACAAGGGTCTTGATTGCAACTAGCGCAAAGGAAAGGGACGGTCTCGATCGTAACGAGGGCGAGAGAAAAGAGGTATAGGGTTCCAAAGCGATACAGTTCTTCGGACCTAGCTCCTTCCTTCCTTTCTTATGGATCTTGTGCCAAGCGCGGACCATCCTGCTCTTCAAGCCTTGGGGATCTTTACCCTCCTGAAAGAACACACCCTCTAACAGAATGTTATTGGGTTTATCCTTTAGGAGGAACCCAAGCTGACGACGTGCCAAAATAGGGTTGTAGTTAATTCCACCGCATGTACCAAGAAGAGGTACATTGGAGAATTCACCACAAGAGTCGATAATCTACACACCATCATATACACAGTTGTACCAAAAGATATCATCATTATGAGAGACATAAGTCTCGTGGACCACCGTAGACAACCTTTGTTCTCCTTGAAGGCGAGCGTATGAGGCAAGTGTGAAATAAACCACTTGTAGAATAGAGGCAAACATCACACAATGGTACCACCGCCCTTTGCATTCTTCATATGCAAAGAGAAATAAGTGTCACCCAGCAGAGTAGGAACGAGATTAAGAGTAGAGAAAATCCTAATGGCGTTCACATCCACAAACTTGTCGATGTTGGATAATAACACTAGCCCATAGATGAGAAGTACAAATATGGCCTCAAAGGCGTCCTCACTCATGGCCTTCCCAAACATAGTAGCTTGATCAATGAGGAAATCAAATGGGAGACCTTGAATTCCACCTTTGGTAGTCATATGAGCACCAATAATAGATTCATCTATACGCAACAGATCAACAATCTCTTGAGAAGAAGGAACTCTCTCCAAGCCACTGAACGATAACTGGTCTAGGATAGGTATGCCCACAAGATAGGCATACTCCTCAAGCATGGGCAAAAGCTGGATATCCGGAAAAGTGAAGCAACAGTACAAGGGATCATAGAACTGCACTAACACACTCATTAGACCTTCATCCACTTGAGTATCCAGAATAGGCAGAAGCTTCCCATGACGAGCCTTGAATTCTAAGGGATCTAATACATAGGATGTCAAACTCCTTAACTCTTTCAAGTCGGGTTGTCTGAAACTGTACTTCTTCGTATTCCTTCTTTGCTTATCCATGTCTGAAAATTTGCAAATAGACCTCTTAAGTTCCTTGAAAGTTTTCTCACTGTTGATGATATGGATGTGTATGAATGCATGAATGCATGTATGCAACAATCACACTCAAGGATCAAGCAAATCACACCATACAAAGGTCATGGGATGGATCAAGTCATCCTTAATATCAATCATCCATTTTGGTGGATTATGGTAAACACCTTATCAACACCCAAGTTCCACTGATATTAAGGATACACAAGAACGGATCAACCACGAATCAAGGGTTTGTTGCGAGTCGCGAGCATGGAGTCTTGGTTAAGAACCACCCAAAGGGAGTGTACTATGGTTAAACCTGACAATCATGTTCTACAAGAGGTTCCCATAGTCATTATCCCATCTTTCGGATATTATCAGATAAACGACTACTCGTATTCCAAAAATATTCTCAAGAGAGACTCTTATGAGTGTAGTATTGCGTAACAATCGTATCAAATCTTACACTTGAACGATCTTCGCACTGCGTCTTAAAAATAGGCCAAGATGGGCATGGTAAACTAAGGTACTCCTAGGGTGCCCTTTTCATAAGTGTTGTTTTAGTCTAAAGGGTGTAGGTATATCTAAAGTACTACTTACTAAAAGGAAGGTTAAAATAAAATGAATCGCAAGGATGTCGCATCCACTACCTACGTATCTCATCTGAGTATGAGAATTAGAGTCTTTGTAGCTCGGCTACCTATGGGTTAAAGAGAAGTGTGTTCGGTAAGACGTCGCGTCTTATGCCTACGTATCTCATCTGGAATGAGAATCAGAGCAAAACGTAGTTCGGCTAACTACGGGAACAAGGGTCTCGATTGCAACTAGGGCAAGGGAAAGGGACGATCTCGATCGCAATGAGGGCGAGAGAAAAGAATCGCAACAAGGGCGAAAGCAAGAACGGATTAGTTGTTAGTCGTCAGTCAAACTCGGCAAGACATCGCGTCTCGTGCCTATGTATCTCATCTGAACATGAGAATCAGAGTTGTCGTAGTTCGGCTAACTAGGGGTTAAGGATTTACATATGAACATGGACTTACAAAAGAGGACACCAGCTGTGTCAAAGGAGGGTGGGCAGTAAGTTCAACGTCCTAGCAGTAGGTGTCGCAGCTCGCTGAATCGAGTCTTAGGCAGTAACCTCTTTACAATAGAACGGACTGACATGCCATAAGATCGGAGACGCACGGAAGGTCTAAAAGTGGGGAAGCTCTGCTCTAGAGTTGTCATGCAATATGGACCTATGTGTTAGGATTTACAAAGGGGAACATCTACCTAATATTAGCATGCAAAGAATAGGGGAATTCTACCTATGTTATCATATAAAAGGTTTCTACTTAATGGGTGTTACCTAAACGGAACAAGAGTCGACGGATGGAGCACGGAGAGGAGTTACGGATAAGGGTAGATGGTGATGCCGAAGGCAATCGACTTACAGGTAGATGGCGATTCCTGATGCAATCGACTTACAAGAGGATGGATGAATGCGTGCTGGTTCTGTTAAGTTTTGAAAATGATTACTCGACGTTGGATCGAGCTTTTGATCTTATTTTGAAATGGTTCTCAGATGTGTAAGAACAAAAATAGTTCTACAACAGATTCCAGGATTTTGTTGATAACAAAGGATGAAACCAAAAATGGCACTCTAACGAAAAGTTTCTAAGTGTGCAGGACTCTAAACAAGAAGAAAGGAATCTGATCGAGTCATCAGATACATAATCAAATCAGGTACAAATTACCAGAAGAACAGAAGCATCTAAAGTAGAAACGCGCTCTAGAAGTTCTGACTCTGAGCAAAACAACATATCAGAATATCAGAAGCATCTGAAGAAGAAGCGCGCTCTAGAAGTTCTGACTCTGAGCAACGGTATATCAGAATTCCAGAAGTCTCAAAGACATCACTGGAAATCTAAAAGATGAGGACTATCAGAAGCTCTGAAGCCACATCTCAAGATCTCAGTTTAACAGAGTAACGCAGACTCTGATAATGGATTTCCTTATCCAGAAAGAGTAACGGAAACTTCAACTTCAAATGGAAAGAAACTATATTTGGAAAGAAGTTATTCAGGGAGACAAACTTGTTCTGGCAAGAAACAACGAAGTTATGGCATTAAACTCTCATCAAGACTAAATATCTGCCATTACTACAAACGGTCGTTTTTCACCTCTATATAAAGAACGGCGAACCGCATTGAGAGACACACCTGAACGCACCGAATTACTCTACTCTCTCTCTAATCTTTCACGAGCTTTTGCTCATAACGTGAAACTTCTTTTTTGCTCTAATTGCTGTAATACTTGCTTTATCCTAGAAGCACTCTAGATTACAAATTTTGTTTTTACCTCAATTGTTTTAATTCCTCAAGTGACTCTGCGCAGTCTGTATACTTGAGAGGACTAAGAGATCCTTCTCTTAGACGTTGGTTGTAATAATCTTTCAAGATTAGTGGATTAAGTCCTTGTTGAAGGCGAAATCACCTTGGCCGGGTGGACTGGAGTAGCTTGGTGTTATAAGCGAACCAGTATAAAATCCTGTGTGATTTTATTTTGCAAAAGCGCTTATTTTCCAAAACAATTCAAACCCCCATTTCTTGTTTTTCTCACCTTCAATTGGTATCAGAGCTTCGGCTCTGTTATTGATTTTCCAATCAAACACTTAATCGTGTAGAGAGATCCAGAATGAGAAAAACTATGGCCCAGACAAACGAAAGAGACAGTTACAATGCCAAGCCTCCTGTCTTTGATGGAGAGAAATTTGATTACTAGAAAGATAGAATTGAAAGTTTCTTTCTAGGCTATGACGCTGATCTCTGGGACATTGTCACAGATGGATACAAACCTCCTGTAACTAATGCTGGAGTTGAAGTTCCCAGAAGTAAGATGACAGATGATCAGAAGCGCGAATTCAAGAATCATCACAAAGCTAGAACGATACTTCTGAATGCCATATCCTATAATGAGTATGAAAAAATCACCAACAGAGAAACAGCTAAAGATATACTTGACTCTCTGAAGATGACTCATGAAGGAAACTCTCAGGTCAAAGAAACAAAGGCTCTGGCTCTAATCCAGAAGTATGAAGCTTTTAAAATGGAGGATGACGAAGCCATAGAGGTAATGTTCTCTAGATTCCAAACTCTTATTGCAGGTCTCAAAGTTCTAGACAAAGGATACACAACTGCAGACCACATCAAAAAGATAGTCAGAAGCTTACCAAAGAAGTGGAGAACCATGGTCACTGCTCTGAAGCTGTCAAAGGATCTGAACAGCATCAGTCTTGAAGAGCTTGTTAGTTCCCTTAGAAGCCATGAGATAGAACTAGAGGAAGATGAGCCTCAGAAGAAGAACAAGTCTGTAGCATTAAAGTCTAGATCTGAAAGACGTAAATCTGACAGAAACAAAGCATTCTAGGCCGAAACAGAAGATGCTGATGACTCTGAATAGGAAGATTCTGATGATAAAGAAGAATTATCCCTCCTAACCAAAAGAGTTAAACAACTCTGGAAGAAGAGGAATAATAACTTCAGGAGACCAAGACCCAGAGGGGATCGATCAGAATCAACGTCTAAAGGTAAAACTAACAAAGATGTTATTTGTTATGAATGTAAAGAAACAGGTCACTACAGGAATGAATGTCCCAAGTTAAAGAAAGACAGTTCCAGAAAAGAGAGTTTCAAGAAAAATTCCCTCAGAACCAAAAAGGGATTAATGGCTACCTGGGATGATAGCGAGTCTGACTCATCAGAATCTGACTCTGATGAACAGGCCAATGTGGCGCTCATGGCTACCACATCCAGGAATAGTTCAGATGAAGAATCTGAATCAGAAGAGGTATTTTATGAACTCTCTCGATCTGATCTAGAATCATGCTTGTCTGAAACTCTTAGCTCATATCAGAAACTAAAACAAAAATTTAAAGCAATAAAAGGCTGTCTTGAAGAAAAATTTGAAGAATGTGGCAAACTTGAGATGACAATTCTAGAACTAAAAGATGAAAACAAAGTTTTAACATCACTAAAAGATGCAGCAAAGAAAAATTGTTTAAAACTGGAAGAAGCGTTATCTCAAGCTCCACAAACTTCAAATACGATAATTTATAAATACGAAAAAGCCTTTCAAAAGTTTCTGAAAAATGGGATAGGAAGGAGTGTAATGGCATCCATGATTTATGGAGTCAGTCAGAACAATAGAAAAGGAATTGGGTATGATCCTAAGGAAGATAAAACTTCTACTAGTGACCAACTTAAATCTCCATTTTCATATCACTATACACACACACAAGAGCAAAAATTTGAAAATGCTAGAAAACCCAAAGTAATAAGAAACTCTGGGAAAACTAATCAGAAAGGACCCAAGAGACTCTGGGTACCAAAAGATAAGATTGTTTATGTTGCAGATATCTTATGCAGCAAAGTTCAAACACCAGTCATGGTACCTGGACTCTGGATGCTCACGACACATGACGGGAAGAAAGTCTATGTTCCAAAGCCTGGAACTTAAAGACGTTGGATTTGTAGGCTTCGGAGGAGATCAGAAAGGAAGGATCAGAGGCTCCGGAACTATTGGTAATGGTACTCTTCCCTCTATATCTGATGTCCTTTACGTAGAAGGATTAATGCATAATTTGTTATCCATAAGTCAATTAAGTGATAACGGTTATGATGTGATCTTTAATCAAAAAACATGTAAAGCCATAAATCAAAACAATGGTTCTGTCCTATTCACAGGCAAGAGGAAAAACAATATTTATAAAATTAATCTTTCTGATTTAAAAGAAAAAAATGTGAAATGTCTGATGTCTGTTCACGAAGAGCAATGGGTATGGCATAGACGCTTGGGCCACATTAGCATGAGGAAACTATCTCAGCTAAATAAACTCGAGTTAGTCAGAGGCCTACCTAAACTGAAGTTCTCTTTAAATGCTCTATGTGAAGCATGTCAGAAAGGAAAATTTTCAAAAACATCTTTCAAAAAGAAAACAATTGTTACTACCTCTAAGCCTCTGGAACTTCTTCACATTGATCTATTTGGTCCTGTGAAAACAGAATTAGTCAATGGAAAGAAGTACGGACTAGTTATTGTTGATGATTTCAGTCGCTGGACATGGGCGAAATTCCTAAAACACAAGAGTGAGTCTCACTCTGTATTCACTAGTTTCTGCTCCAAAGTGCAAAAAGAATTTGACTCTAAAATTGTAAGAGTCAGAAGTGATCATGGTGGGGAATTCGAAAATAAATCCTTTGAGGAATTATTTAACTCTAATGGAATATCCCATGATTTCTCCTGCCCTAGAACTCCACAACAAAATGGAGTTGTAGAGAGGAAGAATAGGACACTCCAAGAGATGGCCAGAACTATGATCAACAAACCTAATGTGGCTAAGCAATTTTGGGCCGAAGCTGTAAATACAGCGTGTTACATTCATAATAGAATCTCCATAAGACCTATTCTGGAAAAGACTCCCTATGAACTGTGTAAAGGAAGGAAACCAAACATTTCATATTTTCATCCATTTGGATGTTCTTGCTTTATTTTAAACACTAAAGAACATCTGAACAAGTTTGATTCCAAAGCACAGAAAGGTATTATGTTAGGATACTCAGAACGCTCTAAAGGCTACAGAGTATACAATACAGAAACCAAAATTGTGGAAGAATCAATTCATGTCAGATTTGACGATAAGCTTGACCCTGAAAAGTCAAAGCTAGTTGAAAATTTTGCAGATTTAGAAATCACTCTTGCAGGATCTGACAAAGCTCCAGAAGCAACTACCACTCAGAATTCTGAGGAAATTAATCCTCCATTAATCCCAAAGAAAGCTAAAAGTCGCCTCAACGTATCTGAAGAATTGATTCTGGGCAACAAGGACGAACCTGTCAGAACCAGATCTACCTTCAGGACTTCTGAAGAGACTCCTCTGGGACTAGTGTCTCTGATCGAGCCTACGTCCTGTGATGTAGCACCTCAAGATAACGACTGGGTTCTAGCCATGCAAGAAGAATTAGATCAATTCACAAAGAATGATGTCTGGGATCTTGTTCCCAAGCCCAGAGGCACTCACGTTATCGGAACCAGATGGGTATTCAGAAACAAGCTGAACGAGAAAGGAGAAGTCGTCAGAAACAAAGCTCGACTGGTAGCTCAAGGTTACAGTCAACAAGAAGGTATTGACTACAATGAAACCTTTGCTCCAGTCGCAAGGTTAGAATCTATTCGTCTTCTTGTATCTTTCGCTATAAACCATTCTATTAAATTATATCAAATGGATGTCAAGAGCGCATTCCTTAATGGTTATATATCAGAAGAAGTGTATGTCAACCAACCTCCAGGTTTTGAAAATCCAAAATTTCCAGAACATGTTTTTAAACTTAAAAAATCTTTATATGGACTTAAACAAGCTCCCAGAGCTTGGTATGAACGTTTAAGTAACTTTCTTCTGGAACACAATTTTATCAGAGGGAAAGTTGACTCCACACTCTTTTGTAAGAACCTTAACAATGATCTCATGATATGCCAGATACACGTTGATGATATTATTTTTGGTTCAGCTAACGCCTCTGTTTGTCAAGAATTCTCTGAGTTAATGCAGGCAGAATTTGAAATGAGCTTAATGTAAGAACTAAAGTTCTTTCTGGGAATTCAAATTAACCAAACTTCAGAAGTCACGTACGTTCATCAAAGCAAGTACATAAAAGATGTTCTGAAGAAATTTGACATGGCTGAATGCAACACTGCAAAGACTCCCATGCATCCAACATGCATTCTTGAAAAGGAAGAAGTCAGTAAAAAGGTTTGTCAGAAGCTCTATCGTGGTATGATAGGCTCCCTTCTCTATCTGACTACTACTCAACCTGATATTCTCTTTAGTGTCTGTCTCTGTGCCAGATTCCAATCAGATCCTAGAGAAACTCACTTAACTGCAGTTAAGAGAATTCTCAAATTTCTGAAAGGAACTCCTAACCTGGGCCTGATGTATGAGAAAACATCAGAGTATAGACTTTCCGGTTACTGTGATGCAGATTACGCAAGAGACAGATTGGAACGAAAAAGCACATCTGGAAATTGTCAGCTCTTAGGGAACAATCTAATATCCTGGGCAAGCAAAAGGCAATCAACTATCGCCCTATCCACAGCAAAAGCAAAATACATCTCAGCATCACTGTGCACCACTCAGATGCTCTGGATGAAGAATTAGTTAGAAGATCTGCAAATCTTCGAAAGTAACATTCCTATCTTTTGTGATAATACTGCTGCCATTTGTTTAAGTAAGAATCCCATTCTACACTCCAGAGCTAAGCACATTGAAATAAAACATCATTTTATCAGAGACTATGTTCAGAAAGGGATAGTAACATTGAAGTTCATTGATACAGATCATCAATGGGCAGATATTTTTACTAAGCCTTTAGCTGAAGATAGATTTCTCTTTATCTTAGAAAATCTGAACATTCAAAACTGCCCTGAAAAAATTGTGCCTCTGAAGTTGTAAAATGAGACTCTGACATAAACAAATAAGATTCTGCCCCTGACTCTGATACTTCTACCTAGTTAAGAAGATATCTGAGTTAGAAATCTCCAGGAACCATTCGTTTGGTATACCTGAAGATCAGATAAATCAAACCACGTGGAGTGATTTGCGTCTAACCTTGGAACTTCTAGACAGTTGTCCAGAAGAAAATCAAGGGACAGACTCTTGAGATCTCCTCGAGCAGTGTGCGAACTGTTGGGATTAGACATCACTAATGAGCCATAATCATTTCTCCCTCTAAACGTGCTAACTTGGTTTTTGTGCTAAACTCTGTTTTGCGTGTCGTTTTGCATGCGTTTCTTTTGGGTATTTAAACACTCCTCTCACACTTTGCACACACTTCACTCTCACTCACTCGTTCAAACCCAGTTCTTTCAGGCATTTCTGCAAACAGTTCATCTTCATCTCAGTTCTTCATCAATAATGGATTCTCAACAACAATCTGTGTTCAACTACTCTCAGCAAATGAACTCCAGCAACGCAGCTCAAAGCACAAGCAATTCTACTCCAACCGTTACAAGCGTAACTACAACACCAGTATACAAGGAGCCTCACATACTTGACCGTGAGCCTCATATTAATCTTGCAACTCCTTTTGAGAAACTGGACGTGCTGTGTGAATCACTGGTGGATTTTAACAACATGAAGAGAAATGGCGTAGACCTCACTGATGAACTTCATCAACAAGGTTAGGGAAACTACTTTCAACGCCTCTACAGTCCAGTTTACCCAAATCTTATTAAGGAATTCTGGAGGTTTACTGATGCTGACGATCATTTCATCGTCTCCTACGTTTTGGGTGTAAAAATTGTGATAACTGAAAAATCAATCGCTGCCTTGCTGAACATGGAAAAAGCTGGAGGAAGAAGAATTTAAAACATAAATCCCAGGGCGAAATAGATTGCTCATGAAATCAACCCCACAATCTTCAAAATCAACACAAAAGGCAACCCCTCAAAGAACAAGGAACTACATCAGAGTCTCCGGGTGTGGCTCAAAATCATTCTGGGAACTATTCACCATCGCCCAACATCAAACTCATCAGATTACATCAATACAGATCAGAAATGTATTCTGTATTGTATTCATAAAGGTCTGAAGCTTTTCCTCCCAGCACTCCTCTTCAAATACCTCAGAGATTCTGTACGGGAAACCAGGAATAATATGAAACCCAAAACTTACATTCCTCTGGGAAGACTCCTCTCAGATGTGCTGATAGAAAATGGTCTCGTGGACCATCTGGTAAAACACAGACTCATGGAAGACTTGGCAATAGAAACTAGAAGGCCTCTGAACTCCAGGAATCTAAAGAGCATGGGTATTCTGGAGAAGATTCATGTTAAACCTACTCTGGACACCTCATGGGAAGCTTTAAAAGATCAGAGGAAAATTCCCAATGGTCTCTGTATGTTCTACAAGGAAGAACCCAAAGAAGCAATTCTCCACTATCTCCAACGTCTAAAGGATGAAGGAGTGGACATCTCAGAATTCAGATTGAGCGAACTGCCAGATTCAGCTCCAGACTTTGTGAGGTTTAAAAGAGGTCAATCTGAGAAGACATCAAAGGCGAAGAAGGCGAAGCTAGGGGAATCCTCTGAATCAAGACTTCCAGCACCTCTGCAACAGTCTTCTGGTAAGTGTGGCTCTCCTGCTCCCTCTATACAGCAAGTTGCTTCGTCTTTTCCTCTACCAACACCCCTCTACACCACTTCTGAAACCCCTCCTTCAACAACCAGAACCTCTCAACCACTACCAAAATTCAACCTTGCCAATACCTCTTTACCACTATCCGAAGCTGAAGAAATGAATCAAACCACTTCCTCATCCTCAGCCCCAGAATCACCTCCCTATTTTGTCATTTCTTCTGACACAGAACCCTCTGACCCCGCTTCTCCCACTCTAGCCCAACTCCAAACTCTGAACCGTAATTCACAACAACCACATCAATCTCCACCTGAACCTGAAGTGACTTCACCACCCACAGAACAACCAACCGTCACTCCATCTGAAGTTCAACCCTCTGACCTCAATACCTCTGACATTAACCCTCCAAACACTTTCGCTGAACCTCCAACTCTCAACCTAAGCCCTCCAAACTCTCCACCTCAACCATCTGAACCAGAACATTCCCTGCCAACCCTAGAGGAAGCAATTATGCTGTTTGCAGGAGCAGCAGTTGAAAAGGTCAAGTCTCTGACCATCAACTCTGGTATAAGTGATGATCCTAACTCTGTTAGGACACACTGGAATAGAGTCATTGGCTGGATGACATTTGAGGCCTTTAAGCTGAAGCACATCTCTGAGCAAGTCAGAAACGACTTTATCAGAGACGCTGAGGCAAGACTACAGGAGCGCTTGGCCAGAGAAGCTGAAGAAGAAGCCAGAAGGAAAGAAGAAGAAAGAGCAAGACAAGAAGAACTTCAAAGGGTACGGGAAGCTGAAGCCAAAGCTCTAGCTGATGCTGCTGCTGCTGAAGCTGAAGCAAAGGCTGTTGCTGAAGCTGAAGCTAAAGCCGCTGAAGAACATAATGCTCTGACTCAGGGGGAGTCCTCTACTTTTGCCCCTCTGGTTCTCAAGACCCTTGAAGAGCTTCAGAAGGAGCAGAAGGAAGTCCGAGCCAGATTGGATCAACAGGACACTGTCAACGCCAACATCCAGAACCTGCTGACTCAACTGCTTCAGAGAATGCCTCCGCCTCCCAACCCTTAGGCACTTAGGATGTTTTCTTGCTTGTTGCTTTGCTTGTTTTTTGTCTCTGGTGGTTTTTGCTCTTATTTGGATATATCTATATATATTTTCTTCCTGCTTATGTTTTTTTTAAGTCTTTTTGATTCTGACAAAAAGGGGGAGAAATCAAATAGCTCTGATGAAAAATTGCCTAATGCCTTAAGCACTCTGCAAACATACTATTCTATAAAATAAATCTACCTAACACTTGACTTAAGAAATTGCAGAAAGGTACCGAGAAACATCATTGCTTGGAAGCTCTAGTAAGAACTTCTGAACTCCCTAGCCTATCTCAGGAGGAGCTCACTTCTATTTGATCTTATAAACTCTTAATTTTGAATGTTTCATCTGACATTTGAGTTTGTTTTGTCATCATCAAAAAGGGGGAGATTGTAAGAACAAAAATAGTTCTACAACAGATTCCAGGATTTTGATGATAACAAAGGATGAAACCAAAAATGGCACTCTAACGAAAAGTTTCTAAGTGTGCAGGACTCTAAACAAGAAGAAAGGAATCTGATCGAGTCATCAGATACATAATCAAATCAGATACAAATTACCAGAAAATCAGAAGCATCTGAAGTAGAAACGCGCTCTAGAACTTCTGACTCTGAGCAAAACAGCATATCAGAATATCAGAAGCATCTGAAGAAGAAGCGCGCTCTAGAAGTTATGACTCTGAGCAACGGTATATCAGAATTCCAGAAGTCTCAAAGACAACACTGGAAATCTAAAAGATGAGGACTATCAGAAGCTCTGAAGCCACATCTCAAGATCTCACATTAACATAGTAACGCAGACTCTGATAATGGATTTCCTTATCCAGAAAGAGTAACGACAACTTCAACTTCAAATGGAAAGAAACTATATTTGGAAAGAAGTTATTCAGGGAGACAAACTTGTTCTGGCAAGAAACAACGAAGTTATGGCATTAAACTCTCATCAAGACTAAATATCTGCCATTACTACAAACGGTCGTTTTTCACCTCTATATAAAGAACGGCGAACCGCATTGAGAGACACACCTGAACGCACATAATTACTCTACTCTCTCTCTAATCTTTCACGAGCTTTTGCTCATAACGTGAAACTTCTTATTTTCTCTAATTGCTGTAATACTTGCTTTATCCTAGAAGCACTCTAGATTACAAATTTTGTTTTTACCTCAATTGTTTTAATTCCTCAAGTGACTTTGCGTAGTCTGTATACTTGAGAGGACTAAGAGATCCTTCTCTTAGACGTTGGTTGTAATAATCTTTCAAGATTAGTGGATTAAGTCCTTGTTGAAGGCGAAATCACCTTGGCTGGGTGGACTGGAATAGCTTTGTGTTATAAGCGAACCAGTATAAAATCCTGTGTGATTTTATTTTGCAAAAGCGCTTATTTTCCAAAACAATTCAAACACCCCTTTCTTGTTTTTCTCACCTTCAGGATGTTCGTTTTAATTCTTGTATTAACAGGTGAATAAAGAAATAAAGAAATAAATATTATACACTTTATGGGAGAGGGCTACATTTGTTATAAATGGGGATTGTTCATGGCAAACAAACAATAAGAATATTTGCCTCATACATCATACAAGTAGGCAACAGTTATCAATCAGATCGGATAAATAAACAATATATAATCAAACCAAAGAATCAAATAATGGAGCATCTAAACAATGCATGGGAGTATGAACATGTTAAATAATCAAGCAATAGAAAGCATGAATGAGAGAAACAAGTATAAAAGATAACAGTTGAATCAAATAGATGAAAATATGCACACGAAGGGTCCACTAAATAATTTAATCAGGAAATGAGGTAAGGACCAAATAAAATCTAGGCAAAAGGCCTCTGATACATGGCATATGAGATGAACGAGAGAGGATCAAAAGATCTCTTCAATTGCCATAAGCAATCCCTAAGTCAAACATCAATCATAAAGAAGTCAACTGAAAATTCAACTCAACTTAAAAAATAACAAATAAATAGCAAATTAATCAAGAAAATTATGACTAAATAAACTAAATAATATGGGGTCAGGACCTCGTCATCCCCCAAAAAGATTTTAAAAATAATGAAAATTGGTACGTGAATTAATTAAAATAAAACAGAAGTCAAATTAAAAGTCAACCAACCAAACTAGGTCAAAAATAAATTGAAAATGAGAAATAAAATTCCAAGAAAACGTCAGGTTGACAATGAGACAGTGGTCAACCTTCATCCCAAAAATCAAATGCTAACAATAATTTTAAGTCATAAAAATAAAATCAATAAACAAAGTGTGTTAAAATGGACCGTTTAGAATAAATAATTAAAATAAAATATTAATATTAAAAAAATACAAAAATAAAAAATATATTAAATTTAATAAAACGTTAAGAAAAGTGAAAAATATTTTTGGGTAATTTTATGGACGAAGAAAATATTTTAAATAAGAAAAAGAAATATGAAAATGGAAGGATTAATGGCGATGAACATGGTAAGCAAGCGTAGATATATCAAAACATGGCCATGGAAGAGATGATTACCTAATGCAAAATAGAAGTGGAATGGAATCTGATATGTGATGAAGCTTTGCCTCCTTGCCACGAAATTCCAATGCTCCTTTAGGGTTAGGGTTTCAGCTTCTTAAATAGGGTGGATTAGGTGTTCTCATGGGCTTTTTAATAAGTGATTTATCCATAAGAATAAAAGTGTGAAGTGAGGTGTAAAATGTTGTTATTTTGGGCCAAACTTAAGTGAATGAATGTCCAATGCATTGCCAAAAGAGGTAAAAATAACGTGATTGGTTTGTGCAGCATGCTTAGAAAATCTGATTGAGCCAGCCAGGCCCAAAATCTACCTACAAAATCAAGTCATGGTGCCCACTTTAAATGAATGTATCTCTCAAACCATGGATCCAAATGATATGATTCCAAAAGGATGTGAAAGAGGACATGGAAAGGTACAATTATTATAGAGAAAGTATTTTCAAATAATGCTTTGAAGTGCAAAAAAACTGGCCAAGAAGTCTTGACAAATTTTGAAGATTTGGACTTAGAAATTTTTCTAAGTATCCTAAAAAAATGTCTCACTTTGACTAAGAATAACTTTTTCAAGTCTAATCAAAATGGAGCAAACTTTATATCTCTAGAAAGCTTGAAATAAGAGGAACAACTTTCATGTTGAAGAAATGTTCAAATGGGGCTTTTATCTTGATGCAAAATGGGCTTAAAGTGAGTGCAACGATCATGAAAACTTGCCCTAAATGGAAAGTCAACCATTTCCAAATTAAGTAACTTTTCCAATTCCTGATTAAACGATAAATCCATGATCCAATCTTGATCAAATTTCCCATGTAGGATCCCTTAGGCATGGATTTTGAGATTCCACTCTCAAAATGTCAGGAGTTGACTTTTCTGGCCCCACAATTGACTTTTCCCAAACTGTCTGATTCCCGATTCCATTGATCAATTGAAGAACTTCTAGCTCAAATAAAGAGCTGATTTTTTGTATGTAGACCCTTGTTGACATATGGAGGGCCATGGAAAAGAGTTTCACCCAAAGAATCAGAAATAAACTGATTTTATACCGAACCCTAGTTTTAGGGCAAAATGATCGGGAACTGATTGCACTGATTGCCAATGGATCTTTCTGAGATAATTGTGAATCTTCCTAGGCTAAGATGCCTCTCTAATCATGACATGGATGAGCTCCTCTACTTCCAACCAAAAATTGCCTGTTGCAAGTAGCCATGAAACCCTAATTTCTGATTAAATCCAGATGAACACTCTAATAGCTTTGAATCCTTCACTGATGAACTGAGGACCATAATAAGATACTTGGACCCCCCTAAGACCCTTGAGACTTGTATACTTAGAAAATGAAGTCCGTCTCTCAATCTTGCTTTGTGTGGGCTCCTTCTGTTAAGGAGTGATCGATCAAAACCTGATCTCCATGTCACTAATGCAGTATGCAATGAGTATGACCTAATATGATGCTAATGAGGTGTAAAACATAATCCCATGCTTCAAGGAAAAATGAAGGGTAAATTTTGGGGTATTACAGCTGCCCCTATTCAATCAATTGGAAACCTGAAAGGAAGATAGCAACGACTTTCGCACTTTCAAGGTATCAAGTGATTGAATACGATAAAAGCCCGAAAATTTACACTGAAGTGAAAAATGAAGTAACAATGCCTGTCAGAATCGGCCAAGAGGTGGTCTTGAAAAAGAATCTATCTGGTACGGTGAGAGTCGGTCTGAACACCGAAACAAGGAATGTTAGCCTGAATACCAAAATAAATGGTAACACAGAAAAAACCATGGCGTGAATGCCGTTCATCAATCTGAATACTGGAAATGACTTCGATTTGAGCATCGGACGGTACTTGATTATCAAACATCGGTCTGAACACCGGGAAACTGATCTGAATGCCACTTCGGTCTGAATACCAGAAAACTGGCCTGAATGCCACAAGTTGCATCGACCTGAATGTCGGAAACTTCTTCGATCTGAACATCGGAAGATATTAGATTATCAAACATCGGTCTGAACACCGGGAAACTGGCCTGAATGCCACTTCGGTCTGAATACCGGAAAACTGGCCTGAATGCCACAAGTTGCATCGACCTGAATGTCGGAAACTTCTTCGATCTGAACATCGGAAAACTGGCCTGAATGCCACTTCGGTCTGAATACCGGAAACTTGGTCTGAATGCCTTAAGTTGCGTCGACCTGAACGTCGGAAACTTATTCGATCTGAACATCGGAAAACTTGCTTGAATGCCACTTCGGTCTGAATACCGAAAACTTGGCCTGAATACCACAAGTTGCGTCATCCTGAACGTCGGAAACTTCTTCGATCTGAACATCGGAAAAATGGCCTAAATGCCACTTCGGTCTGAATACCGGAAACTTTCATGCCTGTCAACATCGACAGAAATAGGGAAAATGATCATTGAGGCGGCGCGTGGGCCAACGACCCCTGCTAGGAATAATAAAGATAAGTCATGAACAATCTTCAGTCTGAGTACTGGAAACAACTTCTGGCTTATCACTTGGGACATCGAGAATGCCTTATGCTTTACATGCGTATGTTTGAATTTTTCAATGGCGTAATGCTCCATGAAAATGGAAATGCTACGCAATTTGGGAGGATGCAATGCAATATGATTCTACATGTAGGGATGTGAAATGCTTGATTAGAGAGAACACAAAGCTGAGGCAAGGAATTCTGCTGGGGAAATGATCACCATCTTCTGGACCCTAGCAATGCTGTTGGAGATACACCGCACAATGAACTCTGTGGGGAAATGACCCGTCACGCAGTGTTATGGCAATAACAAAATACCGAGACTCTGACTAGGGAGAGAATGGCACCAAAAGCCTGTTGCTGAGGAAAGCGACGGTGGTTCTGGCAACCATAATCTGCGAGAGAGACGACTCAGCAGGGGAAGCAAACACCGATACGGTACTGAGATTCTGCTTCAAGGAAAGAGACCATGGGTCTAGCATCGAGATCATCAATCTGGCATCGAACTCTGAGGAGCAGTCGCTTCTGCTGGGAAAATATAGTCTAGCACTGTCAACTCCGTTGGGGATATACAGTCTAACACTATCAACTCCGTTGGGGATATACAGTCTGACACTGTCGACTCTACTAGTGAATGTATAATCTGAAACAAATGCTTGGGGAAGTACAGCAGTGAGAACCTGCTGGGGATTGAAGAATCCAACTCTCGGACCAGCTTTGCAGGGATAAAATACCAAATTCCAACTATTGAGGAAAAACATTCGCGATCATTTGATGGGGACCTTAAGGAAATGCCCCGAGTGTACCTGTTTTGAATAGACGATCCAAAGCACTTAAAATTTACAACAATTTTCAATGTTTATTAACCACGTACCTGTCAAGCTCTTATGTTTCATGATGTAATGTTTATCAAAAATTCGGACGTCATTTTTGTAAACAAAATAGTAAAATGAAAATGAACATAAAGATGTACTGAATTACATGATTTTATTGATTGAGTGGCCTCTGAATAGGTATTTACATCAGGAAGCAATCCCTGGAAAGAGGTAATTTCACAACCGATAAAAACAGAAATTAATCTAATGACAATGTGAAATGAATTTCTATCAGGTTCCAATTCTGCTATGATTCGCTCGTCTTCAAGATCCTCTAGATGATCAGCTTTCCGAAAAAGGTGATTGGACTGTTTCCTATCCTTTGGAAGTTTCCGGTTATCGACACGAGATGATATTCCGAACTACTCAGAACGCAGCCATTCGCTTAATCCCTAACTTTTGCCTGGATCACCCTTTCGGGTTTTCAATCCACTGGGATACCCATTTTTTCCTAAGTTGCCCTTTCAGGTTTTCAACTTACCGGGTGTACAATCTTTTCATTTTTTAATCCCTAACTTTTTCCCGAACCTTTTTCATTTTCTTGGTTCGCCGGGACGCCCATTTTTTTACCTGAACTATTCTTTTTATCGTCCAGCGGGTCTATTTTATGCGAAGTATTTTTTAATGGCGTCTGAGTTCACATGGGAAGTGAAGTTTTCACCATCCATAGTTGCAAGCATTAAGGATCCACTTGCCCCTGTGATCTGTCTGAGGAGGAAGGATCCTTTTCAACACCAAATCTCCGACTTGGAAGCATCGAGGATGCACTTTCTGATCAAAGGCTCTCTTCATCCGACTTTGATACAACTGCCCATGACACATGGCTGCCATTCGATTCTCTTCAATAAGACTCAACTCATTGAACCTTGTCCGAACCCATTCACCTTCGTCTAACTTGACATCCAACAGGACTCTTAGAGAAGGAATCTCCACTTCAACAGGTAAGACTACTTCCATACCATACACAAGGGAGTAAGGGGTTGCCCCGATCGATGTACGTACTGAAGTACGATACCCATGCAAGGCGAAGGGTATCATCTCATGCCAATCTCTATACGTAACGACCATCTTCTTCACAATCTTCTTTATGTTCTTATTTGCTGCCTCAACAACACCGTTCATCTTAGGATGATAAGGGGAAGAGTTGTGATGTTGAATGTTGAAGTTCTTGAACAACTCTTTCATCATTTTGTTATTGATATTAGAACCATTATCAGTAATGATTCTTTCGGGAATCCCATAATGACAAATGATTTCTTTCTTAATGAATCGGGTAACCACATGTCTGGTGACCTTTGCAAATGACGCTGCTTCGACCCACTTGGTGAAATAGTCGATGGCAACAAGGATGAAATGATGCCCATTGGAAGCAGTCGGCTCAATCTTTCCAATCATTTCAATGCCCCACATAGCAAATGGCCACGGCGAAGACATCACATTCACAGGATTTGGCGGCACGTGCACGTTATCAGCATAAATCTGGCATTTATGACAGTTCAGAGCATATTTGAAACAATCAGATTCCATGGTCATCCAGTAATAACCCGCTCTCAACAATTTCTTAGCCATTGCATGTCTGCCGGCATGAGTACCGAAAGAGCCTTCATGAACTTCTTGCATTAACACGTCTGCTTCGTGTCTATCCACGCATCTAAGCAAAAACATGTCGAAGTTCCTCTTATACAACACATCGTCTTTGTTCAAGAAGAAACTGACTGCCAATCTTCTCAAAGTCTTTCTATCATTGTTGGATGCCCCTGCAGGGTACTCTTGATTCTTCAGAAAGCACTTGCTTTCTTGGTACCAGGGCTTGTCATCAACTACCAGTTCAGCAGCAAACACATACACGGCCCTATCAAGGCGCATAAAATCGATCTTGGGAGCATAGTTCCACCGAATCACCTTGATCATGGAGGACAGAGTAGCAAGAGCATCTGCCATCTGGTTCTCATCACGAGGTATATGATACAGCCTTACTGTTGCGAAGAAAGTCAACAGTCTTCTCGTGTAGTCTCTGTAGGGGACCATATTAGGCTGGAGAGTATTCCAATCACTATTCACTTGATTGATCACTAGAGCTGAATCTCCGAAGATGTCCAGAGTCTTGATTCTCAAATCAATGGCTTGCTCGATACCCAAGATACAGGCTTCATACTCAGCTTCATTATTGGTGCTCTCAAAAGTCATACGAGCGGTGAAAGGCATGTGGGCACCTTTCGGAGTGGTAATGACAGCACCAATTCCACTTCCTTTGGCATTGGCGGCCCCATCAAACATTAAAGTCCACTTTTCATCTGGATCAGGTCCCTCCTCAACAACTGGCTCTTCACAGTCTTTCATCTTGAGGAACATGATGTCTTCATCCGGAAAATCAAACTTCATCGGCTCATAATCATCAATCGGCTGCTGAGCAAGATAGTCTGACAGAATACTCCCTTTGATGGCTTTCTGGGATGTATACTGGATGTCGTACTCTGTCAGTACCATTTTTCAACGAGTAACCCTTCCGATGAGAGCTGGCTTCTCAAATATATACTTGACTGGATCCATTTTGGAGATCAGTAAGGTTGTGTGAGTCAGCATGTATTGTCTCAATCGCTTAGCAGTCCATGCAAGTGCACAACATGTCTTTTCAAGCATTGAGTATCTTGACTCGCAATCTGTGAATTTTTTACTCAGATAGTAGATGGAATGCTCTTTCCTACCTGTCTCGTCGTGTTGACCGAGAACACAGCCCATGGAATTATCGAGTACTGTCAAATACATAATCAGCGGTCTCATTGGGACTGGAGGCATAAGGATAGGAGGATTCTGAAAATACTCTTTTATTTTTTCGAAAGCCCTTTGGCAATCATCATTCCACCTGATGGCCTGATCTTTTCTCAACAATTTGAATATTGGCTCACACGTGGCTGTTAGGTGAGAGATGAACCTTGCAATGTAGTTCAACCTTCCTAAGAAACCAAGGACTTGTTTTTCTGTTCTTGGCTCAAGCATTTCTTGTATCGCTTTCAGTTTGGCCGGATCCACCTCAATCCCTTTTTCACTAACAATAAAACCCAACAGTTTTCCAGATCTCACCCAGAAAGTACACTTGTTCGGATTAAGCCTCAGCTTGAATTTCCTCAAACGCTCAAACAGTTTCTGCAAATTCACCAGATGTTCTTCTTCCGTATGAGATTTGGCAATCATATCATCAACATAAAACTCGATTTCATGATGAATCATATCATGGAAAAGAGTTACCATAGCTCGTTGATATGTTGCCCCAGCATTTTTCAGACCAAACGGCATCACCTTGTAGCAGAAGGTGCCTCATGGGGTTATGAAAGTTGTCTTCTCCATGTCTTCTGGTGCCATCTTAATTTGATTATAGCCAGAAAAGCCATCCATAAAGGAGAATATCGAGAACTGAGCCGTGTTATCCACCAAAACATCGATGTGAGGTAATGGGAAATCATCTTTAGGACTAGCTCTGTTCAGATCCCGGTAGTCGACTCACATCCGTACCTTTCCATCCTTCTTAGGTACTGGAACGATATTTGCAACCCATGGAGGATAATTTGTAACCGCTAGAAACCCTGCATCCAACTGTTTTGGCACTTCTTCCTTTATCTTGACAGCCATCTCTGGTCTTGTTCTTCTGAGCTTCTGCTTGACCGGAGGACAATCCCCTTTGAGAGGCAAACGGTGTACCACAATGTCTGTGTCAAGCCCTGGCATGTCCTGATAAGACCAATCGAAGATGTCAACATACTCTTGCAACAATTTAATCAGCCCCTTCTTCATATTATCTTCCAAAGCAGCCCCTATCTTGATTTCTCTCTTGGCATCCTCGGTGCCGAGATTAATCACTTCAACAGACTCTTGATGCGGTTGAATGACCCTTTCCTCCTGTTTTAATAACCTGGCAAGTTCTTCAGGGAGTTCACAGTCTTCATCACCCTCTTCTTCAGCTTGAAAGATTGGATTTTCAAAGTCGAAGCGAGCCATAGCAGAATTGTTATCAATAGGATCCGGTGACGTGCATCTGCATGAGTGATGGTATGTGCTTATTGTAAGACCCCAATTTTGGGCCCTAAGATCCCTCATGGCCCATATCATTCATATCATAACCTCAAGGATCACTGCATGCCCTAGCTTTCCTCCTAGTGGGTAGATTTCCTTGTAGGTTTGTTTCTTGATCACCAAGCATACTTTGCATTTGTATATCTTTGCTTTCATATGTTTATCATTCAAAAAGTACAAAAATATTGTCAGTCTAACCTTGTTGCTTGCAGTGGAAGCAATCATCAGCAATTAGGTCAAAGTCAGTCATTGATCAGTCAAAGCAATGGATGGTGGCCATTCTTGCAGAATTTGGGCACCATGATCACTAATCAAAGGTTCATACATCTTGAGACATCATTTGAAGTCAAGTTCTCAAGGATTTAGGGTTTGGAATTCATCAGAAGAGGTTCAATCAGTCCAAAACCCTAGAAAAGTCAAACTTGGTCAACTGTTGATTTAATCAAGAATTTGATGGATAGAATTGATCTGAAGAAGTTCATTCATGCTTGTATAAGCCTCATCTATCATGTTCAACCTCATCAGGGAAGAAAATCAAGTGAAATCAGAAATTTTCCAGAAATAGAAAGCGGACCTGTATTTTCAACTGCCAAAAATGGAAACTTCTTGATCTTAAACTTACATCATGATACAAGCTTCAAATGAATTTTTGCCCAACATGAAAGTTGAAGATCTTGTTCTCCCATTTTCAAAAAGTCCTAGAACATCAAAATCCCATGTGTGGTTGTCAAGATATGATCAAATCATTTTCACCAATTTTTGAACTTCAACAAGCCATAACTCTCAAACCATAAGGCCAAATTTGGTGGGGTTTTTTCCTACAAACCACATTTTTCATCCTCTTTCCAAAAATATAAATTTCATGACCTAAAACCTTGCCAATCAAAATGGCATTTTTGGACCTTTTGCATTTAAATTCAAAGTTTGACCAAACTTTGACTTTTTGAGTTTTTGACTTTTTCTTGATTTGGTCAATGGGGAAATGTTCCATATCACATTTGTGACTTGTTCCAATTCCAAAACCATCATCATACCACCATTTTCCCATCATTTTGGCTTAAAATGCAAAATTGACAAAATTGGCAATTGGCTTCACAAAAGCAAAATCAGTACAGCATTTCATTTGTACAACCAAAACAGCAAACATGCTGTCCTTTTTGCAGCCTGTTGCAGGCCCATCCAAGCAGCAAACACCTCCCATTTTCCACTTTGTACATAATTAGCAATTGTGCAAATAGCTCCATGTAAGCAAGGCAAAGTTAGCAATTAAGGAGCAGACCAAAAATAGCAATTGGCATGGTCTTTCTGCAGCATTCCACAGGCCCAACTCGACCAGCCATATACCTCCCTTCTTCACTTATGCATAGTTAGCAATTTTGGCAAATGGAGCTCATTAAGCTAATCCAGCTTATCATTCCGTAAACCAACCTAAAACAGACCATATAAAGTCTCTTTTCTGACATTTCCAACCCTAGTTTTAGCAGCCACCAAACAGAAATACACTCTCACTCTCATATTGCATTTTTGCAAGAAACGAAAATTCTGCAAAACCCTTCAAAGCCTTCGAGCATCCTTGTTTCCACAATGCTATAATCACCATTTGGAACCCCTTTCAAGCACTATTTACCACCTGTTTTGCATTTTGAGTTCTGTTTTCATTAAGCACATAACAATGGTGGAAGTTGGTTCAGCCTACCTCGTGCACTTGTGAGCTGAAAAAGCTTCATCACCCTTCATTCCAAAGCATTGGGAGCAGCTGTTCCAGTCTGTATCGTCCAAACAACCATCATTCAACACTTTGCTTCAAATTCAAGTAAGTTTCGGTCCTCTCCTTTTACCAAATCATGCTAGGCTTAGAGTAGGTCTTTGAATGCTGTTTCTAAAATGCTATGACTCGCTTGAAGTAGTGCTCTTATGAGGGAGAAATTTGAATTTCTTGTTTTGTGTCAAAATACATTTCTGCTCGATTTGCCATGCTTGCTTTGATTTGATGAGATTGGATGCTATATTCTTACTGCCTGATGCTTATTGATGCTGTTGCCATGCTTGATTTTGGGTTTTGGTCACTTTGGCTTTTGCTCATATTATGATGTTGATGATGATAACACCCTGCAGCTGAAACTTTGTCTTGACCAAACCTTGCATGAATTTAGTTTTGTTTGTGGCTGTTTGATGATTGCACGATTGTTCATGGCCATGCTTGTTTATGTGGTACTGTTGGAATTCGCTTTTTCTTTGATGATGAGCCTTGATGCTAATGCTGTTGTTTCGAAACTTGCCATGACCTCAATGTTGATAACATGAATCATGCTAGCTAAAATCCTGATACAGTTTTGGAATATGAATGTTGTGTTGTTGTATTGGTTTATGTTTGAATGATGATAATTTGCTGCTGATTAACCTTGAGCTGTTCAGTAATTTTCTCGTGCTGCTTACATGCTGTCGTGTGCTGTTGTTCTGTTTGATATGATATCATGAAGCATGCCCAGCTGCTGTTATGCTTGAACCCAAAAAACCACATGTTTTGTGCTATATCCTGTTGGCTGCTTGCTGTTGTGTATGATGAAACATGATGATGATGTTTGTATGCTGAACCTGAACATGCTTAGAAAATCCACATGAACCATGTTGAAAGCTGTTGATTACCTGCTGCTATTTAAATCCTTTTGTCCTAACCAGAAATCCACATGGATCATATTCTGCTTGTTTGTGTTATGAGTAGATGCTATGCTGTTTTGTTTTGTTGTTGATTGATGCTACTACATCATGACAGTACCTCCTTGCCCTGACTAGTTGTTTCTGCTGGGTTCCAAATGATTACTTGATGGTGATGAACACAGGCTGTCCATGATTAAAACCTTATCCCTGCCCAAATTTATGAGCTGCCCAAAACTTCCCATGATTTTGATGTTGTTTGTTGATTGTTGTTCATGAACATGAGCTTGAAGTTGCCAATGCCATGCTGCCTACTTGATATTGTTTGTCCATGATCAATGCTTGAAATGCCATGAGTGCTGCTGTGTGTTTATGCTGGAATTTATTTTCATGATGATGAACTGGCTTGAAATTCCATCATGCTGCTGCTGCAATCTTGCCCTGCCCGAATTTCCTATTGGTTAATGTCTGTCTTGATGATTGGTTAAATGTTGTATGGTGATGAGGTTGCACAGCTGTGCTTGTTTTCTTAATGCTGAATGTGTGTAGTTCATATATGATTATTGGTCGAACATGAAGTTGAGCATGGAGCCATACTGTTGTGCCAAAACCCTCGAAATTCCTAGAAGAAAATCATATGAACTGTGTTGCATATTTGTTGTTTGATTGCCATGTGAACATTGTTAAGTGCTATGTTGATTGTGTGATGGTTGGAATTTGTTTTGATGTTGAGAAACCATGTTGCCAAACCTTAAAATGCATGTGAGCCCAGAATCTTGCAACACGTTTGATTGCTGTTATTTGTAAGCCTTGCTGCTGTCCTAACCCTAAACCCTGCCAGGAAATCTCATGAATACGTTGTCTGCTGATCGAGTTTTGGGTGTTGATTTTGGAAATATCATAAGGATGTCTTACTGTTGTCTGTTTGTTGTGTGAACACCATCATGAATACTATGCTGTCGTGTGTTTAGTGTTTGAATTTAATTGCATGATGTTGGTTTTATGCTGGGTGAATGTTGTATGAACATGAAGATGTTAATGCCATGCTTTCCAAACCCTAAATGCATGATAATTCCCAGAATGTTGGAGCTGATTGGTTGTTGTTGTTGATTCCATGCGCATGCCACTGTTCTATTGATATGAGAACCAATCACAACATTTTATTTGCCTTGCCAAAGCTGTGTCGTTTCACTTAAGTTGGCAGAAATTACAAGTCTGCCATCATTGACTCTCATGTTGACCAATTGCCATACCATCTTGTTCATGTTTGCATCATTATTTCATCCAACTTCAACAATTATTTTCTAATTCATTTTTCATCCAAAAATTATGATTCTTTTTCCATCATGTTCATGATTGAGTCTAGTTTTTAATTGTGATTTTTAATGATTTTTCCCATTGGCTGGATTTTTTATGATAATTATTTTCTTGACATGTATGCTTAAATGATACATTGTGCCATTCCTTTTGTGAAATTGTCATATTGCATCCAATGCCTTTGAAATTTTTTGTGGTAAAACTAGACACATTGATCTTCATTTCCATATAAAGTTTGTGGATTTCTCATTTGTGGTTTGATAGATATGAATTTTTGAATTAAGGTGTGACAATTTGTGTCACACCAATGATATGCAAATGTATGATTTTGTTCACATGCTTCCTCTTATCCAAATGATCCCAAATTTTGCATGAATGATCCTTCACATGTCTAGTTTGTATGTGAATTTTCTTGGAATTAATCATGCTGTTTTCCATTTAATTGTGGATTTCCTTCCATATGTGTTCATTTGTTGACTTTTTGTGCTATGCCTTGCCAAATCTTTTGTGAAATTCTCAAACCTTATTGTATGATCATGAAATTTCATATGTGATAACTAGACATCTCAAGCTTTGCATTGGTGTTAATCTCATTCATTTCTCTTCTGTTTTCAATTTGATATGATTTTTTGAAGTTGACCCATGCTTGTTGACTTTCACCATGCTTGCTTGAACTTGGTTAGACTTCATGAATTTCATTGACTGCCTTCCTCTCATCTAAATGCCATGAAATTTTACATGTATACCATGTTAGATGTTAGGATTGAGTGTGATTTATTTCATAATTTTTGAAAATGTTCGAGTTGACTTTTGAATGAAGTCTTTGCTGTTGACTTTTGTATGCTTCTTTTGCCATGCTTTGCATCCTTTTGCATATGAAATAACCTTGATGCATGATGTAAGTTTGAATCCAATTGTATTTGCTTCTTACATGATTGGAGTTGACTTTGATTGAATATTGCTTGCTGCCTTGACCTTTCCTTTCATCTTTGACCCTAGGCTAGTCCTAGTGGTCTTCTGAGCTTATGTTTGAGTTCATCTGTTTCAGGTTAAGCACCAATGCCTTGAGGATCATTCTAATGTGATTAAATTTGATTGTTTGCCACATGCTAACCCTTGTTTTGTAGGTGACTCATACTTGAGTCTTTGTGCCTTGCACAATTGGTCCCACTGTGTGACTATTGGTTCATTTCCTTTTGGTTTTGACTGTTGACTTGTTTGCTAATGAGTTTGACTTTTGCAGGTGCTTTAGTTGCTTAAGTTCTTTGAACTTGCTTGCTTGCTTTGCTTTTTAGCATTTGCTTTGAGGTATAAATACTTCTTCTTCATGTAGTCTGGAGACCCGGTCTGTTATTTGACCGGGCAAACTGTCTGAAGTCCTCCTTAAGAGGCAATGCCTGTGTTTGTTTAAATTTGTCCTAAGCAGGAAAAGTCCTTCAAGTAAGGCAATTGGTGGAAGGTAGGGATAAGCAATCTATCCCCCACTAGTCAGTGTGTCCTCTCTTTGCTCCCAGTACCTGGTTGAAGCAATGAGATAAAAACCCAAGATCTAATCGAGTCAATAATGTGGAGAGAGTTCCTACTTTCTGAACTCCCACACTTTCTTTGATGCTCTCTCTGATATGAGATTGAAGCAATGAGGCACACCCCTCATCTCCTATTCATCTGCTTCACCTGAGTCCCTCAATGGCCAGGTTAAGAGCGACCTTTATCCATTACAGTGGACTTTTAAAGTCAAACCCTCTTGTGTGAGCCCCCATTGTTTGGCTATAGAGTGTGCTGTTTGTTATTCACTGATTGATTGATTGCTTCATGTGCACTTGCTTGCTTGTATGCTATGCATTTATCATCATCATCAATTGCCATTAATGCATGATCATCTCATTTGTTTTGTGATGCTATCATTGTTGTTTACCCATTGAGGACAATTGTAAGTCCATTGCTTTGGCATTTGCTCCTGTGATATGGAAGGATAGAGTGTAAGACCTCATTGGTCACTCATATCTTCTGTTTATTTGTGTGTATGTGAGGATACAGTTATAAGTCCCTGTAAGTTGGCATCTGTTATCCTGTGATCATAATTTGATCTGTTTGATCTGTATGTGAGGTTGCAGTTATAAGTCCCTGTAAGTTGGCATCTGCTTTCCTGTGATCATAGTTTGTTCATCTGTTTGTATGAGAGGTTGCAATTATAAGTCCCTGTGAGTTGGCATCTGCATACCTGTGATCATATTGTTGCTTTTGTTCTTGTATGTGAGGATCCATTGTAAGTCCCTGTGATGTGGCATTGGATTTCCTAGGACCATACTGTGGAGTTGACCTAAGTCCAGATAGATTGGCAGTTGACTTTCATATTTCGTCTTTGTTTTTCTTTTGAGGAGATTGGTGTAAGTCCATTGAGTGGCATCTGATATCCATTTCTGTTTTAGGAGATTGGTGTAAATCCATATATTGGTATCCGGTATCCGCTTTTATTTCTTTGCCTGTGGAGATTAGTGTAAGTCCATTGAGTGGCATCTGACATCCCATTCTGTTTTAGGAGATTGGTATAAGACCATTGATTGGCATCCGATATCCGCCTTTGCTTTGTTTGTTTATTATTATTAATTGCTATTCCAAAGGACACACTTGAATCATCTGCTATATGATTTCAAGAAGTGAACCTTCTAAGAAGTTTTACTATCCATCCTTCATCCATTCATCATTCATTACGTCCTGGACTTTTCACACTTTATCTTTTAAACGTGACATAAGTGTTGTGCAAACATCTTCATGTTTGTCTAACTAAAAACCTGGACTCAAGTCCTTGACCTTTTTCCAAACTTCATTTCATAATACTTATTTGAATTGATCTTAATCATATTTTGACTTCATTTTCATAATCATAATCAGTAACTCCACTCATTCACTTGTTTTGGCTTTGTCCATTAATGTTTTCATACATGAGCTATAGGTTTGATTTATCGTAGTGGTTGATGTTAACCTCACCTTCTGTCTTTAGTGATTGAATTGTAAGTCTTCCTTGCCTATTATAGGGTTAACCCCTCCCTGGCAAGTTGAAGCTGTTCTCACATGGTGGACGTTGTTGTTTGTATAAGGTTGAGTTTTCTCCCGTGGATAACGTAAGACCTAGGGTTTGTGTTTAAAATTGAACCTAACCCACTTTTGGAAATCTTTTAGCCGAACTACGGCGTTCTGATCCTTACCTTTGATGGAAGGTACGTAGGCAACGGGTTCATCCGTTCGAACCCAATAACTAATAAAAACTTGTATATTCTTTTCTCATCATCCCAATCATGTTTGCACAATTTTTATGTCATAACAAATAGTAATCTTTTACAACAAGTGTGAAAAGGGCTCCCTAGGAGTACCTAGGACGTAGTGGGTGCCTAACACCTTCCCATTGCGTAATTTACCCCTTACCCAGAATCTCTGATCTTTTTATTAGTTTTCTACGTGTAAAACTTCTTAGGCTTTTGTTCGCTTTTTAGCCAATCCTTTGGATAAATAAAAGTGCGGTGGCGACTCGAAATTGAATGTATCTCTTAGCTTATGGTTTAATCGATAGACCATATAGCGACGAATACACCGCTACAGAAAAGTGGCGACTCTGCTGGGGAGAGATCAACAAAATCCCTGGTGGTATTGCCTACTTTTCACCCTTGTTGTGCTATATTATTATTCTTTATCTGACATATTTTTGTACAATTTGGGATGAATGTATTGATTGTAATGTGTGAATTGCTTGATATACATTTGCTGTGTGCTTTGGTGATCTGTGAGATGAGTTCTGTACCCGAACTCGAGTGCTCTCTAGGATAGGAGAATGGCATAGTCTTGTTGACTGGTGTGGAGTAGTCCTTAGCCAGTTGACTTGCGAGTCCATTCACTTGGTGGAGGTCATGTTGAACTAATAATGTCACACAAGTTATTTGTGGTTAGACATTATTCTTTCAATCATGTTCCGCAGAAGCCAAGGACCTTAGTTTACCAAACCCATCTTGGCCTATTTTTAGGACCGTAGTGCGGAGGTCGTTCAGATGTCAGTTCTGATACGATTGTTACGCGATACTACACTCATAAGAGTTTCTCTTGAGAATATTCTTGGAATACGAGTATTCGTTCCTCCGAAAATATTCGAAAGATGGAACGATGATTATGGGAACCTCTGATAGAACATGTCTGGCAGGTTTAAACCCTAGTACACTCCCTTTGGGTGGTTCTTAACCGAGACTCCATGCTCGTGACTCTCAACAAACCCGTGATTCGTGGTTGAGTCGTTCAAACATTGTTAATATCAATGGATCCCGGATCAGGTGTAAAACCTAAAATCCACCAAAGCGGCTGGTTGATATTAAGAATGTCTGAACCGGTTCATGTACCGTTAATATCAATGGAACTTGGGTGTCGATAAGGTGAAAACCTAAATCCACCAAAATGGATGATTGATATTAGGGATACATAGAGCTTTCCCACGACCTTTGTTTGGTGTGCTTTGCTTGATCCTTGAGTGTGTTTGTTGCATTCATGCATTCACGCATTCATCCGCATTCATGTCATCAAAAGAGAAATTTTCAAGGAACTTAAAGGGTTATTTGCAAAATTTTCAGACATGGAAAGACCGAAAAGGCATACAAAGAAGTACAGCTTTAAGCAGCCCGATGTAAAAGAGTTAAGGAATCTGACATCGTATGTATTAGATCCCTTGGGTTTCAAAGCTCGCTATGGGAAGCTTCTGCCGTTGCTGACTACTCAAGTGGATGAGGGATTGATGAGCACTCTTGCTCAGTTCTATGATCCGCTCTATCATTGCTTCTTATTTCCGGACTTCCAGTTGTTGCCGAATTTGGAAGAATACTCTCACCTTATTGGGATTCCTATTCTGAATCAAGTGCCGTTCAGTGGCTTAGAGAGTATTCCATCTGCTCGAGAGATTTCCAGCTTGTTGCACATAGATGAAGATCTGATTAGAGCTAATCTGACTACCAAAGGCGGAATTCAGGGTTTTCCTTCCGAGTTCCTCATTGCCCAAGCTACCTTTTATGGGAAGGCCATGAGTGAGGATGCCTTTGAGGCTCTATTCGTTTTGCTTATCTATGGATTGGTGCTGTTTCCCAACTTTGACAAGTTCGTCGACATGAATGCCATTAGGATCTTTTCAGTCCTTAATCCAGTTCCTACCTTGTTGGGCGATGCATATGTCTCCATGCATCTGAGGAATATGAAGAATGGAGGAGTCATTGTCTGCTGTTTACCCCTGCTATACAAGTGGTTTATTTCGCACTTGCCGCAGACAGTCGCTTTTAAGGAGAACAAGGGATGTCTACGGTGGTCTCAGAGACTCATGTCTCTCACCAATGATGATGTCACCTGGTATGATCGCGTGTATGATACCGTCCAGATCATTAATTCTTGTGGTGAATTCCCTAATGTGCCTCTTCTTGGTACATGTGGTGGGATTACCTACAACCCTACGCTTGCACGTCGTCAGCTTGGGTTCCCCCTAAAGGATAAACCCCATAACATTCTGTTAGAAGGTGTATTCTTTCAGGAGGGTAAAGATCCCCAAGGCCTGAAAGCCAGATTTGTCCGCGCTTGGCGCAATATTCGCATAAAGAGTAGGAATGAATTGGGTCCGAAGAACTGCATTGCTTTGGAGCCCTACACCTCTTGGGTCAGACAGAGGGCTGCTACCTACCTGATGCCATATGATCATCCGAGACCTACACTGTTGGATGTGGCTGGGCCTTCAACCCTCCCTACCCAACGTGTAGAGGAGTTGAGAGAAGAAGACCTTTCGCGTGCCTGGATCCGCGAGAGAGAGGAATTGCTGCAGCAGCTCAAGGAGAAGGATGATATGATTGAATTTCTCGAGCACCGAGTGATCGATGATCCGAACGACACTTGGACTTCTCTGCTTCCTCAGTCTTCCAAATTCTGGAAAAGGAAGCATGACCAACTTGCAAAGGAGAAAGCTGATATGGAGGCTGCCTATGAGAGAGAGATCAAGAAGTTGTGCACTTCTCGTCTTCCAGCATCCCGAGCTAATGGGGATCCATAGGATGTTATTTACCTTTTCTCTTTGTAATATTTCAAAAGAATGCTGTACTTCTTTGTCCTAATACTTTGAATGAAATATTTTCCATGAGCAATCAAAATGTTTAGATATTCAAAATATTGCAAACAAAACCCTAAGGTTTCCTTGAAAATCAAAGCATTTGCACAAAGCATTTCATGCATCATTCCTGCATAAACAGGTACCCATTTTTCTGGTCTTCTGGTTCTAACCCCCTGCTCTTCATTTATTTTGAAGACAAGCTGACTCACCGGTATTATACGAGGGTCAACTCTGCAAGGATTATGGAGCAATTGGAACAAGAGAACCAGAGTTTAAGGGATGAAGTCGCCAGACTTGGCGCTCTGATGGAGCAACTTCTTGCTGCCCAGAATCAGCCTGCTCCTCAACCAGCAACTCCGGTTCAGCGGACGGTTATATCAGAGATAACTACTTCATCGGTGCCTGTCAGTGCCCAGCAGCCTAATGCCATGCCTCCCGGTTTTCCTTGGGGGATGCCTCCTGGCTTTATGCCTGATCTGCCAGCTCCAACATTTGCTCAAATGCCGGCATCTAGCCCGGTCCCTATACCTGTTCCTCCTGTCGTGCATACCATGCCAAGGGTAGACGACACCATTTATCACTCTGAAGCTTCTGAAGGCTCAGATGTTCATGAGAAAATGGATGCGATGAACGATCAATTCCTTGAGCTGAGAAAGGAATTGAGAACTCTTAGAGGCAAAGATCTCTTCGGCAAGTCAGCAGCCGAACTTTGTCTAGTTCCCGGTGTGAAAATACCAGTCAAATTCAAAGTCCCTGACTTTGAGAAGTATAAAGGGAACACTTGTCCTTTGGCACACTTGGTTATGTATGCCAGGAAGATGTCCACACAGACAGACAACGATCAACTCTTGATCCACTACTTTCAAGACAGTTTGTCTGGTGCTGCTCTCCGTTGGTACATGAGCCTGGACAGTGTCAACATCCGCTCTTTCAATGATCTTGGCGAAGCTTTCGTCAAGCAATACAAATATAATGTTGACATGGCGCCTGACAGAGATCAACTCAGGTCTATGTCACAAAAGGACAAAGAGACGTTCAAGGAGTACGCCCAGAGATGGCGTGAGCTGGCAGCTCAAATCACTCCACCATTAGAAGAGAAGGAGATGACCAAGATCTTTCTGAAGACTCTTGGGTCATTCTATTATGAGAGAATGGTGGCTAGCGCTCCCTCTGATTTCACCGAGATGGTGAACATGGGGATGCGTCTTGAAGAAGGCGTCCGTGAGGGACGGTTGTCTAAAGATGATGGTTCTTCCTCTAAACGGTATGGAGCGTTTAAGAGGAAAGAAGGCGAAGCGCATGCTGTGCAGTCTCAGCCGAAGCATCGAAGACCCTCTGTTCAGAGGAAGCCTGCACATCATTCCAAACATCAGCATCAGGTGGCCAGTGTGGCACCTGTATTCAAGGATAATGCTCAACAGTATCAGCATCAGCAGCAATATCCACAACCGCAATACCAGCAACAGCAGCGTCCACAGCAACAGGCTTACCAGCCTCGTGGAAGTACAACCAACCAAGCGAGTGTGAATTATGATAGGAAGAAGGTCAGCTTCGACCCGATTCCAATGACATATACAGAGCTTTATCCCTCCTTGTTGGAGAGGAAGTTGGTTTCACCCAGGGATCCTCCTGCAATTCCTGCCAATCCGCAATGGTGGTACAAACCAGACCAGCATTGTGCCTACCATTCCGGTGCTCCGGGCCACAATGTAGAGAACTGTTTCCCGCTGAAGAATAAGGTTCAAGACCTCATGAGAAGCGGAATTCTGAGTTTTGAAGACTCCAACCCTAATGTTACCAGGAACCCATTGCCTTCGCATGGGAAGTCTGTCAATATGATCCAGGAAGACCTTGGGAAGTACAAGGTGAAGTATGTCAGCCATATCCGGCAGTCGTTGGTTTATTTACATAGAATGCTGTGTCAGCACAGTTATTTGGAGCATAACCATGACCAGTGCCGTGTCTGTTCTGTCAACCGCTTGGGTTGTGATCAGGTTCGCAGAGAGCTTCAAATGTTGTTGAATGAAGGTACCATTGAGATTCTCCAGAGTCGCAATGTGGATGTTGTTGAGCCCGAAGTGAGTGTTATCTCCCCGGTGTTCAAATTGCCTGAGCCCGTTGTTATTCGTTACAATAGCAACAAGCCTAAGGCATCCCCTGCTTTGATCATCAAACCAGCTGGCCCTGTGCCGTATTCATCTGATAAAACTGTACCTTTCAGGTATAGTCCTGTTGCTGTCCAGGATGGGGTTGAGGTACCTCTGCCGTCAACTTCTGTGACCACTATTGCTGATGTTAGTGGATTGACCCGCAGTGGTCGTGTCTTTTCTGCGCCTGCTAAGGCTGTTGCTTCTGAATCTGTTGTACATCCCGTAGGGAATGCTGTGAATGTTCAGAATCCGGCACTTGATGTTGCCAAACCCTCCTCGTCTGTACAAAAGACTCCTGTTTCTTCAGATGGCCCGAGTGGCATTGTTGATGAAGAATCTGATGAGATGCTGAGGCTCATCAGAAAGAGTGAGTACAATATTGTAGACCAGCTTCTACACACGCCCTCCAAGATTTCTATTCTTTCTCTATTGCTGAACTCAGAGCCTCATCGGGAATCTCTGCAGAAAGTCTTGGATCTGGCGTATGTCGATCACGACGTCACCCTGGAACAATTCGATAGCATTGTTGCAAACATTACTGCCTGCAACACTTTGAGCTTTTGTGACGCTGATCTCCCTGAGGAGGGAAGAGACCACAACATGGCTTTACACATTTCAATGAATTGCAAATCTGATGCAATGTCCAATGTGTTGGTGGACACTGGATCATCTCTGAATGTATTGCCAAAATCCACACTCTCACGATTGTCATATCAAGGTCCTCCTATGAGGCAGAGTGGGGTTGTTGTTAAAGCTTTTGATGGGTCGCGTAAGACCGTGATTGGGGAAGTTGATCTCCCAATCAAGATTGGACCAAGTGATTTCCAGATCACTTTTCAAGTAATGGATATTCACCCATCATACAGCTGTCTCTTGGGCAGACCATGGATTCACGAGGCTGGCGCCGTGACATCCACCCTACACCAAAAGCTGAAGTTTGTGAAAAACAAGAAATTGGTTGTAGTAGGGGGAGAAAAGGCTCTCCTGGTCAGTAATTTGTCTTCTTTCTCGTACATAGATGCAGAGGATGAAGTTGGAACTCAGTTCCAAGCTTTATCTATTGATAAACCAATCGAGAAGAAGTCTCCTTCATTCACTTCCTACCGTGATGCTAAGCTGGCCATTGAATGTGGTGCAGTTGCTGGATTAGGGAAAGTGCTTGAACTTGAAGATAACCGATCCCGGGCTGGCATTGGCTATGGTTCTGGGGCATGCAATGAGCAAGGCTTGTTCACCAGTGGAGGATTCATCCATGCTGATCAACCTGCAGAAGAGGAAGCTGCTGCTATCATTGAAGAAGAAGATGCAGAAGATTTGAACAATTTTGTTATTCCTGGTGGTGTCTGCCACAATTGGGTCGCTGTGGATGTTCCTACAGTTATCCATAGATCAGAGTAATTGTTCATTTTGTTTAAAACCCTTCTCCCATGCCAAAAGGAGAAGTGATGACATTGTTGGCAAAGCATATATACAATGATATTTTCATTCAATTTTTGCATTGTCAAAACATTTGTTTTTCCTTTGTTTTCACTTTTTGCTTTTCTTTATGAAATCAGTGATCACAAAAAAACATAAAAACAAAAATAAAAGCTGTAAAAGCAACATTTTTCATCTGCATAATGATTTGTTTGTTTAAAATTATGAAGTTTTTCTTAACCAAAATCATTATGCAGGTTGATCCTAAAACCCATTGAACATAATGATCCAACGCCATCTCCCAACTTTGAATTCCCTGTATTTGAGGCAGAGGAAGATGACGTTGAAGAGATTCCTGATGAGATCACCCGTCTCCTTGAGCACGAAGAGAAGATCATTCAGCCGCATCTCGAAGACTTGGAAACAGTCAACTTGGGATCTGAAGATTGTGAGCGCCTGGTGAAGATTGGGGCACTTCTTGAAGGGTCTGTTAAGGAAGATTTGATCAGCTTGCTACGAGAATATTCAGATATCTTTGCTTGGTCCTATGAAGACATGCCGGGTTTAGATACAGATATTGTGCAACATTTCCTGCCTTTGAAGCCTGAGTGCGTGCCTGTGAAGCAGAAGCTCAGAAGAACTCATCCAGATATGGCAGTGAAGATCAAAGAGGAAGTTCAGAAGCAAATTGATGCGGGGTTTCTGGTGACTTCGACATATCCTCAATGGGTGGCCAATATTGTGCCTGTTCCTAAGAAGGACGGAAAAGTCCGTATGTGCGTTGATTATAGAGATTTGAATAAAGCTAGTCCAAAAGATGATTTTCCTCTACCACACATTGACATGTTGGTAGACAATACAGCTAAATTCAAAGTCTTTTCTTTTATGGACGGATTTTCCGGATATAATCAAATCAAGATGGCACCAGAGGATATGGAGAAGACAACATTCATCACACCTTGGGGAACATTCTGTTATCGAGTGATGCCCTTCGGTTTGAAGAACGCCGGAGCCACGTATCAACGAGCTATGACTACCTTGTTTCATGACATGATGCACAAGGAGATAGAAGTCTATGTTGATGATATGATTGCTAAGTCCCGAACGGAAAGTGAGCATATTGAGCATTTGTTGAAGCTTTTTCAGCGTTTGAGGAAGTTCCAGCTTCGTCTGAATCCGAACAAATGTACTTTTGGAGTCCGTTCCGGAAAGTTGTTGGGTTTTGTGGTAAGTGAAAGAGGTATTGAGGTTGATCCTGCCAAGGTCAAAGCAATACAAGAGATGCCCGCACCCAAAACTGAGAAGCAAGTCCGAGGTTTTCTTGGCCGCTTGAACTACATTTCCAGATTTATATCCCACATGACTGCCACATGTGCGCCGATATTCAAGCTCCTCCGGAAAGATCAGTCTCATGATTGGACCGAGGATTGCCAGAAAGCTTTCGACAGTATCAAAGATTATCTGTCCGAACCTCCGATTTTGTCTCCGCCTGTGGAAGGAAGACCTCTGATTATGTACTTGACAGTTCTTGAAGACTCGATGGGTTGTGTACTCGGTCAACAAGATGAATCAGGGAAGAAGGAGTTTGCTATCTACTACCTCAGTAAGAAGTTTACTGATTGTGAGTCTCGGTACTCTATGCTTGAGAAGACGTGCTGTGCTTTAGCTTGGGCAGCTAAGCGTTTGCGCCAGTACATGATAAATCATACAACTTGGTTGATATCCAGAATGGATCCAATTAAGTATATCTTCGAGAAGCCTGCTTTAACTGGGAGGATTGCCCGTTGGCAGATGTTGTTGTCTGAGTATGATATTGAGTATCGAGCTCAGAAAGCTATCAAAGGTAGTATCTTGGCTGACCACTTAGCGCACCAGCCGATTGAAGATCATCAGTCTGTTCAGTATGACTTCCCTGACGAGGAAATTCTGTATTTGAAGATGAAAGATTGCGATGAGCCTACACTTGATGAAGGTCCAGAACCTGGTTCCAGATGGACGATGGTGTTTGATGGCGCTGTTAATCAATATGGAAATGGAATTGGGGCAGTAATTGTTAATCCCCAGGGTTCGCACATTCCATTTACAGCAAGGCTAACCTTCAAATGCACGAATAATATGGCGGAGTATGAAGCCTGTATTATGGGACTTGAAGAATGCATTGATTTGAGAATCAAGTATCTTGATGTCTATGGTGATTCAGCTTTGGTTGTCAATCAGATCAAAGGTGAATGGGAGACAAATCAACCAAGTCTCATCCCATACAGAGATTATGCAAGGAGAATTTCAACTTTCTTCACAGAAGTTGAATTTTATCATATTCCTCGAGAGGATAATCGGATGGCAGATGCCCTTGCTACGCTTGCTTCCATGATTGTTGTCAGATGGTGGAATGATGTTCCCAACATTACTGTGATGCGCTTGGACAGACCCGCTCACATATTTGCAATCGAAGAAGTGAAAGATGACAAGCCTTGGTATTTTGATATCAAGAATTTCCTCCAGAACCAGGTCTACCCGCCTGGGGCATCTGTGAAAGATAGGAAAACTTTGAGAAGGTTGTCAGGCAGTTTCTACCTCAGTGGAGAAGTGCTGTACAAGAGAAATTTTGATATGGTTTTGCTCAGATGCGTGGATAGACACGAAGCAAACCTGTTGATGACTGAGGTCCATGAGGGTTCATTTGGTACTCATTCCAATGGACATGCCATGGCTAAGAAAATGTTGAGAGCAGGCTACTATTGGCTGACAATGGAGTCTGACTGTTGCAAGTATGTGAAGAAATGTCACAAGTGTCAAATTTATGCGGATAAGATTCATCTCCCTCCGACACTCCTGAATGTGATCTCATCACCATGGCCTTTCTCTATGTGGGGAATCGACATGATCGGCATGATTGAGCCGAAAGCGTCCAATGGACATCGGTTTATTCTCGTAGCAATTGATTACTTCACCAAATGGGTTGAAGCCGCTTCGTACGCGAATGTAACCAGACAGGTGGTTGTGAAGTTTATCAAGAACCAGTTGATTTGCCGTTATGGTGTGCCAGAGAGGATCATTACTGATAATGGATCCAATCTGAATAACAAGATGATGGATGAGTTGTGCGCTGAATTCAAGATTGCACACCATAATTCCTCTCCTTACAGACCCAAGATGAATGGGGCTGTTGAAGCCGCTAACAAGAATATCAAGAGGATTATCCAGAAGATGACTGTCACGTACAAAGATTGGCATGAGATGCTGCCATTTGCTTTGCATGGATATCGTACGTCTGTACGCACTTCAACAGGGGCAACCCCTTTCTCTCTTGTTTATGGCATGGAAGCCGTTCTCCCAGTAGAGGTGGAGATCCCATCAATGCGAGTCTTGATGGAAGCCAAGTTGACTGATGCTGAATGGATTCAGAGTCGTTATGACCAATTGAATTTGATTGAAGAAAAACGATTAACTGCCATGTGCCATGGTCAGTTGTATCAACAGAGAATGAAGAAAGCATTCGACAAGAAGGTCAAGCCTCGTGTGTTCCGAGAAGGTGACCTTGTGCTCAAGAAAGTTTTGTCTTTCGCGCCCGATTCCAGGGGCAAGTGGACTCCAAACTACGAGGGTCCATATGTTGTTAAGAGAGCCTTTTCAGGCGGAGCTTTAATGCTTACAACAATGGATGGGGAGGATTTCACTCGTCCTGTGAATTCAGATGCAGTTAAGAGATACTTTGCCTAAAAAAAAAAAAAAAAGTATATGCAAATGAAAAAAGAATGAAAAAAACAGAATAGCTCGCTAAGTTGAAAACCCGAAAGGGCGGCTTAGGCAAAAATGAGCGTCTCGGTGGAGAACCCGCAAGGGTAATTCAGGCAAAAATTAGAGACTTGAAAAAAAAGATATATTTGCATCCCGCTAGATTGAGTACCTCACTCTGGGGCAATCTAGGCAAAATTAGGGATTTGGCAAGTAACTGCATCCTGACAAGACTTTCTGGTTCATCAGTCGTCATTTCGTCAGAAGATTCTCGATTCGTCGTCAACTGAAGCTTCGGATACATCGAGATTCAAATTGGTAGAGAAAGGATCATTATGTTCAATGTAGCCCTCTTCCAATATATATCACTGATTTCAAATTTGTACAGATCTATGGAGTCTTGCCATTTGCAGACTACCATTCTATCAAATCAATTTGAGCTTTTTATCCAATTATTTGCATTCTTATTTGTTTCAATTCAACAAATGTTTTGCATGTTTTAAATTGATAAAATGTCATTGTTTTAAACAAATCAAAATTTTCAAAATTCTTTGTTAAAAACAAAGTGAACATTCACAAGATTGAAAAGATACTCAAGAATATCTCAGTGCTCTCCCGAGGGTGGCATGATTCCCAACAGGTAATACATTTGTTCATATTCCTAGTTTAGTGGTATCTTCTTTCTTCAGATCTTTGTTGGGGTTGTTCCTCAAACAGAGTTGTTGTTGGGGCTGTTCCCCAGTACAGTCGCAAGAGTGTTGTTGAAGACTTCGTTCTCTCCAGCAGCAGTTTTTCCCCCAGCATGGGTGTTTTCTTATGAAGTTTCGGTGGTTGATGTTTATCATCTTGGTGCCCCGTCACTTTCTCCAGTGGGTCGCATTCCCCAGACTTTATTTGTCTCCTCAGCACAGGCATGAGTGTAACTGATTGATTGGTACTCCCCTCGGAGTTGCGAGTAGAGCTGTTATTAATATCCCCACCAGGGTTGCAAGTGGAGTTGTTACCGCTTTTCCCCGTGCAGTGTGCCAGTAGGATTTGTCTGTTTCCTCAGCACGTTTGTTTTCTTTTGAAGGCTCGGTAAGTCAGTGGTTTGATACCCAGTACTTTACCCTTTCCCCGGCGAAGTCGTCTGTGGAATTGTTGCTATCTCTCCATCAGAGTTATTCTCTCCAGCAGAGCAGGATTTATTTTCCTGAGCAGTTTTGATTTGGGTTGACATCCCAGTATATTGCAATCATCTTTTCCTCAGCCTAGTCTGCAGAATGTTTGTTGCGGCAGTTACGCCTGTTGAATACTCCTTCAATCCCGATATGGTCGGATGATGGCTTTTGCCTCCAGTGAACGGATTTATTTCCTGACCGTTTGTGATCCCCAGTAGAGTGGCTTATATTGCAGAATCTACTTGTTGTGATCAGGTTGCTGTATATTCTCCCCAAGTGGAGTGGTTCATCGCAGAATATATTTGTTTGATTTGTCCTCCCTCAGTGGTGTGTTCCCAAGAGTGTAGCCGACGGTTTTCCCCAGTAGAGTTGCTTATGCAGTTGAGATTCTATCTGGATGTTATCATTCTCCCTCAGTGGGTTGTCCCCCAGCGGAGTTGTGTGGAGTTGCTTCTACAGCAGTTCGTGTTCATGCACTTTTTTTGTTTCTCAGTTAACACTGGGATCCCCTGCAGATACTTTGGGACTTCTCTTGTTCCCCTACAGATTCGTCTTGGAGGCTGTCTTGCCCGTTGTGACTTTCTGTACCCTGATTGGGTTGTTTCCTGATAGTTCTGATTCTTTGCTTCTTCAGCAGTACCCGCAGATCTTTGCTTTACAGCATGTAGATCTCCGCAGATTGGCTCTCCAGCTGGTTTTTCCCCTGGAAGTATAATACCGGACGTCCGGTTCCTGAACCTGTTTGTGTTAGAATTGTCTGTTTTGTCAGCATTCATCAAACATCAATCACGCATATTCATGCATATTCATTAAACATTCAGATATTCATGTTGCATTTCTTGCCATATATCTTTTGTTTGTCGTGTCTCCTGCTATGGTGATATAGATCTCTTTATAGATCTCCCCAAGCAGATGTCGGGTGTTTAAAATCTCTCCATATAGAGTCAACCCCGTAAGCAGAAAATGTTGTCTTTCCTTCTGCAGTTCCCCACCGAGATATATCCTCGTGGATGACGGTTTCTTCCGTTTCCTCCCAACACATATATTGGGATGGGTTTTCCTATATGAGTTATATCCTCATTAGGACGTGTCTTTATTCAGTCTGTCTTTTCGGATTGTTCCCGAATTGGCTATTTGTCAGATATCTTGTGCTTCCCAGTGGGTTGTTCCCCAGCGGAATGTTTTTTGGGCCTCTACCCCCATTACCGGTAGTTATAAGTCCTACTTTTCCTGGCTTTCTTAACAGAATTTGTGGTTATACACCTTTTATTCTCCAGCCAGAGTTTTTGGTTTTCTACCTCATACCCGGTAGTTGTAAATCCTATCTTTTCCTGCTCTCATGCAGTTTGTGGTTTGTTATCAACCCTATTTTGGTTTCCCGTGCGGATTTGTGATTTGTTCTATCCCCACGTGGAGTTGTTGGTCTTCTACCCCGTATTCGGTAGATGTAAACCCTAATTTTGTGGTTATCTTCATTCAATATATTTAATGATGATTTTCCTTTGCTTGTGTAAGTTGCTCAGATCAGCACTTATATCCTCAGCAAGTTTGTGGATAATTGCCGTATGCTAGCAATTTTATCCCCAGTGGGTCTTTTCACCGTATGCTAGTGATTTGTTCCCCGGATCATTGATTCTTTATCAATGCATCCCCAGCTAGTCTTCTGTCGATAATTGCCGGATGCTTGCAATTTATCCTCAGCAGTTTGCCTTTCATTTACCCTTTTTGTTGGTAATGTCTGTTGCTCCTTTTGATTGGTCATCATATATACCTAATTTGGTATCCCGATGCCTTTCTGTTCGGTTGATTTATCCTTTGTTAACCCAGTAACCGGTTGTGGATAATCTTCCATACGAGTATATTATTCACGGTCTGCCGGTAATGAATAATATGTCTCATGCACTCTTCAGTCGAAGCCTTTTGTGTTTCCCCAGTCGAGTAAGATTCGTTATTTTCCCTTTGCGGAATCGAATATTCTTGTTGTTGGATAATTGCCGGATGCTTGCAATTTATCCCTTTGAGTTGTCTTTCGTTTACCCGTATGCTTGGTATCGATTGTCTCTCTTTTTGGTTAGTCACCTATTATATACCCAGTAACCGGTATCTCTGGTGTCTTTTCCTTTCGAGTGTATTATTCACGGTCTGCCGGTAATGAATAATATATCTCATGCGCTCTTTAGTTGGAATCCTTTGTTGATTTTCCCTAACTGAGCAAGATTCGTATTCTTTGTAGAATCGAATATCCATCCTTTAACCAGTTTGTGTTTTGGATGATGAGTGTTTTGGAAGTGAAAACCAATTCACGTTTTCGGTAAGCCACCTATTATATACCCAGTAACCGGTATCTCTGGTGTTTCTTACCATGCGAGTTTATTATCTACGTTCTGACGGTAATAGATAATATATCTCATGCGAGTATCTTATCCACGGTCTGCCGGTAATGGATATTATATCTCATGCACTCTTTGGGTTTGTGTCCCCAGTTGAGTAAGATTCGTTTTTCCGTTGTGGATTCGAATGCCCATCCTGTAAGTCGATTTGCTTTTTCAAGCCCTCCTTTCGGATGATGAGTGTTTTGGAAGTGAAAACCAATTCACGTCTTCGGATTTTATCCCATAAACAACCCAGTAACCGGTTCAGGATAATTTTCCTTTCGAGTATATTATTCACGGTCTGCCGGTAATGAATAATATGTCTCATTTGAGTATTCTATCCACGTTCTGACGGTAATGGATATTATATCTCGTTCGCTCTTGAGTCGATCTTTTGATTGTTTTCCCCTCAGAGTAAGATTCATTTTCCTTGTGGAATTGAATGTCCATCCTATAAACAAGTTTGCTTTTTCAAGCCCTCCTTTTGGATGATGAGTGTTTTGGAAGTAAAAACCAATTCACGTCTTTGGTTGGTCACCTATTATATACCCAGTAACCGGTATCCTTGGTGTTCCCTCCTTTCTGCTCCCTATTATGACCTCGGTCCCCCTGTGGAGTCAGATTTTCCTGAGTTTGTTACCCGTATGCCTGGTAACATCTCATTTGCTTTGTTACTTCCCCAGTGGAGTTTTCTTTTGCTTCTCCTCAGGAGTCAGCGTGTGTCTCTCCAATGGATTTATTTTCCATTTGGAATTCTCTTCCCAGTGTGAGTCCTTCACTCCCCAGTGATTTCTCCTGTCTGTTTTCTATTCTTCTAATCAGAGTCGTGTCTTGTTCACATTATGTCAGTTTTGTTTCTCCCCAGTTCAGAGTCGTGTCCTGTTCACACATTTCCTTTTCTTTTATTATCCCCATAGAGTCTTATTAGAGTCTCTGTTCCTGGTGAGTGTATTACTCCGATGGATCGTTTTTCTTCTGTGTGAATTATATTCCCCACAGAATTTGTGTCTTTTGCATACATACATTCGCATCATGAGGTCTCTTAGGGACCAAAATTTGTCTCATTACTGTTATTTAAGTCCATTCTACCGCGTCGATATGAAGATTTCTAAACTTCACTTCTCCGGCTAGAATGACCTTAAATAGGGGCATCTGTAAGACCCCAATTTTGGGCCCTAAGATCCCTCATGGCCCATATCATTCATATCATAACCTCAAGGATCACTGCATGCCCTAGCTTTCCTCCTAGTGGGTAGATTTCCTTGTAGGTTTGTTTCTTGATCACCAAGCATACTTTGCATTTGTATATCTTTGCTTTCATATGTTTATCATTCAAAAAGTACAAAAATATTGTCAGTCTAACCTTGTTGCTTGCAGTGGAAGCAATCATCAGCAATTAGGTCAAAGTCAGTCATTGATCAGTCAAAGCAATGGATGGTGGCCATTCTTGCAGAATTTGGGCACCATGATCACTAATCAAAGGTTCATACATCTTGAGACATCATTTGAAGTCAAGTTCTCAAGGATTTAGGGTTTGGAATTCATCAGAAGAGGTTCAATCAGTCCAAAACCCTAGAAAAGTCAAACTTGGTCAACTGTTGATTTAATCAAGAATTTGATGGATAGAATTGATCTGAAGAAGTTCATTCATGCTTGTATAAGCCTCATCTATCATGTTCAACCTCATCAGGGAAGAAAATCAAGTGAAATCAGAAATTTTCCAGAAATAGAAAGCGGACCTGTATTTTCAACTGCCAAAAATGGAAACTTCTTGATCTTAAACTTACATCATGATACAAGCTTCAAATGAATTTTTGCCCAACATGAAAGTTGAAGATCTTGTTCTCCCATTTTCAAAAAGTCCTAGAACATCAAAATCCCATGTGTGGTTGTCAAGATATGATCAAATCATTTTCACCAATTTTTGAACTTCAACAAGCCATAACTCTCAAACCATAAGGCCAAATTTGGTGGGGTTTTTTCCTACAAACCACATTTTTCATCCTCTTTCCAAAAATATAAATTTCATGACCTAAAACCTTGCCAATCAAAATGGCATTTTTGGACCTTTTGCATTTAAATTCAAAGTTTGACCAAACTTTGACTTTTTGAGTTTTTGACTTTTTCTTGATTTGGTCAATGGGGAAATGTTCCATATCACATTTGTGACTTGTTCCAATTCCAAAACCATCATCATACCACCATTTTCCCATCATTTTGGCTTAAAATGCAAAATTGACAAAATTGGCAATTGGCTTCACAAAAGCAAAATCAGTACAGCATTTCATTTGTACAACCAAAACAGCAAACATGCTGTCCTTTTTGCAGCCTGTTGCAGGCCCATCCAAGCAGCAAACACCTCCCATTTTCCACTTTGTACATAATTAGCAATTGTGCAAATAGCTCCATGTAAGCAAGGCAAAGTTAGCAATTAAGGAGCAGACCAAAAATAGCAATTGGCATGGTCTTTCTGCAGCATTCCACAGGCCCAACTCGACCAGCCATATACCTCCCTTCTTCACTTATGCATAGTTAGCAATTTTGGCAAATGGAGCTCATTAAGCTAATCCAGCTTATCATTCCGTAAACCAACCTAAAACAGACCATATAAAGTCTCTTTTCTGACATTTCCAACCCTAGTTTTAGCAGCCACCAAACAGAAATACACTCTCACTCTCATATTGCATTTTTGCAAAAAACGAAAATTCTGCAAAACCCTTCAAAGCCTTCGAGCATCCTTGTTTCCACAATGCTATAATCACCATTTGGAACCCCTTTCAAGCACTATTTACCACCTGTTTTGCATTTTGAGTTCTGTTTTCATTAAGCACATAACAATGGTGGAAGTTGGTTCAGCCTACCTCGTGCACTTGTGAGCTGAAAAAGCTTCATCACCCTTCATTCCAAAGCATTGGGAGCAGCTGTTCCAGTCTGTATCGTCCAAACAACCATCATTCAACACTTTGCTTCAAATTCAAGTAAGTTTCGGTCCTCTCCTTTTACCAAATCATGCTAGGCTTAGAGTAGGTCTTTGAATGCTGTTTCTAAAATGCTATGACTCGCTTGAAGTAGTGCTCTTATGAGGGAGAAATTTGAATTTCTTGTTTTGTGTCAAAATACATTTCTGCTCGATTTGCCATGCTTGCTTTGATTTGATGAGATTGGATGCTATATTCTTACTGCCTGATGCTTATTGATGCTGTTGCCATGCTTGATTTTGGGTTTTGGTCACTTTGGCTTTTGCTCATATTATGATGTTGATGATGATAACACCCTGCAGCTGAAACTTTGTCTTGACCAAACCTTGCATGAATTTAGTTTTGTTTGTGGCTGTTTGATGATTGCACGATTGTTCATGGCCATGCTTGTTTATGTGGTACTGTTGGAATTCGCTTTTTCTTTGATGATGAGCCTTGATGCTAATGCTGTTGTTTCGAAACTTGCCATGACCTCAATGTTGATAACATGAATCATGCTAGCTAAAATCCTGATACAGTTTTGGAATATGAATGTTGTGTTGTTGTATTGGTTTATGTTTGAATGATGATAATTTGCTGCTGATTAACCTTGAGCTGTTCAGTAATTTTCTCGTGCTGCTTACATGCTGTCGTGTGCTGTTGTTCTGTTTGATATGATATCATGAAGCATGCCCAGCTGCTGTTATGCTTGAACCCAAAAAACCACATGTTTTGTGCTATATCCTGTTGGCTGCTTGCTGTTGTGTATGATGAAACATGATGATGATGTTTGTATGCTGAACCTGAACATGCTTAGAAAATCCACATGAACCATGTTGAAAGCTGTTGATTACCTGCTGCTATTTAAATCCTTTTGTCCTAACCAGAAATCCACATGGATCATATTCTGCTTGTTTGTGTTATGAGTAGATGCTATGCTGTTTTGTTTTGTTGTTGATTGATGCTACTACATCATGACAGTACCTCCTTGCCCTGACTAGTTGTTTCTGCTGGGTTCCAAATGATTACTTGATGGTGATGAACACAGGCTGTCCATGATTAAAACCTTATCCCTGCCCAAATTTATGAGCTGCCCAAAACTTCCCATGATTTTGATGTTGTTTGTTGATTGTTGTTCATGAACATGAGCTTGAAGTTGCCAATGCCATGCTGCCTACTTGATATTGTTTGTCCATGATCAATGCTTGAAATGCCATGAGTGCTGCTGTGTGTTTATGCTGGAATTTATTTTCATGATGATGAACTGGCTTGAAATTCCATCATGCTGCTGCTGCAATCTTGCCCTGCCCGAATTTCCTATTGGTTAATGTCTGTCTTGATGATTGGTTAAATGTTGTATGGTGATGAGGTTGCACAGCTGTGCTTGTTTTCTTAATGCTGAATGTGTGTAGTTCATATATGATTATTGGTCGAACATGAAGTTGAGCATGGAGCCATACTGTTGTGCCAAAACCCTCGAAATTCCTAGAAGAAAATCATATGAACTGTGTTGCATATTTGTTGTTTGATTGCCATGTGAACATTGTTAAGTGCTATGTTGATTGTGTGATGGTTGGAATTTGTTTTGATGTTGAGAAACCATGTTGCCAAACCTTAAAATGCATGTGAGCCCAGAATCTTGCAACACGTTTGATTGCTGTTATTTGTAAGCCTTGCTGCTGTCCTAACCCTAAACCCTGCCAGGAAATCTCATGAATACGTTGTCTGCTGATCGAGTTTTGGGTGTTGATTTTGGAAATATCATAAGGATGTCTTACTGTTGTCTGTTTGTTGTGTGAACACCATCATGAATACTATGCTGTCGTGTGTTTAGTGTTTGAATTTAATTGCATGATGTTGGTTTTATGCTGGGTGAATGTTGTATGAACATGAAGATGTTAATGCCATGCTTTCCAAACCCTAAATGCATGATAATTCCCAGAATGTTGGAGCTGATTGGTTGTTGTTGTTGATTCCATGCGCATGCCACTGTTCTATTGATATGAGAACCAATCACAACATTTTATTTGCCTTGCCAAAGCTGTGTCGTTTCACTTAAGTTGGCAGAAATTACAAGTCTGCCATCATTGACTCTCATGTTGACCAATTGCCATACCATCTTGTTCATGTTTGCATCATTATTTCATCCAACTTCAACAATTATTTTCTAATTCATTTTTCATCCAAAAATTATGATTCTTTTTCCATCATGTTCATGATTGAGTCTAGTTTTTAATTGTGATTTTTAATGATTTTTCCCATTGGCTGGATTTTTTATGATAATTATTTTCTTGACATGTATGCTTAAATGATACATTGTGCCATTCCTTTTGTGAAATTGTCATATTGCATCCAATGCCTTTGAAATTTTTTGTGGTAAAACTAGACACATTGATCTTCATTTCCATATAAAGTTTGTGGATTTCTCATTTGTGGTTTGATAGATATGAATTTTTGAATTAAGGTGTGACAATTTGTGTCACACCAATGATATGCAAATGTATGATTTTGTTCACATGCTTCCTCTTATCCAAATGATCCCAAATTTTGCATGAATGATCCTTCACATGTCTAGTTTGTATGTGAATTTTCTTGGAATTAATCATGCTGTTTTCCATTTAATTGTGGATTTCCTTCCATATGTGTTCATTTGTTGACTTTTTGTGCTATGCCTTGCCAAATCTTTTGTGAAATTCTCAAACCTTATTGTATGATCATGAAATTTCATATGTGATAACTAGACATCTCAAGCTTTGCATTGGTGTTAATCTCATTCATTTCTCTTCTGTTTTCAATTTGATATGATTTTTTGAAGTTGACCCATGCTTGTTGACTTTCACCATGCTTGCTTGAACTTGGTTAGACTTCATGAATTTCATTGACTGCCTTCCTCTCATCTAAATGCCATGAAATTTTACATGTATACCATGTTAGATGTTAGGATTGAGTGTGATTTATTTCATAATTTTTGAAAATGTTCGAGTTGACTTTTGAATGAAGTCTTTGCTGTTGACTTTTGTATGCTTCTTTTGCCATGCTTTGCATCCTTTTGCATATGAAATAACCTTGATGCATGATGTAAGTTTGAATCCAATTGTATTTGCTTCTTACATGATTGGAGTTGACTTTGATTGAATATTGCTTGCTGCCTTGACCTTTCCTTTCATCTTTGACCCTAGGCTAGTCCTAGTGGTCTTCTGAGCTTATGTTTGAGTTCATCTGTTTCAGGTTAAGCACCAATGCCTTGAGGATCATTCTAATGTGATTAAATTTGATTGTTTGCCACATGCTAACCCTTGTTTTGTAGGTGACTCATACTTGAGTCTTTGTGCCTTGCACAATTGGTCCCACTGTGTGACTATTGGTTCATTTCCTTTTGGTTTTGACTGTTGACTTGTTTGCTAATGAGTTTGACTTTTGCAGGTGCTTTAGTTGCTTAAGTTCTTTGAACTTGCTTGCTTGCTTTGCTTTTTAGCATTTGCTTTGAGGTATAAATACTTCTTCTTCATGTAGTCTGGAGACCCGGTCTGTTATTTGACCGGGCAAACTGTCTGAAGTCCTCCTTAAGAGGCAATGCCTGTGTTTGTTTAAATTTGTCCTAAGCAGGAAAAGTCCTTCAAGTAAGGCAATTGGTGGAAGGTAGGGATAAGCAATCTATCCCCCACTAGTCAGTGTGTCCTCTCTTTGCTCCCAGTACCTGGTTGAAGCAATGAGATAAAAACCCAAGATCTAATCGAGTCAATAATGTGGAGAGAGTTCCTACTTTCTGAACTCCCACACTTTCTTTGATGCTCTCTCTGATATGAGATTGAAGCAATGAGGCACACCCCTCATCTCCTATTCATCTGCTTCACCTGAGTCCCTCAATGGCCAGGTTAAGAGCGACCTTTATCCATTACAGTGGACTTTTAAAGTCAAACCCTCTTGTGTGAGCCCCCATTGTTTGGCTATAGAGTGTGCTGTTTGTTATTCACTGATTGATTGATTGCTTCATGTGCACTTGCTTGCTTGTATGCTATGCATTTATCATCATCATCAATTGCCATTAATGCATGATCATCTCATTTGTTTTGTGATGCTATCATTGTTGTTTACCCATTGAGGACAATTGTAAGTCCATTGCTTTGGCATTTGCTCCTGTGATATGGAAGGATAGAGTGTAAGACCTCATTGGTCACTCATATCTTCTGTTTATTTGTGTGTATGTGAGGATACAGTTATAAGTCCCTGTAAGTTGGCATCTGTTATCCTGTGATCATAATTTGATCTGTTTGATCTGTATGTGAGGTTGCAGTTATAAGTCCCTGTAAGTTGGCATCTGCTTTCCTGTGATCATAGTTTGTTCATCTGTTTGTATGAGAGGTTGCAATTATAAGTCCCTGTGAGTTGGCATCTGCATACCTGTGATCATATTGTTGCTTTTGTTCTTGTATGTGAGGATCCATTGTAAGTCCCTGTGATGTGGCATTGGATTTCCTAGGACCATACTGTGGAGTTGACCTAAGTCCAGATAGATTGGCAGTTGACTTTCATATTTCGTCTTTGTTTTTCTTTTGAGGAGATTGGTGTAAGTCCATTGAGTGGCATCTGATATCCATTTCTGTTTTAGGAGATTGGTGTAAATCCATATATTGGTATCCGGTATCCGCTTTTATTTCTTTGCCTGTGGAGATTAGTGTAAGTCCATTGAGTGGCATCTGACATCCCATTCTGTTTTAGGAGATTGGTATAAGACCATTGATTGGCATCCGATATCCGCCTTTGCTTTGTTTGTTTATTATTATTAATTGCTATTCCAAAGGACACACTTGAATCATCTGCTATATGATTTCAAGAAGTGAACCTTCTAAGAAGTTTTACTATCCATCCTTCATCCATTCATCATTCATTACGTCCTGGACTTTTCACACTTTATCTTTTAAACGTGACATAAGTGTTGTGCAAACATCTTCATGTTTGTCTAACTAAAAACCTGGACTCAAGTCCTTGACCTTTTTCCAAACTTCATTTCATAATACTTATTTGAATTGATCTTAATCATATTTTGACTTCATTTTCATAATCATAATCAGTAACTCCACTCATTCACTTGTTTTGGCTTTGTCCATTAATGTTTTCATACATGAGCTATAGGTTTGATTTATCGTAGTGGTTGATGTTAACCTCACCTTCTGTCTTTAGTGATTGAATTGTAAGTCTTCCTTGCCTATTATAGGGTTAACCCCTCCCTGGCAAGTTGAAGCTGTTCTCACATGGTGGACGTTGTTGTTTGTATAAGGTTGAGTTTTCTCCCGTGGATAACGTAAGACCTAGGGTTTGTGTTTAAAATTGAACCTAACCCACTTTTGGAAATCTTTTAGCCGAACTACGGCGTTCTGATCCTTACCTTTGATGGAAGGTACGTAGGCAACGGGTTCATCCGTTCGAACCCAATAACTAATAAAAACTTGTATATTCTTTTCTCATCATCCCAATCATGTTTGCACAATTTTTATGTCATAACAAATAGTAATCTTTTACAACAAGTGTGAAAAGGGCTCCCTAGGAGTACCTAGGACGTAGTGGGTGCCTAACACCTTCCCATTGCGTAATTTACCCCTTACCCAGAATCTCTGATCTTTTTATTAGTTTTCTACGTGTAAAACTTCTTAGGCTTTTGTTCGCTTTTTAGCCAATCCTTTGGATAAATAAAAGTGCGGTGGCGACTCGAAATTGAATGTATCTCTTAGCTTATGGTTTAATCGATAGACCATATAGCGACGAATACACCGCTACACTTATGAGTGTGAACAAGAAGTGGAAACTAAACAAAACATTGCCAAATGTATTTTTTTTTTATATTTTTGATTTTTGAAAACTGCAAAAATAGAAAGACAGTGAACAAAATATTTGAATGCAAAAAGACGTCCTTTATTTATGATAAAAAAATGCGGGTATCCACATAGATGAGCCCTACAATTAGTCATCACGCCCTGGGCGGAACGTAAGACTTGGTTATGCATGAATAAACAAAGAAAATTACTCTTCAAGAAGAGTGACTTGGATAATCTCTTCAGAAGACCAGTTGTGGAGAACTTCACCCGGGACCCTTGGACGCACCCAGTTGTCAATGTCGCAATCATTATCCCCATCTTCTTCGTTGATTGCAGAGATCTGGCCATACTGAATGATGCCAGCACTGGAGAAAGTAATCGGCCCCTAACGAGTCTGAGCAGCATCTGCATTCTCAAAAACCCCTTCAACAACCCCTCCAACAGACCTTTGGGCAGATAGGTCTTCAGCTTGAAGGACACCATCGTCAAGCAAGGCCTAGATACCCTGCTGCGGCTTCAAACAACCCCCACTCTGTGCAACACAACCCAAACAACCGCTCCCACAACCGGGGAAACCATCTGCCTTTAGCAACTATTCTTTGATTTCTATTAGCAGAGTCTTCAGTTTCAACACATCTTTAACTGACTTGACTTCTCCTTCCAGCATATTAACATTCGCCCTACCATGCTGCGGCATAGGATTGTTGACAACATTAGGAGCCGGTGCAAAGTTAATGGCCTTCAAATCAATAAGGTCCTGAACTACGTGCTTAAAAGCTTTGAAGTTCTCAATAGTGTGGCCAGGTGCCCCAGAGTGGAAATTACACCTAGCATTGGCATCATAACCCACTGGAAGCCTGCCAACGGGAGGAGCCAAAGTGCGTAACTGCACAAGTTGTAAATGTTGAAGGTTGGGAAGCAACTGGGAATACGACATCGGAAGAGTGTTGAAACGCCTATCCATCATCCTCTGTCTCTGTTGATAAGCAGGTCTGTTACCCTGTTGTTGTTGGTATTGATTTTGTTGACGTTGAGGTTGTTGTTGTTGCACTGGTGCTGCAGCCGGAATGGTCACTGCTGCAACATAAGGTTGTTGATGGTAACACTGAAAGTTATTCCTCCGGTTACCCCTGTTCTGATAAGAAGACACAACATTTGCATCCCCTTCTCTCCTCTTATGTCCTTCTAAGAATGGCTTCTTTGACCCCGAAGATGATCCAACCCCGTTTTGGATCTTACATGTCTTCAAGTAGTTCTCCACCCTCTCACCGGTAGAGACCACATCAGCAAAATTCGAGGCGTTGCAACCCACTAGACGCTCCAAATAAGATCCGGGAAGTGTGTTTATAAACATGTTGGCCATCTCTTTTTCCAACATCGGAGGCTGAACACGGGAAGCCAACTCTCTCCAGCGTTGAGCATACTCTTTGAAGCACTCGTTGCTCTTGAGAGACAGATTTTGGAGCTGAGTCCTGTCAGGTGCCATATCCGCATTGTACTGATACTTCTTCACAAAAGCCTAGGCCAAGTCTCTCCAGCAGCGAATATGGGCTCTGTCCAACCTCATATACCACTCAAAGGATGCCCCAGCTAGGCTGTCCTGGAAGAAGTACATGAGCAACTTCTCATCATCAGAATACGTGATCATCTTGCGGAAGTAACCTTGTACATGAGTCTTCGGGCAAGAGTTTCCATTGTACTTATCAAACACATGGACTTTGAATTTTGGCGGAACTCTCACGCCTGGGACCAGCCCCAAGTCAGCAACATCCACACCAAGAGCATTATGCCGTTCCACAGCTTTCAACCTCTCTTCCAGTCTCCGAAACATAGGGTCCATACCATGGCCCATGCCAAAGTCCTCTTGAAGCAGGGGGAATTGATCCTCCTGATCATCATGGATGGGTTGTTGACCAAGGTTGCCATGTGGGATTGGGATAGGCCCTGGTCCATTGGGTCCATTAGCCTCTCCAGCGGGAGGATCAGCCACAACCTCCGGTTGAGTAGTAGGGGGATTCCCCTGTCCCAACAATCTAATCTCCTGCTGTCTCTGAGCCACTCCTTGGACCACTTCCATGAACTGATTCTTGCGAATCCTCATCTCAGCGAGCTATGCTTATAAACCTTCCATTGCTCTCTGTTGATTCCTTCGGGTACCGTATCGGTGAATTCCTGAGTCAGTTAATGGAATAATGGAATACCAAACCAGATGAGAACACTGCGGCGGTACCTATTATGCAAGACATGCTAATGAATATGCAAATGCAATGACATGTTTATCAATTTCAAAGGGTATTCTACCCCTTGATTCCAGTCTCACATTAGATAAACAGTGTAAGAAAACCCCGACTAGAACCAAGAAGAAGATATAAACCCCTAGGAATAGATAAACATGATGCATGTAATGCTTATGATTTAATTTTTATATCAGAGGAACTTTAGAGTTTTATTTGCAAATTTTGGAAATATTAAACTTATCACATACGGAAATATCACGTCAATTAATATTTAGAAATGTTTTTACACCAAAGAAGTACAGTCTTGGTAACCAAATACAATACAAGAGAGAAGGAAAATGAACATCCTATGGATCCCTAGAAGCAATCCTCCAAAGCCCTCGAGACCGGAAGATAAGCTGCACGAAGCCTCTTCACCTCCCTCTCATAGGCTGCCTCCATATCTGCCTTCTCTTTGGCGAGTCGATCATACTTCCTCTTCCAAAACTTGGAAGACTGAGGAAGTAGAGAAGTCAATACTCCTAACCCAAGATGTATAGGGTTCCAAAGCGATACAGTTCTTCGGACCTAGCTCCTTCCTTCCTTTCTTATGGATCTTGCACCAAGCGCGGACCATCCTGCCCTTCAAGCCTTGGGGATCTTTACCCTCCTGAAAGAACACAACCTCTAACAGAATGTTATTGGGTTTATCCTTTATGGGGAACCTAAGCTGACGACATGCCAAAATAGGGTTGTAGTTAATTCCACCGCATGTACCAAGAAGAGGTACATTGGAAAATTCACCACAAGAGTCGATAATCTGCACACCATCATATACACGGTTGTACCAAAAGATATCATCATTAGTGAGAGACATCAGTCTCGTGGACAACCGTAGACATCCTTTGTTCTCCTTGAAGGCGAGGGTATGAGGCAAGTGCGAAATAAACCACTTGTACAACAGAGGCAAACAGCTCACAATGGTACCACCGCCCTTTGCATTCCTCATATGCAAAGAGAAATAAGTGTCACCCAATAGAGTAGGAACGGGATTAAGAGTAGAGAAAATCCTAATGGCGTTCACATCCATAAACTTGTTGATGTTGGGGAATAACACAAGCCCATAGATGAGAAGTACAAATATGGCCTCAAAGGCGTCCTCACTCATGGCCTTCCCAAACATAGTAGCTTGATCAATGAGGAAATCAGACGGGAGACCTTGAATTCCACCTTTGGTAGTCATATGAGCACCAATAATAGATTAATCTATACGCAACAGATCAACAATCTCTTGAGAAGAAGGAACTCTCTCCAAGCCACTGAACGGCAACTGGTCTAGGATAGGTATGCCCACAAGATAGGCATACTCCTCAAGCGTGGGCAAAAGTTGGAAATCCGGAAAAGTGAAGCAACGGTACAAGGGATCATAGAACTCCACCAACACACTCATTAGACCTTCATCCACTTGAATAGGCAGAATAGACAGAAGCTTCCCATGACGAGCCTTGAACTCCAAGGGATCTAATACATAGGATGTCAAACTCCTTAACTCTTTCAAGTCGGGTTGTCTGAAACTGTACCTCTTCGTATTCCTTCTTTGCTTATCCATGTCTGAAAATTTGCAAATAGACCTCTTTAGTTCCTTGAAAGTTTTCTCATTGTTGATGATATGGATGTGTATGAATGCATGAATGCATGGATGCAACAATCACACTCAAGGATCAAGCAAATCACACCACACAAAGGTCATGGGATGGATCAAGTCATCCTTAATATCAATCATCCATTTTGGTGGATTATGGTTTACACCTTATCAACACCCAAGTTCCATTGATATTAAGGATACACAAGAACAGATCAACCACGAATCAAGGGTTTGTTGCGAGTCGCGAGCATGGAGTCTTGGTTAAGAACCACCCAAAGGGAGTGTATTATGGTTAAACCTGACAATCATGTTCTACAAGAGGTTCCCATAGTCATCATCCCATCTTTCGGATATTATCGGATAAACGACTACTTGTATTCCAAAAATATTCTCAAGAGAGACTCTTATGAGTGTAGTATCGCGTAACAATCGTATCAAATCTTACACTTGAACGATCTTCGCACTACGTCCTAAAAATAGGCTAAGATGGGCGTGGTAAACTAAGGTCCTTGGCTTCTAAGGCATATATTGGAAAGAGTAATGCCTAACCACGACTACTCGTGTGACATTATTGATCCCAACATAACCTCCACCAAGCGAATGGGCTTGCAAGTCAACTTGCTAAGGAATAACTCCACACAAGTCAACAATACTATGCCATTCTTCTATCCTAAGTGCACTCGAGTTCGGGTATAGAACTCATCTCACGAAGATCACCAAGCATACAAGGAATTAATATTCAAACAATTCAATCATTACATTCAATACAGTAATCCCAAATTGCACAAAAATATGCCACAAAGCAATATACCATACAATACAACAAATATGAAAAGTAGGAAAAACCCACTAGGCAAATGACAATCCCCAACAGAGTCACCACTTTTCTGTAGCGGGGTATTCGTTACCATTAGAGATATTGACTAAATCCAAGGTAAACCATACAAGTCGAGTCGCCACCGCACTTCTATTTATCCAAAGGAATGGTTAGAAAGCGAACAAAAACCTAAAAGTTTTATCGAATCAAAAACTAGTAAAAATGTTAGAGATCTGGGTAAGGGGGTTGGTTATGCAATGGGAAGGTTTTAAGCACCCAAAACATCCTAGGTACTCCTAGGGAGCCCTTTTCTTAAGTGTTGTTCTAGTCTAAAGGGTGTAGGTATATCTAAAGTACTATTTACTAAAAGGAAGGTTAAAAGAAAATGACTCGCAAGGATGTCACATCCATTGCCTATGTATCTCATCTGAGTATGAGAATCAGAGTCTTCGTAGCTCGGCTACCTATGGGTTAAAGAGAAGTGTGCTTGGTAAGACATCGCGTCTTATGCCTACGTATCTCATCTGGAATGAGAATCAGAGCAAAATGTAGTTCGGCTAACTACAGGAACAAGGGTCTCGATTGCAACTAGGGCAAGGGAAAGGGACGGTCTCGATCGCAACAAGGGCGAGAGAAAAGAATCGCAGCAAGGGCGAAAGCAAGTAAGGATTAGTTGTTAGTCGTCAGTCAAACTCGGCAAGACATCGCGTCTCGTGCCTACGTATCTCATCTGAACATGAGAATCAGAGTTGTCGTAGTTCGGCTAACTAGGGGTTAAGGATTTCCATATGAATATGGACTTACAAAAGAGGACACCAACTGTGTCAAAGAAGGGTGGGCAGTGTGTTCAACGTCCTAGCAGTAGGTGTCGCAGCTCGCTGAATCGAGTCTTAGGCAGTTACCTCTTTGCAATAGAACGAACTGACATGCCACACGATCGGAGACGCACGGAAGGTCTAAAAGTGGGGAAGCTCTACTCTAGAGTTGTCATGCAATATGGACCTATGTGTTAGGATTTCCAAAGGGGAACATCTACCTAATATTAGCATGCAAAGAATAGGGGAATTCTACCTATGTTATCATACAAAGGGTTCTACTTAATGGGTGTTACCTAAACGGAACAAGAGTCGACGGATGGAGCGCGGAGAGGAGTTACGGATAAGGGTAGATGGCGATGCCGGAGTCAATCGACTTACAGGTAGATGGCGATGCCTGATGCAATCGACTTACAAGAGGATGGATGAATGCGTGCTGGTTCTGTTAAGTTTTGAAAATGATTACTCGATGTTGGATCGAGATTTTGATCTTATTTTGAAATGGTTATCGGATGTTCGTTTTAATTCTTGTATTAACAGGTGAATAAAGAAATAAAGAAATAAATATTATACACTTTATGGGAGAGGGGTACATTTTATATGAATGGGGATTGTTCATGGCAAACAAACAATAAGAATATATGCCTCATACATCACACAAGTAGGCAACAGTTATCAATCAGATCGGATAAATAAACAATATATAATCAAACCAAAGAATCAAATAATGGAGCATTTAAACAATGCATGGGAGTATGAACATGTTAAATAATCAAGCAATAGAAAGCATGAATGAGAGAAACAAGTATAAAAGATAACAGATGAATCAAACAGATGAAAATATGCACACGAAGGGTCCACTGAATAATTTAATCAGGAAATGAGGTAAGGACCAAATAAAATCAAGGTAAAAGGCCTCTAATACATGGAATATAAGATGAACGAGGGAGGATCAAAAGATTTCTTCAATTGCCATAAGCAATCCCTAAGTCAAACATCGATCATAAAGAAGTCAACTGAAAATTCAAGTCAACTTAAAAAATAACAAATAAATATCAAATTAATCAAGAAAATTATGAAAAAATAAACTAAATAATATGGGGTCAGGACCTCATCATCCCCCAAAAATATTTTAAAAATAATGAAAATTGGTACGTGAATTAATTAAAATAAAACAGAAGTCAAATTAAAAGTCAACCAACCAAACTAGGTCAAAAATAAATCCAAAATAAATTGAAAATGTGAAATAAATTTTCAAGAAAATGTCAGGTTGACCATGAGACAGTGGTCAACCTTCATCCTAAAAATCAAATGCTAACAATAATTTTATTTCATAAAAAAAAAATCAATAAATAAAGTGTGTTAAAATGGACCGTTTAGAATAAATAATTAAAATAAAATATTAATATTAAAAAAATACGAAAATAAAAATTATATAAAATTAAGTAAAACATTAGGAAAAGTGAAAAATATTTTTGGGTAATTTTATGGACGAAGAAAATATTTTAAATAAGAAAAAGAAATGTGAAAATGGAAGGATTAATGGTGATGAACATGGTAAGCAAGCGTAGATATATCAAAACATGGCCATGGAAGAGATGATTACCTAATGGAAAATAGAAGTGGAATGGAATCTGATATGTGATGAAGCTTTACCTCCTTGCCACGAAATTCCAATGCTCCTTTAGGGTTAGGGTTTCAGCTTCTTAAATAGGGTGGATTAGGTGTTCTCATGGGCTTTTTAATAAGTGATTTATCCATAAGAATAAAAGTGTGAAGTGAGGTGTAAAATATTGTTATTTTAGGCCAAAATTAAGTGAATGGATGTCCAATGCATGTCCAAAAGAGGTAAACAACGTGACTGGTTTGTGCAGCATGCTTAGAAAATCTGATTGGGCCAGGTAGACCCAAAATCTGCCTAGAAAATCAAGTCATGGTGCCCACTTTAAATGAATGTATCTCTCAAACCATGGATCCAAATGAGATGATTCCAAAAGGATGGGAAAGAGGACATGGCAAGGTACAATTGTTATGAAGAAAGTATTTTCAAATAATGCCTTGAAGTGCAAGAAAACTGGCCAGGAATTCTTGACAAATTTTGAAGATTTTGGACTTAGAAATTTTTCTAAGTGTCCTAAAAAAATGTCTCACTTTGACTAAGCATAACTTTGTTAATTCTAATCTAAATGGAGCGGACTTTATATCTCTAGAAATCTTGGAACAAGAGTAACAACTTTTGTGTTGGAGAAATTTTCAAATGGAGTTTTATCTTGATGCAAAATGGGCTTAAAGTGAGTGCAACGATCATGAAAACTTGCCCTAAATGGAAAGTCAACCATTTCCAAATTAAGTAACTTTTCCAATTCCTAATTAAATGATGAATCCATGATCCAACCTTGATAAAATTTCACATGTAGGATCCCCTAGGCATGGATTTTGAGATTCCACTCTCAAAATGTCAGGAGTTGACTTTTCTGGCCCCATAGTTGACTTTTCCCAATGATCAGTGCATTTTGATGCACATTCTTCTATATTTATACTTATGCATTTCCATGTTTTAGTTTGGTTATTTCTCCCTTTTAATGTGTTTTCATAATTTATTTTATTTTTGCACTTATTTAATTTTCGTATTTAATTTTCAGCATTAACAGCTTTCGCGAGAAAAATCATATCTTGAGCTAGGAGTATCGGATTAAGACGTGCTACCAGTCGATGAAAAGATAAGAAAAAGATCTACAACTTTTGTTCAGAAGTTGAGAGCTGAATCAGACTGTAGAAGGGCCAGAAAATTCGTTGAAAGTGCAGCATTAGTTTTATTTAAGTTTTGGGTCATTAGTTTTGGTTTTGGGTTATGTTTTCGATCCAGTTGGGTTGTAAACCAAATTCCTTATTTTCCATATACCTAGCAGCCGCATAACATTAGGATAATGACTATTCACGAAATACTGGAAAGATTTGGAAGAATTCTCATGAAGAACTAATCGATCCAAACAATTTGCTGTATTCGGGTTCCGATACCTTGAGATTTTAGTAATTCTTATTCAGGTTTTTTATTCCTTTCAATATTAATATATGTATTTTGTTTGCTTAATCCGATTTACATATGCTATATTGATTTAATTCGATTGATTGTGTGATCCTAACTATAGTCACGATTTCGTTTGCTTAATTCGTTATCGAGTCCGTTTAATTCATGTTTGCTTAATTCATGAAACTTAATCCCGTTTGCTTAATTCGGATAATAGGAACATACAATTTATACTATCAATTGCGCTTGTCAATTGATATTATAATCGAATAGGAATAGTTAATCTGCGGTTGGAATTACGATAGTCGATGATAGGCAAAGACCGAATCAGTAAATTGTTGCTACAGCTTATTTCAATAATCACTTATTTTAATCTATTTTTTTTAATTGAATCCTAAACCAACCAAAACCCCATTAATCGTTACTATCATTGGTTAATTCATTCAAGAATCCTTGTGAGAACGATAATCCGAGTCAATTTGTCGCTAACTATCGTTATTGATCCGCGGGCGACAACGGATCAAATTGGCACCATTGCCGGGGATTCTTGTTTCTTTTAATCGTTTTTAGAGTCATAGGTTTAGTGTCTCAGTGTATAGGTCCTAGTTTCCTCGCAGTTTCGTCCAACTTACGTCTTGGTCTTTTTTGCGGTTTGGGATAAAAAAAAAATCTGTTTTTAAACAAATTGTTTCAGATTATTCCGATTTTTTGTCGATTCATTAGGAAAAAAAACAGTAATCAAAAGCCTCTATTTATGGAATAAATAATGGATGCCGCCCTAAAAAACCGAAATTCCTTATGTTTCTATTTTTTATGATTTATTTTCGGTTTTGGTAGTTTTAAAAAAATCTGAAAAAATTCTCAAAATTCTTAATTGACGTCATTAGATTAACTTCGGTGTTAGTTTATTTTTTAAAATTTATTTTAATCGTTTTCCTTCATTGTGTTTGTTTTTGACTATGGCTGACCAAAGAACTTTAAGGCAGTTAGCTGTCCCTGATGTGAATTATAATGACATGTGTATTGAATATCCTGAAGCTGACACTCCTTTTGAATTGAAATCTGGTTTAATACACTTGTTTCCAAGGTTTAGTGGTCTTGCAGGTGAGGATCCGCATGAGCATCTGAAGGAATTTGAGGTTGTGTGCTCTGCACCTTCTGGACCTTCACTAGAAGATATTGTCAAACAAATGGCTGCAAATAATCTTCAGTTTCAACAACAAGTAGATTCTACTTTAAAGACTTTGCAAACACAGATTGGGCAGCTTGCCACATTGGTGAATTCCATGCAGCAAGCTCAAGGATCAAACCAACAACCCTTGGAAGAACATTTTGTTTTTCAAATAGATTTGATTTCTGAAATTGTTGATGATACTTGTAGTGATTTGTTTGCATCTGATTTTCCATCATTGTCTGGTTTTGATGATGTTTATTCTTGTGATATTTGTACTGAAACTAAAATTTGCTCTGTTTGTGCTGAAATTGAGGCTGCCTTGCAAGTTGATATTCTTGCTGCATATGAGGTTGCAAATAAAGTTGTTCATGTAGATAAAGCTCTTGACATCCCGGCTGCCCCAAACACTCCTTCTATTGAGCATCCACCTTCCCTCGAGCTGAAACAACTTCCTGAAAATATGAAATATGCTTATTTAGAGATGAATGAAAAACTACCGGCTATAATTTCTTCTAACCTTGATTTCGATCAAGAAAATAAGCTTTTGCAGGTTTTAAGGAAGCATAAAAAGGCATTTGGTTGGACATTGGCTGACATTCCAGATCAGATCACCTTCACGTGTCCATTTGACACTTTTACTTTTAGAAGATCTTTAATCCTGGAATAAAAGGCGAAGATACTAATAAAAATTTCAAGTTTAATGGACATTACCCAAAGCTATTCCATGACAGCCCCACTTTGGAAGAAGAAAATGTAGAATATATCTCTTTGGGAAAGGCTGCTTATGTGATCACCTATCCTCCTTGACTACTCGGGTGTGTTCTTTCCTCTCTCTTCTCTCTCTTATTTTATGTTTGTTTCTTTCATTGAGGATAATGCATATTTTAAGTGTGGGGGAGGGAATACTTTATTTTCTTTGTTTTTGTTTTTTGTTTTGTTTTGTTTTTGTTTTCTTTCTATAAAAAATTGCATCTTCTTGAAAGTTTTAGGCTATAGATTACTTTGAGTCGAGTTTGCGGAGACTTGGGAAAAATTCACAAGATCGGTATTGTTTTAACACTGTAAGTCTCCTTCATATGGAAATTGAGTTGAATTTTTATTATGTTTTAGCCTTAAATTCTCATTCTCTGACAGCTCTTGAGTAGTTTATTTCAGCAGTCAGCACCATCTCACACACACTCTACACAGGGAAGCCGATGAATATAAGTGAGTGTTCCGAAAAAGAAAAAAAAGAGAAAAAAATAAAGGAATGCACCTTCTAAGTCTGGTGACCCTCACCCGGTCACTTAACCCAACGGTTGTGGAACCTTCAAAAAAAAGTTGGAAATAAGACTCTTTTGTAGTTGGTTCAGCGGTTTCTGGTGCTGAACTTGGTAGGGCGGATTACGGTCCGATCCCCCGCAACTACAACTGAATAAGCAAAGGGTTATGCCACTTAAGTACCAGAACCCCGTACAGAAAAGGATCAGAGTTACTAACCGGTCGCCTTGCTATGAGTGTGTGGAGACAACGGGCTTAATGTGATTGCGCCTGAATGAAAAAGAGGCAAAGAAGGATGAGTAAGTTAGGCTTTAATATAATAACATGATTCGAGTTGATTTGTGTATTCAGGAGGTTTATGTCTGCATAACGGTGGATTAGTGTTCTTACAATGTCCTTAGTGTGCAAGATTAGTACCCATCGAAGCAAACTTAACCGAAGATGACTTGTAGCCTAGAATGAGTAACCGTTGATGTGTCGGTGTTTTGTTTTGTTTTTCATTTTTCTGGCCCCATAGTTGACTTTTCCCAAACACTCTGATTCCCGATTCCATTGATCAATTGAAGCACTTCTAGCTCAAATAAAGAGCTAATTTTTTGTATGTAGACCCTTGTGGACATATGGAGGGCCATGGAAAAGAGTTTCACCCAAAGAATCAGAAATAAACTGATTTTATACCAAACCCTAGTTTTAGGGCAAAATGATCAGGAACTGATTGCACTGATTGCCAATGGACCTTTCTGAGATAATTGTGAATCTTCCTAGGCCAAGATGCCTCTCTAATCATGACTTGGATGAGCTCCTCTACTTCCAACCAAACATTTCCTGTTGCAGGTAGCCATGAAACCCTAATTTCTAATTAAATCCAGATGAACACTCTGATAGCTTTGAATCCTTCACTGATGAACTGAGGACCATAATAAGATACTTGGACCCCCCTGAGACCCTTGAGACTTGTATACTTAGAAAATGAAGTCCAACTCTCAATCTTGCTTTGTGTGGGCTCCTTCTGTTAAGGAGTGATCGATCAAAACCTGATCTCCATGTCACTAATGCAGTATGCAATGAGTATGACCTAATATGATGCTAATGAAGTGTAAAACATAATCCCATGCTTCAAGGAAAAATGAAGGGTAAATTTTGGGGTATTACAGTAGGATACCAAAAAGGGAGAGAAAATTTGTCACTTGTTAAAGTGAACATATCAAGGATAGACTCTTTGGGGAATAAGAATAAGGATTACAAATACCTTTTTACTGGGTAGAAAACCAAAAAAGGAAGAATATTCGTCACCGGTTAGGATGAACATATCAAGGATAGACTACCTGGAGAAACGTGAAAACGAATTCACTAGGGAAGGCAAAGGGAGTAGATTACATTTTACCAGGTATTGGCAAAAGTAAAGTACTCAAGAATCAAGGAGAATATTACCAGTTACTGAGTAATAGACTCTCAAGGGACCAAAATATCTATCTAGGTAATAGCTAGAAAGAAATGGTCTAACAAAGACTTAACCCAATGAGGATATAACTCAATGGGAGTGGTTCCATCTAGATAATTAACTAGGGAGGAAACTGAAATAATCATCTACGAGGAAATAACTCAGTAGCGAATGAGAAAGGTTAAACTCTTTCTGCTTAAGGGGATGACACTCTACAATTGAAGGAGGACAGACGCACCAAATCTACATAGGTAAATGATATCACCGAAGCAGGGGATGAAAATAAAGAAATCAAATGCGATAAAATGCATAATTAAATATCTGAGTTGTGTTTTATGCATGTATAACACACGAGTATGATCATGATTATGCTGACAACACAATACAAAGGATACAAATAACAAAGATTTGAATCACTATTGCAACACTCGGCTAATGAAACATCAACTGGAGAAAATGCTAGGGGTGAAAATAAATTATCCATCTCTGAACAAATCATCTATGGATGAGAAAGTCATGGTAAACATGCTTCCAATCAATCACAATAAACTCTACGAGGAGAGAGAGCACTTGCTGAAGAATAATCAACCAAACATGTCGAGGATAGAGAAAAGATCTGCTGAGGATCAAAATTGTCAACACTGCAGGGAATTTTAGGTCAACACCATATCAAATGGGAGACAACCCTGCAGGGGACAAAAACAAATACTGCTCAGAATCTAATACTGTCGGGAATAAGGGATCTTCATGTCAGAAGATGAACTCAGTCGGGAGACACAAGAGATAAAACTCTGCATGGGGATCTAAGAAAGTTGTTGGGGATGCTATGACCAAGATCATCACATTCCTTAATAATCATCAAATTCTTCTTGGAAATTGCAAAATAAACTAATTCCAAGGAAAAAGATAAATGGATCTGATTCATATAAAGGAGAAATTGTCGAAGTTATGCAACACAATTATTCAAATGGAAACCAAATAAAGGTTCCAGATCTCCAGGGTCTAATCACCAGACTAGTGGATACCAAATAGGAGCAACACAATTGAGGAATATGGATTTTCAAAAAGGGATCAATCATCAACTCAACTAGAGATCAGACACACTGGCCCTACTGGGGATAATGGAATATTCAGGGAGAAACTTATCAACCAAGCCAGGGATAAATGAAGAACTCTTGGGGAGGAAAATAGTTACCAAACCAACTGCTTGGGGAAGACCAACAATGCTTCACACTTCAAGACTTACCTGTTCTCAGATTGTTGTTAACATTCCTTGCCGAAATCAATTCTTCTTAAAGTGATTGTTTTTATTATTTTAAGAAAAACAATTATTATTCATTAATTTATTTTAAAATTATCATCATAAAAATTCAATTTTATTTAGCAGAAGTAAGAATAGAAACAATTGGATAAAAGCTCAACTTTATTTAATAGAATGGTAGTCCGTGAATGATGAAACTCCATAGATCTTTACAAATTTTGAAAATGGAAATTTAGATGGAAAATGGCTACATTGAATACAATGATCACTACTCTTCCTACCAACTTCAACATCCATTGTGCTTATCTTCAGTTGAGAATGATGAATCAGAACCAAATGACTTGCTCAAAACTGCTTCCATGATTAGGACCAACCAAAAGTAGTTACTTGCCATAATCCCTAGTTTTTGCCTAGATTTCCCCTAGGTGGGGTACTCAATCTACTAGGATAAATTTTCTGTTTTATGTCTCTAATTTTTGCATGGATTTCCCTTTCGGGTTTTTAATCCACCGAAACGCTCATTTTTGCCTAAGTCGGCCTTTCAGGTTTTCAACTTAGTGAGCTGTTTTTTTTTTCTTTTTAGGCGAAGAATTTCTTGACTGCATCGGAATTCCAAGGACGTGTGAACTCTTCACCATCCATAGTTGTAAGAATCAAAGCACCTCCTGAAAATGCTCTCTTAACAACATATGAGCTTTCATAGTTAGGAGTCCATTTTCCCCTAGCATCAGGTTTGAAAGATAAAATCTTCTTGAGCATGAGGTCACCTTCTCTAAACATACGAGGCTTGACCTTCTTATCAAAAGCTTTCTTCATTTTCTGCTGATACAACTAACCATGAAACATGACATTCAATCTCTTCTCTTCAATTAAATTCAATTGATCATATCTGGTCTGACACCATTCAACTTCTATCAACTTGACTTCCATTAGCACACGAAGTGAGAGGATCTCAACCTCTACTAGGAGCACAACTTCCATGCCATAAACAAGAGAGAAAGGGGTTTCCCCTATTGAAGTGCGGATGGATGTACGGTATCCATGCAAAGTAAATAGGAGCATCTCATGCCAATCCTTATATGTCACAACCATCTTCTGGATGATCTTCTTAATGTTCTTATTTGCGGCTTCAACAACCCCATTCATCTTGGGTCTGTAGGGAGAAGAATTATGATGTGTAATCTTGAAGTCTTTGCAAAGAGCTTCCACCTTATTATTGTTCAAGTTTGATCCATTATCATTAATGATCTTGCTTGGCACACTATTGTAGCAGAAAATTCATGATCATCAAGCTATTGGCAAGCTAGAGAGCAATTAATCAAGAGTCGCCACCGCGCTTTTATTATTTCCAAGGGAAAAGGGAAAAAGTACGAACAAACCTAATAAGTAAGAAGTTTTCAAATAAAAACTAATAAAAGTCAGAGATCACAGGTAAGGGGGTTGGTTACACAGAGGGAAGGTGTTAGCACCCCAAGTGTCCTAGGTACTCCTAGGGAGCCTTTTTTGTGTGCATATGTATTTTGTACAAAGTGAGTTTACAAACAAATAGAACGGGGGATGAGAAAAGAATTCATTAATTATATTTTGCGTTCGACAAGACCTTTGGTCTTGTGCCTACGTACCAACATTAAAATGAGGGATCAAAACCTTGTAGTTCGTGATACAAATTTCAAAATGGATGCATTGCTTTTAACAAAATTTAAATTTGAAAGGCACAAAGGCCTAAGATGGTTTGAATGAGTTAGTTCTTTTTGGCTTTTTGAAAGTTTAAGTCAAGTATAGTTATGTTTATTTAGAAGTTTGATTTAAGAAAAGAAGTTTGAAAATGCAATGGCATAAGGCCAAAGTTTCTATCTTTTTGCAAAAGTGGTCAGAGTTTTGAACAAAAATAGTTCACACAAAGAAGACTTTGAATATGGATGGAGATATTTAAAAATTAAAGAAATGGGGAGAAGATGAAGAGACTATCCTATGCACAAAATTTAAAAGTTTAGAGTTGAAAAGATATGACCAAGTGGGTAGCAATCCAATAGACAAAAATGTCAATAGAAACCCCGAATTCCCTTGGACTTTTAGAATCAGGCAACACACAAATGCACAATTATAATATCTTGAAGAGCAAAGGCATCAAATAAAGATGGCCTCATCCAAGCTTATCCATTCCATGTTCTTTTTCAAAAAATAGCCTATGTAACAGATGAATACCACAAGTCACAGGTTCAAAATAACAACTTCACAATGATCATGTTGCAGATGAATCTTAGAGAGTTTTTCAATGATGTATCAGATGAATTTGAAATTGCAAGCACTTGGTTCTTCAACAAATTGGCATTGGCCAAGTCCATTAGCTTAGGGAGGTTGCCTAGGTATTAAGTCCATTTGTCCAAGATCAAGCCAACAATCCACTCAAAAGTTTTTATGGTTTTTGTGATTATTATGTACATTAATGGTCAAAGACCACACAAACAAACAAAGTATATACAAACAAAATATATCACACAATATGGTCCAAATGGACGAAGTGAAAATTGCATTAAAATAAACAATTAGAATGATATGAACAATGGCAAATGAAATAAAGTGCTAAAAGTAAATTGGATTAAAGTAAAAACTTGAAATTAAAAGTCAATAGTTAGTAGGTTATAGGTTAGTTTTGTTTTTCTTTTTCATTTTGCTTTTCAAGACATTCTTTGGAGAACACTCAACCCACTTATCACAAGCATGGATCCTTGAACCAAAACATCTTCCAAAGGAAGGAAAGAAGGCCAAGTTTCCACACAATACCATGGAAGAGGGGAGACTTACAATCTCACTAACTAGAATGCTTATGCCTTTTATGTCACAAATTTAACGCTATGTTAAGCAATCGTAATTGGACTTATATAGAAGTCACAACTATTTGAGGTCGGGCAATATAATTTTGGTGTTAATGCATCTTATAGACATAGTATAATGGACTATGCTCATAAAACATACCACACAAAAAAAAGAATATGCAAAAGGTGTGGTCTAATCTCATACATACTCATGTTAATTTTTCAATCAACTAGTATTAGGAGTTTGAGATGTCAAAGGCCAAATGGAATGAGTGAATTAAGAAGAGGAATGAGAAGAAATGGGAAGGGGATGAATGAGATCACAAATTGGTCAAAGGAGGACTTTTACCAAATTAATATCATTCATTCATTTTGGGAGATGGAATGTACATTCCATCAATCCCCTAAATCCAATGATATTAATTTGACAAAGTCAAATCAACCTTGACCAAGGCCCAACAACAATAAGTAAACTCAAACAAGTCAATACAAATGGTCAACAAAATTTAATTGGCATTTATTCAATTAAAAATAATAAAATAATGCATTTAAATCAAATATGTTTTGTCCAATTCCTAAAATCTCATCAAAACACCAAAGAAATGGCCATGAGATTTATCATAGGTCAAACAAGGTCAAAGGACCTTGGAGAAAAAATTTCAGAATTTTTGGACATTTAAAATATTTTTAAACAATTAAAAATAAATGCAAAATCAATTAATTCATGAAAAATATTAATAATGATCCAGAAAATAATTTTAATTCAGAATATGAAAGAGAAAAATATTTGATTTTCTTTTGTGAAAGTCCCATATTTTTTGGATCAATATTGAATTTAAACAGAATTATTGAAGAAAATGCAAATAAAACAAAAATTCAAAAGTTCAAAAATACGTGGACCATCACATCTCCCTCATTAATTGAAGTGGCAGATTTGATGGTCCTTAACGCGTATTCCACCATGGTCCTTAGTCAGCGCGTGGCAAATGTGGTATTTAAAACCAATGCACGAGATTAAAACAAAACATATGGATCTTGTGGTTCTCAACCTTGCAAAGTCATCGCCGGAGCCAGAGCTCCGGTCATCTTCTCTGGTGGACCTCACCGGACTGGTCCACCATGAACCATCACCATAATGAAAAACAAGGACATGATCTTGAAGAAAAAATGGCACTGAGCTCGAATCTGACCTCCGTTCATTCCAACTCCAAGTATATTGAGTGATATGTGGAGTTGAAATTTGAGGTACGTGAACTAAGTTGCTTCGATTTGACCTCAAAGGAACTCAATCTTCTTGCCTACATTGGTAGGACTTCAGACAATCATAGAATCAATAGAATTGAGCAAGAATTTAAGAAAATCGAAGAGTTCAAAATTTCTGAAAATTACCTTCAATGTAGGTTTGGATTCGATAGATCTTGATCTTGCTTATGCTTGGACTCACTCCACTTGCTTGCAGGAAGAGGATTGAGTGGTTAAAAAGCTATGGATTCCTGGAGAGTTGAATTCCAAAATAGTGGAGATTCAAGATCAAATTCAAGAGAATTTATCAGGCTTATCCTTTGAGAATTATGGGTTTGAAATAGGGGATCAAAGTTGGCATGATTGTGTGTGAATTTCTGAGAAATTGAAGCTCTATTTATAGCTGAATTGGTTGAGAATTGCACACTCTCTTTCACTTTCCAGTTTTGGCAAATGATGATGCAAGTGTGCATGGGCGCGCATAGGCCCATGAAATGATTGCTAGAGGTCCAAAAATGCATATCAGATGCTCTGAAGTAAGCTTGGATTGCAAGGCAACTGAACATTGATGCTGGAAGTTTGATATTTGATAAATGATGTCACCCTATTTAAGCCATGCGCAGCCTATGCATTTCTCCTCCAAAATGAATGAATTTGAGCTCTTTGGAAAGGTGAGATCAAGAGGAACAACTTTTATGTTCAACACTTTTTCATTTGGAGCTTGGAACTTGGAGAAATTTGAGGTGAAAGTTTGGAAAATTTTGACATATCAAATATTTTCAAAGTGTCAAGCCATATGTCTCAATATTCCACCTTGCTTAACTTTTTATAAGAGCTTCACATGAGAAAAGTATCTTCATAAAAGTTGTAGTTATCTCAAAGAAATTCAAAATGGTCACCAATTTCATGTCATTTGGATTTGAAATCATAGAGTTATGCATTTTTGAAGTTTGGAAAAATCACTTGATCAATGGTATAGGTCAAAAGTGACCTATAATGTAGCCTCGTATCACATGCTCAAAAAAGTTGAATTAGATCCCACTGCAAACATGAAAGTTTAAGTAGAGACATTGAATTTGATTGTGCAACTTGGAAATCTTTCATCTCATAATAATTGAGCAAGTTATGGCCTTGGGAAGTTGACTTTCAAATTAGGGTTTAGACAAAATGACCTATAATCTTTCAACATAGAAAACAATTTTCCAAATCAAAACTAGCTCTAGGTCTCAACATGAAAGTTGTTTGGAATATAATTTAGAGTAAGTTTTATCTTGGAATCATTTTCATTTGGGGAAAATTGTAGGAGATAGGGTCTAGGTAGACCCAGTTTTGATCGAATTCATCTGGCCAACCACCATTAACCAACTTGCTAACTTCCAATTCTCTTGACTTTCTTGGCTCATGGTAGATCATATATGAATAAGATGATGAAATTTGAAGTGTCCCTTGAGAAATTTGATCAATTAGTGAGATAGCTTGTTGGTGAAGTTACTTAAGATACCCAATTAAACTAGGGTTTCCAAGGCAAATCACCTTCAAACTCTTGGAGAAAACTTGATCAACATAACAAGTAGAGAACATTGGGACTCATATATGATGTTCAAACCATTCTTGAATCAATTATTGGTTGTGTTATTTGTTCATGTGGGTCTCAAACCCTAGATGTGAACTTGATGAATCAATAAGATCATGACCTTCCTACAAAAGAGTTAGACAAATGCAAAGACATATTTTTGGTATTTTGGTTAGTGAAATGATAAAATACAAGTATGATATAATCACAAAGTGCTTGGTGATCTCTCCCAAAACAAACCAATGAAAGAGGGGTAAGTAGGATGCCAAGTCATGATCCCAATGCTAATGCTTATGATGGAATTGCACTAGGGATCTTAGGGTCAAAATTGGGGTCTAACAGCTGCCCCTATTTAAGGACATTCTAACTGAGGAGGTGAAGGTTAAAATATTTGGCTCAACTCAGTAGAATGGGCTTAAATAACAACATAGAGAAACAAATTTTTGGTCCCTAAGAGACCTCATGATGCATATGATATGACTGCAAAAGTTAATGCTCTGTGGGGAGATATTTCCACAAAGGAAAAAGAAATCAGAGAGACCGAAAGTCCATAGGAGTATAATGCATTCCGTGAGGAAAACTCGTTGGGGAGACAGAGACTCTGGGGGGAAAGGGATTTATGCGTAGGCCAGGCTACGACTCAAGACTATTGGGGGGACTAGAGGGATTCCACAAAAATGGAAAGACTCGGCCGGGGAAACAACAACATTTGCAGGGGATACGAGTAAGTTAGGATAAAACTGAGGTACTCGACTCATACAAGGGAAAGCGATTTCACTAAGGAAATTCGCACTCAACTCAACTGGGGAGAAATAAACATCAACATAGGAGGAACAAAAATCTATTATCTACTTTCAGTTACTGGGTAAGGAGATAATAACAGTCTGACAAAGAGAACATCCGTCATCGGTTAGGATGAGCATATCAAGGATGACTCACTGGGAACTGCTAGGAGGGAGTATTCATTACCGGTTACTGGGTAAGAATAGCCTTGCTGGGGACAAATGAGGAAAAATAGGATTTACAACTACCAGCTACTGGGCAAAAGACCAAGGGTGGGAGTATCCGTCATAGGTTAGGATGAACATATCAAGGATAAAATCAACAGGGAAGAAAATCCATCATCGGTTAAGATGAACATATCAAGGATATACTTGCCTGAATATGTCAAGTAGGATACCTGTCATGGGTTAGGATGAACATATCAAGGATATACCAACTGAATAAAAAGGGAGGAATTACATTTATCGAAATCTGGATAGGAAACCCTCGGAGAGAGATCCGTCATCGATGAAGATGAACATATCAAGGATTAACTCTATGAGGGGACAAAGTAGGATTTACAGCTATCAGTTACTGGGTAAAAGACCAATCAAAGAGAAAATCCGTCACCGGTTAGGATAAACATATCAAGGATTGACACTGAAAAGGGGATAAAAAAAGGGTTTACATCTATCAGTTACTGGATAGAATACCAAAGAAGAGAAAATCTGTCACCGGTTAAAGTGAACATATTAAGGATTAACTCCGCTCAGGGGAACAATAGGATTTACAACTACCGGTTACTGGGTAGAAGACCACAAGGAGAAGAAAACCCGTCATCGGTTAGGATGAACATATCAAGGATTAACTCTCTGAGGAACAAAATAGGGATTACAACTACCTTTTTACTGGGTAGAATACCAAAGAAGAGAATATTTGTCACTGGTTAAAGTGAATATATCAAGGATAGACTCCTGCGGGGGGAAAAGAAAGATATCCGTCACCGGTTAGGATGAAGATATCAAGGATATACCTTCGGGGACTCTACTGAGGAGAAAAAGGGTACTTTTGCCGGGTATTGGGCAAGAAGTTACAATTTTTCGCAAACTAAGAAGAATATTACCAGTTACTGGGTAATAGACTCTTAGGGGACCCAAACATCTATCTAGGTAAGAGCTAGAAAGAAACGGTCAATCAAGACTCGACCCAATGAGGATATAACTCAAGGGGAGTAATTCCATCCAGAAAATTGATTGGAGAGGAAACTGAAATAACAACCATCCACGAGGAAACAAACTCAGTGGGGAAAAGGAGAAAGGTTAAAGTCTTTCTTCTTAAGGGGCTGACACTCTACAATTTGAGGGAGGACAGACACCAGATTTAGTATGGGGATGAAGTACCGCCAAAATAGAGGATGAGAATCTCAAACAAATCAAATATTAAGATGCAGACTGTGCAAATCATGAAATTGTATGAATGTATATGTATATGTATATATGATGATTATGCTGACAAAACAATCACAAAGGATACAGAGGTGTCACAAAGAAATTGAACCACCGGTACAATCCTTGGTCAATCCACAAAATATGGAGATAACTGCCGGAGAACAGAGAGATCAACATCCCAAGGGCTCAACCCTAGCTGAGGATGGAGGAGATTTGCTGAGGATAGAACATCCAAATCTGTGGGGAATTTTAGGTCAACACCATAGAAATGGGAGACAACCCTTCAGAGAAAATAATCAACAAAAGCAGCTTAGAAACCTGGAGGAAACTCTAACTGGGAGCAAATGCGATCTACTCGGGAAGATCAACCATCTCTGAATATCAACCCTACTGAGGAGATACGAACTTTGCTAGGGATGTACAAACTCCGATGGGGAAGGCCGAAACTCTGTTGGGGATAAGAACACGCCACAGGATACCTGAACAACTCAGTTGGGGATAAAGCAAGAAATTCCACTGGGGGTCAAACACTATGCCGGGGAACTGAATCAACACAAACGTCTAGGAATACCCGAAGAGTTAAATGCTTGGGGAACCTCTGATGCTTCACACTCAAGGACTTGCTATGCATTGTAATGCTGTTGATATTCCTCTTACTTGCTTTTGGAAAGTTCTTGCTTTTATATTTTAAAGAAAAGTTGATTTTGATTTAAAAAATTTAATTTCCAAATGATCATAATAAAATTTAAAACTATTGGCTGAAGTAAATAAGAGTAGAAACAATTTGGGTAAAGGCTCAACTTTATTTAATAGGATGGTAGTCTATAAATGACAAGACTCCATAGATTTTACAAAGTTGAAAATGGTAATTTACATGGAAAACGGTTACATTGAATACAAATGATCCTTAATCCTTCTACAAACTCTTGATATCCACTATACTCTTGACCGCTGCTGAGATGATGAGCTGATGTCAACCCTTGTGCTCAAGCGAGGCTTCAAAAATCAATGAAGATTAGCAGAATGCAGTTACTTGCCATAATCCCTAATTTTTGCATAAGTTGCCCCAAGGTGAGGTACTCAACTTATCGGGAAATTCTTTTTGTTTTATGTCTCTAATTTTTTCCTGGATCGCCCTTTCGGGTTTTCAATCCACCGAGCCGCTCATTTTTGCCTAAGTCTCCCTTTCGGGTTTTCAACTTAGCGAGTTGTTCTTCTCTTTCTTTAGGCGAAGTATTTCTTGACTGTATCTGCATTCACAGGACGAGTGAACTCTTCACAATCCATAGTTATAAGAATCAACACACCACCTGAAAAGGCTCTCTTAACAACATATGGGCCTTCATAATTGGGGGTCAATTTTCCTTTGGAATCTGGCTTGAACGTCAAAATCTTCTTAAGCACAAGGTCACCTTCTCTGAACACACGAGGTTTGACCTTCTTATCAAAAGCTTTCTTTATTCTCTTTGGATATAACTGACCATGACACATGACAGTCAACCTCTTCTCTTCAATCAATTCAACTGGTCAAACCTGGTTTGACACCATACAGCTTCAGTAAACTTGGCTTCCATAAGCACACGCAATGAAGGAATCTCAACCTCTACGGGGGATACTGCTTCCATACCATATACAAGAGAGAAAGGGGTTTCCCCTGTTGAAGTGCGGACGGATGTACGATACCCATGTAAAGCAAATGGGAGCATTTCATGCCAATCCTTGTATGTGACAACCATCTTCTGGATAATCTTCTTGATGTTCTTGTTCGCAGCTTCAACAACCCTATTCATCTTGGGTATGTAGGAATAAGAATTATGATGTGCAATCTTGAAGTCTATACAAAGAGCTTACACCATGTTATTATTCAAGTTCGATCCATTATTAGTAATGATCTTACTTGGCACACCATAACGGCATATGATCTGATTCTTGATAAACCTAACAACAACTTGCTTGGTTACATTTGCATAGGATGCCGCTTCAACCCATTTTGTGAAGTAGTTAATTGCCACCAAAATGAAACGATGTCCATTTGAAGCTTTGGGCTCAATCATCCCAATCATATCAATTCCCCACATGGAGAAAGGCCATGGGGAAGAGATAACATTCAATAGTGTCGGAGGAACATGAATTTTATCAGCATATATTTGGCATTTGTGGCACTTCTTCACAAATTTGCAACAGTCAGATTCCATTGTCAGCCAATAGTAACCTGCTCGCGACATCTTCTTTGCCATCGCATGTCCAATGGAATGAGTACCAAAGGAACCTTCATGCACTTCAGTCATCAACAAGTCTGCTTCATGTCTATCCACCCATCTGAGCAAAACCATGTCGAAGTTTCTCTTGTACAGTACATCACCATTCAAGTAGAAGTTGACGGCTAATCTTCTCAAAGTCTTCTTATCTTTCAAAGATGCCCCAGGAGGGTAAATCTGCCTTTGGAGGAAACATTTGATGTCGTAATACCACAGCTTCTCGTCTTTGACCTCTTCAACAGCAAACACATGAGCTGGCCTATCAAGACGCATCACAGATAAGTTGGGAACTTCATTCCAATATTTCACTATGATCATTGATGCCAACGTTGCAAGAGCATCTGCCATCCGGTTCTCATCTCGAGGAATATGATGAATTTCAACCTTTGTAAAGAAAGTTGAAATCCTCCTCGCATAATCTCTATATGGTATCAAACCGGGTTGATTTGTCTCCCATTCTGCTTTGATTTGATTCACATCCAAAGCCGAATCACCGAAGACATCCAAGTACTTGATTATGAGATTCATGGCTTCTTCAAGCCCCATAATGCAAGCTTCATATTCTAGCTGTAAATGGTAGGTGCGTGCCTTGAGGAGTAATAATCACTGCCCCAATGCCATTTCCATATTGATTAACAGCTCCATCAAATACCATGCCCCAACGGGAACCAGGTTCTGGCCCTTCTTCAAGCAATGGTTCATCACAATCTTTCATTTTCAAGTACAAAATCTCTTCATCAAGAAAATCATACTGCACTGACTGATAGTCTTCAGTTGGTTGGTGAGCCAAATGGTCAACCAAGATACTACCTTTTATCGCTTTTCGAGATCGGTATTCTATATCATACTCTGATAACAACATTTTCCAACAGGAAATTCTCCCAGTTAAAGCAAGCTTATCAAACATATACTTGATTGGATCCATTTTGGATATCAACTAAGTGGTATGATTCAACATATATTGGCGCAGACGCTTAGCAGCCCAAGCCAATGCACAAAAAGTCTTCTCAAGCATTGAATACCGAGCCTCACAGTAGGTGAACTTCTTACTGAGGTAGTAAATTGCAAATTCTTTCTTTCCAGTCTCATCTTGTTGACCAAGAACACAACTCATACTATCCTCGAGCACAGTCAAATACATGATCAACGGTCTTCCTTCGACAGGTGGAGACAAAATTGGAGGTTCAAGCAAATATTCCTTGATACTATCAAAATCTTTATGGCAATCTTCGGTCCAATCACAAGACTGATCTTTCCGAAGAAGCTTGAATATAGGCGCACATGTGGCATTCATGTGGGAAATGAATTTGGAAATATAATTCAAGCGGCCGAGAAAACCTCTAAATGGCTTCTCAGTTTTGGGCGCAGGCATCTCTTGTATTGCTTTGACCTTGGCAGGATCAACTTCAATACCCTTCTCGCTGACAATAAAGCCCAACAACTTAGCAAAACGAACACCAAAAATACACTTATTGGGATTCAAGAAGAGTTTATACTTCCTCAAACGCTGGAATAGCTTCAAAAAATGCTCAACATGTTTCTTTTCATCAATCGATTTAGCAACCATGTCATTGACATAAACTTCAATCTCCTTATGCATCATATCATGAAAAAGAGTAATCATTGCTCTCTAGTAAGTCACACAAGCATTCTTTAGACCGAAAGGCATCACTCTATAACAGAATGTTCCCCAGTGTGTAATGAATGTGGTCTTCTCCATATCTTCGTGTGCCATCTTGATCTGATTTTATCCGGAAAGTCCATCCATAAATGAAAAGACTTTGAATTTAGCAGTATTGTCTACAAACATATCAATGTGTGGCAGAGGGAAATCATCTTTCGGACTGGCTTTATTCAAATCTCTATAGTCAACACACATGCAGACTTTTCCATCTTTCTTCGGTACAGACACAATGTTGGCCAGCCATTGCGGATACTCAGTGGTCACAAGGAATCCGACATCAATCTGTTTCTGAACTTCCTCTTAGATCTTCACGGCCATATCAGGACGCGTTCTTCTCAACTTCTGCTTGACTGGCGGGCATTCTGGCTTCAATGGCAATCTATGCTCCACAATCTCAGAATCCAACCCAGGCATGTCTTGATAGGACCAAGCAAACACATCTGAATACTCTCGAAGAAGATCAATCAACCCCTTAGCATCTGGACACAATCGAGACCCAATCTTGACTTCCTTCACATCATCTTCGGAACCCAAGTTGACTAGCTTAATCTGCTCTTCAAACGGCTGAATAATCTTTTCATCTTGCTCAAGAAGACGAGACAATTCATCACTCACTTCTACATCACTTTCCTCCTCGGCCCCAAATACAGGGAATTCAAAATTTGGAGAAGGAGAAGGATCATTGTATTCAATGAGGTTAGGAACCAACCTGCATAATAATTTGATATTTTGATTTTAGAGAAGTGAATTTGTGACCAAATATTATGCAGATGGACAACTATATTGTTTATTTATGTTTTTTATTGTGATTACCATTTTCAGAATAAAGCAAAAAGTAAAAACAAACATCAAAGATGTGGATGAATAGAATTAACTTTATTAATGATCAATTTAAAATTCCCAAACAATGTTCACTTCTCCCTTAGGCATAGGAGAAGGATTTTTTTTAAATATAAAAGCAATTACTGAGATTGATGCAAAATAACAGGAATATCAACGGCAGTCCAATTGTTGCATGTCCTTCCATGCGTTACAAAGTTGGTGCAGTCTTCCTCTTTGCTATCCACTTGCACAGCAGCTAAGTGTTGTTCATTGCCATGAATGAACCCTCCGCCACAGAAGCAAAGTTGCATATCTTCAGATCTAACAGTTGATGAGCCTTTTTGGAATCCAAAACCGGTTCTGTCCTTGTTGTCGGAGACCTCTACCATGCGCCCCCACTGATCAACAATACCCTCTTCTACAATCTTCTGAGCATCTTTCAATGACGACATAGGTGCCCCAACTCTCTTCTCATCCGAAATAGATAGAGCTTGGAACGGAGTTCCAACTTCATCCTCAGCTTCTACATACGAGAAAGATGACAGATGGCTAACCAATAGCGCTTTCTCTCCTCCCAGAATCACTAGCTTGCCATTCTTGACAAATTTGAGCTTCTGGTGCAGAGTGGAGGTAACAATCCTTGCCTCATGGATCCATGGCCTTCCCAATAAACAGTTGTAGGCCGGGTGGATATCCATTACTTGAAAAGTAATCTGAAAATCACTCGGACCTATCTTGACTGGAAGGTCCACTTCACCAATATGTAAAGGCTTTGACAATCACCCCATTATATCTCATGGGAGCCTCTTGGTAAGATAACTTTGACAAAGTTGACTTTAGAAGCACATTGAGTGACAAACCGATGTCAACAAGCACATTTGACAAAGCATCTTCCTTACAGTTCATTGAAATATGTAAAGTCGGGTTATGATTTCTTCCCTCCCCGGGGAGTTCTTCATCACAAAAGCTTAAATTATTGCATGAAGTGATGTTAGCCACAATGTGGTCAAACTGATCCACGGTAACATCTTGCTTTACATATGCTTGCTCGAGAACTCTCTGTAGTGCTTCTCTATGTGTTTCAGAATTCAAAAGCAGAGACAACACTGAAATCTTTGAGGGGTCTGGAGCAGCTGCTCAACCACATTAAATTTACTCCTTTTGATTAATCGGAGTACCTCATCATCCTCATTGGCTTTCAAGTTGTTGGATTCACCAGACTTATCCTTCGAACACCCAACTGGTTCTACATTAGGTACCTCCATCTTCTTACCAACCACTGTTTCCTCTACGACCACTGGCCCAAACACTCGACCACTGCGGGTCACCTTAGTTACATCAACAATGCTCACCATTAAACTAGTCGTAGGTAACGGGACCTCTTGACCATTCTTCATCATTGTAGCATTATACTGGTACGGTACAACCTTATCAGATGAATACGGGACTGGGCCCTCTAACCGTATTACCAACGGCAATACTGATGTTTGACTGACATTCTTGTTGTTGCTGCTATCATACTGAATTACCAACCGCTCTTGTTGCTTGAAAACGGGCACTATGACTATGATGTCGTCATCTACCTAACGGGATTGAACAATCTGGATCATGCCTTCATCCATCAGACGTTGGATGTCCCTTTTCACCATATCACACCCTCTTGGCTTCACACTACAGACAACACAACCATCATGGTCATGTTCACAGTCACTCACCATACAAATATCCTTGTGCATCTGTACTGTAGCGGGAGATTCATGATCATCAAGCTATTGACAAGATAGTGATCAATTAACAAGAGTCGCCACCGCACTTTTATTGTTTCCAAGGGAAAAGGGAAAAAGTGCGAACAAAACCCAAATAGTAAGAAGTTTTCAAATAAAAACTAATAAAAAGTCAGAGATCACAGGTAAGGCGGTTGGTTACACATAGGGAAGGTGTTAGCACCCAAAGTGTCCTAGGGAGCCCTTTTTGTGTGCATATGTATTTTGTACAAAGTGATGTTTACAAACAAATAGAATGGGGGGATGAGAAAAGAATTCATTAATTATATTTTTTGTGTTTGGCAAGACCTTCGGTCTTGTGCCTACGTACCAACATAAAATTGTGGGATCAAATCCTCGTAGTTCGTGCTATAAATTTCAAAATGAGTGTGTTGGTTTTAACACAAAAAAATTAAGTTTGAAAGGCATAAAGGCCTGAAAATGATTTGAATGAGTTAGTTCTTTTTCGCTTTTTGAAAGTTTAAGTCATGTATAGTTAAGTGCCATACCCCAAAATTTGCCCATTAATATTTCAAGACATTTTTCAAGGCATTCCGACTCATTTTTATGACACTGATCTTAAAGGAACAAAGGCCCAGCTCACGAATGGCCCAATCCAGAAAATGGCCCAAACTGGCCTGTTTGTTACACGCTCGCCTAGCGAACGTTACGTTCGCTACACGCTCGCCTAGCGAACGTTCGCTACGCGTTCGCTACCAGCTCGCCTAGCGAAGCTGACAGACAACAGAAAATTTCGGGCTTCATTCTGAGCCCATTAGGTCATGAAAAAGAGCATTATAAATACCAGCACTTCAGTAATGAAAGGAGAGGACGAAAAACAGAGGGAGACAGACGAAAACCCTGGCACAAAAACCCTGGAGGCTACTTTAGAAACCCTGAAGGCCGCTCCTCCGCTCTGAAGCTACCACCGCCCAACTCAATCCGGCTCGCCAATTCAAGGTTGCAATTCGATTGCAAACAGGTTTGCATTACTATTATCGCTTTATCTTCTTAATTTGCATGTGATACCGCTTTATGTTCTTAACTTGCATGTGATATTATAATTGAATTCATAAACATATTTGAGGTTTTGCATGTGAATTTAAGTGTGCCTGAATATTGTGAATGCTGAACCATATAATTATATGTTGGATGCCATAAGCCATGCCGCAGGTTGAAGTCATACTGTTCTGAAATTCAAAACCCGCAGCCGCTCGCTAGCACATCGCTAAGCGAGCATGTAGCGAGTATTCGCTAGGCCTTCGCTAGGCGAGGCAGAGGCGAACGGGACAGCCATTGATATTTGTTATGTTCTATGCGTAACCTGATCTATTCTATGTTAATTATGCACTGTTTTGCCTGACATTCATGCTGCTGTGTTTTCTTTTGCGGTGTAATCCTCGATTGCACCCGGATTTGGTATGCTAACCCGTTTGTTGAATTTTGCAAAGGTTCATATGTCCCAGAAAGAAGATCGCCGTTTAGGTCTTCCACTTTATTTGTGGGATACCCTTGTGGAGACTCACCCTAAATTACTTAATTAATTTTAATGGGTTAATTTTAATGGGTTAATTTTAATGTATTAATTTTAATGTATTAATTTTAATGTATTAATTTTAATGTATTGATTTTAATATGGAGGCTCGTCCTAATTACCTAATTGACTTTAAAATATTGCCTTTAAATAAGTGATCTTGGACCTCTCTTTGCTGCCATACGGTATTACGGTATAACGGTCATGTTCCGCGAATGTAGGGATACACTTAGCAAAGACCCTTCGGTTAAATCATCATAAAATAAATCATGGTCCCTCGGATGTTGCCTTCGAAAATACGATTTTGTCCCCCGATGACCCTTCGGTGTAGCCTACGGTTAAATGATGATCGTCCCTTCGAATGCTAAGGTATCCTTACAACTGTTACCTTCAATGACCAATCGATGACCCTACGATGTCCCTTTACATCCAAAGGATGAAAATACTTACTTCTCAATAGTAAGGACAGTTTTACCCTCATAAGGATAGGAAATGCCCGGAAAGACCTCGGACAGGTATAACCCTTAATTGCTCATTCATAACCTAAAATACTCTTCACACCTCACACATTTCCAAACTATTTTTCTAAACTATTTTCAAAACTAAATGAGATAACCACTTTGTATACATTCATACAAGAATCATTACAAAGTTAAATTCTCCTTTTCAAAACATTTCCTATACATTTCTCAAACACTTTTTCAAACTAGAAAAACATAAATGATTGAGCAATTAAGAGCCCATGGATAACCATGGATACAAAGGGTGCTAACCCCTTCCCTTTGTATAATGTACCTCCCGAACCTAAGAATCTAAATTAAGGTCTTTCCTGTTCTTTTCCACCTTTCCTTATTGGATAAAAGAAAAGTCGGTGGCGACTCTTGCTAACCGCGACATTGCGATTAAAAACACATTAAAGTCAGTTCACCGTATGACAGAACTGGCGACTCTGCTGGGGATAATTTAAAAGAGAGGTTACCTTAAAAACAAGATCACTTATTCAAATTGTCTGATTTACTTTTAAGGGATTGCTTGGGTATCCTATGCTTGAGTGAAAGATCCTACACCCGGATCTAGTGTACCTTAGGTAAGTAGCAATAGATCATCGCGACTATCCGGCGTATACTGGAATGGTTAAAATGATGGCTACGGTTAATGTGACACTTTGGTTGTCCTGATGGTCCTCATGTTATTTGAGGAAAAATTTGGCTTCCGCGTGGTGTCATCAAAGCATTAACCAGACCTTTAGAACCCTAATTGACTCATCCTGGCCATTAGAAAGTAGTGAGCTAACTGACTTCGGTTCCGACTGGGGCTTGGTTGAGACTCGATACTACACTCATTGAGATTGGACTTTAGGGAAGCTTCGGTCAACCACTTGGTGTTGCACAGAAGTGGACTTAAAGGAAAGTCAATGATTGGAGATCCTTTTAGAACCCGGTTACTATTCTAGGACAGGTTGAACCAACCAAACTTCAGTGGGGAGGGTACTTACCTATGGAACTCATGCAAGCCTTAAAACCTAGGAATGATGATTGTGTGACTTGCTTGTGTTTGTTATTTACATAACAACATGACATCATAACAGCATAACATCATGACATCATGGCATTGTACTAACCATTTCAAGGACTTTAAACATTGAAAACATTTCATACATTGCATAGCATAACATAACATTGCATAACAGGTACTCTAAAGGGATCAATGTTCTCACGGTTTTCCTCCAAACAGAAAAATGGACCTCGAACAAATTGTCAGAGATCTCCAGGCTCAGAATGCTCAACTCCAGAAGATGATCTTGAACTTATCCAAGGGGCAGGAGGAACTGAAGGCTCTCTTGCTCGAGAAAAAGGAAGACAAGAAACCTGTGAGTTACATCAACCCGGGAAGAAGGCTCAAACGACAGGCCGCAGGAGTCGAGATTAGAATTCCGAAGGATCAAGAAGAAGAAACAGAGACAAATTCCGAAGATGAGAATGTTGATCTCTTCAATCCTGAGGACGGCAATGAAGATTATGAAAATGAACAGTACTCTCCAAGAGATGATAAGTACAAGTTGCTGGAAGAACGTATACTAGCTATGGAAGGTCAGAAGGCGCCCGGTCTGGATTTCGAAAGCTTGGGTTTAGTCTCTGATGTGCTCATTCCTCGCAAATTCAAGGTCCCCGCTTTCACTAAGTATGATGGGGCATCTTGTCCTCAGATGCATCTGAGAGCTTATGTGAGAAAGATTCAGCCGTATACCACCAATAGGAAACTATGGATCCATTTCTTCCAAGAAAGTCTGGCTGGCACACAGTTGGAATGGTATTATCAGCTCGAGAGCTCTGACGTCCGCACCTGGACTGATTTAGCGACAGCTTTCTACAAGCACTACCAGTATAATTCTGAATTGGCACCTACTCGGCTACAGTTGCAGAATATGACTAGGGGATCTAAACAAAGCTTCAAAGAATATGCTCAAAAATGGAGAGATTTGGCTGGTAGAGTCAAACCCCCTATGACTGATCGAGAATTAGTGGACATGTTCATGAGCACACTGACTGGCCCATTCTACAGCCATCTGTTGAGGAGTTCCTCATTGGGTTTCACTGAACTTATATTAACAGGTGAACATGTTGAAAGCGGCATTCGAAGTGGAAAGATACAGGCGGCTACCTCTAATCCTCCGGAGACTCCTAATGTCATCATTGCTCCCCTGCCTAATCATGACGAGACTGTTAATGCTGTAGAAGATGCTGACAGCGACTGTGACCTGGATAGCTGGATTTTCCCAACAATTGGCGACGGACTCAATAATTGGAAGGCTGAAGACACTATCCCGATTTCCTTTAGTCGAGAGTAATTGTTATTGCTATTTTAGTATTTCAAAAGCATTGTGTCTATACCCGGGGCATAATAGCTAATTTTAAGGGTTTGTCATTTTCATAAGCATATTCATATTCAATAAATCAATGGACTTTTTGCATTCAAATATTGCGCTCTTTATCTTTCCTGTCATTTTTCAAACAAGCTATGTTTTCTTGCACACACTCACGTAACAATTTGCCGATCCATATCCACTCTGGATCCTGTTGGTAATGACTCTGCTACTGTTCATTATGACTTTGAAAATCCGATCTACCAAGCCTAGGATGGAAGTCAGGAAGATTGTGAAGTACCAGGAGAACTTGCCAGACTGTTACTACAAGAAGAAGAGACCATACAGCCGCATGAGGAATCAATTGAAATTGTAAATCCGGGTACTGAAATAGACAAGAAAGAAGTCAGAGGTTTCTTGGGGCACTCGAATTACATTGCCCGATTCATTCCACACTTGACTGCTACCTGCAAACCCATCTTCAAATTACTAAAAAAGAAAAAATCAAGAGATGGTATGGAATGATGAATGACAAAATCAAGAAGTATCTCCAAGAACCTCCAATTCTGATGCTACCAGTTGAAGGAAGACCTCTAACTATGTATTTGACCGTGTTAGAAAATTCAATAGGGTGTGCTGGGGCAACATGACGAGTCTGGTCGAAAAGAGCATGTCATACACTGCCTTAGCAAAAGGTACCGACTGTGAAACAAGATACTCACAGCTCGAGAAAGCTTGTTGCGATTTGGCTTGGGCTGCTCGCCGACTAAGACAGTATATGTTGAATCATACCACTTTATTGATTTCTAAGATGGATCTTATCAAATATACATTTGAGAAACCTGCTGTCTCCTGAAAGAGTTATCACCGATAATGGTATTAAACTGAACTCTGCATGTAGTTCAAAATAAAACACCATAACTCTTCTCCGTACCGGCCAAAGACGAACGACGCCGTGGAGGCTGCTAACAATATCAAGAATATAACAGTAACATACAAAGACTGGCATGAGATGTTACCTTTTGCTCTTCATGGTTACCGCACTTCGACAGGGGCAACCCCTTTCTCTTTAGTCTATGGAATAGAAGCCGTTTTACCAGTGGAAGTTCAGATTCCCTTTATAAGAATTGTGAAAGATGCAGGCTTAGATGAAGAGGAATGGATTCAGACTCGACTCGATCAGATAAACTTGATTGATGAGAAGAGACTCGCGGCTGTTTGTCATGGACAGATATATCAGAAGCGCATGACCCAGGCATTTAACAAAAGAGTCAAGAGACAGGTGTATCAAATTGGCGACTTGGTGGTCAAGCGTATCATTCTACCACAAGGTGATCCCAGAGGCAAATGGACTCCCACATACGAAGGGCCGTTTATAGTTAAGAAGGTATTCTCTGGTGGAGCCATGATACTAGCTACAATGGATGACGAAGAATCCCCGCAAACCGTGAACACGGACATAGTTAAAAAAAATACTACGCATGTACACCCGGCAAGTCGAAAACCTGAAAAGGCGGCTTAGGCAAAAAGGGGTATCCTGGTGGACCGAAAACCTTAAAAGGCGGTCCAGGCAAAAATTAGGGATTAAAAGCGTATGACTATGTCCCGTTCTCAGACAGCTTCAACCAAGTTCAAGGGACTGAACAAGCCAATCACTTCTATCCGACAGCAGGAGATGAGATGCTTGAAGACATAATGACAGTAGTGGAATTAGAATCGATAGGACTTTTTCTGCATAGCTTTCTCTTTGTTTGCCTGACAATTTCCTCTTACTAGGATTTCTGTCTCCTTGTACTCATATTGCCTGTTCATGGGCCCTCTTTCAAAATCAATACAATTTCATTTCCAAAAAGATGCTTTTGTTTTACCTTTTCTGTTTTGTTTGCGTAAACGTCCATTGATTTACTTTGAATTGATTTATGCCTTTGAATATGATCAATGTTTACCAAAAATGCATGCCTAGAATGGTAATAGCAATTACTACACGACTTCAGGGTCAAGGATAAGGTCTAACCATGCTTTCCAACAAGTCCGGTTACAAATCCTTTCCCCAACAAAAACCAGCTATTTCCCAGAAGAGGTCGGCATCACCAGACGGATTGGCCATCTCCTCCACCCCCAGCCAGGCTCTGTTGGATATTTCCACCATCAGATAAAAGTCAAATACCCCCAGCTGAGAAAGAGTCATCAATGCAAATATCTCCGACCAGAAGACTGAGATTCATTTCCCCAGTAGAGCCCCCTGGAAGAACGTTTCAGACGCATAGGGCCTTCGTTACATCATTTCATGCATACAATATTCATTCCGCATCATATACATTACATCATTTCATAACATATACATGCATACAATGCTCGCATTTACTTCAGACGCATAATTCACTCATTACATCATTTCACAGCCCACGCATGCATACAACATTTGCATCTCATGCATCATTACATGGCATGAAGCTAACTTTATTTTTCAGGTTAATTATCCTCTTGATACAATCAAAACAAAGGTCCATTCAGACGGACAACTTTATCAATTACAATCAGGATTCAACTACATCTTTCAGATATATTCCATGTCAACATTCATTCTGACATCCTCCTAGTGATGGCATCTATAAGCCCATCCCAGACATTTATTGCAAGTACAACATATACAAATACTATCAGATACAGCCTAGCGTACGGTTCATTCTGATTCAGCCCAACATATAACTCCTTCCACTCAGATACGATCTAACGGACGATCCATTCTGATCTTCAACTACTCCAACACGGTCTAATGTACGACCCAGTTGGACCTTCATTTCTCAGGTACTACCTAGCATACGGTCCATCTTGATTCAACTCAACATATGACTCTTTCAACTCAGATGCGATCTAACGTACGATCCATTCTGACCTTCAACAACTCAGATGCGATCTAGCGTACGATCCATTCTGACCTTCAACAACTCAGATGCGATCTAACGTACGATCCATTCTGACCTTCAACAACTCAAATACGGTCTAATGTACGACCAAGTTAGACCTTACATTTCTGAAGCGTAGTCTAGCGTACGACTACCCCTTTCAGCATCAGATTCAGCCTAACGGACGGCTCATTCCAGTCATCAACTACAGTCTAATGTACGACCAAGTTAGACCTTCCAGTCATCAAATACAGTCTAATGTACGACCAAGTTAGACCTTCAAGTCCTCAGAGGCCACTCAAATACAGTCTAATGTACGACCAAGTTAGACCTTCAAGTCCTCAGAGGCCACTCAGTGACAGTCTAATGTACGACCAAGTTAGACCTTCAAGTCCTCAGATTCTGCTCAGTGACAGTCTAATGTACGACCAAGTTAGACCTTCAAGTCCTCAGATTCTGCTCAGTGACAGTCTAATGTACGACCAAGTTAGACCTTCAAGTCCTCAGATTCTGCTCAGTGACAGTCTAATGTACGACCAAGTTAGACCTTCAAGTCCTCAGATTCTGCTCAGTGACAGTCTAATGTACGACCAAGTTAGACCTTCAAGTCAGATTCTGCAAATACAGTCTAATGTACGACCAAGTTAGACCTTCAAGTCAGATTCTGCAAATACAGTCTAATGTACGACCAAGTTAGACCTTCAAGTCAGATTCTGCAAATACAGTCTAATGTACGACCAAGTTAGACCTTCAAGTCAGATTCTGCAAATACAGTCTAATGTACGACCAAGTTAGACCTTCCAGTCATCAAATACAGTCTAATGTACGACCAAGTTAGACCTTCCAGTCATCAAATACAGTCTAATGTACGACCAAGTTAGACCTTCCAGTCATCGAATACAGTCTAATGTACGACCAAGTTAGACAAGATGCTGCTCGAATACAGTCTAATGTACGACCAAGTTAGACCAGATGCTGCTCGAATACAGTCTAATGTACGACCAAGTTAGACCAGATGCTGCTCAAATACAGTCTAATGTACAACCAAGTTAGACCAGATGCTGCTCAAATACAGTCTAATGTACGACCAAGTTAGACCAGATGCTGCTCAAATATAGTCTAATGTACGACCAAGTTAGACCTTCATCTCCTCAGATGCTACCTAGTGACAGGTACATTTCTGAATTGTAGTCTAGTGTACGACTACCCCTTTTATAAGCAGATTCAGCCTAATGGACGGCTCATTCTGCTCAGATACGGTTTAATGTACGACCCAGTTAGACCTTCATCTGCTCAGATGCTACCTAGTGACAGGTACATTTCTGAATTGTAGTCTAGCGTACGACTACCCCCTTTCATCATCAGATACAGCCTAACGGACGACTCAGTCTACAACTCAGATGCGATCTAGCATACGATCCATTCTGATCCTTCATCCCCAGTAACGATACAGCCTAACGGACGACCCGTTCCGCAACTCAGATACGATCTAACGTACGGTCCATTCTGATCCTTTATCCCCAGCAGTGTATGACTCATTCGGATTCTTATCTCATTTTGATTCGGCACAACATATTACTCCTCCAACAAAGTCCGGTACGACCCATTCGGATCTTCATTCCTCAGATACTACCTAGCGTACGGTACATCTCGAGGTGTAGTCTAGCGTACGACTACTTTTCGTCAGATACAGCCTAACAGACGGCCCATTTTGCAACTCAGATACGATCTAGCGTATGATCCGTTCTGATATGTTATCTCTAGCGGCGTACGACCCATTCTACTCCCTAGTGAAGTCGACAGCCTAATGAATGACTCACTATACGGTCTGGCGTATGACCCAGTGGCACCCATGACTTCAGATATCTTCTAACGTACGACGCGCTCTGAAGCTCTCATCATCAAACTTCCTAGATGGCATCTTTAAGCCCATCTCCATCAAGACTAACTAATTGACAAGTGCAAATTTTTGGGGCTTTCTAAGTGTTCAATAATCTTCCACCTCCAGACCCCGAATGGCGTACATACCATTCTAACTCTCTCGGTTCAAGAATATTGAACAGGGGCAGCTGTCATACCCCAAAATTTGCCCATTAATATTTCAAGACATTTTTCAAGGCATTCCGACTCATTTTTATGACACTGATCTTAAAGGAACAAAGGCCCAGCTCACGAATGGCCCAATCCAGAAAATGGCCCAAACTGGCCTGTTCGCTACACGCTCGCCTAGCGAACGTTACGTTCGCTACACGCTCGCCTAGCGAACGTTCGCTACGCGTTCTCTACCAGCTCGCCTAGCGAAGCTGACAGACAACAAAAAATTTTGGGCTTCATTCTGAGCCCATTAGGTCATGAAAAAGAGCATTATAAATACCAGCACTTCAGTAATGAAAGGAGACGACGAAAAACAGAGGGAGACAGACGAAAACCCTGGCACAAAAACCCTGGAGGCTACTTTAGAAACCCTGAAGGCCGCTCCTCCGCTCCGAAGCTACCACCGCCCAACTCAATCCGGCTCGCCAATTCAAGGTTGCAATTCGATTGCAAACAGGTTTGCATTACTATTATCGCTTTATTTTCTTAATTTGCATGTGATACCGCTTTATGTTCTTAACTTGCATGTGATATTATAATTGAATTCATAAACATATTTGAGGTTTTGCATGTGAATTTAAGTGTGCCTGAATATTGTGAATGCTGAACCATATAATTATGTGTTGGATGCCATAAGCCATGCCGCAGGTTGAAGTCATACTGTTCTGAAATTCAAAATCCGCAGCCGCTCGCTAGCACATCGCTAAGCGAGCATGTAGCGAGTATTCGCTAGGCCTTCGCTAGGCGAGGCAGAGGCGAATGGGACAGCCATTGATATTTGTTATGTCCTATGCGTAACCTGATCTATTTTATGTTAATTATGCACTGTTTTGCCTGACATTCATGCTGCTGTGTTTTCTTTTGCGCTGTAATCCTCGATTGCACCCGGATTTGGTATGCTAACCCGTTTGTTGAATTTTGCAAAGGTTCATATGTCCCAGAAAGAAGATCGCCGTTTAGGTCTTCCACTTTATTTGTGGGATACCCTTGTGGAGACTCACCCTAAATTACTTAATTAATTTTAATGGGTTAATTTTAATGTATTAATTTTAATGTATTAATTTTAATGTATTAATTTTAATGTATTGATTTTAATATGGAGGCTCGTCCTAATTACCTAATTGACTTTAAAATATTGCCTTTAAATAAGTGATCTTGGACCTCTCTTTGCTGCCCTACGGTATTACGGTATAACGGTCATGTCCCGCGAATGTAGGGATACACTTAGCAAAGACCCTTCGGTTAAATCATCATAAAATAAATCATGGTCCCTCGGATGTTGCCTTCGAAAATACGATTTTGTCCCCCGATGACCCTTCGGTGTAGCCTACGGTTAAATGATGATCGTCCCTTCGAATGCTAAGGTATCCTTACAACTGTTGCCTTCAATGACCAATCGATGACCCTACGATGTCCCTTTACATCCAAAGGATGAAACTACTTACTTCTCAATAGTAAGGACAGTTTTACCCTCATAAGGATAGGAAATGCCCGGAAAGACCTCGGACAGGTATAACCCTTAATTGCTCATTCATAACCTAAAATACTCTTCACACCTCACACATTTCCAAACTATTTTTCTAAACTATTTTCAAAACTAAATGAGATAACCACTTTGTATACATTCATACAAGAATCATTACAAAGTTAAATTCTCCTTTTCAAAACATTTCCTATACATTTCTCAAACACTTTTTCAAACTAGCAAAACATAAATGATTGAGCAATTAAGAGCCCATGGATAACCATGGATACAAAGGGTGCTAACCCCTTCCCTTTGTATAATGTACCTCCCGAACCTAAGAATCTAAATTAAGGTCTTTCCTGCTCTTTTCCACCTTTCCTTATTGGATAAAAGAAAAGTCGGTGGCGACTCTTGCTAACCGCGACATTGCGATTAAAAACACATTAAAGTCAGTTCACCGTATGACAGAACTGGCGACTCTGCTGGGGATAATTTAAAAGAGAGGTTACCTTAAAAACAAGATCACTTATTCAAATTGTCTGATTTACTTTTAAGGGATTGCTTGGGTATCCTATGCTTGAGTGAAAGATCCTACACCCGGATCTAGTGTACCTTAGGTAAGTAGCAATAGATCATCGCGACTATCCGGCGTATACTGGAATGGTTAAAATGATGGCTACGGTTAATGTGACACTTTGGTTGTCCTGATGGTCCTCATGTTATTTGAGGAAAAATTTGGCTTCCGCGTGGTGTCATCAAAGCATTAACCAGACCTTTAGAACCCTAATTGACTCATCCTGGCCATTAGAAAGTAGTGAGCTAACTGACTTCGGTTCCGACTGGGGCTTGGTTGAGACTCGATACTACACTCCTTGAGATTGGACTTTAGGGAAGCTTCGGTCAACCACTTGGTGTTGCACTGAAGTGGACTTAAAGGAAAGTCAATGATTGGAGATCCTTTTAGAATCCGGTTACTATTCTAGGACAGGTTGAACCAACCAAACTTCAGTGGGGAGGGTACTTACCTATGGAACTCATGCAAGCCTTAAAACCTAGGAATGATGATTGTGTGACTTGCTTGTGTTTGTTATTTACATAACAACATGACATCATAACAGCATAACATCATGACATCATGGCATTGTACTAACCATTTCAAGGACTTTAAACATTGAAAACATTTCATACATTGCATAGCATAACATAACATTGCATAACAGGTACTCTAAAGGGATCAATGTTCTCACGGTTTTCCTCCAAACAGAAAAATGGACCTCGAACAAATTGTCAGAGATCTCCAGGCTCAGAATGCTCAACTCCAGAAGATGATCTTGAACTTATCCAAGGGGCAGGAGGAACTGAAGGCTCTCTTGATTTTGAAATTAAAGAAATGGGGAGAAGATAAAGAGACTATCCTATGCACAAAATTAAAAGTTTAAAGTTGAAAAGATCTGACCAAATGGATAGCAATCCAATAGACAAGTATGTCAATAGAAACCCAGAATTCCCTTGGACTTTTTAGAATCAAACAACACACAAATGCACAATTATCAATCTTGAAGAGAAAGGGCATCAAATAAAGATGACCTCATCCAAGCTTATCTACTTCATGATCTTCTTCAAAATAGCCCATGTAGCAGATGAATTCCACAAGTCACAGGTTCATTAGCAAAGGAATGTTGTCTAAGTTCTAAGTCCAATTGGGCAAGATTAAACCAACAGTCCACTCAAAATATTTTAGGGTTTTTGTTATTATTATGTGCATTAATGGTCAAAGACCATACAAACAAGCAAAGTATACACAAACAAAATAATATCACACAATATGGTCCAAGTGGACAAAGTGAAAATTACATTATGTTAAAAGGTATGGCCTAATCTCATCCATACTCATGTTAATCTTTCAATCAACTAGCATTGGGACTTTGAGATGTCATTGGCCCAAATGGAAATGAATGGATGAAGAAGGGGAATTAGATGAAGAGGGAAGGGGATGAATGAGATCACAAATTGGTCAAAGGAGGACTTTTACCAAATTAATATCATTCATTCATTTTGAGAGATGGAATGTACATTCCATCAATCCCCTAAGTTCAATGATATTGAATTGACAAAGTCAAATCAACCTTGACCAAGGCCTAACAACAAACAAGAAACTCAAATAAGTCAATATAAATGGTCAACACAATTAAAATGGCATATATTCAATTAAAAATAGTAAAATAATGCATTAAATTCAAATATGTTTTGTCCAAATCCTAAAATCTCATCAAAACACCAAATAAATCGCCATCAGATTTATCATAGGTCAAACTAGGTCAAAGGACCTTGGAGAAAAAATTTCATAATTTTTGGATCCTTAAAATTATTTTTAAACAATTAAAAACAAATGAAAAATCAATTAATTCATGCAAAATTTTAATATTGATCCAAAAAATAATTTTTATTCAGAATATGGAAGAGAAAAATATTTGAATTTTTTTGGTGGAAGTCCCATATTTTTTGGATCAATATTAAATTTAATATGAATTATTGAAGAAAATGCAATTAAAATGAAATATTAAAAATTCAAAAATACGTGGACCATCAGATCTCCCTCATTAATTGAGGTGGCAAATCTGATTATCTAAAATGCGCATTCCACATATGTCCAAGTCAACAGCGCTGTACACATGGTATTCACAAGGGACGATCAAGATTAAAACGTGGAGGATGGATCCCATGGTTCAGACCCAAGACACATTATCACTGGAGCCAGAGCTCCGGTTTTCTTCTCCGGTGAGCTTCACCGGACTGGTCATCATGAACCATCACCAAAAAAAGAAACAGGGACATGATCTTAAAGAAAAAACATCACTGAGCTCGAATATGACCTCCAATTCCAAATATATTAAGAGATATGTGGAATTGAAAAATGAGGTACATGATCTGAGTTGCTTCGATTTGACCTCAAAGCAACTCAATCTTCTTACATTGGTAGGACTTCAGACAACCAAAGAATCAATGGAATTGAGCAATAAATTGAGAGAATCGAAGAGTTAAAAATTTCTGCAAATTACCTTCAATGGAGGTCTGAACACGATGGATCTTGATCTAAATTGTGCTTGGCTTCACTTCAATTGCTTGTAGGAGAGGAAAGGAAAGGTTTAGAAGCAATGGACTCCTGGAGAATTGAATTCAAAAATAGTGGAGATTCAAGCTCAAATTCAAATGAATTTATCAGGGTTATCCTATGAGAGTGAAGGGTTTTCAGTGGGGATTCAAAGATGAAACAATGCGTGTGTTAACTCTGAGCAAATGCAGTTGTATATATAGCCAAATCCATGTGATATTTGCACACTCTTTTCAACCTTTCAAATTTGGAAAATTATGATAGCATGGTGCATGGGCGCGCATAGGCCCATGAAATGATATATTGAAGTGCAAAATGAATGATCAGATGTGTTGGAGCTAGCTTGGAATGCAAGGCAATTGAACATTGATGCTTGAAGTTGGATCCATGCCAAATGATATCAGTCTGTTTAAGCCATGCACAACCTATGCATTTCAAGTCCAAAATGAATGAATTTGAGCTCTTTGGAAAGGTGAGATCAAGAGGAACAAGTTTGATGTTGAAGACGTTTTCATTTGGAGCTTGGAACTTGGAGATATTTGAGGTGGAAGTTTGGAAAAATTTGATATATCAAAAATTTTCTAAGTGTCAAGCCATATGTCTAAATATTCCATCTTGCTTAACTTTTTATGGGAGCTTCAAATAAGAAACGTGTCTTCATCAAAGTTGTAGCTCTCTCAAAGACCTTCAAAATGGTTACCTATTCCATATCATTTCGATTTTAAATGATAGAGTTATTTATTTTTGAAGTTTGGAAAAATCACTTGATAAATGGTATAGGTCAAAAGTGACCTATAATGTAGCCTCATATCATATGCTCAAAAAAGTTGAATTAGCTCCCACTCCAAACCTAAAAGTTGAAGTAGACACATTTAATTTGACTGTTCAACTTGGAAATCTTTCATCTCATAAAAATTGAGCAAGTTATGGCCTTGGGAAGTTGACTTTCAAATTAGGGTTTAGACAAAATGACCTATAATATTTCAAAATAGAAAATGATTTTAAAAGCAAAAATATCTCTAGGTCTCAACATGAAAATTGTTTATAATGTCATTTATAGTAAGTTTTCTCTTGGAATCATTTTCATATGGTGAAAATTGTAGGAGATAGGGTCTAGGAAGACCCAGTTTTGATTAGATGAATCCATTTGGCCAACCACCATCAACCAACTTGCTAACTTCCAATTATCTTGACTTTCTTGGCTCATGGTAGATCATATATGTATAAGATGATGAAATTTGAAGTGTCCCTTGAGAATTTTGATCAATTGGTGAGATAACTTGTTGGAGAAGTTACTTAAGATACCCAGTCAAACTAGGGTTTCCAAGGCAAATCACCCTCAAAATCTTGAAGAAAACTTGATCAATATAACATGTAGAGATCATTGGGACCCATATATGATGTTCATAACCATTCTTGGATCAATTCTTGGTTGTGCTCTTTGTTCATGAGGGTCTCAAACCCTAGATGTGATCTTGATGAATCAATGAGATCATGCCCTACCTACAAAAGAGTTAGGCACATACAAAGACATATTTTTGGTATTTTTGGTTAGTGAAATGATAAGATACAAGTATGATATAATCACAAAGTTCTTGGTGATCTCTCCCAAAACAAACCCAATGAAAAGGGGTAAGGAGGATGCCAAGGTATGATCCCAATGCTAATGCTTATGATGGAATTGGATGAGGGATCTTAGGGTCAAAATTGGGGTCTTACAGCTGCCCCTATTTAAGGACGTTCTAACTGAGGGGGTGAAGGTTAAAATCTTCGGCTTGACTCAGTAGAATGGGCTTAAATAACAACATATAGAAACAAGTTTTGGTCCCTAAGAGACCTCGTGATGCAAATGATATAAATACAAAAGTTAATGCCCTGTAGGGAAATATTGCCACAAAGGAAAAAGAAATCAAAGAGACCGAAAGTTCACAGGAGTATAATGCATTCCATAAGGAAAACTCACTGGGGAAACAGAGACTCTGGGGGATAAAAAGGAGTTATGCGTAGGCCAGGCTACGACTTAAAACTACTGGGGGACTCGAGGGATTCCATACAAAATGGAAAGACTCAGCCGAAGGGAAATAACATCTGCGGGGAATACGAATAAGTCAGGATAAAGCTGAAATACTCGACTCGTGCAGGGGAACAACAATTTCACAACGGAAATGCGCACTCAACTCAATTGGGGAGAAAACAAAATTCAACACAGGAGGAGTAGAAATATATTATCTACTACCTGTTACTGGGTAAGGAGATAATAAAAATCTAACAGAGAGAACATCCGTCACCGGTTAAGATGAACATATCAAGGATGACTCGCTGAGGAAAACCAGGAGGGAGTATTCACTAACGGTTACTAGGTAAGAATAGCCTTGCTGGGGAAAGCTGCAGAAAATAGGATTTACAACTAACAGTTACTGGGCAGAAGACCAAAGGGTGAGAGTATTTGTCATCGGTTAGGATGAACATATCAAGGATAAACTCGACAAGGGAAGAAAATCCGTCATCGGTTAGGATGAACATATCAAGGATAGACTTGCCTGGGAATGTTAAGGAGGATACCCGTCAACGGTTAGGATGAACATATCAAGGATATACCAACTGAACATAAAAAGGGGAATTACATCTATCGAAAAATTGGATAGAAAACCGTCGGAGAGAAAACCCGTCATTGGTTAGGATGAACATATCAAGGATTAACTCTACGAGGGGACAAAGCAGGATTTACAACTACCGGTTACTGGGTAGAAGACCAATCAAAGAGAAAATTTGTCACCTGTTAAGATGAGCATATCAAGGATAGACTCTAAAAAGGGGACAAAATAGGAATTACATCTATCTGTTACTAGATAGAATACCAAAGAAGAGTAAATTTGTCACCGGTTAAAGTGAACATATCAAGGATTGACTCTGCACAAGAAAGAGTAGGATTTACGACTACCGTTTATTGGGTAGAAAACCAACAAGGAGAAGAAAACCCATCATCGATTAAGATGAACATATCAAGGATTAACTTTCTGAGGAACCAATCATAGGAATTACAACTACCTTTTTACTGGGTAGAATACCAAAGAATGAGAACATCCGTCATTGGTTTAAGTGAACATATCAAGGATGGACTCATGTGGGGGAAGGGAAGATATCCGTCACCGGTTAGGATGAACATATCAAGGATATACTCTTCGAGGAATAGATCCACTAGGGGTTCTTTTGAGGAGAAAAAAGGTAGTTTTGCCGGGTATTGGGCAGGAAGTAACAAACTGCAAACTGAGAAGAATATTACCAGTTACTGGGTAATAGACTCTTAGGGGACCGGAACATCTATCTAGGTTAGAACTAGAAAGAAATGGTCAATTGAGACTCAACCCGTTGAGGACATAACTCAAGGGGAGAAATTCCATCTAGAAATTTACTTGAGAGGAAACTGAAATAACAATCGTCCACGAGGAAACAAACTCAGTGGGGAAACAGAGAAAGGTTAAAGTCTTTCTGCTTAAGGGGCTAACACTCTATAATTGAAAGAGGACATATACCAGATTTAGTATGGGGATAAAGTACCGCCATAACAGAAGAATGAGAATCTCAAATAAATCAAATATGAAGATGCAGGATATGTAAATCATGAAATTATATGAATGTATATGTATATGTATATATGATGCTTATGCTGACAAAACGATCACGAAGGATACAGAGATGTCGCAAAGGAATTGAACCACCGGTACAACCCTCGGTCAATCCACAAAATATGGAGACAAACTGCTGGAGAACAGAGAGATCAACTTCCCAAAGGCTCAACCCTGGCCGGGGAAAGACGGAGGAGAACTGCTGAGGAAAAAAAACATCCAATCTGTGGGGAATTTTAGGTCAACACCAAAAAAATTGTAGACAACCCTACTGGGGAAGAATAAAAAAGCTGCTCAGAAACCAGGAAGAAACTCTGAATGGGATCAAAGATACGGCGATCTACTAGGGAAAATCAAACATCTTCTGATGACGATCAACCTGCTGAGGAAATATGAACTCCGTTGGGGAAGGCTGAAACTCTGTTGGGGACAAGGACATGCTACAAGGTATCTGGATCAACCAACTCAGCTAGGGATAAAGAAAAAAGCTCCACCGTGGATCAAACACTCGGCCGAGGAACTTAATCAACACAAACGTATAGGGATACCCGGAGAGTTAACTGCTTGGGGAACCTCAGATGCTTCACACTTAAGGACTTGCTATTTATTGAGATGCTGTTGATACTCTTTTTACTTTCTTTTGAAAAAGTTCTTGCTTTTATATAAAAAACTTGATTTTGATTTAAAAAATTTAATTTCAAAATGATCATAATAAAATTTAAAACTATTGGCTGAAGTAAATAAGAGTAGAAACAATTGGATAAAAGCTCACCTTTATTTAATAGAATGGTAGTCTGTAAATGACAAGACTTCATGGATTTTTCAAAGTTGAAAATGGTAATTTACATGGAAAAGGGTTACATTGAATACAAATAATCCTTAATCATTCTAGCAATTCGTGATATCCACTGTGCTCTTGACCGCTGCTGGAGATGAACTGATGTCAACCTTTGTGCTCAAACAAGTCTTCAAAATCACTGAAGATCAGCAGAATGCAGTTATTTGCCATAATCCCTAATTTTTGCATAAGTTTCCCCATGGTGGGGGACTCAACTTATCGGGAAATTCTTTTTGTTTTATGTCTCTAATTTTTGCCTGGATCGCCCTTTCGGGTTTTCAATCCACCGAGATGCTCATTTTTGCCTAAGCCGCCCTTTCGGGTTTTCAACTTAGCGAGTTGTTCTTTTATTTTTTAGGCAAAGTATTTCTGGACTATCTGCGTTCACAGGACGAATGAACTCTTCACCATCCATAGTTGTAAGAATCAATACACCGCCTAAAAAGGTTCTCTTAACAACATATGGGCCTTCATAATTGGGAGTCCATTTTCCTCTGGAACCTGGCTTGAACGATAAAATCTTCTTGAGCACAAGGTCACCTTCTCTGAACACTCTAGGTTTAACCTTCTTATCAAAAGCTTTCCTCATTCTCTATTAATATAAATGACAATGACACATGGCAGTTAATCTCTTCTCTTCAATCAAATTCAACTGATCAAACCTGGTCTGACACTATTCAGCTTTAGTCAACTTGGCTTCCATGAGCACACGCAACGAAGGAATCTCAACCTCTACGGGGAGCACTGCTTCCATACCATACACAAGAGAGAAAGGGGTTTCCCCTGTTGAAGTGCGGACAGATGTACGATACCCATGCAAAGCAAATGGGAGCATCTCATGCCAATCCTTATACGTGACAACTATATTCTGTATAATCTTCTTGATGTTCTTATTCGCAACTTCAACAGCCCCATTCATCTGGGGTCTATAGGGAGAAGAATTATGATGTGCAATCTTGAAGTCTTTACAAACAACTTCCACAATATTGTTATTCAAGTTCGATCTATTATCAGTAGTGATCTTACTTGGCACACCATAATGACATATAATCTGATTCTTGATAAACCTTACATCAACTTGCTTGGTCACATTTGCATACAATGCCGCTTCAACCCATTTTGCGAAGTAATCAATTGCCACTAAAATGAAAAGATGTCCATTCGAAGCTTTGGGCTCAATCATCCCAATCATATCAATTCCCCACATGGAGAAGGGCCATGGGGAAGAGATGGCATTCAATAGTGTCGGAGGAACATGAATCTTATCAGCATAAATTTGACACATGTGGCATTTCTTCACAAACTTCCAATAGTCAGATTCCATTGTCAGCCAATAGTAACCTGCTCGTAACATCCAATTACTTTTGAAGAGATTCATGAGCTGAAGAGATTCATGAGCGGGAGCGATTGAAGATCAAAGTCATCCAATTACTTGTAATGTGTAATTTTTATCTTGCATTGGTTTTAAACAATATGAGTAGCTAGACACCCCAATGCTAGGGGGTGTCCCTGATTTAGAATTGTAATGAATTTGAGTTTACATTTGCATTTATAATATTTTATTTACGGTAACCTTTTGATGTGTTTATTGCGTTCTCTTTCGGAACAATCGAGATTGATCTATGGTTATCACCTAGGTTGGACCGCCAGTGATAAGGTTTTCATCAGGTTACTCTGCAGTAGATATCACCTAGGACTAGGGATACCCTGTATGAACCAGAGCATTCTTGATATTATACAGCTTAACTTCACCCTCATTGGCTATGGACATAGGAACGAGGGTAGATTGATTAAAGGTTTTCTCACCAAGGACTTGGGAGAAAATACCCTTGGGAACTAGTAGTAATTGATATTTGTTGATGCAATAGTAACTCAGAGTTATTACAGGGATGAATCATACACCTTCCCTGGCATTTTTCCTTTTTCTCCATAAACCCTTATTTTCTTATTGCTTTATTATTTTCTTTTTACACTCAAAAACCCAAATTAATACTTTTTGTTTAATTGAATGATAATTTAATATCAATACTACGTGCAGTCCTTGAGATCGACATTCGGGGATTTTCCCCATTATTACTATAACAGGCAAAATAGTACACTTGCTATTTTCCCGATTAACAACCCATACTATCTTCAAGCACAGTCAAATACATGATCAACGGTCTTCCTTCAATAGGTGGAGAAAAAATCGGTTGCTCAAGCAAATATTGTTTGATACTGTCAAAAGCTTTCTAGAAATCTTCGATCCAATCACAAGACTGATCTTTCTGAAGAAGCTTGAATATAGGCGCACATGTGGCAGTCATGTGGGAAATGAATCTGGAAATGTAATTCAAGCGGCCTCAAAAACCTCCGACTTGCTTCTCAGTTTTGGGCGCAGGCATCTCTTGTATTGCTTTGACCTTAGCAGGATCAACTTCAATACCCTTCTCGCTGACAATAAAGCCCAACAACTTACCAGAACGAACACCAAAAGTACACTTGTTGGGATTTAAGCAGAGTTTATACTTCCTCAAACGCTGGAATAGCTTCAACAAATGCTCAACATGTTCCTCTTCATCAATTGATTTGGAAATCATGTCATCGACATAAAATTCAATCTCTTTATGCATCATATCATGAAAAAGAGTAGTCATTGCTCTCTGGTAAGTTGCACCAGCATTCTTTAAACCGAAAGGCATCACTCTATAACAGAATGCTCCCCGAGGTGTAATGAAGGTGGTCTTCTCCATATCCTCAGGGAATTTAGCAGTATTGTCTACCAACATATCAATGTGTGGTTGAGGGAAATCATTTTTTGGACTGGCTTTATTTAAATCTCTATAGTCAACACACATGTGGACTTTTCCATCTTTCTTCGGCATAGGTGATCAGTCAGCATTTATAGTAAGTTTTCATTACTGATCCGATGCAAAACAGAGACATTTGATACACTGCGCAAGCATTTAAGGTAGAATTCGTATAGTTTTACTTCCGTTATTTTATTTACGCATTTTTAATCTTTGTTATGTTTTACTTTGTTTATCTTGATTTTATGCGTGGGATATCTGTGTTTTTGTCCGACAGATCCGAGTAGAAGAACCGGAGAACTCAGAACACGACAGTGCGAGAGTCTGGCACACAAAAGAGCAAAAAACCCTGGTACATGAGGCCTGACACGGCCACCCGTGTCACCTGACATAGACCGTGTCAGGGAAATGGAAGCAAAGGAAGGAAAACAAAAGCCTGACACGGCCGCCCGTGTCAGCTGACACGGGTCGTGTCGGGCAGAAGCCCCCACCGTGTTAGCCTTGCCATGGGCGTGTCAGGAGAAACAGTAGGCTGACACGGTAACCCGTGTCAGCCCAAGCCCAATATTTCCAATTTTCTCGGGCTTTTCGATCTTGGGGCTTTATGGAGACATCTTTGGACCTGTCCAACTGCTGCTGGGAACTTTCACTATAAAAAGAGGTCTTCTACCAAAGGAAAAATCATCTTGGTATACAGCAAACCACAGTATTGTGAAGCAATCAAGTATTACAGAGATTAAGGCATTTGGAGAGCTGAAGAGATTCATGAGCGGGAGCGATTGAAGATCAAAGTCATCCAATTACTTGTAATGTGTAATTTTTATCTTGAATTTGTTTTAAACAATATGAGTAGCTAAACCCCCCAATGCTAGGGGGTGTCCCTGATTTAGAATTGTAATGAATTTGAGTTTACATTTGCATTTATAATATTTTGTTTACGGTAACCGTTGGATGTGTTTATTTCTTTCTCTTTCGGACCAATTCAGATTGATCTATGGTTATCACTTAGGCTAGACCGCCAGTGATAACGTTTTCATCAGGTTACTCTGCAGTAGATATCACCTAGGACTAGGGATACCCTGTATGAACCAGAGCATTCTTGATATTATACAGCTTAACTTCACCCTAATTGGCTATGGACATAAGAATTAGGGTAGATTGATTAAAGGTTTTCTCACCAAGGACTTGGGAGAAAATACCCTTGAGAACTGGTAGTAATTGATATTTCTTGATGCAATAGTAACTCAGAGTTGTTACAAGGATAAATCATACACCTTCCTTGGCATTGTTCCTTTTTCTCTATAAACCCTTATTTTCATATTTCTTTATTATTTTCTTTTTACACTCAAAAACCATATTAATACTTTTTGTTTAATTGGATGATAATTTAAACTCAATACTAACATGCAGTCCTTGAGATCGACATTCGAGGAATTTCCCCATTATTACTCTAAAAGGAAAAATAGTACACTTGTTATTTTCCCGATCAAGTTTTTGGCGCCGTTGCCGGGGACTGCCAAAAATATAGAGTTTAATTTTATTTCAATTAAAAATTTCTTGCTTTGCAATAAAATTATTTTCCTGTCATTTATAACTTACTAATTTGTGTATGCGAGGAAAACCCTCAACTGAAATTCTTTTTGACGCAGAGATCGAGAGAACCTTTCACAGAAGACGCAGAAACAAAGAGTGGATTCTACAGAAGAAAGTACCTTGGATCAACCAGAAGTCAAGGAACCAATGGCTGAAGTTCCTCCGATTCCACCTCCTCCACCTCCGGAAAGACTCCTAGGTGACTATGGAGGTGCAAACGCACCGGGTGGTCGACTGACCATTGTTAACCAACCGATGAATGTGACAAATTTTCAACTACATCCTAGCACAATCAATCAATTTGAAAGAAAACCTTTCACCGGAAAGGTTAATGAAGATGCCAACAAGCACCTGCAAAGATTTCTGACCATGAGCACCACCCTGAAAATTGATGGTCATACTGATGAAGCAAAAAAATTAAGAATGTTCCCGTTCACTTTAGCTGAAGACGCGGAAAAATAGTTCTATTCGCTCCCTGCCGGTAGTATCACTTCCTGGGAGGAGATGGAAACTGCATTCTTAATAAGGTATTTTCCAGCATCAGTATTCCTGAGAAAAAGGTATGAAGTTCTGAATTTCAAACAGAAGGATGGGGAATCATTGGGAGACACTTACAAAAGATTTAAAAGGATATTAGTAGCGTGTCCCACTCATAATATGGATCAGACAGAATAAATGCAGATGTTCGTTAATGGGCTGAAAATAAAGACCAAACTGTTGATTGATACAGTAGCCGGTGGCTCAACAAATTTCTCAACAGCCACTGGTATCAAGAGGATTATTGACGCAATAGCTGCCAATGAGCATCTAGAGCTATATGACAGATGTACCAGGCGGCCAGATGGGGTGATTGATCTAAAATTAGAGACAAATAAAATCCGTCTGGAAGACACTGTTGCTGCCGAAGTAGACAAAAAGCTGAAAGCTATGAATATAGGTACTCAACAGATAACGTAGGTTCAGCAAGCTCAGGAAAGCACTTGTGAAATCTGTAATGGACCTCATCACACTGTCTACTGCTTTGCGACTCCCCAACAAATTGAACAGATCAAATTCTTGAAGCAGAATAATCCCTCTTCTAACACTTACAATCCAGGATAGAAGAATCATCCAAACTTCTTCTGGAAAGATCAAAAAGGGAATGTTCCACAACAGGGTCAAGGTCAATATCAGACTCAATATCAACCGCAACAAGCTCCAAGGAAAGCAAACTGGGAGATTGCCATTGAAAACCTGGCAGCGCAAAATAGGCAATTTGAAGAAGAGACTAGAAACAATAAGAAAAATACCACCGCCTCCCTAAAGAATCTCGAAGTTCAGCTGGGACAGATAGCACAACAACTAGCAAGTTCTCGAACACCAGGTTCCTTACCATATGAAACAGTTCAAAATCCGAGAGGTCAGGAGAATGTTAATACTGTCACGACGATAGAGAAAAAGGCTGCTAAAAAGAAAAAAAGTATATCACCAAGCGAGCCAACTAAAGAGGAAACTCCAAAAGAGACTAAACCGGTGATTAAGTTGCCCTACCCTCAGAGAGTGACAAAGAAGGGACCTAGCGAGTCAGACTTGGATAAATTCATGACAATGTTTAAAAAGGTTGAGGGTCATATGACCTTGTTTGAAGCACTTGAAAGGATGGCCATGTACAAGAAATTCGTGGAAGAGGTAATGGCTGAAAAGAAACCAACCACTGAAGAACAGGTATCCGGGAAGGAACAGTATAATGCAAACTCACTGGAGCAGAACATGCCTAACAAACAAAAGGATCCCGGAATTGTCACAGTACCATGCACAATCAAAGAAAGAACCTTCAAAAAGGTACTAATAGATTCTGGAGCTAGTGTGAATCTGATGCCATTATCAATCTATCACAGGTTGGGTATTAAAAATATTCGTGATATAAAGACCAATCTGAAGTTTGCGGATCACTCAAGAAAAGATGCATATGGTATAGCTGAAGATGTGCTGGTAACAATAGCGGACTTGAATTTTCCAGTTGATTTTGTAATCCTAGACATACCTGTAGATAATGAGGCACCCATCATTTTGGGTCGACCTTTCATGCAGACGAGTCGATGCAAGCTCGAGATGGATCAGTGCACGTTAACCTTGAATGTTCACGACAAGGAAATAACATTGAATGTTATTGAAGACCAGGGGCTGGAGGAAGATACAGAATCTCAGTATCAAGTAGGCTTAATCAGGACATTAAATGCTATTAGAATATCACCGCTGCCAGTAGCCACCCTAAACGGAAAGATTCCCAACACCAAGAGGAAGGTTAAAAAGGAATCATGGCACAAAGGAGTCCACACTGAGAAAAGAGACAACGTCCTAGTTATAGACAAGAGGTGCATCAAGGTTTTGAACCTGAAATACCCCCCATAATAAGGGGAACGAATCGTCGAGTCATGTGATGTTAAACGAAGCGCTTCGTGGGAGGCAACCCGTGTGGTAAAACAGTAGCCTCACATGGCCACCCGTGTCAGCTGACACGACCGTGTCAAGCATGCAGATTTTTTGAAATATTTTTGAAATTTTGGATTTTTTTTGGGGCCCACCCACTTAATCCCCTCTTAACCACACTTTTTCCCCTATCAGTCATCATTATCAGATTTTTACCACACTTATCATCACTCTCTCTCATCATTTTTTCATCTTCTCCTCTCCCTCTCTTACAAACTCTATTAAAACTCACTCACCTCACCACACAAAACCCTTCATGCACCCAAGTTCCACTCGCCTATAGCTCAAACACCCTTCAGAAATATTTCTCACCTCGTCGTCCCGGTCGTAACGACGATTTCAGATTTTTCTAACTCAAAACTTTGGAATATTGCTATTTTTTACAGGTCCAAAATGCCCCCGAGAAGAATCCTTAACGGAAAGCAACAACTTGCAGAGATGGAGAGTCCCGGAAATGCCCGAGCCGGAATCCTAATCCCCACAATATTGTGTTTGACAATCCGGAGCAAGAGCAACATTACCAAATTCACCGGAAGCGCAAGCTCACACCGACCAGGTATATGTGTGAGCATACTCTGAACACTCTTGGGCTAAAAATTGAGGTAGACCGAATGTTCCATGTTTTGGGCATGCTCAAGTTTATGAGTTTGGAGGCGCCGACCTACGAGTGCATTACTCTCGAGTTCCTCAGCACCTTGGAGTTCCAGCTGGAAAAGCGATGGATTAACACAACCAGGTATTATTTTGGCACCTTACGTTTCCGGCTGTTTAACAATTCTCATGAATTGTCTGTTGAGGAGTTAGCTGCCATACTCTGACTCCCTCTGAACGGACCCGGAGCGGTCCCCGACGGGTTCTCTCCTAAGGATTTGTGGATCGCCATAACTGGGATGACGGATTACTCCTTCAAAGGTGCGAAAGCCTCCGGCATCCAGAATCCCAGTTTCAGGTACGCCTAAAAAGGTTTAGCCTATACCCTATTCGGTAGAGGAGACAACACTGGAGTAGCTACTCAGAGAGAGCTATTCTTCATGTACTCGATGGCTTAAACCAAGATAATCAATGTAGCTGCCTTTACAGCAGACTACCTGGGGAGAGTCGGCCGAGCGAACTCCGGCGGCATATCCGTGGAAGGAATGATCACCCAAATTGCATTGCATTTCGGGTATCAGGCTGTTTTACTTAAGGACACGCCAATTGTAGGTAATACAAAAATTGACATGTCTGCTCTGATTTCCCAAGGTATGATTGCGGTTACCCCTACCTATTATTCCGTACTCATTCATAAAATGTTTATCATCGCTCTGCCGGATCCGGACAGAGTTGCTATTATTGACTGTGCAAATTGGATGTATGTGAGCGCCGATCCCGATGCGAATGAGGGCCACGAAATTGACCATTTTAATGCAGGTGAGCAATTTGTAGATGACCAAGTGTAACACCCCGATAATAATATGGTAATTATTTAAATTAAGTTAATAATATATTTATTAATTTAATTAGATAATTGGATTATTATTATTATTATTTTGGAATAATATTATTGGATTTTATTATTGAAGTATATAAGTGGGAATAATAAAAAGTCCCAATTTTTGGAAAAAGGTTTTCACGTGAAAAGGAAAACAGAGCAAGCGGCTGAAAGTGGGAAAGGGCAAAGAGGCAGAGCAAGAGAAGAGGAAAAGCTTGAAGCTAACGGAATTCGCCGGATTAACTCAGGTAAGGGGGGTTTATCATCGTTTAATGGGTATTATGGGATAATATGTAACGGGTAGTGAGAAACCATTGATGTGCCTCTGATTTGAACGATGCATGATGAAATTGTGAACTTTTGGGATGAACGAAGTTTGGATTATAATTGAAGAAAATTCGTAGGAATTAGAGGTAGAAAGGTTAGCAATTTGTGAAATCGAAAGTGTATGATTCGTGTTAGATGATGTGAATGAATTGTGTGTAAAATTTGGACTGTGGAAGGTTGAATTGGATAGATCTCGTAGCAGAGACAACCATTGCAGATCTGGAAATTCTGGTTTCTGGTCATACGCGTATGGCACTAGGCAATACGCGTATGAGATGGCTGGTACGCGTATGGATGAGGCCTTACGCGTATGGGTGAGGAAAATGACGTTTTGAACGTAGATTTGTCTCTGTTGGTACGCGTATGGGAGAGGGGTACACGTAGCATACATGTATGAGACAGAAGATACGCGTATGGGTTGGGCGAGGAAATGTGCCATACGCGTATGGGCATAGGCAATACGCGTATGGGCAGGATTGTGATTTTTCTGAACCTTGGTTGCGCAGTTTTGGTCATTTCAGCTGAGTGATGTGATCTAGTTGATGTATGATGTATTAGGGATTATTCCCGCTGTTTTGAATAGTGTAGGTATTAGTAGAGTGTGCTAATACTGTGATTTCTAATTGGCATGACATGATGTGATTTCGTGATAATATGCTAATGATGTATGATTGTATGCATAATGCTGTGAATGTATATGTTATGTATGCAATTGTGAATGGACTGATTATGGCTTAGAGTGTGAGCATGTGTCCATTGTGAATTATTGTTGATGATGTTGCATTGCTAGGTGAATTAGCGTGCATATTGTGGCCTTTATGGTGGTAGCTAATTCCCATAGTGAGGAATTAGTGATGTTAGTCATTTTGGAATGTTGTTGATGTTGCATGCTAGGTGATTTAGCGTGCATAGCATGGCCCTTGGGGTGGTAGCTAATTCCCATAGTGAGGAATTAGTGATGTGAGTCACTAGGTCTCAAATGAGTGGGACTAGTGAGCTTGGTAGCCGTACCTGGATTGGTCGGTGAAGTTGAACTATATGTTCACGAATAGTCGGTACCGCATACATGGAGTCTCATTGCATAAATTATGTATGGCGTATAATATGAATGGATGTATTCCAGTATTATACGTGTGTTGTGTGTTTGTGTTGTCATTGAGTATGAGTATGAATTGTGTTGGTATTGAATATGATATTTGAGTTGATGTGCCGTTACTGAATGTGTGATACGATTAGGGTGATTAATGTGTTATTTACTTAACCTTACATGAGATTTTATAATGCTTATTATATCGATTGAGGAACTCACCCTTACAACCTTATTTTCAGGTAACGAGCAGTGATTGAGTAGAAGCTAGTCCTTGGAGTCTAGAGTAGTTCCTTAGTGGGTCATGCTCTGATAGATGTAACATCGGGACGGGATGTTTTACTTGTTTTCATTGATGATTGTTGAATAAGCTTACATGTATTGTGTTACATGTTTTGTATTGATGTTGGATTTTATTCCGCTGCGAAGTATGCAAATGTTTTATTTGATTAAATAAATAAGCATGACAGGATATTTTGATGATTGGTGTGAAATAATTGTGTGACACTCTTCAGGGCATAATTACTCTAATTGATATTTTATTATTTTAATTAAATAATTGGGGTGTTTTAGAAGGGTGTTACATTAGTGGTATCAGAGCATAGTCGGTCGAGTTGAGTCGTAATTATTCTGTTTCCCCTGTACGGTATAGGTGTTGTGTAACCCTATCAGTACTCATTGTTTTAGTTTGTTTGGGTTTCAGAATAGAGATGGCTGGAAGAGGTAGAGATGATGCTGCGATTGCTGAGGCTCTGGGTATGCTAGCTGGAGTACTTGGAGGAAATCCGAATGTTGTGGGAATGGGAGCTGCTCGCCAACTGAGTGAGTTCCAGAAGAACAATCCTCCAATGTTCAAGGGAGCATACGATCCAGATGGCGCTCAGAAGTGGTTGAAGGAGATCGAGAGAATCTTCCGAGTAACTGAGTGTGCCGATAACCAGAAGGTCAGGTTCGGTACGCATATGCTGTCAGAGGAAGCTGATGATTGGTGGGTTGCTACCCGCACTGAGTTGGAATCTGCTGGGAATACTGAGATCACTTGGGTTGTGTTCAGAGAGAGATTTCTGAGGAAGTATTTTCCAGAGGATGTCAGAGGAAAGAAAGAGATAGAGTTCTTGGAATTGAAGCAGGGTAACAAGTCTGTTACGGAGTATGCTGCTAAGTTCACAGAGCTGTCGAAGTATTATACTCCCTATAATGAGGCTGCTGGAGAATTTTCAAAGTGTGTGAAGTTTGAGAACGGGTTGCGTCCCGAGATCAAGCAGGCTATTAGATATCAGCGGATCAGAGTGTTTTCTGATTTGGTTGACTGTTGCAGAATTTTTGAAGAGGATTCCAAGGCTAGAGCAGAGAGCTATCAGCAAAGGGTTGATAGGAAAGGCAAGAATCAGAATGATCGTGGGAAACCGTATGCAGCTGGCAAAGGTTTCCAGAGACAGAGTGGAATGAAGAGGCCTAGTGGGGGAGACTCCAGTGCCCCTGCTAAGTGTTACAGATGTGGTCAGGCTGGACATCGTTTCCATGAGTGTACCAGTAATGAGAAGAAGTGTTTCAAGTGTGGCAAAGGTGGTCACTTGGCTGCAGAGTGCCGGTTGAAGACTATGACTTGTTTCAACTGTGGAGAGGTGGGTCATATCAGCCCACAGTGTCCTAAGCCGAAGAAAGAGAGTCAGTCGGGAGGCAAGGTCTTTGCTTTATCAGGTTCTGAGACTTTTGCAGACGATCGTTTGATCCGAGGTACGTGTTATATTAATGGCTTTCCTCTTGTAGCTATTATTGACATCGGTGCTACTCATTCCTTTATATCTTTGGAGTGTGCTGTGACACTTAAGTTAGAGATATCTGAGATGTATGGTAGTATGGTGATTGATACTCCTGCGAAGGGTTCAGTGACTACTACTTCAGTTTGTTTGAATTGTCCTTTGAGTATTTTTGGTAGAGACTTTGGAATGGACCTTGTGTGTCTTCCACTAGTGCAGATTGACGTTATTCTGGGTATGAACTGGTTGGTGTGTAACCGAGTTTATATCAACTGTTTTGAGAAGACTGTGATATCTCCTGAGATTGAGGAAGGAAAGGATTTATTTCTATCAGCCAGACAGGTGAATGAGGAAGTAGTAGATGGGGCAGAGCTGTTTATGCTGTTAGCGACTTTAGAGGCTAAAGATAAACTGGCAATTGGCGATCTAGCCGTGGTGTGTGATTTTCCTGATGTGTTTCCAGAAGAAGTGAATGAATTGCCGCCAGAGCGTGAAGTTGAGTTCTCGATTGATTTGGTACCTGGTACTAGACCGATATCGATGGCTCCGTATCGTATGTCTGCTGTTGAGTTAGCTGAATTGAAGAGTCAGCTAGAGGATTTGTTGGATAAGAAGTTTATTCGTCCGAGTGTGTCACCGTGGGGTGCACCAGTGTTGTTGGTTAAGAAGAAAGAAGGTACTATGAGGTTGTGTGTGGACTACAGGCAACTGAATAAAGTGACGATCAAGAATCGGTATCCTTTGCCGAGGATTGATGATTTGATGGATCAGTTGGTTGGTGCGAGTGTGTTCAGCAAGATAGATTTGAGATCTGGGTATCATCAGATACGTGTGAAAACTGAGGATATTCAGAAGACTGCTTTCAGAACAAGGTATGGACATTATGAGTATTCTGTAATGCCTTTTGGTGTGACTAATGCGCCTGGAGTATTCATGGAGTATATGAATAGGATTTTCCATCCGTACCTAGATCAGTTTGTTGTGGTGTTTATTGACGATATTTTGGTGTATTCGAAATCTGAAGAAGAGCATGCTGAGCATTTGAGAGTGGTTTTAGAAGTTCTACGAGAAAAGAAGTTATTTGCTAAACTATCCAAGTGTGAATTTTGGTTAGAGGAGGTTAGTTTCCTTGGTCATGTGATTTCAAGAGGTGGTGTTGCTGTTGATCCTTCTAAGATAGAAGCGGTATCTAAGTGGGAAGCTCCGAAGTCAGTTTCTGAGATAAGGAGTTTTCTTGGACTTGCAGGTTATTATAGGAAGTTCATTGAAGGATTTTCTAAGTTGGCATTACCGTTGACGATGTTGACTAGAAAGGGGCAAGCATTTGTTTGGGACTCAAAATGTGAAGAAGGTTTCCAAGAGCTAAAGAGAAGGTTAACTACTGCTCCTATTTTGATATTACCGAGTCCGTCAGAACTATTTGAGGTTTTCTGTGATGCTTCATTGTTGGGTTTGGTGGTGTGTTGATGCAGAATAAGCAGGTTATAGCTTATGCTTCGAGACAACTGAGGGTTCATGAGAGGAACTATCCGACACACGATTTAGAGTTGGCAGCTGTGGTATTTGTTCTGAAGTTGTGGAGGCATTATTTGTATGGGTCAAGATTTGAGGTTTTTAGTGACCATAAAAGTTTAAAGTATTTGTTTGATTAGAAAGAGCTGAACATGAGACAGAGGAGATGGTTAGAGTTTCTGAAGGACTATGACTTTGGGTTGAATTACCATCCGGGTAAAGCAAACGTAGTGGCTGATGCCTTGAGTCGGAAATCATTGCATATGTCTATGTTAATGGTTAAGGAATTGGATTTAATTGAGCAGTTTAGAGACTTGAGTTTGGTGTGTGAGAGTACTCACAATAGTGTTAAATTGGGAATGCTGAAGTTAACAAGTGGTATTCTGGATGAGATCAGAGAGGGTCAGAAGTCCGATGTGTTTTTGGTTGATAAGTTGACTTTAGTGAATCAAGGCCAAGGTGGTGAATTCAAAGTTGATGAGAATGGTGTTTTGAAATTTGGTAGTCGGGTGTGTATTCCGGATGTTACTGAGCTTAAGAAGAGTATTCTGGAGGAAGGACATCGTAGTGGCCTGAGTATTCATCCTGGAGCTACGAAGATGTATCATGATTTGAAAAAGTTATTTTGGTGGCCGGGAATGAAGAAAGAAATTGCGAGTTTTGTTTATTCCTGTTTGACTTGTCAGAAGTCAAAGATTGAGCATCAGAAGTCGTCTGGGCTAATGCAACCGTTGGCTATTCCAGAGTGGAAGTGGGATAGTATCAGTATGGATTTTGTTTCTGGTCTGCCGAGGACAAGTAAGAATTTTGAAGCCATTTGGGTGATTGTTGACAGATTGACGAAATCGGCTCATTTCATTCCGATCAGAATGGATTATCCGTTAGAGAGATTAGCTGAGTTGTATATTGAGAAGATTGTAAGTTTGCATGGTATTCCGTCGAGTATTGTTTCGGACAGAGATCCTAGATTTACATCGAAGTTCTGGGAAGGTTTGCAGAGGGCTTTGGGAACTAAGCTGAGATTGAGTTCTGCATATCATCCGCAGACTGATGGTCAGACTGAGAGGACGATTCAGTCACTAGAGGATCTTTTGAGAGCTTGTGTCTTGGAAAAAGGAGGTGCTTGGGATAGTTATTTGCCTTTGATTGAGTTTACCTACAACAATAGTTTTCATTCGAGCATTGGTATGGCACCGTTTGAAGCTTTGTATGGTAGGAGATGTCGGACGCCTTTATGTTGGTATGAGTCCGGTGAGAGTGCTGTGGTTGGACCGGAGATTGTTCAACAGACTACGGAAAAGATTAAGATGATTCAGGAGAAGATGAGGATTGCTCAGAGTCGTCAGAAGAGTTATCACGACAAAAGAAGGAAGTCACTTGAGTTTCAAGAGGGAGATCATGTGTTTCTTCGTGTTACTCCGATAACTGGTGTTGGTCGAGCTTTGAAGTCGAAGAAGTTGACACCTCGTTTTATTGGTTCTTATCAGATTTTGGAGAGGATAGGGGAGGTAGCCTATCGTATCGCTTTACCGCCGTCGCTTGCGAATTTGCATGAGGTTTTTCATGTGTCTCAGCTGAGGAGGTACATTCATGATCCGTCGCATGTAGTCCAAGTAGATGATGTACAGGTGAGAGATAACCTGACTGTTGAAACATCACCTATGAGGATCGAGGATCGAGAGTTGAAGCAGTTGCGGGGTAAAGAGATTGCTTTGGTAAAGGTAGCCTGGGGAGGACCAGCAGGTGGCAATGTGACTTGGGAACTTGAGAGTCAGATGAAGCAGTCTTACCCTGAGTTGTTCGCTTGAGGTATGTTTTCGAGGACGAAAACTCTTTTAGTGGGGGAGAGTTGTAACACCCCGATAATAATATGGTAATTATTTAAATTAAGTTAATAATATATTTATTAATTTAATTAGATAATTGGATTATTATTATTATTATTTTGGAATAATATTATTGGATTTTATTATTGAAGTATATAAGTGGGAATAATAAAAAGTCCCAATTTTTGGAAAAAGGTTTTCACGTGAAAAGGAAAACAGAGCAAGCGGCTGAAAGTGGGAAAGGGCAAAGAGGCAGAGCAAGAGAAGAGGAAAAACTTGAAGCTAACGGAATTCGCCGGATTAACTCAGGTAAGGGGGGTTTATCATCGTTTAATGGGTATTATGGGATAATATGTAACGGGTAGTGAGAAACCATTGATGTGCCTCTAATTTGAACGATGCATGATGAAATTGTGAACTTTTGGGATGAACGAAGTTTGGATTATAATTGAAGAAAATTCGTAGGAATTAGAGGTAGAAAGGTTAGCAATTTGTGAAATCCAAAGTGTATGATTCGTGTTAGATGATGTGAATGAATTGTGTGTAAAATTTGGACTGTGGAAGGTTGAATTGGATAGATCTCGTAGCAGAGACAGCCATTGCAGATCTGGAAATTCTGGTTTCTGGTCATACGCGTATGGCACTAGGCAATACGCGTATGAGATGGCTGGTACGCGTATGGATGAGGCCTTACGCGTATGGGTGAGGAAAATGACGTTTTGAACGTAGATTTGTCTCTGTTGGTACGCGTATGGGAGAGGGGTACGCGTAGCATACGCGTATGAGACAGAAGATACGCGTATGGGTTGGGCGAGGAAATGTGCCATACGCGTATGGGCATAGGCAATACGCGTATGGGCAGGATTGTGATTTTTCTGAACCTTGGTTGCGCAGTTTTGGTCATTTCAGCTGAGTGATGTGATCTAGTTGATGTATGATGTATTAGGGATTATTCCCGCTGTTTTGAATAGTGTAGGTATTAGTAGAGTGTGCTAATACTGTGATTTCTAATTGGCATGACATGATGTGATTTCGTGATAATATGCTAATGATGTATGATTGTATGCATAATGCTGTGAATGTATATGTTATGTATGCAATTGTGAATGGACTGATTATGGCTTAGAGTGTGAGCATGTGTCCATTGTGAATTATTGTTGATGATGTTGCATTGCTAGGTGAATTAGCGTGCATATTGTGGCCTTTATGGTGGTAGCTAATTCCCATAGTGAGGAATTAGTGATGTTAGTCATTTTGGAATGTTGTTGATGTTGCATGCTAGGTGATTTAGCGTGCATAGCATGGCCCTTGGGGTGGTAGCTAATTCCCATAGTGAGGAATTAGTGATGTGAGTCACTAGGTCTCAAATGAGTGGGACTAGTGAGCTTGGTAGCCGTACCTGGATTGGTCGGTGAAGTTGAACTATATGTTCACGAATAGTCGGTACCGCATACATGGAGTCTCATTGCATAAATTATGTATGGCGTATAATATGAATGGATGTATTCCAGTATTATACGTGTGTTGTGTGTTTGTGTTGTCATTGAGTATGAGTATGAATTGTGTTGGTATTGAATATGATATTTGAGTTGATGTGCCGTTACTGAATGTGTGATACGATTAGGGTGATTAATGTGTTATTTACTTAACCTTACATGAGATTTTATAATGCTTATTATATCGATTGAGGAACTCACCCTTACAACCTTATTTTCAGGTAACGAGCAGTGATTGAGTAGAAGCTAGTCCTTGGAGTCTAGAGTAGTTCCTTAGTGGGTCATGCTCTGATAGATGTAACATCGGGACGGGATGTTTTACTTGTTTTCATTGATGATTGTTGAATAAGCTTACATGTATTGTGTTACATGTTTTGTATTGATGTTGGATTTTATTCCGCTGCGAAGTATGCAAATGTTTTATTTGATTAAATAAATGAGCATGACAGGATATTTTGATGATTGGTGTGAAATAATTGTGTGACACTCTTCAGGGCATAATTACTCTAATTGATATTTTATTATTTTAATTAAATAATTGGGGTGTTTTAGAAGGGTGTTACACCAAGCACCTCCTGAGCAGTTTGTCCCACAACATTAGGAACCCACCCAGCAGGTGGCGGGTTCATCATCTTGGTCAACTGACCAATGGAGCTGGGTACAGACCGAGATATGTGACTTGAGGACTGAACTGCAAAGTATCGCTCCCCGGATTTCCCGAATCTAAGTACAAACGCGAAAAGGAGTGGCGCGGAAAAAGACTAGAGTCGCCAGCTATGTACTTTTATCCCAAGAGGAGGGAAAGGTAGTACTGCATAACCATGAGGGAACGGATAAAACAAAGTCTCGAACCAAAGAAAACCGAGTAAGGGGGCCGATTACGTGAAGGGAAGGTCATCGCACCCCTTCACGTCTGTGGTACTCGACAGGATCCACGCTTGCTATTTATGTCTAAAGTGTGTGTATAAAAAGTCCTATATGCGATGCGAAAAAGAGAAAATCAAAGTAGGGAAAGGAAAGAGTTATTACTCGCACAAGCCCTACCCTGCTGCATACGTATCTCAAGAAGGATTGAGAATCAGAGCACCGTAGCTCGGCTAACCTAATTTTGTTTGTTTTGTGTTTTTTAGATGAACAACGTTACTACGCAATCTACCGGATGCTCGACCTTTGGAGACTTACTCACCTGTAGTAGAAGGAGTTAACGTGTTCTTAAGAAAAGAAAATCAAAGAGTTTGTTTGTGTTTTAGGAATGCTCATGCAAAAAGGAAGTCCTAGACGAAGGAACTGTGCTACCTTAATTGACATGCAAATGAGAGACTATACGAAGCCTAGCAGTCCTATGGGGAGACGATCACACCACACAAAAACATATAACATAAAGTAAATACACCTACAAGAGGGGCTCAAACATACATGGGTAGGGCTTTAGTCAATAGGGGTCATATCAACCTCGACAAACAAGCCATGGAAAGGTAATCAAATGGACTCTTAACCACTGACATTGAACGTCAGGGTGAGCAGATCAAAAGGGTAATGAGGATAAGACCTCATAGCTCTTAACCCTGGACAGGGTGAGCTCATGACAAAGCGTGGGGGTTCAGAAAGATGGAACCCTCTCCACTGACTGACCGGACAAAAGATCTTGGGCTTTTGTTCTGAAGCATCGACACGTAGTGCGAGCATAAAGAACGACACACTGAATAACGGGGGATTGACTACTAATCCCTTTTATCTGTCAATTGCCTCTTCATGGAGGTCTTTAGCACTGATGCCTCCTCTTGGAGGTCTTTGGGCACAAAAGTAAACAAACAAAAACATTGCCTCCTATCGAGGTCTTCAAGCTAAGAAAGCGGTAAAATACTGGAAAGATGTAAAAGGGATCAAGAGATCTACCACACGGATAAAGATCCTAAGTAACAACAACTAAAGAAACAAGAAACCCAGAGATCTCTCAAGC